>NC_080395.1:56375000-57630000 GCF_030265065.1 Corythoichthys intestinalis | reverse complement strand
ATAAACGTCTCACAACTACTAATTCTCCCACGTTTAAAAGAAATAACATGAGTATGGAACGGCGCTGCCCCCAAGCGGCCGGTGGCATTCTCTTCACTCTTAATGTCCATAAACGGCCTCATTGTAATCTGTTTGAGGCAATGTGCGAGCGGGTCATTTAGTGCATGCGTTAATTGCGTCAAATATTTTAACGTGATTAATTAAAAAAATTAATTAACGCCTGTTAACGTGATAATTTTGACAGCCGTAATATATACATATATTTTGGGGGGGGCGCTACTTTGCGGTTTTTCATTTATCGCGGTGGGTTCTGGTCCCCATTAACCGCGAAAAATGAGGGATCACTGTATATACACTGCTCACATAAATTAAAGGAACATTTGTTCCTTTAATTTTTGTGAGCAGTATATAAGCACCTGACCAATTAACATAATAACATAATAAACATGAGCCTGAGGTATTTAAAGTTTTACACATAAAGATAAGATGGAAAGTCAAGAAGTTTCAATATAGGGCAGAGTAAACTCCTAAGATTAGGGGCATCTTCAGTACTTCTGAACACATATATACTATAGCTGCCGGAGATAAACAGCAAACAAGCTGTCATATTAATGGGTATAATATAACAAGCACACAAAAGTTCACAACACAACTGGTGACATAAATATCGTGTTTGTTGTCAATTGAGGCAGGGAAATTTTTCAGTTCCAGTATTTTACATAAATCTTTAAATAAATACACACAACTACATACAATAATGGTAATCTCGGTTTAAGAAAAAATTGAACAAAGCATACAATAATAAACAATAAGTTTGTCTTTGGACTCAAGCATAATACTGTATACATAATATTGTTAGGTTTTGAGTTTGGTTGATGGTTTGTTCATACCTGACGCATCCGCGTGGGCTGCATGGTTTCACACATAAAAATTACGTCATCTCAACCACCATGCTTTTCTGCGCAAAGCACAAACACATTCGATTTCTGCACCGCGTACCAACTAAAATTTTTAAAACGCGGATTTTTCTGCACAGAGATGCACGGCGTACGAGCTGCTGTTGGTGGAGGAGAGTGGAGGCGGCAGAGAGGATTCAACTCGGGTGATAAAACATGGCGGACAAACTACCAATCACAGAGGTTCGCAAGTACAAGCATTTGATTCGGACGATAAAGACCACTGGGATGAAAATGCAATCCAACAACAAAAAAGTTGTTCCTCGTTGATGAGAGCCACAAGTTTTACCATGTTGTAGAAAAATTGATTCCCTACTTCTGTTATAGTATGAAGTTGCTCGTATGCTATAGACACACGTGTGAGAGCTGACAATGAGGGTATACAAAGGTTTTTTGAAACATGCAAGGGAATGGCAGCAGGAGCGCAGGCAATCTGGGTCTTCGCTGGTAAAGGCAGGGTGGTGAGAGAGCAATCAGGCAATGGTACAGATGAGGAGTCAGGCATGGGAGATAGGGGTAGCTGAAGTGTTGGTCAGGCGACGGGTGGCAATGATCACAGTCTTAAGAAGGGGATTACTCGCACTTGTCGCTGTTCCACCATCTAGTGTCCATCTGGCATTCAGGGAGCCGTAACATGATTCCCAATAGAATTTACCAAATCTTCAATAAAATGAAATTTGAAATTTAGTAGACCTACGTATAGTGTATCACAAAAGTGAGTACACCCCTCGCATTTCTGCAGATATTTAAGTATATCTTTTCATGGGACAACACTGACAAAATGACACTTTGACACAATAAAAAGTAGTCTGTGTGCAGCTTATATAATAGAGTTAATTTATTTTCCCCTCAAAATAACTCAAAATATATCCATTAATATCTAAACTACTGCTATTGCTAAAGTACTGCTTGTCATTTTCCCTCCAAAATGTCATGTGACTCGTTACAGGAATGCTGTCAGCATTGCTGCAGAGACTGAAGAGGTGGGGGGGTCAGCCTGTTAGTGCTCAGACCATACGCCACACTCTACATCATATTGGTGTGCATGGCTGTCACCCCAGGAGAAATCCTCTTCTGAAGATGGTACACAAGAAAGCCCGCAAACAGTTTGCTGAAGACATGTCAACAAAGCACATGGATTACTGGAACCATGTGCTATGGCCTCATGAGACGGGTTGGCTAGTTGCCCTCTGCTAGCTCCCTGCTACTACTGTGTCTCTGATTGGTTGGCTTCGTGTCACGTTAGTAGCGTGTGCTCAACTGAGCGCGCAGAGTTAAAAAACTGATGAGCGCAAAAGTCGAAAAAGGAGGTGTGCTCAAAATCCATTTTTGCTCGCTCAGAATAGAGGCAGCAATATAACACTTTTTTGCCAGTAACTGTAGCTGGAGGAGAGCGAGCTTTCAGTAAAATGAAAATAATAATAAAAAAAAAAAAAACTGATGCACTGATGTTATAAATGACTTTGCTTTCAAAAAAATCTAGGCGCCTCACTGTTTGAGGGCTTGATAACTCCAGGGATGAGGAGGGGGCAGGCACAGAATGTTTAGTTATACTGTTTTGTTGCTTAGCAGGCAGGCATAGCACTCTCGGTTGTATTGTATTGCAGCCTACATGGGAAAATAGATAAAAATTGTTTATATTTTGTCACATCACATTACGGTCTGTTAAAAATTAACTGTCCATCTAAAATTAAATAATTTGAAAATTTACACTTTCATTGCTTGCAAAGTGTTAAAAGTACTGCGTATGTTGTCGTGACAATAACATTTGATGGTGAGTTTATGCAGAAATGTGAGAAATTCCAAAAGGTTCAGATACTTTTTCATACCAATGTACATGGATCCATTGGTTAAATCAAGTGTCAAAATGTTTGCCATAAACACAGTGCTTTCTTTACTATGCTCCTATTGAAACAAATAATACTGCAGATAAAAAAAGAGCAATTTTAAAGAAAAAAAGAAAGATACATACAAAGGGAAGTAGAGGGCAAAGGCAGTATGCATAAGAACAAAAAGTGTTTAGAGTTTACTGAGTTTGCCAGTAATAATGGCCTAATTAATGAAATATTTGTTTTGGGCATAATTCATACTATGTGGAAAAACAAAGGCATTCAACTATTCAGTTATTGCAGTTTCAATTCAAGTAAGTATGCTTACAAAAGAAAAATATTGAGATTTTAAGATGTTCAGAATATTCGATGACAATGTTGTTTTTGAAATGTTTGTTTTTACATATGTTTTTTTTTTTCCTCCTCGAGTAATGTTTTTATTGCAGAAAGACAGCGAGTTTGTTGCACGTCAGGTATTCTAATCATTATATCACTCCTGATATAAGTGGCATAAAGATGAGGACAATAGCAAGATGTGTCCGTGCCAGGACACTTCCCCGTCCCGCATCCTCATATGAATATCCCTCTGCTGTCTGTCACTCCTCATCATGAGCCGCCAGCGGATGTTTGCTGCTAAGGCTCCATGGCCACCTGGGCCCTTAGCACTCATGTTCCATTATTGCTGCTGCTGTGAGTACAGGGCATTGCAGCCAAACAACTCTAAGGTTTTCACATGTTGAAGCTTCAATTCCCAGTGACTTTTCTCTCTTGGCGCATTAGTGCCCTTTGTTGTCAACTCTCTGCATCACTGTTATCTGACCCTCAAGATCGATGAACAAGAGGTTAGGCTACCACTCGTGGGACAGACTGATGTGCTGGACATTTCAGTAAAATCCCTGTGGTCTGTCCACTTTACAGACGTAGAGCCTTCGTAAGGCAGTGACATCTTCTATGAGCCTCGGTAAGATGCTGAGATTTGTCTAATGTCGCGGAGTGGAAAGGACAGAGAAGGACACATTCCATGGGAGTCACTTTGACCAATCCCCATGAAATGTACTGTATCTTAATGAAATGAGCCAGGAGATGAGATGGGCATACCGGTATATTTTAGTCAGCAAAATCTAACAGTGATTGGACAAGCGCATGCAAAAACACAGCAAATAATTGATTCATCTTTTTCTTTCCCTTTAGAGTCATTGGCTATATATAACGTTAAAAATGAGCATGTAAGAACGGCTGGATCGAAATTGATTTTGGTGAATAGCAAAAATACTACAGCGCATTTGTTTTATAATGGTAGCCGTATTGCTTCAGTGCAAATAACATCATCAGTACCCCCTGTAACCACTCCGGAGGAATTGCATTCTCTAAAACCAATAAAAAATACTAGAATGACTACAACTCCCAGAGAATTTTTTTTGTCTTTTTTAGGCCAATAAAAATGACCCTGGCAATTCACTGGTTGCTTTAGCTTGTGTAGCCTATCTTGTATGGTATTTTTTAGAGACGTCCATGCCGATTGATCGGGTCCGATCACGTCATTTTCAAAGTATCGGAATCGGCAAAAAAATATCGGCCAAGCCTTTTTTGGATATATATATATATATATTTTAATTAAATCGTTTTCTAATTGTATTTAACGTTACAGACATAATATGTTACACTCATCCAGAGTCTTTAGTTTAGGCTTAAGGTAAGGTTTTCAAAAATATCACGATAACGGAGGCAATTAATTTATTAAAAAATGTGTCACGTTAAAATTTTTAACACAATTAATGTATGCGCTGCACGACCCTCTCACTCATTGTCGCGCTCAATCTCTAATGATGCCGTTTCACCTATATAGAGAGATAAAAGGCAGCGCAAAATGAGTAGAGTGAATTTTGGCAGCCTTTGGAGCCTTTTTTAATTAGCTAAAGCCTTGCAATCCCTCTCCCTGTGATTAGAAATATCATGGGAAGCAATGTGGGGAAGCAAGGTGGCAATTGATCTTTGTCTTAACACCAGTTATTTCCCAACGCAGAGAAGATATATCAATTGGTAGCACGACGCACAGTCATGGTTCCACTTCCCATCATGCATTTGGGATGGCCACGGTATCATTTACTGAAAGCTCAATAAATACACTAGATGGCAATATTTAGTCACAATTTAACAGTGTCACAAGTCTATGGATCCCTCTCACAGAAAGAATGTTAATAATGTAAATGCCATCTTGAGGATTTATTGTCATAATAAACAAATACAGTACTTATGTACTGTATGTTGAATATATATATTCGTCCGAGTTTTATTCATTTTTTTCTTAATGCATTGCCAAAATGTATATGATCGGGAAAAATTATCGGGAATGATTGGAATTGAACCGGGAGCAAAAAAAAAGCAATCGTTAGGGAAATATCGGGATTGGCAGATACTCAAACTAAAACGATCGGGATCGGATCGGGAGCAAAAAAACATGATTGGAACAACCCTAGTATTTTTCATTATAATTATCGTTATTTCTTTTAGCAACAGACAGTAAGTAGAATTGCAATACACACGCCACTAATTTTGTGTTGAAAAATAGCAGAAAACAGCTGTTTATGAAAATACTTACATAGCCTACTTCAACCAGACACCATGGCTGCTGTTGAAATTGGAGATGATGGAGCACTGAACTGGAAGAGGCTGCTTCCCTCAGGTTACCAGCATTCTGCTTTTCCCATGAGTTATTATAAACAACAAATGTGTTGTGCACATGCACTATAAAGAGTGAAGACTCCACTTAAAATAAGACAGCAAAGGTGCTTTACAACAACCGCTTACGACTCACCCGCAATATAACACCAGGATATTGAATTGATTTTTTTGTTGTAGTCTTAACTTTATATATCCTGATTGTTCCTCTGTCAGCAGGATTAATGTTCACATTTTTTTAGCAGCATTGGATCAGCTACCAGCAATGTGTCGCAGCAAAACACTTGACAAAATTCACAACTTTCAATTTCAAGGTCATGATTGCACTCAACCATCCAGAGCAACAGATAAATCTGTCTATGCGAAAAAGGATCCCCATTTAAACACAAAAATACAGTATATACAGTGTAATGAAATAAAACAACTATACACATTAAGTCATATGACTTGATTTTTTGACCATTAATTGGTAACCACTTCACAATTTTTTTTCACTCCCAGCATCACCCCTGTCTAACCCCTTTTTTGTGCATTCTGAAACAGACTAGCTATCTTTTGATGATTTAGGGCTATATAAATAAACTTGACTTGCTAGTATGTTTTGGGTTTTCTCTTGCTGCATGATCCAAGGGTGCTTGAGGGCACTTTTTAGTAGACAGCAGAATTCATTGTTCCATTAATCACAATAAGCTACCCTAGCACTGAAGTAGCAAAGCCACCACTGATCATCACACTGACCACCAATGCATGTAACAGGCTACACACCTTAAAACAAGATAAAATCTTGTCTTGTCAATCCAAATAATTTTTTCTTTAAAAGTATTGGTATGTGCATGTGTGTGTTTTCCCCATTGACAGTAATTTTCATTTTGAAACTCTCGCATGGATGCCATTTTTGCCCTGTGTCTTTCTTACGGTTGAGTCATACATACTCTAGCTGAAGCTTATATAAAGTAGGACTTGCAGTTCCTTGGATTTTGCTTTGTTGTTGTTTTTTTTGTTTTTTTGGTAACCTCCCAGATTAATTGTCTCTACAGTCTCGTTCGGAGTAACTTTTGTAAGCTGGCCATAACTTGGATTGTTCCCAATTGTTTCTGTTTGAGGATGCTGTGGCTGGTTTGAATATTTAAGATTTGAAATAGCCTTTTCACCCTTTTGTAAAACACTTTGGTTCTCATTTATTCTTGAATTTCATTTTAGTTGATCTGACATGAGATAATTAAGTGATTTCTTGATTTAACTAAAATAGCAATCAGTTTCCAGAAACCCTGGTTAATGAGTTTATCCATGATTTAACAAGGAAGAATAACATTTTCAGATGATATTTTTTTTCTACTTTGATATATAAAATGATCATACACAATCTTCAATAATTCCATTCACGTGGTTCTCCTTGAGATATGAATATTAACAACAACATTTATGTGTGGTATAAATGCAAAATACACAACCCAACCAACCAGCAGCTTTTAGTTTACTGGCTATGAATACAATCTCAATTAAATGTGATTTGAGTGAGAGGGTCTCACTCAAGAGCTTTGTCTAATATTATGTTAAAATGGTATGTGGTATTTTAGCTGTATCAATACTGATGCTATTTATTGCTATTTGTTCATATGACCTAAATCAGTAGTATCAATCTGTATGCATTAATTGCCTAGGTTTGGGATATAACCAAGGGCGTAGGTTTGCATAGGAATGGGAGGGACATAACACTAGCAACTTCTCAGGATGCTCAAATTGTCCCCACCAACTTTTAAGCAACCTTCTTTGTCCTTTGACCTTTTTATTCAAATTTGTAAAAAGAAAAGTCAAAATGAATATGTGTTATAAGCGCTCAGATATCTATAACCCTGGCTAAATCCTGTTTTTTTTTTTTTTTTCATGGAACCTGCAGATGCATGTGTTTACTTGCATCCATCATTTTTTTTATCAAAAAGAAATGTCAAAATTCTGAATTAGTCTCGAAATCATGAAATTTTAGTGTATCAAATGTGATACATTTGGCAATATAGGGTTAAGTGAATTATTTTTATGATATTCAGACTTACATTTAGCCTTTTTAACTTACTGAATGGCCTGGTCCATTTCTCTACCCACGAAGACATTTTTTTTCAGATAGTCATACATTCATCGTAGTCGAGGTACAACATTTTTTTTTTTTTGTAAGGTTAAAAAGCTTCAGTTATATCTATTTATTTAGACAATGTGGAGTGGTCTTAAATTGATCCTCTAACTTAAATACATGGAGGCTCTAATAAATCACAATTGTTTTCTTGTACTAAAATATGTTGTTAGAAACACATAAAATGTTAAATCAATGGCAATATTTCATAATATTTAGTACATATTTTGACCGTTAGTTTGCGCCATGGTTTGCGGGCTCGCAGTGATGACGTAATTGGGATCTTTCCAAATGTGTAACGTGTTCAACAATTGCTTATTGCTGTCTAAACTCGCAAATTAAAATGCCACGATGTGCTGCTTTTGGATGCAATTTCCAGTCAAATGGAAACAACGGGAGTGAAGTGAGTGGTCAAGGTGGAATTATTATTTTTATTGAATAAATGTACATAAGTGGAATCTTCTCCCCCTTTTTGGTCCCTGTATGCACGTATCCTACCCACCACACGTTACAACTGGCGCCCGAACATTTTTCCTGGATCCTCAGTCAAGTAAGGGATCCGTCTATTTTCTGTATCCGACGGACCCACCGCGTCTGCAATATTGGTTTCGGATATGTCAATTTTTTTGATTCGTCGGTCCCACAAGGCTTTTTGGATCAGTCTATTTTGTGGAATCGACGGCCTGATCGCGGCTGCAACATTGCAATGGGATCCGTCTAATTCCTGGATCTTCGAGTGAGTAAAAAACGCACATTTGGATTACTATTGCTATCTTTTTTGTTGACTATTCTTCGTGGGAGTTTCCCCCAAATCATATTAAATAAGTAAAGCACTATGGCACGCTACAGTGACGACAGTGACTCTGACGTGGACCTTACAACAATGTTGGAGTTCGTCAGGGAACGCGTGTTTGCGTACTGCTGAGCTCCCGAGTGAAGAGTGGTCAAGGTGGAAATATTATATTTTGTGAATAAATGTGCATAAGTGGAAGCTTCTCCCCTTTTTGGTACTTTTATACACGTATCCTACCTACCACGCGTTACAATGTACAAGACATGGATTACACAAGGTGTGCTCTTTGGCCTGTACTGTATGTAAAGCACACGACAGCTCTGGATGCTAACAATCTACATAATTATATCGGGATAAGTTTGAAAACGCAATATGCTTACCTTGAATATCTGCTAATAAAACCGGAGTTCCCAACAGCATCCACTCTCGCTCCCAACTGGAGTTCCCAACAGCATACGCTCTCTCGCTCTGTTGTCATTGAGACTTTTGCCCAACTTTTGTCTTATCAGGTATTTGCTGCACACATTTTTCCTAGAAGCTCATCTTGTGAACGACTGACAGTGCTGTCCTGCTCCTCACTTTTCAGATCTGGTTCAAATAGGAAGGGTAGAACCGACGACATGTTGGGAAAGCTAACGAGTGACACGCTGGAATTTCTGCAACAGGCCCAGTTGACATCATGCACTGCGACGTAACAAGAATGACGACCTATCACTTAAAATTTTTTTACAAACTTTATTAAAACAAAAACATTAAGAGGGGTTTTAATATCAAATTATTATAACTCATACTAACATTTATCTTTTAAGAATTACTTGTCTTAAAAATAGAGGATCCCTTTAAGACAAATATTTATTTTTTTGCAATAGATTAATTTGCATTGATCACATAGCCTATCAATTAATTAGGTTCATATTCATGAGAAATGAAGCCCTGACCCCGTTCACCTTATCTGTTTGGTCTTATTAACATACCTGTCAACCTGAAGCCCTTGGCAATCTTACAAATAGTGACGTATGCCTTACAAATTGGTGACTTATCTTACAAGTGTTTATATAGCGTGCAATATGAAACAAAAATAAAACTCCATTTTTTAAATAATATGAATTTATTGGTAATATTGTCACATATAACCTGGTGCAATCAATATCTTCAGCTACATCATGATTATTAAAATTTAACAGTTACTTTTGTTATAATTCTATGTAGCACTTTTGGAAATTTCTATCATGTCTTTTGATGGCTGCACTTCAGCTCACTATACCGTTTGACTTGAAGGTAGTTCCCAGATAACAGACCGACGTTGAAAAGATGTTGGATCAACATTCCCCTGTACTATCTCATATGGTTGAATCAGCGCCACTTTTGCACCCTCAATTAATTTTGTTTCCATGTTGAAATCCTTACAAATTTAAACGTCATTTTGATTATTAATAATATTGGAACAACACTGTTATTGTTAGGGTTTCCTGAGCAAGAGGGGATCCCAGAGCAGACACACAGGGGTGGGAGGAATAATCGTTTATTGGCGATCATGAGAACGTGGCTGGGGTGGATGACTTGGCTCGTGGTAGATGTGCTGGCGAAAGACGAGGAGGCTCGGAAGGAAGGCAGGCGTGGAATCCGACGAGGGGCGCACAGAAAACAGGACCTGGGACGAGAGCAAGGAAGTCGTAAGCCAGTGAGCAAAGATATTATATAGGAACAGACGAGTTGATCGGGCGACGAGGTGGAGGCGTCCACTGGCTTTTATGGATGCTTGATTGGCATTGCCAGCACCTGTGGCCACTCCACCCGTCTGTCGTCCAACCTGCAATCAATAAAAACATGCACACCTGCCGGAGGTGGGCAGGTCTCAGAAGGAAGGGGAAGAGGACCTAACAGTTATGTTTTCAACCAAAACGCCCGCTTATCCTTAATTCAATGACTTTTCGATCATATTTCCCGGTCAATCAACTATTTTTCAACATGAGTTCATGAACAATAAAACAATGTGAACCCAACCATCGCCTGACATACGATAGAGCAACATTGTTTCAACTTCACTTGATGTCGAAAATTTCGATATCAACCATACTGATGATTTTGATGGAAAATCATTTTTTATTCAATGTCGGTCTGCTATCTGGGTCGTTAGTGGGTCCAATTATAAATTAAAATTGGTCAGTTGATAAAATTAACTTACCAATGCAATCTTTGAGACAGGGAACATTTCTTTTGCTAATTCTTAGAAGTCATCAGCAATAGTTGAAGGCAAATTGTGATAGGCAACAAATTGGCAGAATAAAATCTCCGCTTTCGTCACTTTCATTCTGCAGACTGCATCTTTATGACCTGTGTTGTTAATCTTAGTTTAAAAAAGTAATTAATTACAGTAACAAATTACTTCTCCCAAAAAGTAATTGAGTTAGTAACTTAGTTACCTGAATGTTAGAGTAATTAGTTACTTGGCAAAGTAACCGTTTCAAGTTTCATGTTTTTTTTTTTTTTTTTTTTTAAATTTAAAAAAAAAAAAAAAAAAAAAAAAAAAAACATAGTAACCTTTGCTATGTTTGGAAGTCATTTAATGTTGTGAATCAACCATTAAAGTTTTTAAAATTGCTCCCGTTTTTGCCTCAGTTCTCTTCTGTCAACTTTCGACATGTGAAAGTTTAAAACTGTTTCATCATTTAAAGAAGAAAGATTTTGATGATTTAGTGGTATTTAAGATAAAAATTTACTTCGGTTCCCTAGGAAGGTTCACTACAAGAGAGCCTTTCTGAGAAGTCTACTGCTTTAAGATGGCGGCTGTTTACTAATGCCATCGAGTCTGTCATTTCGCATCTAGTTCTATATGCATGTGGTATCTAGTGTAGCATCAAGTGGGCGTAGATTGTAGGCTGTCAGGAAATATTGGAGCCACCTAGCCTAGCATTGCATTTGCAACAGCGTCACAACACTCATCCCTCCTTCCCACTCGCGCTCTTCTCTCTCCATGTCTCTGACTTTTCTCGCGTCATTCAACCAACGTAGTAACGTATAGTAACGCATATTGTCTCGTTGCCGAAACAGTGACAAAATCCGAACACAGAAGAAAAAACGTAATGCAAGAAAAACGTACAGATTTTGAACGTACGCCATACACATTTAAAAATCAGTGCTCACTTGTACAAATTACGCCGAAACCGTACAACTTGACGGGAATGTATTAATGTCCCGTCCCCGGCAAAAAGTTTTCATGCAGGTTATGCTGTCCCTACCAATGTTCAGACCAAACCTACGCCCTTGGATATAACCTCTAGCAATTTTGTATGTGTGCTCATCATAATTTCCAGCTGTTTTACAAGCATTTTATTTGTTTGCAGTCCCTGTAATCTGTAACAATATTTCTATTTTTTTATTTCTATTTGACTCAAACAACATTACTCTTGCAAATGGATATGAGAAAGTTATTTGCTCGCAGCAAGTAGGAATGAGAGAGGTAAACTAGGTAAACCACCTATGGAACATAAACCACTTTTAGGTTACAACCTACCAGTTGAGAAACACTGATTAATTGCATAAAAGTTACAGGGATATATCCCAATTTCTCTCCAGACAAAGTAGAGCAGCAGAGTGCTGGAAGAAGTGAAGGAGAGTTGGAAGTTGATAAGAATGAGCAGAGGTGAATTGACTATCAACAAGGGATGTCCCAATTTTGATCTTTAATACTGATGGCTGAAAAACTAAAGAAAAAGTAACTTGTTTTTTACAGAAACTTGTATTTTGGTCAAGTGGTCAAAAGGAAGGTGAGTATTAAATTATATATACGTTTAAGCGCTATTTCTGACTTTTTGTGCTAAAATTTTTTTGCTCGCTTGCCAGTGCCCTGCTGTGCCCTAGTATTGTATTAGGTCTCGTGATGCCCCTGCTAGAGATTGTTTTCAAAAAGTGAGGCTTCGAAGATCGTTTTTCAGAAGCCATTTCTGCATTTTAGAAACAAAGAAGACTTGAAAAAGAGAACATGTGTTTCCCTCTTTGAATAGCTTCTGCTTCTCACCAAAAACAAAATAAATGTAAGCACATGAAAAATGTAATAAATGAAATATAATTAGTCTAATCACAAGCTATTTTTAACAAGGTGAGGTGACAATGTGCGGACGATATTCAATCATATCTTCATAAATTGCTACAATCCAATACAAACGGGGCCGCTGATTGCAGTCGTGCAACTGGTTGTAGTTTGGACACCACTGCTTTAAGTCCACAATCACACCACAGCTGTTAAAACATGAATTTGTCTTCATATCAGTAGAGATATACATACTATATGTGCTGTATCAGTAAATATACTGTACAATCTTTGGAAAAGGTGATCAACTGGAATGAAAACAAATCAAAATTATTTAAATTACCAAAGTATGTGAATTAGAAAAAAAAACATCATCATATCTAAAACTATAGTTAAAAAACAAATAATAAAAAAATCAACCTTACTGGGACATATTGAAAGAAAAATAAAGGGAAAAATGTGCTTCTGAAGTATAGCAAGGCAGAAAATCTTGGTGGGAAAGTAAATCAATAAAAACACCATGAAAAGCTTTGAGAGCTCTTACTTATTGCTGCCCACTGGCTCATTGAAAAGTACTGTGGACTGTGGCTGTGCTGAAGAGCAAACGAATGTAGTCTGATCATGTGCTCTCTGCTTAAAAAAATGCTTCTCATATCACCTCCCCCCCAGCCTAGAGTGATTAATCATTCAGATCACATGTACAGAGCACCAACATTTTTTTTTTTTTTTTTTTTAACGATGGAACTTGTCTCCTTTTAAGAGAATCTTTCTGTTCTCTTTGAAGATGTTTTAACTGTCATCCTGTTGGTGCTGATAAACAGCACCTTTCCTTAAATACAAATTGAGTGAATTTGAGGGTTACATGTAAGTTCACCAGTGCATGTACGTATAAATCTCCCAACTATTTTGCAAACAATTGGGAAAATGTTTTTTTTTGTTTGTTTGTTTTTCTTTTCTGGATGTTACGTATGCCAAAATATACATTCAGGATTAAAAAAACTTGCCAGGAAACAGCACGACATCTGACCCATTGAAAAGTGCCTCACCAGTCACTCAAAACCAGTTCTTTGCCTACGTTGAATAGTGGAGCCAACCTAATCATCCCTGGTCTACTGATGAATGTGGAGACAGTGGAAAGCTTCTACCCCAATAGCAGGTGACCCCACGCCAGATCCAGCCTCACCTCACCATATTCACATAGCAATCACGCCCGCTAAATGTCAGTGTGCCAGATGTGGCCCGAAACGTCAATCTGACAGTCCAAATGATAGGTTACGCACTTGTCTGGGGCGGATAGTACAGACTGGACGCACTAAAAATCTGAAATTTAACGGTTGACATGTGACGTCACAACAGCATATACCATGAAGGCGCGTATCCACTACGACACTAGACAGGAGAACACGCAGGATTCAGGAGTAAGGTAAGTGCTTTATTCAAAGTCATAATTGCGTTTTGAAGTCACTTCGGCTAGGTTCATACTGCAGGTTTTAATACACAAATCAGATTTTTTTTTTGTGTTTTTCCGACTCGAGTGAGGCATTAAGTCTGAATGGGAAAGTTGGACCATTTCAAATCCGATCTAGGTCAATTCTGTATGTGGTTAGAATAAGATCTGGGTCTGAACTGTCAAGTCCCCCAAATTGGAATTTATGCAGCCATTACATCAGCAAAGATTGAGAGGGACGGGGCGCTCAGGTAGCGGTGCAGCTGTGCATTAGCGTTAGAACCTAGCTTGAACACGGCTTTTGGGGAAGGGGTGGGCTTGATAACAGTCATAAAAAATAAAATGGGTTAAGGATGGGGGCAAACTGTCCATATGTGTGTGTGTGTGTGTGTGTGTGCGTCATGTGTAGTCAATGATGCTCCTGTGCATGTGGGCCAGTTTGCTCAGCCCATCTCGGACTGCAAAGAAGTGCGCATGCCTGATACTTGAACAGGCTCAATGGACAAAGGCAGTCTGAACGGGCACATAAAAAAACAGATATGAACAAAAATCGGAATTGTGCATTAAGAACTGCGGTATGAAACTTGACTGCTAAACAAGTTATTCAACCGAGCGTTGATAAAATGGCCGGTGTATTTAAGTGATCTGCCATGTCTGCAAGTTAGGGTCAAAATTTGTTGCATAAAAACATATGGAGGGAGAAAGCATTTACTCTGTATTGCTGTAAATGTTTCAATATTTGAATACTATTATTTATACTGAGCCCCTCCTCCTTGTGTTTGTGTATTTGTGTCACTGCCTTGATTGCACAGATGGGTGAGCCTAGGACCATGTGCCGCTGATCATCGTCAGCAGCTTACTTAACCCTCTAACACCTAAGCTTATTTTGGCCGAATTTGCATGCATTTGATGTTGCCTTTATACTTCAAAGAAAAAATTGTTCACAATGGCCAAGTTGAGTCCCTTTTTTAAGGACACCTTGAACTTCATGTCCAAACTCTTGTTTCTTTACTGACCAATTATAATCCACATTTTGGACCCAAAAAGACAAAAAAAATCCCCAATTTTTTTTTTCAAAATTTGTAATGTTGATGTCCCATTGACAACCAAACATGCTAGACCAACCGTTTTGAAGCTTGATAATATTTATTCAACTTGTTAGGATAAACATTCAATAGAAAAAAATAAGATTGAATAGTTTTATGTTTGACAATTCAACACAAACAGCAAGTATGGTCATAGGCGTTTTTGGCCTTTACACATACTATGGTCAAAACAGGTTATATATAGTGCAAAATAGTGAGAAAAAAATAATATACCGTATATCATCCAACACAAAAAGGCTTTGGAGGATATCTCTTTTGGAGTTAGGTATTATACCCATCACCTTATCTAAAGTAAAAATTGTTTAGATTATAGTGAAGAAAAAAAATATATAACATTGAAAAAAAGTATTTTAAAAAATGTTGACAAGTCGTTCAGTTCAATTCAAATTGGCATACAACCCAATAAAGTTTTTTTTTTTTTGCGCACTTAATAAAGCTTCTGCATGAACAGGTCACGGAGCTGCGTCACACACAACGTCACACAGCCTACTCTTTCGCCGTTTGCGCGCTGCTGCCACTTCTACTCGCCGAGGCGCCGAATCATCCCAGGAAAACAACGACAAATACGGCTCATCTTCTTCCTTGAGTTAATGAAATAATGCATTAGCTTGCGCTAAATTTAGTTTTAGATTCATTCTGCACGTTTCAAAGTCGCTCGCTCACTCCAACCGGCCATTGCTTACTTCGAATGCCTCCTTTTCCTTAGTTGGTGCTTCACTCGGAAATGTTTTAAAAATGTCCACATTCGGTTCGCCCTTTTTGACATCACAGCGGCTCTTGGGATATGTAGTCTTTTGTGCTGCTTTCGGTTTTGAAAAAGGACAAGAAATGATGGAAATATGGAGATAGATACACGGTCCATGCAGCGTTTTAATGCATATTTATGACTGCAATAAAATTATAAAACTCAAATTACATTATCTCCCGTTTTTCTTGGTCGATTGACTTCAAATAAAAACTCGTGTGGACATCAACTTCCGCACTTTCAAATGAGACCAACCAGCGGCATGTGGGTGACGTAATTACAGCGTGACGAAGCTTCAAAGACGACATGCGTAAACGCGTCGCTGCCGACACGTTCGGTGTTAAAGGGTTAAACCGGTCTTCAGCCACGCATCATCGCCAGATCAACAACTTACCAACATGACTTTCAGCTAACAAAGAATCTTTTAATCCTGATACTGAGCTCATTTTGTTATTTTCCTCCCTTAGATCTTGTACTGCTTGCCTACCAGAATGCCTGCCTGCCTGTTCATCTGTTCTATCATGAAACTGCCCACCATATTTTTCGGACACTATCTGTCACTGCCTTTCATCGTCAATGAACTCGTTACCACTGCCAGTTTGCCTCTGTCTCTGCGTGTCCCCTGTTACCCCAGAACCTTAACAAATACCCAATATGTTGTTTACAGTCTAAAAATGGGTCATCTTTAATGTGGATTTGTCCACATTGGATTTGGTGGTTGTTCTTTATGTTTTATTTATTAACTAATTATTAACTCACCTATTTCACAACTGGACCTTACTTAGACCAGAGCAGGACCTACATATATAACATCGTACACATCTCATGAACAACATCATTTTTGTCTTTTTCTTTTTAAGTAGGCCAAATCAATTAAAAGTAAACTAATGAAACTTGCTGCTGTAATTGTTTCTTCTAATAAGCCATATAACTTGCTATTATCCCAGGTTTTGAACAGGCGGGATACTAGTGTGTGGCCACAGCGTACACATCTGATGTTGCTCACAGTGGTCCTCAGACACATGAAACATTAGAGGGAACAATGCACTCGGTGGTCTCGTTTATGCATCTTAAGTGGCCCGCAAATATTGTCTGGGGGTCCCATTTATGCTCATCGCACACAGGCCCTGTTCACATTCGCTCTGCCACTGGAATAAAAATGACAAATTGAATAGATCCAGAATCTATTATGATTGTGTGCTTAATTTATAGTATAACAGTGTGATTAGTGATTAATCTAATTAGTTACTTCTCCCATCTTTGCATCTCAGTTAACATGACTGAGGAGCTGAAAGGCCACGTGACTTCAATTTTCTTGAATGAAGTGCAAGCTGTGGGCAGTTCATTTTGTCAAACATTACCTGCCTGGACAGAAAGCAGAGCGGGAGAGGAGAAGAAGGAAGGGGGTAGTGACACCGTTGCAAATGCGATGATGATTGACTAGGTGGGCAGATCATGCCCTGCTTCCCTGTACACTCTGGCAAACACAACAAGACCAATAATGGTGACAGGCCAGAGAATTTCAAAGGTAGCGTTGTCAAACTTGAATTATTTTCAGTATTAAAGATTGTTACTTAACGGAATATTTAAGGATAGTGTTCTGCTTATTGTGCAATAGGCCGAATATACAGTTTCAGAAATTTGTAATGGTTAATGGTCAGTTTAAATTTGTCTTCTCTTACCAGACTGTAATAAATTAGATCCAAATAAATACCAAATGTTCTAAAATACTGTATATAGTGTTTATATTCTTCAATCGGGTAATATAATCATCTCTGATGTGAAAGATTTTGAAGAATGTATAATGTAATAACGTGTAGAACATGAAAAGTAACTTCAGTTACTTTGCTAAGTAACGAATTACGAATTACAATGAGGTAACAGAGTTACTAACTTTTTATTCTACGAATTAGATTTTACTTTTATTTTTGCGAGAGATGCCCACAGTGGCTCTGAGTACTCATGCCAGATAGAGTGACAACCATAAAACATAAATTGTACAACGTTAAAATTCTCTGGTCGCCAGTGTCCCATCTTCGTGCAGATGTACTCAAATCTTAATGAGTTCCTACCTCTGCTTGCACTAAAACACCTCCACATCTACTGCCGTGGAAACTTCATGCCAGGGGATTTGTACATTTTTGTGGTGTTTAGTGCTGGCATAATAAAAATTATATAAATATACAAATATAAAGTGAGGAGCAGAAATATTTGCACCTCTTTTGATTTTGCAAGATCACCCCCTTAGAAAATAGGTAGAGGTCTGAAATTTCGGTTATAGATGCGTTTCCACTGATAGAGACATGATCTAAAAAAAAAAAATCCGGAACTCACATTGTTTGATTTTTTAATAATTTATTTGTAATTTACTGTGGTTCATAAGTATTTGTACCAATGAAAAAATCAGTGCTAATATTTAGTGCAGAAGCCTTTGTTTGCAATTATAGAGGTCAGACGCTTTCTTTAGTTCTTCACCAGGTTTTCACATATGGAAACAAGGATTTTGGTCCATTCCCACACACAAATCTTCTCTATATCTGTCAGGTTTCAGGACTGTCATTGAAAAACAAGTTTTGGCTCCATCCTAAGATTTTCTATCGGATTGAGGTCTGGGGACTGGCTAGGCCACTCCAGAACCTTGATATTCTTTTCGTGCAGCCACTCCTTGGTCGTCTTAGCTTTGTGTTTCGGATCATTGGAAGATCCACTAGGGTTGCCACCTTTCAGAAATAGAAATAAGGGACGCCCTCCCCGCGCCCAAAGCCTTACGTGTGAAAAATAGGGCCATTCCCAAAACTCCCACAATGCATAGAAATGTGTCTATTTTTAGATGCGAAAACTGTATTGTGCACTATGTGGGCATGGCAGTTTCCTTGCAGCAGACTGTTTTTTTTAAAGTTAAGTTATGAATATCGTAATTAACATTTTTGTTGTTGGCACTGAATCCGGTCTCGTGATCCATTGACAAGCCAAATTTCTTAAGGGAATGTTGCAGGAGAGCTACATCTCCAGCAGCTGACTCGTCTGCATTCTCTGTGAAGTCCAGCATTTTGTTGGTGACCCCAGACTCTGGACTGAAGTACTGGACAGCAAGGGGAAACATCTTCCTGCTCAATTTATTCGAGGCATCGGTCTGTATGAAGAATGGGACATTAAGATCTTGAGCATATCACCCACTGCCTTTGAACCCAGGACTTGTTTCCAATGCCTCTCACTTTGTTGTCCACAAAGTCATTTTCTTCACCATTTTGAAATCACATAAACATTTTCTGATTGAGCCTGTGTCCACAGTCAGCACTATTGTAGCTCTGGCCACGTTTTACTGTGTGGTATACCTGTGTAACTTCAGCTGCAGTAATTTAGAAGGTAGGCGTACGATGATGTCCGATTATTGCTTTAATTTTGGTATCACGATTAATCAATCAATAGATTGTATATATTTGCAGTAGGACTATTTATTCAGTGTTTATTTGCTGTTAATCTACTAGGAATAATTCCAAATGAGGAGCATTAGTTAGCATAACAAAATAAGATGTTTATGGGTACATAAATCCATTCCATATTGATTGATGATAAATGCATGTTTCGAAAAAAAACAACAACAACATTCCTTAAAATAATCAACCATAGTAGCAACTGAAATAGCCTAGCTATGCTCCTATCAATGCAAGATGTATGAATGTAAATATAAATATATATATATATATATATATATATATATGTTATACATATACAATAGCATAATACCATACCAAAACAAGCTCAGGGGATGTTTCAGGTACAAAGAATTGTGACGAAGGCTCTTCTGGGATCTTATAATCCGTTTATGGAGGTCCCCTGCAGCATGCTGTTTTACACCTCCGTCAGACACTGCAAATACTTTCCTGCCTGCCTCGCAGTTCGCTTTATAATCATCATCAGTGACTCTATCGAGCCACGGGTTACCCTCTTCCCACTCCAGTCCATTTTTTGGAGACGTTTCCTCTTTTGAGCATGAGGTGGGGTGTCCTGACTCCTGAGTGTCTGCTTTTGAAGACATCTTTGTTTTGAAAATGCGCGGGGCGGTGCATTGAGCAGAGAGAGTGAGGTAACTAGGCAATGAACCCTGAAGTGGAGCGCAGTGCTGGGCAGACAGCAGCGAGCAGGCAGATAACCATCTAACTGTCTTTGATATCTCCTGCCCTTTTTTTCATTATTGTTGGCTCAGTGTTCACTCATGAGAGCAGGTATGTGTTTGTGTGTGACAGACGTGCATAGGCTGGGTGCACCGCCGGCAAACCCATCCCCGCCGCCGGAGCCGCGGGTTGCGCGGGGTCGCCCCATGGGACAATTGTGAAATACGGAATAAACGTTCCGTATCGAACCAATACGGAACGCAACTTTTAATTGCCAATTATGGAACGATTCTGTGTTTCAAGGGACGGGTGGCAAGCCTAGCCACGACTTATCTTCAAGTCTCTGACTGAGGGAAGGAGGTTGTGGCTAAAATCTGATGATAAAATTCACTATTCGTCCTCTGCTTTATACAGTACAGGCCTCCTGTCCCCTTTGCTGAAAAGCAGCCCAAAAGCAGGAGGTTTGCACCCCAACACTTCACAGTGGGGATGGTGTTCTTGGGATTGTACTCGTCCTTCTTTTTCCTCCACAAACAACGAGCAAATTTCTACTTTGGTCTCATCTGACCACAAGACTTCCTCGCATGACCGCCCTGAGTCATTTAGATGGTCTCTGGTAAACTTCAGATGGGCCATGTACTGGCTTCAACAGGGGAACCTTCTCAGCAAAGCATGATTTTAAACCATCGCACCGTCATGTTCTACTGACAGTAGCCTTTCAAACTGTGCATCCAGCTGTCTTCAGGTCATTGACCAGCTTCTGCCGTGTAGTCCTAGGCTATGCCCTTACTATTCTCATCATGAGTGATGCCCCACAAGGAGAGATTTTCCATGGAGCCCCAATCCGAGGTAGGTTAACAATTGCTGCAACTGTTGAATTATTCTCACCAAGCTGCTTTCTAGTTGTCCCATAGCCTTTTCCAGCTTTGTGGAGCTCAACAATTTTTTTGTACCATAGCCTTTTCCAGCTTTGTGAAGCTCAACAATTTTTTTCTCTGGTGTCTTTCGAAAGATCTCTGGTTTTGCCCATGGTAGCTGTTGGATTATGTGTGGGGTGCACAGGTAACAATAATGACCTCAAACGGGTGGTGGGTGGGTACTCATGGGGTAAAGGTGAACTTTTTTTTAAGGTCGACTGACAACTCTTTGAGTTTCATAATCAGTGTTGTTAATAACGGCGTTAGAGTATAACGGCGTTACTAACTGCGTTATTTTTTTCAGTAGTGAGTAATCTTATTAATCATTTTTCTCATCTTGGCAATGCCGTTACCGTTACCGAGGATGTAAAGGCGTGTGTTACTATGCGTTACTACGCTGGTTGAATGACACAAGAGAAGTCTAAGAGACACTGACTCACGGAGACGAGAGAGCTGAGCAGGAGTGGGGATGCCGTTCCAAAAGTGATGCTAGGTGGCACCAATAATACGCGACTGTAGCTGATAGCCTACAAACTACTCCCACATGATGCTACGGTAGATATCACATGTAGATAGAACTAGATGCGAAATGATAGACTTGCCGGCGTTAGTAAACAGCCGCCATCTTAAAGCAGTAGACTCCTCTGGAAGGCTCTGTTGTAGAGAACCTTCCTAGCAAACCTAAGGCTAGGTTCATACCGCAGGTCTTAAAGCACAAATCTGATTTTTTGTCATATCTGTTTTTTTCTGGGCATGCCCGTTCAGACTGCCTTTGTCCATTGAGCCCGTTCAAGTTTCACGCATGCGCACTAATTCGCAGTTTGAGATGCGCTCAGCAAAGTGACCCACATGCGCAGAAGCATCAAAACAAATTACACATGCTAGCTGTATGTCATTCCAGGGTGATCATATTTTGATTTCCAAAAAGAGGACACAAATAACAGACATTAATAATGCCCGTATGGTTTTATATTCAAAGTTTATATGGACTGATAGAACGCATACACATAAGCCTTGACGTGTGTACGTGAAATGACGTGGGTGCGTCAGTTTGCCCCGACTCGGCCTTGTAAGCAAAAATAAAATATTGCTCATTCGGCGCACAGAAAGAAAATCGAAAACTGTCAGGCTTATCCTTTTCTTTATTTTGTGTTTTCATAACTGTGGACTAGCCCACTTCTTGCTTAAAAGCAGAGGTCAAGCTCGAAGCTAATGCACAGCTACATCGCTGCCGTCCTGCCTGCCACTTTCGCTCTTTGCTGACGTCATTGCTGGATGAATTCCGATTTGGGAGACTTGGCAGTTCCGACTGCCAGACACATTCTGGAAAAATGTTGCCCATACCGGAATTGAACCATGTACCAAAGTGACCCAGATTGGATTTGAAATGGTCCTCTTCTATGCGACTTGTCAAGTTCAGACCGTCAAGCTAATGCCTCACTCCAGTCGGAAAAACACGCAAAAATCGGATTCGTGCATTAAGACCCAATGTCTTTATTGTGATCAAGATATTTTTTAACATTTGAACATCAATTAAACAAAAAAAAGTACAAAATAATTCAGAAAAATAGCTATATGATGACAAACGTTAAAATGTGCTTGGATCCGTTTGGAAGGATTTGGGAATCCGACCCACAGATTCGACTCTTAATAACATTAATTTCTTTCAGTCTAGACATTTTGTGTGTTTTTCTGTCCTTCAGATTCTCATTCATTTCTCCTTGCCTTTGTCAGTTACTTAGTTGTTGTTACTATAAGCTGGTTACGAGTTTGTACAAACATAGAGTGTGCACTCAACAATGAGCGATGCGCTTTTCTTGGCTTGCTGCCGATTCTATCCATAATGCATTGTGTTTTGATCACGTAGTTTGTCAAACTCGCTTGTTTTTGTGTAGTTCAACAAACAGTCAAACATACAGTAGGTGCCAACAAAGAGCATATCAAAACAATGGTTTGATTTCATGTCTATGAATTGCAGCGTTTGTAACTCCTTGTTGTTCAACGCTTTGAGCACAACCCAGAAGTTGTTCTAATGCCATCATATCAAGGGACACGCCATTCTTCAAATTGCATTTCGAGGTGCTATGATCGGGCTTGGAGGAGCTTCCTTTGAGAAGCTATGATTAAAGAAGCTTTGATGTTTCGGCCGTTCGATTTCATTCCACTTGAAACATAAAATAAATGTCCTAAAGTGGACATGTGTTGTTTTGGTAACATTTCAGACATAGAGCTAATTGGTTTGTGACATGACACCATCTTGAATTGACATCATAATAAAATGATTTCATTGAGCAGTGGATATTTCAAAACCTGAATATCTTTCAGATGAACTACCTCCTTAATGGGAAAAACTTAGAAGACAAGCTCAAGGTTGTTGTGATACAATATTCCCTTGCATTTTGATGCAAAATGAGGAGCAAATATGAAGAGAAAAAGATCCATTTAAACAGCAACGTGTTTGGTGGGACTTCAATTTGCAAACTGATTGTGCTGCCACAACAATATCTAGGAAGAAGCAAGCCAAATAAAGAAAGTCTCTATTGATTATTCAATGATAGCTTTAGGACTTCAGTTACTGCTTTGTACAAATATTAGCAGCCGTGCCTCCTTTTAAATGGCTGCCAACGTGCCATATTTGCCATGTTAAATCTGACATAAAAAGGAAAGTTATTTGTTTAATGATTTACATTTTTTTTATTGTAATTGCATCGTCAAAACTCCCAATCTTTTCGTTTTTTTTAATTAACTTCAACATAATTTTTTCCTTTTGGTTACATTAACCATCTGATTTTGAGGTAATTGTTGTTGTATTGACACAGTTTTAATGAGTGAACAGAAAAAAAGTACTGAATATGCACTGTAGATAGCATTTTGGTGGAAATTGTCTAGAGATGTTATTTCTGTTACAGACTGCCACGTTATGGACTTTTACTCAAAAAAGAAAAAAAGTGACCCCCCCTTTCTTTAAAAAAAAAATAAAAAAAAATATATATATATAAATAAAATGAGAGGGGAGTTATGTAGAATTCCTCTAGGAAGCACCAACAGAAGAACAGGCTGACACTTGGAGGATCTGTCACATCCATTATGGACAACTATGAAGAAGAGCAACCTACATATTGCTAACTTGACAAGTAGCCACGCTGAAGTGTTTATGTGTGTGTTGAGATCATCCTTTTTTATTGATCAGTATTTTTTGTTATGCATTTAATAAAACTATGTTGATAACTTCTGATGCTTTTGCAGCATCAAGTCCTTTCTAATTTTTACCACATCTAAACCATGCCAGGAGCTTTCATTCGTACCTCCTGAAAGGACGTTGATTTGCAAATCACACACGGCGCAGTTTGAAGTATACTTGTGAATTCAACCGTCTTACAAGATTAGGCGAATACGATCCCTGTTAGAACATGCAATAATTTCACAAGAGACAATTTATCATTCTGATTAGAATGAATCAAATCATAAACAGGAGTATGCATTAGTGCTGATGTGCCCTGCACGTTGCACAGCATCAGCAGACAGAGTACACAAACTTGACATTAGCCATGTTTGATTACATCTTGTCACAGAGTCGCTCATGGAATTAACAATAATTAACGGCAGATGACATCACTTGCCACCAGCAAGATTTGTCACTTTTCACACACATAGAATACACTCATCAACCACACACCTACACATAAACATTATTAAGGTGGGAAACAATAATATTCAATTGAATACTAAATTACAAAGTATTAGACACATTGTGGACGGGTGCTCTAACTTTTGTTTTTGGGCCATTGCCTAAGTCAGAAAAGGCGTGCAGCTGCACACTTTTGCTGCTGCGGGCATTTTCTGGTGAAGTCAAATGTGTCATTTACACACCCACAAGCCAAGTTTGCAATTTAGGTGAGCAACCTGAAATGTAGGCGTACTCTGTCAAATCTGGACAGGTGTGCAAACTATGCGTATTATCGCTTTGAATTCAGCAACTTTCCTCCTCTGATCTTCAGAAGATATTTTAGGTCTGTGAAAGTTTGACATCATATTATACATTTTGTCACACTTGACTGCTGGGTGGCAGTGCACACATGACGGACTCATGTTTCCGTTACAGAAAGCTGTTGTTAATGGGTGAAGACTATAGGCACAGATGACTGTGAGGACCTCCATAATTCTGCTGTGATTTACGCTTCTTTGAAAAAGCCACTTAATATTTCAACACCTCTTGGCCTAGTAATCATACTGACACAATGGTGTGATGAATTTCGGATCATTATCGGTATTGGTTGTGAAATACAGGTACATTCAAGACACTTGCTCGTAGCTAGTTGGTACTGGTGACAAACAACTCACCAAAATTCCTATGCAGCATTCTACCTAAATGACATTTATCATTTTAAAAAAAATACAGAATAAAAATAAAATAAACGAATGCTCCTTCAAATCGAGCAGTGTGTATGCATCTTACTGGCAATGGCACATCTACTATGGTAGTTATTTTTTCTTTTCTAATTAAAAAAATTTTTTTTTTTAAACCTGTCCTGTTCAGCTGCTCAGATACGGATAATGGAAATCTGTGTGTGCTTATGGCCTGAACAGTTTCAATGTATCACATGGGAGTTTGATACTCCCATTGTGATTGTTAATTATATTTTATTTATTAGGAGAAAACAGTGAACAGGGAGGGGTTATGGGGGACAGAAAGGAAGGAAGAAGACAGAAGAGGGGATGAACAAACAAAAACAACAACAAATACATTTTTACATGCTTATGCTATCTATGAACATAGTTGTACTGTTGTTAGCTAATTATATTTACCCGTGGACACCATGTGGGGGGCCTGATAACCAAGGAGAAAGAGAAAGTGACGTGAGTCAAAGAAGACGTCTATTAGGCGGGGTGGAGCATACAGAAATCCGCAAAGTGAGGTGTTGAACCCAGTATTATGTGAGTCACATTCAAGTATGGATATGTTGACGTCCTTCATTTCACATACAAAATGTGCTACATTTCATTGCTATGGAACTTAAGCCCCTTCCTAACATACGCTACACTCCAATTAAATCCCGGGATTTAAACGGGTAGCCCTTATGTCTGAAAGCAATTTCCCTGGTCGACTGACACGGAGATGACACGGACATTGCCCGGGACGCAGCATGTGTGAAAGCAGCCGTTTAATTCCTGGTTCACGGCACGAAGGCTGATGAGGTAAATAAGGTGGGCCGATCGTCAATTCAATTCCTCTTTCTTCGCAGTAAGACGAAAAAGCGGTAAACAAACATCGATATTATCAACATGGCAAAAAGGAGAGTGCTTTACTTTGTTGTTGATGCCAACCATAAATGATGTAATCTCTGGGTTATAAAATTCCGCCCCCCCCGCCTTTCCGCATAGAGAGCGTTAGGGTTTGAAAATCTGAAAGTGTCCAACAAGGCTAATTCCCGTTACGTCCTCCCATGTCTGAAAGCCATAACACGGGTATCCCTGGTCACCTTAAATGGGAATTTAGCGGTACATAAGTCTGAAAGGGACTTTAATTTCAGATTCAAAGCATGCTACAAATTCTTAGATTTAGAAGATATTTATAAAAACTGGCTAGGAGAATGCACACAGGTGAAAATGTGCGATTAATGCCCTGTACGAACTGGATTTTTCATTTTCACCACATTTTCGATTAATGTCTTTTCTTTGTATTCTTACCAGTCTTCTTTTTTTTAAGTCCCTTTAAAACCAAATTTTTGATTACATTAATACCTTTTCTTTGCAGTCTTACTCGTCTGTTTTCTTTAAGCCGTTTAACCCTTTAACACCGAACGTGTCGGCAGCAACGCGTTTACGCATATCGTATTTGAAGCTTCGTCACGCTGTAATTACGTCACCCATTTACCATTTACCCATGTGCCACTGGTTGGTCTCATTTGAAAGTGCGGAAGTTGATGTCCACACCAGTTTTCATTTGAAGTCAATCGATCAAGAAAAACGGGAGATAATGTCATTTGAATTTTATAATTTTATTGCACTCATAAATATGCATTAAAACGCATGGACCATTTATCCATCTCCATATTTCCATCATTTCTTGTCCTTATTCAAAACCGAAAGCAGCACAAAAGACTACATATCCCGAGAGCCGTTGTGATGCCACGAAGGACGAACCGAATGTGATCATTTTTAATAAATTTCCGAGCGAGGCGCCAACTTATGAAAGCGAGGCATGCGAAGCAAGCAACGCCCGGTTGGTTTGAGCGAGCACCTTTGAAACGTGCAGAATGAATCTAAAACCACATTTAGCGCAAGATAGTGCATTATATCATTAACTTAAGGAAGAAGATGAGCCGTATTTGTCGTTGTTTTCTTTGGATGAGTCGCCGTCTCGGCGAGTAGAAGTGACAGCAGCGCGCAAACGGCGAAAGAGTTGGCTGTGTGACATTGTGTGTGACACAGCTCCGTGACCTGTTCAAGAAGACGCTTTATTGAGTGCGAAAAAAAAAAAAAAAAAACTTTATTGGGTCGCATGCCTGAAAAATTGCAATTGAACTAAACTACTTGTCAGTATTTTTTAAAATGCTTTTTTTCAATGTTATACTGTATATATTTTTTCTTCACTATAATCTTTTCAATTTTATGTAGATGTGTGTTCGACAAGCTTGATTGCATGTATGTATATACTTTTGATAAGGTGATGGGTACAACACCTAACTTCAAAAAAGAGATACCCTCCAAACCCTTTGTGTGTTAGATGATACAGTATATATAATCTTTTTTTCTCACTATTTTGCACTGTATATAACATGTTTTGACCATAGTATGTGTAAAGGCCAAAAACGCCTATGACTATACCTGCTGTTTGTGTTGAATTGTCAAACATATAACTATTCAATCTTATTTTTTTCTATTGAATGTTTATCCTAACAAGTTGAATAGATATCCTCAAGCTTGAAAACGGTTGGTCGAGCATGTTTGGTTGTCAATGGGACATCAACATTACAAATTTTGAAAAAATATTTTGTTTTTTTTTTTGTCTTTTTGGGTCCAAAATGTGGATTATAATTGGTCAGTGAAGAAAACAACAGTTTGGACATGAAGTTCAAGGTGTCCTGAAAAAAGGGACCCAACTTGGCCATTGTAAACATTTTTTTCTTTGAAATATATAGGCAGCATCAAATGCATGCAAATTCGGCCAAAAGAGGCTTAGGTGTTAAAGGGTTAATACCCAGATAGAACAATAAATTACAGCGGGTTCAGAAGACCGTTGACTTTCATAATATTTCTGTATTCGTTTGTAAAAAAGGGCAACTACTGTATGTATGATAATCATCTTTGGCCCTTACATGAATTGCAACATCTTTGTATCCAGTATCTTTTTTAAAGATACTTTTTCACACAAGGCAGTATTATCTGTGTGTAGATCTGTTGCACCATTAAGGTCACGTGCCAAACTATTTCAAATGCAAACGCAGGCTTGCATAACCTCATAATTCACCTGTGTGCAATGTGCATACATATAAAACAAATTAGGAAGGTTTTGGAGAGTCTCGGAGAAAAATAGGACATTCTCAGTTTTATGCAATATAAAGCAATTAAGATCTATGAATGGAAAGTCCACATCTCAAACACAATTACACAATGGTGACAGGCTAGCAATGCCAAAGGCAGAACCTGGGTGGATACGTTAAAAGGTCATATGCTGCCTGATAATGGAAAAACTAAACCCCCCTCTAGATATCTTTGAATTACAGTAAACCAATTTACTGAACGATGATTAAAGATGCTTAATAAAAGGCATGACTTTGCTGTTGTACAATGAACACATTTGGGAAACACTGAACAGTCTCTGTTTAAACTAAGATGCTGATAAAGTAAATTATTCAGTGTATGGTATGCACACCTACTACAAACATGTATAAATATGAATATATACCTTACACAAGGTTGACCAAATACGGACCACGGGGTCACTTTGACTGTCGTGTTTTTCATGTCTTCCTCCTCCAACACACATGAATCAAATAATCAGGATCATTATCAGACTTCTGGAGAGCTTGCTGATGACATATTCATTGATTCAGGGAGAGAGACAAACGGAAAACACAGTATAGGTGGCATCGAGGTCCAGATTTGGTGAACTCTGCTTTATAATAAAATAAAATCATAAATTTTGAGTAGCTTTAAAGACTGCAAACCAATTTCCATGCACATGTATGCTCTCAATCAAAACAAGATAAAGAAAATAAGCCAATATAACGGCTGATCAAAAGTAAAACAAATGTATCACACATCGAGGTTGTGGAACGGATGGGACCAGTTGGGGCGGTGACATCACGGTTGTCTCCTCACGGCAGGCCACGGCATTCCCGCACCACTTTTAACGCACCTCATACACCATACTCCACGGGGGAATTCCAGCGAGGGGAGGTGGTACGAGCGGCTGGGTAGAATTTCCATGCGGCGGTCCCACTGCCTTAATCTGGGCTCTCCTATTTTAATGCATACACTGCACTACCCTCCCAACCCAATCCCATCGTTGTGTTGGGTAATGGTTGCCAGTCAGGGACCTGGCAGCCACAGTAATAGGGTGGTAAGTGGGTCCCACACTTTTTCTTAATGGTGTGGCTCCCGGGGCGTGGCTTCCTCTCTGCCTGGGCTCACGGCCGCGAGGGTGGGGGAGGTTGAGGCTCTGATCTCATGCTGCCCCGCGGTGGCTTTTCGGCATTCTCCTGTTTCCGCCCTCCCCTCTCTTTTCTGACTGGGTATTCACCCTGTGCTCCGGCGCAAGAAGCTGGCTGGGTGCTGGTGGGTTGGCTGTGTATCGCCTGCTTTCGTGGGGGGGTCCTGCCTTGGCCTGGGCTTGGTGGGCCGTTGGGGTCCTGCGACGTGCTGTGCCGTTTAGGGGGCCGGGTTAGGGTCCCGGACCATCCACTTATCCCATCCCTGAAGGCCTGTTGATGGAGGCGCAGATTGCCCGGGGGACCACCCTGGATCACGGGGTGTTGACGAAGCCCCCTTTCCTGGGCCGCGCTGGTTCGCCCCCCCCGATTGGCTGGAGAAGGGCCATGACCCTGGGGCGGCACCCACGCGGCATCTCCACTCGTCTACGGGACTATCACTTGTGGAGGAATCTGATCTTCTAGCCAGACCGCTGGAATTGCGCCGGCCGAACCGCCAGACCCGTGCTGGCGCCGCTCCAACAACCCGGGCCGGTGGAACCCCGGACACCCGGCCAGAAGGGCAAACTCCGCGCCTTTACCTTAGTCTTAACCTTTGTACTGATCAATTTTGGAAGGTTTAAAGAAGGCTCACTGAAAACAAGTTGACAATTTATTCAGGTCGACAGAGATCAAAATGGCAATGCAAAACAGAAACACTCAGGCGGGGAGGCAAGCTCATTCCAAGGTCACCATATCAGAAGACAACAAAAGGTACCCGAGAAAAATAACAACGCTTAACATTCAGTCTTTTAAGGCTCAAGATCGTTAAAGATGATTCGATTCAAAGTTTAAGAAATGACAAAACAGATTAGAATATGCAAGCCACTTCCAGGTTTACGTCGAGGGTGAGAGTGGACGTTGAGCTTTTTCACAGATCAGCTCATCATTTGATGAGTAATTTTTTGATCATGCTTGCAATGTCAGATGTGAAAATGTAACATCATTGATACACTGACAGTACAGTTGTCATGTCATGTACATGTCTTTATTAAGTGAGTCACTGTCAAGCCAATTGACTGGATGCCCATTGTAATTACTGTTGGACACAGAGTGAGTGAGGTGCATTATTTTTAATGTTAAAATTAGCATTCAAAATATTTACAAATTTAAGTTTCTCTTAAAATATTACATCTTATGTTTCGTATCTTATTTTGAAGTCTAAAAATAAACCCAAGGTCATTTTTTGTGTGTCTTAGTACGCACTGTAGGGGACTGGTTTATGGTAGAAAAAATGCATACTGTTCATTTGGATGTAGAGGTGTTTTAATCTGTTCCTTTTTTGCTATGGTCTATCATTAAAAAAAAATAGAATTTGATGGTTTAGTCACAGACTTGACCAATTACTCAGTAGGAACAACATTGAAAAAGTCAGAAACAATATATACCTATGGTTCTTTAACAACCTCATTCTTAAAAAAACATTTAAAAATGAGAAAAATATTAGTGTAGTTTGTCTACCTTTTGCTACAATATGTCAATTCGAAAAATATGCTGAGAATCGTGCAATAATCTCACAGCATTAGGTTCCTGGAACCCATCCATGTTTTATAGTGCTAGCCCATGTTAAAGTTAAATTGATCTTGAGCCTCTCTTGGCTGACTTTACTCAGTCCATGGTACATCCTGGATTGGTTGCCAGCCAATCGCAGTCTATCACACCTTTTTCCCCATAAAAATATAGAATTTCAATTATAAGAACATAAACAACACAAGCTCAAAGAGATGGAACGTGAACAGTGCATCACTTCACAAAAATGAGTCATGATGACAATAAATAAATCTGATTGATATGAGCATTAACACAGCAGACACATTCATCACGGCACACAGCATCTTTATTGCTCTTTCCTTAGGACATACATATGTAAAATATGTGGGCAATCAGAGAGAGAGAGAGAGAGAGAGAGAGAGAGAGAGAGAGAGAGAGAGAGAGAGAGAGAGAGAGAGAGAGAGAGAGAGAGAGAGAGAGAGAGAGAGCAATGTACTGAAAACAAGGTGTCCCCAGGGACTGGGCTCACTCCTGCAAGAGCGACCTGTCTTAAATAAATCATTTCATTTCCATGACTAACTTTTCTATCTCCCTTTAATCCAGTGTGGGAGAGAGTGAAGCAAGATAGGGGAGTAAGCTGTTTGCCTTCCTATTCGCCTCTGTGTCGCTTTAAGCCTTTGGTAACTTGAGTTCCCAAACTTTTCTGACCCACTTAAATATAACAGTAAGCCCAAAAACTGGGTTGTACAGTAGCAGCAGAGGGGAGAGATATTTTGTCGGTAAACAATGTTATTTGCCGTGAACCGTGAGTCAGTCAGAGAGAAACAATGAGTTATAATTCTTACATAATGTACAGTACTGGACAAAATTATAAAACTATTTTATAAATAATAATAATAATAATAAAAGCAACATTTTAATTATTTTGATTTTTTTTTTTTTTTTTTAATTTACATTAGCTAATTTAGATGGGCTAAAAGCAGTCATTAAGATAGAAAATGACAAAAATATGTATAAAAACCTGGTGGTCTCCATGGCCTACTGCACTAAGTAGACCATCAAATATAAAGGCAATCAGATCAGATACTGTACCAGTTTTGAAATTTTGTTTTCCAAAATAATACGAAATTTCACTTTGTTTATAAAATCTTTCGAATATTTTGGCCAGCACTGTTAGGATCGTGAAGCTTAAGTTGACAGCCGCTGGATGCACTGGGGTCAGCAGGGGTACAACCCTCCTTTTCCCTACACACAAAACCCCAATATTGTATATTTAGAACTACAATAGTTTCTGTCTTTGCAGTTTCAGTGTTTCTCTGCCTTTATTGAGTCAAGACACAAAATATACCTACAGTGGTATGAGAAAGTATCTGAACCTTTCGGAATTTCTCACATTTCGGCATAAAATCACCATGTAGTGTGATCTGACTGTGTCAAAATCACACAGATGAAAAAACAGTGTCTCCTTTAATTAAAACCACCCAAAATGTATAGGTTTTCATATTTTAATGAGGATACCATACAAACAATGACAGAAGGGGGGAAAATAAGTAAGTGACCCATCACATTTCATACTTTGTGGCCCCCCTTTGGCAGCAATAACTTCAACCAGGCGCTTCCTGTAGCTGCAGATCAGTCTGGCACATCGATCAGGACTAATCTTGGCCCTTTCTTCTCTACAAAAATGCTATGGTTCTCTCAATGGGATTCAAGTCTGGACTTTGACTTGGCTAGTCCAGAACGTGTATTTTGTTCTTCTGAAACCATTCTGAAGTTGATTTACTTCTGTGTTTTGGATAATTATCTTGTTGCAGCACCCATCCTCTTTTTAGCTTCAACTGTCTGGCAAACGTACCTCAGGTTTTCCTCCAAAACATCCTGATAAACTTTTGAATTCATTCTTCCATTAATGATTACAAGTTGTCCAGAATCTGTGGCAGGAAAAAAGCCCCAAATCATGATGCTCCTTCCACAATGTTTCACGGTGGGGATGAGGTTGTAATGTTTGCGAGCTGTTTCGTTTTTCCTCCACACACGACGTTGTGTGTTACTCCCAAAAATTCAACTTTGGTTTCATCAGTCCAAAAAATATTTTGCCAAAACTTCTGTGGAGGGTCCAAGTGCCTTTTTGCGAACATTAAACAAACAACAATGTTTTTTTAGAGAGCAGTCCACTTATCAGTGATTGGGCACACACCTGACTTAAATTGTTTGGTAAAAATTGGTTTCAATTGCTCTTAAGTCTTCATAGGCAGAGGGTTCATTTACTTACTTTCCCCCTTCTGTCATTGTTTGCATGCTATCTTCATTAAAATACGAAAACCTATAAATGTTTGGTTGGTTTAGTTAAAGCAGACACTGTGTTTACATCTGTGTGATTTTGACAAAGATCATATCACATTTGATGGTGATTTTATGCAGAAATGTGAGAAATTCCAAAAGGTTCAGATACTTTTTCATACTACTGTAACATAAATCTCACAACATACTACCACTCAAAAAGGTCTCAACAATACCAACAAAGAAATACTGAAATGTTGATGTTCGCAGATAACTCACAAATGAACTCTGTGTGAAATATGGGTTTATTGAGTTGAACGCAAAGCTGAAATACTCAAAAGCCATGACTGATGCTCTTGCTTAAAGGCAAAAGGCTTATATTATTTCACCATCTGCAATCTAATGAAAGAGCATTTAATTATTCTGCCTTTGACAGACTATTGTTTTAATCAGTAAATATTTTTTTATTTGGTGGAATTTGATAGTTTCCCACCTTTACCCAATATGATTTCTTACAGCACACTGGTGTGTCATGGACCCCTGGTTGGGAATCATAGAGCAGTGTTTCAGGGTGATTTATGTGTATACATAACACTGTCTTACAATTTGGTATAATGCTGGAACAGCAATTTTCACTGTGTGTGTCTACTCCATTTCCAGGGAGCTCTCAGAGAAATGGTTCTGCCAGCCCTTTGTTCTTTTTTTGCCATTCAAATAGACAAGTGGGTATGAATGAATTACTGGTAAATTCTTTTCATTGGACTCAAGGGACAGAGTCTTATAATCTCTGCCTGGTAAAGTGGCAGTGACCTGAAAATGCATGTGAGGTAAAATGTGTTTCTTCTCCAAGATTTTCATTTGTTTTTTTATTTTCATAAGGAACCACATAATGTTGACCTATATGAACCATCCATAACATTTCTGTTGAAAGACAAAACTACGCATCAGACCTTGGAGTTCTGAAGTGTTACTGATATGTAACCTACAAGAGATTCCACATCAGTTCTATATATAGAAACAGCTGCTGTTAAGAATTTTAAGTTTTTCTCATTCAAAACATTTTTTCTTTTTCTTTTAGATATTGTATTTAAAAGGTTCATAGAGGTAGTTCAGTGGGAATGCCAAGTGACATAAAGGGGTCACTGACAAGTCCTGTGAATGAGGATAGTACTCTCACTATTGGATATATCTTCTGAGCCTGCAGCCTAAAAAGTGCACATACTGCATAAGAGATCAGTTGACCCTGTCAAACACTCCTCAAAACGATTGACACTGCACTCCTGGAAAGCTGCACTTTTGAAGACTTTAATTAGTGCTGACAAGACAACGTTTCCTGCCTGGCACAGGGTTCCGTATTCACAGAGCCTGGAGAGCTTTCACTCTTTCATGTTGTGATCGAGTGCAGGAGATATTTGTCAACTCTGATGGATAAACCCTTCATCCTTCAGTGAACAAAACAATCTGAATCACTCTGCAAACAAAGCAGACACAAGAAAAAGTATATCAATTTGACACATTTTTCACCACTCACTCATGTGAACATAAATCATGCCTTAATGTTAGCGCTACCTATAGAAAAGTTCTTGCTAATTCTGCAAGATGTCTCATTTTAAACATTGAAACACAGCGACACCAACATACTGAAATATGAGACTTTTTTTGAATGATATTATTTTTATAATCGATTAATCGGAAGATTGATTAATCGATTGATTGGATGAATGTCACTTTTCTCAGTTACCTTCACAATTTAACTTGAAGTTATTTTAGGCACTTTGTAAGTAACAAGAAGGACAAAATGCATTACTATTTCCTTCAAAAGTAATATTTTGTTACAGCTTCCTGACTTAACTGTAGTCTACAACTGTACTGTTTTAAGTACATAAAACTTTTTTTTTTTTTTTTTTTTAAATAAAGGTTCTGTGCATAAAACATAAAAATAATTTCTCGATACACAAAAAATCCTGTTGAGTCAAATAAAAATAAGTGCTGCATTTTTACATTTTTTTATGTTGAGGGCAAAGCGCTGATACAAATTATGTCATTGACTCATTTATTTTATTCAAACAAACTGAACAACAAAATTTAAATCAGGAGGAAGCAGACTGTAATGAATCAGTTTTCTTTGTAAAACAGTTGTTCATAAATACAATCCAAATCTAATTTCAAGGCCCACTCTTTTATATGACAATTTACAGTTTCAGTGGGAGTTTGTGTAAACTGTTACATGAATGGTTTTATGTGTGTGGTTTATTTATTAAAAGAAATTAGATACCTTCACTATCTAACAATAACTCAAGTGCTGATATGCTTTTCCAAAACACAATACAAACGGACACTAAAGACACTGATTTACATAACCGCTAACTAGCATGGCGCTCAGTGCTAAGTAGTAGTGTCTGATCAACAAAGAATACAAACAATACTATTGGCTTCATTGACTCACCTCTGACAGAGGCAGACTGGATTTAACAACAGAAAATGTAACTCTCGACACTTCGTGATATTATTGATTCAGCAAACCAACCTGAGTGTAGCAATGAGCTCTGGCGCGTGCACCCTTACATTAGACACAAACAAGGACCCAAACAGGACTGCTAACAGCTGGCAGCATAAATCAGTTATCAAATTCGGTAACACTTTATAATAACTAGCCATTATAACTAGTTAATAGATAATTAGCAAACTGTTAATGAAGGATTTAATGTTGATTTGTTAAATATTTGTTAACAAATTAAAATGATGCCTTACGAATAGTTATTATATCATAAATAAACTGATGGTTAATGTGTAAAAATGACTTGTAACCTATATTAATTATTTATACCTACCCCCTCGAAATTAATAATATACCATAAACAATGTATTAGTACCTTACTAACTAATGACTTATTAAGTATCATTTGATAGTTTATTTATGTTATTGGAAACATTCTAAAGTTGCAGCTACTCCTCATTCCTTAATTAGTAGATGATAAATAAGTGCTACTTTAGAATAATGTCCCAATACCATACTGTACATAACCTTATAACTAATACTTAATATATTAACTCACATTTTACAGATCAGTTGTTAATTGTGTGCTAAACTTTGAAGAACAGCAAATAGGTTGAACAACTTAACGGTACAGAAATTTGGCGTGAAATTTAAAATATCAAATTTTTTTACCTCAAGATTGTTCCACCCCTAGGCCTTTCTGTGTGCTGTACTTTACCAAAGAAATACTTGGATGACATGTTGAACATTTTGTTTAATGTATAGAAACACAAATTCTGAGCCATCCTATGGCAGAACAAACAAAACAAAACAAAACAAAAACAAAACAAAACAAAACAAAAAAACAACAGTATCGTACAAACCCATGAGCTTGGGAAAGTTTACACACAGGATGAACTGAATTTATGAGGGGCATTTACTGTCCATACATCACAGCAAACTGTTAACAAACATTAACAAGTCAACAATATATCATTTATTAATAGTAATGATGTAATAACTACTTATAACATATAGTTACTATAAAGTCTTACCTCAAATTCTTTGGCAATTAATTTATTAATCGATTTGAATCAATTTATTCTATTAGTTGTAGCAGCCTTCGATGATATACAGCATTCCCTATAGCATCCCGTTTTTAATCCTAAGGGTGTAATAGGAAATTGCTTCACCTTTTGTAGTTAAAACAGTTTCTGCCAATTTTTTAATTTATTTTTTATTATGATTATTCAGGAGTGTGTTTAAGGGAATTTACGACCATTCTTCCAACAGTTCACAGTTGGACAACACGTTATCATTAATTTGAACTATTTGTTTGAAGTTAGGACTCCCTAAAGGCTAGTAATCTACTTCTACACCTTACTCCCTCACAGAAGTATTTATAGGGACATTTTGGAACAGGAAGTGTTAGTCCCATACATTTCGCACATTGTTGTAGGCTCTCAAACTTGGTATGCTGAGGCATGTAGTGTTCCTTTCTTATCAGTGAAGGGGCTGGTTTTTTGGACAACTGCAAAAGCCCAACTTTGTGCAAAATTGGACACGATAGAACACCTTTAGGGTGAGTACAAAAGGTTTTCTCAAACAGCGTAAATTGTGCAGTTTGGGAAAAATGGTAAGAAATCCCCACAAATACACTCTGAAAACTAAAGTTGCACCGATACCGATACCAGTATCGGCAGGGGGAGCCGATCCGGCCTGAATTGGTGGTATCGGTATCGACGAGTACCAACATTTAGGGCGCAGATAACATCTACTGGCATCACTTGGACGCAAATGTACTGTCCTCCCCACGCGAGCTAACTTCCCAAATCCCGATGCACGACATTTGTATGTCTTTGTCTCGAAATTACCAAACGAAATTAACACCTTCGTTTTCATTATTAAGGATGTAAACTACAACGCATGTCCGTGATGTTACACTGCTCATCTAACATGGCATTCACAAACGATTAGCATGCGTAAGCTAACGCCTGTTGTTGTAGCGCCGATGGGATCAGAAAGGTTAAGACCGTGGGAGACTAAGCAAACTCATGGTTTCATAATGAACAATGAGTGGCAAATTAAGAGCGCCGTACTTCAAACTCGTTCTGTTTATGAAAGTCAAATGTCATATGCTGGTGTTGTGCAGTAATGACCAGAAGTGACTTCTGTGGCCAGAAAACACTCTAGCGGCGCAGCGCGCACACTAGATATCATCAAATAGCAACCTAGATGTCATATGTTAGATCCCATGCCAACTCTCACGCGCACACACTAGATATCATCAAATAGAAACCTAGATGTGCTACATTAGATCCCATGCCATTAGCTGCGTGAGCCCAGAGCGACGCCTAGTCCATATATTACATTGATGAATTAGAAACCGCCATGACTGAGTGGAAGTTAAGCAGGCTAAATCAATCCATACCAGTGACTATAGATAATGCTGCAAATACTGTTAATTCAGTACATGTTACAGATGGACTCGGACCACAAGTAGGATGTTTTGCTTATATGGTAAATATAGCTGCTAAGAGAGCTGCAGCAATCAACAGTGTGCCCCAATTTACAAACAGTAAAGATTGTTCTCAGCACTTATATACAAAATTTCTACAGCTTAGTAAGAAGTAAGCACATAAATATTATGCACTAAAATGCTTGTTTATATGATGGCACTGTTATTTTTGCTTGTTAGCAAATAAAAAAATAAAATAAAATAATAACAACAGTTGTATTTTCTGTTTCAGAACACTAAATGTATTGAATTGTATCGGAAATCGTACCGAATCATGACTTACTGTGACTTAACTGTATTGTTGCATCCCTTATACGTACATATGTATATATGTATATATGTATATATATATGTGTGTGTATGTATGTATGTATGTATCTATGTTTTTTTTTTTTGCAAAGAGAGTGGTATCGGAATGGTATCGGTATCGGCAGATACTGCATAGCCAGGTATCTGTATCGGTATCAGGCCCCAAAAATGGTATCGGTGCAACACTACTGAAAACTCTGAAGAAATAACCTGTTACATCTGCAAATGGTGGACTAGTGATGTGTTACACTACCATAGAATTTGAATGTTATTGAAAAATATTTTTTATTAATACCAATATAACATATGGATAGCAACAAATATGCTTGTCTTGTCTTATTTCTGTGAGTAGCATGTAGTAACATTTCACACTTATGTATGTTATATCACTTCCTGACTGATTACAGCTCTCAACTAAATGAAGTCAGCCATTTTCAGCACTACAGTTTTTTTTCTTGGCTTGGTTAGTGGAGCATGCTAGGAAAAGGATTTATGCCTGTCTTGGGTGTAAGTATAGAGCAGACATGGGAGATATTGTCCATTACATTTGATCACACAGTTTACAATTCAACAGCACAGAGCTCATGTGAATATTGATCATACCCTGCTGTTGACATTTCATTTACTTAACACTTGGCTACCAAGTTAAAGTCAGATTTGATAGGTTGCAGATGGCTCTAATGATGGTAAATAAGTACATTAGAGAAAATCAAGTAGCTAATCTTCTTCCAGCCCAACAGATGTTGTCTGTGTCAGATGACCTGGAGGTGTTTAATGATGAGCAGAAAACATTGACAAACTGGCTCTCAGCCTTTGTACTAACAACAGTAATGTCAACATCGCTCTATTTAGGCAGCAGATGTGTCTCCTTCTTCAAAACTCAAGTACTTATCGAAGTTATTTGATATGCTTTGTCAGTATGTTCATCAGAAGAGTAATAAATGTGCTACACTTACTCCTTTGGCATGTATTTGAGTAACTTTTGAAAAGATTGCATGTTACATACAGCTGTATATCAGGGTGACCATATTTTGATTTCCAAAAAAGAGGACACTCGGCCTGGCCTCGAGATACCTAAATTTTACTTGAGGTTCATTCAAAAATGCGTTATTACTTTAATATATTTAAAGTGTGCCTAGAAAATTCTGTTTTATAACAAAATAACACCTACATAACCAAAGACACAAATTCAAAATCTCAGAGTTTGCTCAACAGTCTTTATTATTGCTAAAATATTACAACAATAATAACATAAAACACTGGAATTTTAAAAATGATTTAAAAAGATAATGCCTCTTCTTTGTTAGATTCAGATTTATTTGTCATTGACACCAGCTCTCACAAGATAAAAACAGATGCAACGAAATTCTGTTCGATAAGTGAGCATCGGGCCGCTGGAGACTTTATTCTGCCACTTCTCTCTCTTCTTCACAAACTAAAGAGCAAGTTACAAGTAGAACCACATATATCATACAACATAGCATGGGTAGGACACGACGCACAGGTCACATGCAGGGATTTTTTTGTACGGAAATAAAAGAGAACTAACAGTCATGACTGGAGGAATGGGGGGAATTAGTGATAGTAAGAAAAAGGCGGTGGCGGACGGTGGCGGGGGGAGGTTATGTATGAGTGTGTGTATGCGCAAGTGTATCAGCAAGCAGCAGCAGGGAGGAAACACGTCCGCCCCCATCGAAGGCAGGAAGAAGAAGTATTTATTTATTATTATTCCTTATTATTTGCAAATCATCCTTGAACAAATAATAGCTGTCTTTTCAATTCCTTACTGTGCAAATAAATAATCTAAAATTATGTTCTAAATAATAATGCAAATCAAACCGTAGCCTCACAAGAATATAAATTTAACAAAAACTGAAATTATTTATTTATTTATTTATTTTTTAGCACTTTGGGGGATGATGGAACACTGCTCTGACATCTGTTTTTACTGTTGATCAGTACAGCAGAACCAACCACTGGGCAGGATCTCTGGGTACACGTCACAGGCAACACAGTACTGTCGTAATCTGTGCAAAGCGTCAGTCAATTTCAACACACGCTAAATGGTCTAGTGAAAAATAATGAACACGATAAATTCATGAATTTAAAAATCATCCGGACGCACCAGACAGGATGTAAAAAGAGGACATGTCCAGGCAAAAGAGGACGTTCTGTCACCCTACTTTTTCATGTTGCAGGAGGGTGCCAAAGTGACTTTTGAAGTGAATTTTTAATGAAGACTTGCTGGCAAAATATTGTTTTACTCACATAATTGGACATAACATTGCAGATTAGGATAGTGTTTCACTTTGCGCCATACCCTTCATTCCTTGTTCTTCTCTGTGAGTTGGTGTGAGTCCATTGGTCTAATTAGTATGACTTTCTTTACAATATATGTAGCAGCAGTTTGTTAGGTAAAGCTAATCATTAACAGTTACCCACTATACTGTTGTTAATCCATAATAATATTATAATAAATTTAGGCAGCAAGGGCCAGTCCTTTTTTTTATACTCTTGAACTCAGACGTGTCGTTTTGTCTGCCAGGCATTTCACTGCTCCACAGGGTGTTATAGTGCGGCAGATTACTTTTGCCGGCATCAGGGCCATACTGGCAAGTCGCTACATCACTATCGCGCCAAACTGCCGTGCTTGGCTAGCCTCTGTAAGATTGTCCATTTGGAAGACGAGATCAGCTAGCAGAGCACACGATTGAGTCCCAGCTACAGAAGAAGCTGTCACTTTCGCCCGATTACCTCTTGATATCTACAGCTGTGGAAGTGGCGTTCCAGCAAGGTAACTGAACAAAAGTTCCTCTGCAGTGGCAAGATGAACCTCTTCTCCAATGTGTACCACTCTGCCGCCGCCCCCAACAAAACCCCTCATTACACTCATCTGGGAAGTCACGCCCGAATACCATTCACCTGTGTGCCCAGTGGTGCACTGTGAAACTGGACAGCGTGTGCTTGACACTTTTGCTAGGCAATGCAGCCTGCAGGATCATTTACCCGCCCTTTTAACAAATACAATAAGGCTGAGGAACATTTTGGATATGGTCTTAAATTGGCTGGCATTTTCACTATGTGCTATGGTTTCAGGGTTCACCTTTCAAGTGTTCCGGCATGAAACCAAACCCTGGGGGGATGGGAAACTGATAAGCATGTTTCCTCCCGTCTGCCTTTGTCTTCTTCTTCGGTTCCTTTCTTCGGGCAGGCAAATCATATCACATTTGTAATTGTCAATGATTGTCAATGACACCGATGATGATGACAATAAATATTTCATTCATTCATTCATTCATTCTTCGACTTCAACTTATTATTGTGCCCTCAGCTTCTCCACTATGAACAATATAAATTCCACCTTCACAGGTTTGAGGTGTCGTCCTGTCCTTAACATCAGTCATTTATTGATTCAGCCGTGTCCCCCGTTATCCAATCGTCTTACCGACTGCCCCTCAACCTACGCGATAACGTCACACAGAACTGCAGAAACTCCTCAAAGCAGGCTTCTGCGAGTAAATCAGCGCAACCCCTTTAATCTCAAATGTTACAATGGTGGCAGTCCTTCTCTTCAAAAGGAGTCTGCAGCCACTGCACCACCTCCATCTGGTTTCCAAAGATCATGGCCTCCATTTTTGTTGGCACCCCAGTTGTGATTGTGTACCTGGACAACATTTAGTGCACAGGGCAACGATGATACCTGCCTCTTCAAGGCACTTAATTAACAGTGGTGAATGGAAGGGAAGGGAAGCAAAGGTTTGCAGTGCTTGTATTTCGCCTGACTGTGAAGGCCTGAGGCCATGCACTCTAATGATGATGCCTCATCATGCCTACGCGAGCCCTCATGTCCAGCACAGCTGCCATCTTTCTTGCAGGTGATGACCTTCTACATGCACTTCCATGACGACTATTCCAATACCAATGCAGCCCATTGGGGCTAAAATAATTTGGCAAAAGAAACATCAGCTTTTTATTTAGCTATTCCGTAGAACCTCTTTGATGCTCTATCCCAACACTTCGCTGAACATTTAAGATAATTGTAAGACTTCTGTTACCATAGATGTCCATGTGAGAGAAAAGAGGTGGGAGGATTTCTGCAATCAAGAAATCATGACAACCACCCCAAAATTTCCAAGTGACTCATTTAACGTATTTTTCGGACTATAAGTCGCACCTGAGTATAAATCGCACCAGCCATAAAATGCCCAATGAAGAGGAAAAAAACATATAAGTCGCACCGGAGTATAAATCGCAATTTTGGGGAAATTTACTGATAAAATCCAACACATAGACTATGTCATCTTGAAAGGCAATTTAATACAAAAATTTGGGCTGTCAAATGAATAAAATTTTTGATCGAGTTAATCACAGCTTAAAAATTAATCAATCATAATTAATCGCAATTCAAACCATCTCTAGAATATGCCATATTTTTCCTGTAAATTATTGTTGGAATGGAAAGATAACACACAAGATGGACATAAACATTTAACATACTGTACATAAGTACTGTATTTGTTCATTATTACAATATATCCACAAGATGGCATTAACATTATTAACATTTACTGTATGTGTATTTTGCATAGCAATTTGATTAGGAATGCCAGTTCTCCTTGCATTGAGCGCTTTTCTTTTTGTGAACAGTATTTTTTGAGAGGAAAATTATTTTTGTTATGCTTTCACTAAATGATGCTGTAGCGACTTAACTGTTCGGCCCAAATGCATGATGGGAAGTTGGGCAGCCATGACTGTCAGTAGTGGCTGCAAATGGTATACAATATGTTCTGCGTTGTGTTCAATGAAGCGTGTTAAGAAAAAGATTGTCTCTTGCTAAGCCCAAATGCATGATGGGAAGTTGGGCAACCATGACTGTTAGTAGTGGCTGCTTAAACAAATAAAAGGCGCGGTCCAATGAACGCCTGTGTCCAGTCACATTTCTCTACCTTTTCGGTCTCAATGTGCTAAAACGGCATCATTGTAAACTGTTTGAGGCAAATCATGAACAGGTCATTCCGTCCATGCGTTAATTGCGTCAAATATTTCAACGTGATTAATCAAAAAAATTAATTACCGCCCGTTAACGCAATAAATTTGACAGCCCTAATAAAAATGCAAAAGCGAACAACATGCTGAATAAGTGTACAGTATGATAATGTTACATGATCCATGAACAACGAAATGCAAATATACTGTCTTCACCAGGAGACCAAATTACGATGCTGGACGTCCGTATAATTTGCTGACTTTATTTTGGCCGTCGTTATGACACCATCATTTGAAGAGTAAAAATAGAAATAATACAAGTCAATTTCGTCCTCGATACCAAACAGCATCAACGTACTGTAAATAATTGATAATTAGCTGCTATTACAGCAATGACACAAACGGTTAGCATACGTTCACTAGCATTAGCACATCGTTCAAAGAACCACACAACTGGCTCTAAGTGTCCAATCGCGGGTGGAAAACACACAACAACAACAGAAAAGATGATACACACAGGCGTTGCCTCTGTAAAGACATTTTACAAGCATTAACAATGAACGTAGGTTCGCAGCTGTGTTTCTCTCTCTCTCTCTCTCTCTCTCTCTCTCTCTGTCTCTCTCTCTCTCTCTCTCTCTCTCTCTTTCTCTCTTGCCCACTCGCTCAGACGCTGCGTAGCTGTCCGTCTTCTTCTAACGTGTGAGCGCTCTTCTTCACATAAACAAGTGCGAGTGCGCCCCCACTTGGGCATGAAAGCGCCACAAACTAAAAGCATGCATTTCAATATAAAAAAGTCAATGATACAATTGAACACACATTGCCAAAGGCAGAACGCGAACGTGGCCATAGCTATTAAGAGTTATTCAGATAACTATAGCATAACGAACATGCTAAAAAGTTTACCAAACCATCAGTGTCACTCCAAAACACCAAAACAACATGTGAAATGATATCATAATGTGTTAATAATTTCACACCTAAGTCGCTCCTGAGTATAAGTCGCACCCCCAGCCAAACTATGAAAAAAACTGTGACTTATAGTCCGAAAAATATGGTACGCATAACATTGCAGATACAATGATGAGCACTTCTGGGCTAACATTTCTTCTATATTCACCTTATATATACACACACACAAACAAAACACATCTTTGTCATGCCATCTCTGTCTGAGGCTTTTGTGCAGTGTCCAAATGTTTGCAAAAAAGTTTATTTAAGTTGAATTTTTATGGCAACATCTTCTAAGATTTTGTTTTATCATAAGTAATTTATTGCGTTGGTTACAGTGATAATGTTTGACAAAATCATTTATTTTTTTTCCCCCAAAATTGACAGTGCATCTTGTGCTTATTGACTTCAAACATAACCAGAACTCATAGATATTTTGTTGGCCCATCAACAGGTAGTGCTCAAGACACACATTCATCATTCATCAAACTCACAAAATCAAAAAATGAAACAAATAATAAACACATTATTACGTCAAACAGTAAGTATAAATCTAAAATAATAAACCACAAATGATAAATGCAGTACATTGATGCACTACTGCACCTTATAATCGAGTGTGCATTATGCTTGACAATAAAATTGTTTACTGATAGAGCACTTTATAATCCAGTACACCTCATAGTCTGAAAATACCCTAACAACCTGTAATTTGAAGACTACTTATTTACTTTAACTAATAGGACAGTACAGTAGTACAAACCATTATAACAATTTTTGCTTTTATTAATTGAACCCACTGAAATGAGCCTATGAGTGCAACAAACCAAAAGATTGTTCAGTAAATCTTCTGAAATGAAAAAATGGTTTGTTTAAACTGAGACTGGTTGGTAAATAATAGTATGTACGGATATCATCTTTGAGCACTTGCCAGTTCGATTTTTGCGTGACAATAACTGTTGAATATTTGAATACCTACTGTTCATATTGGACACAGTGACTTTGTTGAAAACCAAATTATAGTGTAGAATGTCAACGTGATATCACCCTGGAAGGCATGAGCATGGGATATCAACAATTAAGCAACTCAAGCAGACACAATGATCACAAATGAGCGCGTTATGTTTGTTTGAATATTGCTGTAAATGTCCTTACACTAAATACACTTGGATTGCACCAGCGTATATCCAATACGAAATCAATATTTAAAAACATTTTGAGAATGTCCACAACAATATTTTTTTTTTGTCAGAAACGGATTCCCTTGTCAAGGTCATCACCATCTTTCCAACAGTCTTTAAAATAACAACAAAAACATTCACTCTACCCTCCATCCACGACTTCTCCTGGATATTTTGACATTAGGGATACTTTCAGTTCCATGCTACCGCTCATGAGAGTTTCTGCTCGCACAAACATTCTATTTTTAGTTTTCACCTTTAGTGAGGTGAGCTACTCACTAATGTTTGGGTCAATCTGAATTCTCCTCTTCACACACAATATTGTTTTCCATCTGGGTAATTGCCAAAATGACAGATGAGTGTGCATTTCCATTGAAATGACTGCCCAGCAAAGGTAAAGTACAATGAACAGTGCTTTCCATTTAGCAATTATTTCAAAAATTATTGCGTGCCATAACATTCCGTGCCACTTTCGGCTTTTGTAGTGCCACACAGGAATGGGTTTTGGGTGGGCATCCTCATAGTTGGGGATTAGTTGGGAGGAATGCAGTGTGGTGGAATAACACCACAGATATGCAGTACTGTGTATTACAAATCGTGATCTCAAAAAGAGAAACCGAATTTCAAAGAGCAATTTCAGAGAGTTTCAAAATACAATTTACTGGGTCCGTCAAAAACATTACTTACCCAACATAATTTCTTTCAATCGTACATATTATCAAAGGTATTTATAAACCAAATTAGTACCGTCCTTAAATAATACATTTTTAGTTTTTACCGCAAATTTTCATTCATCTGATATCACTGTTTCTTAAAGTGATCATGTGCCTTTTAATCTCAAGTCAGGTTAACTTGAGTTATGAAACACCCATGGTTTTACTGTCTAGGTAAACAACTGTAATGGGACCAGCTTTAATTTATGTGCACCACAGTTATTCAGGGTGAAATCCATTAATTATTTGTAAAACAAGTTTTATCTCTACATTTCAGTGTCTCGCAAGTTCATGGTGTGTGTGGTAAAGCGAGCACAATAAATAAAATTGAAAACTACTTTGCAGAGTCTGGTGGATAGTTTTATAGGACTGTGCCACATCCAATAAATTTCAACAAACCTCTGAGTATTATTTAATGCAACAACAACAACAAAAACGTATCAAGAATGCATTACTTCTTTGCAGTTAAATATTTACTAGTGATGTTCTAACAATAGTAAATAAAGCAGTAAATGACTGTTTGACAAACACATCTGGTCATTAAAAAAAAAAAAAAAAAAAAAAATCACGCATACAGGCAAAGACAGTAAAACATGGACGCGAACATGTTTATTTGCGGAGATGTCTCAATAGACTTGTTCAGTTCTTGTTGGAGAACCAGCAGGGGCATACAATTTGAGCGCATGATGGACTTTAAAGAGTAAGTAAAGAAAATACAAATAACAGGACCTCTCTAATAGGACATACAGTGTTTATTTATTTATTTAGTGGGCTTTAGTAGGGTATTTAACATACATACTGTAGATGGCAATTGTTTTACAAAATCTGACGATATGGCAAGCTGTTTAATTGTAGATTTGCCATAGAGCTCTGAAACATATTTTATATATATGAAAGAGTTTAAACTGCTGTATCATTGAGTACAGTATACTATATTAATTTGCAAGACAGGGAGCTTTCATTTACTGCTATTTAAGTCTGTATAAGTCTACACACTTAATTATAAAGCTCTAGAGGATATAAAAAGTTGAATTTGGAAAATCATTGATGGCCATAAACAATATAAAAAGAATTGGTCGACTTTTGAGAACCAAAATATATAAAACCGACCGTCAGTCTGGCTGCTGGAACGAAAATGTAATCATGCTTGTTTTCAGTTTTTAGTTATTTTTTATTTTTTTCAGAACAGCAGTGGAACAGCATGCGAGATTTAGTTACACCAACGACATGACCCCTGATGTTTGCAAAAATAATTATCTCACTAATAATGCTTTCAACTCCATTATTTTCATCAACAATGGTTTTAAAGAAAATCAGCATCCATGAAATCTTTAAGCAGATTTTTTATGAAAAACAATGACAACTAGATGATAACGGTTGATCAAACTATGTCATAATTCACATTTTTTGTGCCACTGTGCAGAATCAACATGTCCTCCACTTGCCTAATGCTTTGAAAAACATACTGTATTAAAATTGGTGAACCACCATCCATCATCATCTACTAGTATTCTGGTAGAGGAGTCCACCAAAATTTAATGACCTGTTAGTTATTTCAAATTTTTGCTAATTTTCTGGCTTTTCTATTCATAAGGGCAATATATGCTGATTTCAATACATTCCAGAGAAATCGCACCAAAAAAAAAAAAAAAAAAAAATACTGCACATTCAAAAAGAGTTAAAAATTTTCAACCACCAGAGGAAATCAAATGAGTGCACTAAAGCTACAAGCTGTTACCCCCATACAGTAATGGAAACATAGCTGGATTCTATTTTAAGAAATTTTAATGGCTGCACTGATAATATTTTGCTTCTAGGCTTGGCCCAGATCTAAGGGTAGTGATGTGAGTATGTTGGTGATCTTAGTAAAGTGTCAGCTTGCATCTTACATGCCGGAGAACAAAAACACTAAGAAAGTAAGTGAGATGTCATTTTATTCATGAATACATATGTCAAAATGTCAATGCATGTAATCCTTTTAATAGGTGAACAGTCTTCAGCTAGAGTTTGGCAAGACTCCAGAATCTAAAGCAAGAAAAGTGCTTACTTCAAGTTCTGGAGGTGAATGCTGAGGTTTGATCCCACTCTCCTCCTCCTCCTTCTCCCTCTCTGTGGCTCACCGGTGTAGTCACTCTCCTTATATCTGCCCCATGTATTGGATTATCTTGGTATCAGTATGGATTTGCAGCACTGTACAGTATATCCTCAGTGGCATGTTCCATTTTACTTAATGCCAGCACACTTTAAAGCACATTGCCATGGGTGTCGAGGGGGCAGAGGGTGTAATTAAGAACAAAAGCATCTTAAGGTGACTACAAATCCTAGCTCAGCCTATCCCTGGAGATGTATTTCCACTCTTATATGAGCCATCCCATTCAAATAGACCAGGGTATACAAATTTGTGGTGCACACATGTGGGCAAAATCAAATGGACGGATTTTTACCGGTGTTGTGTTACATAGTTAGGTAGGAAGGTAGGAAGTCCCAATACAGATTTTTCCTAAAAAATGTTTTGCAGATTCCGATTCAATCTGATACCTTTATTTTTAGACCTGTAATTTTTTTTATATCAAACCAAGCTCTGCTGGTACCTCCACAAGAATATTACTTGATGCTCTGTTGCTATCATTAGTATCTTAAGAGCAGTAATAATAATAATAATAATAATAATAATACATTTTATTTCTAGAGCGCTTTTCAAACACACAAAGACGCATCACAAGAGACATGGAATCACATTACGATAAAAAAGGTATTAAAAGGATAAAAAATTAAAAGCACAATAAAAAGAAGTAAAAATATGACAGCTAGGGGTTATGGTGGGTAAGAAAGAGTGAACAGGTGTGTTTTCAGTCTAGATTTGAAAAGTGATTGAGTAGATACGCTGGGGAGATCAGGGGGTAGGGAGTTCCAGAGCTGGGGGGCGCAATGACTAAAAGCTCTGGAACCAAAGGTGGAGAGGCGGACACGGGGGACGGAGAGGGGAGGAATAGTGGTAGAGCGAAGTGAACGGGTTGGATTGTTTAGACGGTGAAGATCGCAAAGGTAGGGAGGGGCCAGGGCATGGAGTATTTTGAAGGTGATGATGGGGATTTTGTAATTGATTCTTTGTTTGACGGGAAGCCAGTGAAGTTGACGGAGGATGGGGGTAATGTGGTACTTACAGTTTATTGAAAAAAATGTTTTTTAAACAGCAAAACCCTATCTGGAGGTGAGAGCACGCGAAAGGAGAACTACAGACGCCATGACTTTAATGAGATATTATCGCGTACTTACCTTGTTTCGATCAAAAACTGTCAAGTCACAGCTGTGAATGGCCACAGCTGGATTTTTGGGGGATTTTATGGGTGAAACATTGTAATAAAACAAGGGTCGTGATGCAGAAATCGCAGACATCAAGGAGTGGTCAAGATTTACTTTTTCATATATTTACCCTTTTAAACGTTTTTTTTTTCAATTTTTCTTTGTTTGGATTGATTATTTATCATCTAACATATCGGAGAAAATGCGACAGTAACAAAAAAATACAATCAAGCGATAGTTATGAGGTAGATATCCGTGACTTTTTTACAGACGCCATGTTTTTTCATTGTGACATGTAATTTGTTTAAAAGTTTAAAAAATGTGAGTGAAGAATTTTTTTAAAGTTGTTTTTTTTTTTTAAACAAAATATGAGACATCAATTAATGATTCTAAGCTAAAAACGACAGACATTTTGAATAATAAATATAATTACTTACCTTCTTTTTATGGCTGGTTTGAAACAAAAGCGGTTACGGGACGCCTGTAAACGGGGGTTTTCAGGGTAAAACTGACAAATTAAAAATAGTTCGGGGGCTTAATGCGCCATGAATCTGCTATGGCAGCTAGAGACATATTGTTCTATCAAACGCAACAGTTGTTTTAGCTTAAAATACAGCAGTTTCTTTTAAAGAGGAGTGCAAGAGCAGAAACTGCTTTTTCAGGCCTTTCTGTGTTTTCCGCCATATATTGTTTATAACATATATTTATACGAAGTTAAGTCAATATGTTATGATCGTGAGCAGACAACCCTAAAGCAGGCACGTGAGACGTTGTGGTAGGAATTCAAAAAGTTTATTCAATCCAGAGCAGTGGAGTTCTTTGGTGTAGAGAGCCTTGGCGAAGGTAACAAGAGACGTGAGGCACTGGCGAGATCCTAGGGAAAAGCAAGAAAGGTCTATGATCAGATAAGGTCAGTCAGAAATATTCAAAACACGAGAACACACTAACAGTGTACTGAAAGAGACGACGATCCAGCGACGTGGTGGGGCTATGGCTGGCTTATGTAGGCTGGTGATGGTGTTTGCTGACAGCTGCCGTTGCTCCACCCGTCAGGTGCTGGGCCTGTAATTGGACGACAAACCCACTCACCTGCCCAGCCCTAGGCCTGGCACAATAAATATATTTTTTTACACTTATACCACATAGTCACCCTGCTTTTCAACGCACTTGGTCCATCATTGCACAAGCTTTCAGATGCATTAACAAAAAAAAAAAACAAAAAAAAAAACTTTTAGGTTGAGTAGCTAGCCACGGTCTTCTTCACTTGTTGATCTGTAGCGAAACGACGCCCCCTTAAAGCATCTTTAGTTGAGCTTATTATGCAAGATTTCACCTGCAGAACTATGAATAATGTGCATATGGTTTGCCACGTCATCAATAGTCAGTTGTCCTTTATTAAGAATCAGGGCATGGACTTCAGTTCATTATTTACCTCGGTAGTAGATATAGGTGGGCATCCTGCTCATTACATTTCACCGCTCTTTAAAATAAACTGCTGTATTTTAGGCCAAAAGAACTGTTTTGTTTGATAGAACAATATGTCCATATGCTGCCAAAACAGATTCACGGCACAATAAGCCCCCAAATTATTTTTAATTTGTCCGTTTTACCCTGGAAACCCCTGTTTACAGACGTCGTGCAACTGCTTTTGTTTCAACCTAGCCATAAAAAGAAGGTAAGTGTTTGTATTTATTATTCGAAATGTCTGTCATTTTTAGCTTGGAATCATTAATTGATGTCTAATATTTAGTTTAAAAAAAAAAAAAAAAAAAAGACTTTAAAAAATTATTCACTCGCATATTTTAAACTAGTTTAAAAGTTTAGTTTAAAACTAGTTTAAACCCGGGGACTACCTGTATATATTATATATATATATATATATATATATATATATATATATATATATATATATATATATATATATATATATATATATATATATATATATATATATATATATATATATATATATATATATACTGTATGTATGTATATATATATATATATATTAGGGCTGTCAAACGATTAAAATTTTTAATCGAGTTAATTACAGCTTAAAAATTAATTAATCATAATTAATCGCAATTAATCACAATTCAAACCATCTATAAAATATGCCATATTTTTCTGTAAATTATAAATATAGTCTTTAAAATAAATTGTTGGAATGGAAAGATAAGACACAAGATGGATATATACATTCAACATTCAGTACATAAAGACTGTAGTGGGCATTTCACTCTACTGTCATTTAAATCTGTCTATGCTGTCCTCACTCCGAAGCGTCTACTTTTTCCAAAGCTAGACAGCAAGTGAACGACGCCTTAATAATCAGACTTCTTCCTTTTTCATCTGATTTATTAATAAAATGGCCTCAAAACATTGTCCACTTTAGACCGTCGTAAAACTACAAAAAAAACAGTACACAAGCATTGCATTAGCAACAACGTTAGCTTAGCATGCTATACAGGTTCACTAAACATAAACAAAAAGCGTCTCATACAAAAAATATAACATTTCGCTTACTAACATAATATGTACATTCTTTACAACAAACATACTTACGGACAAATCTTGTCCAAGGATCATATAAGCACAACATTACAACGTAGGCGTCAGCCCGAGACGTCGTGCAGCCATATTGAACTGGCAAGAAAGCAATAAATCATGTCGCAAAGCGACCACAAGAGTTCGCTGTTAGACAGCACAATAAACCTTGCTGTAAAACATACCAAAAGGCAGAATACTGTCTGAGCGGGACATGTGCGTTAATTGTGTCAAATATTTTAACGTGATTAATTAAAAAAATTAATTACCGCGCGTTAACGCGATAATTTTGACAGCCCTAATTTATATATATATATATATATATATATATATATATATATATATATATATATATATATATATATATATATATATATACAGTGGTACCTCTACATACGATCGCTTCGACACACGAACTTTTCGACATCCGACGTAAAATTTGACTCGCCATTTGTTTCTACATCCGACGACATGCTCGAAATACGACGACAATGGCAGCACCGCAGACGAATGCATGGCGGATTTTCTTGTGTGACAAATCAACACAGGTTTCAGAAAAGGTTGGTACAGGTGGTGAAACAAGGAAAAAGTTGACGCTTACCTTCTAAATGAAGATGCAAATGACAGAAAAATATGAGCGTAGGGTGGGCATCCGTGAAATGGCTCAACAATACATCTCCACGGTCCTCCTCCGACCATCGTTCGCCAGTCTTTATAAGTTAAGCTGACAATTCTTATTGTGGTAACATCTCCAGAGAAATCGCCAGCTTCGCCACGTTTTCATCATTTCTTTCACAACTTATTCAACACAAAACGCCTGCTGTCTGCCGCAATTGACGATGTTCTCAAGAAAGCATTGAAAGCGAAAGTAAACTTTCACCCGCTCCCCTCCCTCTTTGTCACGTCAGCGCCGCGGTGCCTTCAGGTACAGAAAAAAACGTCCGACTTATTAGAACCCGTTTCGTTACACTATTACAGGAATTATTATTATTATTACATTATTAATCCGATTTTTATTTATTATTTATTTGTTTTGCTATATGTAATTGCCATTTGTAATAGTACCAGCAGTATTTTTTAAGGATTTAGTGCAGGTTTTTGGGCTGTGGAACGAATTAATGGAATTATAATGTATTCCTATGGGAAAATCCTGTTCGACATACGACCATTTCGACTTACAAACAAGCTCCTGGAACGGATTAACTTCGTATGTAGAGGTACCACTGTATATATATATATATATATATATATATATATATATATATATATATATATATATATATATATATATATATATATATATATATATATATATATATATATATATATATATATATATATACTGTATGTATGTATATATATATATATATATTAGGGCTGTCAAACGATTAAAATTTTTAATCGAGTTAATTACAGCTTAAAAATTAATTAATCATAATTAATCGCAATTAATCACAATTCAAACCATCTATAAAATATGCCATATTTTTCTGTAAATTATAAATATAGTCTTTAAAATAAATTGTTGGAATGGAAAGATAAGACACAAGATGGATATATACATTCAACATTCAGTACATAAAGACTGTAGTGGGCATTTCACTCTACTGTCATTTAAATCTGTCTATGCTGTCCTCACTCCGAAGCGTCTACTTTTTCCAAAGCTAGACAGCAAGTGAACGACGCCTTAATAATCAGACTTCTTCCTTTTTCATCTGATTTATTAATAAAATGGCCTCAAAACATTGTCCACTTTAGACCGTCGTAAAACTACAAAAAAAACAGTACACAAGCATTGCATTAGCAACAACGTTAGCTTAGCATGCTATACAGGTTCACTAAACATAAACAAAAAGCGTCTCATACAAAAAATATAACATTTCGCTTACTAACATAATATGTACATTCTTTACAACAAACATACTTACGGACAAATCTTGTCCAAGGATCATATAAGCACAACATTACAACGTAGGCGTCAGCCCGAGACGTCGTGCAGCCATATTGAACTGGCAAGAAAGCAATAAATCATGTCGCAAAGCGACCACAAGAGTTCGCTGTTAGACAGCACAATAAACCTTGCTGTAAAACATACCAAAAGGCAGAATACTGTCTGAGCGGGACATGTGCGTTAATTGTGTCAAATATTTTAACGTGATTAATTAAAAAAATTAATTACCGCGCGTTAACGCGATAATTTTGACAGCCCTAATTTATATATATATATATATATATATATATATATATATATATATATATATATATATATATATATATATATATACAGTGGTACCTCTACATACGATCGCTTCGACACACGAACTTTTCGACATCCGACGTAAAATTTGACTCGCCATTTGTTTCTACATCCGACGACATGCTCGAAATACGACGACAATGGCAGCACCGCAGACGAATGCATGGCGGATTTTCTTGTGTGACAAATCAACACAGGTTTCAGAAAAGGTTGGTACAGGTGGTGAAACAAGGAAAAAGTTGACGCTTACCTTCTAAATGAAGATGCAAATGACAGAAAAATATGAGCGTAGGGTGGGCATCCGTGAAATGGCTCAACAATACATCTCCACGGTCCTCCTCCGACCATCGTTCGCCAGTCTTTATAAGTTAAGCTGACAATTCTTATTGTGGTAACATCTCCAGAGAAATCGCCAGCTTCGCCACGTTTTCATCATTTCTTTCACAACTTATTCAACACAAAACGCCTGCTGTCTGCCGCAATTGACGATGTTCTCAAGAAAGCATTGAAAGCGAAAGTAAACTTTCACCCGCTCCCCTCCCTCTTTGTCACGTCAGCGCCGCGGTGCCTTCAGGTACAGAAAAAAACGTCCGACTTATTAGAACCCGTTTCGTTACACTATTACAGGAATTATTATTATTATTACATTATTAATCCGATTTTTATTTATTATTTATTTGTTTTGCTATATGTAATTGCCATTTGTAATAGTACCAGCAGTATTTTTTAAGGATTTAGTGCAGGTTTTTGGGCTGTGGAACGAATTAATGGAATTATAATGTATTCCTATGGGAAAATCCTGTTCGACATACGACCATTTCGACTTACAAACAAGCTCCTGGAACGGATTAACTTCGTATGTAGAGGTACCACTGTATATATATATATATATATATATATATATATATATATATATATATATATATATATATTTAAAGCATAAAATAAAATCAATAGATGAAATTAAAGAAGATTAAAGAAGAATTGAACAAATTAATCTTTACATTTTTTATATCATACACAAAAATATATATTTTACACTCCAAAAAAATCAGTCTTACCAAAAATAATTGTCTACTTTACAGTAACAAAAAAAAGAGAACATGTCATTACAATTAAAATAAGATATAATGCCTCAAAAAGTATTATTTCAGTAAAATTATTTTACGAAATTTATTATTTATTCCATTAGCAGATTTTATTTTACTTATTTTAAACAAAACTTATATATATATATATATATGTATATATATATATATATATATTTTAATAATAATAATACATTTTATTTATAGCGCACTTTACATTTGAAAAACAAATCTCAAAGTGCACATTACCATGTAAAAAAAAAAAAAAATAAATAATAATAATAAATAAAAAAACTAAGAACAAAAAAGTAAAAGCAAAAATAGACAGAAGCATAGATAAAATTAGATAGAAATCAAATAAAATTAGATAAAATTAGCCAGGGTAAGCTTTTTGATACTCATTTTTGAAGAGCTTTTTTTTTTCAATGTAGAAATGGGAGATATTTTTATTAAAATGATCCATTATGTTGTGAATGTTATGCAAGATGGCCAGCCAACCACTGATCATGATTATAGTTGCTATTAGAATCTGGTGCTACCCTGAGCACATGCAAACATGGTGAAATTGCCCTCAGGACTACTGACTAATGCACCACATATTGTCAGACTGCTTTTTATGCTATTCAATGTATATCTTACCGTTTTCTGAAACAAAACAAAACATTTGATGGCAACGTAAAAAAATACTTCTAGTTATAAATGTTTGCCTCATATTCTATGGATTCCTTGTACTTAGTATATGAAAAAAATCTGTCCAACAGCTGTTCTCCCACTACTTGTCTATCTTCCTCTCCTTAACGTGGGTGTTGCTAGGCAACAGTTCATTTCTGAAGCTGAATATGATCATTCACATGAAAACAATGTTCTGTACAGTAGTTGTGTCTTTAAAATATTTCTCCACCGACCTTATGACAAAGGTTGTTTCTTGGTTTTGCGTCAGATATCAGTTGACATGAGGAGCAACAGCAGATTAAGCTAAGAGGCTGTCTATGCCAATTTCTTTTTCACAGCCCAGCACCACTGCAAAGATGAATCCTAGTTTTCACTGAACAATTTCCAATGAGGCTTTATTTAATCTCTTCCTTAATCCAACGTTCATCATCCCACCTGCTGTGGAACTACTTAAAATTAAAGAAATGCATCATATTACCATTCCATGCTACATTACCTTTTGTGCAGGTTCCAAAAAGTTTGGAGCTGATCTTAAAGATTACATTTCCCCTTCTATTTATTTAATCATATTTTCCCAGAGGAAAACAGCTATATCGATGGAAATGCAAAGAATATTACACATTTTATGACACAGTAGCCAGTCCTTGTCATTTTATTGTTTATTTGTCTTCTTCTTTTGTAATTCATACAGAGAGTATGGAGTCATGTCAAATCAGAGGTCTTTTAAGGTCTATTAAGCATTTTGTGTTGAAAATTCTTAGTTGATACTGCAAAGAGGGAATGTCTGAAGTGTGTTTTAAAGACAAATTTCATCTTTGACACCACAAACTGGCATGTTTCGGACGTGTAAATCCATACTTTCTCCTTTCATCTGAAGTAAACATAGTTTTGATGTTTCATTCTCGATCTAATCGATATTGAGGCAGAACTAAATTTAGAATTGTGTGCTGGTGTTCCAATATCACTTCATCAACCAAAAGTTCATCAAACACAAATCATGTATAGAATTTAGTCGCATGGAATCGAATGTTTTGAAAGCCAATTTTGTATGCATTTTTAAATCTGACACGGCTCATATTTTTTGGAGTGCAACTAGTCTACGGCCTAAATAGTTCAGTGACCTGAAATCAAAATTCACGTGGCGATGACATCATGACACCATGAAATAGTGGGATGACTGCAAAAATGGAGGTGTGCAGTGGCGAGACAGTTTGCTGTTAGAGCTAAAAGTACGTTTGGGGGGGGATGAAGCAATTCGAAGGCAACTTGAGGAATCCTACCAAAGCAGCTGGCTGGATCTTGTCTTTCGGACTGTGGGCTGCCTTGAAGCCAGCCATAAACATAAAGACAAAGCCAGTCATAAACATAAAGACAAATAATTTCATTAGAAGGTATTGAGGTATAAGTAGAAGAAAAAAAATGCACTTTTTCCATTTTGACTTCCATTATTTTTTGTTGTCACAGGCAAATTGCTAAAAAAAAAAAAAAAAAAACTCTTAAAAAAAACAAAAAAAAACTGGCCTGTTTCCATCTTTATTTGTTTCGCATGCTCCCCAAGGTCCTCAAAGATGCACAATTGACATTAAAATATTAACTAAAGAAGAGCAAATATGTAACAATGATAAATATTATCAAGTAATATATATCAAAAATAAACATACATATGATGACATATTTTGCTCTATAAAATGTAAGAATCCATCCAATTGGATAAAGTGCCGCATGTAGACCTCCAAGAAACCGGACGCCCCTCTGCTGCAGGACTCCTCCACCAACAATAGCAGTTCTCAAGCCACAGGCATCTACAAATTAGCATGTGGCCTTGAAACTGCCAAAAATAAGGGTTGCTCTTGCGCAGAGATGAAAGCTAATGATGTATGGGCAGACCACATAACTTTGAACACTGAGGCACTTAAATTCAACAAGGCCAAATACTTGCTGTTCCTTTGGATTCTACACAACACCCTGTCAGTATTGATGAGGAACCTGCATGATTCGGTTAATATCTTTCATATTACCCTACACGTCGGCTGCAGCTTCTACATGTCTGCAATGTGGTGGATGGCATCCTGGCAAGGCTCTCAGTGCCATTTGCTCCCCTTGTATCGCAAACTGTCCATCAAAAACAAATCCAATGTTGCACGGAAGCACAAAACTTTGCTAAGTTCATGCAGTCTAATTAGAAGACATTTGGCTTACAAATATAATGTGAATCTGACTCATTGGGTAATTGAATATATCTTACTACTGGCAGCTGTGGTTGTTAGAATTTTACTGTATAAAAAAGAAAAAAGGGACTCCCCCCCCCCCCCACACACACACACAAAAGCGATATGTTTGCATTTTTCTCATTACCGAATATGAGGGTAAGTAAAAAAATAATATTGTTACATTTCATACTGTAATTGATAGACAACCAGTCATGATGGTGGTGACATAATGTTGCATTTTTACTAACAAGTCCCTTTTTAGTCAGGATTTGAACCTGTCATCTGTCATCTTGGCAGTTAAATGCACTCACTACTGAACTACTGTAGACCAGTTGTAGCAAGTGCAGTGTGTTTATTGTAGAAGGTTAGGAAAACATGGCTCCCTGAGAGCTTAAAAGAGTGTACTGGCAGCTGAAGCTAGACTGTGCTTTTGGCTCAATAGTCAGCACACCTGACTGCTGCAGTGACAGCATGGGTTCAAACTCCAGTTTGAGAGGGGGGAAAACAATGAAAGGGAGTGCTATGCCATTAGATGGGTTATGCATATGTACTTTTTTTTTTTAAGGTTTTATAGTTATTTGATGTAAAACAACATTAAATTATTAAATTAAATTATTACATACTTCTGGCAACTACAGACCCTAGTATTTTACCAGATATATATATATGTATATGTAATATATATATATATGTATATGTAATATATATATATATATATATATATATATATATATATATATATATATATATATATATATATATATATATATATATATATATATTTTTTTTTTTTTTTTTTTTTCTCAATCTAAGATTGTGTTGAATACGGATGTGCTATTTGAATAATTATTAATTTGATTAACTGTTTATATATTTTACTTTTCAAAACTCTTCCACACACAGTTCTGAGATGCCAGATGCTATTCAATACACATTCCTCTATGCTGAAATATAATGTGTTGTTCAATGTTAAGGCAGTGCACTATGAATGAATTGAAATTTCCACTTGTGCATCAAATGCTTCTTTCCTATGCTACCAAGGTAATATTATGTTTTTTTTTTCTTTTTCTTTTTTAATAGAATACTTACATTCATCCATTTTCAACACCACTCATCCTTGTCAGAGTTGCTGGAGCCTAGAAATATTTACATATTGTACTAAAATAAAGGGGGGAAACGAAATGGAATTAGACCTGCTCACAGTTTCAAAGTTTCAATCACTTTCGCTCTAAGCCTCTATTTCTACTGAGCATTCTTGCATTCATCATGCATGCCAGTGCAGTGGTGCTGATCGATAATTCATTCCGGCATTGCTGTCATGATGACACAAACAATGAAGATTATCTGGTGATCATCGCTTGCTAAACTGAAGCCTTTAAATGAGATAGGCCAGTCACTGCTGTTGCAGTTCAGTGCCTGCCAGATCATCAAAGAAGGGAAAGGCCAGAGGAGACTGCTACCACCGCCAAGCATGACTGCCACCGCAGGTAGCCACCTGTTTAGCAAAAATCGCTTCTGGTGCATCTGAGCTCACAGCAGCTATCGCCGCAGCAGAGCTATGCACCTGCAAGCTGTGCATGGCAGGGCAAACTGTGGATCTGCAGGATAGCACTGGTCTGCTTTACACTTTTTTCAACACAGATTAATATCCATTTTTATACTTTGCTCTATCAAGGTAGAAGAGAGAACACACCAAGCCTACACAGAACAGCCGGTGCGAGATTTGGACACAAGACAGTTGACTGTGAAAGTACAAATCGCACGTCACGTCAAACCATTGTAAACAAACATATTGGAGTTAGGTCATTAAAGATCGTCTTGCTAATAACGTAGTTTAAATTATGCTTAATATACTTATCGTGTTGGCGTCAAGGTGGCAGCAAATCTTCCTCACAGTTCTGAAATTGTCCCCAGCTTCCTCCCACTTCACAAAAACATACATGGTAGGCTGTTTTAACACTCCAAAATATCTGTAGGTGTGATTGTGTGCTTGATTGGTTGTTTGTCTCTATGTGCCCTGCGAATGGCTGGCAACAAGTTCAAGGTGTATCCTGCCCATTGTTTGCTGGGATGGGCTCCAGCACCCCCATCCCCTTGTGAGGATAAGTGGTTCAGAAGATGAATGAACGATTACTTGGCGTGTTAGCTGACACGACCAGAACTGCTAGTGTTTCTCCTTTAGCCACCTCTTTCATCACAAAGGCTTTAAAGCAAATGTTCTTCCCTTGCCTAAGTGCAATGTCGGCTGACACCAGCATGTTGAACGTAAGCACCTAGTACTGTATGAGTAGCTTTCTGGATCTGCTGTGCCCATACAGTCCAAATTGTACATATTGATCAAGTGCTAAAATACGTATGTACTTCTTTCAGGCAGCATCCACCGCCACTGTTGATGTCAAGGCAACATAGTGTGTCTATACACTATGTTATGTAAGTACCTCTATATTGGGCTCTTGTATTTGTTTAGTGTGAAGTGTTTTCTGCCCTTGAGCTTTAAAGACTGCAATACTGCGCTCAGCAGCAGTTAAGGTTGGTGGATGACTGAAAGTGGTGAGCGCTTGGCTTCAACACTTCAAATCAAATCAAAATTTGACATCCACATTGTGTATTCATTATGTCGGCACATCTGCCCTACAGTTCTGGGATTCAGAGCCATGGCCTTCCTGTGTAGAGTCTGTATGTTCTCCCAGTCCTTGCAGGGGTTCTCTTGAATTTTTATTCTGACAATATACAATACATTTTAGGTTAATTGGAGACTCAAAATTATCCACAAGCAGATGTGGGCAGAGTAGCCAAACTTGTACTCATGTAAGAATACTGTAACTTTGACATAATATCACCAAAAGTAAAAGGTTGTCCTTCAAAAACAATGACTAGAGCAGTGGTTCTTAACCTGGGTTCGATCGAACCAAGTCTAAGGGATTCGGCGAAGGTAAAGAAACACAGAGCCCTATTTTCGTACGCTGGTTAAATCTAGGATAAGTGGCTTTTTAGACCAGGTATTGGACTGGTTTGCTTCCAATTTACAGGCTTAATCCATTTATTTTAACTGCTAGTCCTCGATCTGATGGGAGGAGGAACTGGTTTGCTCAGTGGAAGGTTGACTCTTGGTATGAGGGAATACAACAGACCAATGGGCAGCGTGGTTTCAAATTTTGACCTATTAATTAAATCATGCATAAAAATGAGAAAAATTTTGAAGTGAAATTGCTAAATTATTAGCTAGCTAGCTTAGATATATTGGTTTGGAATTTTGAAAAAAATGGCTTGCTTATTTAATTCCGAAGGGTTCGGTGAATCCACATGTATAACTTGTGGGGTTCGGTACCTTCAGCAAGGTTAAGAACCACTGAACTAGAGTAAAAAGCTTCTTAGTGAATAAAACAAACCTATTCATATTAGTAAGTAATTTGAGATTTTGTTTAATATCAAATGAAATAGAAATAGAAAAAAGCTATGAAATAGGAAATGGTAAATGTGAATCTTTTTCAACAACAGCTTCACTTAATAAAAAAGGAAAATTGTGGCTCAATAATAAATAGTCTTGAATTAACGTTCTCTATTTACACACGTGAAATGGAACAATAGTTTTACCAGGCAGAAATTATGAATTACATACCGTATTTATTAGGTTTGATGAATGTTTGTCTTGAGCGCTTTACTGGAGCAATATAAAACAGTTATAAAACAAAAACAAAAAAAAAAAAAACGCATTAAAAACCATAATTCATTCATTAGACGCACTACATTATAAATTACAATGTCATTTATGGGGTAAAACACACAGAAAATTGAATACTAAGTGCATTGTACTATCTTGCATCATACTATCTGAAACAAAAAAAAACAACTTATACAAAATCTGACCTCTTAGTCATCACTGCAATGAAAAATAAAACGTTTAATTTAACATAACTTGCAGCTAGCTTTTATAATTTGATAAGACATGACCCCCATTTAAAAAAGCCTTGAAAAACATAACATTTAAGAGCATGGAAAGCATGCTGTATGAAAAACAAATGTTTTCCCTTCATCGAATCATTTATGGACAAGATGTGCCACACCTAAATGCGACCAACATGAAAGACATGCATGATTTGTGCCACCAGCACACTATGCTTGAATAGTCAAAAACATTAAGCCTGTGTTTTTCCTAACCACCTCAGTTGAAAACATGATGTGGTTAAGTGAAGATGGGAATTCATTAAGAATTAAGATGGTGACTGTGAAATTGTCAGAATTGGACTCCACTAACTCCCAAGTAATTAAGCCAATGTGGGTGTTAGTACAGAGTCTGCGCCAGTGGGGGAAAAAAATCCTATATAACTCAATGCATTAATATACATTTATCTAACCCAGGGGAAAGCGTGTAACCCGAGGGAAAATGCTTTTTTGTTGCCGTACTAGAATAAAGTGTCATTTCACATCTACTAATGTAAATGGCAGCGACACTATCATTGTCAGAGTGTGCAATATTAGCTCTGTGTGTAGGGTTTTTATGCAACGAGCATGTGTGCACAGAGTGGCAGAAATGAAATTCAGTGAAAGAACCTTCAATAGACGATATGAAAAAACATTTTAGACTGTGTAAGAGGACACGTACATCTCAAATACATCTATATTGCTGCTAATTTGCTGACGATGTTTTACAAAGAAAGCATCTCAGTGGCAAGGCCCCAAGGGTGGAGAAGATCCGCCTGGAGTTCCTAAAGGCGCTGAATGTTGTGGGGCTGTCCTGGCAGACACGCCTCTACGACAACGCTTGGACTTCGGGGAAAGTGCCTCTGTATTGGCAGACCGGGGTGGTTGTCCCCCTTTTTAAGAAGGGGACGGGAAGGTGTGTTCCATTTATAGAGGATCACACTCCTCAGCCTCCCTGGTAAAGTCTATTATAGGAGGATAGGAGGGTCTGTCAGGAAGTCGAATCTCGGATTCAGTAGGAGCAATGTGTATTTGTATTTGTCCTCGTCGTAGAACAGTGGACCAGCTCAACACCCTCGGGAGGGTCCTCGAGGGTGCATGGGAGTTTGCTCAACCGGTCTACATTTGTTTTGTGCATTTTGAAAAGGCGTTGACCGTGTCCCTCTGGGAGTCCTGTGGGGGTTGCTTCGGGAGTACGGGGTACCGAGCCCCTGGTAAGGGCTGTTCGGTCCCTGTACGATCGGTGCCAGAGTTCGGTCTGCATTGTAAGTCGGATTCGTTCCCAGTGAGGGTTGGACGCTGCCAAGGTTGCCCTTTGTCAACGATTCTGTTCATAACTTTTAAGGACACAATTTCTCGGTGCAGGCGGAGGCTTGAGGGGTTCCTGTTTAGTAGCCTCAGCATTGCATCTCTGCTTTTTGCAGGTGATGTACTGCTGTTGGTTTCATCAAGCTGTGATCTCCAACTCTCACTGGAGCTGTCTGCAGCCGAGTTTGAAGCGGTTGGGATGAAGTTTAGCACCACCAAATCCGAGAGCGGAAATGTTCATTCCTGACCCGAAAAGGGTGACGTGCCCTTTTTGGGTCAGGAATGAGATCTTGCGCCAAGTGGAGGAGTTCAAATATCTTGGGGTGTTGTTCACAAGTGTGGGTAGTAGGGATGGGAATTGATAGGATTTTTACGATTCCGATTCCATTATCGATATTGCTTAACGATTCGATTCTTTATCGATTCCCTTATCGATTCTAATTTGGGGAAAAAGAAGAACAAACGTTTTGATTGGCATCGAGTTTGTTTAATCAGAAGTCACAACCTTACAAACTCACAACGAGATCAAAAGAGGCCCAAAGCCTCAATGTTAACTGTGGCAATAAGTTGAATGTGTAACATTTTACTGAAACATTTATCTAATAGAAATAAAAAATATTGTTATATATTGGCAGATAGGTTGTTGTTCTGCCTTTGGCAATATGTGTTAAAGCAGGGGTCCCCAAACTTTTTCCTGTGAGGGCCACATAACTTTTCCCTTCTCTGATGAAGGGCCGGGGTCAGTTTGTAACAGAAAAAGTGTGACGATTGCAGAAGTGCATAAATGTAAAAAAATTTTGTTTTTCAGAAAGCCACAATCAAATAACCCTTTCTGGATTCTTCACGGAATGAAAGTAAATAAAATAATAATAATAATATAATATAATAATAATAATAATAATTAATAATAAAAACACTATTAATTAAATAGATAATAACCAAATAACCCTCTCTGAATTCTTCAAGGAAAAGGCCAGGAAATAAATAACACGATTGAGAAAAAAAAAAAAAATTCAAAATGGCCGGACCAAATGTGGAGGCGGGCCGTATTTGGGCCGCGGGCTGCAGTTTGGGGACTGCTGAGTTAACGTGTATTATTTACCATTACATTGAAATGCATGCCTTTTAGTTTTTGTGGCGCTTACACGCTCAAGTGGGGGCGCCCTTGCGCTTCCTCACGCGAAGAAGAACGCGCTCACGTGAAGAAGAGCGCGCTTACACCCGAAGAAGAAATGCCGCATCCAAGCGAGTGAGCGAGTTAGTGAGAGAGGGAAACACTTCTACGAGCCTACGTTCTTTGTTAATGTTAATATCTACAGAGGCAATGCCTGTATGTATCATCTTTTGTGTTGTTGTTGTTCTGTTTCCACTCACAATCGGACACTTAAATCCAGTTGTGTAGTGGTTTGAACGATGTGCTAATGCTAGCGAACGAATGCTAACCATTTGTTATTACTTTTATTAGCAGCTAATCATCGCTGATTTACGTTGATGCAAACCTGTTTGTTATTGGGGATGAAATTGATTTGTTTCGTTTCTATTCTTAGTTTCACTCTTCAAGTGATGGTTGAATAAAGTCAGCAAATTATACCAACGTCTTCTGCATCGTCATTTGGGAGTTTAGCTAGCTGTATAGCCAGGACTGAGCCTTAGCCTCTCTGTGAGGACAGCCCAGTCGTATTCCCTCCCGATGCAGTTATCTCCACCTTGCAATGACTGCAAGTCGCTTTGTTGTAATTTTTCCTCGTGAAGTGAAGACACACTTTCGAGCGTTTGAACCTACGTGCTGTCATTGTTATGTTTATGGCTGCAATGCTCGTGCTTACCCGTCGTAACCTTTCATTTTCACACTCTTTCATGGTGAAGTGTAGTCAAACTTTGGAGCGAGTTGTTCTTGGCGCCATGCTAGTTTGATGCGTCTGGAAAACAAGACACGTCACGACGCAATACGCGTCTTTAGGAATCGTTAAAGGGATCGTTAAAGCTTTTTCATTGTGATGTCGAGGCCTTGAAACACTCGGAACCGGTTCCGAATTGGAATCGGATTTTGATTCCTATCCCTAGTGGGTAGCAGGGAGTGTGAGATCAGTGCAGCGTTTGCAATGATGCGGACTATGTCCCGGTCCATTATGGTGAAGAAGGAGCTGAGCCTAAAGGCGAAGCTATCGATTTATCAGTCGATCTACGTTTCTATCGTTACCTGTGGTCACGAGCGTGTGGCCCGGATAAAAGCGGCCTAAATGAGTTTCCTCCACAGGATGTCCGGGCTCTACCTTAGAGAAAGGGTGAGAAGCTCGGTCATCCGGGTGGGACTCAAGGTTGCTACTCCTCCACGTTGAGAGGACCCAGCTGAGGTGGCTCGGGCATCTAGTCTGGATGCCTCCTGGACACTTCCCAGGAGAGGTGGTGTCCCACCGAGAGAGGCCCTGGCGACGACCAGGACACGCTGGAGAGACAATGTCTCACGGCTGGCTTGGGAACTTCTTGGACTGCAGCCGGAGGAGCTGATTGAAGTGGCAGGGGAGAGGGAAGTATGGGCTTCCTTGCTAAAGTTGCTGTCCCCGCGACCCGACCCCAGATTAATGATGGATGGATGGATGGATGGATGTTTTACAAAGACCAATGCTGCGTTCCAATCACGGTTTGAGTTGCCCTAAGCTTGCCCTAAGCACTTGCTATGACGTCACACGGAGGCCACTTAGAGGGCGTAGGGAAAGTGGGCGGAGGGGGAGTGAAAGACGTAAATGGAACACAACTGCCCTCGTTCACTCACAGGCAAGAAAATCATGAAACAACCACAAGGTTTTGGAGTAGCGCTATACTGCCAATTCCAAATCAGTGGCGCCTCCAGAAATTCTTCATAGGGGTGGCCATATGGGGCCACTTAAAACCTTGAGGTGGCACGCCAAAAAAATAAAAGCCTTAATTTCAGGGTTTTACTATGTTGTAGTGATAAACAGGCCAGTAGAAAACTGTCAGATTGACTTAAGGACACACCTACTGATATACTTTTGTTGATTGTGTTATATTGTATTTTGTACACTATTAAATTGTGTTAATGTGCATAGCTCATAATTTTCCAGTCAACATTTTGAGTTCCGCAGCTACTACAATCTAACATTATACTGGCACTTGGGGTGGCCAACAAATTCATGGGGGGGACCCGTGGCCAGGCGTGGCCACCCCCTGGTGGCACCATTATTCAACATCGCACAAAATGCGCGGCGACTCATGTCAAAAAGCCGGAGACGTATTCCGCGCTTGATGGCAATACGTCGGTACCTGGGAATTATTAAATTATTTGTTTTGTATCAAATTTCATTTGGGTAATTCTTTATTTATTTGTCGATACGGTATAATTTGTAGACAAAATTGTTGTCTAAATGCATTTGACCTATTTGAAGTTTAGTTTCAGTCCCTCCCAATGCCATTTGATTGGCAGACCATTCCTCTCGTTAAAAGCAAAATAGAAAAGATAAGCGAAATAGCAACATCATTAAAAAATAAATCTTTTTTTCCCCTTTTTTATGGCAAAAGTGAAAGTCAATAAAAATGTTACTGTATTATTATTTATTCATTTATTTCTCTTTATATTTACTTATTCATGTTTTTTTTTTTTTTTTTTTTTTTTTTTAATTTTGGCACTATTGTGATTCCATACGTTCTGCTATAACTGCCACATACAGTCTAATTCTTTTATTTTTTAACAACAATGATGAATTTTACAATTCGAAAGGCAGTTTGGTATAACATTAAAATACAGTGCTGGCAGCATTTAATTCATTTTCTTCTTCTTTGGTGGTATATATACAGCAGCCAACGGTGTTTGAGGTTCATTATCACCACCGCATGGACATATTTTCCATCCACCATTGCAATTCATTGTGGGAGACAGGAAGCTCCGGAGTGACCATCGTTTTTCACTCAATCACTGAGCCCTCTGAGGGTTCATCTCACCAAGTTCACTTCGCTGTTTTGGGAATTGGAACGGCCCTAACGATGGCGGCGGAGATTCCCCCGGGGGGCGGTGGCTAGGGCAAGTGAGCGAGGGCTCATTTAAACCACGATTGAAATGCAGCCCAAGTACATTTTAGTTAGGGCAAGTCTTGTAAACACATCATGAGAAATAATGCCTTTTTTTTGTTTTTTTAAATTGGAAAAGTGCAAAGAGACCCTGAGAAACATGGTTGACTTGATTTTTTTTTTTTTTGGTTTTTTTTTGGGGGGGGCGGTTGGTTTCCTTTTCTTGGGGATGTAACAGAAAAAATAAGAACTACTGATGCACCACAAGAAAAAAATAAGATTGTGAATAATTAAATCAACATTACAGTTACTCCCGAAATCAACCACTTATTTTTTTTAAATTTAGTATTTGAATGCCACATATTTGAGGTTCAGGAGTAATTTGCCTATCTACAGATTTGTTTCCCTCATTACTTTACAAGTATTTTTTAATTGTTCTTGTTTTCATGTGTTTGGGAATCAAAAGGAAGAATTTTGCTCATGATTTACTCCCTTCTTAAGTAATTGGGCACGGGGACGTTCTTTGAAGCAATAACAGGTGTTTAATGGTCACAGATTTTGTCACTCACGGTCGGGTACGGTGCATATCCAGTGTGGGTCCAATGGATTATCAAAACTATCATTTATAAAATCCTCTCTGGCCACAAATTGAAGTTTTATTTTAATAAAGACTTGAAGCAAAAAGGACTTGCCAGGATGAGACATAAAGCATGATGGTCTAGTTGTCATTCATTTCCTCTGCGCTGCCATTTAATGTGCACGCTATCTGTTGCACTGAGCAGCTTCTCATGACAAGGAAAAAAGGCTCCCATGCTTCCATTTGGTATGGTTGAAACCTTCTTAGAAAATTTGGATCATTACCCCAAGGTTTGATATTTTATAATTCCTTGCCACATTTCTAGCTTGAACATGTGCCAATCTCTCTATCCACCTTTCATGTGTAACAGGTGTTATTAAAACCTTGATTATGGACAACAACTGTCACGTGGCAAACCATCTGCTTCACAGCTTGCCGATGATCCATTCAACCTGGCAAGCTCCTCTTAGAACGAAACTCCCTTGACCAGAGATTTTCTTAAAGGGAACGCTGGCATTAGTTAACGAAGCTCAATTATTTTTCTTATTTTTGTTTTCTGTTTTGCTGCATTACTTCAGCTATTTTAATATGGTACAGCTCAGTTAAATATACTATATAATGGCATCCTTTGGAACCTGTTCGAAGCTAAGTCAGTATTTATGCAGGCTGAATCCATCAGTGAGATGATTGAAATGGCACCATATCAGAGAAAACATTATAAGAACCGCTGAAACAAAGAATAGCAGTTGAAATGAAAATTGTGTGTATGATGAGGGATGACAATATCAGAAATGAAAAGAGAACTACTCTATAACGCATGAAAATAGATCAGCGTATAATTATAGTTATCCCCCTTGTAGGCACTGTTCCAGCGTACTGATGACATCAGAGCCATCTGATAGGATGCTTAAATACCATTTGTTAAGCTTATTTTAAGGCTTAATATTCCAAACGGAGCTGCATATTTTGTTAATTGATTAAGTTCTAATCTGCTGAGGTTTAGGTCCCATAATACCGGCAATTAAAATCTTGAGTGAGATGATGTGTCAGTGTAAAACAGGCCATGATTTTAAAACAACCATCTTCTTAAGTTAACCATAGTTGGTCATTTCGCCAATATGAACCGACACTCACTAACCTTGGTGCTTGGCTTCTTTCTTGGTAGTTTCCACTCTTGTTCACATAATTGTAAAAAAGTGTCCTTCAAGTGCATTAAAAACGCTAGCTGTATAAATATTTAATCTATAAATGGTCTTCAAGGTTATTTACAGCAAATTCTGAACCCTGATTTCTGTTCTGCATCCAACTGCAATGTGCAAGATAGACTTAAACAAAGAAATAAAGATTCATAGAAAATAAAAGAATGCCTACCAATATGTCACAGTAAAAAAAAAAAACTATCTATGCCTCGCCAAGAATGATCGACTTGATATAATTACAAAAGATATGGTACGTCTCTTCAAAGTGTATTCCTTTAAATTATGGAGTCTGCATGCTTAAAGTATTTATACCCATGTGTTCCTTGGAAAATGGAATAAACAGAACAAAATACTGACAACATCATGAAATGCTCAGTGAAAGCTATTGGGAAAAATGCATTTTATTCATATTCATTTACAGTATGAACTACAATCTCAGGTATCAATTAGTGAACTTCATCCGCAGAGAAATTAACTGAACTCATTACAAGCACAGTCTCTTGCTGTTTTTTTTTTCTTGTTTTTCTTCTGCATTTTTTAAACAATTGAAGCACATGTAAAATTATGAGCTTAATAATTTTTTTTTGCAATATGTTTTTGAAAATATTTTTTTGTAGAAATGTTACCATTTGATGGTCCTCTCAAAAAATGAGAGAGAATATTCCTACATACAGTAACCCTCCCCATACATACACAGTTGGCAGAATAACTCATAACAATTGTATCACCTTGGCTTGGGCTTTGCACAAAATCAAGCTCACTCTGCTGGTATTTCATTTCCAACAATCTACAGATCAGTTTGACTTTTGTCCCTAAACATCGTCACACATTGGGACAGTTTGCTCATGTACATACTACTACCAATACACGAAGAAATTCCATTTCATCTGGAAATAAAAACAAAAAACCTCAACCCTCATTTTCAAATATATTCTTATGTAAAAACCCAACTTTTTTTTTTTTTTTTAATTATAGCCAGCATTAACCACGAATCAATAAGTCACCAAAAGCGGTAAAAAGAAACTGAGCACCGAAACAGAAAACAGTGGAAAAGGAAAAGAATGGTTCACACAGTTAATGTTATTATTGATGGCCACATCATTCATAACACTGGCAGAAAGGCAGACATTTCTAATCCATTTCTCCAGCCTGCACCCACACATTGGTCTCCTAATGTATATTTTGCTTCCATCAAATGTGTTATTGGGAACTAATGATAAAAAAGCGGGGGTGACTAACTGATCAGACGCAGATGAGTTTGTGAGTGATGAGCCTTTATTATATTCCACCTATAAGCTATATTTGTAGTCCTTGCTGAATTTGAAATAAATGAAGGATGGCGCATTGGAAATATAAAGTGGGCACATTTTGAAATCATGGAGCAATTTATTTCATTTAAAACATGAGGCTGCAGGGTGCTCTGCAATGATGATGTCATATGTTGCCCGAATTCTATTATTCCATCTGTAAATGACCATTACATTACTTCAGCTTAAGAAAAAAAATCACTGACATCTGTGCAATCTTCACTGGGAAATCATAATAAGCTTGTTGAACAGACGACCAGCACAGACGAGTGAAAGGCATATCTACTACATCTTACTTTCTGCACAAGGTCACCGTTTCCATGGTGACTGTCTGATGGCTAGTTTTGCCTCCTTAAGCCTTATCTATTTTTTATTCCTCTCCCTTCATATCTTTCGTATATCTGTTTGAAGACCCCTCATGACTGTTGTGGATCTATCCTCTCTCCACACACCTACTTATATCCTTTTTTACCTTTCTGAAAGAAAAAAAAGGCAACCAGACTACAGAGGCAATGTTCTGATGGACTATAAATGATGCAGCATCAAAGTGGATGCCTCACCGCACCCCAAGAAAAACAATGACACAGAGTCGGGTTTGCTTCCATATCAAAGTCTTTGACCCCTGATAATCGGCATAAGGATGGTGAAAAAGTCTGTTTGGTTATCAGTTTTCCAGTATTGGTCTGCAAATGATCTGCTGATGCAGTTTAATGAGACGTAACCCATCTCCCCTTTTTTTGTGCCAGGTCCCTTGCTGCTTCGCTGAGTCTGTTAGCCCTGTCTGCATTGGTCCGACAGGGTCACACTACATTACAAAGCTGCCTCATTTGCCTCTTTATCTGTACCAACAGATGGACTATCAGCACATGAGCTCGTGTGACCCCAGGGTGATGGCGAGGTAACGCGACACTGCATGGACATACATCATAACTGGGTTAAAAGGGAGGGTACTGACGGCAGCCTTATGCTCCCCTTCATTTTCTCAAGCAATATTCTGCCGTCGTGCGGCACATGCCGACGGCTAAAGCGAGACAAATGAGACATGGCAAGGGGTGGGGAATGTCCCTGAATTAAGCAGCAGAGACAATCAAAGAAGGACAAGTATGAGGACACTGAGAAATAGGGATGGGGATGGAGAGGGTAGACATCTTGATAGACATGAGAAACGAATGTGAAAAAATAGTTAAGATTTGAAGTGTGAAAAAAATGGGTGGATGGAGGAGTTACTCTTCTTACTTACAAAGACTGATATATGGCTCTTTAAGAAGCCACGGGGGGAATGCACATACTAATTTGACTGCTTTCGTTCTCAGACGCGCAGGCTTCCATCTGATATCATCAAGAGCTTTTCCATCAAAAGATTCTCTTGAATGACAGCTAGAACAGCCTGATTATGAAAATTAACTCATCTTATACTAGGAATGTTATAGACAGCTGCCTCAATGTGGACACGTATTGTATACTGAACAAGCAAATTAATGATTATGAACACTAAAACAATGCCCCTCATAAAAAGATAACAGCTGAGACCAAATATAAAATTAAATGACCGTGTAAGATCTATATTCCGTATTCACATGTAGCAAACCATTCTTTTCCTTGTGCAATATTACAGAGGGAGCGAGCAAGAAAAAAAGAGAATGGAAAACAAGCTAAAAAGCTATTACAATTAGTTTTTGTCATTTAGTCACTGGACATACCTTTTAAATAAATAATCTTTGTTTTTGTAAAGACACTTAATAAAGTATCATTTGTGGTCCCTTGCCAAATGTTGATTTAGCACTGTTGTCGACATTAACTGTGTTGATGTCATATTGCAGTATTGTATCTTCTTTGTGGTGTCTGTTGTATTCCTAAAACCGCTCATGTTGAATATTATGTGAAATGCAGGCTCAGATTTGGGTCTCTTGTACATTGTCTTTTGAGCAGGCTTGAATCAGTAAATGTTCCTGTGTAGTAGAGCTGTGTATGGTACTGAGCATAGAAGGGTGATAAGAGCTCTTGTAGGTGTTGTAGTGGTTGTAGTGCTCCAGTGGGGGCAGCGATAGGTGTCTGTCAATAGCGGCAACACCTGCGAGCTCTTCTTCAACGGTAATGACTTCCATAGAGGAAGCTGGACCATCAGGATCCTGCTGGTTATGTTGCTTCCTCATTTTGTAGAAAATAACAAGTAGAACCGCAGCCATGAGTGTAATGGCCACAAAGCAGCCAATGATAATCTTGGTGGTTTTCATCACCTCATCCAGACCATTGAGGGCTCCTTCTCCATCCAGATCCAGAACTGGAATTGTAAAAGTCCTCTCTGTGGTCCTCGTTGAAACGGGAGTTGTTTTTGTCGTCGAGGATGACACCCAACCAAATGGGGGGAGCGGAGTGTGGCTGTCATCACTTGGGCTCTCGATGGTCTCCACCGTGACTGTTGTAAAATAGGTCACGCCACTGTTTTCCACAGACGTGACATTGAGCACTGCTGAGGCGGAGATGTTGCCCGCTGTGTTGCTGACCATACAGGTATACGTTCCAGTGTCTTGCATCGTGACGCTGGTAAAGTTAAGTGTCCCATCATTGAGTACAGCCAGCCTCACCTTATAAGCCCCGTGTGTCACCAGTGAGCCATTTGGTGTGAGCCAGCTGATAGATGTCAAGGAGCTGGTACGACATTTCAGCTCTGCACCCATGCCTTCTGTCACATTTAAGTCAGAGGGTGGCTCCACAATGACAGGAACATCACACTGGAAGTAGCTGTGGTCCAATTCTCCAATGTAGCGACCTTTGAAGAGTGTCGGAGTATGGCAGCGGGCACAGCAACTTGTATTCGCGGGTACAGACTCTTTCAGCCACCAACTGAGCCACAAGATATCACAGTTGCAATTCCAAGGGTTGTGATGAAGGTGGACCCGTTCCATACGATGCAGTGGTGTGAAAAGGTCATGCGGAAGAAAGGTAAGGTTGTTGTGAGCAAGGTTAAGCTCCACTAGCGACTGCAAGTCATCAAAGGAATTCCTCTCAATTGCTTGGATTTGGGCATGCATCATCCATAGCTTCTGGAGGTTGACTAATCCTGTAAATGAGCTCGGCTTGACAACGGACAGCTGATTTCCAGACATTTCCAACTCTTCTAATCTAACCAGTGGTAAGATGTTCGGGATCTCCTTGAGGTTGCACATTCCCAAATTCAAATAGCGCAGATTGCTCAAGTCCTTGAACGCGCCATCTGAAATGTAGGAGAGCCGCTTAAGCTCACCTAGGTCTAACCTTCGAAGCGACGGGACTCGGTTGAAGGCATAGGATGGTATACTTTCAATGGGGTTATTCCGAAGCCATAATTCCTTTAACTTGGACAAATACTCGAATGCTCCATTAGGGATTGTCGTGAGTCGATTATCAAAGAGCTCTAAAGTGTTCAGACTTGCGAGTCCATTGAAGGCGCCTATTTCAATGCTGCGGATGTGATTCTTGCTCAGCTGGAGAATTTCCAGATGCCGCAGATGTTTGAAACTGTCCACCTTGATCACCTGTATTAGGTTGTCCTGGAGGTTTAAGTAACGGGTGTTGGTTGATATACCATCTGGCACATCTCGTAAACTGCGACGGGTGCATATGACCTTGCTGAACTGGTTACTGCACGAGCATACAGAAGGACACGTCTGTGCACGAACTAGCCCGGCGACCACCAAAATTTGAAGGGCCAAGAGCAGCACAAAGAGGGGGTTGGACAGCGCCCCCTTTAGCCTACGACTTCTCATTGTCTGGCGCTGGAGGGAGGAGATCATTTTGTTCAGCATTCATAGTTCATCTGCTGATTGCGTTCTCTGCAACACACAAAAGAAAAGGAAAAAAATACTTACTGACAAGCACAAATCAGCATCAATTTGGAAGCAATACAAAGTTGCGCTGCAATTTGGCTTTGCGCTCATGTGGAAGACTGTGAACACATAAATGGCAAATAGAACTTCATTTCCCTTTTATTTAGAATACAGGACAATGTGCATGTTGCACCTGTTTAAGTAAAACACTTCTTTTTTTTTGCACCAACTAGCATGACTCATGATTGTGTTCTATTCTACATAATGACAATGCCATTCCCCAAAGTGTCATAAACATAGATTCAGAAAATTATCAGTTAATTATGGAATTAAAAAAAAAAAAAAACCTAATAATAACTTCGATGGACACTCTTAAATACTCTTAAAGATCCAATAAAGGAGCTGCATATTTAATGACAGTGCAAAACTAATAATGCTTAGTTTTAGGTTTGCAATGCACTACGTTGTATCATAATGATGGATAATTCTCTCTTAAGATTTCAATATAACATTAAATTTAATTATAAGTGCAAAACATCAATCATACCACAATGTTTGATTGTTTTATTAAAATTGGCTTCATTTTGTCCCTTATCATTCAAGAAGAAAAAGCACTCTTTAACACATTTATTGTATGATAAGATCTGCGAGCTTCCTGGCATTTGTCTGGCATTTGGCATCGCATGAGCAATACCCTATTTACATTTAATTACAGTCCGATTCATCATGACACCAACAACCAAAGAGTGAATTTTGGGTTCTCCCTCTTCCTCACAGAATAATATTACTTGACATTGGATTAATCAATCAAGGATGTATTTGTTTAGGAATTTGTTTGCTTTCAGGGCTCAGCCTGCGCCTAGTTCATTCAGAATTAATTATGTGTTGTTAACCAATATTATGCTCTGGCCTATGAAAAATCTACATGAGTATAAACAAGTTCCTGCTTTTAGTTTTGCCATTATATCTTTATAACTTCAAATCCCACTTGACTGTTGATAACCTCATTTTGCCAAATCTTAGGCAAGACCTACTCTATGCATGACAGATTTTTTTTTGAACTGGAAAAATTGGGAACTCACGTGGAATTGTTCCCTTGTAAGACTGACTGGATTAATCAATATAAGAGAGTGCACGTGTGGCTAGCTTCCTTCTCAGCCAGGCTGTCGTTCTACCACAGCTTTTGAAGGTTGCAGGGGGACAAGCCTCTATTGGAGAACGAGATGGAATAAGGCCTCCCACTGGCAAAGTCTCATTTTATCTGCCTGGAATCACAAACAGCCTGCACTACCATCTAAATTCAACAAATGGTGAATGTAGTAAACACACAGCGGGAATGATTTGCAGAACAAAATGTCTTCGGTTCCATTTTGCTGCAATGTTAACGACAAAAGTGAATTGAGTCATTATTGTACTTTGTTACCAGGTAGCATACAGTTTATACACCTTTTTCATATGTATAATGTGTATTATTTTTTGACAGGGATTGTGGTGCGAGCATGCAATGAACTAATAAGAGATGGACCCAAACGCAGGAAAACTAAGGCAAGGCAGACGGGTGTTGGAAAAGGTTTAAACAAACAAAAGTCCAGAAAAGCAAAGTGCAAGCGGGTGGTGAACAAAAGACTGCGTCTAAAGCAGTGGCGATTGTTTTAAGACCGCCAAAATGTCAAAAAATAAGTAATCACATGAATACCGTTTTTTGTACATGTCATTGACTAAATATGCGCTACAACATACTCACATTTTGTCAGAATTAGCTTCTTATCACTGTTTACGATGCGGAATGCTTTTCATTTATTCGCGCAGCTTCACACTCCTTTAAATGTTGTGGAGGCTGTGCTTCTCCAGAGTTGAGAGTGCATTGTTCCACTACAGCGAAACGAGACGAGTAATTGGCTAAATGCTCGGTTTATCCTGCCCATTGGACGCTGTGCGTCTCTTGGGGTCTATGTGCAGTGGACAGGGATTGGCTGGCCCAGAAGCTCTCTGCTTCTCTGCATGACAATTGGATGAGCTGTCTGAGGCTGAATCCATTTTTGATTGACAACGAAATGAGCGAATACATGATCCTGTCGTAATAATATCCATGGGAGGCATTTTTCAATTCAATATTCTGAGTATAACCGGTGTCTGCCAACGTGTCCTACATTGGCAAAACTCATAAAACAGGCTAATTTGACACCCAAAGTACTACCATGCGCTTTCAACTTGTTTGGTTTGGATGCATAGGCAGAACGTGGTAAATCATGCCTTAATAAAATACTTAAATGTAGTTAAATAAAATAAAGACAGTTTAAATACGCTATGTGACTAATGTGGTCAACAGATCAACATTGCTTTAAAGCTACCACAAGAAGAAGGAAATACATGTAATAAGTATTTTTTGAGGCAATGAAAAGGTAATAAAAAAAAAACTCAACAAAAACATAAATAGGGCTAGCCTCTTTTAAACGAAGTGCGCATCCATCCGTACGGATGCTTGGGCAAGCGCACTGAGCATTGTGTAGCATGTCTCACCGCGTAGCAAGAAATTGCAGAACACCAGAGACATTGTTAGTCAATCTTAGTGACACTTTCTTTGTTAAAAAAAACTAGCAAAATAAATTTAACTCCTATTTCTGATATTTTTTATAATTGTTGTTGTTGTTTTTTTTAAATATATATAAATTGTAGCCGCTTGAGTTTGGAGACTTGCTTTCTGTCACTCTAGTTTCTTTCCCTACCGAGCAGGGTCTGCCGCTGAGCTCCTTCACCATCACAAAGCCCTCACAGACGGACACACTTCGAGGTTCTTCTCCTTATTGAAAGACTAGCATCCGCCATTGCTCTAAAGCAACTTACTATAAGAATGAGAAACTAGGCAGGACGAGGGCACAGGAAGACAGAAGGCACGGTCTTGGACATTGAGGGAAAAGACGTAAAAAAAAACAACAAAAAACGCACTGCACAGAGGGATATTAAATACAGAAATGGGGTAACGAGACAAGGAGGGACAGGTGGGTGACACGAGATACAGCCGATTGGTTGACACACAAGCAGCAGGCAGAACAGGTGAAATCAATGGGCAATGACACGGACAAGACACTCCAGGGCACAAACTTCAAGAAACCAAAACAGTAAACAAACCAAAAGCTTAACATTTTTTAAGAGAACAATCAATTTTCATTCATGGGAATACAATAATGACATTGTTTTAATCCTGTATCCTCGCAATATTCATGATAGTCCATAATGAACTTCTGAAATCAGTTCGCATACATTTCAATTAAATCCAGGCATTTACTCTTTAGTTTGTATGCAGTGTACCTTAGCATTTGGCTGGATGTTACTAAGATTTATAGATCAGAATAATTCTAATATAAAAGTGTTGTTGTGATAATTACCCTATTCACGGTTGACAAAAATCTAAAGAATGAAGGGAGAATTAATAATTAGGCACCAGGAAATGTTTTTACACTTCATAGTTTATGTGCTGTGGTAATGTATTGTTTTCTCCTAACTGGAAATAAATTCACATTAGTAACCTCCAACCAATCAGGCTTCAGGTCCAGACACAGCACTGAGTCGGCACTGTTAAAAGTAAATAACGACATTGCCCTTTCTGTGGACAATGGAAACCCATCTATCCTTGTTTTACTAGACCTCACAGCAGCATTCGATACAGTCGACCATACAGTCCTTGTATCTCGTTTAGAACATGCTCTAGGTATCCGTGGTGATATTCTAAAATGGTTTAAATTGTATCTGAAACATAGAACATTATTTGTAATGATTGGGGAATTTTCTTCCTCACAAACTTCTCTGTCTTGTGGGGTACCACAAGGCTCTATATTAGGGCCTGTTCTTTTTGCGCTTTATCTCCTTCCTTTAGGATCAGTTATAAAAAAACATTAATATCATTTTTCATTTTTATGCTGATGACCTGCAGTTTTATCTGCCCTTGAGACCCAACAAACAAACTGCTCTCGCTAAATTGATGGAGTGCATATTTGATGTGAAGCAGTGACTTGCACAAAACGTCTTACATCTTAACGAGAGCAAAACTGAATTTATTACTTTTGGCACACCTTCTGTGATGAATGCCCTTGAGCCCAACTCTGTCGCTCTGGCTGACATTTTTAAGACACACGTTAAAAATCTCGGAGTGATATTCGATAGCAGGATTGACTTTGAAACACAGATTAGTTCTGTTGTAAGAGCAAGTGTTTTCCAGCTCCGTCTCTTAGCCAAAGTGAAGCCTTTTCTTAGTCGTCATGACCTTGAAAAAGCAATTAACGCTTTTATAAGCTCAACGTATAATCTTCAATGCAACTTGTTCAAAATGCTGCTGCTCGATTTTTAACAGGTACACCTAGACGTGAGCACATTACCTCCGTGCGATCATCACTCCACTGGCTTCCAGTCCATTTGAGAATTGATTTCAAGCTTTTACTGTTTGTTTTCAATTCTATTAATGGCCAGGCTCCATCTTATTTTTTGGAAATTTTAACCTCCCGTAACTCTGGCAGGAATCTTCGATCTTTTGCGGGTGCTGCCCCTAGGCTGTGGAGCAGTCTTCCACCTGAAATCCGCACCAGTACGATCTAGGTCTTTTTAAGTCATTTGCTTAAGGGTTTTTAATTTTGGGGAATTTTATCGGTTTTATTGTTTTTATTTGTTGTACTTTTATAGCGATGCACTGTCTTTGTTTGTTTTTGTTTTTTTTTAATGTCATTGTATAATATTTTCCTGCCTTTTATTTATCTTCAGCCATGCTTTGTTGTAAAGCACTTTGGTGCCTTTCGGTTTTTGTAAAGGGCTATATAAATAAATTTGATTTGAATTTGATTAGTAACCTATGTATAATGCTCGGAGGCATAGCAACGGTCCCCGTTGGCCCCAGGCAACAAGAAACATGGGGCCCTTCTGAGTCACGTGACACACGTACATACTCGCGCAGTATAATGAACACAAAGGTGGGGAGGGTGCGAGTGTGCGCTGCATGCACCTGTGGTCATCTTGGCCATAAAAGTGGCGAAAACTAAGCACTTTACACTGACTCATATGGATGTACTTACATTCGTTCATGGATGCACACATTTTAACAGGTGGCCGTCCTCTGCTGGAAATGCGCACCTTATGCCTATTCTCGCTCCCGGAATATGCAGCACTTGTGACGTAGGACAATAAAAGGACTAGTTGCTATGGAAACGTACGCATACCCAAGGAACCTTGCTAAAAGGAGTATTAAAATTGCAAATAAAATCATTTAGGATGAGCGCCTTGAAAGGTGGAAAAGCGCTATATAAGTATAACACCATTTACCATTTAGGCTTATTTTAGATGCATATATGTTATATTTTTCTTATAGAGTATTCAACGAGGAATACAATACACCCATTAATAGACTTTTGGGGAAAAAAGACCATTTCTTTAAGTAGTCACACGAATAATGAGGTGAGCTGTGAAAATCAGAGTAAAACAACTCAGCAGGAACTTTCCAGAGAGAACTTGGTGCGTCAACAATCGTGGTGTTAAAAGCTGGTTGGACTTTTCTAAACATGTATAATCTACGTGCAAGGCCGGCCCAGCCTATATGCAGACTAACCAGCTGCTTAGAGCCTCTGACCACTAGGGGGCCCAAATCTGGCAACCTCATTTTATACGTTGTTAATAGAGCATCGTGAATAATGTGGCGCGCATCCCCGTTTATCTATGCAAACATCCATTTTCTTGTCATTACAATCTGGCAACCTTGGGAGTGACGTTGAACCTGCTTTGCGATTGGTGCTCAAACTTGGTTGGAACATAGATCCACGAATATGTCAAAGAGAATTTATCCTTCTGGAGCAGAGAAACGAAAGAAGAAAATCGGAGAAGAAAAGAAACAACTGTATCAAGGTAATAGAGCATGTTGTTGATGTTGTTGTTGTGCAAGACACTCCGACTTGAACGTTGTTGTCAGCTGAACTTGTCAATATGTCGGATTGGTAATTGCCATGATCCCAGGGCGAAGGCCCCGGAGGGAATCAAGTAAAGTCGAGCAAGTCACCTGTCAGCATACCTGTGAAAGTGTACAGTTTCGGCGTAATTTGTACAAGTGAGCACTGATTTTTAAATGTGGACACTGTACGTTCAAAATCTGTACGTTTTTCGTGCATTACGTTTTTTTTCTCCGTTCCGATTTTGTCACTGTTTCGGCAACGAGACGATGCATTACTACGTTGGTTGAATGACATGAGAAAAGTCAGAGACACTGAGAGAGAAGAGTCTTGTGACGCTGTAGCAAACGCGATGCTAGGCTAGGTGGCTCCAATATTTCCTGGCTGTAGCCAACAGGGTACAATCTACGCATAGATATCACACGCTTATAGAAGTACATGCGAAATGACAGACGGCGGCGTTGATAAACAGCCGCCATTTTGAAGCAGTAGAAAGGCTCTGTTGTAGTGAACCTTCCTAGCGAACGTAAGTAACTTTTTATCTAAAATACTCCTAAATCAGCAAAATCTTGACTTGAATCTATCTTTAAATGATGAAACAGTTTTAAAACTTTAACATGTCAAAAGTAGACAGAAGGGAACTAATGCAAAAACGGTGGCAGTTTTAACAACTTTAACGGTTGATTCACAACATTAAACGATTTCCAAACATAGCAAATGTTTTTTTTTTTGTTTTTTGTTTTTTAAATTAAAAAAAATATGAAAGGTAACACCAGTTACTTTGCCAGGTAACTAATTACTCTTACATTCAAGTAACTGAGTTACTAACTCAGTTACTTTTTGGGAGAAGTAATTTGTAACTAATCAATTACTTTTTAAAAGTAAGATTAACAACACTGGTCTTAAAGATGAAGTCTGCAGAATGAAAAATGACGAAAGCTGAGATTTTATTCTGGCAATTTGTCGCCAGAATAAAATGCCACAATTTGCCTGCAACTATTGCTGATCACTTCTCAGAATTAGCATAAGAAATGTTCCCCGGCTCAAAGATTGCATCGGTAAGTTAATTTTATCAATTGACCTTTTTAATTTATAATTGGACACTCTAACGAACTACCTTCAAATCAAACTGAATTGCGAGCTGAAGTGCCACCATCAAAAAAACATGATAGAAAATGCCAAAAGTGCTACATACAATTATAACAAAAGTCACTGTTAAATTTCAGTAATCATGATGTAGCCGAAGATATTGTTCTTTGATTGCACCAGGTTATATGTGCCAATATTACCAATAAATCCATATTATTTTAAAAATTGAGTTTTATTTTTGTTTCATATTGCACGCAATATACAACGTAAGATTAGTCACCAATTTGTAAGGGCATACGTCACTATTTGTAAGATCGCCAACGGCATCGGGTTGACAGGTATGTGTCGGCAACGGCAAATGTATGGCTTCCGCTGATTGTAGTAAAACGAACTATCGGCCTGATATGCATTTGGACTGGAGAGCATAGAAATAGTCATTTCATTTATATCGGACATTATTATCAAGTAGTATGCCATGTATCAGCCTATGATGAATCTACTTAGTTGGGGTGAGAAGTTTGAAATGCAACAAAATCTGATTAATATACAAAATGTGTTAGGATGAGTTGGATTGCATGTACTGTATGGGTTTTTTCGCAGTACACTGTGACGAAATGGTGGGCGAAAAATATGGGCCCCTTGGCATTATTTTGCTTATAGCCCCCCCAAATGGCCTGGGCCGGCCCTGTCTACGTGACATGGTTAGTGCTGATTGGGATTGATGACAGAATTGTTAGATAATCTGCCAAATGATTCTATGGTATTGAAACACTCCCTACACTTGTCGCTGCGACAGTGCAGTAAAGCTGCGTGTGCTAGATCTGTTGGCCCTCTGAGGGCCCATGCTGGCTTGGGGCACTAGGCGATTGCCTGGTTTGCCTAATGGGACGCGACGCCCCTAAAAATGCTATAATGTGTGATACACCAGAGTTGAGTAACTTTCCCAGGAAGCAAAAACCAACGTATAGAAGCAAAAGACAAAGAAGATGATGAATGGTTACGCCATTCTTACATCTCTTTATACATCTGCCAATGATGTACTACTATGCTAACTGAGCTTTTATCCATTTTCCTGCAACAATACTGTAATTTTGCAAAAAGTGGTTGAAAAGAATACTAAAAATACTCTCTTTGCTTGGGATAATGCTGTGCTAGGATTATAACTGCTGTAGAAAATTGTTATTGACATGTCTTCACTCTTAATGATTTTGTTGATTTGAATATAATTTGAACAAACATCATTCTAAGGTGAATGTTTGCATAACAAGCCATACAAACTTGTTGTTAACTCAAGACCAAACCAAACCAAATCCAAAAACAAAAAAGGCTAATTTAGATCAAAGTGGGAGCAGGTTCAAGAAATCCTTTTGTCAGTTCAATTTGACCTGTTTGCATTTGGTAAGTATTTATACTAAGCTAAAGAGAGTAAGCGGTACTTTTTAGTTTTGCTAAAGCTTTGTGTTAAATTACCACTTTAAAATTCTTCGGGAACCTTATACTTTGTTCCTTGGTATTGTACAGTGGTTAGGAGAAGCCAGTCTGCCAAGAGAGGGACGCAGGTGGAAGAAGGGGTGTTAGCAAGTGAACTAGTTAACCACCAAGTGATAATTTATCATTTGTTAATGCGTAACGTGCCACAGACTTCCGCTGAAACCACCTCATACAGCCTGCCTAATTCCACCCATTCAAATCCAATCGGTGTTTTTCCCCACTCTTTCACTGCTGTACTTGTGATATAAAAATGATTGATCAATCGACTGATTGATTCATCCCATTTGTGTGTGCTTTATGTAGAAGCAATAAAGGGCTTTTGCCTTTTCTCCTCCTTCTACATCAGTGGTCTCCAAACTATTCCACATAGGACAGCAGTGGGCGCAGGATTTCATTCCATCAAAACAGGACTACACCATTTTACCAATCTGGTGCCTCACAAGTGTAATCAGTTTATTGCAGTTCGGTGCGGCTTGTTTTAGCAGAAACCTCAATGGTTAAACTGTCTGTGCTCAATAGGTAGAAACAAAAACCAGGACCCACAGTGCCCCTTGAGGACCAGTTTGGATACCCCTGTTCTCCATGGAACCGGTTTAAAAAGGACTAAAACTATCCGAACCTATCTCGCTCTCTCTTTTTTGTCATTTTTGTAGGAGAAAGCAATAAGCAGGAAGGGGTTATGGGGGGACAGAAAGGAAAATAGAAGAGAGATCGAGACAGACAAGGAGAACAAACGGCAACAAGAAATACATTAAACGCATACACTACCTATGAATATAGTGGTGTTATCCATAGCTAATTGTATTTCCTGTGGACATTATATGGGGGCCAAGGAGAATGGGGGGGGGGGGGGGGGTGAGTCAAAAAGAGATGTGATGAGGTGAGGTGGAACCTATACAAATCAGCAATGTGAGGTGTAGAACCCAGTAATATGTCAATTACCTGTACATGTTGATATGTTGACATCCTATTCTATGCAACCTGATTACTAATCCTGGCACCGACATTCTCTGAAGACAAGTGGAAATTCTGCCCCAGGGCCACAGCTCCTCCCAGGGCGATTGGGGTGGGTGAGCCAGTGCAACCCATCCCTACTCCTGCAGCTCTGGCAAGGGGGCCGTCGCCATCCCCACCGGGACCCACACACCATTTTGACCAAAACCTCCCCGTTATATCCCCATGATGCATTCAATTACAAAGTTTACCTCTTTGCTTATTCACATCATTCACATTTCAATATATTAAGCAAAAAAAAAATTGTGTAAAAGTTTATAAAAGCAAAGGTTCACCAGAATGTACTTTTTAAAAACAGATTTCTTCAGTAAATTAGCTGAATTTGAGGTGCATTTAAGAACTAATTATTTAGGACCAACTAAATATGCCGTGTAGTTAGTGAAAATACCTTTGGTCAGAGTCATTTGCAAATCAGTGTGAAATCAGTGAAGTCAAATGAAATCTGACTAAACTTTTAGGCTGACACCACTTAAGAGACCTGCCGTTAAGCTCAATGAATTTAACCTTGTTTATTTAACCCATCATAGAATCATTACATTAAATGGGTCTGAATCTTGAGCGAAAATATTTATTGTTACAGCCCATAGCCCTCACCCCCACCAAAAAGAGGGTGTGTTTGATTACCAAAATGGAAAGCTGTTTGAATTAATCTGGTTTTTAATATATACTTCTCAAAAAATAAAGGGAGCACTAACATAACACGTTGTAGTTCTGAATGAATGAAATATTTTTATCAAATACTTTGTTCTTTCCATAGTTGAACGTGCTGACAACAAAGTCAGACAAAAATTATCCATGAAAATGAAATGTATCATCCCATGGTGGTCCGGATTTAGATTTATACTCAAAATGAAAGTGGAAAACACACTTCAGGCTGATCCAACTTTGATGCAATGTCCTTTAAACAAGTCAAAATAAAGCTTAGTAGTGTGTTTGGCCTCTGCATGCTTGGATGACCTCCCTGCAACCCCTGGGCATGCTCCTGATGAGGTGGCGGATGTTCTCCTGAGGGATTTCCACCCGAAACTCGACCAGCATATCACCGATTTCCTGGACAGCCTGAGGACCAACCTGCCGTCCTGTAGGAGATTCCAGGAGACAGGTAGTTATTCCAGGAGAGCTGGACAGGGCCGTAGAAGATCCCTAAACCCTCAGCAGGATCAGTATCCACTCCTTTGTTCAAGGAGGAATAGGATGACCACTGCCAGAGCCCTACAAAATGACCTCCAGAAGGCCACTGGTGTGAATGTTTCTGACCAAACAATCAGAAATGGGCTCCATGAGGATAGTCTGAGGGCCTGACATCCTTTAGAGAGCCCTGTGCTCACTGCCAATCACCAGGGAGCTTAAGAGGCATTTGCCATAGAGCACCAGGATTTGCAACTATGCCACTGGCTCTGTGCTCGTCACCGATGAAAGCAGGTTAAACCTGAGCACATATACGACAAACGTGAATGAGTGCAGAGATCCCATGGAGAACGTTATGCTGCCTGCAACATCAGTCAGCATGACTGGTATGGTGGTGGGCCAGTGATGGTGAGGGGAGGCATATCCTTGGAAGGACACACAGACCTCTACAGGTTAGATGATGGCACCCTGACTGCTATTAGGTATCGGGATGAAATCCTTGGACTCATTGTCATAAGCTATGCTTGTGCAGAGGGACCTGGGTTCCTCCTGGTCCACGACAATGCCCAACTTCATGTGGCTGTAGTATGCAACAGTTCCTGAAGGAAGAAGGAAATGATAACATTGACTAGCCCCCACGTTCGCCTGACCTAAATCCACTTCTGGGACATTGTGTTTAGGTCCATCTGGTATAGCCAGGTTGCTCCACAGACTGTCCAGGAGCTCAGTGATGCCGTGGTCCAGATCTGGGAGGAGATTCCCAAGGACACCCTCCGTCATCTCATTAGCAGCATGCCCTGGCGTTGAAGGGAGGTCATCCAGGCACTTGGAGGCCACACACACCACTGTGCCTCATTTTGACTTGTTTACATGAAAGGTGAATCAGCCTGTAGTGTGTTTTTCCATTTTCATTTTGAGTATAACTCCAAATCCAGACCTCCATTTTCATTGATAATTTTTGTGTGATTTTGTTGTCAGCACATTCAACTATGGAACGAACAAAGTATTAATAAAAATATTTCAATCATTTATATCTACAATGTGTTACATTAGTGTTCCCTTTATTTTTTTGAGCAGTGTATATAAAAATAGACTTATCACATTACTTGATTTAATCAGACTCAGTTGCCATGTTTATGAATTGCAACCCTAAAAACCTTAAACAATTTAAACAGACAGCCTAGAGACCCAGCTTAACCTGCCTGATTTGATAGTGATTGATTTGACTAGTGTTTGACTAGTGTGTAGTTGGAGATCTGTTTTCAACATAGTTTGCCATTTTTGTTTTTGACAGAAAAAGTTTTTTGTTTCATCCACGTCAACCTGCACGGCATCATATTAGTCTGCAATGATGTCCATTTGCGAGTGTGTACTGTACTGGCCACCAAAACACAGCAGTGGAAGGAGTTTCTAAGAAATTGTATTCATTGATTATCTTAGGCAAGAGCATGTTGTTTGAATGCAAGACAGAATACAGCAAATTAATGAAATGCTGCACCTATAAGTTTTGTTTTTCCTTAGTTAAAAAAAAAAAAAAAAAAAAAAATATATATATACACATATATTTTTTATTTTTTATTTATTTATTTTTTTATTGTTTTTTTTTTTATGGAAGCACATTATATATGCATGATTTGTTTAGAATTTAATTTGGGAAATGTGTAAAGTCATGTTCATCTAATGAATTATAACTTCTGTCTCTAGCAAACTGTGCTAACAGTATGAACTAGGTGATGTAGTTAGTAATATGTACATTTTATGCCCACAATTTACACTCTACCAGTACAAGTTCTTTTGGGGATTTTTGACAGTGTGCTATACTGATGCAGATATATTTCTCCTTTTTTTTCCCCTTCACACAGTTTATGCAATATTCAACACGTTATACTGAAACACTTTTGGTATTTATGTGCAATATGCCAGACCAGGAGCTTTAGCTTTAAAGTGTCAATATGATGAATGCCCGATGGCCTCAATTGTACCAAGTAATAGGTTTATTTTTTCCAGTGAAACAATGGCATACTTTAAACTCAGAATAGGGCCAATGTCATAGATCCCAAACAGTTTATCAAGTGCATGAACACAGGGGTCTGGGAAAAATGCCTCTGCTAATTTATACGATAGAATTGTGCAATCGTTCTGATAAATGACATCAAGTGAACAAGCATGTTTTAGGTTTGAGAAAAGGGAACAGATGTCTTGTCATGGTAAACGATGCCCAATGAGGTGTTACAGTTGAGGCCCTGACCTGAGTTTAACCTCTGCCTCTCCGTAGGGCAAATACAAAAATTCGAATAAAATACATCCCAGATGGTATGATGATATTATCGAAAATGATCATAAGTCGAGATCTCATTCTTTCCTCCAATTGATAGAGGCAGTTAAATTAAAATAGGTGCTAAACTGTGAGCCATCAAACTGCCATCTGGAATTATGGTCAAAGAGACAAAAAAAAAAAAAAAAAAAAAAAGCAACCAAACAAAAATATCATACTATATTACATCAACAATAAAGTAACTTTGTCCAGAGTACTTTCATAATGGATTTATTATGCCTTTTTTCCTAGAATGAAATAAATAAGTGTGTTAACTGTCTATGCTCCTAAAGTGTCTGAAAAGAAAAGGCTCTCACTGGATGGCTCCCTATTTTGGTATGCCATCCAAATTTAGACCAGTAGTAGTCTGTGCCAAGTGAAGAGGAGTTTTAGGCCAGGTAATGGAAATTTTGTGGATAGGCGCAAGTATGCGATTTGGAATTAGTATTTGCATCTTCACAGTGTGATTGCCACATATTCTTTAACATTAATAATAACCAGGCTTAATTACATTTCCCTTATGAGCTGGCATAAGACTAGCAGACTTGTCCATGGCGAATGTTCTCTGGTTTGCTAACTGGACCATCAACACGCCCCTCACTTGGTATGAGGAAGTATGAGGAGACCTAACGAGCAGATTAAAAATTTGAAATTGGTGACCGAGAGGCTGTCAAATGGGCACTTGGCCTTGTACCCTGATCAGTCATATCCATGCCAATGGGTTGCTTTATTTTATATCTTTTCATCAAAAACAAACATTGTACAAGCTCGATCAAGACCTAAACAATATATTGGTTATTTACTAATAGAGAACATACCTAAAATTGGTGAGGCTCGGCAGATTTCAAATTTACATTAGCCTAACCCATAGTATTGTCTTAACGTTATTTTTTTCCTCCAAATTCAGTTTGTTTATAATGGAGAGTAAACTGACTCAAATGGTCTGTTAGTGAAATTGAGCTCAACTTTCCTGCGTGAATCTCTAACATCTGACTGGTGTGTGGGTGTCTGCTGTTTGACAAGAAAAAAAAATGCAGCACAAGTGCACCAGTAACTTGGGTTCTTTGGGTACATCTGCCCTAAGATGCAAATTACTTAATATCAGAAATGCACACATTTCTATCTCAAACACACGCTGTTATCTGCTTGAATAACTGGAAATGTCCATACTAACATTAAAACAATAATACACACATATTCTATCTCGACTTGCTAATTGTTTAAGAGCATATTGATAACATTTTATGTAGCCACTGTGTTAAGAAGAATATCTAGTAAGTCAGAAAAGTCTGTCTTAAAGTGCTTCTCTAATATGCTGCTCAGTTTTTTGGAAGAGGTATAAAGACGATGTACGCCTGTGATATTAGTTGAGGAAGTCCTGTAATCACGTTGTGCAGAATAACACAGTTTAAGATAAAAATAACCAGATTAATGACTGAGTGGCTCTCAGTTTGGGAGAATAGGTGCAAAGTAGCCACGTTTACATGCTGACTTTTATTCATACCGATTCAAATCATTCCGAATGGAAATTTCACATCAGCTGTTTACATGTCACTTCATCTATTCCGATCCAGCGTTTACATGTGACTGCCTTTATTCCGAAAGGACGTTTGACAACTGCCGTCTGACATGCGCAGATTAATCAAAACAAAGCGTCACGTTGCAAAACATGGAGCTCGATCGTCAGATCAGCTGCTGTTTTAACTTTTCGAGTGGAAACAAAACTTCAGAATGATAAAAAGTTGTGTGGGTGCGCTGTGCGTGTGCTTGGAAGCCATGTTGCAAGTGACATTACTTACGTCACCGAGTGACGTCACCACGTCAGTACGGAGCATGCGCAGAAAGAACGCAACCAGACACCATTCCGCTTCCCTGTTTACATGATATAATTTTACTTCTAATCGGTTTGGGAAAAGGAATATTCCACCCCTGTGAATCGGAATGAAATTCCATTCGGTTTGGGCCTGTTCATTCCGAATGAGGTGTTTATATGCAACACATTTATTCGGTTTGAACAAATATTCCGATTGTAATTGGAATATTTGGCTCCATGTAAACGTGGCAAGTGGTCTTGTATGTCTTCTGTTTTCTAATAATTGCTTCCACAGTTGATTTCTTTACACCAGGCATTTTACCTATTGCAGATTCAGTCTTCCCAGCCTGGTGCAGGTGTACAATTTTGTCTCTGGTGTCCTTCGACAGCTCTTTGGTCTTGGCCATAGTGAAGTTTGGAGTGTGACTGACTGAGATTGTCAACAGGTGTCTTTTATACCGATAATGAGTTAAAAGCAGGTGCCATTAATACAGGTAACAAGTGGAGCCTCGTTAGACCTCGTTAGAAGAAGTTAGACCTCTTTGACAGCCAGAAATCTTGCTTGTTTGTAGGTGACCGAATACTTATTTTCCACTCTAATTTGGAAATAAATTCTTTACAATTCAAACAATGTGATTTTCTGTTTTTTTTTCACACATTCTGTCTCTCATGGTTGAGGTTTACCCATGTTGACAATTACAGGCCTCTCAAATCTTTTCAAGTGGGAGAACTTGCACAAATGGTGGTTGACTAAATACTTATTTGCCCCACTGTATGTTTATATTAACTAATCCAATTGAAACGTCTAAATTTCACCTCTAAAAGTAATATGGTATACAAACTTTCAAATGCTATGAGAAAAAAAGCTTTTTTGTTTTCCCTGTTGTACTGAACCCGCAGCAAAAGCCTGACCACCACAACGAGGTATGTACTAAACCGTGACTTATGTGTACCGTCACACCCCTAATAAATATAGATATATTTTTCGATATGCAGGTGAGGCTCTGAATCTCTCCCCTCTTCTATCTTTGATGTAGTTGTTTTGACAAAAAAAAAAAAAAATCACACAAGGTTTATGGATACGTCATTCAAGAAAAGTTTAGGGCACGCGACCATATTTGGTAATAAAAAACAAAAATATTTGTAGCATCTACAAGGACAACGCCCACTTGGTGATGGTAATGCATACTGAACAGGAAAACAGTCCATTATTTTCAATTAATTGTACCCAGCTGAATGCCATGAACTGTATGTAAAAAAAAAAAAAAAAAAAAGTTGAGAGTTTAAGATGATGCTCGCCACACTAAATGCTAATGCGAGCGAGAACGTGAATACTATGCTAACGCTCCGAGTCACCTAGGATTGCGTTTGCAGCAGCGTCGAAACCCCCTTCCCTCCTCCCCTCTCCCGCTCTGCTCTCTCCGCGTCTCTCAGACATCCCTCGTCATTTAACCAAATTGTAGTAACACACGTCTTCAAATCCTCAGTAACGGTGTTGCAAACATGGAAAAAGTAATTATTTGGATTACTCACTACTAACAAAAATAACGCTGTTATTAACGTCGTTATACTCTAACACTATTATTAACAATGCTGATTATTTCCTGTTTTATTTTGTAGGTATTTCCCTCCTAGTTTCAGAGCACTTGCCCTTCCTTTTGTCCTCCCTAATCACCAATTGGTTCCACCTGTTTCCAATTACTTTCTGTGTGTATATATAGTCAGTGTTCACTTTGTGTAGTGCCAGAGTGTCATCGTCCGCTGACGGATCACCCGAGCTTGCTATTGTCCACAACCAACACCACCACTTGAATCAAGTCTAGAAGAATTCTGTAAGGCTTTTTGAGTTGTTTGCTTCTTTGTTTTTGATGGTGTTTTTGTGCTCCATGGTGGAGTGAATTTTTGTTTGAGATCCTTTGTTCATTTTTACCCCGACGGAGGCCTTTTAAAATAAAGACTCATTTAACCAGTAACTGATTGCATCTGAGTCTTGTCCCATGTACAGTCCTGACACGATGTAAAAAACAAAAAAACAAAAAAAATACAATATTTGCTTCGATCTTCACATTTTATTGCCTCCACATTTTCGCATTCATTTCCACATTCAAAATAAATATTTTACATTGAATACTAATGTGTAAATACCCCCTCTGTTCCCCCCAAAAACGAATAAAATATAAATATGCTCATTACTTTAGTGAAAATGACCCAAGAAAAACTAAGGGGCCGTTTATGCGACAACAGCAACGCGGATGACAATGCAAAAACTCTACCAGAGAGCCCTATCGTTTACTTGGCGATGACGTTTCGGGGGGCTGAAAACTCAAAAATCTGAAAACACCAGAATTAGAATAATGGCAAAACGCCACTATTGTGTTATTGCGCAAGATTATTGTTGTGTAAATGTAGCCTTAGATACCTGAAATCTAATGTTACAGTTACAGTAACTTCCATTTATTATGTACTGTAGTCTTTTAATTTTACATCACTTAAGTGTCTCAGCATTGCCGTGTATTGGTTCAGACTTGCTCAGCAAAGCAACAAAGAAGTCATTATTATTCGTAAAATCTTGGACTGGACCAAAAAATAACAAAAATCATGAGGGTATTGGAGACTACAAAAGTATTATCCATTACTCAAATGAAAAAATACCCCATGAACAATGTATTTCTTCTTTTAAAGAACTGAAGATCAGCAAAAATAAGTTCATTATTCCTTTCCTCTATGAAATATGCATATTTGTATTATGAGTTTAACTGATATTATACTGTTACAATAAAAAATGTTCCTGAAAATTTGACTTTGAGAGTTTAAAAGTATTAGGACTAAAGAGTTTAAAAAGTGTTAATTTAGACATTTCAAGTATTATGATTACGATTATTATTTTTGTTATTGTCATAATTATTATCATTAGCAGTAGTAGTTTTTGTTATTTTTATCTTTTTATATCTCAAACATCTAATTTTAGGATATCCTCCAGGTCAAACTAAAATGTAGATGGATGAAGAAAACCACAATAGCCTTACAAGCCCCCCAAAAGTCAGAACCCAGAATATCTGGTATTTCCTCTTAATCACAAAATATAACATTATTTGATGGATGTGGGGGATGGGGTAGTATATTTATCTAATACAGTTAAGAGTGAATGTAATTGAATAGTTTAGTGGCACCCATCAAGTGATAATTCAATTCCTCATTAGATATTCCCTTGTGCTGCTTCCATTATGATAATTGCATGGGCTAAATAATTGTCCAGGGCCTTCCATGTTGGTATGCTCTCTGCCAAGGTGTTGATGCTCTCTACAGAGGAATTAAAAGGCAGGGTGCCCATACACTTGAAGATGAGGGTACACTTAGTATTCATGTCACTTTTTAGCCCACCTCTTTGCGTGTAGGTGGAAGGCATCATGGAGTGGAGAAAAGTCTTTGCGAGTGGTCACACAAACAAGAAAATACAGGCTTACTGCAACTACTTGCTGTTTTGATTGAATATAAACATATAGTGTACATTCCTCTCTTACTTTGATGCACCAACATTTGTATGAACCAACAGCATGCTTGCCTAGGTTGATGTGCAGGCCTGTCAGAGGAGTTATCATTCTAAAAATGTTATCTAGATTACTCTTTTACCCATTTAACTGACTGAGGTCCAGTTGAGAAAATGTATTTAATTTAAAATGAGAATTACCTTATATATATTTGACCAAGGCATTATTTCCTCCTCATATTTCAAAACTATTTTAATGTTTTGTTGTTGTTGTTTTTAATTATAACTATCATAATTTTTGTCTATATTCGCACACTTTATAGACCATTCATCTAATCTCTGCACCGCTTATCCTAATGAAGGTTATACTGTATAGTTCTACTAAACACTATTCCAGCAAACTTTGAGCATAGACATCATCATTATTAACGGGTCAGCTCGGCCATGCACTCTGCAACTCCTTCAAGCAGGGGGCCGCCCACATCAAGAGGAGCTATTCACAAACACACGCACGCAGCGAACTAACGGTGGATTTCGGTTCAAAAAGTATGAAAGCTGTACCACATACAAACAGGAAGGATTATCTCAGGAGTGATTTGCTCGAGGATTCAAGGTAATTATTATATATGTTTCATACCATGCATGCATTTTGAAACCTTGTGAAAAAAACGGAGAAATTTGCCCGAAGACACTGGCATCATTGTTCGCAAAATTTACGTAAAATAAATGCTACCTTTTTCTCACGTTTGTTTTTGCTTTTAACCAAGAATTAAGACTGTTTTATGTCCATATCTATTAAGAATTAAGACTGTTTTATGTCCATATCTATTAAGAATTCAGGGATTTAAGCATTTATTCACGAGCATTTCAACGTAAAAAGCTCTTTGTTGTGGTAAGGCAGCGTCACAGTGAACTGAAAGACGAGCCGCACATTCGACATATTTACGTAAAATAAATGCTAACTGCCCGGTACTTTGCTCTTTTAACAAAGAATTGAGACTGTTTTACGTCCATATCGATAAAGAATTCAGGGATTTAAGCATTTATTCACAATAATTTTCAATAAAAAAAACTCTTTGTCCGTGATTCCACCGGTCAGCTTTGACGGCCTCGCCAACAATGCAGGTCCTCTATTTATCGGCCCCGCGCCCCGTGTCCAGTCAATTACCTTATGAAGTCCATGCTTTGGGCGAGGCGCAGTACACCCTAAAATGGACGTCAGCCAATTGCAGTGCCACATTTACTGTAATGACCCATGATTTGAATGCATATGGCGGAAAACACAGACAAGACTGAAAAAGCAGTTTCTGCTCTTGCACTCCTCTTTAAAAGAAACTGCTGTATTTTAAGCCAAAACAACTGTTGTGTTCGATAAAACAATATGTGTATATGCTGCCATAGCAGATTCATGGCCCCCGAACTATTTTTAATTTGTCCGTTTTACCCTGAAAACCCCCATTTACAGACGTCGCACAACCGCTTTTGTTTCAACCTAGCCATAAAAAGAATGTAAGCAATTATATTTATTATTCGAAATGTCTGTCATTTTTAGCTTGGAATGATTAATTGATGTCTAATATTTAGTTTAAAAAAAGAAAACGACTTTAAAAAAATTATTCACTCGCATATTTTAAACTTAAACTATACTTAAACTTAACTATACTTAAACAAATTACGTCACAATGAAAAATCTGGCGTCTGTAAAAAAGTCACAGATTTTTACCTCATAACTATCGCTTAATTCTTTTTTTTTTTCGCGTTTTCCCCGAAATGTTAGATGATAAATAATCGATCCAAACAAAGAAAAACTGAAAAATGACGTTTAAAAGGGTAACTATATGAAAAAGAAAATCTCAACCACTCCTTGTTGTCTGCGATTTCTGCATCGCGACCCTTGTTATATCACCATGTTTCACCCATAAAATCCCCCAAAAATCTGGCTGTGGACATTCACAGCTGTGTCTTGACACTCAGTGATACATGCTACATGAAGTTTTTGGATCGAAACACGGTAAATACGCGATAATATCTCATTAAAATCGTGGCGTCTTTAATTCTGCTCTCGCGTGCTCTCGCCTCAAGTTAGGGATTTGCTGTTTAAAAAATATATATATATTTTTTTAAATGCTCTTCTGTTCAAAATTTTTCTATCCCCAGAAAATTGAGATTTTAAGCTTTCCACTGATGTATCACACATGCATATCGGACAATTTTGAAATTTGGCCAAATTGGGAGTCTGGCAGAACTTCAAGTCACCTGAGTGTTTTCTGCCATATACTGAATAATCTTTTATGACCACAAAATGAAATCTTTATAGATTACAATGTAATAATTGCCAGCAAATCAATATTGCAATAAGCCAAGGTTTTTTTTTAATTTAGTTGACTACAATTATTATTCTAATAAGGTTCTACCACAGACTACAAAACATACTTGTCATTGGGATCAAGATGTTGTCAATGTCATTTTACAATGTTAGATCACTGAACTCGGAAGCCGTATTGACAACTGAACTGCATTTTTTCATTTGCTCTTTTCTTGTCACTTAGTCTTATGATACGGAAACATTGACATCTAAATATAAAAAAGTGACATTTTTAAGCTGCGAAAAATGGTTCCTTGCGTTTAAATGCTGCAGCTGCTGCTACGACTACTATTGTTACTACAAGTACTACAACTACTACTCCGACTAACATAACACCATAAATGTGAGCCGATTTACTTTTTTCTCATTCATGTATAAATTGTGTTTGTATATTCTTTGAGAAGCAATGCATTGGTGATGCCTGGTACAGTATTTTTAATTTTCTGCCTTAAACAGTGTCACAATCACCATGAAGCTTCAATGGCTGGTGCTGGCAGTTTGCCTCTACCCTCGAACTGCTGAGGGCTCGCAGTGCTCAGTCACAGCTATTCTTGTCAAGCTATTCTAGTTTGCAAATTGACTGAATGGAAGTGGGTGCTCTCTGGGGCTTTGGTGTGCACATTGGGGTGAGAGAATACTGACAAAAGATGTCACCACATAGCACGTGCTTCAGTCTTTGCACTTGTCTTTTTGTTGCTGACACACCTGGAGTATTCAGTGGTACCTTAAGCACACCCGACAATGCTTTGAGTAACACAAAATACATAATAGTAACTTAAAAAATCATTCTGTAAATTGTGATCGACAGGGAAGATCAGTGTCTTCATTTCATGGTAATCTTTTTTTGGAGGCATAAAGAACACATGCAAACTCGACACAAGAAACCTTTAATACTGTGAGGCAAACATGCTGGCCTTTCACGGTGCCGACCAAACATTCATAACAATTTTTGCATCTGTCAACCCATGTACTTATGTAACTAATTAATACAGTTTTTTGTTGTTTTTGTTGTTTTTTTTTTTGTTTTTTTTTGTGGTGACAGTGTTTACATTTATAGTATTTTTCAGACTTTAAACCGCTGCTATTTTGTCTCTCTTTGTACCTTCCTGCTATTAAAATGCAGTCGTTTATTTATGGATCTCTTTTCTTTTTTGGGGTGGTGGTGAGGGCATATATTTACTTGTTAAAAATTTAAAAAATGACATTTTCATTTCATTTCGCTCCACGGCCTGGCATCGCCACTTAGGGTTCAAAGTCTAACGACTGGGGTGAGTCTTACATTATGACAGCATTTTTCCTGTGGGTATCCGCTCGTGTTTGTTTTCTATTCTCCAAACACACCCTTGGGTTTTGATAGCTCCATAGGCTTAGTTTGTGAGAAAACTACAGTACGTACTTTCAGGTACATGCTGACTTGTCATGAGAAAACACTTTCTTCCACTTAATTCCATTTAATTCTAACAATGGATGTTTAGACACGTTTGAAAAGAATGAAGTGTATATCCAAATTTTGCCATGACAGGGCTCTCGGCTGTTACATTGGCGCCAACAAAGTTTGCCAGAAGCTTCGTCAGACTTCATCAAAACCTGGGGATTTCATAGATAAATATGACTCCATGCCTCGACAAAAGAAAGCTTGTAGAAGGATGGATATCCACTGTTTTATGATGACAAAAGGAAGCTGTGCTAGTTCTCATTAGCTGTTTTCAACTAGCAATCAAAGGACTTTATTGGCAAGGAAGGCTCCATCCGGTGCTCGGTCCCATTACAGAAGAACAGTTTCAAGCTTCCCATGGGTGTTTTTACTTTGTTTTGATTTAAAGAGGACGGAATGATGAATTGCCACAATGCTCTACAACAAAGCTGTCATACTATGGCTATTGCTGATAGGGTGACCACTTCCATGAGTTCAAAATGGAGGACATATTAGGAAAAAAGAAAAAAAAAAATCAGACTTGGGGAGTATTTTCATCAACAATAAAGTTTTGCACACCGGCAAAGCGTTCAGAAACCGTGAAACGAGTCTCGGCAACTTTTGGCGAGGAAATCGTGCTCTTTCATCCATTCACTGTTAAAAGATGTCCGCCGTTTTGGCATGTTGGCTAACTCTGTTGTGAATTCTCGGCGAGGAAATTATGTTGTCAGATAGCCTCATTTGAAGCTTTGTTTACATTTTATTGAACCAACGATATAAGGCATTTTTAACTGAAGCCACTTTCGGTCCATCACAGACCAGTTGTGACAAACGTGGGGCTGTGTTAGGTCACATAAATTGAACCGCGCCCCTTTTTCTTTAAAAGCCGGGCAAATTGCGTCCAGCTAATGTGTTGTGCCAGACGCCAGACATGTCACTGATAGGGCTGAGTTTCCCTCCTAAAACCGGACAGGTGTTCACCCTAGTGCTAAGAACCATTAGCACTGAGTATATCAGATGCTCTGGCGGGAATTTTAAATAGGAATATGTCTGATTCAAGCTTGGAGGACATGGTAAAGTGAATTTAGTGTATTTTTTTCTGTGTGTGTAAATGTATTGACCTTTTTTTTTTCAAAGTTAGGTGTTTCTTTTTAAGGTTTCAGACTGCCTCAGAGGACACAAGTGGGACTTGTGTATGGCTCCCCGGTTAACAGGCAGATGATTAAGGAGAACGCAACTCGATGTTTTGATACCTGTTTATTTGGTCAATAAAGGTATTTTGGATTGATCAAATAGTTTTGTTTAACAAAATATAATATCAATATCCCATACTAAGACATGGACACCCACAGCTTACAGTCAGGTGTGGCGTAAATATAGCAATTTTTTTTTTTTTTTTTTTAATTTTGTGAATTTTGGTACATAAAATTACACTAATCAAACCAGATGAAACATAATAGTGATGAACTAAAACACGTTAGCTCAAATTCTTGCAATCAAACTGTCTGCTTGGACACCATCTAATATGTTGGAGAATTGACCCAAAAAAAAACAGTATTTGTTAAAAAGAAAGCAATTTGTGGTTTCTGTCAACATGTTAGTTCTTCACATTTTAGTGTTTCGTCTTAACATGTATTTGGTGTCACATATAAATGATTACAGGTTTTATTGAACATTAATTGCTTCCTACTGAATGTGCAACTTGCCCATATATTTGTAATGTTTGATAATATCTAACGATCATACTTAAATGCTTCTCTACATTTACATTGAGATGTCCCTAGTCTTGATCAACTAGACTGTGAAACTCACATTCCAGTGTATCCACCAGGTTGTCTAATGTGCACAAAAATTAGTTTCACTTGTTTTTTTCTTTCGTGGGGCTACAGCTTCAAACGTGAATATGTAAAATAATGCTTCTTGTGAGACAAAAGCCAAGGTGGAAAAGTAGTTAGAGTATAATGTAGGTGAATGTTTTTGAAGGAAGGTGCTGCTATGCAATCTCAACTGTGTCTGGACAATTCTGACGGTAATATGTTTATTCACATGAGGACTTACAAGATATATGCCAGTGTAATTTTCTTCACATATATGGTAGTATTTAATTTAAAGGTCTTAACAAAGGTCAGCAGTTTCAATAGTACGTATTAAAACAAAATTGCACACACAAGCAACTGTGACTGCTCTCTAGCAACCACAGGTGCCGTTCTCCCCTGATAGATTACATATAGGTTAAGGGCAGAGGTTGGCAACTTAAAATATTAAAATCTCCCATTGAAAAGTAGAAATTCTCCCCTGATAGATTACATATAGATTAAGGGAAGGTGTTGGCAACTTAAAATATTCAAATCTCCCATTGGAAAAAATAGAAAACAAAATAAATAAAAAAATGCATGTTTATGTATTCTTTAGTTTTATTTCCTTTAGGGTGTGCAGCCAGTTTTCAGTTTGAATTAAAAAGGACTGTTTTACTTTACAATGTATGTTCTCTGGAGTCAAGTGTTGCCAACCCCTTATTAGAATAGGACTTGAGAAGAGTATTTTCAGGATATCCTTTGAAATTATGGAGATCAAATGTTGCTCCAATCATAATGTGCTCCTTTTGGCCAGGCACCATTGCGAAAGACATCCTAGGTTGTATCACTCTGTTGCATTGCTTTCAGCTTTTGTAATGCACGCAATTAATGCAAGGAGCCCAATCGTCAGTACCTTTCTACCTTCCTTAGCAGTCTTAAGGCCCACAAACCCACCAGAGCTCCTTGTGAAACCCACCAGTATTGCATGTGAAACATCCTGGTCCTTACACTACCACTTAAGTCATCTCTCAGGGAGTTGGTACCCAAGCCTCTGGGCCCACTTCACAAGACTCAGAATAACCTTCACACATCAGGCTATTAGTCAAGATCCTGAACACAGTTCACTTCCTTTGCCTATCCTCTTTGGAGTTTGCACTCCATCACCAAGTAAATGGAAGTACAAATAGATTTCATTCTCTTTACGTAATTGACAAGCAACCAGTCCAAGTTTTAGTATGCCTTTTGCCTGAAGTCAGCTGGGACAGACTCCAGGTAATTGCTATCCTGATCAGGATAAAGTACTGTATGTAGAGAATTAGCAGATGGATGGGGTCCAACCCATATGTCCACTTAACTACTGGTAGTTTAGTATAACATACACTAATCAGAAAAGGTATTCTAGATTCACTTGAATAAAAAAGAGCAAGATTTCGATTAAATGTTTTCCAATCAGTTGCTCCAATTGTACTTCACAATTTTCCATGGAGAATCATACACTTTGACCGAAAGAGTGAAGGGAAGCTAACGTTTTTTTTGTTTCCTTTAATTCTGCAGCCAGCTCAATAAGGTGGTTAGGATGTGGTCTCTTTATTGATCCCTGAGGAGGAATTCTCTTTACATTTGCTCTCAAAAGGGAGGCCGCAGAGGGGCATCTTCACTCCTAGCCATCCTGGCCAAGAGTCAGCAGGGAATGATGGTGTTGCTGAAGGGCAAGGCAAGAAAATTACATAATGAATTTACTGAAAATACCATCCTGATTAAAGGAATAACTTTAAGGAAAATATTGATCTGAGATAATATCAGTCCAGACACGATTATTGATATGAATCCTAAATACTGTAAATCCCTTTTGCATATTCAGTTTATCTTCTGCTCAGAGCAAAAAGTTCAATACAATGGTACCTATTTCATCTGAAGTATACCCCTGACATCATATTGTAGGGTTTCCTTGTGACACTTGTGCTTATTAGCCACTTTAAGTACAAAGGTAGATATTGAACAATTTTGTAACACTGAGCTCTTCCTGAGCACTTACATTTCGAGGACACTGAACATTCTTTACATAAGCCAACAAGTCCATCCCACTGCGACGATTTATCGCTGGGAAAATTAAATTCTCTGCGACCAGATTACTATAATTATCTAACTCACAATGAAGGAGGAGCAGAGGATTAAGGTCTGTTTAAAAATAACCACCATCAAATATATTGGACTCAATAACGGAGAGAATGGCCGTCTTCTCACTACCGCTGTTTGAGTTTTCTCCCCCCACCTCAACATAGTACGCTATTCTTTTCTCTTCGTTAAGCTGCTTTGATCTTCTGGCGGCGGATGTGCGGCGCTTGGTGGTAGAGCATCTTAAAGTCAAAGCAGGGGAAATGCAATTGTTCAAGTGGCAGTAAACTATTTTGCAAAAGATGGATGTAAGCTGCATACACAATGTCTGAAAAAGGCTCGGAGCTACCGAGAGGCTCACAAATCATCACCATGAGCTAGATTATTGTTCTGCCTCTACAAGGTCATTTGCTACACCTGCATTTTCTGTTGTTATTGCAGTACTTTTGCCCTACGAACATTACATGCATTCTTAACTTTTGTACGATCGCATTTATGGCGATAACAATGGAGGCGGGGAGGTTACACTGTTTGTTTTATAGCTGAACTATTTTCTTATCTATGACAGCAGACACTGCGCATACTTGTTAGTTGTTATATGGGAGTTTAGTTGCTGCCGATGGATGATTGATTGTCTGTAGCCAGCATTGACAGCCTACGGTAGGCAGTCCATCATGTTTTCTCTTTCATTATTCCTTCATGGTGAGAAGTCTCAGCTGGCATGCTAATAAGCTGTTAAAGGCTGGTGGTATGCCAAAATGCATCCCTGTCAGTCTGTCCTTAATGCGTCATTGTAATGTATTTCTTTCTTGTTTTCTAGCTGATGTTTTGCTGTCTGATAATGTTATATTCATGCAAAAAATGCAGTTGAACCTTTTCAAAAGTCGTTATAAGTGAAACTATTGCATTGAAGAACTTTTTGCACTACAGTAACCTGCATTCCAAAGAAACAGTATGTAGCAGGGTACATTACAATAATATTTAATTTTTATAGCCTACTGGCTTTTCCTAAATCATATTTTTTTAATGGTCCGTACAGAGACACAGCCTGGACACCTCTCATTTTAGGCCTGCCATATTGTGTATATGAATTGTATCAACTGTTTGTGCAAAGTGCAAAGCATTTTCATACTCCAGTACTGTAAAGCGAAGTCTAAAGAAACAATATTAAATAATATCGAATTTTTAAATTCACCTGCTTTTCCTGAATCACATTCTTTATTGGTCCATACAGTGTCCCAGCTTGGACACCTCTCATATTACGAGGTTTGCCATATTGTTAATGAATCGAAGGACTTGTTTGTGCAAGCATTATTGCGCGCTAAAATTAGTGACTGCAGCTTTTCAACTTTCTCACTACAGACAATTTCCATCTTCAAAATCAACTTTCTTTCTAATATCTGTTTAGCCATGAATCCAAGTGAGGACTTCGTTCATTCTTATTCCTCCCAAATAAAATGTCTCGTGATTGTTGTCAACATGCCTAAAATAATTAACTGCTTAGTTTAGTTACTTCCTCGTTGCTGCTTTTCATGCATTTTTTGCTCATTCACCTGTTCCTATTTTAAATCAGAAAACTTGCCTACATACTGTATTCACTGTATATAACTTATTTAGATTCTAACCACGTTGCCTGTTGCAATTTGGATTTATGTATCATTTATCAATTGTGTATTATGTAACAGATGTCTGATGTAAGTAAGTAATTACCTAGAACAAAGCCATTATATCAGGACTTCTAATGTTAGTGAATCCCGAAGTTATGATTCATTGTTAGCATTGTGCCTGTTACTTCTCATTTTCAATATATAGAACAGTGGTTCCTAATCTGGGTTCGATCAAACCCCAGGAGTTCGGTGAGTCAGTAAGGGGTTTAGTGAAAGTTAAGACAAGCAGGGCCCTATTTTTGGATGCTGACTAAATCCAGGCAAAGTTGCGTTTTGGACCAGGTTTTGGGCTGGTTATTCCTCAATTCACAGGTTTTATTCCAATTCTGTCAACCTCTAGTCCTCTATCTCAGTGATCCCATCCACCGGGCCGGGGACTGGTACTGGTTCATGGCACATCTGCTACCGGGCCGCAGAGAAATAACAAATCATTTGTTAACAACCGCAATCTGGCCTGTGCCTCTTGACAAATCAATATGGCTGTCTACTCTATTGACTCATAGTCGTAGAGGAGTAGAGATCTGTGTACATCGCCATCTTGTTGTTGGCCGCCATTACTGGGGTGTTTGCACACCTTTAGCAACCCAACATCAGTCAGTGTAAACAGTAACATTTGCTACTGTTGGCTATGTGCTGCGGGTGGCGACGTTTTTGGACAGCTTTTTTACGGGGAGAATGCCACCTGCTGAGGTAGAAGAGGAGCCTACAACCAAGTCCATTCTGCAAAATATGTGGCTAAAAGATAGAAAACGAGGCAAGAATGCACTGAGAGCATCATACCTCGTGGCGAACCATATTGCTAAAGCCAAGAAACCTTTCACGATTGGAGAAGAACTCATTATGCCTACGACCAAGGATATTTGCTGTTAAGTTTTAGGAGAGGCCGCTGTTAAAAAAGGTTGATTCAGCGTATGGTGACCTACATTTTACATACACATAATGTTCGTTGTAGCCCCTCCGTGTTATTTTATATTTACTGTAATTTTCTGCCACACATTGCCAGTCCATGAAATATAGGCCCACATTACACCGGTCCATGGTGCAAAAAAGGTTGGGGACCACTGCTTTATCTGATGGAAGGATAAACGGGTTTGTTCATTGGAGGGTCGACTCTCACTTGGTATGAGGAAGTACAACAGACCTACGGGTAACGTGCACTGCGTTAACATAAAAAACAACAACATTTTCGTCACATTTTATGCCATGAAAATAGTATGTGAGGCAAGGATAGAAGGAGAATCTCGACATGAAAACGAAAATAGGAACAGTGTGAAATTAATCGTGTTTAATTTCATTTTCCAATGTGAAAAGCATATCAAAAGCCAAAATTATTTGTTGTAAATTCACACTGTTGATTTGTGAGAATATTCATGTTTATTTTAAAGCCTATTCCTCCAAATTTCAATGAAAAATTCTAAAATATGTGCATTGGGGCAGTCTGGGTTTCGTGGTCTGATGATGCTGTAGGCATAAAGATAAAAACATACATTATAACCTGTTTAAAACATGCTGTCTAAATGAGGAGTAATTGGAATGGAAATTCACTTGGGTTTTAGCTTACGAGCTTAGATAATCAATTTTGAATTAAAAAGAAAAAAAAAAAAAAAAAATTCCAATTCCAAATTGTTCGGTTCATGCACGTGTGAAATTCATTGGGTTTGGTACCTTTAGCAAGGTTAAGAACCACTGGTATAGAATATTAATGACAACATTTTTGTTGTATGCGTTGAAGGTGTACAGTGGGTCTGCAATCAACTGAGAGCCATTGTACACTGTCTTTACTGTACAGTAGTATAGCATTATCAGTATAACAACAGTGGTGTGTGGACACCATTGCACTCTCGAGGATAATGAACACTGGCATTGAACTTTGACACTATCCATCTACAATAAACATTGTGCTACATATATTTTACTCACCGTTAAACATAATCCCAAGATACCGCTACCATTGGTGATCTTTTCATGTCTGACACTGTTTCAATTTAATTTAATCTCAGTTAGCCCGAGGTGGAACTCTGCAGTGTCTTGTATTATGATACTGTTGTGTAGTTTATTATAAGCTTCAGCCACCTTGTATGTACGTGTGAGGCTGCCCAGTTGGGTCGGCAGTCAGTGCTAACACATATCGACAGACAAACACATTTTCACCTACAGGCACTTAAAAGTCTCAAGTTTACTTGTCATGACTGTCTTTGAAAAACAGAGAAAAACTACAGAGGTTGTGAAGGGGGTGGGGGGGTGATAAAAAGATGGAGCTAAGGGAAGGACACATACTCCATGGAGAATTTCTTTGCTTAGTGTGTTTAAACCCTTTTATGCCTTCTAGCTGTATCACAATGACATATATGTTCCGATATTTGTTCAAGGGTGACAATTCTTATCTGTTTTAATGGAATTTGAAGTTATGCACACAGAATCCTTTCCTTTGTGACTTGTGTCTACAGCTCCAACAGCACCTTAATCCTTTATTCTCCCCCCCCACTCACTTTCCTCGAAGCACCATTCTCCTTCCTTCTCATTCCCTTGGGAACTACTATCTGTCCTTTCCTATCCTTGGAGTCTTGCTCTGTCTCTGTCTAATCCTCTACTGTCATCACTAAATAATTCCTCACTGAGAAAAATCTAATCAAATCTGAGCGAGAAAAGCAAAGATGGCCTGCAATGTGTGCATGTGTGTGTAGGTGTCCACGTGTGTGCGTGTGCGCGTGAGTATCAGGCTTGGGGCGGGTGTTTGTCAGGGGTGGGGTGTGGGGGGTAGCAACATCAGAACGCGACATTAGGAGTGTGTGAAGGGGTTGCGGAGTGGAAGAAGTGCAAGTGCATTTGCAGTCAGAGCACTTAGTGTGAGGAATCCATTCATTATTCATTAGCTAATTCACCATGTATAGTAATTAAAATCAGGGCTTTCTCTAAAATGGAAAGAGCTATCATAGACAGGTTTTTCTATGTACAATATTTAAGAGGGCTTTTGGATTCTGTGAATTATGTTTGTGCATTTTTATGATGAACCTTGCACATCTCTTAATGCAGTGAATACAAGGCCTGACATCTTAAATGGAAAATGCAAATGTGCATCAGGACCTGTGAATAACGCATAAAAGATTGTCTCTTTATTATGATGTACACTTATAAGACAACAGTAAAGTTGTCAAATCCTAAATTTAGCTCAAAACCTGTTATGGAGGATAAGCAATTTTTTGTATTCATATTTAACTAATATAAAAGCTTCACCTACAAATTTGATCTACTCAGAGTGAGCATTTTTGTCTTTACAGGTGCATTGGTCGACTACCGCTGGAATTTTCGCCCACACAGCAAAGTGATCGCATTTGTATGCTGTGAAATACACAGTGATTTATCTTGTGTTGATAGGTTACTGCTGAAAGACATCAGGCGCATATGCGGGGGACATGCTTGCCATGGCAAAGAGCTTCCAAAATGATCAACGGAAGCTGCCACACAGACCATGGGAGATGTCTATTTTTGGTTGTTTTCTTTACTGAGTACAAATCCAAGACAGCAAATCATCAGGTTTTCTGTGGCTAGCCAGACTTCATACATTCCCAAAACATGATTGCTAGGTCAATTGAAGACTAAGTTGGTTTTAGGAATGATTCACTGCTAGCAAGTACACAAAGTCAGCTGCATAGGCTCTGGCTTCCCCCTAGCCATAGGATACTGGGGATGAGTTGTGCCAGGAAGTAGTGCCACCCATGTTATCCAGAAAACCATCAACATTGTTCATGTGACAACTTATTTTGGAGAGGAATGTAATTTCACTCCTTCTGCAAAGACACATATGACTTGAGAGCAGGGGTGAAAATAGCTAGAATATTTTGCCAGAACTCCGTGACATAAAGGTTGCGGCGGAGCCACATTTTTTTTTGTGTGTATTTTTTCTTTTTTCTTTTTTTTTACTACAACCACCGAAGTGCAAAGAAAACTGCTTTTGGCAAAGTAACTATAACACAAAATAAAAAACAGCAAGTTTTACACTTGCATTAGGCTACTGCATTACACATACTGTAAAAAGGCATACAGGTGAAACGGATTTTCTTTCAAAATTGTATTTTTTCATGGATGTGCAACATAACAGTGAACAAAAACACCAGAAAACACCTCTTTTTCTCACATCTAAATGCGAGACCTCAATTTTAACTACTTTTGAACATTAATTAAGAACATAGGATATACATTAAAATTGAAGATAATGTATTTGTTGATATATTTTTAAATGATAAAGATATGAGTAATCAACAAAAATAAGTGCAAATGAAATTAAATTATGCACATTGAAATGGAATATACAACACAACACAAACATTGACTTTTGTTAAGTATAAGGAAATACAGTGGTACTTCGACATATGATTGCTTCGACACACGATCTTTTCAACATCCGACTTAAAATTTGACTCGACATTTGTTTCTACATCCGATGACATGCTAGAAATACGACTATTTATGACAGGGCCGCAGTTTCTTTGTTTTCCTGTAAGACTTACGCATTGCAGATTTTCTTGTAAGAGAAATCAATGTTCGTACAGATGGTGTAAAAGGAATAAGGTTAGGCTTAACATTGAAATAAAGATGTAAATGATAGAAAAATATGACCGTGGTTTGCGCGTCTGTGAACTGGCTCGACAATACGGCCGTAGAATGTGAACGATTTCGATGGTCCTCCTCCGACCTCCGTTCGCCAGTCTTTATAAGTTAAGGTGACAATTATTATGACTTTAAAAATCGCCAGCTTCGTCAGGTTTTTAATCATTTATTTCAGAACTTGTGCAACACAACATGCCTACCGTCCGCCGCAGCTGAACATGAAACATGAAAGTAAAAAGTCCTCTCTCACTCTGGCACATCAGCCACGCGGTGCGTTCAGGTACACCATGCAAAACACATTCGCCACATTAGAACCTGATTTGTTACATAATTACAGGTATTATTTAGTATGTAGAGGTAACACTGTAAATAAGTAATCTATTCATAAATGAACAAAAATAAGTCCAAGTGTGCACATTAACATGTTCTGAAGCTCCCCATCCGAGCAAATAAATAAAATAAAATTAAAAAAAAAAATAATAATAAAATGAAATATATTAATTCAATATGTTTTTCGTTACCTCTCTGGTTTGTTGTTTTTTTTTCCCCATTAAAAAATGTGCATTTGAATCAATCAGTGCTAACTATCCATGCTGATCATACAGGGCACTTTTCTGCGCAAATGCGGACATCGACGCGACTCGTCAGACTCAGGTACACTGAGACGGAGCCGCTGGGCAGAACTCTGTGGAATAAATGAAAAATAAATATTGATGGAAGCATAATATGCTACATAAGCACTTTATCTGACTTGTTAATATTTGTGTATATTATGTCCAGTGTTGTTAATTTTACTTTAAAATAGTAATTAATTACAGTTACAAATTACTTCTCCCAAAAAGTAATTGCGTTAGTAACTCAGTTACCTGAATGTAAGAGTAATTAGTTACTTGGCACAGTAACTAGTGATTTTTTTTTTTTTCTCAAAAAAAAAAAAAAACAAGAAACAAAAAAAAAAACAAAAAACAAAAAAAAAAAAAAAACAGGTCACACAATGTGAAGTTTAAAGGATTTGGGGGACAATTGGCCCTAGCCCAATTCTTTACCCTCCACTTAACTAGACACAAGGGTATTGCGATAACTAGCTAGTAACCTTTGCTATGTGTGGAAGTCATTTAAAGTTGTGAATCAACCATTAAAGTTGTTAAAATTGCTCCCGTTATTGCATTAGTTCCCTTCTGTCTACTTTAAACATGTGTAAGTTTTAAAACTGTTTCATCATTTAAAGATAGATTTAAGTTAAGATTTTGCCGATTTAGAAGCATTTTAGATTTAAAAAAAAGAAAAAGAAAAGTTACTTAGGTTTGCTAGGAAGGATCTCTACATCAGGGCCCTCCTGAGAGGTCTACTGCTTTAAGATGGCGGCTGTTTACTAACGCATGTAGTCCTTAAAACATGTTGGCAATGCAGCTGTGTCAGTTTTTGCATCTAGTTCTATAATATGATATCTACCGTGTCATGTGGGCGTAGTTTGTCGGCTATGGCTACAGTCAGGTATTATTAGAGCCACCTAGCATCGCGGTTGCAACGGCGTTTTCCCCACTGCTGCTCTGCTCTCGTCCCCGTGAGTCCGTTTCTCTCAGACTTTTTTTATTCAACCAACTTAGTAACGCATAGTAACGCACGCCTTTCCCGCCTCAGTAACGGTAACGGCGTTGCCAAGATGAGAAAAGTAATTAATTAGATTACTCATTGCTGAAAAAAATAACGCCGTTAGTAACGCCGTTATATTGTAACGCCGTTATTAACAACACTGATTACGTCTGATGTTAGTAGATTGTTTTCTTCTTGGAGCTGTAGGTGTGGCAGCCTAGCAGGTTTTTTTAACATAGGGTGTGACAGTTGCCGTAATATTTTCGGGATCAAAGCACCGTTCCGGGCCTGAACGGCGTACCAGACTGTTCCGGCCCTCTTTCACTGTTGCTTGAGAGATAAGCACATTTTAAGTAAAAAAATGTCTTCTAATGTTAAATTTGTACCATCAAGGTTTTTTATTTAGTCAGGTTTGAAACAGTTTTAAAATAGTTCACATCCTTGGTTTAAATTTTGTTGTCGCTGTTGTTGTGGTTGAGTTTCTTTAAAATGTGTTTAAATGTGTCATTGACACAATTTATATCAGCACTTTGTCACAGGGAAACAAATGTCAATCAGCAGAACTTTTTTTTTTTTTTTGAATGAACAGGCAAATTAGACAAAGTGTCTGATTTTTGTACTTAGAAATTAGTACATTACTTATTATGCTTTATACTCAGAACTATTTATTTAATTCAACACTTTAACAGGTTTTATGTACTTGAAACAGTAAAGCGGTATAGTTCAATCAAGAAGCTGTCATAAAATATTATATTTGAAAGATGTAGTTATTTATTTGGTCTTCATTGATACTTAGAACGTGCATAAAATAACTTCAAGTTAAATTGTGGAACTAATTACAAAAAACGGCTATCTAACAAATTCATCGAATATTCTTGGAATTAATCGTTTTATTTATCGATTATAATCTTTATTGCAGTCCTAATTGCAAAAATGCTCAGTTGGTACTGAAGAGCTTAAATGCGCTAGGAAGATATGCCCCACGGCATTACACCATCACCACCAGCCTGAACAATCAATTCAAGGCAGGATGGATCCATGCGCTCATGTTGTTAAAGCCAAATTCTGGCCATAACATCTGACTTTTGTAGCAAAAATCAAGACTCATCAGACCAGGCAACATTTTTCCAATCTTCTACTGTCCAATATTGGTGAGCCTTTACGAATTTTAGCTTCATTTTCCTGTTTTTAGCTGACATGAGTGCCACCCAGTGCGATCTTCTGCTGCTATTGTTTGTCTGCCTCAAGGTTTGACATGCTGTGCATTCAGAGATGCTCTTCTGCATACCTCAGTTATAACGAGTAGTTATTTTTTGTTACTTGTCCCTTGCTATCAGTTCGGACCAATTTGGCCATTCTTCTCTGACCTCTCGCATCAGTAAGGTATTTTGCCCACAGAACTGTCACTCATTAGATGTTTTCTCTTTTTTGGCCCATTCTCTACTAGAGATGGTTGTGCGTGAGAATCCCAGTAGATCAGCTGTTTCTGAAATACTCAAAAACAATGCCAAAGTCACTGAAATCACCTTTCCTACCCATTTTTATGCTCGGTTTGAAAAGCAGCCATGTGTACGTGCCTAAATGCATTGAATGCTGCCATATGATTGGCTGATTGGAGGTTTGTGTGCGTAACGGGCAGTTGGACAGGTGTACTAATAAAGTGAATGGTGGGTGCATAGGGTAATTAAAAAGTATAATAAACAATGTAAACTCCTTTGTTTTGCACCACAAGCAATACAAAGCGTTTTTTGTTGACCTAATTTATCTCACAAAAAAACTTCTTTGCTGAGAATTAGTCTGGTGGAAAAGGTTGACTGGACAAATCAATATTGCCTGTCGGAGTGGGAACCTCTTGTTACCTCACGATACGATACGATTTGCGATACAAATCTCACGATACGATTAACGATACATTGGTCAGAAAATCATTCTAGGATATTCTACAAACACCTAATAAACAGAAAAACAAGCTTCTGCTGTGAATTGGAATGAGTTTATCACTAGTAGACGTCCAATCCATTTGAACTGGGAGGGTGGCATCGAATGAACATTCGTTAATTCGCTGCCATCCCTCCCACTTCAAACAGATTGAACGTCGATGGCCGTCAGTTCCAGCCAAGGTAATTTTGGGCCATTAAAGATAATTTTCCCGTTGATTTTCAGTTAATTCCCGTTGATTTGGGGGTATTTTATGGGTCACTTCCTGTTTATTTTGAGTTGAGTTACAGAACAGGAAGTGACCTGGGAACAGAGGTTGCGCTAGACTGTTTCGTTGTCTGTCATTTTGACTGACAGTGTCATAAAAATCCGGTCATAATCTATTTTTACCCGTCACTTACATTTTTAAAATGATGATAATGACATATTCAATAGAATTTAGTTTTCATTCATTTTTAATAAATATTCTGTCCGAACAAGCTTAACAAGAGGCAAACAGACAGCGGAGTGCACCAATTAACAACGGGCAGACGTGCCGTTAGCAAAGCGACGAGGGCAGGACGAGGGACTTGCGCGCGGAAGTAAACATACGAGGAGAACGGAGTTTATTCAACATGGCTAGCGCGAGACAAACTGTTGTCAATGACTCGTGTCGATGTGTTTTAGCTCATTAAAAACTGAATTTACCGCGGATTGGAACATATTCTCGGCTCTTCCGTTCGCCATCCGTGTTGTTGTAGAGACGACTTTCGGCGCGCAAGAGTGACGTTGCTCGTGAAGAACACGTCACGCAAATAAACAAATCTGATTTGTCGATTGCTTTTGTACCTACTCGAGAGGCTGTGTCCCAGACTTTTCTCTCAGTGTTTGAAAATTAAAGGGAGAACAGTTTGGCTGTGCCAGGCAAACACTCAGTTGCCTTGATATTTTTTCAAGTAAGGCCAACGACGTCATGCATCAAGAGAGACAATAGCTAATTAATATGCTCACTCGCCACCCCGTGGTCTGGGGTGTGAATTGCAACCTGTCAAAATGACAGATGGACTTCAGTTTTTTCCGTCACCGTTTTAAAAAACCGGTCAATGACGGAAAATATTCGGTTAATGCGACCCCTGCCTGGGAATCACCCAAATGAATAGGCATTGACTCAAACTCAACAGGAAATGACTTGTAAATGCCCTAAAATAAACAGCAAGTGACCTGTAAATGCCTCGAAAATCGGACCAAATGACTGTGAATGCTCTGGTTCTGAATGAACAAAAGTTCCCAGTCCAAATGGATTGAGCGTCAAGCACCATCAATGGCAGCCTTAGAGTTAACTAAGACAATATTATGGTGGAAGATTTTGGCAGAGACTTGTTGTTTCCCTTAAAAAAAAAAAAAAAAAAAAAAGACACCTTTTCAAAACGATATGTCACCATTTCCATATTTTGTCACACCCCTAATTGCCTGTGATGTTAGTTATCCATGTTGATTTGATACAAAACTGTAGTGTATTTGGTATTTATAAAAGCATTACCGGATTTTTCGGACTATAAGTCGCAGTTTTTTTCATAGTTTGGCTGGGGGTGCGACTTATACTCAGGAGCGACTTTTGTGTGAAATTATTTACACATTATGATATCATTTTACATGTTATTTTGTTGTTTTGGAGTGACACTGATGGTTTGGTAAACTTGTTAGCATGTTTTTTATGCTATAGTTATCTGAATAACTTAATAGCTATGGCCACGTTCGCATTCTGCCTTTGGCAATGTGTGTTCAATTGTATTATTGACTTTTTTATATTGAAATGCATGCTTTTAGTTTGTGGCGCTTTCACACCCACGTGGGGGCCCACTTGCACTTGTTTACGTGAAGAAGAGCGCTTACACGCCAGAAGAAGACCGACAGCTACGTAGCTCTGAGTGAGTGGGCGAGTTAGCAAGAGAGAAACACGGCTGCGAACCTGCAGTACGTTCATTGTTTATGCTTGTAAAATATCTCTACAGAGGCAACGCCTGTGTGTATCATCTTTTCTGTTGTTCTTATGTGTTTTCCACCCGCGATCAGACACTTAGAGTCAGTTGTGTGGTTGTTTGAACGATGCGCTAATGCTAGCAAATGCATGCTAACCGTTTGTGTCATGTCATTGCTGTAAAAGCACCTAATTATCATTTATTTATGTCGATGCGAACCTGTTTGGTATCGAGGACGAAATTGATTCAGCAAATTATACGGATGTCCAGCATCGTCATTTGGGAGTTTAGCCCGCTGAATAGCCAGGACCGAGCCGTAGCGTCCTGGTGAGGACAGTATATTCGCATTTCGTTGTTCATGCACTGTACACTGTACACTTATTGAATTGAATTGAATTGAATTTATTGTCATTGTCATCATCATCATTAAAATCATTAACAGTTTCAGAGTGTGGAATTTGTTTACCCGAAGGAAAGACGAAGACAGACAGACAAGGGAGACAGGAAAAGCAAATGCTTATCGGAAACCTTATGCTTATTCAGCATGTTGTTCTCTATTGTATTTTTTCATTTGCCTTTCAAGATGACATGTCTGTTCTATGTGTTGGATTTTATCAGTAAATTTCCCCCAAAAATGCGATTTATACTCTGGTGCGACTTGTATATGTTTTTTTTCTCTTCGTTTGGCATTTTATAGCTGGTGCGACTTATACTCAGGTGCAACTTGTAGTCCGAAAAATACGGTATTCTAATGTTTTCTGAGATTGACTGATGACCACTTCATTTTCCTTTCAAAATAGGGTAGGTTTCAGCATGGTAACATGGTTAATCAATATAAAACCCAGATCATATATTTAATCACTTGAACCCTGATTAATATGCAGCTCATAAACAAATCAGCAGCGGAAGAAGTCAGACCACATCAAAAGTGGGATAATATGCACTGTGTGCAGTGCTAAGATTGACTTGCCTAAGGATATTCTCATTCATCCTGGCCATTTCATTCTAAGCGCATTGAATTAATCACAACTTGACTTTCAGTCAGCAGCATCAACTCTGAGTTACAGTACAACATTGCTAAATATTTGACGAACATCGTGGCAGCCCTTCTTGGCAATACACCCTGGCAACTCCAAAACTCACTGGACTTTGTTGATAAGATCAGAGAGAAAAATGAAATTATGCTTTCATTTGATGTTACTTCCTTTTCACATGCATTCTTACGCCGGATGCGTAAACTATGAGGCAACTGTTGCTGCTTGATCACTACCTCCAAGAAAGATCTTTCCTGGAACTTGGCCTAAACATCATATAATTTTAAGTCTTGGTAGACTTTACAAACAAATATGGTTGTGCTACAGCCTATATTATAGCAAACCTGTTTGTGAAGGGGATGGAAATGAGGGCTTTGAACTTTTTTCTTAGTGCTGACACAAACATACACTTCTACACCAAAGCACATGGGCACAGTCTATGAAAATAGGCTCAATGAAATGCCTTTTTGAACTGTAATGTACACTTTAGAGATGACAGGAACCTTCATGTTGGGGTATACAAAAATCTATACACGCTGACCAATACTTTTTAACCCACACCACTTCCTAGAACACACACTGGATGTTATAAATACCCTAGAAAAGAGCTGATATTGTTCCAACCATTTTACAGAGGAAACCAGAAAAAAACAAACAAAAGTACTTGGGGGAAGATATCCAAACTTGTGGTTACCCGAGCTCGTCATTTGTGAAAAGTGCATTACATTTCTGATTACCAACAAAATTCTGGTAAACTTCAAAGCTCGCCCTGAAAAAAACATCCTAAAAACCAGACACATATCAAGAAAAGCAATCTGGTGTATGTGTTCAAGTACGGTGATCAAAAAAAGATTGCTTATTGTTTACTGAGGGAACCTAGCAACCTCTCATCAGGTACATGGCATGACACAGATGGGCCAACTCTGCTGGTGAAGACTCAATGGGAAGAACATCTCCAAATAGAGGAGGTGGTTTACAACACTATCTTCCGCATACAATGCTTTCCTTTTGCCAAACTGGTTCCGTACATAATTTAAAAAATGTTTTTATGTAGATATATATGGCCCTCTTGTTTCACAAGCCTTGTGCCTGAGTCAATGCTCGACATACACATTGAGGACACACATATTCCATTCGGCAATATCATCATATTACATCATCCTAATTTTCCTGACATGTTGTATGTGTTAACCTTCCATCTATTCATTTTCAATAGTCCTTACCCTATTTAGGATTGTAGGGAGCTGGAGCCTATCCCAATTTACGTCAGGCGGAAAGCAGACTACACACTGGATTAACACCTAACCACTGGGCACCAGTGTTGTTTTTGGCAGCCTTTTTAAGTTTCGTCTTAGTCTTTTGGATGATAACACTCTTAAGTCTTACTCATATTTTAGTCATCTCAAAATATGTTTGTCTAGTTTTTGTTGATTAAAACTCAAGACTAATTTTGTCCTGTTTTAGTTGATGTTTACTAAAAATGTTTTCGTCTTTAAAATTTAAAAAGAATTGACTCCAAAAATAAATCAATAAAGGAAGGTTTCCAACTATGTCAAATGAACATTGACCCATATTGAAGCGTCAACAACGCCAACTTTTATACACACTCAGCAGGAAAGCAGTACATTATTTTAAATCAATTTCAGCCACCTGGACACCACAAACCACCACAAACTGTATGTAACATTAACTTGTCCGAGAATTTAGAGGACACTAGCCATTAGCATTAGCCTAATGCTAATTTTAATGCTATGCCAATGCTACGAGTTACATTTATTGTGTGATGATCACTCAGCAAAGACTTTTAAAGGCTAAAGCAACATTGCATATTCTCTTTGGCCAAGAAAACAAATCTTACCGTGTGTGCAAGCCTTCATGGAGACTGGAGATGGCACACTGGTGAGTTGGAAAAGGGGAGGTGCAGCACGTCACAAGTGACACAACCAAACACTGCTACATGCAGGCTACACTACACATAAAATGACTACACATGACTAAACTACGCTAACTATACACGTTGTGAACATGTGACGGAAACTATTGTGCATTTTCAACTCGTTATGTTTTAGTCTCTCACCACACGTTTTCAGCTCATTATTGTGTCATCGTCGTCATCAAAAAATGTGTTCGTTGACGAAATATTTTGGTTATCGTCATTGTTGAAGAAAACAACACTTCTGGGCACATATACACAATTTATTTACACTCACTTTCACACTGGTACTGAGTGGGAAGTAAACCACCAGTGAAAAAATGGAACCAACGCAACTAGAAATGTCTAAAACATGCTTTAAAACCTATTCCTACACACTGGTGTTTAGTTTAAAAAATATTATTCACAACAAAAACAAAATATTTTTTAATTAATATTTTCAATGACACATTGTGACGGATGCTGTGAATGTTTTTAAGCTAGATAACCGTGTATTCAAATTTTGCAATATTTGTTAACAGCTTTTCAATATAAAATATTATACTGTATGTGGCTTGGCTTAAAAAAGGTTGTTGGAAACTAGTTTAAATTATATTGCATTTTTGGCACCTATACCGGCCTGATCATGCTTAAAATTGGATCGCTTAAAATTTATTCCAACGAATTTTATCGGTGGTCATTTTCCAACCTGCTTTTTTTTTGTTTGGTTTTTGTTTTTGTTTTTTTGTTTGGTTTTTTTAAATCAGAGTGTAACTAGATACTTTTGCAATAAACATTGATTGTTAGAAAATCTTGAATGGAATCAAATAATTTCTGTTAGAAAAATTGGCTTGATTTCTTTCTAAAAATGTTCAGTCCTAACCATATATTTGAATTTTAAGTTGAGTGTTTTTGTTTGTGTTATTTTTATTCATTTTTTTAATCTATGTGTGTGCTACAGTTAGTTGGAAATCATTCTCCAGTAGGCCGCATGAAACCACGAATGAGGACAAGCGGAAAAGTTGTGGATGGAAAGTCGTGATGGTTTAAGCCAAGGCCACTGTACTTCGCATTTCCTCATGTTATGTTGGACCATATAACTGTGTCCAGGTGCCTTTGAGTCACTATCCAGAAGCACCTAATACAAACGGCAACCCTTCCTGAGGAAAGATGCCACCACTTAAAACTAAAGTAGCCCATCTTTAAAATATTGCACTCACATTTACACGTTTAACCACAACTGGAACATATATACCGGAATAGACTTTTTTTTTTTTAATTTGCTACCCTATAGACTTTTCATTCACAAACTCTAATCCACACGTACTAGTTAGGAAGTTGACTCTTTTAGATATTTTAATACGAAATGCTTAATTTTTAAGCTTTTTTTTTTAAGTAGCTCTGGGTTTGACAACATGGTTTCTACAGTGCTGAACAATGAATGCAACTAGACAAAATGAAACCTAATACATTGCATGATTTATGAATGGCTATATTACTATATTACACAGCTCAACCCTTTTTTTTTTTTTTTTTTTGTTAGATCCTTTTTTTTTCCAGAACGCCAGCAATTGATAGCGCTGTTGCCAGGTGTGAACAAATTATTTTATCTTACAGATTTCTTGTAAGAATTAATTGTTTCTTTAAATTAACACTGCCAGGTTTGTGGCATAATGCTAAATGGGTGGAAGTGACTGGCAGATGACTGAAAGGACGATAAAGGGGAAGCGACAGATGTTGGCTGAAGTCTCTCTCTCGCTCTTGCTGTCTCTCCTCTCTGCCTTGCTGTAAAAGTAGATGCTCATCCCCTGAATACAGATGGTATTACACGAGCAATCCTCTAAACGGCTGCAACACACTAACATGCTGGTATCTGCATTGGTTCACATCAATCTCTGGTGCCTTGCAAATGCCCAACACCTTTTGTTAATCGCAGAGCCAAGACACAAGGGATAAGGTGCAGACGTTTCATAATGTATTTCACTTGAATGCAGTTCTCTTTGTTGCATTGGATTTCCTATTTGTTGTGATGTCAATGAGATGAGGGGACTACTGGTAACCTAGTAGCAAAAAGGAATGTGTCTTTGAAGGTTCTCTAAGGATGCAGTCTCTGAAGACATTATCTAATGAAAAATACTACTTGAGCAAAGAGTCACCTTATATCAAGATAGAATCTCCACTGGTGAAAATGAGAGCTTTATTTCAGACACTGAGAGGGGTTCATATACATTCACATATACAGTACATATAATTGGTTTGCATTTCACTGGGCATGGAAAAGTGATAATTCATTTATTCTGTCAGAGCAAATCCGTTTTAAATCCTTGCTGTGGAATATGGTGTAAGAATTGTCTCACAATTACATGTACAGTGGGGCAAATAAGTATTTAGTCAACCACCAATTTTGCAAGTTTTCCTACTTGAAAAGATTAGAGAGGCCTGTAAATGTCAACACGGATAAACCTCAACCATGAGAGACAGAATGTGGGAGAAAAAAAACAGAAACTCATATTGTTTTATTTTCAAAGAATTTATTTCCAAATTAGAGTGGAAAATAAGTATTTGGTCAGCTACAAACAAGCAAGATTTCTGGATGTCAAAGAGGTCTAACTTCTAACGAGGTCTAACGAGGCTCCACTCGTTACCTGTATTAATGGCACCTGTTTTAACTCATTATCGGTATAAAAGACACCTGTCCACAACAGTCACACTCCAAACTCCACTATGGCCAAAACCAAAGCGATGTCGAAGGACACCAGAGACAAAATTGTAGACCTGCACCAGGCTGGGAAGACTGAATCTGCAATAGGTAAAACGCTTGGTGTAAAGAAATCAACTGTGGGACCAATTATTAGAAAATGGAAGACATACAAGACCACTGATAATCTCCCTTGATCTGGGGGTCCATGCAAGATCTCACCCCGTGGAGTCAAAATGATAACAAGAACGGTGAGCAAAAATCCCAGAACCACACGGACGGACCTAGTGAATGACCTACAGAGAGCTGGGACCACAGTAACAAAGGCTACTATCAGTAACACAATGCGCCGCCATGGTCTCAAATCCTGCACTGCCAGACGTGTCCCCCTGCTGAAGTCAGTACAAGTCCAGGCCCGTCTGCGGTTCACTAGAGAGCATTTGGATGATCCAGAAGAGTAGTGGGAGGATGTGTTATGGTCAGATGAAACCAAAATAGAACTTTTTGGTAGAAACACAGGTTCTCGTGTTTGGAGGAGAAAAAATACTGAATTGCATCTGAAGAACACCATACCCACTGTGAAGCATGGGGGTGGAAACATCATGCTTTGGGGCTGTTTTTCTGCAAAGGGACCAGGACGACTAATAGGTAAACGAAAGAATGAATGGGGCCATGTATCGAGAGATTTTAAGGGGAAAATCTCTTTCTATCAGCTTGGGCATTAAAGATGATACGTGGCTGGGTCTTTCAGCATGACAATGATCCCAAACACACAGCCAGGGCAACAAAGGAGTGGCTTCGTAAGAAGCATTTCAAGGTCTTGCAGTGGCCTAGCCAGTCTCCAGATCTCAAAAAAATCTGTGGAGGGAGCTGAAAGTCCGTGTTGCAGCTCCAAAACATCACTGCTCTAGAGGAGATCTCCATGGAGGAATGAGCCAAAATACCAGCAACAGTGTGTGAAAAGCTTGTGAAGAGTTACAGAAAACATTTGGCCTCCGTTATTGCCAACAAAGGGTACATAACAAAGTATTGAGATTAACTTTTGGTACTGACCAAATACTTATTTTCCACCATGATTTGCAAATAAATTCTTTAAAATAAAACAATGTGATTATCTGTTTTTTTCCCACCTTCTGTCTCTCATAGTTAGGGTTTACCCATGTTGACAATTACAGGCCTCTCTAATATTTTCAAGTGGGAGAACTTGCACAATTAGTGGTTGACTAAATTCTTATTGGCCCCACAGTGAGTATTGGGAAACATCATGTTCCTAATGGCAAATACTGAGCTCAAAAGTGTATTGTGAGTGTACAAGTAAATGGGATTCACTTGTATAACCGCTTTTGCACCTTGGAGGCACTCAAAGTACGTAGACACTGCCACTTCATTCATCTATTCATCTATTGATGATGCACTAGCAGGAAAACAGGGTTGAATACCTTGCTCAACATGGTAGGAGGAATTTTTGGGGTGGTCTCTTGGTAACCATGCCATGGGATCAAACCTACAACCTTTGCAGTGGGAGACAACGACTCTATCACTGAGTGATACAGCCAAGGTGTTTGCTTTGTATTAAATGAATTATTTTTTGTGATTATTTCATGACCAGACAGCTAAACTGGTAGAAATAAAAAAAAGGAATGGACAACGTTATTTTTATGCTCATTTGTCAAAAAAAAAAAAAAAAATCCATATAAAAGCCGCTGCATTATAAAAGCTGCAGTATTTAAACAAAGACAAAAAAATAGCGGTTTACAGTCTGAAAGTTAATAATCGAATCTTCTTCCTTGGCCAAGTATGCTGGAAAAACATGGAATTTGTCTCTGGTTGTGAGAGCCACTCTTAACATGACAAAACAGGCCACTAATACAAAAGGTACATTTAGGATATACAGCGCTGGCCGTAAGTATTGGCACCCCTGCAATCCTGTCAAATAATGCTCAATTTCTCCCAGGAAATTATTGCAATTACAAATACTTTTGTAGTAATATCTTCATTTATTTTGCTTGCAATGATAAAACACAAAAGGGAATGGAAAAAAAAAAATCCTTATCATTTTGCACAAAACTCCAAAAATGGGCTGGACAAAAGTATTGGCACCCTTTGAAAAATCATGTGATGCTTCTATATTTTGTGTAGTTAACAGCACCTGTTACTTACCTGTGGCACAGAACAGGTGGTGGCAATAACTAAATAACACTGCCAGTTAAAATTGATTATAGTTGACTCAACCTCTGTCCTGTGTCCTTGTGTGTACCACATTGAGAATGGAGAAAAGAAAGAAGACCAAAGAACTGTCTGAGGACTTGAAAAGCAAAACTTTGATGAAGCATGGGCAATCTCGAGGCTAGAAATCCATCTCCAAAGACCTGAATGTTCCTGTGTCTACCGTGCGCAGTGCCATCAATAAGTGTAAAGCCCATGGCACTGTGGCTAACCTCCCTAGATGTGGACGGAAAAGAAAAATTGATGAGAGATTTCAACGAAAGATTGCGCGGATGGTGGATAAAGAACCTCGACTAACATCCAAACAAGTTCAAGCTGTCCTGCAGTCAACAGTGTCAACCTGTACTATCCGTCGGCGTCTGAATGAAAAGGGATTCTATGGTATGATACCCAGGAAGACCCCACTTCTGACCCAGAGACATAAAAAAGCCAGGCTGGAGTTTGCCAAACCTTACCTGGGAAAGACAAAAACGTTTTGGAAGATTGTTCTCTGGTCAGATGAGACAAAAGTAGAGCTTTTTGGGAAAAGGCATCAACATAGAGTTTACAAGAAAAAAAATGAGGCCTTCAAACAAAAAGACACGGTCCCCACAGTCAAACATGGCGGCGGTTCCCTGATGGTTTGGGGTTGCTTTGCTACCTCTGGCACTGGACTGCTTGAGCATGTGCATGGCATTATGAGGTCTGAAGACGACCAACAAATTTTGCAGCATAATGTAGGGCCCAGTGTGAGAAAACTGGGTCTCCCTCAGAGGTCATGGGTCTTCCAGCAGGACAATGACCCAAAACACACTTCAAAAAACACTAGAAAATTATTTGAGAGAAAGCATGGAGGCTTCTAAAGTGGCCAGCAATGAGTCCACATCTGAATTTCATAGAACACCTGTGGAGAGATCTGAAAATGGCAGTTTGGAGAAGGCACCCTTCAAATCTCAGAGACCTGGAGCAGTTGGCCAAAGAAGAATGGTCTAAAATTTCAGGAGAGCTTTTTAAGAATCTCATTGATGGATACCGGAAGCGGTTGTTCACAGTAATTTTGTCTAAAGGTTGTGCTACCAAGTATTAGGCTGAGGGTGCCAATACTTTTGTCTGACCCATTATTTGAGTTTTGTGTAAAATGATAATGATTTAATTTTTTATTTCATTCTCTTTTGTGTTTTTTTCATTGCAAGCAAAATAAGTGATATATTACTACCAAAGCATTTGTAATTGCAATCATTTTCTGGGAGAAATTGAGCATTATCTGACAGAATTGCAGGGGTGCCAATACTTTCGGCCAGCACTGTAAGACATACAGTAAGTACGGCAAGCCATTTATACATCGAAGGATACTGGTAGTGCAAATGTAATGAACAATGTAAACAGTGCAAATGATCCAGAGGATCGTCCAATAATATAGTATAAATATACTCTATGAGTGCTGTGGTGGTGTTGGAGCCTATCCAAGCCAATCACAAGGCCCGCATAGAAAAACAGCATTCTAAAATGACATTCACACCTAGAAACATTTTAGATTGTTCAACTGACCAGCAATGCATGTTTTTAGCATGTTGGAGGAAACTGGAGTGCCCAGACATAACCCACGCAGGCAATTATTCATTCATTCATTTCACAAACCCAAACCGTTATCAAAACAGCACTAACAGAATTTACAGCCTTACAGATTCAGATTGAGTTAAGAAAAACTGTGAATGTACTCAGCCAATCCAAATGAAGGGCCTATATGAGAGGAGAGAAAATGCTACAGTATGCTGATTCGTAGATTTTAACAGAGGCTGACATGTCCTTACAATGGCTGCAAATTGCATACATCGTATATAAATTTAGGATTGGCCTTGGCACTGGATGGAAAGCTGAAAGCACAACACCTTGCATCAGTCAGCAAAATCTACCTCAGTATATTAAGCAATTTGCAAGATCTCAATAAGGTTTCTGATTTGGTTCTATTTATATACACTTAAAATGTTTTTTCCGACTCTGCTATACAGACTGCTCATACTTAATTACCTTCAACCATAAATTTATATTCAGTGAATAAATATTAATGGAGTATAACCACCTTCTTGCCTAGTGTGCACTCTAGGCCATCACATTGGTAGGAAATACAGTCTATATTCAAACAAAGGAAGAGTGTATTATTCAATGTGAAATGAAAGATGATATGGGAGTATTTCTTGGGCATAATCCGGATTATGCGGAATAAAACAGGATAAGCAACTCATACAATGCCAATTCAGTTCAACTGTAATTCTAATTATGATATTGCAGTGTCACGTACTTCTCAACTCATGAAAATGGTTTAGAATGAAACTATGGGTGCGTGCGTGCATGCATGCATGTGTAGGGATGCACGTGTGCAGTGTTTCCTCTAGGGGTTTTTTTTTCAGCAGCGGGACGGAAATACGTTTTTTTTTTTTTTTAAATGTATTTATAAAAATAAATAAATAAATAAATAAAAAAGACACAGACAAAAATTAACAAACTACCAGGAGGTTATATAACATTAGCATGTTATCATTATGTTGTGAATGTATTTTAATCTTTAACGGTTTGGAAATGAGACATGCAGAGATTTTATAATTTTTGCAGTTTACGAACGCCATGAAGCCATGTGTCGTCGCTTGTCGGCCATTTTACGTTGGGGCCATTCGATCAACATAATATTACAGTCAAATGTATGTATGTGTTCTTGAAATAGCTATAGATTGCTCAATTTTCAACCGGTTTTCAAACGACTTGTTTTAATCATAAAATTTAATTTGATGAAATTCTATTTAATTTCCTACCATGATTTCACTATGTAAAGTTTTGACCCCTGAGCTAATGTAGATGCACTGTTCAAGTGACTAACTCTATCTAGTGTCGAAGTTGAGAAGTGCAAGAGAATGTAGGCTGAACTGAAGCCTCCTTTCTGGGCCATATTAAATGATATTTTTAATGAATCGCCGTGCCAAGAATTCAGTGAGTTTAGAGTATTTTAGTGGAGAAAATCACTCACCTTACGTCTGTTACAATAGAGCCCACCAGAGACTCCGCCTTTAGACATATATATTTGTAATATCTATGAGGTGGACCACATTACAATAAAAGTGCAGCAAATGTAAATGAAACGATTTTGAAGCTGGTGACTAATTTTATTTTACATTATCACAATGGCTGAGTTATATTTTCTGGGGTGTGATAAATGTAAAGTACGGCATCGGGTTTGAGTATGGCCTAAAATGTGAGAGAAACACATTCAGTGCTTGAGAGTTGAGAACCTTGGATACAATCTCATGATATATTATATTTTATCCATTGTATAGATTACTTATGATTGACAGTGGCATTACAAATGTTTGTTTATTTCAAATTACAACACTCAATCACATCACAAGGTCAATAACCTCTCCCCAATTGCAGCGGTAGCTTGAATTACAAATAATTGGTTAAGTAAATATTGGTCCAGTCAAGGCCCATTATGGATTAGTGTAAGAAAAGTGGTGAGTGGTCACTGGGGATCCGCAGGCTAACTTCCTGAGCAGAGATGAGTTTCTATCAATTGAGGCCCATATCTTCCTTGGTGTACTAGTCAGTGTGCAGCCCTCCAAATTCATTAAATTCCATGTTCGATATAGAATAAATGTTCATATTTAACTACCCTTCAAGGGACTCATTAAAGGTTGTTAAAATGGTTACTTAAATGTGTGAATATCACATGACTCTATACCAAACTGCTATATGAAAAATTATATCAGACCTTCAGGTCAGGAGTTAATTACAAAAAAGAATCTACAGCAACTATGACATTGTCAGATGTGAATTAAATCTACATGGTTTTTTACTTAAAATTTAATTTTCAGATTATAGCTGCAGGTTAGCTTTATTTGAAAGAATGGCACATTAAATTAATTCATCCAATCATTCACTTTGCATACAGCTAACCCCTATGGGGAGAACGGTATACCGTGGACTGGTTGCCAAACAAGACACTTTAAGTTGTGTTCTGAAAAATTGTACTAAACTGCAGTATTATTCTCAAACAATGATATTTTAGTCATAAGTATAGTATAGAATCAATTAAATTGTGTATTACAAGTGTTAATTGTGGCCACCAGTAGTAGCACAGGCAACTTCAATGCAATTAGACAATTATACATACATATTGTATCAACCTTGCTTGATGTAAATTAGCGCACACACTCAAAAAACAGCAGTAGGACAAATTTATTTCGTATCAATTTGGTGCCTATATCGTAACCATTTACTAGGAATGCTGCAAAGCATGCTTGAGAAGTAGTACAGTGAAGCTGTGTTTCCCAACTAGGGTGACCATTTTCATAAGGTCAAAATGGAGGACATATTAAAAAAAATACATAAGACTTGTGTAATTTGATCAGCAATAAAGTTTTGCACGGTTTATAGATCTAATTTGTCTAACTAAATATGAAGGAAATACCAATTAGAGGTAAATTTCTTTTGACAATTTATTTAGTTTACAGTATCTCGCTTTCAAATTGCAACATGCCCCAGACCAAATCTTACAATGTAAGTGTTGAACTGCCCAAAGAAGTGAACCCAAAGAAGTGAACCCTTGATAAGAGGAACAACTTTACAAAGTTCAGCTGCAGTTATTTTATTATCCAGAGGCGATGAGGGTTCTCAAAAAAAAATGTTTTCAATGTTGACGCACCGGCTGCTCGCCTCATTCTGTTGTGTTTTGCGCTCTCCGCGTGATGTTCTACGGCTGCTTTGCCCCTGCTGCTCATGTCCATATCACACCGGCAAAGCGTGCAGAAACCGTGGTACGAGTCTCGACTGCTTGCGGTGAGGAAATTCTGCTCTATCGTCCCTTCAGTGTTGTTGTAAAATCTCAACGAGGAAATGACATCGTCATATAGTCACAAGCTTTATTTACATTTTATTGAACCAATGATATCAGACATTTTAACTGAACCCACTTTCGGCCAATCACAGACCAGTTGTGACAACCGTGGGGCTGAGTTCTGTCATAAACGGAACGGAATGTTCTTTAAAAGCCGGACATATAGCGTCTGGCTAATGGGTTGTGCCAGCATCCCTGTCGATTTCATGTTATAGACATCTGATAGAAAGCATTGTCCCACATGTCTGAGTAAATATGAGTTTCTTGGTATTTGCTTCAAGAAACCTATCATACTTTACGTTTTACCATGTGCAGTTTGTCTTCTTTTTATACACTCGCTTTTAGATTAGCTGTGCTTTAGACAACGTTATTTATTCTCATACGAGTGAAGGTCATTTACCTTGCTAGCATCTTCAGCCAAATGTCCTGCCTTCCTCAGAGTTCTCTCCACCTCTTGGTGGGATGAGCCTTTATATCAGATGATTTATTTGATTAAACCTTCAAAATGACGTTCCCTACTTGATATAGTCGACGTTAACGGTTGGTCACCCAGGTATAGTTTTATGTTCTATAGCCAAAATTGGTAAAAACGTAAGAGAACCTAACATTTCGTGGGGAAAAAAATATAACAAAAGGAAATATAAAACCTGTAAAGTCACAGTTTTTCCAAGTACTATACATGAAACTCACCTTATGCTCAGATTGGCACTGCCTTGTGCAATAAATAAACAGTATGAAAGGTATGTGATGAAAGGGGAGAAAGGGCACATCAAAGGCAGATTAAATGGGGGTGTACGTGTGGCACAGTAGCAGTGTCCCAGCTCCGCCGCTTCTGAAACGCTGTATATTAATGCAAACAATGACCTAGAATGGACCATTTTGGCAATCCAAGCAATGTGAGAGACATTTTGAGCCTGCTTTGCTCCTTTTCTCATGTTCTTTTTCAGAGTCACATATGAGGGTCGTTCAATAAATAAGGTGAATTTTCCAGTTTAAGGATTTACAGATAGCTTACTTTTTTCAGTGTCATCTCACAGCAAGGTTTTACACTTTTCCCATCTGTGCACAAGTTTCAATACTACCTCAGTGTAAGAATGTTAACCAAAAACTTGATAACTAACGGCTGTTCAATCCTGGAGCATGCTTCTTGGTCAGCCATCTTTGTTAATCGCCAAAACTCTTATTTCATCTGCAAAAAAAAAAAAAAACCCTGTGAAAAAGAAGTAGATCAGAAAAAAAGTAAACTTCAATCTGCATTAGAAGTCTTTATACTGAAACAAACACTTTATATATTGAATGACTCTCGTACTATGCTGCTCACTGAAGCTCAATATACAAGCCAGATGTTTGCTGACAATAAATAAGAAGACATAGATTTGTTGCATAAGAAGACATACATTTGTTGTTTACTGTCTGACATGAAATGAGAGCCTTTCTTCAAAGTGAGAGGATAAAAAAATATTTGATGTCGGTTAAATTTCAGTAATGGATAAAATAATGTTTAAACACAAAACAATGACGCTGCTTATGACTTCAACGCCAGTTCTACCCACGCAAATAGACACTGATTGATGTGAACACAAAATACATGGGGAGATGGGTATTTCTGACGTCATGGAAATTCTGGGATACTCACATTTGATTGACAAAAAAAAAGTACTGGCATTCATTAAATGTCTGCCCTCACTAAGTAAATTCTCAGTAGATTGGCATGACATGCGACACTAAATGATTTTAATAATAAAATTTAAAATTATGAACAGTAATAACATATAATAATAATAATAACAAAATAATTTTATTAACAATTTTACTTCTATTTTTATTTTTATTATTACACATCAGAAAAATGAAATTCTGTGTTTTTCAATTAACTAAAAAAGATTCTTTCAGTTGTGAGGCACAAGATAAAGATGTTATCTGTCCATTTAAACTATTATTGCACTTCTTGTCTGGAAATTTGGGTTGGAGATGAAAAAAGGCCAAATGATGCAACCAGGCCGCTGGCTTGGATAGGCCCTCCCCCACTATAGAAGGACCAAGCACCTTCATACCAAAAGTGGCTATTAGGTGGGATTTCCATTTCCTCTTTCACAATATTTTGGGGCATTTCTCTGCTACAGCATGCAGTTAGCCATCACGCTATTGGCAGGTGTTTTGTGTTATTTGGGCCATGTGTAAAGATGCATAGTAAAACGTACAGTCGCGCTGCACCAGTCTTTGCGAGTTGGTCATAAGCCATGCCAATCTAAAGAGCTGGAGGTAATAAATCATCCAGGGGCAATGGTGCCCGTGAGCATTGCTCAGAAGGAGCCAGGAGAGCGCAAAGCCAAAGGGAATTGGTACATATTTAATTGACAGATGAATACCAGCTTCTGCGGATATGCCCAAACAGTCCTGCAGGTAGAAGGCAGGTTCTACTTTAAGATTTCTTTAATATACTTAGTGATCAATTTTATTCATTCTTGCCAGGCTTGTCAACATTACTCTTGTCTGTGGCGTGTTAAATAAAAAACATTTTTTGTCACTATGTGGTGTCTGAATAATCTTTGTCCCTGTGTGAATTTGCAAGCAGTAATCTGTTTTATTATTATTAAATAATGTTGGGAAAGAACTCATTTTTCTGTGCATAATGACACAGTCTTGCAAGTTTGGGCCACCATTTTCATAAAGCCTTTTCCATGAGTTCATGGGCTTACATACACATTTCAGAACATGCCTGCTCATCTCTAGCCTAGTAAACCAGTCTGACTATTGACATGTACAAGGTACAGGGCAAGTCAGTCTGGTTATCTGTGGTTTGGGTTGGATTTCCAAATCTACGCAAGACGTGTGGCTAACAAGCACAGACTGAATCTGAAAGATCCAATCAGAGAAGCACGTAAGTGACATAAAAATGAAACTCACACTGTCGGTTGTAGGGTTAGTTAATATATATATATTCTGTAAAATAAATTGTTGGAATGGAAAGATAAGACACAAGATGGATATATACATTCAACATACGGTACATAAGGACTGTAGTGGGCATTTCACTCTACTGTCATTTAAATCTGTCTATGCTGTCCTTACGCCGAAGCGTCTACTTTTTCCAAAGCTAAACAGCTAGTGAACGACGCCTTAATAATCAGACTTCTTCCTTTTTCATCTGATTTATTAATAAAATGGCCTCAAACCACTGTCCTCTTTAGACCGTCGTAAAACTACAAAAAAAAGTACACAAGCATTGCATTAGCAACAACGTTAGCTTAGCACGCTATACAGGTTCTCTACACATAAACAAAAAGCGTCTCATACATAAAATATAATATTTCGCTTACTAACATAATATGTACATTCTTTACAACAACCATACTTACGGACAAATCTTGTCCAAGGACCATATAAGCACAACATTACAACGTAGCCGTTAGCCCGAGACGTCGTGCAGCCATATTGAACTGGCAAGAAAACAATAAACCATGTTGCAAAGCGACCACAAGAGTTCGCTGTTAGACAGCACAAAAAGCCTTGCTGTAAAACTTACCAAAAGGCAGAGTACTGTCTGAGCGGGACATGTGCATTAATTGCGTCAAATAATTTAACGTGATTAATTAAAAAAATTAATTATCGCCCGTTAACGCGATAATTTTGACAGCCCTAATATATATATATATATGTACATATACTTCACTCTCATTCAACACTATGTTTGATGCACGATTTTGAAGGAAATATATATATTTTGCAGTCATGGTCTTTTCAATTTTTTTCTTTTCATTAGATTTTATGGGGATGCTTAAGAAACCCAAAATTTAATAGCAGCACTCTTGTGAATGAATATGTGTTTGTTTAGTTCATGTTTCAAGAGAAAGAAACAATCTGTTATAAATTGACATTGTTATTACTTCTGAGAATTCACAAAACCATTTTATGAAAGCTACGCCGAAGACTCACCTACAGTATGTGTATAAAAGTAGGGGGAAAAAAGCATTTTACTGTATAATATGTACGGTGCAGCATATTTACTACTGATTATAATTATGTCTGTAAAAGATATTATTTAACATAAATGCACTCAAAACAATAGTCAGTTCATGACTGGGCTAGAGCTACCACTCGAATAATTTCCCGTTTATAACAAGTTTTTTGCTTATCTTAATTTTGGTATTGAAGGAATCTGACGTTCTAGCTAGGCTGCCGGATTCGCGCCAGCCGAACGACTCGGGCCAGCGAGACCCCGAAAATCCGTCCGGAAGGCCAAACGCCGCGCATTCACCTTAATCTTAACCCTTTGTACTGACTCCATTTTAAAGGTTTAAAGAAGGCTCACCCAGAACAAGTTGATAATTTATTCGGGTTGACAGTGATCAAACAGAAAGGCGAAACAGACACAGACTCTGGCGAGGAGGCAAGGTCACTCTATCACACGTCAACAAAAGGTTCCCGAAAAAAATGACCACGATTAGTTAAACATTCAGTCTTTTGGAAGCTCTCGCGGGGTGGGCTGTGGGCAGGAAGAAGGGTGTGTTTAGGATTATTGTTTGTTTGTGGATTGGACAGGAGGATTCGGGAGTTACTGTTGTCCGGGCAATGAGAGTTGTGGATTTTGCCATCTCAGCGTCGAAATGGCTCTTGGAGTATTGTCAGTCGTGTTATCAGTTGGATATCGAGTGTTCTCCGGTGTTGCTTGTGTTGGGACAGAGCGTCCCGCCATTTTTTCTGGACTGTCTGGGAGAACTGATTGTGAGAGTTGGTGCATCAATCTTGCTCAGTCAGTTGTATGACTCACGCGCCGGGCTTCCGTGATAAGAAGGTGTTATCTCTTATGCCCTACATTCTGCTTGTTTTCCTTAAATTATAATATAAGTGCTATTTATTTCATATTGGGTGTGTTAGAGTAATAAAAACAGTCAAACAGTAAATACGAGAAATGATACTATTCCCTGATTGATTATATTAAGTGTGTTATAGTAATGCAAACAGTTAGACGGTGCCTACATGAAAAGGTACTATCTCCTTGAGTATTCAAAAAAAGGGTTGGTGCAAAGAACTGTCATCATTCAATGAAAAACCTTGCAAATTACTGATCTCAAGCTAACCCGTATTGATTAGCCTGAGCAAGTCTTAGCTGCAGCCAGGCAGGCATGCTAGAATTGATTGCCTCTGTGAAACGCAAACTACTGCAGTACAACATTAAATGCCAAAATGGCTACATGAACACTCACTATTGGCTACATTAATTTGATAATAATGTCATTTTGTTTTTGTTTTTTTTTTAATTACATTTTTTGGTATAATATTGTACTTGTGTTTCCTTGGAGTTTTACATCACTCAGGGGAGACACAATCATTTTGTTCCTTTTCAAAGAAATACACATCAATGGTGTCATATTTTAGTCAAGAGGAACTGTGATCTATTTGAATAAGGGATTAACCGATGAGGACCACAAGAGTATAAAACACTTTTATCATCTTATGGGTGAAATGGTCTATAAATCCACGCCATTATAGTGATTGACCAAGTGCACTGCATTCTGTCAAGTACTGTAGACAAGCTTTTCTGAATGTAAATGAGATGAATATTAATTTCATTGTTGATTAATTGTGACTATAATTTGCCTTTACTAGTGTAATTCATTTTGTATTTTCATATTTCATCCTGTCTCTGTTGACCTCGAATATACATGTTGACATCGGCAAAAATCATGTATGATCACAACGCAGAGGCATACATGTATACTGTTTGTGGCTCATGGGACCTTCTTGCAGCACTCAAAAGGTAAATATGTTATCTGGTGAGATCTAAGGAGTGCTTTAAAAACAGGACTCAGCTGGATTGGACACATTTTTGTTTTTTGTCTCCCCTGGCAGCTTTTAAAGATGAATGAAAAACATGCTTCTAGGAAAACCAGTCAACTCCTGTTGCACGACAAGTACATTACAACAAATAAGTAAAAAGATTATTTTAAAGAAGAGTATTTTTTATATTTTTGCAGCTCTACAAAAATGGGCTAACTGTTTCTAAGGTGCTATAGAAAACCAGGTGCAACCATCATGTCTTCATTGACAAGGACCACAGATGGACTACACAACATGTTTTTATCCATGTTCAGCTGAAATGGCCTTGCACAAACTCTCAAGAAAATGGACAATGAAAATCTCAAAAACACTATGAAATATGAAAGGATGGGGAGTTTTCGGCATGTGTGAAAGGGGCTTAGACTTTTACACTCTTAGTGGATGGCTATTTCATTAAGAGTTTCCTAGAACTAAATATAACACCAATGTGAAGTACAAATGTAATTCATTCAATCAAATCAGTTTACATACTGCATTTACCCAGCAACCCACACAGTGCCTTCATATAGCTAAGATACACGAGTCAAAGCAAGTTTGTCATGTATACAAATGCTAAAAATTCATTTTAAAAAGGGAAGAGTTTCTTTCACTGGAAAAGGGGCGAATGCATACAAAAGAAACCTGAAAACCTTAAAATAAACCAGAATCACACACAGTATATTGTGGTGGGGTCATTTCACACCCAGTGACAGTGTGAATACAAGTGAGAAGGTTGTCTCTATATGCACTGTGAATGACTGGCATCTAATCCAGTGTATCCTATCCTTTCCTAGTTGAGGAAAGCTGTAGCTTGGCTATACGTTAAGGCCAAATGTGAATTGAACAATTTTTGGGATACAGTTACTTGCAGTTTGTCCATAAAGGCTTGACTCTGTAAATTACTTGTTCGGTGTGAAGTTACACGTGAACATCTGCTGATTTGCCCTTTAACTGTAGTTGAAAATATTTAAATTTAAGTGCAATCGTCTCAGGACAGCCAACCGATATTGTGTCTAAGGATCCCCTCAATGTCCTCTAATAGTATCACGCAACTTTAGGTATTTGGTCTGAATGTAATATCGGGCCTCTAGAAGGCACATTTTCTGCTGGGCAGAAATACTAAAGCGCAAAGCTTGCTGTTTTGGCAGATTGTTGCAGTGTGTTATTAGACTGCCCAAAGTGGAGTATAAACAATTGGTGGCTGAAAGATTGTGAGTTTGATTAGGACACAGACAGGTGGATTCTGAATTCTAATGACAAAAGCCACCGGGCAATATTGTGTACTTGTTAACATTTTCTATGGCCACACAATGGCTAAAGTAATGAAAATGCTCCACTCACACACAAATCACTGCTATTATGCATTGTCGTCTTCCACACAAATGTCTCAATGCGAGACTATGAGAGTAACACATTTAAAGGGAATGAGAGGAGACACTTTGATTGGCAGCGACTTAAGTTGGCTGTAAACACTCCAACAGTGACAGAGCTGCATGGATGGGCCCATCCATGAAATTGCTTAAATGCGATCAAACCCACCTACAAGTAAGTACAAATCTATACTGCCTGAGGCACCAGATATAAGCCAGTCACTTATATAAAGCCCTGAATGTTACTGTAAATAAGATCATATGTGTTTGGCCTCAGTAGCTCATTACAAAACAGACGGCAGTCAGAATAAATAAGATTAAATGAAAAGGTTTACGTTTAAAGACACATTTTCAGCCAAGCCCTGTCTTGTACATAAAATCAGCTGGGATATACTCCAGCTCACCTGCAAAATGGATGATTACAAGCAATATATAAAATAGATGGCTATTTAGCCAGGAAAATTGGGTTTCAAGAAACTACTTGTAACCCACCATATTCTGCATATAGACCTACTCACACTGGTGTTTTGAACGTCTAATTTGTTCATGAATATTACAACGTGCACCATTTGGTTCATGAATATGAAATAGATGGAACGCCAGGCTCTCGCCGTAATCAAGAGTCGACACACACAGTCCGTCATCAGCTGTGCTCTGCTGCAACATTTTCTCTGCTTTATTTAGCCAATCACAGATCGGCAGAGCAGAATGTTGGTGTTGGAACCAATTGGCCATAAAAAATGTGTGAATCTGACAACTTTTGTCACAGCGGTTATTTTAGTATATCTAGGGTAGTCTCCCTCGCCTGCTTTACTCTTTTTTTTTTCTTTCTGAATCTTCCACCGCCATATTTATTAATTAAAAAACACAGCCTTCTGTGTGACAACCTTAATTCTCTCTCTTTCTCAGAACAGAAAACAAAAATCTAATTGGCAAATTACAAGACAAACAGGATGCAACAGCAACACTGGCCTGGAGCTGAAGTGCTAACATTGAAGGCTTTGTTCCAATATGATATACTTGTACTATAACCAGAAGCATCTCTTTGCATAGCGAGAATATGATTAACAACATAGTGAACAAATAATCACTAGATGAGTGTCACAAAACGTGTGATGTAAGCTTCATCATGGCCCACCTTCTGGTATTGCTTCTTTATTTATTTATTTATTTGCTGAAGTTGATTGATGTTGTTTTGTTTTTTGTTTTTGGGTGGGGGCATTTCTCCCTCATTCTCGCATAGGTACATGCAAATACTAATGTTAATTTTAAAATCAGCACTGTTGGCTCAAAAGCTCTGCCTATAGAAATGTATTAAAAGGATTGTAGTACCTAGCATTGAACAATAATACACTTCAAATTGCTAATTTGCAGAATCTGAAGACGCCAAGACTACTAATACAGTTTTTAAAACAAAGTGCAAAGGGAGCATAACCATTCATGGTAGTGACTGAGATGCTACTCTAATTAACATTATGGCATAGTATTATGAACTATAGACTTCAGCAACAATGTGTTTGTACCCCAAGTGTATTTTGAACAGTAATTCATGAGTTCAGTCAGCGGACATTGCCTATTGGTGAGAAGATGAAAGACTACACTGCAAGTGGTAACCAAAGTAGGTTAGTCAAGCAGAGTTACTGTTCTTAACAGGACAGTAATGATGATCCTTTTCATTACCAAGGTGTAAATGACATAAAGATCAGGGACTCCCCCTCAGTTTGCATCCTTATTCCCTGCTTGGATAATTAAAGTCCAAACAGCAGGTGTTATTTAGATGGGCTTTCAAAATTCAACTTAAGCAGTGTATCCATGGAGCCATTAGGGTGAAATGCACAATGTTTACTGAGTGTAACGAATGTAGGCAGTGCGAGAAATAATTAAGACTGGAGGATTTACGGCTGCCATTTGGAAGGCATAAGAAATCTGATGTAATGTATATGTAACGAGGGGGGAAAAAATTGAGAAAAATCTAGCATGAGATATAATGTTTTACAACTTTACATGATTTCATTTTCTATAGCATTTGTCCTCATTAGCGCGTGGGTGAGCTGGAGTGGGGTACACCTATATTGGTCACAGTCACATGGGGTAGATAAAAATACAAATTCATCATGGCTATGGATCGTTTAGAATAATTCACATTTGAGAATGCCACTGTAGAGAAAACCTATGCAAACACAAAAATAGCATATCAACTCTACACATGAGAGGAACCAACATTCAGAACCCAAACCTCAGAACTGTGGGGCTGACATCCTAAGCATTAGGTTGCCGTAATAGAGCAATGTTAGTGTTTAGTCATGCATATCATTGTGAACACCAAAAATTGGAATACCGTTAGTTGATTTCAAGGTATTCAGAGATAAATCCTGGACTGATTATATTCTAGCCTGCACAAACAACAGCCCACGCAAATATTATAAGAAAAAAAAAAAAAGAAGATTCATGCTCATTTCTTTAAATGCTGTCGTGCAAGCCACTTTGACTCCACCGTCTTCCTTAAAATAGCAATACTGCTATGTTTGGAGAGTGTCAGCAGTTATTAATCCAAACACTAATCCGTATTTCAAAGCACATGCTGTTCACTTCAATTTTGAAATTGTGCTGATTGGGGATAAAAAGTATTGACTTTTAATGTTCTTAACATTAAATGATAAACTGCATCATTGAGTTTAAAATGACAAAATCAGAGGCGTCGCGTCCCATTAGGCATACGCAGGCATTTGCCTAGGGCCCCCAGCCAGCAGGGGCCCCAAGAGGGCCAACAGATTTGGCACACAAAGATTTAGCATACTCAGCTTCACCGCACTGTCGTAGCTACAAGTATTGGGAGTGATTCAACACTATGGAATCATTTGGCAGATTTTCAATTCTGGTATCAGTCCCAATTAGCATCCATGTTTTTATGCAAGTTCATTCAGTTTTAACAATGTCTGATTGTAAATGGTGTTACAAAATACTTTTAATACTGCATTCCCATGTACCTACTGATGACACAGCACTAGAAGCAAGACTGGGTTACTTATCAAGCTAATAGTTATTTAGGAGACTTTAAAGGTGGAATATTGACCCATGGCCAGTAAGCTAAGCTACCCTGAAGGTTTGATCTAGAAGTGCTTCTACATGAGCTTTCTGAATATACCTCAGTGTACTATTTTGCATACGTTTTCACAGGCCAGCTCATTATTCATGTGACTACTTAAAGAAATGGTGATTTTTCCAAGAAAGTCTATTAATGGGTCTATCGTAATCCCCGTTGAATACTCTATAAGAAAAATATAACATATATGAATCTAAAATAATCCTAAACGATTTTATTAGCAATTTTAATACTCCTTTCAGCAAGGTTCCTTGGGTATGCAGTATGCCGCTGCGTACGTTCCCATAGCAACCAGTCCTGTTATTGTCCTACGTCACAAGCGCTGCATATTCTGAGAACGAGAATAGGCGTAAGTGTAAGGTGCGCATTTTGAGCAGAGGACGGCCACCCCACCTGAGGATTAATCTGTGCGTCCATGAATGAATGTAAGTATTTCCTCTTCATGCCATAAAGTTCTTATGATAAGTTAGAGCCGTTATCAGCGCGACTGTTTCGTGTTTTTCCTGTTACGTCGGCTGGTTGATCTCACTCGTTCTTGCTGCGTCGAGGAGACCGTTCTTTACATTATATTCGCATTGCATATTTGCTTTAAGAGGGAAGGTGTTAGTTTAGCATCTTAAAATGATGTTGTACATCCATGAGTGTAAAGTGCTTAGTTTTCGCCACTTTTATGGCCAAGATGACCGCACGCAGCGCGCACTCGAACCCCCCCGACCTTCGTGTTCATTTTACTGCGCAAATATGTATGTGTGTCACGTGACTCAGATCGAGAGTGGGTGGCGATCGGGCCTTTTTTTAATTGGCAAAATAAAGAGAAGTTATCCGTCTGGAAATGAAAAGAGAAAAAAAAAAAAAAAGCAGAAGAGGAGAAAAGGAAGCAAGAAAGCAGTGAGTGTACTATGTTACTGTAGTTTTATGTCTTAATGTAGTAGAAGCCGGCCACTCTGAGTGTCCTAAAAAGCACTCTATGAGACTGAGGCGTTATTATACTTTTATTAAATATGCTATTGCTCCAAGTCCAACTGTCCCCCTTACTTGCACACGCTCAAAGGGCCCCATGTTGCTTGTTGCCTGGGGCCCCCAGGGACCCTTGCTACGCCTCTGGACAAAATGATATACCTACAACAAAAACCCCAGTGAGTAAAATAAAAAAAAAAAGTCGCTCCTTACAAACACTATCAGCATAACATACATAATATCGCCTAACACATTCACTGTAAAAGGGAAAAAAAATGTTTTCTATTATTGATGATACAAGATAAAACGGAGGAGTTCACAGGATGACTTATTTGTGTTTTTCCCTGAAATTGAGTGACAATATCCTCTCGTGGCACATTGCAACGAGGTTCACCAATAATGTATTAGTACATGGCAACAAGGGAACAATATGTTCTAACAGCCTTGTTCCGTCACAGAAAACACTAGTTGGAAAAAAAAAAGATGTTGTCATAAAAGGAGTGAAATGTAGGAGAGGCAATGCAGAGGCTCACACTATTGAGGGAATCTTGTCAACCATAGAAGATTCTCTTTTTGGTTCAGTAGTGTTTGACTGGGGGCCAGTTACTCAAGTTCCATTTCTGCCAAATAAAACAACAGTCTGCACTCCAGCAGCTACAGTCTCAAACAACCATAATATCTCAGTGAACACAAATTCTAACACTGATTTTGTTACTCTTTTCATTGTAATAAGTTGCAACATGAATGGCCATGTTGCAGGGCATGCAAGGCGAATACAGTAGCACATTGTTTGATTTGTTCAAATGAACTTTCTCGAAAATAGAACGTGTAATGGTTATGTGAGAACTGCAATACTAGCAAGTGAGAAGGAAGAGTGCCATGGAATATTGAGAGAGTAAAAAAAAAAGTCTCATCATGACAGTCATCACTTCAGCTATTATCCCAAATTCTCTCAGGGAATATCTCAGTAAGGCAGAGTAAACTTGAGACTGATAAGCAGACAATGAGATTTGCTGGGGCTTTGAGGAAAAGCCCTTCCAATGACTCGCTTTCACCTCAACCGGGTTCAAATTTGACACATCAAATGAAAATAAACAGGGTGACTTTGATGTAGGTTGGTCTTGATTGTGAAGTTTGAAGTGAAACTATCGTGAAAGAGTTGTGGCTTATTTCATTCCATAGTTTTTTTTTTTTTTTTTTTTTTTTGGGGGGGGGGGGGTACACTGTAATATATTTATGTCACACTGCTGTTGCCATAGTGTGCACTTCCTGTGGGTGTGGTATTGCAGTATAAAAGGAATCACTGTGATGTGTCGGGGGCACTTATGATGAGAAGCACACTGAATAAAGAAGTGTTGTTCCAGATACTGTATCCACTGTAAGTCTCGGCCTTACATGTAGTGTACTTAGATTAAGGAAGTACATAACAGGCACTTTCATTTGTGTTTGTACTTGGACTGTATACCAATGTGTAGTTTTTGCCTGAGGAGGTTTATATGGTTGGCCCGTAAAACAGCTGGTTAAAGAGTAACCCCAACACTTCTTACTCTGGTAATACACCAGGCACGTCTACGGCACGACAACATTGCCGCCGCGTCAACGCAGTAAAACGCGGCCGTTAGAGTCAATGAGCCATTGCACACCAGGCACAGTGCAGCCGCGTTTTAGATGCGTCCTAGAAGCGGTTCAACACGTCGCACTCGAAAAGAACGGCACAGTTTATTATTTGATGCGAGACACGACCCTCCTGCGTCAAAACTACTAGGTAGGAATGGGCTGACAGGAAGTCACTGGTGTAATTATACGGTGGATCCGGTCGATTTTTCAAAATAATAAGTAATTAAATTTAATCACTTCTGCGTGGCGCTTTAACTTGAGAAAAATCCACCAATAAAGCTTTTGAAAACCGTTCATAAGAAAAAAAAAAAAAGATTCATTGAGGCATTTCATTTGTAAAATACATGTTAAAATCTTTGTCAGTGGGATTGTTTTTCTCTTTAGCACAGGACTTCTTTTTTCTTCTTTCTTTCAGAAAAAAAGCTGACCAATACGCGGGGTCTGAAAGGCAAATGGTTGTTGTATTATTATCTTTAAATACCCGCTACTCTCGCGTGATCTTGCAATCCTCACGTGAACCGATCGAGCCGCTCAACAGACGCTCTGCTTGTGAAACGCGTCCTATGGAAATTTGGGGCGAGCATCAGTGGTGCGTAGACGCGCCGGCAACGTTGTCGCACTGTAGACGGCACGGTGGTGTATTACCAGGGTCAGCCTGATTAATTTCTATATGGGTTATACTACAGTGGGGAGAAAAAGTATTTGATACACTGCCAATGGGTTTAGTGTATCAAATACTTCTTCTCCCCACTGTATATACAGTGGTACCTCTTCATACGAATTGAACTCGTTCCAGGACTTGGTTTATAAATTGAAATGATTGTATGTCGAGCGGGATTTTCCAATAAAAATACATTATAATTCGATTAATACGTTCCACAGCCCAAAAACCTACACTAAATACCTCATACATACCGCAGATATAAATTACTAATAGCAATTACACATAGCAAAACAAATGCATTATAAATATAAAATGGAATTTGAATAATATGATACAAGTAATAATAAAAACAAATGAATGTAACGAATCAGGTTCTAATGTGGCAGCTGTGTTTTGCATGCTGTTCCTGAATACACCATGTGACTGACGAGAGAGAGGTGCGGTAGAGTGTTTTTACTTTCGCTTTTCATGTTGTTGTTGTGGGCGGGGGTAGGGGGACCATTGAAAAGTGTTGTCTAGCCAGTTCACTTACACGCACACCACGCTCATATTTTTTATATTATCAAATTATCATTTCCTTCTTAATTTCTTTTTAACTTCTTTGGACCCATGTTGAAAAATCCACCGTGCATCCGTCATGCGGGAAAACAAGAAAATTGCGACGCTGTCATAAATCGTCGTATTTCCAGCACCTCGACATATGTCGAGACAAATGGGGACTCAAATTTTACGTCAGATATCGAAGGGATCAGATGTCAATGCGATCGTATGTCAAAGTACCACTGTATTTGGTGTTTTTATTTGGGAGTCAGTTGCTTTTTTTCAGTGGCCTTACATTTTTCATAATTCTCTCTTTGTTAATTCTGTTTGATAACTTCTATCGTGACCTGTTGCTAATGCTTACTATCTGTGTGGTTTTTAAGTCTTGGTTTGTCCTGCCATATTCCCTTTTGTTTCCTGGCCAGTCATCTACCCGCCTGCCACTTGTCTCTTGTCATGTGCAACCTTTTAGTTCTGGTTTGTTTGTTTCTTCCTCTCTCAGATCTTCCCCTAGCCTGCGGTTTGTATCGTGCAGAAGGATTTGAGGATTAGTGGGGTAATTTTAGGTTCAACCTGGGATTTCTGGTGACATGAAGGTGGGTCACTTTTCATTCGAACGTATCACTATGTATGCTGAGTTATGAAGAAGACTTAAAGTACTACAGCTCATACTAAAAGTGGAGATAATGTGTACAGACCTTCTTGCAACAGTCCTCCAGAATTTGGTAGGGTTTTGCACGAGAGTTGATGTATTTTGTTTGTATGTAACTACACAAAACAAAACAACAACAAAAACATTCTTATTTTACTCATTGAATTGATTGAAATAGGAAATCTTATTTCTTGATAAAGTTGCTCATACTTTTGGCCAAATACTTCATTCACAAAAAAAAAAAAAAAAAAATGTAATGATTAAAAAAAAAAAATTTTTTTTTTTGAGTGATTTTGAGAAATACTTAATATTAACTAGAGACTACTCACAAAAAGGTGTCTCAAAACTGAAAAATATGTTTTTAATTTAATGCAGCATGGTCATCCTTTTTTATTCTTTTGTATATTTCTACTAGGGCTGTCCCAAACTACTGTTTTTCTCTCGATTAGTCAGCAGACTTTTTTCAAACGATTAGTCTAATATACGTATATACATGTATACATATATTTTTAACTAATCTGGCGATTTAGTTTTTGTTGACACTCATTAATTCACAAAACCATTTTGGAACACTTGAATTCTACATTAAAGTACAAATAAACATGTAAATAGCGATAATAAATCACATATAGACAATGTGGCCAAATGCTGATAGCATTAACTGGTGCAAAAGAATGGAATGTAAACAGATTCAGAACACTGACTTTTCCTTTCCAAGATGATTTAAAAACAATTCTTAAAAAAATATAGCATTAGGATTATAGTATACTACTATACATAATAGTATTATAATACATATATAATAAATATAGAAAATATATATACAAATACATGCTTGATTTGTTAGATTCCTGTGAAACATCTAGACCCCTAAGGTCGTCTGGAACCGGTCTCCTGTATGTTCCAAGAACAAGAACCAAGCACGGTGAGGCAGCATTTAGTTATTATGCTCCTCACCTCTGGAACAAGTTACCTGAAGGTCTGAAGTATGCTCAAACTGTTAGCTCCTATAAATCAGGGATAAAAACGCTTTTATTTGGCACAGCATATCCATAACTGTCTATCTATTTAAAGCTATTTACTTTCTATTCCTCTTGTGCTTTATCTCCATTGCTGATTTCAATTATTATTATTATTAGTATTAGTATTAGTATTAGTAGTAGTAGTAGTAGTAGTAGTGTTTTTATTTATTCTATGTATAATTTTATTTCCTGTTTCGATAGTCTTTGTTTTTACGTTCTATTGATTTAATGTGATTTTTATGATCTTTATGTGATGTAAAGCACTTTGAATTGCCTTGTGTTGAATTGTGCTAAATAAATAAATTTGCCTTGCCTTGCCGATAATAATTATAATATTTATTCATTGCCAATCAGATTTTTCATAAAGGGTATCATTTTAAAGCTATTGTTAGTGTAGAATCCGAATTCCGAAGTACTGTATGTGAGATTAACTCCAGAAACCATTATTTATTATGTTGAAAATGACGTGCTTTTATTTTGCAATGGTCACCGGAAGTACGTTCACTAAACCGCTAACAGTAAGCTTTACACTCTGCAAAAAAATGCACTTTTCGTCATTGCATGTGGTGTCAGTACTATACAGTATATATATATATATTTTTTTTTTCTTCATTTTCTTCGTTTGCAAATGCTGATAACCAGCAATTTTTCATGTTTGAAGTGTCACCTTTTAAACACAAGTTGGGTTTTGGAGAAGACTGCCAATGCTATATAGCAGGCTGAAGTATTTAGTAGGGTGTCTTTTGCCCTATTAGTCTCAATGTAGGAATCTGTGGAAGGAACTGGAGTCTAATATGCCATCAACACGCACGTGTACACGCACGCGTACACACACGCACAAATGTATGCACGTACGCTCGCACACGGTCATAAAACGCAGCCGTGAAAATTACCATGCTCATTTTTATTTACAGTACGATAAATGAACTTATTGCATATCGTGACAGGCTTAGCAACTTCAATAAAAAATGTCGTAAGTTAGTTAGATTGACTTATGATCTGCCAGCTTGTTGACTCCTGTCGTCTTCCAAAATTACAAATGGGTGACGGCGCTTTATGTGTTTATTCACGGCCGGCGACGTGCAGCCTGGTATGCAAGCTTGGCATAGAAGGGACGGGACACAACAGTGTACCCTCCTTTGTTTTGTTGGGGAAAAAAAAATCAATGTTTTGGCCACTATGGTGCATTTTTAACTTTCCACGCATATACTTTCTTAACCCTTCATTAGCTGTCGACGTGATGTTGTGGTCGTCGACACATTTACATCATCGATCGGGACAGCTCTAATTTTTACAGTATGCTGTTTGTATGCTTTCTCGTATGTGACCATTTTTCAATAACAAAAAAAAAAAATCATCCCCTGTACTTTTGCTATTAATTATGTAGAAATATTTTATTCGCCTGGGCTAATGAAACACACAACTCACTTGAGGGGTTAAAATTCAAATCACGTGACAGAGCTTTTCTATAAATTGTAGCATCCTGAGAAGAAACATTTTCAAGTTTTATGCATAGGAAGCTAGCAAACTGCATGTTTTAGTCGTCGAAATTTAATATGAAATATGATGGAATGGAAGGAAAATAATTGACAAAACTTTCCAAACATCTCCTGCTGAATAAAAAACACACTTCACTGCTTGCATTTTGAATGCAGTCCAAACAATTGGCACATTTCTAGGGAGAAAATCTTGGTGAACACTATCCAAACAAGCTGCTTGAATGCTTTCAAAGCTCGGAGCCTCTTCAGCTATAACTTGTCTTTTGAATCCATATCCAAGAGATTTGTATACCACCTTAAAATAGTCAAGAACCAGGTTTCATTTCCAAGAATACTATAACTCTATGAGTAATGCGTTCTAAGAATAAAGTGTATTTTCAGTGCATATTTTCTGTTTTTCATGGTATTTTAATCGGTTTTATGCTGGTGCATGTTAAATAATCAGTATATTTTACTGCATAATTTAAGATGTCAAATAGTGGGAAATTGCCCGTAATGCAACTAGTTAAAAAAAAAAATTAAACCAAACCTCTACTCTAAAATTTTAAACCTTTTTGTCAACTAATGATAGATGTAACGAAGTAGAGGCCACCTTACAAATGCTATGTTGTATTTAAAACTTAACATGACTAGATGGAATTGTAAAATATTGATGAATCACAATATTAAGCCAATAAAACATTAACTGGGCTGCTTCATTCTTTGTTTACAACTGACCTTTGCATACATGTCATGCTGTAATTGGCATCACAACATCATTTGTTGTCATTTTGCATTGTTCAGATTAGTGTATGGTAAATGCTTGAAATTACATTTCTGAAAACTGCATGCTTAAATAGTTGACTTGATTTTTCATGCCTAATGTGTAGTTGCAGATAATTTCCCAGGGACACTATATTTCATGAAGCATTAGTAGAAAGTGGTTCAGAGCTAAAGAGGCACAGGCAGCAGTGTACCTAAAAGCCTGAGCGTAGCCTTATTATCACAGGCCCTTACGAGCAATATTCTGGGAAAGAAAAATCAAGAGTAAGAGGGCTACAAAGTAACAAAGTGTCATTATGACATTAACACAGTCAATACATTAGACACACCTTTTTGTGAACAAACATACAGTAGAGAGAGCCACCTTTTTGAGTCATGAGTTGATTTGAAAATATACGCTGGTGGATAGCACAGAGTAGGATTTGCTCAATGATTCCCTCTCTGCTGTAAAAGGGCATATGCTATTTTAATGCATAACATTAGATCTAAATCTCTCCAATCTTGAATACACTGGATTTACAGTATTTTTTACACAAGTTATTGACACTGGAGTATCTCGACTTAATAAAACAGGATATTGTTTGGAGGCACACAAGGATGATTTCAAGGAACTGTCGATCATCGAGCAGTCGTCAAGTAAAGCTAATCTTAAATAGCGTCCTCTCCGCTCCACTTACTCATGTCAACCGGACACATAGTATAGAGCTTCACACACACTGTGCTTTATAACTTTAAAATGCATTTTCGAAAGGAACGAACCGGTCTTTACACTTTATCTAAAGACAGCTGCAGGTATGAATTATGACCATTCCCATGACCAATCCTAGAATCACAGAAAACGGATAAAGGCTAACTTGACATTATCAACTGATGATGGGGGGAAAAAAGTACAACGTTACAAGGTACAATGTTAGAACGCAAAGCCTACAAAAGAGAGAGAGAAAAAGAGAGAGAATTGCTGACACCTCCTCCATCAACTGTGAGATGCAGCTGAGCAATTAGTAAATGAATGTTGGGGTTTTAGACAGGTTGAAATTTAGTCCTCTTGTATGAAAGCATATTTCAGCTCAATTATGGATTCCATCCACTTAAGGGGCTAAAGAGCAACACAGTGTTCCACAAACAGCTCATCTGATGATATATGTTTATACTGTCCATACATTTATACATATATTCTATGAGATGAGCGCCAGTATCCCTGTGAATCTAGTGAGAATATTCGGCATGAATGATGAGTGAATGAATGAATATTACACTTTTGCTGTAATTTCTGGACTATAAGGTCCACCTAATTATAGGCCTCACCCACCAAATTTCACTAGAAAACAGCATTTGTTCCCATATAATCGACACCAGACTATAAAATGCAGGTGTCCACATAATATATACAGGTAGTTCCTGGGTTACGAACGAGTTCCGTTCCAAGGCTGGCAATGTAACCCCAATTTCCGCGTATATTAATTACCCTTAAAGTACCTCCAAATACAAAGTAACTGCCGAAAAACATGTAATATACATCATATTAATAAGATCAAGTAAAAAATAAGATACTGTGAGGTACGTTGTGTTAAATGCTGTTATCTTGAATGACTATGCGGGCTTTTAAAAATATATATATATCTTTGGGCTTTGCTCGCGAGTGAGTCGCTTTGCTGAGAAAAAAGGGTGATGTGGAAAGAGTAGGGAGGTGAGAGAGGGGGGATCTCATGCCCACTAAGGTCGCTTCTCTTAACGCGAGCCCGCTGTCCAAACTCAAAAAACCGCAAGACTCGCAAGAGGAGTTGGCGCTGGGGGAGAAGTAGCAGCAGCAGCAGCAGAAGCAGCATGAGAACAAGAAAGTGGAAAGTCCCGTCATGACGCTCTCAAGCCGAAAAGGGCGCTTCTAGGGCGGACATATGATAGCGGGTGGGACCTGACGCTGTCAGGAACTGCAGGGCAGCAGCGACGAGGAGGCATGGTAAGTATAGGTACTGTTTACAGGACCGAAAAAAAAAACACGACTGGAGACAGAATGGCGGATGAGACTTCAGCATCGTAAGGTCGAAATCGTGTACATTGGGTACGTCGTAACCCACAGGGTTAGGGTTGGACTAGTGACTTTGAAATTAATTGTTCCCGATTAATAACATTTAAATTGCACAATAATATATATCACAATCCTTTTTTTTGTTTTGTTTTTCGTTAGATCTTAGTGAAGGAGTGAATCAAATATACACAGATGTGATAGCCTGGTACACCAGACTCACCGCTGTTCCAGCCATTGAGTCTGGCCACCATTCAGCGGATATTTCCAGGGCGGAGCAAGCCACAGCAAACAGACCAATCAGCGACGGGCGGACGTTATGTTAGTAAAGCGACGAGGAACTTGCGCGCGGAATTAAACATACGAGTAGAGCGGAGTTTATTCAACATGGCTAGCGCGAGACAGACTGTTGTCAATGACTTGTATCGATGTGATTTTGGTCATTTAAAACTAATTTTACCTTGGATTGAAACATATTCTCAGCTCTCCTGTTCGCCACCTGTGTTGTTGTGAAGAGGACTTCCGACGCGGAAGAGTCGTCACACAAATAAACGAATCTGATTGGACGTTTGATTGTGTTCTTGCTCGAGAGGCCGTTAATGGGCTGGGTCCCAGACTATTCTCACAGTGTTTGAAAAATACAGGGAGAACAGTCTGGCCGTGCCGGGCAACAGGTGTGAATATTGTTAACCTCTAATAAATAGATTTACTCAGATTTATATACAAAACAATAAAAAAATAAACGGAAAATATCCCTGAACATTTTTTTTAATGAATTATTGTACGATGGAAGAATGTTTTAGGGAAAAAAACCTGGATCACAATTGAGGGTCTTTTCAGGATCTATATGTAATTCCAGAAAAAAGAAAACAATAAGTGAAAAATAAGGAATTACTTCAACATTGCAGTTAATTTATAAAATGAACATCCTTGATTGTATGCGCACAATGGCCACAGGGGGGCAGCTCTTTGAAGAGAAACACCGGTATTGTTAGACTTGTGGAGATGTTTTATATAACTTGTTTTTGGAAATGTACAAAGTACAAAGTGCATGTGCGAGTGAGTGTTGTTATATTAATTGTCTATTACAATAAATTTTGTGTCATTTGTGTCCATTAATATATATTCTTTGAGAATTAAATGAGGCAAATCGATGCTAATATTCATTAGATGTTGAATGACGTATTCCATTGTATGTAAGCTTTAAACTAGCAGGCACATTCAGAAAAAAAGTATATATTTTATTTTAATCCTCAGAATGTGTAATTAGGGCCCGAGCACTAAGCGTGCGAAGGCCCTATTGTTTTGCAAAGGATTATTATTATTTATTTATTTATTTTTATTTTTTTGTCAGGGCAAATGAAAATGGCCAATTTGGAGGCCTGAACATGCACGAAAAGTCACCAAAATTTGCACATACATGTGGAAAATTGTAAATTTCGATAATTTTGCAACGTTGCAAAAAAACGTAACAAAATGGCTCAGTGGCGCCCCCTTGAAATTTTAAAATGGGCCTATAACATTAGGGTCTGTCAGCGTAGAGCTATGAAATTTGGGGAGTCTATACCTTGTCCAAAACCACTCCAAAAAAGCATTTACACCCATATTCCAAACCCAACAGGAAATCGGTTATTTTGGATTGAATATGAAATTTGTATCGATTTACAGGGTGCACATTTGAGACCTTTTCGCCGAGGGAGTTAGTTGGATCATCTTCAAAATTGGTGAGACTGTTCAGGAGACATATGAGATCTTAACTTTTTAAAATGGTGCGTTTTCATTCACGGGTCTGACCTGTGCGTGGTGCCAAATTTGGCCATTTTTGCAGCAAAATGACAAATTCAGTAAATGACTAATAGTTCCTTGACACAACGTTCAATCTTTTTCATATCTGGCATGTATGTGCGGTATCCCACCCTTAACACGAGTGCATTGAAATATTACCCATAAGGCCTAGCGCCCCTTAGTGAGAACAGGAAATGCCTTTTTTCACGAGACAGGTTCCTCCTCCAAGGGAAAAAAATCTGTTGACCTCACACCTGCATCAGGGGAGCCTTAAGACCTGTTTTCAGATGCCTGATGAAAAATATTGAGGTTTCGTTGAAGCGGAGGGGTCCAAACAGGAAAGTGAAAATGACCGTCAACAATTTGTCTCGCAAAAAACTTTGAACAGTCATAACTCGGCACATATACAACATACCTGCGCCAAACTTCCCGTGCTTGTTGAGAGTCATACCCTGAAGGGTCTTGTAGAGGTCATTTGAATCAACTCTACAGTGCCAACTACTGGCAACAGAAAGGAGTTTTAAAAATTGGGTTGGGTTTTTTCAACATAGAGCAATGAAATTTGGGGAGTCCCTACCTTATGCAAAACTGCTCCAAAAAGTCTCTTGCACCCATTTTCCAAATCCAACAGAAAATCAGGTATTTTGGATCGAATGTGAAATTTTTATCCATTTGTAGTACAGTTTACATTTGGAGGCCTGAACATGCACAAAAACTCACCAAATTTTGCACATACATGCGGCTTTGCATGGATTTCGATAATCTTGCGATGTTACAAAAAAAAATGTAACAAAAGGGCTCAATTGCGCCCCCTTGAATTTTTCAAAAAGGCGTTTCCTATTAGGTTTTTTTAACGTAGAGCAATGAAATTTGGGGAGTCGATACCTTGTGCAAAACTGCTCCAAAAAGTCTCTTGGACCCATATTCCAAACCCAACAGGAAATTGGGTATTTTGATCGAATGTGAATTTTTTATCAATTAACAGGGTGCACATTTGAGACCTTGTCACAGAGGGAGTTAGTTGGATCATCTTCAAAATTGGTGAGACTATTCAGGAGACATAGGAGATCTAAAATTATCAAAATGGTGCGTTTTCATTCACGGGTCTGACCTGGGCGGGGACCTAAATCGGCCATTTTTTCGGCAAAATGACAAATTCAGTAAAACACTAATAGCTCCTTGACACAACGTTCAATTTTTTTCATATCTGGCATGTATGTGCGGGTTCCCACTCTCAACACGAGTGCATTGAAACAGTACCCATTAGGCCGAGCGCCCCCTATTGGGAACAGGAAATGCCTTTTTTTACTAAACAGGCTCCTCCTCCAAGGAAAAAAAATATATTCACCTGAAACCTGCATCAGGGGAGCCGTAAGACATGTGTTCAGGTGCCTGATGAAAAATACTGAGGTTTGGTTGAAGTAGAAGAGTCCAACAGGAGAAGTGAAAATGACTGAAGCCATTTCGTCTCACCACAAGTTTTGAACAGTCATAACTTCTACAACATATCTGCGCCAAACATCTCGTGCTTGTTGAGTCATACTCTGAAGGGTCCTGTAGGGGTCATTTACATCAACCCTACAGCGCCAACTAGTGGCAATAGAAAGTCACTCATTTTTCTAATATATGTCCAGTTCTTTTCAGGTTGGTCATTATAGTTTCAAGACCTTTTGAAATACTTATTTTACGGTCTATGTTCACATGTCTCTGTCTGTTGCCGTGACGACCCTTTATTCGCTCCTTTTTTGTAGTACTCTGTCCAATAGGGGTTTTTATCTCTTAGGTGTGTGAATGTAAAGAGGCAACTTTCGAGTGTTAGGTTCTAATGAGATGATTAGAGAGGACGATCTGCCACCACCCTGATCTGCACACTGTCCGAGCTGCGTGACGTCCGAGTTGCGCTGGATTGCGAGGGCCCGATCAGTCCTGCTTGCAGGCCTAGTTTTCCTTGTTATGCGTGTTTAATGTTGCAGTTGACCTCAACCCTGAGTGTAATAAACGTCTTGAACCTCTGTTATTTATTTTCCAAATAAGCTTGACTCCATGTTAAGAGGCATAATTTGTAATTAGTAGACCAGAACCTGTGCAAACAGTGACAGTGTTGCTTGGAATGTAAACTCCCAAACTGCGATTGTATTCTTTTTTTTTTTTTTTTTTTAATTTGCCTTTCTCATTGTAATTAATGAATCAAAATTAAGGCGTTGAAGTCCCGCCCTTAATAGAGTATATATATACACGTTGCACTTAAGGTTAAATCAATTTTCAACATAGAGCTTTAAAAAGTCTCAAATTTGCTTCAATCAAAATCCTTTACCATATGGTAGCATTTGCTAAACTGTGACAGTTGCGTAAACGTCTTGAAGTTGGAAAACGTCCTTCATTTGGTGCTATGCAGTGTTGTTTTTGTCGACGATGACAATAACGAAAATATTTAATCAACGAACAATTTTTTCATTGACGGCGTCAATATGACGCGCTGAAAACGTGTCTTGGGAGACTAAAACATAAGCCGCTGGATGCCTGTTGTTGTCTGACGACACGAGAACTAGATACAAATTCGCCTTAGTTGCCGTCATAAATTCATAGTGTGTGATATTTTCTTATTATATGTGTAGTTAGAATGAATTTGGCGGTGTTTGGTCATGTCACTCATTTGCTGGCTGTACCCCCCCCCACACACACACACACACACACACACACACCTTTTCCCCACACACTGGCGTGTGCCAATTCCATTGCTCCTTTTGTGAAACGTGTCAGGTGCTCAGGGCTGTCAACAGTCTTGCAGGGGCCCGGGGACAAGAGATCATTATAAGGCCCCCTTACCCCACCCCTGCCACCAGCTTGTCACGACGACATACGCAGAGCACTTTTAATGCTTTGCAAGCAATGACAGTGTAAATTTTTAAAGCATTTAATTTGAGATGGACAGTTAAATTTAACAAACCGTAATGTGATGTGACACAATATAAACAAAAAATGTTCCCTCTATTGTCCCATGTAGGCAACAATACAATACAACTGAGAGTGCTATACCTGCCTGCTAAGCAACAAAACGGTATAACTACATCCTGTGCCTGCCCCCCTCTACATCCCTGGGGGTTATCAAGCCCTCAAACAGTGATGCGCCTAGATTTTTTGACAGCAAAGTCATTTATAACATCAATGTAATCCAGTTTTTTCATTTTCCTGAATTTGTTTTGGTTGCCTCCTAGTGTGTCCCTGTGATTGGCCATTGATTTCACCTGTTGTGCCTGTTCCTAGTGTAACCTCCAACCAGCATCCTCCTGTGTCACCCAGTTGTTCCTCGTTGTCTCGTTACCCCTTGTCTGCGTGTGTGTATATAATCTCCCAGTTTCTTTTCACTCCATGTTGCGTCATTGTCAGTGTCGATGTCAACTCCTGTCCAAGCCCTAGTGTATCAGTCCCTCCGATTAAGTAAGTTTTGTTTGGCCATTGCCTTTTTGATCCCCATTCCTTTTGGTTGTACTTTGTGTTTTTGTTAGTTATTATTAAAAGGTTTTTTGAGTTCACCACCACTTGCCCTGCTGCATTTTCGTTTCCCTGCATTTGGGGCCACACCACCTGCCTGCCCGCGTTTTCCATGACAGGATGCCATTCGGCAGGTCCACACCACCTGCCTGCCCGCGTTTTCCGTGACAGAATGCCATTCTGTCGCACATTCTGTCACACAAACGCGGGATATACACACACGCAGACAAGGGTTAACGAGACAACGAGGAACAGCTGGGTAACACAGGAGGATGCAGTTGGAGGATACACTAGGAGCAATTACAACAGGTGAAATCAATGGACAATCACAGGGACACACTAGGAGGGAACCAACACAAAATCTAACAAAGTTGAGTAGAACAAAATATTTAATCAGACGATTTAAATAAAAGAGAAATATGTGAATGTAAAGTAAAATAAATTAAGAGTCATTCAGGGGCCGCTATGGTCCTGAGGCCCGGGATAACATACCCGGTTGCCCACCCCTGTCGACGGGCTTGCCTGTGCTGCTTGGTAAGTTTTGTTTTCTTATCTTAGATATGCCATGTTGCTTTAGCCTTTAAAGGTTTGTGCCGAGTGATGATCACACACTAAACTAACTTGTAGCGTTAGCATTGCGTTCGCATTAACATTTGGCGCGGCGACTCGGTGTCTTCTCTTGGAAAACATTTTACATACAGTTCGTGGCGTCCAGGTGAGTTTAATCAATTGCAAATAATGTGCTGTTTTCCTGCTGAGTGTGTATTATCGTCATGAAAATGGTGATGTCCTTGTAGACTCTACAGTTATGTGCGTATCTGTCATGTTAATTCGAAATTTTTAGAAACCTTTTATTTATGTACAGTATTTATTCATAGACTAAAACTTTAAAGTTTATAGACGAAAACATTTTGAGAATTGTCGACTAAAACTAGACAAAATGAGTTTTTGTTGACTAAAACTAAACGAATATGAACAAATTCTGAAATGACTAAAATATGACTGAGACTAATAAGTAGGGTTTTTCCGATCATGTTTTTTTGCTCCCGATCCGATCCCGATCGTTTTAGTTTGAGTACCTGCCGATCCCGATATTTCCCAATCCGATTGCTTTTTTTTGCTCCTGATTCAATTCCAATCATTCCCGATAATTTTTCCCGATCATATACAATACATTTTGGCAACGGATTAAAAAAAAAAAAATGAATAAAACTCGGACATATATATACATTCAACATACAGTACATACAGTGCCTTGCAAAAGTATTCGGCCCCCTTGAATCTTGCAACCTTTCGCCACATTTCAGGCTTCAAACATAAAGATATGAAATTTAATTTTTTTGTCAAGAATCAACAACAAGTGGGACACAATCGTGAAGTGGAACAACATTTATTGGATAATTTAAACTTTTTTAACAAATAAAAAACTGAAAAGTGGGGCGTGCAATATTATTCGGCCCCTTTACTTTCAGTGCAGCAAACTCACTCCAGAAGTTCAGTGAGGATCTCTGAATGATCCAATGTTGTCCTAAATGACCGATGATGATAAATAGAATCCACCTGTGTGTAATCAAGTCTCCGTATAAATGCACCTGCTCTGTGATAGTCTCAGGGTTCTGTTTAAAGTGCAGAGAGCATTATGAAAACCAAGGAACACACCAGGCAGGTCCGAGATACTGTTGTGGAGAAGTTTAAAGCCGGATTTGGATACAAAAAGATTTCCCAAGCTTTAAACATCTCAAGGAGCACTGTGCAAGCCATCATATTGAAATGGAAGGAGCATCAGACCACTGCAAATCTACCAAGACCCAGCCGTCCTTCCAAACTTTCTTCTCAAACAAGGAGAAAACTGATCAGAGATGCAGCCAAGAGGCCCATGATCACTCTGGATGAACTGCAGAGATCTACAGCTGAGGTGGGAGAGTCTGTCCATAGGACAATAATCAGTCGTACACTGCACAAATCTGGCCTTTATGGAAGAGTGGCAAGAAGAAAGCCATTTCTCAAAGATATCTATAAAAAGTCTTGTTTAAAGTTTGCCACAAGCCACCTGGGAGACACACCAAACATGTGGAAGAAGGTGCTCTGGTCTGATGAAACCAAAATTGAACTTTTTGGCCAAAAGTAACAGAGCTCATCACCCTGAACACACCATCCCCACTGTCAAACATGGTGGTGGCAGCATCATGGTTTGGGCCTGCTTTTCTTCAGCAGGGACAGGGAAGATGGTTAAAATTGATGGGAAGATGGATGCAGCCAAATACAGGAACATTCTGGAAGAAAACCTGTTGGTATCTGCACAAGACCTGAGACTGGGACGGAGATTTATCTTCCAACAGGACAATGATCCAAAACATAAAGCCAAATCTACAATGGAATGGATCAAAAATAAACGTATCCAGGTGTTAGAATGGCCAAGTCAAAGTCCAGACCTGAATCCAATCGAGAATCTGTGGAAAGAGCTGAAGACTGCTGTTCACAAACACTCTCCATCCAACCTCACTGAGCTCGAGCTGTTTTGCAAGGAAGAATGGGCAAGAATGTCAGTCTCTCGATGTGCAAAACTGATAGAAACATACCCCAAGCGACTTGCAGCTGTAACTGGAGCAAAAGGTGGCGCTACAAAGTATTAACGCAAGGGGCCGAATAATATTGCACGCCCCACTTTTCAGTTTTTTATTTGTTAAAAAAAGTTTAAATTATCCAATAAATTTTGTTCATCTTCACGATTGTGTCCCACTTGTTGTTGATTCTTGACAAAAAATTAAAATTTTATATCTTTATGTTTGAAGCCTGAAATGTGGCGAAAGGTTGCAAGGTTCAAGGGGGCCGAATACTTTTGCAAGGCACTGTAAGTACTGTATTTGTTTATTATGACAATAAATCCGCAAGATGGCATTTACATTATTAACATTCTTTCTGTGAGAGGGATCCACGGATAGAAAGACTTCTAATTCTTAAGGGATATATGTGACTTCGTATATTGTGACTAAATATTGCCATCTAGTGGATTTGTTGAGCTTTCAGTAAATGATACTGTAGCCATTTAACTTCTGCCCAAATGCATGATGGGAAGTGCAACCATGATTGTGAGTAGTGGTACCAATTGATATATCTTCTCTGCGTAGGGAAATAACATAGGATGTTAAGAAACAGATCAACCACTACCTTTCTTCCACACGTTGCTTCCCACAATATTTCTAATTGCTGAGAAAGGGATTGTAGGCTTTACCCAATTAAAAAAAAGTCTTCAAAGGCTGCCAAAATTCTCTCTACTCATTTTACGTTGCCTTTTACCGCTATGTATACGTAAAACGGTGCCATTATAGATTGAACGCGACAATGCGTGAGTGGGTAGTGCAGCGCATGCGTTAATTGTGTTAAATATTAAAATGTTATTACCACCGTTAACGCGATAAATTTGATAGCTCTACTTTAAGCCAAATCTAAAGACTCTGGATGAGTGTAAGACATTTTGTCTGTAACGTTAAATACAATTAGAAAACGATTTAATTAAAAAAAAAAAAAAAAATAGGCATGTCTGATATTTTTTTGCTGATTCCCATACTTTGAAAATGACATTATTGGACCCGATCAGCCGATCGATCGGGACATCTTTACTAATAAGTATTTTCGTCCAAAAGACTAAGACGAAAAACAACACTGTTGTTATGACTGAGTAAGTAGCCAACAGCGAACTAACTACAGAAGCACACAGCTGTTTGCTGCCAAAGGATCATGCTTCCATACAAAGGACCCCCCCCCACACACACACACACACACACAAACAAAACTGTACGTCACATCTACTGTAGAACCACACAGTAATCGGTTCAAGCCCTAGGGTGCACAACCACAAAAAGCTGGTGATGTGGCTGTTTAGAGTCAACCACTCACTTTTAAACTTATGTTAAAATGGGAGTCACACACACCTGCCACTGTTTCAAATGTCTGTACACAAATAAAATGTGCTGTTTTAGTGTGTTTTTCCAGACATTTTTGTAGCCACGTCTTACAGCAAAAGCAGTGGTCCGCAGAGAGCTTCCACAGCATCAGAGGGAGCTCATTGTTCAAAGGTGTCAGTCAAGTGAAGGGTACAAAAGAATTTCCATGGAACTAAATATACCATGGGACACAATGAGAACTGTCATCATGGCACAACAGTGTTTAAATTGTTTTATTCACTGATTTTAATGGTGATATATATTGTATCAAAATGAATAAGAATGTAAATGATTTTCAATTTCATACAAAATCCTTTTTTCCAATCTCATCTAAAAAAGGCTGTGGTCATTAATGCAAACGGTCTTTTTTGCTGCTGTCTTTTATTTAATATCTACCATGTATTAAGTATTTGCACCAAAAATTAAAGTGCCATATTGACATCAGCTCTGCTTTGTGTGAATGCCATCGCTGCAGGGCACCGATAATTAAGGATCATAATTTACCTTGCAGGTTATTTGAGAAGCTAAGGGGAAACACTTATTTTTTCCCCCCAGTACCAGTGGTCCTTGAAATTGCTCAGTGATTAGCATCCCACCATGTTTAGTGTTGTGAAAAAAGAAAGAAAAAGGAAAAGGTTGGGTTCGCCGAACTCTATCATTATTCTATTTACTGTGGTACAAACAAAGAATACATGACTTTCATGAAAAGCTGACTGTTCAGCTGCATTTTTTTGCTGCTGTTTCTGCTGCAGCTACAATTTGCAATGTTCAGCCTATAATGTTAGATTGAAAATTGTGCTTAGGTGGGTGGCAATGATGGCAGGGAACAATGGCTGACAGACACGATCATTGGGGATAATATAAATAGAGCTTTAACCTGTTGTTACGTTCAATATAAATGTCTAAGTTTAAGATGACAGCTTGTCACCAGAAATGTTGAAAGCAAAAGAAGAACTGTGTCCCATCAAGCTACTATTTGCCATAATGTTTTGCCTTTCTACCCAAGCATTCAACTGTGTCTTTCAATACAGTATTCAATTCTAAATTGCTACACTATAGCAAAACAGTTCACAATCATTGTTAAACTAATGACGTGACAAAAACCAGCAAATCCAAATAAAATGCATTTTGTTCACTAGAGATAATCATCATTCAGACAAACGCCATGACTTGTTACTTGTTGGTCATTTGTAACTGTTGCCACTCTGAGAAGTGGCGGACAAATCATTTACCCTGTTGAAACAGATACACTCGCTGCCCAATTTATACTCATGTTTTGTTGTTTTTTTATGTTGGCCTCGGAAATTAATTGTCAATTATGTCGACTGTCGCCCTATTTTAAACGCACCATCAATTGGCATGCCCACTGGCCTTGAAGATCTCATTCGGCTCACTCTGAAGCAATGACAGAACAGGAAAATATCGACATCCTTGACACCCTTTAGCGAGGTTTGTATAAAGTCATTATCATTCAAACTAAAATGTGATTGGTTCAGATTGGTTAAATGAAGAAATTAATGAATAGAAAAAACGGCAAGCTCAACAACATCTCGTGATGAGTGCGGGCTGCCGAACGAGGATTGAGACAAGGTGGACCTAATAGCAGGGGAGCAAGGATGCCATGAAGGAAAGCAGGTGTAAAGTTAAAATTATTTTATTCTTAAAATTAACAAAATAATTTTTCTTAAAATTCAAAAATACCTACATAAGTATCCAAATATATATATTGGGGCTCAGAATTTACTTAAGTGAAAAACACAACAGGGCACGGAACTTGGGCAGTAGCATCTGCATGGACAATTTCCCAACAATCATAAAAGGAAACAGAGGACCAAATATAGACAAAAAATGTGACTAGAAAATGAGCCATATCTGTGGGACAAGATTGGCCGCAGAGAAGCTGATTGGAGGATACACAAGAAGTTAGACAACAGTTGAAATAAATGGGCAATCTCAAAGAGAAGACTTCGAATCTGAGTCTAAAGCTTCTGCACAGATTCACATTGTTGTGGCGAAACAGTTACTGAATTCTGATTGGACGGAAAAAAGTCACATTTTAAATGCAGGTCAGTGAAATGTTTGGGCCAGCAGAGATGTCTAAGAAAGCTTTTATGGAATACCACAGCTCTACACTTCCTAACGCAGATGCAAGATGGATCACTTACACACACCAACCATGATAGGTACACCTGCACAAACTAAGAGCATCATATATAAAAAGGTAACCTTAAAAAGACCAAGTTGTTGTTTTTTGTTTTGTTATGTTGTAAATCCGATTCAAAAAGTAATGGATCGAAGACGTTTTTGGAAAATTCACTCAGTGAATTCATTTTAATGACAAGAGGATATTAATAATTAATACAACAATCATACAGTAAAAATTGTACATGATATGGGCACTTTTTTGGTATACGATCATTCAAGGCAACACTAGGTAAATTTTCAACCTTTGTAAAATATTTTCACAATATTTGTGATGATATGTCGACTGACAACTAGTTGAATGACATCGCTTTTATCTTGAGGGAGTCTATTGCTTTTACCTGCACTAATTAACTTTGAGGAGGGTGGCAGGATACCTGCCACACAAAAGAACTACAAATGTGCTGACTACTTTACAGCATATGTCACTTCCCTTTTTAATTATAAAGACGGAAGTCGATGCGAACACTTTCGCACAAATTCAGCAAAGATGGCAGAGCAACAAAAGAGACAAAAAGTTTTGTCCAAGGAAGAAAAAAAGGGAGGCTACCAGGAATACAGAGGATACTCAAGAATAAACATTGGCCTGGCTTTCACACGCTGGCCTGCATGACCCAACCCCCCCCCCCCCCCAACTGAACTCGTCAGAGCTAACGAGTTCCGAGAAGGTAGGGCGGTTAGCCACACTAAACAGCACGGTTGCTAACGTCATATGCTATTGTTTAGCCACAAATGGATTCATTACCTTATTACTATTCCTCCTTTACACAGCCGCTAGAAACAGAAATGTCATTTAATCCATCTGAAAGCGACCAGGGATCATGATTTTACGACACTGTGCGGGTGTGTGCTGGTCCTCATGGGAAACGCAGTCTTCCTTAAGGCAAAACATTACCTCTTTTGTCCACAGGCATCGCTAAAATATACCAAAACTGAAGAGTTACCTTGTGTTGCTTTACGGATTTGAGGTAAAAGTGACTTTAAGATTATAAATGCACAGCAGTGCATGTGTCTGGGCAAAATTCATTCAATTATTTATCTTCTGAACCTCTTATTCTTCCAAAGGTCGTGGGGGTGCTGCAGCCTATCCCAGGTAGCTATGGGCAGTGTACACCCTGAACTGCTTGCTAGCCAAGTATGAGCAACATATTCTTATAAATGACAAAATCTTGACATTCTACACACTAATACCATTGAAGAAAAAGTCATCTTAATGCAGCTGTATGTTTTTAGAGGCCTTTTAACATAAATTGAATAACATCTAATGGTTAATGTTGTTCATAATTGGGTACATTTATGTCATGTTTACTGTTTAACAAACGAAAAAAGATAAAATGGCACCACACCTTCTGATTTATTGTTTAAGATGTGAAATTGTATTTAGTTTTGTTTCTGAACAGAACAATTTGTTTTAGTGGTAGAATGTTCCACATGCTTGCTTAATGTTTGACCTTTCCAAACTCCATTTCTAAAGCATAATGAGTCAGCTCAAATTTGAATTTTGGGGAATTCAGTTTTTCCTTTGCCTGTTCTAAATGGTAAAACATTACGTGCAGCCCATGTAATGTTGCTGGACAAGCATTGTATTTCATGACCCCGAAAAAGAATGATATTCAGAAGTCATCGACAATCACAATGGAAATGGCTCGCTGGCTTCACCTGTAGTCTAACACTATACAAACACCACTGGTTCCCCTGATAATGTGTCTTCAGTGGCTTAATGATCTTAATTTCCCTCAACGGTGATATCATTGAAAGAACGCGAATATAGTTGGATATATTAGGCCCTGAAATTATATTTAAGTATAAGCCTATTGTAAAATCAATATAGCAGGGATAACAGCAGCATAAGAATGTCATCACAAGCCCCAAAAAGGTATGGCGTTAACGCCATAATTATGTTTTTTCATTTCATGGTTCTGGATTGATGGTGCATAAGTGTTTTTCATACAAATAATTACTGTAGTTATGACTTTAGTGTTGTGTAGGCAAGTGATAGATTATGACGCCTGCTGATTTGCTTACTAATTAGGGTAAGCCTGCCTGTGTCGAAATGAAAACTCCATTGAAAACTGAGCATTCCCAGTACATTGAAAATGTGTAGGCCTACTGGAAGTGAAATGCACATTGTTGGTTGTATCATAAATTTAATGTCCCGGCTGTGGATTTAGAAGTGTACACTGGAGGACAAAGTAGTGCATTTTATTGTAGGAAGTTTATTCCTAATTCAGCCCCTTTACACCAACCTACAAACATGCATTTTCAACTTTTTTTTTTCTAGCACTCCAAAAATGGATAAATTGTACCCTTTCAGATTCACATTTTCTTTTACACGTATTGACCATACTCCTACTGGATATTTTTAACATCCATCCACCTTGTCTCACAGACGGTCTTAAATCAGAGAGTTGCAGCACCACATAGGGACAGGGCATGCATGGTGAAAACAGGATACATAAGGGACAAATACTGTACTCACGGAGGTAGTGTGCCTGTAAATTCAAAGGAAATAACGCTTCAGCTTAAGCTTTTACAGAATGTCATACTCCAGTTCCAGAACCCCTTTTCTGCATGCCTGGCTGGCCCAATCCCTGCGCTCTTTTTGTGCTGCAAACGTGTATGCTGAGAATACCTGAACAGAATTTGAATTACCATATGACGTACGTCTCTTCTCGCAATGATGTCCTGCTGGCAACAGGGAGTCTCACACATCCGTACTGCCTCCATCCAGCAAGCGCTCAAACCAGCAATTTGTTGCATAGCTCCCTTCGCCTATTTTATCTCCATCGAGCATAATCTATGCATCTAAACGGGGTACATTCATGTACACATGCATACATACGCACGCACAAATGGATGCGGCAGATAGCAAAAAAAAAAAAAAAAAAAAAAAAAAAAAAAAAAAAAAAAGCACACATGGATGAAAATGAACCTAGCAAGGCATTTAAAAAAGTATATTTCAAGTATTAAATTTAAGTGTCCCGTTTTCCGCATTGCAACCGGTCAATGTGAGATGAATGAGACTACGCGAGCAGATCATACCGGACAAGGGTTGAATCTGGGTGAATGCAATCAAATACTTACGCATTTCATCGGGTGAATACAAACTGGGAGCGTTGAAGGAAAAATCAGCAGGGCCCTGGTCCCCGTTTTGGAAGATTTGCAGTGGCGGCGAGGCGCAAATCTCCATGTGAGAGAAGCTTTTTTTGGTGAGGCTGCTGCAGTCCGAGTCTTCCACTCGATCACAAGTCAGAATGCTCTCGCTTGCGAAAAATGCCAAACATTGAAGAAAGTGTTGCGTGGATCAGCGATGCACACCACCCGTTCCCTCGGATGCTGGCGAGCCCGTATGTGGACCAGTACCAGCTCTGTAAAACGGGACCACGACCTGAAGATATTCCGATCTGGACCGAGAGGGGGGAGATCCTGCAGAGTTTCTGATGATGGTGGGGGGAATCAAGTCTGTGATGGCGCCCTTGTTACCCAAACCAGTCAAGCCCAAAATTGACTCCCACTGGCAGTGTCTCCGTTGAGGGAGGGAAAAAAAGACAACCATAAATTGCGCAAACCCACGTATACCTGAACGTCTGTGGTAAGGTTTTGGCCGGTTTCCTGCAATCACCCCCACTTTATAGGTTTAACAGATACATGTGAAAATGAACACTTAGAGGTATTGCCGGTGAGGGAACACCTTGGACCGCCCATTGATTACAATAAAAAAAAAAAATCATCCCACTGGAAGCATCACACGTCGTGGGACAGGGCAAATGGGCTATCGTAGACTACAATCAAAATTACACCGCATATGGCAAAACTGTATTTTCAATCCAATCGAATGTGGAGAATCGCCGTCACAGTGCCGCCCCACCACCCAAAGCAATTCGTTGTATCGATTGTATAAGCGCAGCTATTAGTAATAATTCCGCCGGTACGAAGTGGCGGCAGCAGCATCCGTGCGGTGCAAGCGAAGCAGCTTTGGCCACCGGCTTCCTCCCACCTCCCGCACACTCGGGGAACAAGCACGTGCACGGCTTATGTACACGCGCGTGGGGAGTCATGTGAGCCGGTGAAGCAGACTGTAAGTGTGCGCATCACCCAGGGACCACTTTAACTTGGACCACTTTGCCTGTGCGTCCATCTGCCCATTTAAATCACACAGCGGTCGTCAATTATCAGGGATCAATGGCATTAACGCATCAAGCCTGTGTGCCACGCGCATATGCTTGAATGTACGCGCACTCGCGTGCGCGCGTATAGTTCATGAGGTATGGTTGCCACCTACAGGCGTTCCTCTCCAGTCCACTCATCCAAAAGCCATCCATGGATTAATTCAATAAACATGTTGCAACTGAATATTGAACTGCCTAACGTGATGAATTAATCCCTCTGACATTCGCATGCAAACATGGCCAAGTGTACCTAAGAAGCAGACTTTAAATGAAGACAACATCATAATAAATGTACGCGTGTGCGTGTGTATGTATATATACTAGTATATCCATCCATCCATCCATCCATCCATCCATCCATCCATCCATCCATCCATCCATCCATCCATCCATCCATCCATCCATCCATCCATCCATCCATCCATCCATCCATCCATCTTCTCCACCACTTGTCTTTTCAAGGGTCAGGGGAATGCTGGAGCCTATGCCAGCAAACAACATACAGGAGGCGATGTACACCCTGGCTCCGGCCTCCGTGTGTGGATTTTGCAGGTTCTCGCCATGCCTAACCGAGGCTTTCTCTGGGTACTCCTGCTTCCTTCCACATCCCCAAAACATGCATGGTAGGCTGATTGACCACTCCAAACTGTCCGTAGGTGTAAGTGTGTGTGTCACTGGTTGTTTGTCTCTAAGTGCCCTGCAACCAGTTCAGGGTGTACCCTGTCTCCTGCCCGTTGTTAGCTCAATAGACTTCAGCACCCCTGTCACCCCCTCGTGAGGATAGGCAGTTCAGAAGATGAATGAATATACACAATATATACAGGTAATCCCCGGGTTACGAACGAGTTTGTTCCTACACTGGCGACGTGACCCGAATGTCGGCGTAAATTGGAATTAACCCCTTAAATACCCCTAAATACCCTCTAGATCTCAAAATAACTACAGTGGTACCTCTACATACAAAGTTAATTCGTTCCAGGACCTTGTTTGTAAGCCGAAATAGTCGTATGTCGAGCAGGATTTTCCCATAAGAATACATTATATTTCCATATATTCGTTCCACAGCCCAAAAACCTACACTAAATCCTTAATAAATACTCCTGTTACTATTGCAAATAGCAATTACAAAGAGCAAAACAAAGTAATAATATATATAATTATTATTATTATATATTATTATAATAATATAATAATAGTATTAATAATACCTGTAGTAATGTAACGAATCGGGTTCTAATGTGGCGGACTTATTTGCTGTACCTGAACGCTGACGTAACGGTGAGCAAGATTAGAAACCTGACGAAGCTGGCGATTTCTTTGGCGATGTTACCACAATAAGTAATGTCAACTTAACTTATAAAGACTGGCGAACAGAGGAGGACCGCTGGCCGAGATGGACATTCTACGACCCTATTGTCGACACAGTTCACGGATGTACACACCATGCTTATATTTTGCTATCATTTACATCTTCATTTCAATGGTAAGCGTCACCTTTTCTTTTTTTTCTCCACCAGCACTAACCTTTTTGGATCCTGTGTTGATTTCTCTCACAAGAAAATCAGCCGTGCGCCCGTCTTCCGGCACAGCAAAGAAACTGCGGCACTGGCAAAAAACGTCGTATTTCAAGCATGTAGTCGGATGTAGAAACAAATAGCGAGTCAAATTTTACGTCGGATATCAAAAAGATCAGTTGTTGAAGCGATCGTATATCGAGGTACCACTGTATATTAAAACATCTATTATACGTCATTGTACTGTTAAGCTCTACTCTTTCCCCACTCTATCGCATTTGGTTGCGCGATATGTACTACCTGCACTATGCATCATAAAACAAAAGTCAACGTTATGATCAAATGAACATTTAGCCAAACGGCAGAACAGTCACATAAATAAAACAAGTAAAAAAAAAAATATATATGATATTGTGAGGTAGAATAAGGTGTTGTTTACACACACAAAAAAAAAACGCTGCTGTTTATACTTCTTTTGTCTCTCTCTCCTTCTTTTCTTCTGTCCCCCATAACTCCTTCCTGTTCGCTGCTTTCTACTAATAAACGAGGCGTGTTGAATGATCACAATGGGAGTATGTCATACTCTCATGCGATACAAAAAACTGTTCAGACCAATCAGACACTAAGAATTCCATTCTCCCGGTCATGCAGCTGAATAAGACAGGTTAAAAAAAATAAATAAATAAAAAACTGGACTGGAGAAAAAATGGCAGACGAGACTCGTAAAGTCGAAAACATGTACCGTAATTTTCGCACTATAAGGCTCACCTGACTATAAGACGCAGCTGTCGTCACTGAATTATGGGATATTTACACCAACGATATTAACTTGTAACACTTTATATGAAAGCGGAATCATACGACCATCATTAGACCAAATGAACCACCATGAAGCTTTGAACTAATTGGCTTCAAAGCTTAATTGCTCCAAGAAGCTGCATTTGGCCACCACTGCTCCATTGGGGAGACAGTCAACCTCTGCTGCCACCCGCTGTCAACACTGTTGTGGTCCAACATGCCTCCTAGCATGCATTGCATTTCTATATATTAATCAAAATTCATGTTCTATGCAAATTATTTCTTCAGTTACGGTTCCAGTTGTTTCATTCACTGCTAGTTATGGTATTGGTAAAACTTTATTTGACAGTGGCACCATAAGACTGTCATTAGACCGTCATAATTATGATATGACACTGTGAAGAGCATTAATGAATGCTTATAAAAGAAAAAGTAATTTAGTGTTATCCGGCAAATGATCTCAATTTTGAATGAATGTAAAAAATCCGAGCTGGACATAAATGGAGTTAGTGACATAATTTGCCGGATGACACTTAATGACATCTGTCATAAGCATTGACTAATGCCCATGATAGTGCCTAATCATAAATATGACAGTCTTATAATGCCGCTGACAAGTAAGGTGTTACCAAATATGATAACTAGCAATTAATGAAACACTTGGGACAGTAATTGAATAGATAATTAGCACAGAACAGAATTTTTGATCGCTATTTACATCTGTAGTTCTGCAATGCATGCGAGGAGGCATGTATAACCTACTAACCCAAATAAATCAACAAATACGCCACACTGGACTATAAGCCGCAGGATTCAAAATGAAAGAAAAAAGTAGCGGCTTATAGTCGGAAAATTACGGTAAGTCTTTCGGACTTCATAATGCCATGGTCAGAGTCAGGCAGTCCAGTGCCAGAGCCAGTATTCAACCCCAAAACATCAGGAAACCTCCACCATGTATGACTGTGGGGACCGTGTTCTTTTCTTTGAAGGCCTAGTTTTTTTTTTCTGTAAACTCTATGTTGATGCCATTTCCCAAAAAGCTCTACTTTTCTCTCATCTGACCAGAGAACATTCTTCCAAAACGTTTTTGGTTTTCTCAGGTAAGGTTTGGCAAACTCCAGCCTGGCTTTTTTAAGTCAGTGGGTCAGAAGTGGGGTCTTCCTGGGTATCCTACCATCGAGTCCCTTTACATTCAAACTCCGACGGATAGTACGGGTTGACACTGTTGTACTCTCGGACTGCAGGACAGCTTGAACTTGTTTGGGTGTTAGTCGAGGTTCTTTATCCACCATCCGCACATTCTTTCGTTGAAATCTCTCGTCAATTTTTCTTTTCCATCCATATCTAGGGAGGTTAGCCACAGTGCCATGGGCTTCACGCTTATTGATGACACTGCGCACGGAAGACACAGGAACATTCAGGTCTTTGGAGATGGACTTGCAGCTTTGAGATTGCCCATGCTTCCTCACAATTTTGCTTCTCAAGTCCTCAGACAGTTATTTGTTCTTCTTTCATTTTTCCATGCTCAATGTGGTACGCACAAGGACACAGGAAAGAGGTTGAGTCAATTTTAATCCATTTTAACTGGCTGCAAGTTTAATCATCATGATCAAATTGGCTACTCAAATTTACTAGGGGAAAGCTGAGTTGATTTTAATGACCAGACCAATTAAATCTAGGAGTCACTTAAATAGAACATGTTTAACATTAATAGATACTATCTGACAAAGTCAGGGGAAAAAAAAAACATCTCTATAGCTGCAACAAAATACCATGATCCAGAGAAAATAGAACACCAAGTGAATACTTATATGAGTGTGGAAAAAGTTTCAAAATTCTATACATTTTAAAATGAACATTTTTATAATAAAGTTTTTTTCAATATTTTTTTCATTATACCTGTGACACATAACATGCAAAATCGGTCGTCCAGCCCAGCCAAACTCGCTGAAGCATATCATATTGCATGTTCATCAAAAAGTTCCTGCAATGTGAAAAATAAATCAATTTGATACACCAAACAAAAAAGCTCCCATTATATAAAGTGAGGCTTTAAATAGTCTTACATAAGGTATGTTCAGATTGCAGGTTTTGAGACACTAATCTAATATTTTTTGTTGTATCTTACTTTTTTGTGTGACTGTGACACTACCATTTTCTATAGCAGCCAAAAAAGTCTCGTACTTGGATAGAAGCGCAATAATCTTGAAAATTCCCTCAAATACTATGCACCTCCATCGTCTTTCATGTTAGTTATAATTTCCCACCCCTGCCCTTTCAAATGTTGCGAAGTAATACAAATTGACATTATCAACCCCTTTATATTGTTACATGCCAAACTTTCCCCCAACTCCCATTTGTTAGCGCAGGTTTTCCTCTACCTGGTGGGAGTAGAAACTGGTTTGTTCAGTGGAGGGCTGACTCATAGTTGGTATGAGGAAGTACTAGCAGACATACAAATGGACAGATCAAATTAATTTGGCACCGAAGTATTTGCAATAAAATTGACACTTGGAGACCACTTATCTCCCTCTCAAAAGTACATGATCACTCATGTACTTTTGAGAGCCCCACCATGTCGAGGCTAGTAGAGAGATTTTAGATGTACAATGAACCCCCATGATTAGGGATGGGAATTGATAGGATTTTTACGATTCCGATTCCATTATCGATATTGCTTAACGATTCGATTCTTTATCGATTCTAATTTGGGGGAAAAAAAGAACAAACGTTTTGATTGGCATTGAGTTTGTTTAATCAGAAGTAACAACCTTACAAACTCACAACAAGGTCAAAAGAGGCCCAAAGCCTCAATATTAACTATGGCAATAAGTGGCAAATGCACAACAATGTGTAACATTTTACTGAAACATTTTTCTAATAGAAATAAAAAAATATTGGTATATATTGGCGTATAGGTCGTTGGTCTGCCGTTGGCCAGTGAGGGCCACATAACTTTTCCCTTCTCTGATGAGGGGCCGGGGTCTGTAACAGGGGGGTTTGTAACAGAAAAGTGTGACGATTGCAGGAGTGCCTAAATGTAAAAAAAATATTGTTTTTCAGAAAGCCACAATCAAATAACCCTTTCTGGCTTTTTCACGGAACAAAAGTAAATAAAATAAAAATAATAATATAATATAATAATAATTAATAATAATAACACTATTAATCAAATAGATAATAACCAAATAACCCTCTCTGAGTTCTTCACATAAAAAGGCCAGAAAATAAATAACACTATTGAGAATTTTTTTTTTTCCAAATGCTCTCTGGTATTGTTCAGGGGGCCGGACCAAATGTCGGGGCGGGCCGTAGTTTGGGGACAGCTGTTAAAGTGTATTATTTACCAGTAAATGCCTGCCTTTTAGTTTTTATGGTGCTTTCACGCTCAAGTGGGGGTGCCCTTGCGCTTCCTCACGTGAAGAAGAACGCGCTCACGTGAAGAAGAGCGCGCTCACACGCGGAGAAGAAGAAATGCGCATCCAAGCGAGTGAGGGAGTTAGTGAGAGAGGGAAGCACTGCTACAACCCTACGTTCTTTCTTAATGTTTGTAAAATATCTACAGAGCCAACGCCTGTATGTATCATCTTTTGTGTTGTTGTTGTGTGTTTCCACTCACGATCGGACACTTAAATCCAGTTGTGTAGTGGTTTGAATGATGTGCTAATGCTAGCGAACGCATGCTAATCGTGTTGTTATTTCTGAATTAGCAGCTAATCATCGCTGATTTACATTGATTGTAACCTTGTAACAATCCCTTCCACGACCAAGCTTATAACGTGAATCTGCTTGTATCATGAATGTATTTTCTGCATAGGAAATTCCAGTCAATGCGAGCAACACTACTCGCAACCCCCATGTTACTCCTAAGTAATAACTCAAGGCATCAATTTTAAGGTGAAAAAATCTGAGACAAAGTATAAAAACAACAGTATAAGTGACAGTATAAAAACAATTTTATATATATGGTGGAAAACACAGACAAGGCTGAAAAAGCAGTTTAAACTCTTGCACCCCTCTTTAAAATAAACTGCTGTATTTTAAGCCAAAAGAACTGTTGTGTTTGATAGAACAATATGTCTATATGCTATCATAGCAAATTCATGGCGCATTAAGCCCCCAAACTATTTTTAATTTTTTCATTTTACCCTGGAGACCCCTGTTTACAGATGTCGCGCAACCGCTTTTGTTTCAACCAAACCACAAAAAGAAGGAAAATAATTATATTTAATATTTGAAATGTCTGTCATTTTTAGCTTAGTATCATTAATTGATGTCAAATATTTAGTTTAAAAAAAATAAAAAACAACACTTAAAAAAATTATTAATAAAAAATTATTCACTCGCATATTTTAAACTTTTAAACAAATTACATTACAATGAAAAAAATAGAGTATGTAAATAAGTCACGGACATCTGCCTCATAAATATCGCTTAACTGTATTTTTTTGTTACTGTCACATTTTGCTCAATACTTTGGATGCACTTTGGATGATCCAAACAAAGAAAAATTGGAGGAAAAAAAAAATTTAAAGGGCAAATATTTAAAAAAAGAAAATCTCGACCATTCCTTGATGTTTGCCATTTCTGCATTGCGATTTGCAATCCTTGTTATATTATCGTTTTTCGCCCATAAAATCCCCCAAAAGTCCGTCTGCGGCCATTCACAGCTGTGTCTTGACACTCGGTGATACATGCTACATGGAGTTTTGGGATCGAAAAGAGGTAAGTACGCGATAATATCTTGTTAAAATCATGGCGTCTTTAATTATGCTCTCACCTCCAGTTAGGGTTTTGCTGTTTTTTTTCTTTAAAAATGCCCTCCTGTTTAAATTTTTTCTTTCCCCAGAAAATTGAGATTTCAAACTTTCCAATGATGTATCACACATGCGTATAGGAAAAGTTTGAAATTTGTCCATATTGGGGGTCTTAGAGCGGAACTTCAAGTCACCTGAGTGCTTTTCGCCATATACAAGCAATTACCAGATCGTATACTCTGTACAAAAGATCGCTAACACGCACGCTTTTTTCATGTTTTCTCATCATTTTTTGTTTGTTTCAATTCAAACATTCTTTTCTTTTTCTCACTACTGTTTTTGGTCGCAATTTTCATTGAACATATCGTTAATGTTTAATTGTAAGCACAGATGATTCGGATGCACTTTGATACAAAATTAGACAACGGGGATGAGCAGTAAAGATGCAAAATGCCCGTATGCCCCCAAACAGGATGCAGAGAAACTTGAAAGAGAGCTTGCATGCCACCTGACAAGATGCCAAGGCACTCGGACACGCAAAGTGAGAGAGGGTTTTCTGGCGCTCGTATGGTGAAAACTGGATCGCAGAATGAGACTTCTTTTTTTTTTTGTGACGATGCTCATATGAGCAAAAACTGTGCGGTGCTCGTAACATGAAGGGTCCGCTATACAGTATAATACTGTATATCCTGTAAGAACAATTAATAAATTAATTTCCCCTACTAATTAATATAATGTCCACCTGCATGATAACTGAGTTGCATATCTGTCAGCCTTGTCCTTGTGCACTTGTGCGCAAGACCGGTGGTCAGTGTTGCCAACTCCCCAGTAAGAAAAATAGCTGTTTCAAAAGTCGCTAGAACTTGCTAGATGCCGTCATTGCCTAATTTGCATAATTGGCAATTTGCATGTAACTTTAATGGAGGCTGTAGGAGAGAGGAACAATGCCGTGGGAGAAGCAAATAGCGAGTAAAAAAAAATCAGAAAAAGTCACTAGGTTTGTCACTAGTCACTTTTGGAAAAAAAAAAAAAAAAAAAAAACCCACCAGATTTAGCGAGAAAGTCGCCAAGTTGGCAACACTGCCAGTGGTCTACCTTATGGCAAAACTTTGACCTGTCTCTTTGGTGGCATCGTAATAGTGCACCTTTCGTCCACAAAATTGCCACATGGACAAGGCATGACAGCTGTGCCAGCCCACCTTAATTGGTGCAGACTGGTCTAGCATATTCCAAGACACACATGTTTATAGGCTGTATGGGCACAGAAAAACATTTGCATCGTATTTTACGTCAAAGTGGATAGGTGCGGTCAATGAAAACGACCAAAAGAGTCCTTAAAACACAAGGATGATGTGCCGTACACATTTTCATTTAGTTTTCCCATTTTGTAACCCATCTGTGTTTACTTACTTTCAAACCTGATCCAGATGGAGGCGAATAAAACACTTGCAAACATTGCAATGCTGCGCTAAATCTAAGTTTGGCCAGATGGGCTATGTGTGCTATAATTTTCTTACAAGGAACACTGACATGATGAGCAAATGTTTATTTTGATTTCACTAAATTCTTTACTTTTCATGCAAAAGAAATATAGCTTTTTTTAAGACAAGCTTTGTATTCAATTCAATAAATACATAAAATCCTTCATTTAAATTTAATAAGACATCCAATTTTTTTGTCACGAATCTAAGTTAAAATCTCTCTTTAACTGTTGAACACGTAAAAGCAGCGGATTATAGGTGCTTCTTTTATGGCTCATTTTAGGTCACTAGCCACTAGTTAGTCAAAATGTGCACTATGAAGTTCCTCTTTTCCTTCTATCTTGTTCCAGCATTCCACTGGGATTGCTAGTTGCGCTGATGTGCTTGCACAAGTCCCAGACTGCTTTCTGGGACAAACTTCAAGCTAGACTGGAAAATAGAAGGAAGGGGGAAGATGCTTACAACAGAGTGAGAGTAAGAAGAGAAAGAGGGTCCTCCAGCACCACGTAGTCTCCTCAATTATTTAAATGGTCGCTGTCCCACTGCGCTTGTTCTCTCTTCTTGGTTTGAATATTGAAAACGAGAAACCCAAAGAGACAGATATCCACCAGACGAGTCCCGCACAGCAAGCATGTGATGTGCATTTGACTCCTCGTAGCCTCACCACAGAAGTCGATTAAAGGTAGACACGCATAGAAATTGACTATGAAAAGAGAGACATTGCTTTTAGATTTGGCCCAAAGAGCATTATGTTCAATCTTTTTATTAAAAGACAGAAACACTTTAAAATATTTTTTTAGTAATTTAGTTACAGTAACAACTTTAATTCTGTGGAAGATTGTCATACTCAATATTGGCCTTTCGATTTATTTTAACTAATATTCTACCTGTGTAGCGTTACCGTTTAGACCAGTGGTCGGCAACCTATGACACGCGTGTCAGCACTGGCACGTGAATGGTTAACCAGTAACACGCGCGCACATGCCAAAAAAAAAAAAAAAAAAAAAGTGCCTTTTTACCTGAAATTAAGGCATTTTCAGTTGTACGCCCTGTTATTTAGGGGCTTTACAGGAGCATCCCTCCCACCCCCTCTGCCTATGGCGTTATAGGCGAGCAATAATGGATTTTGAGCACACCTCCAGCTCTTCCTCAATTTCTCGACTGCTGCGCTTGTCGGATTTTTTTCTCTGCGCGCTACTAACGTGTCACGAAGCCAACCAATCAGAGAGCTGGCGGAAGTAGACCTTGTTACCAATCTGCACTTTTTGGTAATTGCGGTGCTTTCAACTCCGCACCATTGTGTGGATTGCACCGGCAATTAACGTGACTCGTTGTGGTCGATTTGTCCGGTGCTTACTTCGGAGAGGTGGAGATGTGTATAAAAATACAGTGACGTGTCGGACGGCATTTTGCTGAACAAAACAAAAACCAGCATAGGACACAGCCACTTTTCACCACTTTTCTCAACACCTTGCTTCGCTGCCTCTATTTTTCTCGCCCTGACGCCTACTTCTTCTTCTACGCTTAACAAGTACGCCGGTCATATTGTAGGGGACAGTGGCCCCTTGTGGATGCCGGTAACAATTGGTTGGCTGGTTACTTCCACTAGATTCAACTAGACTAGATGTCCCGAAAATATCGGCCATGCCTTTTTTTTAATATATATACTGTATATATTTTAATTAAATCGTTTTCTAATTGCATTTAACGTTACAGACATAATATGTTACACTCATCCAGAGTCTTTAGTTTAGGCTTAAGGTAGGGTTATCAAATTTATCCCGATAACGGCGGCAATTAATTTATTAAAAAAATGTGTCAAGTTAAAGTATTTAACGCAATTAATGTATGCGCTGGACGACCCTCTCACTCATTGTCGCGCTCAATCTGTAATGACGCTGTTTTCCCCATATAGAGAGATAAAAGGCAGCGCAAAATGCGTAGAGTGAATTCTGACAGCCTGTGGAGCTTTTTTTAATTGGCTAAAGCCTTGCAATCCCTCTCCCTATGATTAGAAATATCATGGGAAGCAATGTGGGGAAGCAAGGTGGCAATTGATGTTTGTCTTAATACCTTAAGTTATTTCCCAACGCAGAGAAGATATATCAATTGGTAGCACGACGCACAGTCATGGGTGCACTTCCCATCATGCATTTGGGATGGCCACAGTATCATTTACTGAAAGCTCAACATATACACTAGATGGCAATATTTAGTCACAGTATACAAAGTCACAAGTCTTTCTATCCCTGGATCCCTCTCACAGAAAGAATGTTAATAATTTAAATGCCATTTTGAGGATTTATTGTCATAATAAACAAATACAGTACTTATGTACTGTATGTTGAATGTATATATTCGTCCGAGTTTTATTCATTTTTTTCTTAATGCATTGCCAAAATGTATATGATCGGGAAAAATTATCGGGAATGATTGGAATTGAATCGGGAGCAAAAAAAAGCAATCGGATCGGGAAATATCGGGATCGGCAGATACTCAAACTAAAGCAATCGGATCGGGGGCAAAAAAACATGATCGGAACAACCCTACTCGAGACCGTTGTGTGTCGCATAACAAGTGTCAAACATCACTACGAGACAAAACTTGAAAATTCATGGAAAACGGCCAGGGATCACATTAAGGTAGGCATTTTTTATATTTGTAATATAAAATCTAAAATTTTGAAATGTGTAACACGTGGCAGGGCAGGATGAGTGCATAAAAAGTAAAAAAGGGAGCAGACTTCCACTTTATGCACTTTTATGAACAACAAGAAAAAAATAAATCCACCTTGACCACTCGTCGCTCGGGAGCTTGGCGGTTCGCACATGTCACAGGGTGGAAGTGTTTTGATAATATTTTGATTAGCTTTTTAGTTTTGTGTGGTTTGGTTTGCTTTTATAGTCACTATTTGTAGTGTTTAGTTAAACTTCCACTTATGCAGGACACCTCTGGCCAATCTAATTAGAGGACTAAACCAATTGGAGGCCGACAGGGGCGGGACAAAACTGTGAGCCTGGTCAATAAAAGGCACAGGTGACATGGACACAAAAAGGACAGAGCCAGGAGGACCAGGCCAAGGCACGTCGAGAGGCTGCAGGAATGACCAGGCAGCCCAATAGACGGGACACGACCACGAGAAGGCCCTGTCCGACGTGCCACAATGTGAGAAAACTGCAGCGGCAGGGCGACTGGCTCTGCCTCGGCTGTGAGTATCTGAAAATGCAACTGTGGCACGCAGCAGAAAAGTTTGTCAGGGGCATTGGAGAACTGGGAACCGCACTGGTGGTCGTTGTTTTTATCATCAGAGGCCTGCCTACGGTGGAGAGAGTCCTCAGCAGTGGCAGTCACTCACGAATGACCTTGGACTCCACCCGATACACACACGTCCAGCGCCCTCCTCTTATTGTTGGACAGTGACTTTTAGCCTTTTAGCATTTTTAGCTTTTTAGCATTTTTAGCATTTTAGCTTTCGTAATTTGAATAAACATTGTGACCTGTTAACCGGCTCTGGTATCTCTTTGGTGGGACGGTGTCGCTCTCCACCCAGGTTCACTCATTTTCCCCCCGTGACACACTCACGCGTTCGGAGATGAGGTCCAACATAAAAGTAAGTAGCAACAGAAGAACATATTCAATATGAATAAAGCAGCGCCACTACGTGGTGGAGGTCTGGAGAAACACTATTTAAGGATGAGACTGTTGCAATAGAATTCACTGTTTAAGTTGCTAATGAATGAGACAAAATGTAAGAGTCGCCTATTCTGACTTTGAAGGTTATAACAGCCTGCTCTGTACTGTGAGAGACCTGAACTGAGAATCACACCTGTTCCCCTTTTCTTGCTGCGGTGTGCGTGTGTGTGTGGGGTGTGTGTGTGTGTGTGTGATGTGGTTACATAAAATGATGCTGCTGTACAGCATCTTATTACTGTTACTTATTACTGTTGCACTTATTTTCAAGTTTTGATATTTTCTACAATATGCATTTATGTTTTAGTTAATTGATAAAGAAGAATCGTAGTTATAGGATTTCAATGTATGTCCATGTTGTTTTCTTTTAAGTTAAATTACTGCTCAGTTGGATATAAAAATTCGGATGTGTGTCATTAATCTTGGTGTGGGGCACTCATTGACAAGAACATTTGAAAGTGGCACTTCACACCAAGAAGGTTTCTGACCCCTGGTTTAGACAATCCTAGTTATTGTCAATGAGATTGATGTCAGAAAAAACATGTGAGCACAAAGCTACACAGAAAAACAAACAGCAGAATGTGTTTTCATTCATCTTCCATGCTGCTTATCCTAACGAGGGTTGGAGCGGTGCTGGAGCCTATCCTAGCTAGCTGTGCGCAGTCTGCATGGTCCACCCTGAAGTGGTTGCTAGATAATTGCTGGGCACAACGAGACAAACAACCATCCCACACCATTCACACACTCATGCGGTCGGTCAATTTGAAGTGTTCAATCAGCCTACTATGCGCTATTCTATTCACCTACTATTCTGGGATGTGGGCGGAAACTGGAGTACAAGGAGGAAACCCACGCAGGCACCAGGCGCAGGTGAGATCATAAAAACAAACTGCACAGGAAGGTCAGAGCCAATGGCGCTTCCTGGCATGGTTGGGTTGGGCAGTTGCTCGGGGTGGGAAATTGCTAGGGCGCATGGTCTGTGTACCTTTGGGCCATTCGTTTTTCCTTCTAATTTAGGAGAACAAAAAACGGAAAACGAGCCCCATTTTGTGTTTTGAGAACATCGTCTTCCGGGTCAAGGCTCATTGTAAAAGCGAACTTGGTGGAAAGCAAATATGGGGCGTATTTTGTTTTTCAGCTTCAGTTCAATAAACTGACTTTGGAAAAACGGATTAAGGGTCGTTTTCCGTTATTGAATTACCAGTTTTTAATTGGGAAATGGGAGACGATTCATTTCTCGTTTTTTGCTAACACACATGAAAACAAAAAACAGGATTGGGCTCATTTTCTGTTCTTTTGTTTTCAAAAATTAGACGGAAAAACAAATGGCCAAAAGGTACACGGACCACACATGCACGCGAGTGATTGTCTACTATTATAATTGGTGCCCCTAGCGTTGCAATGACACCCCCTGCATACCGCAGTTATTGTCTGCATGTACCGCAAAAGGAGAAGGAGGTGGGGTGGGGATTGGATCAATTAGCAGTGTCACTCACTTTGGTTCATAATGTCTAAAGATTTTTTGTTTTACTTGAATATTTGACCGAGTTGCATAATGTATACATATTCTTTCTGTTAAGAATTCTTAAAGTGATCCTCTAACTTAAATACATGTAGGCTCTTATAAACCACAATTGTTCTCTTGTACTAATATATGTTGTTAAAAACGCATAAAATGTTAAATCAATGGCAATATTTTATAATATTTAGTACATATTTTGACCATTAGTTGGCGCCATGGTTTGCGGGCTCGCAGTAATGACGTAATTGGGATCTTTCCAAATGTGTAGCGTGTTCAACAATTGCTTATTGCTGCCTAAACTCGCGAAGTAAAATGCCACGATGTGCTGCTTTTGGATGCAATTTCCAGTCAAACGGAAACAAGGGGAGTGAAGTCAGTGGTCAAGGTGGAATTATTATTTTTAGTGAATAAATGCGCATAAATGGAAGCTTCTCCCTCTTTTTGGTCCCTTTATGCACGTATCCTACCCACCACGCGTTACAACTGGCGCCCGAACATTTTTCCTGGATCCTCAGTCAAGTTAGGGATCCGTCTATTTTCTGGATCTGAGCATCCCACCGCGTCTGCAATATTGTTTTCGGATCTGTCCATTTTTTTTTGATTCGTCGGTCACACAGCGGCTTTTCGGATCAGTCTATTTTGTGGAATCGACGGCCTGGTCACGGCTGTAACATTGCCATGGGATTGGTCTAATTCCTGGATCTTCGAGTGAGTAAAAAACGCGGATTTGGATTACAATTGCTATCTTTTTTGTTGACTATTCTTCGTGGGAGTTTTCCCCAAATCATATTAAATAATTAAAGCACTATGGCACGCTACAGTGACGACAGTGACTCCGACGTGGACCTTACAACAATGTTGGAGTTCGTCAGGGAACGCGTGTTTGCGTACTGCTGAGCTCCCGAGTGAAGCGTGGTAAGGGGGAAATATTATTTTTTGTGAATAAATGTGCACAATTGGAAGCGTCTCCCTTTTTGGTACTTTTATACACGTATCCTACCTACCACGCGTTACAAATGTAAAAGACATGGATTACACAAGGTGTGCTCTTTGGCCTGTACTGTATGTAAAGTACACGACAGCTCTGGATGCTAACAAGCTACATAATTATATTGGGATAAGTTTGAAAACGCAATATGCTTACCTTGAATATCTGCTAATAAAACCGGAGTTCCCAACAGCATACACTCTCGCTCCTAACCGGAGTTCCCAACAGCACTCTCTCGCTCTGTTGCCTTTAAGACTCACTTGCAGCGAGTGCATCACCAGTTTTGCCCAACTTTTGTCTTATCAGGTATTTGCTGCACGCATTTTTCCCTGAAGCTCGTCTTGTGAACGACCGACAGTGCTGTCCTGCTCTTCACTTTTCAGATCTGGTTCAAATAGGAAGGGTAGAACTGACGACATGTTGGGAAAGCTAATGAGTAACACGCTGGAATTTCGGCAACAGGCCCGGTGACATCACGCACTGCGACGTAACAAGAATGGTGACCTATCACTTAAAATAATTTTACAAACTTTATTAAAACAAAAACATTAAGAGGGATTTTAATATCAAATTAACTCATATAACTCATACTAACATTTATCTTTTAAGAATTACTTGTCTTAAAAATAGAGGATCCCTTTAATGTCGTTTAATAGTTTAGATCACAGGTGTGAAACTGGTTTTCAAAAGGCAGCAGTGGGTGCGGGTTTTTGTTCAACCATCATTAGGTGCAATCAGTTGATTGCAGTCAGGTGCTGCTTGTTTTAGCAGAAACCTCATTGGTTGAACTGTCAGTGCTGGATCTGTTGGAACAAAGACCAGGGCCCACTGCGGCTCTTTTTGGAATCGTTTTGACACTCCTGGTTTAGAAGTTTAATTAATTTACTTTCTATTTAGAGTGTCACTTTTTTTTTTCTAGAAACTGCTCGTGTTTTTATTTCCAGTTCTGCATTTTCCGGTTTATGTGTCTGCTCCTTCAATGATGATGTGAGTAAGCCTTGTAAAGTGAACTAAAGGCACTGTAGTAGTGATGTGAGATGAAGCCTCATGAGGCATTGAACCACTTAAAGACCAAATGTGAAGTAAAGTTGGCCAACCATGTTTTTGAATAATATCAATGGCTAAACAATTATAAGAATATTTTCGTTATTTTTTTAAACGCAACCCTTCCAGATTCGTTTTACCCATAGCAACGCCCTTGACAACGAAAATGCTTTTGTTCGACAATCTTAGGAAATCTTCGGAAATTACGTCACACCGAGAACTGCGAGGGAAGTCTGCAATACACACAGTATTGTTGCATTGCTTCTCGGTAAGATGCCACGGCGGTGTGTGGCGATGTATTGTTCTCAATCTAAAGAAAAGTTGTCTGTGTGGCTGAAGGATAGCAGGGCACGTAAATGGACATCTTTTGTTCGCACTAAGCGAATGAATTTCACGCCATCATCGAGTCGTGATCTATGCTACAAAGATTTCGAAGATGCCTGCTTCCTCAACTGGTCTGCTTATGATCAAGGATTTGCAAAAAAGTAAGTGTGATTTTTGGATAGATGACTGATGACTTTGTCAAAGCGGAGCTGCCAACTGTTGTGGAACAGTGCTTAATTTGTAAATCATAAGGTGCCGGAATGCAAAGTACATATGACAGCGCAGGGATGACGGCACGTGGACAGGTCCCGGAACGTATTGTAATAGTCCGAATAAGGAAATAGAAAGGAGAGGAGTGAATGATGGCTTCCTTTACTTTATTGTGGCAACAGTTAAATAACAAATAACAAAAATAACAGCAGACTGCTGCAACATGCGACCGCCAACTTCGCTCTCACGCCGCACTCTTCTCCTCACTTCCCGCTACGTCACCACTCTGCTGTACGATGGCCCCTTCACGGGCCCTCACCCAGTTACGGACATTACACTATGCAGAAAATGGTGCTGAAAACAAAACGCAAATGCCCACTTGCTATGCTGTGGTACTTTCCTTTTTTTCTTTCTTTTCTATGTGCTTTTCTGACTCGTTTTGAACCATCTTCCTTCTTTTTGAAAAAAGACAGTAAATGCAAGTCTTTTTGGCATGTTGAAATATCGTTTGATCCTGGCTGCTTGCTCCCAAGATGCCGCAAATTTCAAGTTTTTTTTTTTTTTTTTTTTTTTTAAATGTCAGGAGTGTGATTTGTTGGTCCAGCTTCTCAGTGCATAAACAAATCTCCGACTCTTTCATATGTAATATTCTGATATAATGTTTTTCGAGGCACCCTGATGTGCACGCAACGTTACTCTTGTTTTGGTCACGTGACGCGGGAGTGTGATAGAGAGGCACAGGCTCTATCTATCTCTCCGCAGAGTCTGCCGAGAGCCCCAAGCTGTGTTCGTACTGTTAGCTCCATGTGTTAATAAACAAAACAAATTTGTCAGCACGTCGTGTGTTCGATACCTTTGTCAACAAAAAGCTCATAACAAGACACTATGCACGATCCGCTGGGACTGGAGAGCTGTGAGTAGTAGGAGGTGAAGGGGAGATGAGCGGGAAGCAAAACTTCACGGTCGAATAGGCCGGCAGTCCGCTTATATTTTGTTTTCTTATTGTTGCCACAATAAAGTGGAGAAAGCCATCAACAACTCATCTCCTTCTTTCCCCCCAACGTTTTTATATTATTATCATTTTATATCAGGGGTGTCCAAACTTTTTGCAAAGAGGGCCAGATTTGGTATGGTAAAAATGTGGGGGGCCGACCTTGGCTGACATCCTTTACGTAGAACAATATATTTAAGCAAATTTTAGCAAGCCATTCTGTGTGTCACATTTGCTTCATTATTTTTTTTAAATTAATAATTTCAACAATCTCGCAACTAACCTTTGTGGCGTTCTCTTTCGAGTCCTGGGCTCTTGCAAAATACTGCTGCTGTGAAATTAAACTAGCTTCAAGCTGCTTGAATTTCTAGCTACGTATCTTCCCTGTAATCTTGTCGTACATGTCAGCGTGTCTTGTTTGGTAATTTGCCTCACATTGACCTCTTTAAAAACAGCGACTGTCTATTTGCAAAAGAGGTAGACACTGTTGTTGCGTATTTTAGTGAAGAAATAGTACAATTTCCACCTATCCATGAAGCGTCGGCCGTCGCAGTCAACTTTTTTTTTGTTGATTGTCGTCATTTTAGAAAATTGGGAGTAAAGGGTCACATGAGGTAATGTTGTTTAGAGCGCTGCTGCCTTTAAGTGGGTAAATGAGGAGCAGCATTTAGTGTGTAAGCTACTTCATATGCTGGTAGCAGTACTGCTGACCAATTTATTAAGTCTGTGTGCGGGCCAGACGTTATTGATTTTATGACAGAGGCTGGGGGCCGGATGAAATTTGACCACGGGCCGCATTTGGTTCCGGGTTCGTCCCCTTTCAGGCTCGAACTTCGGAAACGTGATTATTTTGTCAAATATACAACATTTAAATTATTTTTTCATCCTATATTTGTTGGACAATGTTTAATTACTTTAATTGTGACCCTATTTGGCATGTTATGAAATTACTTCACGTTTGGTCTTTAAGCCAATTGGTTCGAGAAAGGGTTCATTTCTCGGAGCTTCATAAGTGTATACTCACAGTCAGTTGTCTACCAACCACATGAGTGATTTGTTGATTTGTGTGTGTGTGCGTGTGTGTCTGTTGGTAGGGAATTATTTTTCAAAATATTATCTGACCATATCCCCTAGGTACATACACATTATCACACATGTATACATATACATACATACGTACATACATACATACATACATACATACATACATACATACATGTGCGACCATAATGTATGAGGGGACTGTAGCCCCTGAAACAAAAAAAAAAAAGAAAAAACCATAAATTTACGAGACAAAAACCACACACCAACACACATTGCACACAGGTTGTGCAATGTTTTTTTTTTCCTGAAAATGGAATGTGCTTAAGTAACCGCTATTGCATGAATCCGCACCGCGAGACACAATCCGCCCCCCTCGGCCAATTCAGGACTCTAACGCACGACGCGTCTAGCACGGCACGCGGATGCTCTGACCACCAAGCCACACGTAGTCAGGGAGAGCAGTAAACGTGTTTATGTAACTTGAAAAAGGTTACTGATTATGCTAGTGTAATTTGGACATTGATGTAGCAACAGGATGGTGGGGATTTTCATTCTGTTCTATTAAAAACACATTTTTCCTCAAAAAGGAAGTCCTCTTTCTTGCCGGCTCCATCCTATCAACTACTGTACCCTTCTCTCCTCTCCCCTAAACCTTTCACTCGCCAGACCACCTCCAAACTATCCAAACTCTCAGCTGATCGCAACTCTCTTTCAAACACCCACATTTTGAATGGATAACCAGGTGTGGATAGATAGTAGCGAGCAGTCAAACCACGCAGCAAATCTAAAGCACTCCCTGAAGCAGTCACGTGGTAAGGCTGGGCAGCGAGGCTTCAGACGTCATCATTTTCGGAACCTCCCCTAAATGAAGCGAGCCTCGGTACGTGCTTCGCGGAAAAGTACTTTCATTACTCGACACACGCTTCGATGGCTCGGCGCACCTCGTTACATCACTACACTGTACATAGTTCATGAACATGCTAGGTGGAGGAATAGTTGCATTAAATATGTTTTTGTGTCCATTTTTTTGTAATCGTTTACACTCGTAATTTCGTAGATGTTAGCTTGTTTTTTATCGGCTACGGCTGTTATAATTGTATCAAAATAATTAATGTGAGCAGTGAATGTAGTGGTTTGGAGGGAGATAGCATGCACATTTTCACTATAGTTAGTTTATAGTAAAAATTATGTGGTTTAATGTTTAATAAGCTAAACATATTAAGGGGTCTGTGAATGTTGACTAAATGGCTGTATGTTATTCACCAGATACTAAATGTGTGTACATGTATGTACACCTACACATGAGACCAATAAAGTATTTGATTTTATCTCCTGTCCTGTTCTCTCTAACCGGAGACCCTGGAGTAGTCAACACATCTGAGCCAACTTCTCACAAGTAAGCCCCTTTCACATATGCCTGAACACCCCTTGTATGTGAAAGAGGGTCGAGTGACACGGAGATTACGCGGACATTTAATGGGTCGCGTCTTTGTATAATGTCCTGGAATTTCCTGGGAAGCGGTGTACGTGAAAGCTAGCGTTAAATTCCCGGTTCACAGCACGATGGCTGATGACGTAGATATGATGGTGGGCCGATCGTCACTACCTCTTTCTTCCTAGTAAGACGAAATGTGGTAAACAATATTAAAATTATCAACATAAAAAACATAATCAAATTAAATTGCTACTGGATCATAGAGCCAAGGAAGAGAGTCCATCGTCCATCTTTGGAAATGTGTGGTATATTTTGTTGCCGATGTTAGGGGGAGAAACAAGGTTGTACCTCAAAGTAGAAAACAACAGAGGGATAAGTTCAAGGGTTTATTAAATACAAACAAAAATACAATCACGTAAAAGAGGAAATAACACAATGGGTCCTTGACATTAGGTCGACGGGGATCAATTATACTAACCTAATTGGTAGGCAGAGAGCTGATAAGACAGGGGTCCCCAAACTTTTTCCTGTGAGGGCCACATCACTTTTCCCTTCTCTGATGAGGGGCCGGGGTCAGCTTGTAACAGAAAAAGTGTGACGATTGCAGGAGTGCCTAAATGTAAAAATGTATTTTAGTTTTTCAGAAAGCCACAATCAAATAACTTTTTCTGGATTCTTCCGAGAACTGATATACTCTGATATACTCTTGGATCGCCTGGGCTTAAGGTACAGTCTTGATGAGCCTGACTTGGCTGCAGTTACGACGTTGGGAACGCTTCCACAACAACGATTTGACCAACATTGTGACAGCCGATGCCGAACAAAAATGACGTAATGCCCGGGTTATAAAATCGCGCCAGTGGGCAACACGGGACAAGTCTGAAAGTGTGCAACCCGCGTCATTCACGCATAACATGCGTGAAAGCAATTACACGAGAATTAACCGGGATATGTTTTATTATATATTTATTGTTGCTTTATTATTTCTACAATATTTTATCAATATTTGTGATGTTAAATTAATATTCTCTTGCACATATTTATTGTTGTGCCCCTTCAACTGGTTTGATAGCGATAATAAATGTAACATTCGTAGCAAATATTTTGTTTTGGTTGTTGGGTTGTGCTACATACGTATACTTCAAGCATTGTATTTTGTTTGTCAACCGTTGTTGTTGTTTTTTTTCCTTTCTTACGGGCAAAGTGTCCTGTTGCCCAGGGCACCATGTAGGCTAGGAACGCCGCTGGTCGGAGCGCAGGATTGAACCCTTGATCTCAGAACCACTAACCATTCATCAATCCTGCTGCCTGTGATGATTTTTTGTTTTAAACTTTAACGCCATGTTCAAAGTAAAGCATGTGTGAGAATTAATCTTAATGGACAGTGCTTTCCTTTCATTACAACAGTTCCATATAATTGAAACTGCAATTTTGTGCAAGCACATTACATTGAAAGCCCCTTTATGGATAAAGAAAAAACTTGGTGAGAAAATTAGCTCTGACAACGGTCAAAAGTATTGCTCCTGCAGGCAAAAGAACGACTTCAAATTATATTAGGAATAAATTATTATGATTAATTACTCCAGGTCTCCCTTGAAGTTGAATGACATCCAAGTAAATGTCATGCAAATTCAAACACAGGCTGACAGTTTTTGGGCATTTTAATTATGAATATTACCATACACACAGCTCAGTTGTCAGGGCTTCAGGTGGTCTGATCCGGTGTAAAAACCTGCATGCGAAATGTAACATGCGAAATAACTGTTTCGCTGAAGGGTCTCTTGTGCATGTTTCTTAAGTGGAAAAGCTGAAACAGAAAAATGGATGGACTGACACAAACGTTTAATGCACAAAAAACACTGTAGTGTATTTTCTTTAATCTCAACAGTTACACCTCTTCATATGAACCTGCAGCTCTGCAAGTGTAAATGTATGGATGGTGACAGATGCAAATGCTTTGGGCAATGAGGAATGCAAGGACAGCAGTTAGGGGAAATTTAGTGTGTCCTGTTATTTTGTCATGAACGCTGCACACGTCAAATAAAGTAAACCGGCTGAATTATGATGCTTCTCTGTGGTTTCAGTGCTTCCAGCTGTGAGAAATGCCAAAATCAATGCATGTCTGTTGTATTTGATGTGGTTGGTGTAATCTGAGTCAGAAACATAAAACATTCACTGGGCACACCATTAGATGAAACTGAAATCCAGAATAAGATGTGTAATGTGTACAAATTATGCTCAATAAGAGAGAACTTCTCGGTTTTGATCTGTTGTATGGGTGTTACCTTATTTGGCAGGAGTAAAACAAAGGTTGGGAAAAAAAAACAACACACACACACACAAAGAAAAAGACACCTCTCAGTAAGATACACTAGTACATTGCCACCCTACCGTATACTACAATAATAAACAATGTCAAAGTATAATGCCTCCAGGGGGGAGTACACTGTACAGTTCATAGATAGATATTGGGATGCCTCAAACCATTACTTTCATAGTGAAATAATCATTAAATAGTGGACCAATTGGATCAAATATAAAATATTTTATCTCACCAGCAAGAATTCTTATGTGGAGTGGGTGGTCTTCCTAGGTCCGCATGGTTATTCTGTGAAAAAAGAAACATAAGCAAATACTACTGTAACTCAAAAACTTATACAGGTACCCCTTTTTCATGTTTTATCAAAAGGTGGGAAATCTTGTTCAATGAAAACCATGGAAGTTGCATACCACCAGTTTGTGCATAGCAATGTTCTCAACATGTATTAAATGTCTGAAAACAAAGATTAAAGTACTATGCACTTTACTGGACTAGTGTAATATCAATATGTTTATTTTGTATGAAATACAATAACACATTTTTAGCTTTTGAAATTTTAAATGAATATCTGACATCACATCAATTTCTCAACTGGACCTATTAATAATCTTTGTAAGTGTATGTTCATTGTTCAGTCCTGGTTCTCCTTAATTACACCCCCCATCTGTCAGCCTGTTATTTTGTCACCTACATTAGGAGCTGTAATTGTTGGAAGGATTAAGTATAGGACTTCTTCCTTTGCTCAGTTGATATGAAAACTGTATGCCCAAGTTTTGAGAATGGGCTATAAGATAATTGTATTAGAAATGTTTTCAAAATGAACCATGCAGAAAACACAAAAATATTAATTTGAGGAAAATGTATAATTAGTATTTGAATGACTCTTTTTTTATGATTTAATAAAATAAATAGCTGGGTCTAGAAACAAAGTTATAATCAATGGTGTATATAGGCTGTATTCAAAATCCCTCTATATGTATTAGTGCTGTAAAAGATAGAAGAATACAATGTACTGTATATTCAAAAAAATAAGGAATATACAGTGTATCACAAAAGATAGCCCACAAAGAGTTTGCTGAAGACATGTCACCAAAGCACATGGATTACTGAAACCATGTCCTATGGTCTGATAAGACGGGATAGCTTTCTTGTGTATCGTCTTCAGAAGAGGCTTCCTCCGGGGGTGAGAGCCATGCACACCAATTTGATGTAGAGTGCGGCGTATGGTCTGAGTACTAACAGGCTGACCCCCTACCCTATTCAATCTCTGCAGCATTGCTGACAGCACTCCTGTAACGAGTCACATGACATCTTGGAGGGAAAATGACAAGCAGTACTCAATTTGGACATTAAGGGGTGTAGTCACTTTTTTGCCAGGGGTTTAGATATTAATAGCTATATTTTGAGTTATTTTGAGGGGAAAATACATTAACTCTATTATATAAGCTGCACACAGAATATTTTTCATTGTGTCAAAGTGTCATTTTGTCAGTGTTGTCCCATGAAAATATATATAAGGTGGGCAACACCTCCAAAGGTGGTCGAGAACAACTGAGCCAAGATCCTGTGGGACTTCTAGATCCAGACAGACAAACTGGTGATGGCCAACCAGCCTGACATAGTGGTGGTGGATAAACATCAGAAGACAGCAGTGGTGATAGATGTAGTAATCCCAAGCGATAGAAACCTCAGGAAAAAAGAACACGAAAAGCTGGAGAAATATCAAGGGCTGAAGGAAGAGTTGGAGAAAATGTGGGGAGTGAAGGCAACAGTGGTGCCAGTAGTGACTGGGACACTAGGGGCAGTAACCCCCAAGCTGGGTGCTCCAGCAGATACCAGGAACAATGTCCGACATCTCCGTTCAGAAGAGCGCAATCCTAGGGACAGCTAAGATCCTGCGCAGAACCCTCAAGCTCCCAGGCCTCTGGTAGAGGACCCGAGCTAGAAAGGAGAGACCATACTGCCCGGGTGGGAGACACAACGATTTTTCTTTCTTTCTTTTTTTTTTTTTTTTTTTTTTTTTAATATATATGGCTGAAAACACTCAAGTGATTTGAAGTTCCGCTATGAGACCCTCAATTTGGCCAAACTCCAAATTGTCCCGTATGCATATTTTTAATTTGTTCATTTCTGTTATTATTTCCTCCTGCAATCTTAATATGTTATCACCTGAGTGAAAAATATCAGTGTCATCAGCAAATAACACAAGTACAATAGCTTTTAAACCTTACACATCATTTACAGTATATGGCGGAAAACATTCAGGTGACTTGAAGTTCTGCTCTGAGACCCCAATTTGGCCAAATTTCAAAATTGTCCTGTATGCATGTGTGATACATCATTGGAAAGCTTAAAATCTCAATTTTCTTGGGGAAGAAAATGTTTGAACTGGAGGGCATTTAAAAAAAAATAAAATAAAAAATGAAACAGCAAAATCCTATCTGGAGGTGAGAGCACACAAGAGCAGAATTACAGACGCCATGACTTTAAGGAGATATTATTATCGCTTAATTACCTTGTTTCGATCCAAAAACTCCATGTAGCATGTATCACTGAGTGTCAAGCTACAAGCTCTGAATGGCCACAGCTGGATTTTGGGGGGATTTTATGGGTGGAACATGGTAATATAACAAGGGTCGTGATGCAGAAATCGCAGACATCAAGGAGTGGTCGAAATCTTCTTTTTCATATATTTACCCTTTTAAACGTTTTTTGTTGTTGTTGTTGTTGTTGTTTTTTTTTTATTATTTTCTTTGTTTGGATCCATTATTTATCATCTAACATATCGGAGAAATGTTTCCACATTCTGTCTCTCATGGCTGAGGTTTACCCATGTTGACAATTACAGGCCTCTCTAACTTTTTCAAGTAGGTCAAGGGTTCAATCCCGGGCTTCGGCCTTCCTGTGTGGAGTTTGCATGTTCTCCCCGTGCCTGTGTGGGTTTCCTCCGGGAACTCCGGTTTCCTCCCACATCCCAAAAACATGTATGGTAGGCTGATTGAACACTCTAAATTGTCCATAGGTGTGAGTGTGTGCGTGAATGGTTGTGTGTCTCCTTGTGCCCTGCGATTGGCTGGCAACCAATTCAGGGTGTCCCCTGCCTACTGCCCGAAGTTAGCTGGGATAGGCTCCAGCACCTCCGCGACCCTTGTGAGGAATAAGCGGCATGGAAAATGAATGTATATACATATATATATATATATATATATATATATATATATATATATATATATATATATATATATATATATATATATATATATATATACTGGACTGTCTCAGGAAATTAGAATACACAATATTCTAATTTCCTGACTGTCTCAGGAAATATTAGAATATTGTGTATTCTAATATTTCCTGAGACAGTCCTGTATATATACACAGGACTGTCTCAAAAAATTAGAATATTGTGTATTCTAATTTCCTGAGACAGTCCAGTATATACATTTGGGGTGCAACGATACAGTTAAGTCACAGTTCGCTACGATTATCGTTACAAGGGACACGATTTTCGATTCGATTCAATACATTAAATACTCTGAAACAAAAAATACAAGTTTTTTTTTTTTTTTTTTTAATGTTTTTTTCTTTTGCTAACAAGCAAAAATAACAATGTCATCATATAAACATGCATTGTAGTGCATAATATTTATGTGCTTACTTCTTACTGATCTGAAGAAATTTTGTATAAAAGTGCTGAGAACAATCTTTACTGTTTGTAAGTGAGGCGGTACACACTGTTGTCGGGCATTAAAAAAAAGTTAACAAATGCCACAGAAGTCACGTCTGCTCATTACTGCACAACACCAGCATTTGACAATCGACTTTCATAAACAGGATGAGTTTGAAGTGCAGCCATGAGTTCTCTGTGACCCACTGTCTTAACCTGTCTGTTGTCAAAGCTAGGTTATTCGTAGCAGCCAAGTCGGCAACAGCATATTGACGATCTTTGTTGTACATATCCAAAAAGACAGTCTTTGTTTAATATGTACGAGTAGGGATAGCATATCATCTCACCCAAACTGCTGCCAAACAATGGATCTGTACAATGTTGAAGCTGGCAAGCCGACTCCTTAAGTTTCTGCCTTTCCTCATGAGCAAAGATTCTCGTGCGCCACAGTTCCCACCTTTCATGCAGTTTGGGGGAGGAGTGGACGAGGGGGGCAAAGCTGGCCGGACATATTAGCGAGAGAGACGACAAAAATAAATTCCGAAAATACATTTTGAGAGCTTTTCATTTGAATGTTTTTGCGTATTGAATCGAAGAGGGTGTATCGAACAGTTCAATATAAAACTGAGTATTGTTGCATCCTTTATATATAGATTTTCCTTTGTAAGTCATTGATTGTTCGGAACAAAAGTTTCAGTCAAATATGTAAGGCTATATGATATATTTAACTGAAACTATTGTATGAACACACTAATATGAGAGAAGTGAAATGAAGTTTATAATACAGAATAAACAGAAAGTATGTAATAGTTATTTAAACAAAAATATGACGGACTATTTGTTGAATGAAACTATAGGTCTATGATATCTTAAAATGACTTGTAACGACTTACCTTCGCGTGAATATCAACGTGTTGGACATTGAGGTGCCGCTTCAGATTCGTAGTACAGGTATTTTCTCCACCAAGTATGTGGCCAAAGCCGCCACACTTGTCTCCCACGGGGACAGTTCATTGCATGCTTCTTTCGGTCGGATTATAGTTAAAATGCGACCATGAATCCTCGCACCTGGAGCCACCATTGTTGATGTTAGATCACTGCTCATCTGCACTGCCTCGCGGGAGGGTGGGGGCGTGTGCAAGTCACATGAATGACGACTCGGAAGAAGGATGAATGACTACAGTACAAAAAAAAAAAACAAAAAAAAAAAACACGTGCTCAATTATTCTAATGTCACGCATTGTGAACTTGTTGCGGGTACGATGGTGCATTTTCATGTCGCTGTCTTCTCGTCAGACGTGAATTGGCAATCTTTTCGTCATGTTACAGTCATCCAAGACGCATTTTTTAGCTCGGCATCATCACGTCATCATCATGAAAAAAAAATTCGTTAACGAAATGTTTTCGTCGTTGTTGACGAAAAAAACACTGATACAGTACAGTATATAGTATTTATATTATTCATACATTTTTTTATGTACAGTATGTTAGTTATACTATTATTGTTTAATTCTCTAATGATAACATATGCATATACAGTATATAGGGTTTATATACAGTGATTGATACACACACAAAAATGTATGTTAAAAATGGAGGGGTGACAGTACTTTGTGTTTTATATTTTTTACTTTATGCAGTCAGTTGTAGTCCCCATTAAATGTCATAAGTGAGGGATCGCTGTTGAAAATGATAATCGAGCACATATAGGTCAAATTCAGCTGTTTGCAATGACCTTTTTTTGTCTGTTTCATAGGCTACTTTTAAAGTTCTCCGATTCTCTCATCCAGACTTGTGACGAATCCAACACAAGTGCACAGGCAAAGTGCACACAGCAACACAAGAGGCATGACTCATTCAAAACTGTGGAGTACTACTGTTTATTTGCAGCAGAGTGGAGTTTTTTTGGAGAACATGTGAGTACCATAAGAAATCGATTTGGAAAAATATGATCACCCAAAGTGGATACTTCATGATCTGTGCACTGCTGTTAATGTGCGCCCAGTGCTCCATTCATAAGCAATACTTTGCTTTTAACTGAACTCATGAGGTCCATCAATTAAAAAAAAGGGTGAGTCTTATGATTATAGCCCTGAGATTAGCAAGCGACTCCACTCTCTTCCATAAGTGGGTCAAAAATGACCCGCATAAATTTTCTATGGAACTCAATGTGAAAATGTGATTTTTATCAACTGCTGCTGTCAGGAATATATTACCTGTTGACCACAAAGACTATCATAAATGTCCTTTGCTTTTTGTAGGTAGGTCTTAATGACATTTTATGCTAAATGGACAGAGCGATTCCTCTTCTCTTTGTTTCTGTTATCTCCAAGGTGTCATGGCTACTGGTTGACACAGTCCACCGATATAGTATTAGAGGAATAGTGCTTGAATGGGTAAAAAGTTATTTTAGGGGGAGGCAGCTGTTTGTCAAATTGGGTGAATATTCCTCATCATGTTTGGATGTTGTGTGTGGTGTCCCGCAGAGGTCAGTATTAGGCCCCAAATTCTTTATTTTGTATATGGTGGAAAACATAGATAAGGCTGAAAAAGCAGTTTCTGCTCCAGCACAAAAAATAAACTGCTGTATTTTAAGCCAAAAGAACTGTAATGTTTGCTAGAACAATTTGTCTATATGCTGCCATAGCAGTTTCATGGCACATTAAGACCCTGAACTATTATTAATTTGTCCGTTTTACTCTGGAGACCCCCATTTACAGACATCGCGCAACCGCTTTTGTTTTAACCAAGCCATAAAAAGGTCAGTAATTATATTTATTATTCGAAATTTCTATCATTTTTAGCTTAGAATCATTACTTGATGTCTAATACTAAAAAAAAAAGGATATCTGCTTCATAACCAGTGTTGGGCACGTTACTTTAAAAAAGAAATTAGTTACATTACTCACTACTTCTTCCAAAAAGTAACTGAGTTAGTAACTGAATTACTCTATAGTAAAAGTAACTAGTTACCAGGGAAAGTAACTATTTCCGTTACTTTAAAAAGAACTTGTTGTATGTCAAAGAATTTGAAATTTTCCTGAGCAGTATTCGAGTCAGTGGAATAGAGAAGAACAGACAGGTAGTTAACTTGTTAGGTGCTTCAGCAGATTTGAATTGCTTACCACAGATGTCGACAAAAGCTTTGCCCCGGGACATAAATTACACATTACATGCAGGTTCTTTCCTTTAATTTTGACAAACTTGAAGTAGTGTCTATATCTCCACCTCTTAAAGGACAATTTTTCTTCTGAATGCTCTGCCATCCTGACCCTGTGCATCTGTTTTGCGTGTGTGTGTTTGCCGCACGCGCTGTTCCGATTTGCTTATGAAATCACCGGCTCTGATTGGCTTACTACGACACATGACTAACCCTCAGCCAATCACAATCACTTCCATCGCTTCTCTCGAGGGGCTGCATTTAGGTAGGCTCGTTTCCCGACAATTCACGTCACCTTCAAAGCGTCTGCCGTCCTCAAGATGGAAGCAGAATTATTGCTGGCTGACAGCGGGAGATGGGAACGAGGCTAGCATCAGGTGTAGCAAACAGAGAAACGTTACCAAACTTCGGAAAGCATTGTCTAATTGAATGAGCAGGGACAAACAGCTTGGAGTCAGAAGTACGTGCGCTATTCTCGAACCTGAACGCACCCCAAGTCTTGGATGACAAATCAACAGAGCAGAGAAACGACTCGACACGGCTGGGAGTTTCTTCAATTTATTCAGAGTAAGTAACGGACCGCTTTTGACCGTCAGTAACGGTAACGGCGTTGTAACGGCGGAAAAAGTAATTAGTAAGATTACCCCGTTACTGAAAAAATAACGCCGTTACGTAACGGCGTTATTTATAACGGTGTTATTCCCAACACTGTTCATAACTATCGCTTTATTGTATTTGTTTTGTTACTGTCACATTTTCCCCAATATTTTAGATGATAAATAATTGATCCAAACAAAGATTGAGAAAAAAAAAAAAAAAAAAAGTTATAAAGGGTGAATATTTGAAAAAGAAAATCTTGACCACTCCTTGATGTCTGCGATTTCTGCATTGCGACTGTTGTTATATTACCGTGTTTCACCCATTAAATCCTGAAAAAGTCCGGCTGTGGCCATTCATAGCTGTGTCTTGACACTCAGGGAGACATGCTACAGTAAGTACAACTATGAGTTTTTGGATCGAAACAAGGTAAGTACGCGATAATATCTTGTTAAAAATCATGGTGTCTTTAATTATGCCCTCTCATACTCTCACTTCGAGTTAGGTTTCAGGGGTTTAAAAAACTTATTTTTATATAATGCACTCCTTTTCAAAAAAAAAAGTCTTCCCCCAGCAAATTGAGATTTTAAACTTTCCAATGATGTATCACACATGCATATAAGACAATTTTGAAATTTGGCCAAATTGGGGTCTCAGAGTGGAACTTCAAGTCACCTGAATGTTTTCCGCCATATAAATGGTGTGTAAGGTTTCTAAGCTATTGTACTTTGTGTTGTTTGCTGATGACACTGATATTTTTCACTCAGGGGACAACAAATTACAATTGCAGGAGGAAATAATAACAGAAACGAACAAATCAAAAATATGGTTCCGTAATGATAAATTATCATTAAATTTAGAGACGACAAAAAATCTTATTTGGGAACTGTAAAAAGAATGCACGGTTGAAGATAATAAAAAGGATTGACATTGAGCGAGTTCATTAAATCAGGCTTTTGGGGGTAATTATTGATGAAAAACTTAACTGGAGACAGCATATGAAACATGCACGGCAAAATCTCACGAAACATTGCTATAATAAGTAAAGCAAAGAGCGTACCATATTGCAAATCACTCCACACTCTATACATTTCACTAGTCTTTCCTTATTTGCAATACAGTGCCGAGGTTTGGGGCAATAATTACAAAACTTTGCTATATTCTGTAAATGTACTGCAGAAAAGTGCATTACAGATCATTCACAAAGCTAGTTATCAAGCTCAGACCAACACAATTTTTAAGTCAAAATTGTTCAAGTTTCCTGATATCGTACAATACCAAACAGCACAAATAATGTTCAAAGCTAGCTTATGAGGACGTTGGGGCTTCAAAGAACCCAGATATCGGACAACAAGAAAACGTTTTTGCTTATCATGTGGGCTGGGGTGTGTATGTGGGGTGAGACTACTGAAGAAATTTAGTTTGGATTCAAAATAATACTTACGATTTTCAAAAAATATAAGAATGACCGAGAAGTGGATAATAACTAGGTGTGCTGTGACAATTGTGACAAATACTGTGATATGGAATATTCATGTTATTAATTTGTTTATGTTTTTCCGGGTTTGACTTATGGACTAGGCTTTTGCGACATTTGTGTATAGGTAACATGTAGAGTTATATGGTGGGATTGTATATGTGTTAACAAAAATGTACAGTATATCTTTAAATGTATGGACAGAAACTGATACGTCAGATCTTAAAAACAAGGAGTGGGAGTAAATAAGTTTTACTTCTCATTCTTTTTTCGAATACTCATATTTTGTTTTTTCCTTTTTCTTATATTTGATTATCGTTACTGATTGGTACTTATCAATCAATCAATCAATCAATCAATCAATCAATCAATCAAACAATCAATCAATCAATAAATCAATCGATCAACCAGTCAATCGATCGATCAACCAGTCAATCAATCAATCAATCAATCAATCAATCAATCAATCAATCAATCAATCAATCACATTTATTTATATAGCCCTTTACAAAACCCGAAAGGCCCTCAAAGTGCTTTACAACAAAACATTACCCAAGATAAATAAAAGGCAGTAAAGTATTTTACAATGACATTAAGAAAAACAAATAAATGAAACAAAAAAAATAGCGCACCGCGATAGAAGTCCAGCAAATAAAACAATAAAACCGATAAATTAAAAAAACATTAAAAACCCTAAAGCAAATAAAACCAGGCTATCCTAGTCTGTATCAAAGGCGAGTCTAAAAAGTGTGTTTTTAACCGAGACTTAAAGAGATTGAGATCCGTAGTGGTGCGGATTTCAGGGGGAAGGGTATTCCACAGTCTACGGGCAGCAACCACAAAAGATCGGTCTCCCCACTGTTTAAGTTTTGACCTCGGAATATATAAAAGAAGCTGCCCGGTCGAACGAAGAGTCCTGCAAGAGTTACGGAAGGTTAAAATTTCCAATAAATAAGATTGAGCCTGGCCATTAATAGGATTAAAAACAAACAGTAACAGTACTTGTAACAGGACTTGTAACAAACAGTAAAAGTACTTATGTACTGAATATTCGAAATAAACATGTTCAAACAAACAAACAAACAAACAAACAAACAGTTGAAATAGTCAAACAGATGCTGGGTGATGGAGAGGCAGTAAAAATTGATCTTTTTCATTTGGATTTCCAGGTGGGCGACTGCCACCTAGAACATAGTCTGAGACTTCATCATCATAAATCAGATTTGCATTTGTTCATTTACATTGGAATTTCTAGGTTTTCACACGTATGTTACCAGAACATGTACACCTTGTTGACTTAATAGCAATGTATGTTCCTTTCTTTATCTTACAGTACATTCCCAACGTGTGTCTTTTGGTGACTCCGAAGGCAATAATAATAATACAGTGGTACATCTACATACAAAGTTAATTTGTTCCAGGACCTTGTTTGTAAGTTGAAATGGTCGTATGTCGAGTAGGATTTTCCCATAGGAATACATTAGAATTCCATTAATTCATTCCACAGCCCCAAAACCTACACTAAATCCTTAATAAATAATGCTGGTACAATTACAAATGGCAATTAAACATAGCAAGACAAATAAGTTATGAATAAAAATCAGAATAATATAATAATAATAATAATAATTAATAATGATTCCTGTAAATAATGTAATGAATTGGATTCTAATGAGGCAGACACTTTTTGCTGTGCCTGAACGCACTGCGGGGCTGACGTCACAGTGAGACGGCAGTCTCAAGTATTTGATACACTGCCAATGGGTTTTCCCATGTGTATCAAATACTTGTTTTCCCCACTGTAGGTCAGTGCGGTAGAGATAATATTTTCGTTTTCTTGACAGCAGAGTCAATGGGGGTTTTGTGTTGAATAAGTTCTTAAATAAATGATAAAAACGTGACGAAGCTGGCGATTTCCTTGGCGATGTTGCCACAATAATAATTGTCACCTTAACTTATAAAGACTGGCGAACGGTGGTCGGAAGAGGACCATGGAGCTGTATTGTTGAGCCAGCTCACGGTTGCGCACCCCACGCTCATACTTTTCTATAATTTGCATCTTCATTTCAAAGGTAAGCATCACTTTTTAGAAACCTGTGTCGATTTCTTACACTAGAAAATCCGTTGTGCGTTCGTTTGCGGTGCTGTCATATTGTCGTATTTCGAGCATGTCGTCGGATGTAGAAACAAATGGCGAGTCAAATTTTACATCGGATGTCGAAAAGATCGTGTGTCGAAGCGATCGTATGTCGAGGTACCACTGTAAAAGCTTGTTTGTTCGTTTCAAAGTGCTTTCTGTTGGATGTTTTTTCTATGGAAATTGGAATGCCCTGTTGGTTGGAGAAAGTTTGCATTTCTCTGGTCAACCTATTGGTATGTAGCAACTGTAGCCTGTAACAAAGCGTTGGCTGAGAACAAGGTTTTTAGCTGAACAAGGATGATTTTTAAATGAGAATTGCAGCATTCTAAGCCAAAATGTACAACAAAATTTACTGTAGGTTCTCAGACAAGGGTCACTCGACCCGCTTGCATTCAGCAGAGAGTAAGTAGGGGTTTGTGGTCCCTGATCAGGATGAGTTGTGGTCCCACAAGTTAGGATGAAAGTCTTTCACACGCCCATTTGACCACAAGCATCTCCTTTTCTATTCACTCATTGCTTGCAGTGTCAGTCAGCCCTTTTAAAATGTGGGTCATTGGTTGCCATAGGCTGTCTGACTGCTGCTTCGTGAGTACGATACCATATGGCAATGCATCTGCAGCAACTCTCGTGTCTGCTATGTTGAAGTAAAGAGAAGGCGCTTCAGGACAGTGTAGGATCTCCTTTGCTTTCTGGAATGCTATTTTTTGTGTCACCAGCCGTTTCCACTTGTCTTTTTTTTAACAGCTCCTTACGTCGTGTTATTATAGATGTTACTGCGTGTGTGGCATGAGCTTGCAAGTCTGAGGCCATCCTTTAGGAGCACATTTTGCAGTGCAGTTTTCTGTCTCTGCTGTACACAACCACACTGTCAGCATGACAATCCTCCATCAAGGTCCTTCGACAACTCCGAGATTCTTAAGTGGAAATTTAGAGGCACCAGTGTAATGCCAAAGAAAAGCTTATTTTAGTGATAAGGCTTGCTGATGGTTGTGAGAGACTATAACAGGTGAAAAAGGGATTTGACAAAATTGTGAGTAATCGTCCACCTTCTGGACAATGATGTCTTCCATCACAGGAAGCGTATTAGCGTACTAGATGTTGGGAAAGTAAGCACAACTGAAATTTTCAGGTTTTCATGAGTAACTAATTTTAAGTATTTGTACCTTGTCTTCTTAGTTAACCCTGTTAATTTACCCTAAGTTTGGCTCACATTACTTACTTACCATTAATGTTGAGTTCTCCTTACTTAAATAAGTTTTGTTTACTTAAAATTTTGAGTTGCTGGCAATAAATTGCATTTCCAGGTTTTCTATCATAACTTGAGAAAACAAGTGAAACGCAGCACGTTGACTTTAAAAAAAAAAAAAAAAAAAATATATATATATATATATATACACACCCCCCCCCCCCCCCCAGTTTATAAAGTAAAAATGCAATTTTGTGGAGTGTTGAAATGAGTAATGGCATCGTTTAGGTTTTTAAGCAGGAGGGGAAAAAAACGTTGAACGAGGACAGCAACTTTTGTGGTGAAAAAAAAGCTGGCATAGGTGACTATTAGTCGGGTGAACGTCAGAGAGCGTTGCGGGATGGAGGTCGTGGGGGAAAAAAGCGACAAAGACAGGACCTGATCTTGAGACGAAGGTATAGTAAAAAAAAAAACACACCTAATGCACATGTCACAGTAGTACCTTCTGTTTAATATTTGTCTTAGCTGCTATTTTATTTTATTTACAGTGGGGCAAATAGTCCTCTTCTGGATCATCCAAATGCTCTCTAGCGAACCGCAGACGGGCCTGGACGTGTACTTTCTTCAGCAGGGGGACACGTCTGGCAGTGCAGGATTTGAGTCCCTGGCGGCGCATTGTAAAATGCATTATTATTATTATTATTATTGTGTTACTGTTAGTAGCCTTTGTTACTGTGGTCCCAGCTCTCTGTAGGTCTGGTTCTGGGATTTTTGCTCCCCGTTCTTGTTATCATTTTGACGCCATGGGGTGAGAGCTTGCATGGAGCCCCAGATCGAGGGAGATTATCAGTGGTCTTGTATGTCTTCCAGTTTCTAATAATTGCTCCCACAGTTGATTTCTTTACACCAAGTGTTTTACCGATAGCAGATTCAGTCTTCCCAGCCTGATGCAGGTCGACAATTTTGTATCTGGTGTCCTTCGACAGCTCTTTGGTCTTGGCCATAGTGGAGTTTGAAGTGTGACTGACTGAGATTGTCAACAGGTGTCTTTTATACCGATAATGAGTTAAAACACGTGCCATTAATACAGGTAACGAGTGGAGCCTCGTTAGACCTCGTTAGAAGAAGTTAGACCTCTTTGACAGCCAGAAATCTTGCTTGTTTGTAGATGACCAAATACTTATTTTCCACTCTAATTTGGAAATAAATTCTTTAAAAATCAAAAAATGAGATTTTCTGTTTTTTTCACATTCTCTCTCATGGTTGAGGTTTACCCATGTTGACAATTACAGGCCTCTCTAATCTTTTCAAGTAGGAGAACTTGCACAATTGGTGGTTGACTAAATACTTATTTGCCCCATTGTATATATTTATATATATAGGTGTGTTTAACTGTGCGTTATTTGCTTGGTTTTATTTGTTTTAGCCATTTTTTGTGTTTTTTATAAATATTTATTTTTGCATGGTTTTTAGTGGTGTACAGTTAGTCACGGTAATCTGAATTTCTACGTAAATCAGAATTAACCCTTTAAATGCCCCTAATCTCAAAATAACTGTCCAAAAAAGTTATACATAATATTAATAAAATAAAGAAAAAATAAGATACTGTACCTACCAACAATGCTGAGAGGTTTTACTGTAACGTGGGGAAAAAAAAGACTGGAGACCAAAGCCCCATTCAGACTTCCCACTGAATACCCGTGAAATGTGACGCAGGATTTACCTGTGTCATGGCTTTCAGACATGGGTGGGGGGTGTACTGGGAATTACCCGGGTTGGACACTTTCAGACATGTTGACGACTTGGCCCTCTCTGTGCATGGAGGGCAGGGGAAGGGATTTTATAACCTGGATATTATGTCATTTTTGGTCAGCAACGACAGCAACATAAATCACACATTTCCAAAGATGGACAATGGACTGTCTCTTCCTCGACTCTAAGATCCAGTAGCAATTTAATTGTGTTGTGTTTTCAGTTTAATTTTGTTATCTTTCCAGTTTGGCATGTTGATAATTGCGATGTTTAACATTTTTCGTCTTTTTGCTACGAAAGAAGAAATGAAGATCGGGCCGCTATGATATTTACGTCATCAGCCTTCGCACTGTGACCCGGGAATTAGTCGGTTGCTTTCACACATGCCGTGCCCTATTACGTCCCGGACATTATCCTAAGATGCGACCCGGTTCATGTCTGTGTCATCTCCATGTCAGTCAACCCTGGTTAAAACGGCGGATGATACTCCAGCGTCAACTCAAAATTTCAAGGCAACAAACTTCGATACAATTATAAATTGGAAAATTAAACTAAATATTTTAAGTTTTGCATTTGAGATTGCTTAACTCTGAGTTTTGATTTTTATCAACTCAACTGTGAGTTCTACTAACTTACAATTTTACATTGTAATAACTTGTAATCCGCACTTTAGCTAACTTTCCCCTAAATTGGACTTATTCACAATTTTACATTGTACTATTTTTTTGTTATTTGCACTAACTCGCTCCAAAATTCTACTAAATCATAATTTTACATTGTAATAACTTTTAATCCTTACTTCAACTCTCTCCTAAATTTGAGTGACTTATAATTTTGACATTGTAATAACATATAATCCTTACTTCTACTGTCCTACAAATTGTACTAATTTATAATATTGTAATGACTCATCTGTAAGTTCTTACACAGAATGCACTTCTGTGTAAGAAGTGCACTTAAACCAAGTAGTTGGGTTAAGTAAGTATATACTATAGCTAACCAATAATATAACCAATAATGTTTTATCAAATGCATAAATCAAATGTTGAAATAAGTAGAGATGTAATATATACATTCAAAACAAGTGTTTTATTAAAACTCTACGAGCATCAAATCTCTTCCAACAGGGCATGCACTGCAAACTAATAAATGAGAGCAAATTGTGCCATATAGTAGTAGTAGTATAATCAAACATGCAACAGCAGTCCCTGTAGATGCAAGGCCAGGTTGAACCTCTGTGATGTAGTCGATAGTGTTTCAGCAGAACAGCATCAATGGCGTGGGTGAACTTGCACAACTTGCACTGCACTAATTTCAATCTGAAAAAACAAAAATGACAATTTGCTGGGGATTAATAAAGCAGTCAGCAAGAATTTTAAACATTTGACCAATTTAATGACAATCATGTCAACACTGTAAACTAAAGACTAGAGACTATAGTTGACAAGACTAACAATATAATATTCTGTCCCATTTTTAATTTTTAATACAGGACAGGACAGTCACATACGTCAGCAGTCAGTATAAAATCGAGCCAAATACATGCATTTCAACGTTTATCAGGTAGCCGCTAATTGCTAAGGACCGAAAAGCCTTGTGTTTAAATGTTGAAAATGTGTAGGTCGCTTTCTCCATTACGACACAACTCAAAATAAAATTCGCGAATGATTTAACGTTAAAATAAATTAAACGTTGTTTAGAACTTACCTGTGCAGACTTCAGTCCTAGACAGCAGCACTCCAGCTCCTCGCAGCAGCAGCACACAGCCAACAAGAAAGTGAAAAATGCCAACTTGGAAAGTTGACTTTCCCGCATTTCACAATAAAGAAAAATGAATTGGCAGAACTTTCGTCCTTTGTATTGAACCACAACGTAAAGACTTAAGTATTAACAACTCACCACATTATTTTGGAGCATACAACTCTTTTGCTTTGTTGTGCTAACTTAGATTATTGTCTTAAATGTCAATAACATGTATTTTCAAGTTTTACCAGTATAAATTACTGTTTTAGGCCAAAAAATGCAAGTTATTTTTTTTGCAGTGTAAAGTCCAAAGGTCGGGTATGTCGTAACCCGGGGACTACCTGTACTCAATTTTTTGCAGCTGAATGAAATCAGGATTGAGCCCCCAGCCCCCGATATAATGATTGGCTGGAATCTTGTTTTTAAAGAGCAGCCAGACAGGTGGAAGGAAGAAGGACACGAGAACGAAGGAGGACAGAGGCAAGCAGCGCGCTCGTGCGCACCAAAAGCAGCACAGACGCCAGCACGGATGCTGCCACGCAAGCAATGGCAAGTGACGGCAGCACGCTGGCACGGCAAGCGTGGCGATCACCAGCGACAGCAAACACGCACACATGCAGAGACAGGCGTGGCTCTTGCACCAAGAAGGCAAAGGAGACTTTTGGACCGGGTATAATTTTACATTTATAATAGCTTTAAATTTTGTTTTTAATCATTTTTAGATTTTAAAAAATAATGATTAAAGTTAATAATTTGAAGTCCTTTTCAAATGGTGGAACCAGATCGGTATTTAAAAGAACCCTCCCACCCTTGTGTGACACACATGTGGCACAATTTTAGATGCAAAAAGTGGCGTGTGACATCCCTGAGGGCACAATTTCAAATCTTAGAGGTATTCTACTTTCAAACACGATTGCAGTCAGATAAAAACAAAAAAATACAATAAAAAAACAATTGGATAACACACTTCAACCAAGGGCACACTTCCACTTCAACCTATTTTATGCATGAAACAGTTCAAAACATTGGGAATTGAGTAGAGTGCCTCTTTAACTGTGGCCCAGTGCTTGAGAACCCTTGCAGCGTGCTAGGAGAACAACATGTGCTTGTATTAATCAGTGGACACAATCAAATAATATGGTCTTTCATCATACATTAAATTACTATCTGTAATGCTTACCCTCATGAGCATGCTGGGGGTGATGGAGCCTATCCCAGCTGGTTATGGGCAGGAAGTGGGATACACCTTGGACTGGTTGCCAGCCAATCTCGGGGCACTAAGAGGCAAATAATAATTTCCACTCACAAGCCGCTAAATAGTTTTAAAAGGGTTCCCAATGTACCGTAATTTCCCGAATATAACGCGCACTTTTTTTCCCAAAATCAACTTGTAAAATCATGGATGCGCATTATACATGGGTACATGGATGGAGACAGAAATATATATATATATATATATATATATACATTATATATATCTAAAGACAGATTATTTTTTTTTTTATTGACACGGCCATGTTGTGTTACAGAAAACGTATGTGGAGATCAGTTGCCGACCATTACGGTACATGACGTCACCATTTTGTTTCGGTAATACCACTCTTGTCGGTCGAATGATTTCGTCTGTGTTAAATTCTGTTTTTTTCACTCTTCATAAAGCACAGAATTTAGCTTCTTGAACTCATTTGAGTCAACGTTTCTTGCAACTCGGACCATAACAAACGTAACACAACACAGACTTCCTGTGTCCGTCAACTATATTTGTCCCTCGGGAAACTCAAACCCAAATAACAATAGTTCCTCTTGTTACACACAGCGATGCGCTTTTTCCGTTTTCCGACTTCAGTCCCCACTTTTATTTTACCGTATCATTCCATGGAAGAAACATTTACTCATCATGCTGAAACGAGCAAGTTATACAGCAGCCTTTAAAAGAAAAGTCACATCTGTTTTGTTTTCTTCTGGATTCTGGTAATTTGGAGAAGTTGTCAAATCATATTATTACTGCACATATTGTCAGTTTACGGTAATGTTTTGAACTACCAATGTGCTATGCTTGTGCTGTGTTTCACCAGTCAGTAAAATGACATTTCTGTCTCTGTACATGAGCTCTGTTTTCTTGTATTCTTCTATTTATTGGTGCTAAAATTAGGGTGTGTGTTATAAACGGGTACAATAAACTTCCCTAGATTTTACAAGTAAATTTGGGGTGCGCGTTATACACTGGTGCGCCTTATATTCGGGAAATTATGGTATTGTTCGATATCATCAAACAATGTACAGTAAATAACATATTAAACATAAAATGCTGTTTTTAATTGATGATTTTATCTATTCAGGGGGAAAAACATACCTAATCAATACTACCTGGCTCTTTGCCCCAGCCCTTGTTATAAGTCATAAACTAACAGTGGCTTATCACATTTTTCAGAACGCTGAATTAATTTTTATTGACCGCACATATACTCAATTATCTGTGGACTTGTTCAAACCAGAAATCACTTAAAGAGGCATTAAAGTCCTTTTCCAATATTTTAAACTGTTTCATGCATAAAATGGGTTGTGCGCCAGGGTTGGGAAATGGGAGTGCACCCGGGTTGATATACATACGATCCTTTTGACATCCAATGTAAAATTTGACTTGTCATCTGTCTTGACATGACATGCTTGAAATACGACGATTTAACATTAGCGCTGCAATTTCCTTGTTTTCCTGCAAGATGACAAAACGTCGGATTTTCTTGTGAGAGAAATCATGGGTCCCAACAAGGTAAGTGTCAGTAGTCGAAGTGGTGAAAAAAAAGTGATGCTTCCTATTGAAATGAAGAAATCATAAAAAAATATGAGCGTGGTGTGCTTGTGAGTGAACTAGCTAGACAATACGGCCACAATATCTCCCTTCCACACCCGCTGTCTCCAGTAAATTAAGGTGACAATAACAATGATTAAAAAAAAAAAAATCATTTCTTTTAGAAGAGTCTAAATTCAAGCATTTGTTAAATTAGACCCCCCCCACACACACACACACACACACACACATACAGAAATTATGCAGAAATAGGAAAAAACGCATGGCAACTTTTTTGTGGATCTTTTAAGTGATGCGATTGTCTGGCAACCAATTCAGGGTGGACCCCGCCTACTGCCTGGAGTTAGCTGGGATAGGCTCCAGCACTTCCGTGAGTGACCCTTGTGAGGAAAAACGGCATGTAAAATGAATGAATATCTTTTGTGTTCAAGCCTATGACAGCAACAAGCATGCTTATTTAATATTTCATGCATTATTTTATGCTCCTGAATGAAATGGACCACTTGGATGTGTGTGGAAGCGATCAATATATTTATTCCATTTTTTTAATCCCACGCCATGAAAATGAGTGACTTCTGGCCACAGTCTGAATTGAGGAAGAAGGCGAATGTGACGTCAGTGGACTGACTAGTCATCTACACTACAAACCATTCTATCGTCTACAGAAGGACTGGGGATTCAGTTGATATTGCAGATTAATTCATTTATTTTTCGCATCACGCCAGCCCAGTGTGCTGCAGGCCCTTGTTGCTGCATCAGGGAGAGGCGTGTGAGCCTTTTTAGGTTTAAAAAAGATCCTGTTCACCACAAAAATTGGGTAAAATAAGTCTGACAATCGTGGGACCATTGACTGGACGAGGAAGTAAGTAAGCTTGTAAGTGTTTCATATCAAGTCAAATACTGGGATCATGGCACACGTTTTGATAAGGAGGTGGCCCGCCAAGAGATCGCTATCCTCGGCTTGGGCTCGGGCAACCGCATGCTCTGACGTCGGCCGGTCTGTCCACTGAGAATGTGCCATTTTTCATGGTTCATTCCTCTTATGCATCCCAGGGGAAAAGCACTGCCTGCCTACCAGGGTTGCAGCAGGGGAACGACGAGCAGAAACTTGCTCGCTGCTCGGGCTGGCTGATCGGTGAAGACAATCACCCTTGATGCCATGTGTGACAGTCGGGGTAGTTTTGTGTGATTTTGTGAAGAGACTTGGAAGAGCCACTCGGTTCGGGTTAGCATGTACCTTGCTCTTTGTCACCAAGTCCCCGCAGGGAAATAACAAGAGCCGGACTAACTCCGGTGGCATAAAATACCGTCTGGGAGGTTTAACAACTCGGCACTTTTGACCATGATGCAGTAATTTAGCCTTGTCGTCCTGAATAAATGCATTTTTGATACTTTATATCCCATTTAGCCCAAGACTGTTATCTGTCATGACCATCCAATTTATTTAGCAATCGGGGAAAAATACTGCAATACAAAGAACATCCTGTAAAAATATTGGAGTCGAGAGAAAAAAACATTGATGACATTTTACAGCATGCTCTAGTCATCAGCCTCGTGTTTGCTGTCGTTCTGAATTTTTTTCCTCCTCCAAATACAACTCAAACATATATAGCTGTATGCCACTGGCGTCCTCTGGATCGACAATATCACTTGAAAGATCCACACTTGAACCAGAATCACTGAAAAACGCTTCCTCCTCCATTGGGCTGAATAATAAATCAGCTGAAATCATCATCCAGATGGAGGCGCCAGAGGGCTATAATGACAAAAAGCTTAAAAGGAGCAGAGCAGATTAAAGACTCATTTCTCATCAGCTGCACTTTGCCAAATTGTTGTACTTTTATAGTCGAATCGACTCAAAATATGATTTTAATTCCAATAATAATGCTATTTAACATTTTTTTTTTAATTGTGTCTCAGGCACTTTAAGAATGAACTGTAATATTAGTGCCTATAAATAAACTTGTAAAAAAAAAAAAAAAGCACATTTGAATGTCAAAAATTACTCAGCTCGCTAGATTTCTCAGAAAATTAGTCCAGGGGCAGTGATATAAAATGTATGGTGTGTAGGATATCACAAGGCCTTCAGGAAAGTAAAATGAAATATATGTATTGTAATTATGGTGTAAAAAGTTGTAAATTGGTCAGATTTAAATTAATAATGACAAAGATTAATCAAGCGAGGTTATCACATTGTCTTATCAGATAATTTTTTTATCCAGTAAATAGCATGTTACTATTAATGCTCCTATGCACAATTATTCATAAATCACTATTTTTCTCTAACTGCAGGCAGGTAAGGCTTGTAGAAAGACCACCTTGAGGGCATTTTACGAATCAATACTATGCTTGTGGTCGATGCTATCTCCTTAAGAGAGGAGTTAAGATTGATTGTCGTTAAGCACTTTACAGGATGGAGAGAGGATGAGGACAGGTCATAAAACGCCTACACACCACCTACCCATCGTTTTTAGCAGCACCAGAGTGCGGCCAATCAATAGGAATAGGATCAGCAGAAAAATAATGAATAAATAGTGAATGAAAGACTAAATCCAAGTAAACAATAGCAAAAATACAAACTAAAGGTTTGAAAAGTTACATTTAAAAAATAATCTGTATGAAAACAGGCGGAATTGGCTGTATAATGGCTTGGTTGTATTAAAATAGCTAAATCACCAATTAACTGTATGAACGCCGCACCTTTGCATTCGAGGTAAGGTACCAAATAAACTATGGAATTACAGGAGTGGCAAAATTAATAAATGAATGAATAAATAAATGAAAATACAAATATGTGAAGCAGCGGAATCAAAGTGGACCCAAATGCCGGGGAGGCGAGGCAGGGTAGTGGAAAACTCAAAAATGTTTCAATGATAGTTAACAAAAATACTAAGTACAAACAAAAGCTGTGGAGATTAAACAAAAGACATACCAGGCATGGACGCAGAACATGAGGAGCACAATGATGCAACAAGACCAGACAGCACATGGGGATCTTAAATACAGACATGGGGTAACTAGACAATGAGACATAGGTGGATGACACAAGAGGTTGCAGATTGGTCAACACACAAAGAGCAGACCACAACAGGGGAAATCAATTGGTAATCACATGGACAAGACACACTAGGACAGTGGTCTCCAACCCGGTCCTCAAAGGCCCGCTATGGGTCGTGGTTTTCGCTCCTGCCGAACCAGCAGAGATACTTGAACCAATGAGGTTTCCGCTAAAACAAGCAGCACCTGACAGCAATCAACTGATTTGCACTTGAAAAACACCAGATTGGTAAAAAAGTGTTGTCATTTGTCTGGTTGGAATGAAATCCTGCACCCACAGCCAGCAGGCCCTTGAGGACTGGGTTGGAGACCACTGCACTAAGGCACAGAACCAAACTCAAACCATGACAAAAAAGTATGTTTTGTCATTGACTTTTACATTTTGTCATTGAAAATCACAAACGGAAAAAACAATGGCAATTTTTTTTCTTTCCAGTTGCCTTTTTTTATTTCGATTATCGTTGAGAGTAGCTTTTCAAAAGAAACAAAAACGGAAGGCCTTCCGACGCCATTTGATTGACAGACCATTCCTTTTGGTAAAAGAAAAGGCAAACGGCAATTGCAAAAGAGAAAGGCAAAGACAATGAAAAGCAAAATACAAAATGCATATGCATAAAAAAAATGTGCCATTGTGTTGTCCGTTGTGTTTTTCAATGACTAAAAGTAAAAGTCGATGACAAAAATTCAATCATTGTCATTGTTTTTTCCTTTTGGATTTTCAATGACACAAATTTAAAGTAAATGGTAAAATAGAGTCTATATTTTCATTTTTAATTTCTCTTTAAATTTATTTATTTATTCATTTTTTAATTTTGGCACTCCTGTGATTCCCTATTAAACTTCTGGTTGCCACTATCAACACTAGTCTATTCCATGTCTTCTGCATTTTCGTCAAGATTGAAAGGCATATTACTTTTACAATTGCTCCAGGCCTCAGTGAAGCAACATTATTAAAATAATTGATTGACAGTGCATGGCACCAGCAAAGTTTTGAGTGACTAGATGAAACCACAGTTATTCACTTATTCGGACACACTTATTCGGAAGGAACACGTCTCAAGCACACACAAATAAAAACGGATTACAATTTTAGAGAGGGTGCAGGATGAATCTGATTTGGGACCACTTTCCTCAATGAGGGCTTGGGCGCATTGCTACTACATACGAAAATATTATCCTCCATGATTTGTCAGATAATTTGAAGTGCGTACGAAAGGATTTACAAAAAAAAGTCTTAAATAGCATTATTATGTGAATTAAAATCATATTTTGAGATGATTCGACTATATACAACAATTTGACAAAGCGCTGATGACGAGAAAATAGACTTTTAATCCGCCGGTTAGCCATGCCTACGTTATAGGTGTTTATTCACTTCATCGTAAGTCCAATGGTCCCACAGTAGTAGAGCTTGTTTTGGCCAATACCCGTGGTGAACAAGAACCTTTTGAAACTCAAAAAGGCTCAAATGCCTCTCCCTGGTGCAGCAACAATTTTCTGACGCCGTTTGGCTGGCGTGATGCAAAAAATAAATGAATTAATCCGCAAAATCAGCTGAATCCCCAGTCCATCTACATGCTATAAAGCAATGCTGTATTATGAGATGCTGACCCGGGTGACGTCACACTCGCATTCATCCTAAACCTGAGACTGAAGCAGGAAGTCACTCATTTTCATGGCGCGGGATTCAAAAATTGAATTTATAAAACGATCGCTTCCACACACATCCAAGTGGTCAATTTCATTCAGGAGCATAAAACACCACGAGAAATATGAAATAAAGGTGCTTTTTGGTGTCATACACACTTTAATGACAGTTTAAGACCAGTGCAGGCAGTTTTGTAGTTTTCCCTCTTCGGCTGATTATTTTTGAAAGATTTTAGCTAGTGACATAAAATTCTGAAGGAAGTTGTTTAGTATTTATTTTACTGTATTAAAAGCCAAGTGAGTCTCAATATTTTGCACATTTTTGTTTCCCATTTTTGTAGACACATTTTAAAAAGGAAATAATTAAACTCCATGTTCACAATTGAAATTTTGGAACTAAGTTAATTGTTCCTAAAACGACTTAGTTAAGAGCCGCAGTAAACGCTGCAGTTTCACTAAAATGTAATAATACAAAGCATGGGGGGAAAAAAACAGCATAAACCGATTAACACTTTTCAGCCATATTAAAAGTCAAATGGGAGATTCGATATATTATTTCTTAAAAAAATAAAAATAAAATCCCCACTGTGAAGCATGGTGGAGGGAGCATCATGATTTGGGGCTGTTTTGCTGCCTCGGGCCCTGGACAACTTGCAATCATTAATGGAAGAATGAATTCAAAAGTTTATCAGGATGTTTTGCCGGAAAATCTGAAGCCGTGTGTCAGACTGTTGAAGCTAAAAAGAGGAGGGATGCTGCAACAAGACAATGATCCAAAACACAGAAGTAAATCAACTTCAGAATGGTTTCAGAAGAACAAAGTACACGTTCTGGAGTGGCCAAGTCAAAGTCCAGACTTGAACCCCATTGAGATGCTGTGGCATGACCTAAAGACAGCGATTCATGCCAGATATCCCAGCAGTTTTGTAGAGAGGAATGAGCCATGATTAGTCCTGATTGATGTGCCAGACTGATCTGCAACTACAAGAAGCGTCTGGTTGAAGTTATTGCTGCCAAAGGATGGGGCCACAAAATATTAAATGTGATGGTTCCCTTACTTATTTCCCCCCTTCTGTCATTGTTTGTATGCTATCCTCATTAAAATATGAAAGCCTATAAATGTTTGGGTGGTTTTAGTTAAAGCAGACACTGTGTTTTTCTGTGATTTTGACAAAGATCAGATCACATTTGATGGTGATTTTATGCAGAAATGTGAGAAATTCCAAAAGGTTCAGATACTTTTTCATACCACTGTATCAATAAAAGTGGTAATCCTGCAGAATTGTTTTTTTTTTGCGTAATAAGAAATCCTTCACAACCTCCTTAGCTTTAGTCCCGCCCCAAATTATGTTACAAGTTATAAGCTATGGAGGAATTAAACTATAATAAAAGTGTTTTGAGGGTTAGGGTTCTGACTAACCATGCTTTGTAAGTTCCATATATTGCCAATAGGCAAATTGTTTTCATTTGTAGTTAAATAATGTGTTACTTTAAAGGCCTATTTGATGAGACCTGGAGAATAGGTTCATGCCTATGGTTAAATAGGAACTAAATATGTTTTTTTGTTTTTGTTTTTTTTTTAAATAAATATAATGAAACTAGATTTATTTCAAATCACTAAAAGCTAATTAACAACAGGGAAATCCTCATGTGGAAAAGATAGTATCATCTGCAAAGAGGAGAACAAAAACTAGTGATTGAATTCTGCCAAATCATTGACATATAAAAGGACTAGAAGAACTAGAACTCTGCAACTGCACACGCTAAAGTGGCAAAATTCAAAAGCCATACATTAAAACAAAGAAACTGTGGTTTAAATGTTACTTCTTCATACTGTATCTCTGAACTATAATTTTTAACAGATCTGTACAATCTGAGAGCAGATATAAGCAGAGAGCATACTGTACCTAAATACGAAAATGTTTTGTGATAAGATTAAGAGTGGCTGTGATATGTAAATTCTAACATGGAGACAATGGGCACATGTATTCATGTAGGAAAGGTCACAAAAATGAAGTATCGATCAATACGTCAGACAGATCAGATGTTATCTGGCTTCAAATGAAAAACAATACTATTTCTGGAGTAACATATTAATGGCTAACATAGTTTTAAGGAGATAATTGACATGAGGTTTAAAAGAGAGAATTGTCATGCCTGACACTAAAATACTTTTTATAATAAGAGAATATTCTATTTCCTACCCAGTACAGTAAGAATCTCCAGGGGATTCACGATTCTCTTCTTTGCGAGGCAGGAAATCATCATCTTTGTTTTGTTGTTTTTTTTTCTACAGTCAACTTAGGCTGTGAAAGCTGGTTCAAGAAAATGTCAAAAATACCCTTCATAACTTTTGATGTGGAGACCCAGCACAATAAGTTGTGGTAACATCTGAATAAAAATGACATTTAGCTCCTTCCACAATGTAAATTGAATTTTGAATATCCACCTCTGTATATGGTGGTGAACTAATGCTGAAAAATTGTTAGTCCAGTAGCATACTGAGGAACTCCATTACAAATATTCAGGCATAGGTGTCCGCATCAAAGTGAACACATTGCCATGTTTTAGAAATGTTAAATAAAATAATAATAATAATAAATAAATAAAATGCAGTTAGGAAAGTTGTAACTACAAAGTATCTTTTGCAGTGGGATTTTTCCCTTTATTTACTGTAGCTGCACCACCTCTGTATTTGGCACATCTTCAACTCCATAGCTCCGGTAAAATCTAAATGTGCTTACTTCCCCTATCTAGCACTCCTGTTACAACTGAGCACTGTCTCGTGAAAATCTAAGGAAAACAGCGTGTCCAACTTTCCAAATTAGCCTAATCATCAACAACAAAATACTGTACTGCATACAGCTCTGAGACACTGTAACTCTCAATCAGGATCATCAACCAAACAAGAACTCCCTACTTCTCCAGAGCCCTACACTCATTACTCATCAAGACCCCCTGGATTCTCCACCACTCCAACTACACTACACTGCCTACCGCAATTCACTCATGGCATATTTTAATGAGGAAATCTTTATGATTCACCAACAACTTTGAAACAGCTCTCTTCACTCCCACTGTGACATTCAACACTTTCCTCCGACATATTCCACTTTCTAGCTTTCCTCTTCCACAGAAACCTCAGTTATCATCCATAAAGCAGAAATTTCCACTTGCCAGCTTGAGCCCTTCAACAACACTAGTCCAGCATTCCTTCCTTCTCCAAGTTTTTACAGCCTCCTATACATCTTAAAACAAAAAGAAATTTAGACTGCACAATACTGCCTGTAAAAATATAAGAGATGCACCAAAATGATGCGGCCATCTGATAACCGAGCCAAACATGAGGAAGAGGCGGGAGCTGCAGACGTGACTAGGAAGCAACTATCTGATTGGACACAATGTCAGAGTGCAAAGCGGTTGTTGAAGATAGATTAAATTTCTGAAGTTTAGAAAGAAAAACACTTAATTTCCTCATGAAAAGAAGAGCATGCTGTTCAGGCCTCTGCCCCTCCCTTCAGAGACCTGGCGCACCTTGGGCAGGTGTGCATGTTTTCATCTAGTTGCAGGTTGGACGTCAGACGGATGGAGTGGCCACAGGTGCACGCAATCTTCATCAGCCACAATTAAAACCCAGTGGACGCCCCACCTCGTCATCCGATCAACTCATCTGGTTTCACCGTCAGCTGCTTCTCGCCTTCCATGAGTATTCGCTGCTTTGATCCCCGGCTTATGAACTTTTCTCTTGTCCCATTTAAGTGCTCACGTCGAGACCCGGTATTTCCCCTGAGTGCCGTCCGCCTCTCGCTTGACCAGCCTTCATCCATCTCATTTGAAAAAAACACTTTTAGAAATCACAACCATCATGCCATTGTGTGTCCGCGCTGGGATCCCGTCCGTTCCGCGACACGTAACACATGCAGAATGTCACGAAAAGTTTGTCAGGTAAAAAATGTTTTTGCTCTTCCGCAAACCAGTATGTCATACTGTGGCTTAATATAGGCTTGCCAATCAGTGGAAAGAAGCCGGAACTGCAGACATGACCAGGAAGACATTATCTGGTTAAATACTATGGTGGACTGCAAAGCGGTTCATGTAGATATGTCAATATGTCAAAGTTTTGTCTGAAATAATTTAATTTCCTCATTAAAAGAGGAGCAAAGTATGTCACTCAAAAGTTTTTTGAAGAGAAAATATGTTTTTGGGAGTGTGACAAGAAAAGCCATTGTCCAATCAGCAGCCAAATATTTTTTGAAGGTTCCTACCATGAAAAAGGTCTCAAGTGGATCTATCCTAGATTTGATATGTGAAATTTATTCGGAGCAGATATATGGAACAATCAGTGTCGCTTGCCAGGTTACCAACCACCGACAAAAAGTATCAAATTCTGTGTACCTTCTGCCTTTCATATTATCTTTCATGTGTTCATTTGTCTTTTACATTTTAGCCCCAATTAGGTATTTTTTTTGCAGCTCTGGGGCATTTATTTGTGGTTCCACTGCAAACGTTTTTGAGTTACCTTAGCAACTTAGTTATTATTTTATTATAACAGGGCGTTTGGTGGTGCTCCACCAAGACAACTTTTCCATGTTGGCCCCCTCACGCCGACAGGTGAAGCTTGTTCCACCTCCAGTTGTGTCTCCTGAGGTCACTGGGAGGCCTGTTCGCCCTGATCAGCAACATTTAATAGATTTTGTATTGGATGATAGGGTTGTCGGGGAAGACTGACCCCTTGGGTGGGGGCTATGTAGTGACTTATCTATTCCCCTGCGGAGGTTGATGGGTGTTTGTGAAAACCATGACTGAGAGTGGTGTTCGGTTCAATGACTTACTGTTTATTATATGCAATAAACAAGAAAATGTGTGAAACGTGAGTCCTGTCTCTCTCTAGTTGTTCTCCACATCACTTGCCACATTACAGCAGCTGTGACGAGATGCGAGGTTCAGAACGTACAGTTTATGTTTCCTTTTGCGCGTTATAGAATGAAATAATGTGCGTGTAAATCAAAAATGCAGTTCTTGACTTTACCTTGGCCGTTCCATTCCGTTAAAAGAACGGGATGGAGCATACAAAAGAAATTCAAGGAGCAATAAATCAATGAACTAGCACCAAGGGATACTAACGCAGTACCGGTAGTAATTTACAGGCGTCGCTAATTGTCCGGTTTTTCTATGAGATAACCATGGGAAACTAATCCAAACACAGAAGCTGTTAGAGCCCCACAGCAGGCCTGTATACTTTTTCCTTTTTTTCCCCCTCAGTCATCAGCACTCATTCCACACACCTGTCCTGCACACCTGGTCATTACCACAGCCTCCCTACATAAGCACACACAGCCCTCTGCTCCATTGCGAGTTTGTTAGCCTTCACTGCAACTTACGAGCGTTTCTAGTTACCTTGTCTTGCCGGATTTTTGATACACTTTTTGACCTTGTGGATTTTTGCCTCTAGCCTGCTCCTCGTCTGTGCCTCTGCCTTTGATACACTTTTTGACCTTGTGGATTTTTGCCTCTAGCCTGCTCCTCGTCTGTACCTCTGCCTTTTTTCTGCGACCTGAACCCTGCTACAGGACCGGATCTAGACGCATCCTGCCTGGGCCTTCGCCTTGCTCGTCCCCCCCTGCTCGAACAGCCTTCAAGGGCCAAGACTTCTTCGTCTCAGAACCATTGTTAATAAATCTTCTCTGAGCACTGCATTATTGGGTCCGTTTGTTCTCTGAGCCGTGTCAGAACAAACTCGCCATAACATGGACCCAGCAGGCTCTTCCCTGTATGAACAGGCCGTCAACAACCAAGGCCAGCGTTTAAACAAGCATGAGCAGCTCCTGTCTCTTCTGGCCCAGAGCGTGTCTCAGCTTTCCCACATGGCTGCTTCATTCCACAACCGACCCGCTGCCGAAGAGGAAACACCAGTGTGGCCAGAACCCAACATCCCACCACCTACGAAATACTCAGGTGACCCGGCAACATGCAGAATGTTTTTTAACCAGTTGAAGCTAATTTTTGTGTCTCAGCCCCGTCGCTTTTCCCGGGAAACGGCCAAGATTGCCTTCCTAGCCAATCTCCTGGAGGGGGCACCATTGGGCTATTTCAATGCCCTAATGGAACAGAATTCCCCGCTGCTGGCCTCATATGAACATGTGGCAGCCGAACTGAAAAAAATCTATGACCACCCTCTCCGCGAACAGGAAGCTGGCGCTCTCCTCCTTCAGATGAGGCAAGGCGGAGAACCCATCAGGGAGTATGTCAGCCGGTTTCGCTCCCTGGCGGTGGAATGCGGCTGGGACAACAAAGCCCTAATTTCGTCATTCAAGACTGGGCTTAACCCAGAGATCGGCAGGGAGATAGCGCTCAGGTGCCGTTTTTCGACGCTGGACGAGGTCATTGGCACCGCCATAGAAGTGTCGGACCAATATACCCAGTGGATGCCCCATCCCGTCAGTCCATCTGTTGGACCCACAGCTAACCGAGGTATCGCGGAGGCCGCATCCCCCACACAGGGAGAACCAATGCAGATTGGCAGAGCTAGGCTGTCCGCTGCAGAGCGCAGTCGTCGTCTTTCGGCTAGGCTCTGCCTTTACTGTGGGGAACCTGGGCACTTTGCTGTCAAATGCCCCAACAAGAGGCAAGATTATGCACATAAAGTGTCCATCAGTCGCACTGTTTCTTTAGGCATAACCTCTCGGGTCCAACCCACTGTGGTCTTAAGCTCACCTGTCTTCTCTCTCCGGCAGAAAGCCCTGATCGACTCAGGGTCAGACACCAATCTGTTACACATGGACCTGGCCAATCGACTTGGATTGCAGCTCATCAGGATGTCTTCACCTCTAGAAGCCGTGGCTCTGGATGGAAGCCCATTACGGCGGGTAACGCACCGCACACCCATTATTCAGATGGAATTCCCTAGTCATGTCGAGAATATCAGTTTTCATGTCTACACTTCACCCCACGAACCACTTGTTCTCGGCTTGCCATGGCTGAAGAAACACAACCCCCACATTGACTGGGACACCGGGACGGTGATCTCCTGGAGTCCATCATGTGACAGAACTTGCATAACACATGGCTTGGCAAAGACCCAGATTGCTTCTACCACACTTATCGCGCAAAAAGACGAACAAGCAGAGTTCCCGGCCCTCGATAAGGTTCCCACCTGCTACCATGACCTCAAACAGGTGTTCAACAAATCCAAAGCCACTAGCCTCCCTCCTCACCGCCCACACGATTGCGCCATAAACCTACACCCGGGCTCAATACCACCCAGGGGTCGCCTGTACTCTTTATCAGGCCCGGAAACCCAGGCAATGACAAAGTATGTAAATGAGTCATTGGCATCAGGGCTCATCAGGAGATCCTCCTCTCCTGCAGGCGCAGGATTCTTCTTTGTCGAGAAGAAGGACAAGTCCCTCCGTCCATGCATTGATTATAGAGGGCTTAACGACATAACTGTCCGGGATCGGTACCCGCTACCATTAATGTCCTCTGCTTTTGAAATGCTTCAGGGTGCGCGGGTCTTCACAAAGCTTGACTTACGCAACGCGTACCACCTTATCCGCATAAGGGAGGGAGATGAGTGGAAAACCGCATTTAACACTCCCATAGGCCATTTCGAATATTTGGTCATGCCTTTCGGACTGACTAATGCCCCAGCTGTCTTCCAAGCATTAGTCAACGACGTTTTGAGGGAGTTTCTGAACGTGTTTGTTTTCGTCTATTTGGATGACATTCTGATTTATTCCTCTGACCTGGAGACCCACATCATTCATGTCCGCTCAGTCCTGGAAAAGCTGCTACAAAACGACCTGTTCGTCAAAGCAGAGAAATGTGTTTTTCACCAGCCATCTGTTCAGTTCCTAGGTTTTGTCATCGCTGAAGGGGAAATACGCATGGACCCAGAAAAGGTTCGAGCCGTCCATGAATGGCCCAGGCCCAGTTCACGTAAAGAGGTACAGCGTTTTTTGGGATTCGCAAATTTCTACCGAAAATTCATAAGAGGATTCAGTTCGGTGGCGTCACCGCTACACTCCTTGACGTCACTCAAGTGTCGCTTTCAGTGGGACCCCAAGGCTGAGGCGGCCTTCTGCAGGCTCAAACACCTTTTCACCTCCGCTCCAATCCTCAGATTCCCTGATCCGACTATCCAGTTTATAGTCGAGGTCGATGCTTCAGACTCGGGAGTCGGCGCAGTCTTATCCCAATGCTCACCCCTCACCGGTAAGATGCACCCATGTGCGTTCCTATCAAAGAAACTCACAGCCGCAGAAAGAAACTACGACGTTGGAAACCGTGAACTTTTGGCAATTAAGGTGGCCCTTGAAGAATGGAGACACTGGCTAGAGGGGGCTGAACAGCCGTTTATGGTGTGGACCGACCACCGGAATTTGGAGCACCTCAGAACCGCTAAGAGGCTCAACGCCCGACAAGCCAGGTGGTCCTTGTTTTTCACCCGCTTTGATTTCGTTGTGTCTTACAGACCCGGTGCCAAGAATGCCAAACCCGATGCCCTTTCCCGGGTGTTTCCCTCAGAGGGACGTGTGGAGGACCCAGAACCAATCCTTCCAAAATCTTGCTTGGCGGGAGGATTCCAGTGGCAGATCATCAAGAAGGTCCAAGAGGCCACCAAGGGACTGACCAACCCGCCCGGTACCCCCGCGGGTTTGCTGTTTGTGCCACAGGGCCTCCGAGGGGATGTCATTCACTGGAGCCATGCTTCCCGGTTTGCAGGACATCCGGGGACCAGACGCACCCTTGCTCTCCTGGCCCGGAAGTTTTGGTGGCCGCACATGAGGAGAGACGTCAGGGATTATGTGGCGGCGTGTGTGGTCTGTTCCACCAACAAGACACCTCGTAGGCCACCTGCGGGCGAGCTGCTCCCATTGACGGTTCCGACACGACCCTGGTCGCACATCTCGGTGGACTTCGTCACCGGACTACCACCCTCGCAGGGGAAGACCACCATTCTGACGGTGGTGGACAGGTTTTCGAAGATGGTCAGGTTCATCACCTTCCCAAAACTGCCCACAGCTAAAGAGACGGCCAGTGCTCTGCTCAACGAGGTGTTTAGGGTCCACGGCTTTCCGTCAGACATAGTGTCTGATAGAGGGCCACAATTCGTGGCTCGTTTCTGGAAGGCGTTCTGTGGGCTCATTGGTGCCACAGTCAGTCTGTCCTCAGGGTTCCATCCTCAGAGCAACGGGCAAGCGGAGAGAATGAATCAAGATTTGGAAACCACTCTGCGCTGTTTGGTTTCCAAACATCCCACTACGTGGGCCCAAAACATCATGTGGGTTGAGGTTGCCCACAACTGCCTGCCATGCTCTTCGTCGGGGTTTTCCCCGTTTCACGTTGTATTTGGGTATCCGGCCCCTCTGTTCCCACAGACAGAGACACCAACACGAGTACCCTCTGCCTTGTTGTGGATACGCCGCAAGAAGAGGGTGTGGAGCCAAGCCAGAGCCAGTCTCATCAGGAGCGCAGCCCGTATGAAGAGGATGGCAGATCGTCATCGCTCGAGCAACCCGACATACGAGGTGGGTCAAAAGGTGTGGCTGTCAACCAAACATCTCCCTCTTAAGGTTGGGAGCCGCAAACTAGCTCCCCGGTTTGTTGGCCCCTTCCCGATCTCCAAAATCATCAACCCGGTGGCTGTACGGCTGCGACTCCCCAGGACCATGAGGGTCCATCCGACCTTTCATGTTGGACAACTAAAACCGGTCTGTGTGAGCCCTTTGGTTCCCCCCACGCCGCCTCCTCCACCTCCTCGATTGATTGACGGCGGCCCGGCCTACACCGTGACCAGACTCCTGAAATCCAGACCGCGGGGCCGTGGTTTCCAGTACCTCGTTGACTGGGAGGGCTATGGCCCCGAGGAACGTTCGTGGGTCCCCTCCTCTCACATCCTGGACCCGGACCTCATTCGGGACTTCCACCGACTCCACCCAGACGCGCCTGGTCCGTCCGGAGTCCGTCCCTAGGGGGGGGGTTCTGTTAGAGCCCCACAGCAGGCCTGTATACTTTTTCCTTTTTTTCCCCCTCAGTCATCAGCACTCATTCCACACACCTGTCCTGCACACCTGGTCATTACCACAGCCTCCCTACATAAGCACACACAGCCCTCTGCTCCATTGCGAGTTTGTTAGCCTTCACTGCAACTTACGAGCGTTTCTAGTTACCTTGTCTTGCCGGATTTTTGATACACTTTTTGACCTTGTGGATTTTTGCCTCTAGCCTGCTCCTCGTCTGTGCCTCTGCCTTTGATACACTTTTTGACCTTGTGGATTTTTGCCTCTAGCCTGCTCCTCGTCTGTACCTCTGCCTTTTTTCTGCGACCTGAACCCTGCTACAGGACCGGATCTAGACGCATCCTGCCTGGGCCTTCGCCTTGCTCGTCCCCCCCTGCTCGAACAGCCTTCAAGGGCCAAGACTTCTTCGTCTCAGAACCATTGTTAATAAATCTTCTCTGAGCACTGCATTATTGGGTCCGTTTGTTCTCTGAGCCGTGTCAGAAGCGTTACATAGTTTGAATATGTTTTCTAAACGAAATGGAGTCAATCCATCATGCTGTATATCAATAATAAATGAAAATGAAATAAAGCTAAAACAGGCTAAAACTAAAATTGTGTGTGCATGTGTGAGAGTGCGTGCATGTGTATGGGTACTTGTGTGTTGAAGACTTAATGCTGATTTATGCTTCTGCGTTGCGGTGACGGCGGACCTATGCCATTAACGCAGACCTGATTTACGACTCTACGGCGTGGCCTGACGTGCAACTATGCGTCACATCAACGCGTCTTGACATACAAGGACACAGCCATACCCCTCTAGTGGCTTGGCGGTGCATTACAGAGTAAAGTGTTCCCTTGACGCAGAACTTGCTCAATGACGACGTAGGGTTTATGCCACCGCTACGCTGTCAACGCAGAAGCATAAATCAAGTCTGGGCCTGCCAATAACATGACTTAAACCAACCTTCGCAAGCACTTCCTTTTACTTATAGCATATACAGTATATACTTATATATACGTGTATGTACCATTGCAAGCTGACACAAAGCCCTTATGTCTAAAAACAATTTCCCGGGTCAACCGCTACGGACATTAACCGAGTCGCGTCCAAGTAGGGGTGGGTATTGCCTCATATCTGGCGATACAATTAGTATCACGATTCACAAGTCACGATTCGATTCGATCCCAATTAATCCCAATACTACATTTGAAGACGATTATTGCGATATTTGTATATCACTTTAAAAAAAAAAATCAAAATGGTTATAAAACTTATCTGAAACTAATCTAAATAAATTGTAATTGAAAGTACATTGATATTAATCATTGATATCAATCAATTGATATCAATTCATTCCTGAAACCTCATTCACCACACAAGTTTTATGTTGTTTTATGTTTCTGTTAGCGTACGCAAATGTGGAAACAAGGTTGGACCTCGAAGCAGACAACAAGCGAGGAATGCGTACAAGGTTCTGATGATTACAAACAAAAAAAAAACAAAAAACACGCGATCGCGGAAGAGTAGAGACAACAAAATGGGTCAGTGACAACAGGTCGACGAGGCTCAATACCACAAACACGAAGGTTAACTAAGACGATCGGCAACGTGCCAAAAGCAAAAATAAAAAAACTCAAATACCTGCACAAGGTAGAGATTACAAACGAGAGTAGCATACGAACAGAAAAATCCCAATGCAGGGGTGTAACGAACAAATGTAGCGAGACTAAAGTGCGAGATGTCAAATGGCAATCGGCAAGGCAAATATCTCGGCAGTCTTCTCTGAGATCACCCGTGCTTAAATGCCGTGTTGATGAGCCTGCATTGGATTCAGCTGTGACGTAAGGAACGCCCCCACTACCAGCTATGCAACAAAACACAATCTAACCACCGGCAGAATGTGACAGTTTGAACAACATTATAACATTTTCTCTTTTTAAGCGCGAACTAGCCAACCCAGGACTCCAAATACTACATGCCTCTGTTTTTGCAGTAAAAGCAAAAATGAGCCCAAATTTTAGACTCATAAAATGACTAATCCAAGCAAAATGACTGGAAGTACCCCCATCCACCATTGCTGAGGTGTGCCACCCACAGCACACATCCAACAGCAGTTAATGTTAATGTTAACATTGATTGACGCTGGCCTGCTATAAGTGTGTAAACACCCCAGTAATGGTGGCCAGCCAATGTAGGGCAACGTAGACAAATCTCTACTCGGATTAGTCTAATGTTGCTGTTACTTCAGCAGACTGCAAGGCAACGCTGCTGCTTGCTGTTAACTACTTGGTGGTAATAGGAATGCAGGTACTGAATTGTTTATTTCTACCAAAAACACAAGTGTAAAGACTGATAGACAAATTTTGAATTGAGAAGTGCATGATGTAATATCGCGATATATCTCCGTAGTTTTTTTTTTCAACATCCCTACATCCTATTATAATGTCCGGGACTTAACCGGGACGTTGCATGTGTAAAAGCAGCTGGTTAACCCTTCAACACCGAACGTGTTGGCGGCAACATGTTTACGTATATAATCTCTGAAGCCTAGTCACGCTGTAATTACGTCACCCACGTGCCACTGGTTGCTCTCATTTGAAAGTGCGGAAGTTGATGTCCAACCTAGTTTTTATTTGAAGACAATCGACCAAGTAAAACAGGAGATAATGTCATTTGAGTTTTATAGTTTTTATAGCACTCATAAATAAGCATTAAAACGCTGCATGGACCATGTATTTAGCTACATATTTCCATCATTTCTTGTCCTTTTTCTAAACCGAAAGCAGCACGAAAGATTACATATCCCAAGAGCCATTGTGAGGTCAAGAATGATGAACCTAATGTGAACATTTTTAATAAATTGCCGAGCGAGGTGCCTCCTAAGGAAAGGGAGACATGCGAAGCGATCACCGGCCCGTTGGATTGAGCGGGCAACTTTGAAACGTTCGGAATGTATCGAAAACTAAATTTAGCGCAAGCTAATGCATTATTTCATTAACTAAAGGAAGAGCATGTAACGTTTTTTGTTGTTTTCCTCGGATCAGTCGGTGTCTCAGCGAGTAGAAGTTACAGGGGCAAACGGCGGAAGAGTGGGCTGTGCGATGTGCATGACGTAGCTCCGTGTCCTGCTCAAGAGGAAACTTTATTGAGTCGCAAAAAGAAAAAAAAAAATACTTTATTGAGTCGCTTGCCTGAAAAAAATTGAACTGAATAACTTGTCATTATTCTTTAAAATACTTTTTTTTAAGGTTATATTCGATTTTTTTCTTCATTATCAATCTTTTTAATTTGTATATAGATGTGTGTTCGAGAAGCTTGATTGCATGTATATACTTTTGATAAGGTGATGGGTACAATACCTAACCTCACAAAGAGATATCCTCTGAACCCTTTTTGTGTTAGATGATATCCCTTTTTGTGTTAGATGATATATATATATATTTTTTTTTTTAATTCTCACTAAGTCACTGGACTGTATATATCCTGTTTTGACCATAGTATGTGTAAGGCCAAAAACGCCTATGACCATACCTGCTGTTTGTGTTGAATTGTCAAAAATAAAACTTTTCAGTCTTATCTTTTTCGATTGAATGTTTATGCTAACAAGTTGAATAAATATTATTAAACTTCAAAACGGTTGGTCGAGCATGTTTGGTTGTCAATGGGACATCAACATGACAAATTTTGAAAAAAGATTTTGGGATTTTTCTGTCTTTTTGGGTCCAAAATGTTGATTATAATTGGTCAGAGAAGAAAACAACAGATTGGACATGGAGGTTATGGTGTCCTGAAAAAAAGGACCCAACCTGGATTGTGAACATTTTTTTCTTCGAAATATAAAGGCAACATAAAAGGCATTCAAATTCGGCCAAAATAGGCTTAGGTGTTAAAGGGTTAAATTCCCGGGTTACAGCGGGAAGACTGATGACGTATATATCATGGCATGCTGAAATGCTAAAAGAGATACTTGCCCACAGGTGGTTTCTGACAAAACCTGCGTTGAATGGATTACCACATGTGCCTGGGAGGTGAGTCTCTACGTTACAGATTTAGCGATGCGGAACTACTAGTTTATGTTACGGACACCAACCAGCAATTAATTTGGGAGTTGAAGCATAAAACGGCAATTGGGCCAAAAACTAAGTGGCAATGGAGGAAGAACCTTCCTTAACTAGCCAGAAGGGAACTATGCTGAGAAACAGGTGGCAATCCATAGGGATTGAGTTGTAAATGGAAAATAAGATATGCCAGAATAAGAATCTTCTGGGGGGGAAAATAACCAACAGATGTGATATAGAGATTGGTGAATAAGAAACATTATAATGGGTTGAGGAACCAAAGACAGGCTGTCGGTACTAATGTAGTTACAGTAGCCAACTCAAAATACATACATACTGTATACTGCAGTTGCAGTCATGTAAGTTAAAAAAAAAAAAGCGCCATGTGTGCCCTACATCTGTCTATACTTGTTCATAAAAGTGGTCTGGATAAGGACAACACAGGGACCCACGAACTAGAGTGTGTTCCTGGTACATTGTAGGTGTAAATGGAGTCATGCTCTTTAAAAAGGGGAAGGCACACTCCCTCATCCATCATATTTGAGGCTGTGTACGTCTATGTGGGCTTGGAGAGAGAGAGGATGCTCTCCAGCTGGGCCCGGGAGATAGGCTGAACAGACGGTGACAGATGACGGATGAGGTGCTGTTGCAGTTTCCTAAGAGCACAGTAAGACCTCTCTTCTACTGGCAAGTCTAAATTATTACATAGGCTTTGCAGGCGTTTGTAGCAATCAGCCCAATCTTGTCAAATTCGAAACTTTTGGTTTTGCCAGCTCATTTATCAGTTTGTTGAGGAAAAGAAAATCATGATCTCACAAGAGCATTAGGTGCAAGACTGTTAAAAGTCCATCTATCCATTTTTTATGTGGCATGTCATGTTAAGTGTCACAGAGAGCTGGAGTCGATACAAGGCAGACTCCAATTTGGACTATTCGGTCAAAAACAGCATAGGTAAAAAAAAATATTATGCAATGCCAGAAAACTAGAATGTCAGGCATATCTCCCACCAGAAGTGGTGTAATCAAAATGGGGGGCTGGTTGACCTCAGATTGCCCTAATAAAGAATTGTTAATATCTCAAAAACCATAGCAGCACAAACACATTTTTTTCAGCACAAAAAAGCACAAACCTTGCACAAACTAATGACATCATTTTTATATAAATTTGCGTCTGATGGAGGGCCAACTTCACAGAGGTGTTTTGTGGAACGACCCATTCGGAGGAGGCCCCAGAACACACTGGAGAGACTACAGGCCTGACAAACTTATGATTGGCAAAAACAGGCGCACACTACATATCTCATGCAAAAAACATGGAACCTTAAAAATAAATTTGCATGTTGTGGGAGCGGTTTATGCAAAAGGAATAAATGAAGAAATTAAATCAAGCCTGTAATGATTTTCTATGGGGAGTTTTTCATCTTCAGATAGATGTCCAATTGGCAGGTGCAAAGTCCCAGTGCAGGAGAAGTGAGAGAGAACTTTCTCTGGTAAACTTTTTGAAATACTTACAAATTATCGCAGCATATAGTTTATGCAGCAATACAATTTCGGAGCTACTGAAAGAGGCTGATTTCAAACAAATGACAAGGATTCATGCCAAATCTTCTATGAGAAAACACCTTTCAACTCTGCATTTCTTAGCATCTGGGTCAATTAAGGGCACTGCGTCAAGAAGTATTTGTCTTTTTCACAGCACTTATGTAAATAAGCTGTTCCAAGTTTTAAATGCAAATGGATGGGCATGTCCTTCAAACTGCTACACAATCGGGATGAGATCTGTTAACAAAACAATGCTGTAATGCTCATCCCTAAAATTACATTAACGGAACGATAGACTGCTTTTGTCTAACTCAGCAATATGATTGTTTCCCCTCCATTATCATATCCAATTCCATCCCTTGAAACTTTATTTTGCGCTCGCAGCGCTCTCTCAAATGTCTCCCGCTGAAAAACTCTCTTTTGTACACAGAATGGTGGTCACCGCCACTTTTACAAGTGTTTCACTTTTACATACAAAAGTATGTGACGTAATCTGTTAAAGTAAATGAACATTTAACGGTAATTTTGCGCCCGCTATTTGGGATCATAATAAAAGATAGCAGACCGTGCAAATCACATGCACAACCACCAACAGCACGCACAAACTGTTAGAATGAATGAAGACTGAGACAGCCCCCCCAGCCCATAAAACATATATATTTCAAAAATGTGATTTCATGAGCCAAAAAGTAATATATGCTGTATATATTTTACATATTATTTGTTGCTGTCAGCAAACTTGTCTTAATTTGTTTTCCATCCATTTTCAACACCGCTTATTTTTGTCAGGGTCATGGGGTGCTGGAGCCTTTCCCAGCTGACCTTGGGCAAAAGGAGGACTACACTCTAAACTGGTCTCTAGTCAGTAGTTGGGCACACACAGAGAAAGACAACCATTCACCCGCAATCACATCACCAGTAAAAGGATATTTCACGCTCCTGCGCTGAAGTTAGGCAAATCCACACCACCAGTTACAACCTGAATCTGTTATCTGAACCGTATTATTCACATGGTTTTCTTAATAACAGAAGCCTAACGTCGTTCCGTGGGATGTTGCAATATCGTTTCTCTGAGTGATTTTGCGCACACGAAAGCTAAGATTCCATTGTACCTCTCCTAAATTGGGTTAATTACCAGGAAGGGGAATGTCTGAATTAGTGATTTGAAATAGCGTCTCTCATTTATATTTAGTTTTTTGTGTTGCGCGCTCATCACCTGGCCAGTAGCAAATACAAGCATGGTGTGGCATTGCTGTGAGTGAAAACTACAACCACGGGGAAGTGTATATATATATATAGTAAAGGAGACAGGTGGAGCCTCCCAAGGCAGCTTTTTCGTGTGCCTCTCTCTCCTTGAAGTGGCGCAAATTTGACAGCCGAAAAAGTCCTGCGCTATGAAAGTTAAGCTGACAACATGGCGCATGCGTGAGTTGGGGTTAGGGTTCCCAACCGTCCCTTGAAAAACGGAATCGTGCCGTATTCAGAAACACAAATATGCGTCTCGTATTGAGCTCGCAAGGAACGCGCTTTGTGTATTATCATAATTAGTGTTGCACCGAAACCATTTTTGGCCCCGATACCAATATCTGGCTGTGCAGTATGGACCGGTATATATATGCGGCATTTCTTTCAGTAAAAGACAAGAAAAGTAAAGGACCTTTGACTTCGGGATCCTCCAGTTGAGCAGCAATATATTAGCCGGTGTGTGTGATCCCTTGAATTCATTCGCATGAAGTACTCTGCTTTCCAGTCGGCTGTCAAGCTAAGCAGGGAAAGTTGGCTGCTCCAGACGTCGGTCGAAAAGCTTATGGCCCCTGCCTTCTCCAGCTTTTCTAAAACATGTTTTTTTAACTTTATTTTTTTTGTGCAGGATAGTCGTCTCTTTAATTCGTGACTTGGGACCTTATACTTAGATACTGTGTGAGCCATAAAAAGCAGGATTCCCACACTTTCAACAAAGGCAAGGGGCAGGTTACAACAGTACTTTCGGTGATTTTTTTCGGACATCTGTCTTGCTGCTTCACACTTCTCGTCCCACTGCCCAGGGTTTGTTGCTGCGGTCCATCACCAGCCATTGTACTCAACGCTGAAATATTCTGAAACTGCCAACATTTTCTTCTCCTACTCCTAATTTGTTTTTCTTCCATATGAAAAAGCTGCCCCGGCATTGGTTAAGAGCAACTATTGGCCCCCTCTTATTGGTCTGGAGCAGGTCAATAGCGATAGCTGCTTGGCATACAAAGTAGTGGGGAGAAAGTGTGAGGAGAAAAAAGGCTGTGTTTAGTGTTACTGGACCGGTAAATGGTATCGCCGCCCTGTTTGTTGGTACTCGCGGATACCGATACCACCATTTTGGGCCGGATTGACCCCCCGCCGATAATGGTATCGGTGCATCAGTAATCATGATAATCGAAAATAGTGTCTGATTTGTAGAATGTACGAATACCTTTTAAGAGTATGCAGCCAGGCAAATGTATTGCCCCGCCTCTCCTGCTTAGTGAACAATGAGCATACGAGTATCACAATGACAAAAACAAATTCCCGCTCAACTCATTGGTCAAGGTATTGTCGCTTGTCATGAAGATAGAAAAGACAACACAGCAGCATGGACGATCCATAAATAATGCAGCATAGAAGTTATTATTTTTTATTATGCACTTTTCTTACCGCAAACAATGTTCTGCCTTATATATCAAACCTTACGAGTCCTATGATCAAGCTTGCGTGGTGAATCAAGATGTGTCTTAAAGCGCCGTAAAAAAATTAAAAATCACATTAAGTGCAGACTTTAAACTTTCTCCCATTTTTGATGTGGCACCAATAGACGCACAAAACCTGAGATATGCTTGTTTTAATTTGATGACAGGAAATATCTGTGCATGTGTGCGCACTAGACACTAGAGAGCACTCGTGCTCTTGAACGTCTTGACTCTTCATTTCTGTAAACGTGTGTACGTTCAGTTAAGAATTTGACTATTTTTTTGTATATATGTTTATTGTACATACAGTATGTATTTATTGTTGCTGGAGCACTAATGAATAAATGAATGAAAAGGTTATAGTGTAATAATAACAGTTCATCAAGATATTGTTCTACTGAGAAAAATTATACCAAGCACGGTACCTAGGATATGTTAAAACATTTTTACATGCTACAAAGAGACAAAAATAAAAAAGTATTAATAAAACAAATACGTATCAAGTAAGTAGTAAAAACTATTTCAATTTTATATGAAAAATACATTGTTGTTAATTAATTTTTAATTTTCCATGTGCTTTTACCACTCAAATATGCACCAAATTAATACAGGTTGGAGTCAAATAATAATAATAACTAGGCCTGCAAGCAGGACTGAACGGGCCCTCGCAGTCTAGCGCAACTCGGACAGTGTGCAGGTCAGGGTGGTGGCAGATCGTCCTCTCTAATCATCTCATTAGAACCTAACATGCTCGAAAGTTGCCTCTTTACATTCACACACCTAAGAGATAAAAAACCCTATTGGAGAGAGTACTACAAAAAAGGAGTGAATAAAGCGTCATCACGGCAACAGACAGAGACATGTGGACATGGGCCATAAAATAAGTATTTCAAAAGGTCTTGAAACTACAATGACCAACCTGAAAAGAACTGGAAATATATTAGAAAAATGAGTGACTTTCTATTGCCACTAGTTGGCGCTATAGGGTTGATGCAAAGGACCCCTACAGGACCCTTCAGAGTATGACTCAACAAGCACGAGATGTTTGGCGCAGATATGTTGTAGAAGTTATGACTGTTCAAAACTTGTTGTGAGACGAAATGGCTTCAGTCATTTTCACTTCTCCTGTTGGACTCTTCTGCTTCAACCAAACCTCAGTATTTTTCATCAGGCACCTGAACACATGTCTTATGGCTCCCCTGATGCAGGTTTCAGATAAATATATTTTTTTCCTTGGAGGAGGAGCCTGTTTAGTAAAAAAAAGCATTTCCTGTTCCCACTAGGGGGCGCTAAGCCTAATGGGTAATGTTTCAATGCACTCATGTTAAGGGTGGGATCCAGCACATACATGCCAGATATGAAAAAGATTGAACGTTGTGTCAAGGAGCTATTAGTGTTTTACTGAATTTGTCATTTTGCCGAAAAAATGGCCAACTTTGGCACCACGCCCAGGTCAGACCCATCAATGAAAACGCACCATTTTGAAAATTTTAGATCTCCTATGTCTCCTGAATAGTCTCACCAATTTTGAAAATGATCCAACTAACTCCCTCTGTGACAAGGTCTCAAATGTGCACCCTGTAAATCGATAAAAATTTAATATTCGATCCAAAATAACCGATTTCCTGTTGGGTTTGGAATATGGGTGTAAATGCTTTTTTGGAGCGGTTTTGGACAAGGTATAGACCCCCCAAATTTCATCGCTCCACGCTGACAGATCCTAATGTTATAGGCCAATTTTAAAATTTCAAGGGGCGCCACTGAGCCATTTTGTTAGATTTTTTTTCAACGTTGCAAAATTATCGAAATTTACAATTTTCCGCACGTATGTGCAAATTTTGGTGACTTTTCGTGCATGTTCAGGCCTCCAAATTGGCCGTTTTCATTTGCCCTGAAAAAAAAAAAAAAAATAAATAAATAAATAAAATAAAATAAAATAATCCTTTGCAAAACAATAGGGCCTTCGCACGCTTAGTGCTCAGGCCCTAATAATAATAAAAATCCCCTTTCACATACAAAAAAACAACTCAAGGGTGATGGTTACAGGGCCGACCAGCCGGCCTGCTTACAAGGTAAACATAAAAATGGGCAATGAATGGGTCTCCCGAGTATTATTTAATTAATCCTGATCATTTCCTCTGTCATGCTATGATTGAAGTGATAGAAATGAACCAGACTACTTTGGTAATTGATTCATAAAATAAAAGCTAATACAAATACAAGGCAATCCAGTAAATGGAACTGCTAATTGCTGTGCGTATGTTCAGGGGATGAGGACACAGAGCATTTAGCTGTAGAGGGCAACACAAAACATTGCTATTGTAGCTTGGTAACAACAGCCCAAAAGATCCAGTGGGGCTGCTACATGCTTTTTGAGATCTAAATGAGACAGCTTAGTTTGGCTAACACATCGCTGTCATGTTTTCATCGTGAAACACTTAGGCAACTGTCAGCTCAGGATAACCTCAACAACTCGCACGGCCACGAGCATACAACACAGGCTCTTGTAGTCTGCTTTATTTAATTTCTGAAGGATGGTAGATCCCTTTTTACCATCAGTTGAATTTCTATTTTTACTACAAAGTTCAAATGAAGGACTAATCTCATGCTCTCGTTCCATCTGAGGCAGCATTCCCCAGTTTACAAATAAACAGGGCTCTCGCTTTGATGGTAAAATATGTAGCCTATAAAACAATGTACCATCCAACCTCAACTTGGCTCACAGTTCCGTTGATGCAGATGTACAAGTAACCCGATTAAAAACAAGCCTGCCAGATCTCCACTCGATGTATCCAATCATGTTATGCATGAAAGACAAAGCTGGAATATGCAATATTTTAGCAGTGATAGCAAAGATATGGGTGGCTGCCTAGCCAGCGTCTTTTGGTTGTATCTTAGAGCAGGAATGTTTGCCAAGAAGAAACTAAGTCCCTTGCAAATCCATTCATCGTGAATGGTTGTCATCTTTCCAATCCATTCAAATTTGATTTGGCAAAATTTATATTGCATGACAGAACCTTGAGCTTCACTTCGGGGGAGGAGTGTAGGGGTAATTGGTAGGAGGAGAGTAACACACATGCCGAAGGAAACTAAATGAGTGGAGAAGAGGATTCCCAGAGCACATACAATATACTTTAATTGAGCTAATAGTTCCTTTTGAAGAGGCAGTTTATAGCATGACCTCAAGAGAGCTATTCACACCAGTTCTTTGCAGAAATCTTGCTGAACTAAAACAGTTTTGTCAAGAGGAATGTTCTGAAATTCATTCTGATGGGTGTTAGTTGTTGCACTTCTGTAGAAAGTTGATAAAAAAGGGAACGCGGCGAAAATCTGGGTATTGTGTTGTAATTTTACTGTACTTTACAACTAATGTATTGTGTATTGTTAGTCTAATTCCTTCACTGATGTTGTGTCGATGACCAAAACTTGAAGAATGAGAAAATGCATATATATTAACACTAATATTATAATATTTAAATTACACAATACTTGTTTCATAGGGGGGAAAAAAAAAAACAAGTCAAATGTACAGTACAAGCACCACGATGTTCCGTATCAGACCTGCTGATATCTCTTCAAAGAATTCCACATGGAAAAGCGTATCAAAGGCTGGATCACTGAAAATGCAAGGACTTTTTTGTCCATGATCATAAGCCTATCATTTTAGATCTTGTGTCCAAGAGTACAAGTAGGCTACAGTGACACCTTGCATGAGATGCCAGCCAGGAGCTCTATTCATGCTAGGATTAAACAAGCAGTGAAGCTAATTCAGCCGACCAATTGGTGTAGATTTCAAGGAGATCCATTACCATTTTTACAATTTGGTCAAAATGGAAATCCACTTAATGGAAATTCTGGGACAAATAATATAAAATATATATTAAACGGGTTTCAATATTTTACAACACACATGGAAATAGCACTGTCCAGTATACACTTTAACACACTCCAGCAAGCTTTAGTGTATCTACAGTATGTCGGCTACATAGCTTACATTATGTTTCAAATTTTGCAAGGGAAACCAGTCACACGACTAACATGAGTTTTACTTTCCTAAGGACATAATTTAAAGTAATTCTACAGAAACATTGTGGTTCTGGATATATGTGGTTTTAGGAAGCTTCTCGCGGTTGATGCATAACAAGTTGTTGTGATTCTATTTGAAATAATGGTTATAGGTGAAACAGAAAAATCCTTACTGCCAATCCGTATCACCATAACAATGTAATAATGGTGGTTTTGCACTGTAGCCGCCACACCTTGACTTAAAACACATGTCGCCACCGTCTTAGTGGTGGAGAGTTGAGTGATCCGTGAGGGCTGGCATCTGTGAGAACAACAGGGTTCAAAGTGAACCATTCTTATGAAAGATTTGCATACTAACTGGTTTCGTTTTAGACCGCTGCATGTAAGTGTTTAAAACATACATTTGATAGAAAAGTAAAAGACACAACAAACTTGGGTTTGTTATTTTTGCTTATTGTTTTTGTTTTTCAGACAACTGACTATATAAACAGATTGAATAAAACAAACATTTAAAGAAAAATAATTGAACGCTAGTGTGCACTGTCATTCTTGGGATAAGTTGACATAGCTTCTTTCTCTATATATCTTCTGCTTTCCCTCTCTTTTGCTTTAAAATTTCTATCAGCAAAGTCAGAGCAAGCAAGAAAACAAAGTATGGTCTGGGTGAAGGGATTAAAGGAAGAAGAAGGCCTAGAGCAAAGTGCTGCAGCTAGTGTGATAAGCATGCATAAGAGGCTGATTCACATTAGAAGTTGGCAGACATCAAACCATTCCTGCTTGCAGAGGACATAAGCAAATGCAAGCAAACGATGCATCAAGAGTGTGGAGGTGAAACCTGTAGTAGCAGCGTGCACTGTAGAGTAGTCCTGTTAATTCAACATGACAAGTAGGCTAGTGCAATTGTGTGCTTGCAGCCTTCGGCTCAGCTCGTCATTCCGTTTGGTTATCAAACTAATGGGCGTCCAATCGTTTCCTGAATCAATACCTTCACATAAATTCAATTGTTGAAGTGAACATCAACTGTTCACATATTTTATATTTGTCTGTATGTCTGTCTGTCTAGGAATTGATACATTGCTGCCTTTATAAATAAGTACATTCCAGCCATCCAGCCATTTTCTCCCGTTTATTCGAGGTCGGGTCACGGGGGCAGCAGCTTCAGCAGAGAGGCCCAAAAGTCCCTCTCCCCAGCTATTTCATCCACCTCTTCTTGTAGGACCCCAAGACTTCCCAGGCCAGCTGGGAGATATAATCTCTCTAGTGTGTCCTGGGTCGGGCCCACGGCCTCCTCCTAGTCGGATGTACCCGGAACACCTCACCAAGGAGGCATCCACGAGGCATCCTAATCAGATGCCCAAGCCACCTCAACTGGCTCCTCACAATGTGGAGGAGCAGCTGCTCTACTCCGAGCCCCTCCCAGATGACCAAGCTTCTCACCTTATCTCTAACGGAGAGCCCTAAGAAGGAAACTCATTTCGGCTGCTTCCATCCGGGATGTTGTTCTTTTAGTCACGACCCAAAGCTCGTGACCATAGGTGAGGGTAGGAACGTAGATCGAACGGTAAATAGAGAGCTTCGCGTTTCGGCTAAAGCTCCATCTTCACCACGGACCGATGCAGAGTCTGCATCACTGCAGATCCAGCACCGATCCGCCTGTTGATCTCTTGTTCCATTTTTCCCTCACTCGTGGTCAAGACCCTGAGATACTTAACTACTCCAATTGGGGAAAGACGTCCCTGAGGCAGAGAGGGCATTCCACTATTTCCCGACTGAGGACTGAGTCACAGATTGGAAGTGCTGATTCTCATTCCAACCACTTCACACTCGGCTGCCAACCGTTCCAGTGACAGTTGAAGGTCGCGGCTTGATGAAGCAAACAGAACTACACCATCTGCAAAACGCAGAGATGCAATACTGAGGACACCAAACCGAACCCCCTCAATGCCTCGGCTGCGCCTAGATATCCTGTCCATAAAATTTATGAACAGAACCGGTGAAATAGGGCAGCCCTGGCAGAGCCCAACCCTCACTGGAAACCGATCAGACTTAGTACTGACTACGCGGACCAAACTCTGACACCGGATTCGACTTCCCGACGAACCCTCCTCTTCAGTATCCCTGAGTGAACCTTCCCAGGGAGGCTGAGGAGTGTGATCACCCTATAATTGGAACACACACTCCGGTCCCCCTTTTTAGAAAGGGGCACTGCCACCCCGGTTTTCCAATCCTGAGGCACTGTCCACGCGATTTTGTATGTTGTGTCAACCGAGACAACCCTACTACAAACAGAGCCGTTCAAAACTCTGGGCGGATCTTATCCACCCCCAGGGCTTTGCCACTAAGGACTTCAACCCCAGAGATAAGAGGAACCACCTCAGAGTCCCCAGGCTCTGCTTCCTCATGGTAAGGCATGTCGGTAGAGCTGAGGAGGTCTTCATAGTATTTGCCCCACCGACTTGTAACACCCCGGCTCGAAGTCAGCAGCACCCCATCCACACTATACCGGTACATGTGTTGGTGATGCACTGAAAAAAAAAAAAAAAAACGCGCCAGCTAGTGGACCAAAATCTCCTCGAAGCCGTCTGGAAGTCGTTCTCTATGGCAGTGGTGTCCAAACTATTCCATATAGGGCCACAGTGGGTGCTGGATTTCATTCCTACACAACAAGACGACATCTTTTCACCAATCTGGTGTCTCACAAGTGTAATCAGTTGACTGCAGTCAGGTGCTGCTTGCTGCACTGGTTTTTGGTACACAGGTATCGCTTAATACTAGAACTATTAGTGAGCCATGATTTGACCACGTGGATCAACTGAAGTCGTTTTACTCAACCTAAAATCATAAACACATTTACGTTTCAGTCACTATCTCTGAGAATGTGATGTAGCCTAGGCTGTCATTTTTTCCTAAGACATCCGTGCCAAACGCATTAATGTGAATTCGAGAGAATTTTTTGGGCTGAGTAGCGCTACTACATACTTATTATTCATGCTTTACCTTAATCGAAACAAACCTACAAGAAAAAAAGAAGTATTTGTTCAGTACTCATGGTATGCCCACCAACGTTTAAGCCCCAACAAAATAGAAGTTGAAAACATGTTGAAGAAACATAACACAAATAAGCTTTTTCAGGGAGTTCACATGGAGTGCAAACCTGAAGAGAGTCATTTCAGGTTGCGCCACTGAAGGCTGAAGGGCCTCTCTTAGTTTGCTTGAGAAAACAGAAATAAGTTGACTCATGACTTCACAAACTTTTTGCTACATCTGCATATTTAATTATTATTTAATGTACATTTTTGCAATCGTGGCACTTATGTTTTATGACCATTCTACAATCCCCTTTACTGCATGATGTTGGAATACAGCAATTTCATCATGGTTAGGTGGTGGGAAATGTATCTGAATCCATGGAAAGGGCAAGTTATAGTCATTTGTTTATTGAACAGCTGTTTGTTTTAATCACAAACGAAATTATCCCTTGATAAACACGGTCTCATAAGAATTTCAAAACACAACAAGCACCCTACATTGCTTGACTGTACTGAGGTTGGTGATATGAATATACAGTATGTTCCATCCTTCCTGCCTGAGGTTTTTCCTGTTCATATGCTGGTTTTCCACCGGTTTTGAACAAATGCTCTCAAATTATAAAAAATGTGCTTGTGCACAGCATGTGGAAAATTTTGTATAACCCTACATGAATGACAAACGTATCAATGATAGTGGTTGATCAGATGATGTAACATTACATTTTTGCCCCCAATAATACAGGTTTGTTGCTTGCTTATTTACTTAAGGTGCAGTATGGGAAATTAACCAAATATTTTGTTCATGTTTAAGTAATTAATTTGATGAAAAATTAGTAGCAAAAAAATATATCTTTAGAATAATGCTGATACCTAACAGAAATCCTGATAACTGATAAATGAGTCAATTTTTAAAAAATGAATTAAATATAATTTGTTGTCTAGTCTATAAATGCTTAAAACAACAAAGATGAATTACAGATAAAACATTTAACGATATTACAATACCGTAGGTGAGAGTCTGTGTGTGGTTGTTTGTCTCTATGTGCCCTGCGACAGGCTGCCAACCAGGTCAGGGTGTACCCTGCTTCCTGCCCGTTGTTCACTGTGATATGCTCCTGCACCCACACGACCCTTTTGACGATAAGCAGTTCAGAAGATGAATGCATTACCGAACAATACTTTGTATTTGTTTTATATTATGATTACGATAGGGAAAAAAAAAAAAATAATAAAAAAACTATTCACTGATGTGTTTTAGATTTACGCCATATGAAAGATACAAACAACAAAGTCAGTGAAAATTGAATTTTAATGGATAATGCCTGTCTTTACTGTTAACCCATATGTCTTAATCCTTTATTTTATTAGCTTTAACTTTAAAAACTACGACAACAAAAAATCCATTTCAAGTTTAAAACTGTTTTGAGACATTTAACCAAGTCAGTGCGGAATTCAAATACTGTAAAACATAACTACACAAAATCAGAAATACATATGCAAAAGGTGATTTGAGCACTCTGTTACAGCATGCAAAACTAGGTTAAACTAGTGATTTTGTCTATACAGCATAGGAGGAAAAACATACATTATCAATGTACTAAATTGCCTTATTCTTAATCGATGACTGCAAGTCAATGTGTAAACTTCTGTATAACAATGAAATACTATAATGCAGAAAGTGATTATACCATGCTAATTCAAATAGAATTACTGTGTAAATGTCAGTTGTGAAAACTAATTAATATACAATCTGATCATTAATACAGTAACAGTATACACCTTCTTAGTTTCATAATATAAGAAAAATGCTATGTTAGACATGTAGAAAGTCACATCACCTAAATTCACTTAGCAAAAGTACATTTTGGTAGCAATACACAAAGAATGCACTCTCATCATAAATATAAATCTTAAAAAAAGACACACTAAGCTACAAGTATTGCATCTTAGCAACTGTTTTCTCTATTTTGATTTAGTTTTTTTAAATTCATTTTTATCGCTGACCTTTTTAACCAAATGTGGAACACGGTTGAGCACAACCCCCATTATCTGACAATATACTGTAGAAATGGGTAGTGAAAATGCTGAGTGGCTCGTAACTCTAGGGATCCACTTGCCACCGAGGCTACTGAGGAAAAAAAAAAGTTTACATCTTGCCCTCAATATGGGAGTTAATAAACAATTAATAAAATACATACAAATGTCAAGTGGTAAATGTTCATATTAAAATTCAAATAATAAGTGCAAGAAAAGCCTGACTTTGTCGTATCTGCAGGCTTGAGGGTTATATTTGAGGGATATATTTCCCCCTCCCTTAAACATTGTCATGTGCATTTTAAAGATAATTCCTCCGCAAGTCACCCACGGGCGACACAATATCAAAGTAAACAAAACTGTAACAACACTTCATTTTTGTCTCATTATGACATCAGATTCGTTGACATTGTGGGCTTCACAATGTCATTTCAATTTATGGGTGAGTGTTAAATTTCTTTCATGAATTAGTTTGCATGAGTTCCTCATCAGTGAGAAGACGTGATGGGAACATTTCAGGATACTCACAATTTAAATTTAAATAAGCTTGTGACTTATTTGGCTGCAGTCTGTTTGGAGCAGATACAGTGGTTGAGGAAATGGGACAGAAGAGGGAGCTTATTGAAGGGACAACTCTCATTTCCACAATGTTTGAGTATGCAGAGGATTAGAAGCATGGAGTGCAAGTGTATACTACTGTAGCACTGTCTGATGCCAAAGCAGACACTCACCTGCAAGTGTGTAACCAAGAAAAAATAAATAATTTGTGTCATTTCTTTATTATGCAGTGTCAATAGGTCTTGAAACAAAGTAGTGTTAGTTCAGTTCAATTCATTCAGTGTAACATACATCATTTAGTAATATGCTGATTTTAAACACAATACATCACACAGTATATCATTTTTTTGCTTTCAAGTCCATTTATGTAAATGCACAAAATCACAATTGCAGATTAACTGAATGATATTTTAATGCTAAAGACTGTGATTTTCCCCACAGTGCTTGGAGCTGTACTCTCAAGGTCCTTCCGGATCAGAGGCCTTCAACTCTGAATCTGCAATCACGGTCAAAATTGTGGAGGGATGCCATGAAAGGAAAATGATTAAAATCTGCTGATTGAACTTTCCTGACCTCCCTAGTAACAAGCGTCTCTTTAAAAGGTGCCTCAAACGATTCCTTTCTCTTCTACTGGTAAACTTGAAGGGTCCAGTCCACATTGCTTCATCTGAACAGCGATGTCAAACAAGTAGTCATAGCATTCGCACCTACATATAGTGTGAAGAAACAAACATTGTTTAAACTTCCATTTGTAATAAAATTCACCACTGTTGTAGTCTAAGAAGTACTGTAAATGCTCACATAGTCTTGGCTTTTTCCCATGACTCGCCCCACACGTACACTCCATGCCTGCGAACAAGGACAGCACACGAGTCGGGGTATTCCTCCATAGCCCGTGCCATGCGATCTTTCAAGTCTTTTTCTTCTGGGGTATTCTCGATGATAGGAACGATCAAAGTGTCATCATAGCTGCGTTATGAAACGACACATTTCATCAATCAATCATGACAATGACATGCTTGTCAACATAGGTGCGTAGAGTAGCCAAAAAAAAATAAATACTCAAGTAAGACTAGCGTTACTTCTAAATAATATTACACAAGTAAAAGTAGTTATCCAAGATTTACTCAAGTACAAGTAAAAAAGTATTAATTGAAAAGTAAACTCAAATGTATGGCATGAATTCTGCTTGAAAAACATTATGTATTTTATAACCCCAGTCCAAAAACGACACCTGGGTTAAGGAGACGCCCGCTGGAGAGACTGTGGAACAAATGGAGCGGACCAAGCACATGTACATGTACAGTGGTACCGCTACATATGAAGTTAATCCGCTCCAGGACCTTGTTTGTAAGTCGAAATGGTCGTATGTCGAGCAGGATTTCCCCACAAGAATACATTATAATTCCATTAATTCGTTGCACAGCCCGAAAACCTACACTAAATCTTTAGTACTGTAAATACTGGTGGTACTATTAAAAATGGCAATTACACACAGCAAAACAAATAAAGTATAAATAAAAATCGGAATAATCTTGTAATATTAATAATTCCTATAATAATGTAACGTAATGTTTTTGCTGAGAGTGCGGTTCTATTTTATTTTCTCTTTTAATGTTTTGTTGCTGGTATCAACTGTAGCGGACAGTAAGCGTGTTGTGTTGCACAAGTTATTATTATTATTATTGATGGAATAAATGATTAGAGACCTGATGAAGCTGGCGATTTCTTTGGCGATGTTACCACGACAATAATTGTCACCTTAACTTATACAGACTAGCGAACGGAGGTCGGCGGAGGACCGTCGAGATCGACATTCTACAGCCGTCTTGTCGAGCCAGTTCACGGATACGCACACCATGCTCATATTTTTCTATCATTTCCATCTTCATTTCAATGGTAAGTGTCACCTTTTCCTTTTTTTCACCACTTGCAATAACCTTCTTAGAACCAGTGTTGATTTCTCTCACAAGAAAATCCGCCGTGTGTCCGTCTTCCCGTAGAACACCGAAACTGTTGTCATAAATTGTCGTATTTCAAGCATGTCGTCGGATATAGAAACAAATGGCGAGTCCAATTTTACGTTGGATGTCAAAAAGATCGTGTGTCAAAGCGATTGAATGTCGAAGTACTGCTGTATTTTGAAAATGCAACGTTATTACACCCTACTGGACTGAAATTCATGCACATTTGCATATCTGGGTGATTTTAGGCTGGAAAATTGGAAAATCAATGATAAAAAAATTGAAGATTCTATTAGCAGTCGCTAAGAAATGTTTTACTAGAAAATGGCTTAAAAAAGAATAACCTACTATTGAACAATGGACAGATATTGTACATGAAATTTAAGTCATGGAGACGCTGTCATTTTCATTTAAATGAGATTGATACATTTTATTTGATATGGTACAAGTGGACATAGTACGTGAAACCAATTAGAATGGATTTCAATTGACGCTTAAAAGGGAAAGTACCTCCTAATTTTGTTGGGTAAGAAAACAATACCTGATGTGCTCCCAAATGTTTTAGGTTGTTGTGTGTGTGTTTTTTATTTTTTATTTATATTTTTAATTTCCTTTTCTTCTTTCCCTTCAAAAGAAAAACTCAATGAATCGAGAAATAGACTATCTTCGTTCACTATTGTAAGTACAATATACAGTGTATTATTTGTGAGATTCGAACTAAAAAAAAAAAAAAAAAAAAAACTCAAGTAATGAGTAACATTGTGAGTAACTGTTTACAGGGTCAGATTTATTTCAAATAATTATTTTTTTTTTCTCAGCACAATGTCTTTATAAACTGTTGTAATCATAGTAAACTGTAGGCCAGTGGTCCCCAACCTTTTTTGCACCACGGACCGGCAATGTGTGGCAAAACATTACAGTAAATATAAAATAACATGACAGGGTTAAAAACAAACATTTAGGCCATGGGAAATGTAAATTACCATACGCTGACTCAACCTTTATTAACAGCATGACAGCAAATATCCTTGCTCGCAGGCATAATGATTTCTTCTCCAATCGTGAAAGGTTTTTTGGCTTTAGCAATACAGTTCGCCATGAGGAATGATGCTCTCAGTCCATTCGCTTTTGTTGCCTCATTTGCTTGCTTTTAGTCACATATTATGCAGAATGGACTTGGTTATAGGCTCCTCTTCTGGCTCAGTAGGTGGCCTTTTCCCGTAAAAAAGCTGTCCAAAAACGTCGCAACCAGCAGCACACAGCCGCAGCAGCTAACAATACTGTTTACATTGACTGACGCTGTGCTGCTATAAGTGCGCAAACACCCCAGTAATGGCAGCCAACCACTGGAGGGTGTTGTACACAAATCTCTATTCAGATTAGTCGAGGCATAGGCCGGATTGCGGTCGTTAACAAATTATTCATTATTTCCAAAAATGTAACGACTAATGTAGCCCCAAGTAGCAGAGTAAGAGTCGTGTTTTTTCTTTACAAATCTACTCCAATATTTTGTGGTGAAACTACTTTAAAAGGTACATTTTCTAAAAAAGTTACTCAAGTAAAGGTAATAAAGTAAATATAACGCGTTACTACCCACCTCTGCTTGTCAACCATACTTATCAATGCCTCAAAGCGTTTTTAGTTTGTGATATAAGAGAACCAAATTAGGGGAAATAACTGTTTACCCATTTCTTACTGGAAAATTCCCTGTAAGAAAGGTGACTTAACTAGAGCATGAACCCCACCTAAATGGAATATTTATGGTTAGCCAACGCCAATAAATCGAGGTGAGGCACTGACCTACAGTAAGTACAAAAGTTCAAGAACTTCTAATAGCTTGCAGGATAGTGTTTTTATAAGATCATGTTAGGACATGTGCTGGTGCTGTCCTTGATTAATGTACTGTACTTGAATTTGTACTGATTTGTAACACAGCACTACAAGCTTACTTTTCTGAGAAATTTTATTAGAACTTCTTTGAACAAACTGTGTGTGTCCATACCAATAGTTGGTGCCGCTGGTGCCTTTACGGATCCCCTTAATCATCTCCTGGTGTGTTATCCTGAACTCCTTACCAGGATAGAGCAGGGTTGCTATGACAGCAGCTTTGGAGTGTGTGTGAATCACTGCCTGTGCACCTGGATCCCCCCCCCCCCCCCCCCAAAAAAACAAGTCAAAAACAATCTTAGTTGTCTGTGAATATTCCATGGTAAAGGATGCTAAAACTTAGTGAATAAGAACAACTATAAATAAAGTTTTCCACAGAAATTCCCCATCATTGTAAATGAACACAATAACTTACTCCTTAGTAGGTTTGGGTATCGTTTGGGATTTTTACGGTACCAGTCAAGACTTAACCAAACGGTTTTTGAACCGATACGTCCAAAAAAAAAATAATAATAAATACACATAAAACACACACATATTGGCAAATTGAGTACAATTTAAGAGTACATTTTTCAAAATTATAAATGCATGTAACATTATATTACTTATCAGTAGAAAATGATATTTACCTTAATATTAATTTGTGTGTGTGTGCTCTCTAATTCTGTAGCTCAAGAATAGCGCTACAGACAGGTGGGGTATTCCATCAAACACATACAAATACTGTACATTCCGACAAATAATGTAGAAATGTAGGTAGGTTTGACTAACATTGGTGTTGCTGAACTATAAATCTGAACAAATACAAGCAAGCAATCAGTAGACAGTGGAGTTTAAAAAATAAATAAATAAGAAGCCCCCAATATCCTCATGTAATACGGTCTGCTTACCAACACAATTTTACCTCTCATTCTATAGGCGTTCATAAAGAGTGGAGTGCATTGGCTCTTCTTTAACTTCTTCCAGGCAGGCGGACAGCTGATGTCGCGCTCCTCCACATCACAAACGAACATGTCTTCTGGCTGCGTAATGCACCCACACACCCACGCATGTCCAATTATTAGTAATGAATCCATTTACACCGAACATGTCAATGCACTGTACTACAGCATAATTTTCACTGACCTGTATTCTCTCTTTCTGGACCCCTGAAGGTGCAATGTAGATGTGTTTTCTGTAAGTAACAGAACAAACACGAAATGTGTTCATATTGAATACAGGGCAAATTAAACATTTTGGGGTGTTCCACAATGAGTGTCACTCCTGAAACCCTCACACACCATGAGCTACTATTCTCCCTGCTTTAAAATATGTTTCATGGTGTGTGAAAAACTAGACACTCACAATGGCTTTCTAGTAAATGGGCCCATCAGAGGTGTTAACAGTTGAGGATTTATTCAACTGTCTATTTCTACCAGAACTCCCCCAAGCGAGACACTGCTATGTTCCAAGTATGCGTTCATAGTCGATGCGCAATGGCATAATGAAACAGTGGTGCCTATAGATACTAGTTTAATTACTTTTGTGACCAGGCTTGTAACTCAAAATTAATGGGAATTCCATAAATCTGTTAGACAGCCCCCGCAAATGTAAGAATAAAAATTCTTAAATATGTTCTTTAAAGATCCTACAAAGATGGTTTTGTTATTGTTTCTAAGGCCACGTTTATGCGACAACGCTCTTAAGCAATAACGCAAAAGTGGCATTTTGGCGTTATTTTAATTCCGCGTTTACATAATCATGATGTGTCGACAAATATTGGAGCATTATCGCCACCTACTGTTCAAGAGTACAGATGTCAATTGTCACCCAAAATTCACTTTTGTGTTCTCAACTGTTTCGACGGCAGTGAAGGAGGAACACTGTCAAGACTTCCAGCCTGGAAGGCGCTTTCAAACTATTGCGTTTTCAGCCTCCCAAAACGCCATCGCCATGTAAACACACCCGTTGCTGTTTAAACGGCCCCTAAATATATGCAATATGTTTGAAGTTTGAGAACATGTGCATAGACTAAGAAAAAATATGTGTCAGATTGCTGAGTTAGTTATAGCAATAAACGCTTGTTCTTCTTATCAGCCTGCAGGATATTTGGGTGGGCCTCGACAAGGTAAAAACCTGTGTTTCTTGCTTGTGTTTCCTCCAACTATATATGCGTTGTCATTGGCTATGGGGCACTTATTTAAAACTTTGCCATCAAGCTTTCCCTCAGTTACGGCACTCCCAAAATACAACCTCCTTAGGGTGTTTGTGTGTTTTATGGTATTTGAGATTTGTAAAACTTTAGTTGTCTATCTGTTACCCCTAGTAATTCGCAAAACCACATTTTTATACATTTCGATAATAAATATATTGCAAGAGTGCAATTGACATTTTTTCCAAGTTATACACCACAGGATGTGATGAACCTAGTCACATGATCACTTCTCCTAAATTCCCCCAAATTAAACATGGTGCTGTTAGTATGCGGTAAGTATGGTTTGCAGCATCTTGCGGGATGCGACTTTGCGAGCGTTATGAGCCTTTTTTTTCTATTTTGTTTTGGAAAAACAGCTTTCAATGGAAACACGCTTAAAGGCTTTTTTTATACAACCAAGCCAATGCAAGTGAATGGTGGCACAGCGGAGAGCCTGCGCTCAGTTTGCCTTCACAGTCACGCGTAGAGGCTCCCTGAGTCAACGCATGCGTTGAATAATATGATAATGAACTGCCATTAAATATGCCATTAAAAAACATGAAGAGAGTTCACCATCTCACCCAGAGAGTTCACCACCTGCAAAACAACTGATTGCTGTGAAGTCATTGAGCAAATTGATTGTCGACAGAAGGTACGTAAGTTGCATTGGAAAAAATTTGCATACATGCAATTCACTTTTTGTTTTTTTAATTTTCTTCCACGTGAAAACGTACAGTTAATTTGTGCAATGCAGTTGAATGGCTGTCTGATGTGAACTTTTGTTTTAATGTTTTTGGTCAAACTTGGGAAGGCATCTACATTTTTTTATGTAAAATTCTGTATGTCATGTTGCGATTCTTAATAACTGCTCTAGTATAATGAGTAAGTGTAATGTACAGTGGGGCAAATAAGTATTTAGTCAATTGCACAAGTTCTCCCACTTGAAAATATTAAAGAGGCCTTTAATTGTCAACATGGGTAAACCTCAACCATGAGAAACAGAACGTGAAAAAAAAAAAAAAAAAAAAAAAATCACATTCTTTGATTTTTAAATAATTTAATTGCAAATCATGGTGGAAAATAAGTATTTGGTCCATGTTATGTACCCTATGTTGGCAATAACGGAGGCCAAACGTTTTCTGTAACTCTTCACAAGCTTTTCACACACTGTTGCTCGTATTTTGGCCCATTCCTCCATGCAGATCTCCTCTAGAGCAGTGATGTTTAGGGGCTGTCGTTGGGCAACACGGACTTTCAACTCCCTCCTCACCCCGTGGCGTCAAAATGATAACAAGAGCAGTCAGCAAAAATCCCAGAACCACACGGGGGGGACCTAGTGAATGACCTACAGAGAGCTGGGACCACAGTAACAAAGGCTACTATCAGTGACACAATGCGCCACCAGAGACTCAAATCCTGCACTGCCAGACGTGTCCCCCTGCTGAAGAAAGCACACGTCCAGGCCCGTCTGCGGTTCGCTAGAGAGCATTTGGATGATCCAGAAGAGGACTGGGAGAATGTGTTATGGTCAGATGAAACCAAAATAGAACTTTTTGGTAGAAACACAGGTTCTCTTGTTTGGAGGAAAAAGAAAACTGAATTGCACCATACCCACTGTGAAGCATGGAAGTGGAAACATCATGCTTTGGGGCTTTTTTCTGCAAAGGGACCAGGACGACTGATCTTTGTAAAGGAAAGAATGAATGGGGCCATGTATCGAGATATTTTGAGTGAAAATCTCCTTCCATCATCAAGGGCATTGAAGATGAGACGTGGCTGGGTCTTTCAGCATGACCATGATCCCAAACACACAGCCAGGGCAACAAAGGAGTGGCTTCGTAAGAAGCATTTCAAGGTCCTGGAGTGGCCTAGCCAGTTTCAGGTCTCAACCCCATAGAAAATCTGCAGAGGGAGTTGAAAGTCCGTGTTGTCCAATGACAGCCCCAAAACATTACTGCTCTAGCGGAGATCTGCATGGAGGAGTGGGCCAAAATACCAGCAACAGTGTGTGAAAAGTCTGTGAAGAGTAACAGAAAAAGTTTGGCCTCCGTTATTGCCAACAAAGGGTACATAACAAAGTATTGAGATGAACTTTTGGTAATGACCAAATACTTATTTTCCACCAGGATTTGCAAATAAATTATTTAAAAATTAAACACTGTGATTTTCTGTTTTTTTTTTTCCCCACATTCTGTCTCTCATGGTTGAGGTTTACCCATGTTGACAATTACAGGCCTCTCTAATATTTTCAAGTGGGAGAACTTCAATTAGTGGTTGACTAAATACTTATTTGCCCCACTGTAAGTGTAGCATAAGTGAGCCAAATATGCATACGTGGTACATACAAATATATCAATAAAATGATATATTTTCTGTTCATTATATTCCTCTGATTTATTCATGCAAAATTAAAATTAGCCATTAAAACATTTGGTACAAATATTGTTTTTCCTTTACTCACTCACTCTTTTTTTCATCTGATAATGTGTTTTGCCATTACCACAACATTATGCTCAGCATAATGGTTAGAGTGTGAATACATATTTAAAGCTTTCATTAAATAAAACCAACCGCAAAAAGAACAGCAACCAATTTAGGAGTTGTAAAGAAATCAAAACGGTCCTCCTTTGTGATGCAAAAACCACCAGGCTCAGTGATAAAAGTGGTCTATTTCCTGATACCTGTATTACTTCTTGTTTAGCGTAGAAGCAGAAATGGAATGTACAATAGATGTAAGAGGCATGGACCACAAAGTACCCCAGTACATCTATATTTAGAGTAAGAATTTTTTACCCATAAGAGACACAGGTTTCATACTATAGCTGTGTGATGATTTTACATATCAGACTAACAGTACTTGCCCATTTAATAGGTGGTTCGTTACACCAGAGAACAAACATTGGGGGGAAAAAGGCAGCTGTTTGAATTCAGAAGTTATTTGTATTCAAAGCATTTCCTTTCTATCCGAAAAAAAAAAAGGTAAATTCAGTATTAAGTTTTATTATTTAGATGTGGACCATTTGTGTCAAATGTATGGCGCATAGTCCAGAATTAAAATCCAGCCTGCGGGGATTGTTCTGCCTCTCAGGCAAGTTTTATCTCTTTTATGCATATAGATTATGAATTGTTATTTTGAAACTCAAAATTTGATTTTGAGACAAGCACAATGGTAATGAAAATTAAGAAATTTGTGTGTTATGAGAGAGAAAAAAGGGTGTTTTTTTTCTTTTCCATGTTTGCAGGATGAAACTGATTTCTAAGATGCAAAACCTGTCGATTAAATCATAATATTGGCGTATGGTTTGGTATGTAAGGTGTACACTTTATCCACCTGGAATCAATAAACTTTCATTGAGATGCATGTTTGTTTCAATACATTATCAAAATTCAGTCACATCGCTAGATTGCCACTCCTACGAGTCAACTTGAGCTCTGTGGGCATGGGCAGGTACAGGCAGGTAAAACATTGACAAAGACAGAATTAACTTGTGCAAAGCTAAGTTTTCCAAATCTGTAGTTGTACAGTTGTACAGAGAAAGTTTTGTGGCATATATGGAATTTGTTCCTAAATCTAATGTCATATAGCCATCAATGGACTGTCTACTTTATTTGTATGGCATCGCGACAGAAACTGGCAACACAACAAACCTAAAAACCCATTTCAAACACAGGCATCTCACCCAGTTTATTAAGCTGAGAACAAAAATACACAGAGGGAAATGAAGGGTCCTCCATTTCCTCTAAACTTGGAATCAATATATGAGAAAACTTCTCGCCCTACAATCCGAAAGTCGCACCAAAAATTGAGACTCATCAGACGAGCAACTTTTTACAATCTTCTATTGTCTAAGGCTACGTTCATACTGCAGGTCATAATGCACACATCTGATTTTTTTGTGATATCTGTTTTTTTGCGTGCCCGTTCAGACTGCCTTCTTCCATTGAGACCGTTCAAGTATTACACATGCGCACTAATTCACAGTCTGACACGCGCTGAGCAAGAAGACCTGCATGTGCAGAAGCATCAAAACAAATGACTACACATGTTGGCTGTCATCCGTCATTCCAGAGTGATCATATTTTGATTTTCAAAAAGAGGACACAAATAACAGACATAAATAATCCCCGTTTAGGGTTATATCCAAAGTTTCTGTGGATCGATAGCATGCACGCACTGTCCGTGCATGTCACACACATATACGGGCAGTTTGCCCCGACTCATGGCCGTGTAAGATATCTTGAAATATTGCTCATAAAAAGCAGAGAGAAAACCGATCATTCTCAGGCTTAACCTCAACCGATTTTTATTTTTTTATGACTGTTGCCAAGCCCGACCCTTCCCCAAAAGCCGTGTTAAAGGCAAGCTAGGCGCTAACGGACAGCCGCACCGCTACCGTAGCGCGTCGTCTCTCTCGCTCTTTGATGCCGTAATTGCTGCATGAATTCCGATTTGGGAGACTTCCCAGTTCAGACCGCCGCAACGTTCTGGAAAAATGTGGTCCAGATCGGATTTAAACCACATACGAAAGTGACCCAGATCGGATTTGAAATGGTCCACTTCTATGCGACTTGTAAATTATGAATGCATAAAAAAACATTAGCTCAAACAAAAACTTAGCTTACATTGGTCTTAACAGGGAGCAGTTGGATTCAGCCATGTGAAATGAGGCAGACCAGAGGGCAGTGTATCCACCCAAATCAATAAAACTAAATGCAAACACTTTCAAAATAAACCATTACAACGCCACTCTAATTAAACGAATACTCGAAGCAATAACATTTAATTTGAATATTTTTTTCTAATCGAATACTCGAGTTAATCGATTAATCGTTGCAGCGCTAGAACGTAGCCTAATTTTGGTGAGTCTTTACAAATTGTGCCCTCAGTTTCCTATTCTTAGCTGATAGGAGTGGCACCTGGTGAGGAATCGTGTTGCTGTAGCTCATCTTCCTCAAGGGTTTATTGTACGTATTGTACGTTCAGAGATGCTCGTCTGTATTCCTTTGTTGTGACAAGTGGTTATTTGAGAGACTTGCCTTTCTCTACGCCTGAACCAGTTTGGCCATTCTCCTCTGACCTCTGGCGATAACAAGGCAATTTCACCCACAGAACTGTCGCTCAATGGATTTTTCCTCTTTTTCGGACCATTTTACGTAAACTCTAGACATGGTTGTGCGTGAAAATCCCAGGACATTAGCAGTGTCTGAAATACTCAGACCAGCCTCTTTAGCACCAACAACCATGCCATATTCAGTAACTTAAACCATCTTTCTTTGCCATTCTGACATTTGGTTTGAACAACGGATTGTCTTGACCATGTTTACATGCCTGCATGTTGAGTTAAATTGAGTTGCTGCCACTTGATTGGCTGATTAGAAATGTGTATTAGCGAGCCATGAGACAGGTATGTCAAATAAAGTGGCCAGTGTGTGAACTATCTTGCTAAAATTATGCAAGAACTGTGTAAATGGCAACAAAAAAGGGTTAAGTGGGAGTGCAAATTGCAAAGTGATTTGTGAATTGCAAAGTGATGTTTAGAATCTCTAACTCATAATAGACTTTATTTAAAAAAAAAAAAAAAAAAAAAGGTCTATACTGTATTTGCATGATTTAGCACTACGGCAGCTCGTGTTATACCAGTTTTCACTTTTGGGCAAGCATGTCAGAGAGAAAATAAATAATGTAAACAGTACTGTATAACCATCACAATTACAAGAAAGTAGAATAACATCACAGTCGTAGAATAACATCACAGTCATAACACAAGCTCGTAACATACTAACCCTCTTCTCAAACTGATTCCTCCGCCTGTCCCTGTAACCCATCCAAGCTGGTAGAAAAGCCGGCAGAGTTCAGGAATAAGTACACGAGGATGCTCCTTGTCCTACAAGCGAAACAGATGACTATGTTCAAGTTTAAAAATTATATTTGTAAGTACCTGTAGTGAACTCCTGGGACATCGTAATTTGGAGTTCCAGGAGTGCCAATATTAATATGAAAAAGTTGCACAATAACAATACCTTGTTCTTTCTTTCAGAAAGACCAAGGTAATATGAAGACAATCAATTAAAGAGAATATTTACAAATGCAGATATATAAAGACATTTGATAAAAGACAACATTTAAAAATGTAGTCATTTAAAGACAATCAACAAAAGACAACATTTACAAATATGGTCATATGAAGAAAATCAGTAAAAAACAACATTTACAAATGCTTTCCCCATTTTGCCTTTGTTTATTCCACCAACAGGCAAACGCTTCACGCGACGTCTGAAAGTTACAGTGGAGTCGAGCCTAGCAAAGCCGTTATGAGAAGCGGCTGACGAACTGGATTTATTGGAAACATCTCAAACACAGTCAACTGTACCAGCTGCGTCGCAAAGAGATCTCGTGAATGGTAAGTCACGCAGTGTTTTCCCAAACTCTCGCAAATTGACCTGATTGGAGCTGCAATGAGTCCTTACTTGTAAATACGTAAATGAAAAAAAAAAAAAAGCATTTGTATGGCGCAATTCAAGTTGAAACGACCTGGTACAGACTTTGTGTGTGTGTGTGTGTGTGTGTGTGTGTGTGTGTGTGGGGTGTGCCCTGTGCGGTAAACATTTTTGGTGTGACAGCCTAGAAAAAAGAACTGTTTTCCACCGTAAATCTGAACCTTTTGAGGGCTTTGCAAAATTTATTTTGAAAAAGAGTTGAAGCATACAACTACAATATTCAACTAAAACCTTCTTTCCTGTTTCTCATGGCTGAGTGACAAGACTATTCATGCCTTATCAAAGCACATCAAGGTCTCTGACGCCACATCACAGGCCAATACCTCATAATTTTGAGAGCAGAGGAACTGTTGCGACGTCATATTCGCCAGTAAGTTGACAAGCCCCCTCACAAAATTAAAATTAGTCAACATAAAACTATTAATGTGCTTGTGAAGTAAAGCATAAAAAATATGAAATATTTTGTATGGGTTTTTTTTCTTTTCATAGCTACTTTCCAGGTCAAAGACTCAAGTAAAATTGCAACAAAAAGGACTGAAAGCAACACGTTTTGGATCTGGTAACCAAAAAAACAGACAAACTCCAGCCGTCATTGTTTCGAAGAAGGTGTACTAAGTTGCACTCACCAGAGGCCTGTCTGTTATTAAGCTAAAGGTGTTTTTTTTTTTTTTTTTTTTTTTGTAACCTTAATACTTGCTATATTACACTATTACCTTAATACTTGCTATATTACACTACTGATTTTTTTTTAATCTAATTGTACATCTACTTCTGGAACGCATGACTCTGCTAGTGAAGTCATACAGTGATGATGAAACTGACAACCCGGGTTTGGAGGAAAAGTGCCACATCACTGGATTGCTTAGAAAATACATAAATAATGGTATGTTTTCAAACAATACATTTACTCTTGTCACTGAATTGGGTGTTGTATGCAACGTTATACAATTCCACATTTATTAACACTTTTGCTGTCTGTTGTGGTATATGCAATACTTGTTAGTTTTTGGATGAAAAAGTATCACCCTCAAGTCAAATAGCCAGATCCTTTCGTGTACTTTGTAATAAAGAATTGCTTAGTAATGTAAGTTAGGGTATTCATACTTCTCATAAAAATACTTACTTACATGCATAAATCATACTTCAAATTTTGATTTCTTTTCAGGTTGGTGATGATTATGGTGTAGACAGGACAGGACCTCACAACCCAGACGGTGTCACTGTGTCTGATGCAGAGCTAGCCCGGACGTTTACACAGCCAGAAGTTGCACAGGGCTCCAGACTGCGATCAACTGGTCGCGTTTTGCATCTAAAATTACAGCCAGTGCGAGTATTTTTTTCATCTACTCGCACATGTGCAACCAGTAACATTGCATTTTTTGTGTAGTTTTGCTGACAAACTCCCTTGCGGTTAAATCCACTAGTTGGCTGTAATTAGGGTTGTTCTGATCATGTTTTTTTTTTGCTCCCGATCCGATCCCGATTGTTTTAGTTTGAGTATCTGCCAATCCCGATATTTCCCGATCCGACAGCTTGTTTTTTGCTCCTGATTTAATTCCAATCATTCCTGATCATTTTTCCCGATCATATACATTTTGGCAATGCATTAAGAAAAAAATGAATAAAACTCGGACGAATATATACGTTCAACATACAGTACATAAGTACTGTATTTGTTTATTATGACAATAAATCAAGATGGCATTTACATTATTAACATTCTTTCTGTGAGAGGGATCCATGGATAGAAAGACATGTGACTTTGTATATTGTGACTAAATATTGCCATCTAGTGTATTTGTTGAGCTTTCAGTAAATGATACTGTAGCCATGTCCAAATGCATGATGGGAAGTGGAACCATGACTGTGTGTAGTGCTATCAATTGATATATCTTCTCTGCGTTGGGAAATAACACAAGGTGTTAAGAAAAAGATGAGTTGCTACCTTGCTTCCCCACATTGCTTCCCATGATATTTCTAATCATAGGGAGAGGGATTGTAAGGCTTTAGCCAATTAAAAAAGGCTCCAAAGGCTGCCAAAATTCACTCTACTCATTTTACACTGCCTTTTATCTCTCTATACAGTGCCTTGCAAAAGTATTCGCCCCCCTTGAATCTTGCAACCTTTCGCCACATTTCAGGCTTCAAACATAAAGATATGAAATTTAATTTTTTTGTCAAGAATCAACAACAAGTGGGACACTATCGTGAAGTGGAACAACATTTATTGGATAATTTAAACTTTTTTAACAAATAAAAAACTGAAAAGTGGGGCGTGCAATATTATTCGGCCCCTTTACTTTCAGTGCAGCAAACTCACTCCAGAAGTTCAGTGAGGATCTCTGAATGATCCAATGTTGTCCTAAATGACCGATGATGATAAATAGAATCCACCTGTGTGTAATCAAGTCTCCGTATAAATGCACCTGCTCTGTGATAGTCTCAGGGTTCTGTTTAAAGTGCAGAGAGTATTATGAAAAACAAAGAACACACCAGGCAGGTCCGAGATAATGTTGTGGAGAAGTTTAACGCCGGATTTGGATACAAAAAGATTTCCCAAGCTTTAAACATCTCAAGGAGCACTGTGCAAGCCATCATATTGAAATGGAAGGAGCATCAGACCACTGCAAATCTACCAAGTCCTTCCAAACTTTCTTCTCAAACAAGGAGAAAACTGATCAGAGATGCAGCCAAGAGGCCCATGATCACTCTGGATGAACTGCAGAGATCTACAGCTGAGGTGGGAGAGTCTGTCCATAGGACAACAATCAGTCATACACTGCACAAATCTGGCCTTTATGGAAGAGTGGCAAGAAGAAAGCCATTTCTCAAAGATATCCATAAAAAGTCTCATTTAAAGTTTGCCACAAGCCACCTGGGAGACACACCAAACATGTGGAAGAAGGTGCTCTGGTCAGATGAAACCAAAATTGAACTTTTTGGCCACAATGCAAAACGATATGTTTGGCGTAAAAGCAACACAGCTGATCACCCTGACCACACCATCCCCACTGTCAAACATGGTGGTGGCAGCATCATGGTTTGGGCCTGCTTTTCTTCAGCAGGGACAGGGAAGATGGTTAAAATTGATGGGAAGATGGATGCAGCCAAATACAGGAACATTCTGGAAGAAAACCTGTTGGTATCTGCACAAGACCTGAGACTGGGACGGAGATTTATCTTTCAACAGGACAATGATCCAAAACATAAAGCCAAATCTACAATGGAATGGCTAAAAAATAAATGTATCCAGGTGTTAGAATGGCCAAGTCAAAGTCCAGACCTGAATCCAATCGAAGAATCTGTGGAAAGAGCTGAAGACTGCTGTTCACAAACACTCTCCATCCAACCTCACTGAGCTCGAGCTGTTTTGCAAGGAAGAATGGGCAAGAATGTCAGTCTCTCGATGTGCAAAACTGATAGAAACATACCCCAAGCGACTTGCAGCTGTAATTGGAGCAAAAGGTGGCGCTACAAAGTCTTAACGCAAGGGGGCCGAATAATATTGCACGCCCCACTTTTAAGTTTTTCATTTGTTAAAAAAGTTTAAATTATCCAATAAATTTTCTTCCACTTCACGATTGTGTCCCACTTGTTGTTGATTCTTGACAAAAAATTAAAATTGTATATCTTTATGTTTGAAGCCTGAAATGTGGCGAAAGGTTGCAAGGTTCAAGGGGGCCGAATACTTTTGCAGGGCACTGTATAGGTAAAACGGCGCCATTACAGATCGAGCGCGACAATGCGTGAGTGGGTCGTGCAGCGCCCTCATTAATTGCGTTAAATGTTTTAACGTGATACATTTAAAAAAAAATTAATTACCGCAGTTATCGAGTTAAATTTGATAACCCTACCTTAAGCCTTAACTAAAGACTCTGGATGAGTGTAACATATTATGTCTGTAACGTTAAATACAATTAGAAAACGATTTAATTAAAAAAAAAATATATATATATATATATATTTAAAAAAAGGCATGGCCGATATTTTTTTGCCGATTCCGATACTTTGAAAATGACGTGATCGGACCCGATTGATCGGCTGTAACGAGCTGGTTTGCCAAGGCAAAATACAACAGAAGAAAAAAGAAGGCGGAGGTGGGCAATGTGTGGATCGGGTTATAATAGAGTACTGCGCGAATGCTATTTTTATACCATTACGTCACCATCGTAAACCTGAAGTAGGTCAACATAGAAGCGCCCTTGCATACAAGCCATGTTAGTACTGCTTGTTTTCTGCCGGTAATCTTTCAAAAAACAACATGCCGAGTAAACACTGCTGCTATGGAACTTGTAGAAACAACTCTAGCCATTACGACATATGAAGGATGTTTTCTTCCTACATTTCCCGAAGCCAAAAAAAAGAGGAAAAAATGTGAACAATGGATCAACTTGTGCGGACGTCCAAAAGACCATTTTGACGCCAGCAAGGTGAAGCCATTCATCTTCATATGCAGTAAACATTTTGTTGGGGGCTATGGTCCCACAGAGGAAAAAGAGATAAGCCATTTTTATATTTTTACTTATTTTTTAGCGTAGTGTTTTGCCATGCTGCTTCTGTTTGACAATGAATGAGTCTGACAATGAATGACCTAAAAAAAATTAAAATGGTATCTGACTGCCACTGTTGTTACCTTTTCTGTTGTTAAAAAAAAAAAAAAAAAAAAAAACTTTAGCAAAGGAGAAGTGTAAATAAATTATAGACTTAAGATTTGTTAGTTATGAAAAAATTAAGTGTTCGTTGGCTGTCACTGAGTAGCATTTGCGATCACTACACAAAAATAGCAACGTAAATTACCCCCAACAACGATCAGAGATGTAAGACAACCAGAGGATATAATATTTAAGAAAGACAGAACATAGGGTGGTAAAGGATAGATTGTTAAAAACAGGAGAATGTCATTGTCATGGCCTATGGCAATGCACACAAGAAAAAGGTGTCGATAAAAAAATTCCTCTGGATCAGGTCGGCTCTTTTTCCCGTCTTTTTCAGCCCTTGACACTCAAGCCATCTCTTTAACTGAACATTTTTACCAGTGAGTTTGGCACTAGGGAGATCATTTCTGGACAGACTTGGTAGGTTTAGCTCAGTAAACATCTCATTCATACACTATTTACATGCATTTAGCATTAGGGACAAAGACGAGCTTGACCCGCCTAGCAACAGTTGCTAATGTCATGAATAATAATAATAAAGACGCACAATAATATCGTTACCGATAATTATCGTCCGATAATGGCAATTATGACATCACACCGATAATCCAGATTTTAAAAGAGTCAACCGATAATGCATTCCGATAATCATACACTTGATTTAGCCTCCAAATGTGTTGCCTGGTACACTAGGCTAACCGCTGTTCCAGCTATTGAGTCTGGCCACCATTCAGCGGATACAATTTCCAGGGCGGAGCAAGCCACAGCAAACAGACAGCGGAGTGGACCAATAAGCGACGAGCAGACGTGACATGAGTAAAACGACGAGGGCAGGACGAGGGACTTGCACGTGGAAGTAAACATACGAGGAGAGCGGAGTTTATTCAACATGGCTAGCGCTAGACAGACTGTTGTCAATGACTCGTGTCGATGTGTTTTTGGTAATTTAAAACTGATTTTACCGTGCATTGGAACATGTTCTCGGCTCTCCTGTTCACCATCTGTATTGTTGTGGAGACAACTTTCGACGCGCAAGAGTGACGTTGCTCGTTAAGAACACATCACGCAAATAAACGAATCTGATTTGTCGATTGATTTTGTACCTGCTCGAGAGGCCGTTAATGGGCTGGGTCCCAGACTTTTCTCTCAGTGTTTGAAAAGTACAGGGAGAACAGTCTGGCCGTGCTAGGCAACCAAATGTGTACAATCGACGCATATTTGTCCAATTCTGCACCGGTGCCTCCACCCCTCCCAAAGTCATTATTGTGCAATTAAGTATTTACTTTGTAAGTATTATTAATATTAATTAATATACATTGTTTAGATGTTGGAATATACTACTTGTTCACATTTGATGTGGAAAAAGTAGCAATAAATTCTCTTGTTGCACTGAAACATTTTTTCTTGTGTGGAATAAAAAATTGCATTTATATCTTTTAAAGTGACGTGTTGCGTGCGGTACGCCATTGAGGTAGCGGGAAAATGACAGCATTTGCGAACAACGGCAAAAAGGACATAAGTGACCACTTTCTTTCCAACATTCTCACCAGCAATGTTATAATATATATATATAATAATAAAGTTTTACAAAGAATGTTTGAGCTATATTACAATAACATTCCGTAATTGCAACTTTCTTTTTCTAAAATACAAAAAAGAGAGTTGGTGTATAACAAAATTGTCTTTTGTCTGTCCTTAGATGGAGGGACATTCATTCATTTAGATCAGAGGTCGGCAACCTATGACACGCGTGTCAGCACTGGCACGCGAAGGGTTAACCAGTGACACGCGAGGGCATGGCAAAAAAAAAAAAAAAAAAAAAAAAAATGCGTGTTATGTTTATTGTCGGTTGTATCTTTATCACTTGTTCAAGCGCCCCATCTTGTGGCCGTTTTACTTATTGGTTCTAAAACAGTAGAAGAAAAATGCAAATAGGAAGTTCTTCAAATGGGATTCAGTGTGTTACGTGGCAGCTCCACTCTCACAACTTGAGTGGCATTTGTGTTCTTTAGAGCAACGTCTGTGAGTATTTTGTTGTCAAATTGAGAATTACACTCTTTATATTGTCTTTAGGTTGCATGTTTGAGGGGAAATGTGTTTGATATTTCTAATTAAGAACTACTGAATACAGGCTAATTGTGTTTGCATATATGGATGGCATTTTTGTTATTTGCAGCATTGTTGCTGATTGCATGTATTTTTTCATTGTTTTAGTTTCATAAAAAACAAAACAGACACATAAAGGATTACTGAAAACATCCGGAGTGTGAACCTTTTCATGTTTAGCTGTTTGGATAGCGGAAGCGAGCCCATTTACAATGTGCCTTTTTACCGGAAATTAAGGCATTTTCAGTTGCGCGCCCTGTTATTTAGGGCAGGGGTCCCCAACCTATTCCACAAAGGCCCACTGTGGGTGCAGGATTTCATTCCTACCAAACAAGATGACAACACTTTTCCCCCAATCTGGTGTTTTACAAGTGCAATCAGTTGATTGCAGTCAGGTGTGGCTTGTTTTAGCAGAAGCCTCATTGGTTCAACTGTCTCTGCTGGATCGCCTGGAACAAAAACCAGGACCCACAGTGGGCCTTGAGGACTGGGTTGGAGACCCCTGATTTAGGGGCTTTACGGGACCGCCCCTCTCACCCACTCTGCCTGTGGCGTTATATGCGAGCAATAATGGATTTTGAGCACACCTCCAGCTCTTCCCCAATTTCTTGACTCCTGCGCTTGTCAGATTTTTTTTTTCTGCGCGTTTAATTCAGCCCACGCTACTAACATGTTACGAAGCTGACCAATCAGAGAGCTGGCGGAAGTACACTGTGTTACCAACTGCACTTTTTGGTAATTGCAACTCTGCACCGTCGGGTGTAGTGGACAGGCGATTAACGTGGCTTGTTGTCGTCGATTCGCCCGGTGCTTATTACTTCAGAGAGGTGGTGATGTGTATAAAAACACAGTGACACGTTGGATGGTATTTTGCTGGAGACTTTTATTAACAAAACTAAAACCAGCATGGGACACAGCCACTTTTCATGGCGCTCTTCGCACAACTCTCTCTCAACACCTTGCTCCCTGCCTCTCTTTTTCTTACGCTTAACTATTAAGGTGGTCATACTGTAGGGGACAGCGGCCCCTTGGGGGTGCCGGTAACAACTGGTTGGCTGGTTACTTCCGCCTGCTCTGTGCATTATGCCTCGGGAGCGTTGTGTGTGTGTCGCACAACAAGTGTCAAACGCAACTATGAGACGAAACATGAAATTCATGGAAACAGGGCCAGGAATCACATTAAGGTAGTCATCTTTTGTATTTGTCATATAAAATCTAAAATTGTGCATAGAATTCACTGTTAGTGAAAAAAACAAAGTAGTCGCCTAACTTTGAAGGTTAAAACAGCCCGCTCTGTACTGTGAGAGACCTGCACTGAGAATCACGCTTGTTCCCCTTTTCTTGCTGGGTTGTGTGTGTGTGATATGTTTACATAAGATGATGCTCAAGTTTTGATATTTTCTACAATATACTTTTATTTTTTAGTTATTTGATAAAGAAGAATGGTAGTTGTAAGATTTCAACGTATGTTCATGTTGTTTTCTTTGGAGCTCTGTTGGATATAAAAATTCGGATGTGCGTCATTAATCTTGGTGTGGCACACTGATTGACAAGAAAATTTGAAAGTGGCACGCCACACCAAAAAGGTTGCTGACCCCTGATTTAGATCATTCATTCAAAAGACAGTTAGGCTACCTCTTTTTCTGCCGAGTGTTGACTTGCATCTTGGTCACCATTGTTGATTCCACACAGAGATGTCATTTCCTGTGGGAAATAGTCACAGTGAAGGTTTACACGTGATTCTAATGCACAATAAAATATATGAAAATAAAAACAGTTGATTCAAATGGCAGTTTAATATTTTTGAAAAACGCAAGCTCTGTCGTTACAGTAACACGACATTGAATACACTTGTAGCCCTCATACAGTGTGCAATTTCTGCAATTTGTCCAAAACATTTTACCCAAAAATGCACGTTTCAGATTGAGATCACACAGTTCTAAATAACGCATTTCCTTCCCTGTCTAGTCTTCCTTTTTTGTCTTCTTCAAAATACTCCATGATCTCAAATCCAGTTAGTCTGTCACTTCAGTTATCAAGAGGTAATGGAGCAAATTATTCTGTGAAGTTGGGACAAGTTCTCAAAAAATAAATAAAAATAAAATAAAATAAAAAAACAATACGCGCCCACATGTAAAACCTTCTGTCTCACAGTTCGGGATCGTTTTTAATGTGCGGCGTTTGCACATTTAAAACCGTTCCTGTGAGAGAACAGCAGCATATGAAAACATACAGCGAACAGCAATCGTCATTACCCTACTCATTTGGGACGGTGTAATATTTTATACGAGCAAGTTTTGACAACATGATGACGTGAGGTCACTTTCTCTCGGGTTATAAATGCTGAATAAAATCAGCAGCACCTCAGCGTCACTAAGGCTAAAATAAACCGGCGAGTTGTCTTTAATCGCTCGAAAATCATTAATTGTAGCTCTTACCAGTTTGTAATCGACAAAATTAAAATAATATCTCGTCGAAGAGCGCATGCGTCCTATTCAATCTGCTTCTTCTTGATTGTTTCAGGGAGCTTTGGATTCCTTACGGCACAGTCCTGCCCTCTGCAGGACAGTGTAAAGAATGCTCTTCAATCTCAATGGGATGAATCCAAAATCACGTCCAAAATCACGTCCAAAATCCAAGGTTTTCCTCAAATCTACGGTTCTAAATGATAACTCTGTTTTTGTTAAAGTCAATCAAAAACTAATATTTATTACTGGATTAAAACTAAAATAAATAACTCAATAACTGTTGCCACTTTATTAGCCTTTCGAGATAATTTATTTTCAACAATATTCAGGCCTCGGATGGCCATCTCAGAAAATTGTGCTTGCCCTAATGCAGTGCTTCTCAATTATTTTCTGTCACGCCCCCCCAAGGAAGACGTAAATGTTTCGCGACCCCCCAACTCTCTGCCGCCACTGTAAATAGTATCATTCGTCTATATTACTATTATAAGTACGCCTCAGCCTAACATTGTGTCCTTTTTTTTTTCTATTAAAGAAAAAAAGTAACATAGATCAACTTATAATAAAGTATAACTTTTTTAACATTGTGTTGCTTGTAACAGAAAAGACTTAACGCGCATCAATTTGCCTGAAGTTAAAAAAAAAAAAAAAAAAAAAGTCACATCCAAACTGTAAAAATACACTCAATGTACATTTTTGACCATTTGATACTGAAAAATAAAATGTAATAAAATCAGTAAATAATAACAAATTCAAATTGATTAGAAACATTTACTCTTCAGGACAACATGCCAAAAAATTTGACCGAAAAAAAACAAAACTGAATAGAAGGGGGGAAAAAGGTCTCTGGACAGAAGGAAAGTTTTTATTTTCGCTGATTCACCACAGTGCTCACTGGTTTACTGATATAACACTGACAAGGCGGGACGATTGTGACAATTGGCAATATTCGGCACATTTTCGCTGAAAAACAATCAAGCAGCTTATCAATGAGATTGAGGTCTAATGTCTTTAAGTGGCGTCTTAACTGATTTGGCTTCTCCGCTATAATCATTTTTAGACTCAGTAAACAGTGGTCTTTCCTCATTTCCCACTATATTAAAAGTCAAAGGCAAACGGCCCGAAAAAAGGCGCATTCTCGGCGGCCGAGGGAGAACCGTAGGTGAGGGCGGTGCTCGTGACGATCCCAAGCCGAAAACGGCACTTCTCAGCCGGACACGTGAGAAAGACAGTGGGTCGCTGCGTGAGTCCAGCTCTGCATGAGTCTCTTCCGTGTGCTCTTGTTTACTTCAAAAATACTGCACGCACTTTGAAAATGAGAGCGCCACTGCCACCCACGGAGTGGATGTGCAAGTACACTTTATTCTAGTACGGCAAAAAAAAAAAAAAAAAAAGCATGTTCCCCGAGGTCACTCGCGCCCCCCCTGGCATCGCTCTGCGCCCCCCTGGGGGGGCGCGCCCCACCATTTGAGAAGTACTGCCCTAATGTATTAAATCCAAAGTAGAGTCTGAGTAATGTGGGTCGTTGTCAAGTTTAAATACAAATCCTTAGGAGGAGGACATTTATGAACACTACACAAAATAAGGAGAGAAGGCACTCAAATTTTTCAGAAATATGCAAGGAGAACGGAAGGGCATACAATGCGATACTACACTACATAATACAGTCTCCAAAATTGTTCTAAACCTTCCGTGTCCTATCTTTTTATTTGGGATGGCCCTGCAGCAAGAAGGGTGTCTTGCCTTAACAAGCGAGGGCGGCACCCAGTGATTTTGTTCTGCTTTGTATGTGCATCCGAGGTGGGTAGGGTAGCCAAAAACTGTACTCAAGTAGGAGTAGCGTTACTTCAAAACATTATTACTCAAGTACAAGTAAAAGTAGTCATAAAAAAAAATAAAAAATAAAAAACTCAAGTAACAAAGTATTTGGTGAAAGGAATACTCAAGTAATGAGTAACAAGGTGAGTAACAGCTTACAAATTCGATTTTTGTTTTTTTCCCAGCACAAAGTTATCTATGGCGGGAAAAACACTCAGGTGACTTGAAGTTCCACTCTGAGACCCCCAATTTGGCCAAATTTCAAAATTGTCCAATATGTATGTGCACTGTAAAAAAATTCAGCGTAAAACAACGGTAAAGAGCTGGCAGCAGGGTTGCCATTTATATACTGTTCTTCTACAGTCTTGGTAATGTAAAAATGTTTCTCAGTAATAGTCCGTAATCCAGAAAAACTGTTGATTCCTGTATTTATAGAAAACAGTATAAGTCCGTCAGCAGGATTGCCATTGCCAGACTTATTTTACAGTCTTGGTAAACATGTTTCACAGTAATAGTCCGTAATCTAGAAAAACTGTTGATTCCTGTATTTATAGAAAACACAGTAAAAGTCCGTCAGCAGGATTGCCATTACCAGACTTAGTCTTGGTAATGTAAAAATTTTTAATAGTCTGTAATCCAGGAAAAACTGTATATTCCTGTATCACCAGAATTCACAGTAAAGAGCAGGCAACTGAGGAGCTGCAGTATGCTGCATTTTTAACGATATACTGTGTTTTAACAGTATTATTTGGGAAAATGACTTTACAGTCCATGAATGCATATATTTCCGTCTAGTACAGAAAAAAATGCGGATGTCAGGTTTGAAACAGAACAGGTTTTATTTCATCGTGTTGGCAGGCAGTGAAAACTGACAGGAACTAGAGAGATGGTGCAGTCGGGTCTTGTAGGTCAGGCTGGAGATCTGGCGTAATCGGGTCAAGCAGGACAGGCTGGGTCAGAAGTGGTGATCGGTCAAGGACAAACGACGAGCAGGAGTGTGCTGAATCGTTGACGAACTGATACCGACTTTGGGAGGCCGTGCCTTTTTTTTTTTTTTTTTTATTTGAGCAATGTGGAAACCTTTCTCCATTAGGTGAAAACCTTCAATAAACAATACAAAAAGAAAATGTCAACAGTTGCATTTGACTAAATTCAACATTAACATTGAATCTCTAGCACTTAACTATTTTAGAACAGTCAATTAACTCTTTAAATTGCACACAGTCAATAAATAATTTCAAATTCCAGTGTTTAAATCTCTCATTTTTAAATATTTAAACTTTTATACCATAAAAGGACAAATTCATTACATTGTTTTAATTAACACAACAACAAAAAGTGAAAGCTAGAATACATTAAATGTCAATGTCAATATTAAAACAGTGTCTCAAATCCCAAATTACCCCTAAAATATATACTACAATTGTCCAAACATTTCCACCGGTGAGTCAAGCAATGTGGTAATGGCCGCTGCTGGCACATTTCATCTTTTAATTCTGCTGCTTACCGGCTGCCTCTCTGGTTATCTTTTGCCAACGTCTCCAGCTGCACAGGACTGCAAGTTTCAATAGCCAAACCAGGGTGTCGTCTTCCTTTCCTGCTTTTATAGCTCTGGGTTGCTTATGGGTTGATTGGCCAATCTCTTCCAGCTGTGCATCGTTTCCATAGTGCTTGCATGCCGGTGATTTTCCAGTTCACACCCCTGGTTGTCTGCTCAATGCTTTTTTGTTGATGTTTATCAGGGTTTGACTTTACAATGGTTGAAAAATAATTGTCCATGTTGTTCTTCAATATGAAGAAGTAAGAGTTTGTAAAAAAAAATTGAAGCAAAAAAGCACCTGTCTAATTTACTCCAAATGTAAACATTGGTCACATGTGTGACGTGGGGACAAAGTTTGTCGCAGCCAGTGACGTTTCCACAGTAATTCACTGCCATACCACTAGATTGGTGTGGCTTAATGGCGTAGGTCTGCCATCACCGCTATGCAGAAGCATAAATCAACCTTCATAGTGATGGAATGCTACCATTTTTGGAGATGGGTCAGTTTAGATCAGAGTGGGGATACAACAAGAAACACAACATATGAGTAGAATAGAATGGAGGCGACGTCAAATAATACAATAATAATATGGCGTATAGGCCAACCAAACATCCAGTCTGGTGTTTGCGTCGATGTGATTGTGTTGTAGTCTGAGGCTCAACACCCATACATCATCCGGTACAGCTAACGCTAATGCATTTAGCTAACATTTGCAACATCAAAATTTAAAACTACTAACAATCAAAATATAAACATATAAATTTATTAAATAAATATTAATATAAATAGAGAAATAATTAAAAATAAATTGTATCGTATTGTAACTCCACTGTTGGATACATATGAGACACTTTTATTTATTTCCCCCAAAAATTCTCTCAGCTGCATCTTTTGCAAAACAATAGAAAACTGCCCTCTACTGGCACTCCAGAGGAATTAACATCAATATTATATATCGCCATCCAGCATCCTCAGAACTTTAGTTTAATATAAACATCTTTAGGTAATATGAGTAAGACTTAATTAACTTACCGTTTATAAATTGGTACATATAAATCCCAATATAAGTTGAACAACAAGCAATGAGGAGCAGCAAATGTCATCTAAAGTCATTCTCTGAAGAGTCTCCAACATCCAAATTATGGGTAAATAAGTCCTCCGGGATTTGATGGCAAATTATTTGTGGTGTCTAGTTATTTTAATTTAAATTGGCAAAAAACATAGTCTATATTGCCACAATGCTCCAAATTTCCAGTCAAAACTCAGTTTCCAAAAAATACGGTAGTGTCATGTAATTGAAACATTAACATACCGTTTACAGCATTTGTCTTGTTGCTTTAATGTTGGTAACCCACAATGCATTGCTAACTACCGACAATGCATTGCTAACTACGGTAATAAACTGTTTAACATAAAAACAGTATTTTAGTGTTCAAAATTGGCCGTAAATTTACAGCAATTTTTTACAGTGTGTGATACATCATCGGAAAGCTTAAAATCTCAATTTTCTGGGGGAAAACTTTTGAAAAGGAGGGTATTTAAAAAAACAAAAAAAAAAAAATTTTAAACAGCAAAACCCTAACTGGAGGTGAGAGCACGCGAGAGCGTACTTACCTCTTTTCGATCCAAAAACTCCATGTAGCATGTATCACCGAGTGTCAAGACACAGCTGTGAATGGCCACAGCCGGATTTTTGGGGGATTTTATGGGTGAAACATGGTAATATAACTAGGTTTGTGATGCAGAAATCGCAGACATCAAGGAGTGGTCGAGATTTTAATTTTCATATATTTACCTTTTTAAATGTTTTTATTTTTTAAATTTTTCTTTGTTTAGATCGATTATTTATTATCTAAAATATTGGGGGAAATGCGACACTAATGAAAAAAATACAATTAAGCGATAGTAATGAGGTAGATATCTGTGACTCTTTTACAGACGCTAATTTTTTCATTGTGACGTAATTTGTTTAAAAGTTTAAATTATGTAAGTGAATAATTTTTTTAAGTCTTTTTTCATTCATTCATTTTCCATGCCCCTTTTTCCTCACGAGGGTCGCGGAGGTGCTGGAGCCTATCCCAGCTGAATATTATACATTAATTAATGATTCTAAGCTAAAAATGACAGACATTTCGAATAATAAGTACGATTACTTAACTTCTATTTATGGCTAGGTTGAAACAAAAGCGGTTGCGCGATGTCTGTAAACTGGGGTTTCCAGGGTAAAACGGACAAATTAAAAATAGTTTGGGGACTTAATGCGCAATGAATTTGCTATGGCGGCATCTAGACATATTGTTCTATCAAACACAACAGTTCTTTTGGCTTAAAATACAGCAATTTATTTTAAAGAGGGGTGCAAAAGCAGACACTGTTTTTTCAGCCTTGTCTTTGTTTTCCGCCCTATATGAACTGTTGTTACAGTGATACTGTACAATAACCCATTACATAACCACCATAAGCCAAAGAAATACAAAAAAAAAATAGAAGAAAATGACAGTAACGAAGTATTATTATTCCAAAGAGCATGAGTGCCCTCTAGAGGAGAAAATAGTTCCTAGTTTGAATCGTGAATAGTTCCGTCATAGTTACTATTGTGAAATTGAAAGGATGATATCTCCCGTTTTCCGCGGTCAATCGGTGCCAAATAAAGACTGGGAGGGAGGTTAAAATATACACTTTTGAGTCATGTGTAGGACAGCGCTCTATATAAAATACTTCATTTTTTATGGTGCTTCAAAGACGGCAGGTGATTGAACAGGCTGACGTGGTCATAGAACTGCAAGCTTGGGTCTGATTGGTGTAAGGGAGTCATGTGATTATTGTTGCAATGTCTCATTGGTGAAATAGGTAGTGCTATTCTTGGCATCGCTGGCAAAAAAATATATAAATAAAGCGAAGACCATGAATAAAGAGAAAAAAATTAACCACTCTTGTGTAGCCCAAAGTAGTGGAGTAGGAGTAGTGTTTTTTCTGCACAACTCTATTCAAGTAAAAGTAAAAGGTATGGCTTTGTAAAACTACACTTAGAAGTATATTGTTCTCAAAAAGTTACTCAAGTAAATGTAACAGAGTACAAGTAATGCGTACTATCCACCACTGGAATTAGTTCATATGTGTCAAAACATTTTTGTTTAGCAATATGCGTTTAGCAACAGATTAAATGGCAATGGATTTCTTAATGTCTGCCGCTTGTCTCGAGGTTGACTTGTGGAATGAAGCCCGGATTGACCCGGTGCTGTGAAAATGCGGGCAGCCGTGGCACAGTTGGTAGCTGAAGTTGTCCTGTGACCGAAGGTTCAGCGGTTTGATTCAAGGCTACCACTACCCACTGTTGAAGTGCCCTTGGGCAAGGCACTGAACCCTATTTTGCCCCCAATGTGTTGACAGCGCCTTGCATGGCAGCAGCATCATTGGTGTGTGAATGTGTGCGTGAAAGGGTAAATGTGTGCTAATGTAAAGCGCTTTGGGCATGGTAACCAGTTGTTAAATGCGCTATAAATGTACTCACCATTTACCAATGGAGTTTTATTGGAAGTTAAGCATATTTATATATTCTTATTGTAAGCAATCATCAAAGCATATCTTAATTGTATGCAATCATTGATTCGAGCAAATAATAAATAAACATCAGAATAATTATCTCATCAGTCGTAGCATTGGTGAAATATCGTTATTTCAACATTGTGAGTGATTGTGGACATTACTCACAAGAATCTGTTGATATTACATAGAATCCATTCGACCCTCATTTTTAACAAGATTTACACTACCAGGACTGGCCAACAGCCCCACAGCATGAGGGATGATTGTGGGTGGCAAGTGCTTTTCTTGGAATTTAGTGCTCTTTCGTCAGTGTGCAAAACACTCCTTCATATCCCCAAATAATTCAGTCTGATTAATCAATACGCAGTACCTTGTTCCAAAATGAAGCTGGCTTTTCCAAAAGTGCTTTTGCATATATCAAGCAAGTCTGTTTACATCATGTAAGCAGAAAAGGCTTCTCCCGTATCACTCTCAAGTGTAGATTCTCTTTGTGCCAAGAGCGCTGAATTGTTGAAACATGCACAGTGAGACAATCTTGGTGTCATTTTTATGAAAATTGTAGACCACGTCTCTGTCATGTGTCAATCACAACACTCATTACCAATGCCCCTGAGGTTCCCTCAACACACCCACTCAACTGATGGCCAATCAGAGCAAAAAGGAAGCACATTAATGAGGGACATGATTTTCCAGAGGGGCTAAAAAAAGGATAAACTACAATGGCTTATAAAATGACAGTCTGGGCATTTCAAAGCCAAATGTTGTGCAAACCTGGTAAAATGGCCTCAGAGGTTATGAAATATAATGTCAAAAACACAAAGTTGATGGCAGCTTAAACAAAAGATAAAGGTAAAGATATTTACCTCTTATGTGACTTCATTCATTATCTTATAACATCATTATTCAAATAATACTCAGGATTTAATGCTTTTATAAGTGTATCTAGAGCCATTACATTTCATTTTTTAATTTTACATGGTGAAACTGTGTTGTTAGATTTGCAAGACTAGACAAGTACTCACCCACACATGTTGAGCAATTCAAATAAACTTACCTTAGTTCTTCATTATGCCTTACAGCCCAAGGCTGCGCACTTATGATGCACGTAAGTCACCTTTAGATCACACTACTGACTCACCTTATCCACATTGCCTCGGGAACAAAAAACATTTCAGTTTTTATAATATCGTGGTAAAGTTCTTCTCTGGTAGAAGTTCCCTTGAATGATGGCGCAGATAGGAAAATATGTTTGTTGTTTTCTGAAGTGTTTTGTTTGTCAGAACCACAGTTACACTAACTTAATTTAAGCACTATCCATTTGGCCACGTTATTTTGCATTACAACAGTTCAGTTTCAACATTTAGGATGTAATTATTAATAGAAATTTACAACAATAAATTATGGTGTTATTTGATAACATTTGTTCATAGTGGCATTTTTATTACTAGGGCCAGCTTGGTTGTTTTGGCAAATGACACATTCAACCCTATACTAGCTAATGTGGGTGAACCTTATCACAATATGAAGCAACCGTTACAAACACGGTTACTGAAATGTTGCTATTTCATTGCTTTTTGTCAATAGTTCAGAATGAAGAGAAAATAGGTTTTTACATATTATTTCTGCACCGTAACAACAAATAGGGCAGACATTGAGACGGAGCCAGATAATAGTGTTTCGAAAGCTCAAGAGCAGAGCAACGTGGTGGAGACAGAGGGCATTGGTGACAGTAGTTTATCTGAGAGAGGACAAATAGCAGGAATGAGTGACAGTTGAATATCCTGAGAGTGAGGGCTCAAGATTGCATTCAAATAAATATAACATGGAAACAGGTGACACATATACTGCACTATATTGTCAGGCAAGGCAAGGCAAGGCAAATTTATTTATATAGCACAATTCAACACAAGGCAATTCAAAGTGCTTTACATCACATGAAGACCATAAAAATCACATTTAAATCAACACAACGTAAAAACCAAGACAAAAGATCGCATTTAATCACAGAATAAAAATAAATAAATAAAAATAAAACAAAAACTACTACTAATAATAATAATTGAAATCAGCAATGGAGATAAGCACAAGAGGAATAGAAAGCAGATAGATTGAATTATATAGACAGTTACGGATATGCAGTGCTAAACAAAAGCGTTTTTAGCCCTGATTTAAAGGAGCTAAAAGTTGGAGCATACTTCAGACGTTCTGGTAACTTGTTCCAGAGGTGAGGAGCATAATAACTAAATGCTGCCTCACCCTGCTTGGTTCTTGTTCTTGGAACATGGAGAAGACCGGTTCCAGACGACCTTAGGGGTCTAGATGTCTCATAGGAATCTAACAAGTCAAGCATGTATTTTGGTCCAAGGCCATTAAGTGTTTTGTAGACGAGCAGTAGTATTTTATAGTCTATCCTTTGACTCACTGGAAGCCAGTGTAGCGATTTCAAAACCGGTGTAATGTGGTCCAGCTTCCTTGTATTTGTGAGGACTCTGGCTGCAGCATTCTGTACTAGCTGCAGCTTCCTGACTGATTATTTATCAAGACCTGTAAATATACCGTTGCAGTAGTCCAATCTGCTGAAAATGAATGCATGCATAAGTTTTTCCATGTCTTGTTGAGTCAGAAGCCCCTTAATTCTGGTTATATTTTTTAGGTGGTAATAAGCGGATTTAGTGACGGACTTTAGATGGCTATCAAATTTTAGGTCTGAGTCAATAATTACGCCAAGGTTTCTGACTTGATTTGTAGCTGTAAGTGACATTGTGCTAAGTTGGCCGCTTATCTTTGACCTTTCCTTTTTTGGCCCAAAAATGATCACCTCTGTCTTCTCCACATTTAACTGGAGAAAATTCTGGCACATCCATTCATTGATTTGATGAATGCATTTGCTCAGGGAGACTAAGAGACTATAATCATGTGGGGACACAGAAATGTACAGTTGTGTGTCATCTGCATAGGCGTGATATGAGATGTCACACTGTTCCATTATCTGAGCTAACGGAAGCATATAGATGTTAAATAAGAGTGGTCCAAGAATTGACCCTTGAGGGACTCCACACGTGAATTTGGTTCGTTCTGACTGATAGTTTCCGATCGACACAAAGAAATCCCTATCATGTAAATAGGATGTGAACCACTGAAGAATACTGTCACTAAACCCTACCCACTGTTCCAATCTGCTGAGTAGTATGTTGTGATCAACCGTGTCAAATGCGGCGCTGAGATACAATAGTAGCAGAACAGATGATTTGCCTGCATCGGTATTCCGACAAATATCATTTAGGACTTTGATAAGTACGGTCTCGGTGCTGTGTTGTGGCCGGAATCCAGACTGAAATGAGTTAAAAAGATTGTTTTGCATCATAAAAGTCTGGATCTGTTCAAACGCAACACTTTCGATAATTTTCCCCAGGAATGTCAGATTTGATATTGGCCTGTAATTACTAATGGTTGAGGCATCCAGATTAGGTTTTTTTAGGAGAGGTTTTATTACTGCAGTTTTTAAAACTCTCCTGTTTGGAGGAAAGTGTTTATAATCTGGCGGCACGGTGGCTTAGTGGTTAGCACATCTGCCTCACAGTTCTGAAATCAAGGGTTCAATCCCGGGCTTCGGCCTTCCTGTGTGGAGTTTGCATGTTCTCCCCGTGCCTGCGTGGGTTTCCTCCGGGAACTCCGGTTTCCTCCCACATCCCAAAAACATGCATGGTAGGCTGATTGAACACTCTAAATTGTCTGTAGGTATGAGTGTGTGCGTGAATGGTTGTATGTCTCCTTGTGCCCTGCGATTGGCTGGCAACCAGTTCAGGGTGTCCCCTGCCTACTGCCCGGAGTTGGCTGGGATAGGCTCCAGCACCTCCGCGACCCTCGTGAGGAAAAGCGGCATGGAAAATGAATGAATGAATGTTTATAATCTGAAGTATGTCTGGGGCTATGCAATGAAAAACAGTTTTGAAAAAGTTTGAAGGAAGGATGTCAAGGCAGCATGTTGTGGGCTTTAATTTCGACACAATTTCTGTTAAAGTGGCATAGTCCAAGAGGCTAAACTGTCTAAGATTGACGTGGGGGACATTTTGGGAGGCGTTTAGTGTAACATTTGTTAATCTGGAGTTGCACACAGTCTGTCTAATCTGTAGTACTTTGTGTGTAAAGAATTTACGTAACGCTTCCTAATCACCTCGGTTTCCCTTTTCAGAGGATGGACAGGGGTGGTCATTTTAAACATAATGCAGTAGTGATCAGACAGAGCAACATCATTCACTGTGACCTCAGAGATGTTAAGACCTTTGGATATTATTAAGTCCAGTATGTGCCCTCTGTTATGTGTTGGAACTGTGACATGCTGAGATAAACCAAATGTATCCAAAATATTTAAAAGCTCTCTAGCACATCCGTCTTCAGGATTATCAACATGAATGTTAAAGTCACCCACTAAAACAACACAATCAAAGTCCATGCAGACGGAAGACAGTGTTTTGGTAAACTCATCAAAAAACATTGTGTTATACTTCGGTGGTCTGTAAATTGTTACCAAGGCAGCTCTGCAAGGGCTTTTTAGCTGAATGACAATATATTGAAAGGAATCAAACTGACCACATGAAATATTCGTGCATTGAAAACTGTCCCCGATCAGACTGGCAACCCCACCTCCGTTCTTATGGGTTCTTGGCGCACTAAAGAAATTGAAGTTTGTGGGGGTTGCCTCAATCAGAACTGTCGAACTCTTCGATCTAACCAAGTTTCTGTTAGGAACATCATGTCAAGGTTATGTTTGCTGATAAAATCATTAATTAAGAAAGATTTGCCAGCTAAAGATCTGATATTTAGCAGAGCCAATTGGAGATGCCAGACTGGATTCACTGGTGAGTTTTGGGAATGACATACTATGCTTAACAGGTTGGCAGAGTTGATTGAACGCTTTTTATTTCTCACCAGTCTAGCCCTTTTTTTGTTGTTTATCACCACTGGGATTGTTGAGCATACATACTGTACTCCATAGGGCCCCGGCTTTTGCTGGGACAGAACAGTCTTTGTAATGTTGTCACAGCCTGGACCCGGTGCACATCATATTGGTGTCGCAAACATGGCTTCCTCCATAGAAGGATAATACCGTGTAGTTCCAGAGTTGTAGTGCTTTGGCTTTGCCCCGAGAGAATTCCAGGGGAGGCTGGTTGGTTTGTTGCCATCTTCCCCTGGCACCTGTCGGGTGTGGCAGGTACAGGGTGGAAGCGAAGACATGAACTTGAGTAGATCAAGAGACTGGTTAACCTTGCTATCTAGATCCATGGAGTCCCAATCAGGTTGACTCATTATTCCATCCAAACTAAGTCGTCGGCGGGGTGGCTTCCGGGACTGTGGGGATTTAGGCCTTGATGAGGCCTTAGCCTGACTGAGTCGGCGGCGTGGTGGCGTCTTGGAGTGTGAGGATTTGGGGCTGGATGGGGCCTTATCCTGGAGTCGGCGGTGTGGTGGCGTCTTGGAGTGTGAGGATTTGGGGCTGGATGGGGCCTTAGCCTGGAGTTGGCGGCGTGGTGGCGTCCTGGAGTGTGAGGATTTGGGGCTGGATGGGGCCTCGTCAGCAGAGGATTGCACGGTCGGGTGGATCTCCTTCTGTTGAGCTGATGGAGCCGCTTCTTGGATCTCGTCTGAAGGGGGTTGATCACCTGCTACCAGGGTTTCCTCCCGTTGAGGCAGTGGAGCCTTAGCAGAGGAGGGTTGGTCACAGCCTGGCAGGGCTGGCTTAGTCATTTCCCCTTCAGCGACTGTAGGCTCCATTTTTGGAGGAGACGTTGATCCTGCGTGCACACTGTCTGATTCAGCACTCATCCCAGCCTCCATGTTTATCAGATGTTTTGGGACAGCTTGCCTCCTTTCCTCGAGATAAGCAGACTGTCTGTGCCTCAAGAGATAAAACATGCTGCTGCTTAGTAACCGCACTCCTGACTTATTTAGGTGAAGGCCATTGTTCTTAAAAAGATGCCTGCACCCTGAAAATATGTTGAAATTGTCAATGAAGTACATCGATTGTCCAGCGCATGTTGCTTTGAGCCATTTGTTGAGCATCATCACTCTGCTGAAACTTTCATCCCCCAGCCTGGGCGCGGGTAAGGGTCCACTGAAAAACACCTCAGTATTTAAAGTTCCGACTTTGTTTATCAGTTCAGTGAAGTCTTGCTTTAAAAGCTCTGATTTTTGCTTCGCAATATCGAGGGCTCCTGTGTGTATTATCAGAGTAGTGGCTGTTGGATGCTGAGCAGCAATGCTCAGGATTTTCCCTGAGATATCAGAAACAGTAGCTTTGTTAAAACAACATACTCTGGTATTGTTGCTACAAAAGTGTTTCATCCCATTCACAGCAAAGTCGCCCACTATCAGAGTGCGGGGCCCATTGGGTCGCTTTCTCTGTAGCCTGCTAGCACATGCATTAGCATCGTACCTCTCTTTCGAGCTGGGTGTTCCAACTTTCCCTGGGTCAGGAGTCTCGGAGAGTGGCGTAAATCTATTTTCCAGTAGAATTCCAGCAGCTTGAGGCACTTTGTTTTGAGCCTTTGTTGTTGCCTTGATCTGTGATAATTTTCTTTCTGGTGCCGGAGTAGATGACGCAGTCTTCTGCAGAGGTGGCCATTCCTTTTCATCGTAAAATCTGCCAGTGCTGGGTTCTGCCAGGGTCCGGTTGAGTCTCGATGGTGTTTGTTTGCATTCTTTGGGTCCGCTCCCACTCGCTGTTTTGGGAGATCGGCAGAGTGGTTTCATTCCCGAGCTGTCCATTTACCTCCATATTCACTTCAAGCCGGTCAGGTTTATTTTGCAGCCTTTGCCTCTTGTCGTGTAACCTAATGTAAAGAAGGTACCAAGTACAGCAAAAATAAAATAATCATTTAAATGAATAAAGATTATAAAATAAAAGTTACAGTATTTAGGCAAAATAGGATGTACATGTTTTTCCATTCATTTTTGATGGCAGCCTTGAAGCAGTGGAAAGGGAGCCCATATAAACACACCATTTCAGCAATCCATAATATAATTGGATAACATTTAAAGTAATAGACTCCTGTTGTTCTTGTTGCTTGTTTCTAGTGTTCTGCTAAGGTGAAAAAGAATGCAATGAACTCATGCTGACATTAACACCTTGTCTGGCAGGCTGCTTTTATCTTGTAATTCATAAAATTGGCCAGCAACATTTTATGACCAGAATTATTACCTTGTGACTATACACTACTGTTCCTGGTAAATGTTTCTTTAGTTTAGAGGGCTTCTCTTGAAATGTGCAGTAACTTGAGCTTGTGGTGTAACGCATACAGTCAAAAAAACAGGAAAATGTTATTTTTTTACCTTTACTAAAGTCTAGAGTTGTTTTTTAACTAGATAATCTCTAGTTTTGAGATGAACACTATAAAATCATTTACGTTGAACCTAAAATCCCCAAACTTGCAATGAACTACCAAATTGAATCATGTTGTGATAAACTGAATCAATTTACAGTGGGGCAAATAAGTATTCCGTCAACCACCAATTGTGCCAGTTCTCCTCCTTGAAAAGATTAGAGAGGCCTGTAATTGTTAACATGGGTAAACCTCAACCATGAGAGACAGAATGTGGGAAAAAAACAGAAAATCACATTGTTTGAGTTTTGAAGAATTTATTTCCAAATTAGAGTGGAAAATAAGCATTTGGTCACTTACAAACAAGCAAGATTTCTGGCTGTCAAAGAGGTCTAACTTCTTCTAACGAGGTCTAACGAAGCTCCACTCATCACCTGTATTAATGGCACCTGTTTTAACTCATTATCGGTATAAAAGACACCTGAAGACAACCTCAGTCAGTCACACTCCAAACTCCACTATGGCCAAGACCAAAGAGCTGTCGAAGAACACCAGAGACGAAATTGTAGACCTGCACCAGGCTGGGAAGACTTAATATGCAATAGGTAAAACGCTTGTTGTAAAGAAATCAACTGTGGGAACAATTATTAGACAATGGAAGACATACAAGACCACAGATAATCTCCCTCAATCTGGGGCTCCATGCAAGATCTCACCCCGTGGCGTCAAAATGAAAACAAGAACGGTGAGCAAAAATCCCAGAACCACACGGGGGGACCTAGTGAATGACCTATAGAGAGCTGGGACCACAGCAACAAAGGTAAATCAGTAACACAATGCGTCGCCAGGGACTCCAATCCTGCACTGCCAGACGTGTCCCCTGCTGAATGTGTTATTGTCAGATGAAACCAAAATAGAACTTTTTGGTTGAAACACAGGTTCTTGTGTTTGGAGGAGAAAGAATACTGAATTGCATCCGAAGAACACCATACCCACTTTGAAGCATGGGAGTGGAAACATCATGCTTTGGGGGCTTTTTTTCTTCAAAGGGACCAGGACGACTGATCTGTGTAAAGGAAAGAATGAATGGGTCCATGTATCGAGAGATTTTGAGTGAAAATCTCCTTCCATCAGCAAGGGCATTGAAGATGAGACGTGGCTGGGTCTTTCAGCATGACAATGATCCCAAACACACAGCCAGGGCAACAAAGGAGTGGCTTCATAAGAAGCATTTCAAGGTCCTGGAGTGGCCTAGCCAGTCTCCAGATCTCAACCCCATAGAAAATCTGTGGAGGGAGTCGAAAGTCCATGTTGCCCAACGACAGACCCAAAACATCACTGCTCTAGAGGAGATCTGCATGGAGGAATGGGCTAAAAAAAAAAGCAGCAACAGTGTGTGAAACGCCTGTGAAGAGTTACAGAAAACGTTTGGCCTCCGTTATTGCCAACAAAGGGTACATAACAAAGTATTGAGATGAACTTTTGGTATTGACCAAATACTTATGTTCCACCGTGATTTGCAAATAAATTCCTTAAAAATCAAGCAATGGGATTTTCTGCTTTTTTTTTTCCATATTCTGTCTCTCATTGTTGAGGTTTACCCATGTTGACAATTACAGGCCTCTCTAATATTTTCAAGTGGGAGAACTTGCACAATTAATAGTTGACTAAATACTTATTTGCCCCACTGTAACTAGTTGGCGGCACTGCCAGTCTCACGGTCTCACGAGAAGACAAGTTCTCTCAAGAAGGGCGGCACTGCCGGTCTCACGAGAAGACAGAAGTTCTCTCAAGAAGAGCGGCAGAGGAAGAAGCCTGCAGTTATTGTGATATAATTTACCTGTTCACATGCCAGAAAAAGTCAACTTTAAAAGCCATTTTCATCCTGCTTACTGTAAACTAAATACTGTGTCATCAACTAAATACTGTGTCATCATGTCGCTAGTCCATTCAGCGATATTTGCGCACATTCTTTATTGTATATTGTTCACATTCCCTAATGGGAACCCTCGTATATCAGCTCAAATGCAAATCATTTCAACAATTTAGCTCGTTTTACATGTAAGCTAATATGACACAGCTTTCTTGATGGTAGGCCAACAACTACAGTTGTCCTATGTTATCAGCTGAGAAAACCATTTTAAAATGATATCAGATAGCATCAACATTGGTATTTCATTATCGGTTTTGGGCCAATGCGTAGGTTGACTTCAAATGTAGAACCCTTCTGCCTTTGTACAACGGCTTGTCACAGTTGTGCAAAGGCAGTTATGCTTATTTACCATTAGATGTCTCTAAACTAAGATGCTTGGGATTTGTTATGTGAGTAGACCGTTTGCATTCATGGTGCAAAAATTAAATGAACAATAAATTATTGAAAAATAATGAATTATAAACTCCTGAATTAGCCATAGTATGTTAAATCCACGACTGCATACTGTATATTGGTATCAGTTTGATAAGGGTATTGAATATTTGGAGTTGGACATTATGGGGATATTGGTTATCGGTTAAAAAGTAATTATTGGACAACTCTGTTAACAACAGTAACAAATAAGTAACATCATATTTAAGGTGTTTACAATGAAAGCGACAAGAATTTGTCACAAAAACAAAGGCTGTGTACACTTTAAACGTGTCGTGAATTGCATTATTTCTCATTTGTCATTTATTATCTTTGACAAAATGGACTTTGTTGAAGCTGAAGTTTCAATGACTGAAATCTTGACAAAATGTTTATTCTTTGAATAAACTTAATTGAAACATGGAAGCGGAGCAGTGGAAGAGTGGTTCGCCCGTCCGCCTCACAGAACGTTGGTTCAATTCCGTCTCCCCGGCCTCACTACGTCAAGTTTGCATGTTCTACCCGTGCCTGCGTGGGTTCTCTCCGGGTACTCTGGCTTCCTCCCAAATCCCAAGCTGATTGAACACTCCAAATAGTCCGTCGGGGTGTGTGTGTGGATGGATTTCTGTCTCAATGTGCCCTGCGACTGGATGGCAACCAGCTCAGGCTGTACCCTGCCTCTTGCACCTCTGCAACTCTTGTGAGGATAAGCGGTTCAGATGACGAATGAGCGAAATAATTAATGAAACATGGAAGACTTTCCACCTGATCAAATGGCTTCCTTTCAGCATTGAGCAATTTTGTTGGGAAAGCTTATTTTAATTGATTTGAATCAGCGACTAAACTGGGTTGAACTAATGTGAAGTGAGGTTGGAGCAACACCACTAACTTAAAATGTGTTAACCCAAGTGAATTATCTTCGTCCACCATAACTTGGTTATCTTGGAACAACATTCGTAAATTAAATCAAATTTATTTTTAGTTTTACCAACTGGAATAGAAATTGCCCCAACTCCAATAAATTCATTGCGTCCAACACAATTGCTTCACCCAGGAAAAGAGCAATTTAATCATGTGGAAATACTTTCCATGCATGATTTTTTTTTAATGCTCATCCAACAAGTGGATTTTTTGAGTGTACCAATCCTGTAAAATACCAAATAATACTATCGTTGTTTTACAGCACTCATACAGGATATGTTTTCTAGTGTATTTGGCCAAGTTGTTTATAAAAACTTTAATTGCGAAATCCGCCGTGCTGTCAGTTGAACCCTGCATGCTGTACAAATGATGGCGTACCTAACTAGACGGATGAGCCAAGCTCAATTGTCCCAACTTTTTGCATCAGAGCTATTTCACAAGTTGGATAGTTACAGTATTGTATAATCTTCAGGTCTACGTAATATCCACAACTGCCACTGTTAGTTACTACATAGATTAATTGGAACAAATTTTGGTCAATAAAAAGTCTATCTTTATGATGAAAATAATGCTGATTAGAAATATTTCTAATATTTTGTACCTTATGAGAAAATGAAACATTTCAGAACCCCTATGAAGAAGGCAGTTTTACATCTCAGCAAATCAGAACTATAATGTATCAATGTGCTCTGCATTACAAGAAGGAAATTCAATGGAAACCTCTGAGGAAGAGGGTGTGTTCACAGGTGTTCAAGCCCTTCTGTCTGTATTTAGCCATTCATCGTTGTACTCATGCAATGAAAACCTGTTGTACATAAAAGGCTAAGGTGTGATTCATCAGACTGAAAGAGACAGATCACTGTGTGCTCAACACTTCAGCCGAACTAAAAAATAGCAGTGTTTGATACAAGGATGAGGACTTCTCTTGATTTAGGGATATATTTTGGACTTTGGATCCTGATCTTTTCCAGTTTGGTTAATTGTAAGTGCAATTCCTTTTCTGCCATACACTTTTTTCTTCATATCTTTTTACTTAACCTTTAAAGGTGGCTAATTTTAACAGAGCTCGAGCATATAATCATAATTTTTTTTAACTATCATTTTCGTTTGGAGATGATACATCTTCGTTATTCCTGTTGTATCTTTTGTGTTACTAGGGATTCAGTGCTTCTGTTGCTACCAGCTGAAGTGCTCTTAATCGTTTACTCTACTTTTTCAAGGACCTTAGCGTAATGTTTTACTGTCGCAGTGCAGATATAATAAGATGTATTCATTCTTGATTTGGGAAACTGAAACTGAAGACAGCAAGAGGGAATACACACTTTTAATGCCTTCATCTCATCTCATCTCATTGGAAATGATGGTATGGAATAACATAAGGGGTAATGCACAACCTATTTTAAATGAGGAAGCGTACACTCATTGGGTTAAATGTTAGAATAAAGAATAACATTTCATATAATTAATCATAAGACTGATGTGCTGTTCATTTAAAGTGATAAATTAATAATTAATTAGTTAATCTCAGTTTGTAATGTTGCATCCCCTCCGATTTTTTTGAGCTATGTTCCCAGCTTGTGCCAAGACTGATTGACTGCAGGCTCCAATGAAACTTCCTCTCAACCCACTCACATATGAGTAATCACCCAGGTTAATAATTAGTGTCACACCTTAACAAAGTAGACAACAAGAGTGAATACGTGAATCCAGGCGTGATCTCCTTTAAGGTCATAGATTACTGCTCACTTTCCATGTCATGCCAGCTAGGTAAATATTTGTCATTATCCTTGTATTTTTCCATATCTTTCCTCAGCTGTGCTCCTAATTTCCATTGAACCTGAGGAAGATGTGCTACAAGAGGCTATGAAAGATGGGTTCCTTGTTGAAGACTCTTCCCCTTCGCCACTCAAATCCGAATCACTACAAGAAAACACAACCACTCAACAGTTCAACCAAACATCCTCTGACAGAGATGATAGTCATATTCAAAGCCTGCTGAAGGAGACCATGGAGGGCAGCGCATCCGGTGACTGGCCTTTTCAGCCGTGGGATAATGGGTATTCAACCACAAGTGAAAAAGATTTGTCAGGTTCCGACTCAACGACTACATCCTTGTCAGATACAAATGTAACCCAGTCAAGCATCACCACAGAACTTAGTGTGCCCTCCCAAACTGATGATTCAGAAGATTTTTATTCTGGGTCTGGAAATGGTGACATCCTAGACCAATATTTTACAACGCCACCAAGTATGAATTATACTGAAGGTGATGTTGCAAAAACACCTTTAATTTACACAAGACAGAATGGAAAAGAGGAAGCACCAGGAATGCCAATGAAAAAAGGAAGAGCCATGATATTTGAATTACCATCTGTGCAAGGTAAACGTCCATTGAAGATCCATAATACCATAACATCAACTAATTTGTGTGTGTGTGTATTTTTTTATTTTATTTTTTAATTTTTTTGTATCAGAGACAGACAGCGCTCCAACAGAAGAGCAACACAAAGGACATGTAACACCTGGTATTTGCCAAATAAATTCAGATTCGTTCATGTTGTCATCTGTAATTTTAAATAAACTATTTCATTAAATCCATCTCACCCCTATCATTAGATTGGATAATCATCTTGGGTTTCGTTGTTGGCGTTGCAGCCTTGGTGATGCTTTGTGCTGCTATTGCTACCAGAGACAAGTAAGAGTTTTTTTTTCTTTTTTTTTTTACCTTGTTTAAAATAGAAACAATAATCTTAATCTCCTAGGTATCATAATACAAAGCATTCCTTCTTTATAGGTGGAATGGGCCACGGCAAGCATTGAGTTTACAAACCAAGGTTGAGTACCCACAGCAGCAGAAGGATGAGAATGAGGTGTTCCTTGAAAAAGATGCACCCAAAGAAAATGGAAAGGCAGTAGAGTATACAGTTATTCCACTGGATGAGCTTCCAGAGAAATATTCACACTAACACAAATATTTTATTTAAAGTATGTGGAGCTGTGCCATTGCAGATAATGGGCAAAAAATAGAGCATTGATACAACTTAATATCCCAGAAATGCTTGTTTTCCTGATGACATGCACACCTGTAAATACTTTGTCACTATAGCAACTCTCGTGAGGATAAATGGCACGATATATGAATGAATGAATGATTTTTTCCCCTCTTTACTCAATACCACCACATAATGTTGATTGAGATACAAAGTAAAGTTAGCGAGTGACCTGTTAGAGAAAAAGACCAATATTGGATTAAGTCATAATATGTAAATATCAGATTTTTTTTCATAACATTATTTTTGTACATTTTTGTAGAAATGCAATTGTGTGTATGTGACTTTTTTTAAGATGTTCCGTTGAATTCACAAAATATTTTTTGAAAGCACTGAATTTACAGTATGTATGCAACTTTTTGTATGTTCCTATTCTTTACAATGTGAACTGAACTATGAAAAATAAGCCCCAAGAGCACCACATCAATAATTTATTTGCATTGTTTGATTTTTACACACTCATAATAAAACATTTACATACACTTTTGGTGTCATTTTCACCTGACAAAGACCTCTTCCTTGCTGTTGTTTATTCTGTTCTTGAATTATGTCAGTCATTTTAATAAATAACAAACAGAAAAAAATAAATGGAGGAGAAGAAATAGAAAAATTATGTTAAATGTACTAAAGAGTTCACATTTTCATTTAAAAAAAAAAAAAGAAGAAAAGAAAGGAATCACTACTCCAGTTCAATTGACCGTGAACTATTACTGGTCAGAAGAAGTGATACAAGGAAATATCAAAATGAAATTTTGAATTCAGAGATAATATATTCCATTCATTAAGAGTCTGATGTTCAGATCATTATTGACATATGAACGGTGGAGAAACTAGCCATAGTTCCTGAAATAAAATACAGTTTAGTTAAGCATGTCACAGTTTTTTTTTTTTTTTTTTAGAACAGTAAATCCTAATTTGCTCAGTGTTTTCACTGAGCATTGATATGAGCCGATATGCAGTGAAATATATACATACATATGGGGTCTTATATCTCACGCCGACCATTTTTATACCTTGTACATTGCAGTTGCTACCCAACAAAAAGGTGACAAAAATGTGGTGCATGTGGTAATTTTATAGAAATGACAACAAATTACACACTTGAAGTGAAATGAAGTGTACTGCTTGATGAAAATGCCTTCAAACATTCAAGCATCTTACTTAAGTCTCACACACTACATGCTTACGCATAGCTGCCGCCAACTTTTTCCAACTCATTTTCACTTTGCTCATGACCCTTACACAATTAAAAATATCCAATTCCAATCACATTCTTTCATTCATTAGTTAGGTTTTTTTTCCCCTTGAACATTTGGGTTGCAGTGGAATATGAAGTAAAATAATCCTACTCACAATAACTAATCACAATCTATTACAAAACTACAGGCCCAGAATGAGGTATGTTAAACGTACTTTTAATGTTGGTAACTAATTATAGAAATCATTGTAAAAACAATTCAAACAAGGAAAACAGGTGCTACATAACCCTTACACATTTTAAACTAAATAAAGTATGTACTGTATACACAAAGTGCAAGGAGGCACTTTTAGCAAGAATGGTTTTACATTAACTGTTGCTTTATTTAAACCAAAATAGATGAGTGAAATCGAAGGGATAATACATTAAATGCTGGAAGCCAAATCAATTATGCATTTAATAGTTAAACTTAACCAAACTAATTAAGATGTGGTGTTACAAACTGGGGGAAAATGGTGTTACATCACAATCTAGCAAATGAGGAGGGCCCAGCCATCCTCAATAAGCCATTAGGTTACATACAAGGGATTTGTTGATTTAATGGGAGACCCATATTAACTTGTATCCTGAAATTTCAACAACATGCTTATTGCACTATGAAGTTGATTTCTTCAAGGCAAGTTAAATACAGTATATAGCAAAAAATATGGAGGACAAAAAGAAACACAAAACAATGCACTGGTTTGAATAGGCTAGGAACCATTCTACATTTATTATCTTTAATGACACCCTGCTTGCCTGCCGTGTTTATTAGTGCTTTCTGCATTTAGAAATTATGCATAGTGTAAAAACACATCTTTCCAGGGATACGCTGTAACTCCTTCTAAAAAATACCTATAAATGTTTCAAAAGTTACAAAAACATTTACAAAATCATCAACCAAAATTAATTAGAGGTCACCCTCACGTACTTGTTTTACAACAACACATGCACTGGTTGTTGCCACAATTAGAGGCCACACCTTTTCCTTTTTATGGTCTAAGACATAAGCTATCTGCTTAGGTTTGACTGGGTGTGTGTGTGTGTGTGTGTGTGTGTGTGTGTGTGTGTGTGTGTGTGTGTGTGTGTGTGTGTGTGTGTGTGACATGAGGGTGTAATCCCATTAGTCGAAAAGTAAAAGGTAATGCACCACGCCTGTCTTTGTATTGCAATATCATATAGTCACTTCTGTTTACCATCTGCTCTAATTAACTACGGTTAAATTTCAAAACAAACAGTCAACAATTCTAAATCCAAACACTTTCATGAAAGCCATCACAAGCTATACAAGTCAAATTTACAAATATATATTTCTAAAGCATTCACCCCATTTTTTACATCAACTCAGTGCTCTTCTTGGCTGTTATTTGCAGCTCTCCATGCAATACAAATATGTTGAATACAAAAGATAAACAAGATTTTACAAAAGGTTGAAGAATTCTGATTCTAACTGACCAAACATGAAGTTTGCAGAAGCACCAAGTAAGGCCTGGAGTCTTTTCAACCAAATGTTGGGATTTTTTTTTGTTGCGAATATACAACCTATGTGCTAATTGGTGTTTGAGTGTCAGTTCTAGAGTTTTGTCAGCAGACGTTACAAGTTTGTGGAACTGAAGGTAAGGCGCAGAAGCTTGTTGGTCTGATTTACTCGGATTTCCACGGTTCCTCTTCAACAAAAGAGAACCCTGCAGTCTTGCCATTTTTGCCCATGGTGACCTGAAAGCAATTATCAACAGTTTCTAACTAAGGGCCCAAGGCACCATCATATCATTCCATTGGTGGTTAGAGCAGAGAAACCAAAAGTTCTTGACATTCAGGCCATTGTCTTCAGGGGAGATATTAATATAGAGTTTCTCTACATAGACTTGTCTTTGAACTTATGTTATGAGATAGTAGGTGTTGGTGTTTTAAGTTCACAAAAATACATCAAAACATAGTCAATGCGTTTTGAGAGTTGGCCATGTATTTAATGGATTCTCTGCCCAACCAAATTACTATGTGTCCAATAATTGGAATGTTTCAGCATCATATACAATCCATTACCACTACAAGGTAAACTTACAGCAATTATTTTTGATGCTGCTAGTAAAAGGGCTTCGCTATTTTAGATCAATCATAGTAAAAGAGCAGTCTTTATGTCATACTATAAGCCAAGATGTACCCTTTAAATACAATAATAATTTAATGAGAAATTTGGTTGGGGCTGCCTTGAATGCAAAAATACATGTCCAATTAATGGAACAAAATCGTCACTTTTCTTTCTGAGTGATATCAGACAACCACAAACAAATCAATGATACTTGAGTATAACATTGTGTAAAAGGAATGCAACAAATTTTCCATTCATCTGTGTCAGATACACAAAGTGTTTCAAGTGTTTAAAGAAAAAAATCATAATAATTACACGAAAAACAACCTCAGTCGTTGGTGAACCTGGGACCACAAAAACTGCTTTTTCCCATGATTTAGCCTCAGCCACATTTTCTTTGATGAAAATGACATTTAATGTACAGATAAACCGTTAAAGGACATCACAAAGACAAGACAAGACAGAGAGCCGGGATCCTCTACATACAAGTCTCTATATCCGTTAACGTGAAATGTACCTTGCAGTCGTCTATAAGGATTGAATTGTGGTGAGCGTATACATTCTGGTTGGTGTTATTATCAAAGAAAGATTTTGATTTAGTCATCTCAAAATCATCCATCCGGGATTGTTGGGCATCGAAGGAATCAAGCTCATCTTTTGAAAGGTGGTATACGATACCGGCTCCGTAGGAGTCGCCAACCACATTGACTGAGGTACGGAAGCGATCCCTGCAAGTCAAAATGAGTGAGGACAACCTGGTTACAGAGGCTTGAAAGAAAAAAACAAGGTACAGGCAAAGCATGCTTATAGTTTTAGTTTCAAATAAAAAAATGATTAAAGGGTCTTATGTTGCTGTCCAAACAATTTGTTAAAATATCACATTTTAGTGGTAAACTGTCATCTTTTGGGAAAAGCATGTCCATCATACTAGGTGTGTTGTAAATGCTCCATGACTTGTGTCACTGAAGATCAATTTTAAACTGTTCTCTTTCCCTGTTAGAGTGCAGCGGTATTACTTCAAAGGGGAAACTTTTAGTCCATAGCCTATTTGGAATAAATTATCTTTTGTGACACGAGTGCAGAAAGTTTTCCTGACACACAATTTGGTGCTTTTTGGCAGGACTGAAACTCTTCTTTTAATGACTAAACATCTTCTGATTTCCAATATATTTCTGAGATCACATTATCAAATATAAAGTCAGTGTGAAATTCAAGGCTTTGCAAAAAAATCCCAAGAAAGGACAGTAAGCTAAAAGCACGAAGTGACGATCTGCAACTACGAGGCGTCAGCGAACCCTGCAGATCGTAAAGCACAATATAGTTTTCTTCCTCATTGGACAAAACGGAACCAACTCTGTACCCTTACAGAGCCCTACTGCATACGAGCTCTTTGGGGTATTGCGTTTTTTTTTTTTTTTTTTTTTTTTTATGGATACCGGAATTTACCAAAAAAAAAATTACCACTGCTCTAAAATCTCTGTGTTAATTAACAGAATTTCTTGGTGAAACCAAGTAAGTCCAATTTGGTGGCATCAGGATCTCATCATTGCTATTGACTGATTCAATTATGCTGAGTGTGTGGATGCCTCAACGAGAAGAAGCAATTTAAAAATTACATTTTCAACGGTTCACACATACGTTAGAGATTTATGGACAGAATGCTGCAACTTCCACAATAATACCATGAGACAAGATTTGGGTAGGGATATGAAGGACAAACTTTCAAACATAGGAAGCAGAAATTACTTCTCTATGCAAGGTGTCACCTTTTGACTGTATTTAAACATCACAGCTCAAGGTACATATGATAGAGAAAGAAAAATGTGCGAGCTGTATAACCTTATATCTGAATCAAGTGTTTTTTAAATGCAGGTTATATGTCCCAATGTGTATGCAGTTTTAGCAGACCGATTTTATAAGTGGTACTCTGTCAAAGCAAGTCTGACATCATTAAAACTGTGCAGATAAAGTATACACAATAATGTATACTATACTGTAATTGTCAATATAAATTCAAGGAAAAGCCAAGATTTAGATATTGTCCATGATAGGTCATTAACTCATTAAATCGTAAAATTGGAGTGTAGTTAAGATTAACCAAATTCATACCAAATTGGAGGGGGGTAATCCAGGCCAAACTAAAAAGCATGAATTTAATAACGAACTATTATTTTTAGTTCCCTGTTTTACAATGCCTAACCTGGACACTTGTTTAGTAGTTAACGTGTTACAGTATTTGTCTGCACATGCGGGTCATGCGTTTGGTGAAAGGAAACACAATGATATTAGATATGCGTCTCTTGAAATATACAGTACATTATATGTAAAATTGCTGCGTAGATACATAATGTATCAGAAGAGTCAAGAAGGAGTCACCAGGGAGTAAGTAACCTGAGGGGTGTATGCAACTGGAAGGAGAAGTTTTTCCTTAATGACAGTGATAGCCAACAACAACAACAAATCACCATTTGAGTTTCCAATTGGTTATTTAGTCCTATTCTTCAATAATTTAAGTATGATGTGGTAATAGGAGAACTGAAAGTGTTTCGCCTAAAAAATACGGAAGCGATATCTAGGACATTCGCAAATGACAAACTTTTTAATTACAATCTGCATTTACTCCTAAAACGAAGCCTTTTCAACTGCCAACAGCAATTAACAATTGTATAGTGGGGCAAATAAGTATCTAGTCAACCAACAATTGTGCAAGTTCTCCTACATGAAATGATTAGAGAAAGAGAGCTAGGATCACAGTAACAAAGGCTACTATTAGTAACACAATATGCCGCCAGGGACTCAAATTCTGCACTGCCAGACGTGTCCCCCTGCTGAAGCCAGTACACATCCAGGACCGTCTGCGGTTCGCTATAGAGCATTTGGATGAACCAGAAGAGGACTGGGAGAATGTGTTATGGTCAGATGAAACCAAAATAGAACTTTTTGGTAGGAACACAGGTTCTCGTGTTTGGAGGAAAAAGAATACTGAATTGCACCATACCCACTGTGAAGCATAGGGGTGGAAATATCATGCTTCGGGGCTGTTTGTCTGCAAAGGGACCAGGACGACTGATCTGTGTAAAGAAAAGAATGAATGGGGCCATGTATCGAGAGATTTTGAGTGAAAATATCCTTCCATCAGCAAGGGCATTGAAGATGAGACGTGGCAGGGTCTTTCAGCATGACAATGATCCCAAACACATAGCCAGGGCAACAAAGGAGTGGCTTCGTAAGAAGCATTTCAAGGTCCTGGAGTGGCCTAGCCAGTCTCCAGATCTCAACCCCATAGAAAATCTGTGGAGGGAGTTGAAAGTCCGTGTTGCCCAACGACAGCCCCAAAACATCACTGCTCTACAGGAGATCTGCATGGAGGAATGGTCCAAAAAAGCAGCAATAGTGTGTGAAAAGCTTGTGAAAAGTTACAGAAAACGTTTGGCCTCTGTTATTGCCAACAAAGGGTACATCACAAAGTATTGAGATGAACTTTTGGTATTGACCAAATACTTCTTTTCCACCATGATTTGCAAATAAATTCTTTAAAAATCAAACAATGTGATTTTCTGTTTCCCCCCCCCCCCACATTCTGTCTCTCATGGTTGAGGTTTACCCATGTTGACAATTACAGGCCTCTCTAATATTTTCAAGTGGGAGAACTTGCACAATTAGTGGTTGACTAAATACTTGTTTGCCCCACTGTATGCCTTTTACAGAAAACGATAAACTCTGTAAATAGTGAAAAATACATATTGGCCATAATTTAAAACTGTATATATCAGCAGGAAAAACAGGAAAAGATTAATTCCAAACCTGTTAATGACCATAAACTTGGAGGGAACCACTCCCCCCCACAAAAACATAGGACATTTGAAAGACTAATGCTTGTAGTTTTCAGTGGGAAGTGTATAAAACCTTTGCTTTAACACATTTTTGGAGGATGATGACACACATTTTAATGATGTCTATGGGGAATTCACAACTTTTGTTAACTGTAGTTTGAAACATTCAATACAATATAAGTAAACTTTGGAGAAGTAAACAGACTTAATAAACAGTGGGTTTGGTATGAAAGAAGTGTTCATGAATGGACTCTAAAAAAAAAAAGTGATGATGACGCTTGTATAATAACATTTTGACCGCTTTACTCACAGGAGCCAGTCAACAGCTACAAGAAGGCTGATGTCCTGAGTGGGTAGCCCCACTGCCGTTAAGATTAACAGCATGGTTACGAGTCCAGCACTGGGGATACTGGCTGCTCCAACACTAGCCAAGGTTGCTGTCATACTGGAGAAGAAATATATTTTGCAGACCCATTTTGGATACTTTTAATGACAATGTGTTTAAGTGTTACCAAATTTTACTGAATTTGATGTTGATGACATGTAGTGTATCCTCACCTGACAGTGACAATTTGGCCCCAGTCGAGAACAATTCCGTTCATCTGAGCGATGAAGATTGCAGCCACAGCCTCATAGAGGGCTGTACCATCCATATTGATGGTGGCCCCAACAGGGAGGACGAAACGTGTTACTCTTTTGTCAATTTTCAGGTTCTCTTCCAAGCATCGGAATGTGACAGGCAAGGTTCCAGCACTATAGAAAGTTAGACATAAAGAAGAAGAAAAATAGGCATTAGGGTTTATATTGGTATTTACAGACTGACAGTTTAATGTTAAAAGAATTGTAGTTCATATTTGGTATTGGGAAAAAAATGTAGGCTAAATGGGTCATAGTTATAATATTTTGAAACAAATGTGAGAGGTGCTATATTCCGACAAATATTACTCTAAACATATATATTTTTTATAGTTATTTTTCATAGATAAAAGCTGATATAGACTATGACTTAAATGAAATTTGAATAATTCAAGAAAGGGCACATAAAGAGAAAATATCAGCTATGACTCATCATCTGCAATGTTTGTTTTGTTTGACAATTAGTATTTCTTGTAGATGGTGGAGATGTGAGCTGGCAGCAACTTAAAAGGAATGAGCTCACCTCAGGAGGGGAATGAGGGCATCTCATGTCATTAATAAAACACAGAGTAAATGAAAACATCTCGCGTAGAAATAAAGTTGGAAGTTGCTTCTGGCATGAATATTTCAGTTACTGCTTTAAATAAAAGTTCCTGTTGTTATTTGCCATATGAAAAGCTGTCTTTCAATTAAAAAACGTGATTACCATCCAACTAACCATTAGTTGGTACATGATACATGAATAAACATGAAGTAAAAAAAAATACACAAATATTGTAATACCTGGATGCTGTTCCAAGTGCTGTGACCCAAGCTTGGAATAATCCCATGAAGAATTTGAAAGGATTTTTTTTCACTATCACAAAGTATATTAGAGGAAGGAAGATGCCTCCATGGATGATGAGGCCTACTATCACAGTGAGCATGTACATTCCCAGCTGTCGGGCAACAACCTCTAAATCAGCGATGGAGATGATTTTCCCACAGATTAGGCAAGCAATACCAACAGGCGAGTACCTGAAGCCCAATGAGAAGAGCCACTGCATTTATTAATGGAAGAACATCAACAGAATACTATCCCTTTGATTGCTTCTTAGAGTAGTACACTTACCACATAATTGCACTAACAATCTTCATGATGATCTCATTCAAGACGTTAAAGAACTCCAGCATAAGCTTGGCCTTCTCCCCCATTTTCCCCATGATGACTCCGAAAGCAACAAAGAACCCAATCAAACCTTTGAGAAAAAACATAAGTGCAAATTAAAAGTTAGGTCAGACCCGCGGTATCTAATCTTTCGTATCCTTAGTACTTTTTTGTCTGGGAAAGGATCAATAGCCTACCAAGGACATTCATCCCACTCTTGAACTGAAGTGATCTCTTGATTGTGAACTGTGGGGGCGCTTTGGTTCTGTTAGTGGGAATCTGTACTTTTGTGGTCACTGTTTGTATCTGCACAAGAGGTAGAAAATAACAGTACAACACAAGAAACTACTTATGCAGTGGATGATCTCACTTCAGGGTGCTCGTCAGCAAACTGAGCAGTTACGATCAGGCACACCTGTTGAAAGCAGGCTTGCACTAAGTTTTCCGGAAACAGATTTCGGATGAGATCAAAGAAAGCATCAACGCTGGAAACGTCATCATTCTTCTTCCCTTGTCCAAGATTAGCTCTTAGTTTAGGGTTGCCAGGATGAATGAGCAGCACCAAGATCACTCCCAAGACCGCTGCAATCACTGTCGTCGACATGTAGTACACCATGGCTCTCGTTCCCAAACGCCCACTAGATTTAGCATCCAAACCAGCCAGTCCTGTTATAAGTTTGACATGAATATCAAAATGAGTATAAAGCATAGTCACGTTTCATTTATAGGTCTCATTTAAAAGAAGTGATTGTATGTCCTTCATGAAATTATAATTGGCTTTTATCAAAGAATAGACATCTATTCAATTTTAATTCAGTTATATGAATTTATGTCTCACTAAGGATCTTACGAAACTATGATTCAAAGTCCTTTGATAGCCCGAACATTTAGATGTGAGTGTAGCATATTTCAGTGAAAATATGAATTCATAAATGTTAATTTTCTACTGGAGCTACCAGTTCACCTGCACATTTGTGCATTTTTTAACAGGGTTGTTAGAGGAAAATGATTTTAATTAGCATTTTAAGATGACAATATTCACAATCCCTAATTCATTATTTCAGGTTTGCTATGTTCAAGCTCTTAGAAGACTGTAAGAACTGAAGCTCTTGCTCCTGTTGTTCAATGTTTCAGCTCGAGGCTCCAGACTCACACTCAGACTTGGTAATGAACACAGAACACACAAATTAAGAAGCAAATCTTCAGTCGCCATGTTCCTTTACCCACCTGTTACCAGACTTGAAACAACAAGAGGCAAAATAAGCATCTTCAACATCCTCATTAGGATCTCCCCAGGGAAGCTTATGATCATAATAACATCAGGAGGAAGAGGTGATATATGCCGCAGCAGCATTCCAGCAATGGAACCCAGAAACACACCTGAATCAATGATAAAGGACAAATAAACAATTAAACTGTTTCCTCACTGCCATTATTTAAAATCGAAAAATCATACAGCTATGGCGATTGTAACTGAAAAAAGTGCTTTGAAGGCAGTTTATGTTTTGCTTTCTAGAAGACAAGCAAGAGTTACACGATATTGGACTCACCAAGAATTGTCAGTGTTAGAACCATATTTTTCATGATTTTATCACATACGCTGCTGCATGCACTGTCATTTGTGTCCACTGTGGGCTCCAAGTGGCCCTCATCTATTCTGACCTCCACTTGCTTCTGCATCTTGTTGGCACTGTGACAGGAGAAAACAATGAAAACCTTTTCTAGGAGGGCAGCCAAAGGTGATGAGAACTGGAATAAAAATGGTCTTGCTCTACAATGGGAAAACAGTAACTGTAGTATTTACATGCGGCACTCAAAAATGACACTAGTGTGATGCGCCAATGTTTTCATTCAATTTAGGGAGGTTGTCACTGGTGACAGTAATATCAATCACTTTCAACTTTTAACTTTAAAAGTCATAGCGTGGGTTTGTTAGACTCAGGGGCTGCGATATGAGTGCCAAACACTGCAGTTAAGATTTTCTTACTTTTCAGAGGCTCTACAATGCCGCAAACAAAGAAATATTAATGCAGTTTAAGATTGATCAATTACTTTAGTTTTCCAAATGTTCACAGAAAAATTAAGTTACCAATCATTCACCATTATGAAGAAAAGAAAACAAAAACTTTCCTCGGATTGTGTTATTCCATTTTTTTTTGCTCTGTACTAAAATAATTTTTTTGGACTATAAGGAGCACCTGACTATTAGCCATACCCACCAAGTTTGACAAGTAAACAATATTTGTTAATATAAAAAATCACACTGCATTAAAAACCGCAGTGGTATTCACACCAAAAGACATGCAGTTCAAAAGCCTGTAAAAATCTACGTAAATGCCGCATTGGACTATAAACCGCAGGGTTCAAAGCGGGGGGAAAAGTAACAGTTTACATTCCGAAAGTTACGTGTAATCCAAAAACACATTCAACGGCAATAGAAACAATTCAAACCCCCAATTTCAACCTTCACAGGCCCTGAAAATCCCTCTAACTATATAATCCCATAGCTAAAAAATAAAGATCCTTACACTGCATATACCGTATATTATTGACAATGAAAGATCTGCAGCACTCAAAGTTGTATAGAACAGTAACAATTTTCCTAAAACAAAAAGAGAAAACTTGAAAGTCAGTATAATAACCTGAAAATCAATACACATACAGCGGGGCAAATAAGTATTTAGTTAACCACTAATGGTGCAAGTTCTCCCACTTGAAAATATTAGAGAGGCCTCTAAATGTCAACATGGGTAAACCTCAACCATGACAGACAGAATGTGGAAAAAAAAAAAAAAAACAGAAAATCACATTGTTAGATTTTTCAAAGAATTTATTTGCATATTATGGTGGAAAATAAGTATTTAGTCAATACCAAAAGTTCATCTCAATACTTTGTTATGTACCCTTTGTTCGCAATAACAGAGGCCAAACGTCTTCTGTAACTCTACACAAGCTTTTCACACATTGTTGCTGGTATTTTGGCCCGTTCCTCCATGCAGATTTCCTAGAGAGCAGTGATGTTTTGGGGCTGTCGTTGTGCAACACGGACTTTCAACTCCCTCCACAGATTTTCTATTGGGTGGAGATCTGGCGACTGGCTAGGCCACTGCAGGACCTTGAAATACTTCTTACGAAGCCATTCCTTTGTTGCCCTGGCTGTGTGTTAGGGATCATTGTTATGCTGAAAGACCCAGCCACGTCTCATCTTCAATGCCCTTGCTGATGGAAGGAGGTTTTCACTCTAAATCTCTTGATACATGGCCCCATTCATTCTTTCCTTTACACAGATCAGTCGTCCTGGTCCCTTTGCAGAAAAACAGCCCCAAAGAATAATGTTTCCACCCCTATGCTCTACAGTGGGTACGGTGTTCTCCAAACACGAGAACCTGTGTTTCTACCAAAAAGTTCAATTTTGCTTTCATCTGACATTCTCCCAGTCCTCTTCTGGATCATCCAAATGCTCTCGAGCGAACCGCAGACGGGCCTGGACGTGTACTTTCTTCAGCAGGGGGACACGTCTGGCAGTGCAGGATTTGAGTCCCTGGCGGCACATTGTGTTATTGATAGTACCCTTTGTTACTGTGGTCCCAGCTCTCTGTAGGTCATTCACTTGGTCCCCCTGTGTGGTTCTGGGATTTTTGCTGACCGTTCTTGTTATCATTTTGACGCCACGGGGTGAGATCTCGCATGAAGCCACAGATCGAGGGAGATTATCAGTGGTCTTGTATGTCTTCCATTTTTCTAATAATTACTCTTACAGTTTATTTCTTTACATTAAGCGTTTTACCTATTGCAGATTCAGTCTTCCCAGCCTAGTGCAGGTCTACAATTTTGTCTCTGGTGTCCTTCGACAGCTCTTTGGTCTTGGCCATAGTGGAGTTTGGCGTGTGACTGACTGAGATTGTGGACAGGTGTCTTTCATACCGATAATGAGTTAAAACAGGTGCCATTAATACAGGTGACGAGTGGAGCCTCATTAGACCTCGTTAGAGGAAGTTAGACGTCTTTGACAGCCAGAAATCTTGCTTGTTTGTAGGTGACCAAATACTTATTTTCCACTCTAATTTGGAAATAAATTCTTTAAAAATCATACAATGGGATTTTCTGTTTTTTTTTTTTCCCCACATTCTGTCTCTCATGGTTGAGGTTTACCCATGTTAACAATTTCAGGCCTCTCTAATCTTTTCAAGTAGGAGAACTTGCACAATTGGTGGTTGACTAAATACTTATTTGCCCCACTGTAAATGCAAAGAAAAAAATATATATATTGTCATGATTTTTTTATTTCTCACTGTACCGTGCATTTGACCTTTGTATGCAACCTGTCAACTGCTGCTCTGGCAATTCTTTTGCATTTCTAATTTAGATTCATAAACAAACTTTTACAATATTATGCTTTACATTTTCTATTGGTTTAAGTTCTGGGGTTTGGCCTGTCAACTCTGTAATGTCAATCTTCTAGGTCTGGAACCAAGATGTGGCTTGCTTACAGATATTTGTGTTCTATGTCATGTTAAAATATTTATTTGAATGGCATTTTTTCTTTAGCATCAGGCAACATAACTTATTAAAGTATGTTGGTGGATTCTAACTGAGCCACAATCTGTGGAATAGAATATTAATTGTGTCTTTATTATCAAAGAAGAAACATATTCATATCATGATGCTTCTGCCACTGTTTTTTTACGCTGAGCCATGTATTATAGCTTGAATCTACTTATTAAATGAATTTTTCTGACAAGCTGTCTAATTATTGCAATACACAGAGGGAGAGCTGGCTTATTTTGTTTAAACCACGCGGACGGAGGGCTAATGTCCTTGCTTATTTGTTTGTTGGTCTTCTTCTTGGACAGGACACGAATCAAAATTACTATTACGATTACTACTCCTCCATTATCAGTGGACAAGATCACAATGAAATTTGCTGTGCATGTTCCAGGGATGTATACTCATCGGTCTACGGGTAGGATTTTTACGTTCGTTTTTTTTGTCTCACGGCTAATTAATTAAATTATAAATTGCTACGCCTCCGTTATTCATGCACGGATCCGAATGAAAATTGATAGGTATATTGTTAGCATGTAAGCGTATCGATCCCCAGATCACGATTTTTTGTATCAGTTGGAAGATTAGTTGGAAGAATTGATTGTGGAATTAAAATTTTACTCCATTATTCATGGACCGATCACAGTGAATTTTGATAGGTACAGCTGAGTGGGTGTCAGAAAACCAGAGCTCGAGAGCCGCATGTGGCTTTTTAGCCCCGCCCTAGTGGCTCCCTGGAGCTTTAAAAAAAGGTTTGAAAGTGGAAAAAGATAGTAGGTAAGATAGGTAGGGACATATATTTTTTGTTTTCATCTGGTTTCTGTACACAAACATGACACAAACAGTCTTCTGATTCATTAACATTGTAATTAAGGCAAGGCAAATTTATTTGCATAGCACAATTCAACACAAAGCAATTCAAAGTGCTTTACATCACATGAAGATCCACGAGCAGAGATCAGGTGATTCATAAAAATCACATTAAATCAAAAGAAAGTTAAAACAAAAAGAATTGAAACAAAATAATATTATACATAAAATGAATAAAAAGCAAATAGCTTGAAATTTGAAATATATAGACAGTTATGGATATGCTGTGATTTAAAGGAGCTAACAGTTGGAGCAAACTTCAGACCTTCAGGTAACTTGTTTAAGGTGTGAGGAGCATAATAACTAAATGCTGCCCTCCTTGCTTGGTTTTTGTTCTCGGAACATACAGGAGACTGGTTCCAGATGACCTTAGGAGTTTAGATGCTTCATAGGGATCCAACAAATCAAGCATGTATTTTGGTCCAAGGCCATTAAGTGCATTGTAGGTGAGCAGTAGTATTTCAGAGTCTATCATTTGACTCACTGGAAGCCAGTGTACTAATTTCAAAACCGGTGTAATGTGGTTCAGATTTCCCCTGGCGTTGTCGCCGATCAGGGCGGCCTGTCCTCAGTGGGCCTCTGCATGCGTCGCGCCGCCCTGGGCGAGGACTGGCCCACACCACGGGCGTCAGGGGTCGGGAGCGATGTCGGCAGCCCACCCAACCCGTCTGGGGGACCGGGGGTGACAGTGGCATGCGGAGGCGGTGCGGATCAAACGGGGTTTCGGGCGGGCAGCTTGCCACTTGGCCCGTCGCGTTCCGCGTCGCGCGCTCTACAGCGCTCCGCCCTCGCTTCACCTTGTATTTGTAAGGACTCTGGCAGCAGCATTCTGTACTAGCTGCAGCTTCCTGACTTATTTTTTTATCAAGACCTGTAAATACAGTATACCATTGCAATAGTCCAATCTACTGAAAATGAATGCGTGCATAAGTTATTCCATGTCTTGTTTAGTCAGAAGCCCCTTAATTCTGAGTATATTTTCTCAGGTGGTAATGGTGGCAGATTCAGTGACGGACTTTAGATGGTGATCAAATTTTAGGTCTGAGTCAATAATTACGCCAAGATTTCTGACTTGATTTGTAGCTGTAAGTGACATTGTGCCAAGAAGCGTGTTTATCTTTGACCTTTTCTTTTTTGACCCAAAATTGATCACTTCTGTCTTGTCCACATTTAGCTGGAGAAAATTCTGGCACATTCATTCGTTGATTTGATGAATGCATTTACTCAGGGAGACTAAGGGACTATAATCATGCCGGTGTAGGTTCACTATCCCGATCCCCTCACTATCCATTCGCGGGGCCTGCGCTTGACAGTGACGTCACGCTATTCTCGCTATATGATTGGCCGATGAGTCGAAATGCTCTCCCGTGAAATGCCTGTTTAAAAACGAAACATCGGTCATCATCACAACAACGCTTGTTGCACGAACTATTGTGTTCTTTCTTTGTATAACCATGGACGACTTTTATGAGGAAATTTTCCACTACTTAAAGACAGGAGAATACAGCAGCGGGACTCGCTCATCAAAATGTCCCAAGGCCCGAAAGGCCCACATTCGTGGGGCATCCAAAAAGTACTCAATCAAAAGTAAGTTTAACCAACAGTAAGAATTTGAAGTCATTTTTTTTCCAAGACACGAGGCACCTGTGTTTTTGAGATGCATGTGTTAACACGGGCACTTTAAGTTAATGTTGTGTTTTCATGTTACATAGATGAGCGGTTGTTTTACAACCATCAAGGGTCACGGGAGAGCATTTCGACTCATCGGCCAATCATATAGCGAGAATAGCGTGACGTCACTGTCAAGCGCAGGCCCCGCGAATGGATAGTGAGGGGATCGGGATAGTGAACCTACACCGGGACACAGAAATGTAGAGTTGTGTGTCATCTGCATAGGTGTGATAGGAGATGTCATACTGTTCCATGATCCGAGCTAGGGGAAGCATATAGATGTTAAATAAAAGTGGTCCAAGATTGGACCCTTGAGGGACCACACACGTGAATTTGGTTCGTTCTGACTGATGGTTTCTGATTGACACAAAAAAATCCCTATCATGTAAATGAAATTAAATTTGCGGCGGCATCGTACAACAGAGTAGTCCCGTGGTGCGTCATTCCCTATAGGATGCACTGCAGGGAAAATAAACATTTAATCATAAAGGCTCATTATGTATTTGTAGCCAACTTAGTCATTTTGATAGCTGACCAAAATATAGATACATAGCGTGTGTTCTTTATAAGGCTTTTAATATTTTGCGGCTCCAGACTTTTTTTTTTTTTTTTTTGGTCTTTCAACATTTTGGGTTGCCGACCCCAAGTCTACGGTTGTATATGGCGGAAAACACAGTCAAGGCTGAAAAAGCAGTTTCTGCTCTCGCACCACTCTTTAAAATAAAAAAAATAAAAAAAATAAATAACTATCTAAAAAACTGCTGTATTTTAAGCCAAAGGAACTGTTGTGTCTGATAGAACAATATGCCTATATGCTGCCATAGCAGATTCATGGCATATTAAGTCCCCAAACTATTTTTGATTTGTCTGTTTTACCCTGAAAACTCCCGTTTACAGACCTCGCGCAACCGCTTTTGTTTCCACTCAGCCATAAAAAAAAGGTAAGTAATTATATTTATTATTCAAAATGTCTGTCATTTTTGGCTTAGAATCATTAATTGATGTCTAATATCCCGTTCTAAAAAATGACTTAAAAAAATTATTTACTCACATATTTTAAAGTTTTAAACAAATTACGTCAGAATGAAGAAATTGGTGCCTGTAAAAAAAGTCACGGCTATCTACCTCATAACTATAACTTAATTGTATTGTTTTCGCTACTGTCGCATTTTCCCCAATATTTTAGATGATAAATAATTGATCCAAACAAAGAAAAATTAAAAAAATTTAAAAAAAAAGTTTAAAAAATTAAAATCTCGATTACTCCTTGACGTCTGCAATTTCTGCACCGCGACCCTTGTTATATGACCATGTTTCACCCATCAAATCCCCCCAAAAAGTCCAGCTGTGGCCATTCACATCTGTGTCTTGACACTTGATGATACATGCTAAATGGAGTTTTTGGATCGAAACAAGGTAAAGGCGTGATGATATCTCGTTAAAATCATGGCATCTTGAATTCTGCTCTCGCGTGCTTTCACCTCCAGTTCGGGTTTTGCTGTTAAATTTTTATATATTTTTTAAAATGCCCTCCTGGTCAAAGTTTTTCTTTCCTCAGAAAATTGACATTTTAAGCTTTCCAATGATGTATCACGCGTGCAAATCGGACAATTTTGAAATTTGGCCAAATTGGGGGTCTCAGAGCGGAGTCACCTAAGTGTTTTTCGCCATATGCATTGATCCTTGGAGCACAATTAATAATGAATTTGTCTCAGGACTGCTTAATTAAATTATTTAATTGTGTGCTTCTAGTTTATGAGTTTGAAAATAGTGGGCATTGTCGTATTCATGTGTCTGGGCTGATCTCCGACATGTTCATCGAGCGAGCTGCTCGGTCATAACACATTTTTAAACCCTTTGCAATAGTTTCTTGCTGATGGCCTGGCTTCACATCAGTGTATTTATGTAACATAGGAAAATTGAAGAATGCAATTTAATCAAATTGGGATACAATAAATCTATGACATTACTACGTTTTCTTAATGTTTTGTAAAAAGAACAGCACGTTCCATTACATTGATTGTCAATGTGCAGTATTTTTTAAAAATTGATGAGCATTTGTAAGTTTGAGTTATTTTATTTGCTTTTTTCCAACAACATATTACTGTATTCTGAACACAAGTGTTTATTAATTCATTAGTTCCTCCTCAATCCCAAAATACTACCTGACCCGAAGTTTAATCGAACTTGTTTCAGAAGTGTTTCCACAATCCAGCTAAGAAAAAAAAGTCAACATCCTAGTGGAGGTAATTAAACCTTCACTTAATGAAAATATATAAGTACAATAGCTTACTTCTACCATGTCGAAAGTTCTAAAGGGTCTGTTTATGGTCATTTTGTTGCTTACAAATCTCACAGGTTACTGCTGATGCAAGCTTTTCATCATGCTGCTTCAGCACACAACTGATGCAACATCTTGGTTTGTTATGGTCTGGTGTAAAGCTTCTTGGACTTAGAGATCATCTCTCCCCATTGTGGCCTTTAAATCTACTGTAGAGTACAGACGTTTACTGTTATGTAACAAAGCTCATGTCATTGAGATGCTTGACCTTCTTGACTTTAACACCTGGATTATCAAATTTTGAGAGCAAGCAATATATGGACATTCTAAATTTTGGTCTGAAAAGGTAAAATAGTACAGAATCATTCACCCAGTGTAATGTGTTTTTTAAGTGTGAAAAGACATTTTATTACATGTGAAACATTGACTGAATCTACTCTCTGTACACTCTACAGTATAATGACGTATAATGACTTTTGGCACGACATGATCGAAAGAACATTTAATGTAAAGTGAAAACAGCTAGCAAGTCCATCACGTTAGTCTGATACGAAGTGCTCCAGTATTAATAAGACTTAAGGCTTTTCAAGAGGATAAAATTAGCATCTCCAGCAGCACACAAGTAAATTGTGTTACGTAACAGAAAATGGGCTTGCCGCGAAAAGTCAAGGTGCCATCAAGGTGGGCCTGGTCAATGCAATGTAAGAGATTATGAAGATGAGATTTGTTGCTCTTTTTCTGTGTTTTGCTAGGACAAGTACAGCACTGAATGCATGAACATTAAACCAATGACATATGTTGTGAACAAAGAAGGGGGGGGGGGGTATTTTTCATTGTAAGTAGATTGATTTTGCTGTGAAGAGCAAACCCTGCCTAAACATTCGTAAAGTAATCATAAAAATGATGGAGCGGATTTGATTTCATATTCCATTGTATACAAAAGCACATTATATGGAGTATAAGAAATAATGCATGTTGTCATGTCAACAAAGGTACACCTGCATGACTAATATGAAATCAGTATTCAACAATAGTTTGAAAAAAGATTGACTGTAATGTTTTTTATAGCTAATCACAGGAACTTCTGAATTCCATTATTGTGCACAATGCATTCATTCAAAATGCTTAAAATGCGACTTACCTGTTGATTTGTTAAGAATTTGACTTGTTTGTGAGGGTGACTGCACCGTTGTCTGTCAGGTGAAAATGAAGTAAGTCATTGCTTGTGTGTTGGTAAATCCAACTAGAACCCCGGAACCCAAATATATATATATATATAATAATGCTTCAGAATGTTCTTCAGCCTTTAAAAAGTTGTAGATCCTGTTCAGCTTGTGAAATATATCCAGACTCTCAGATGCTTGGGTATGCAGTTGCAGTGATTTGCGAAAAGGTAAACTGGCTTTCCTAGAGGTCTGACAGATCACAACCAGACAAAGAGGGTGGAGTCAACCTGCAAAGATTAGTCATTGAACAAAATCCTTGTTGTTATTATCATTTTGTCCTTTCTGTCCCTATCAACATCATCCCTTTTAGTTAGTTTTTTTTTTTTTAAACACAATTATAATTGTTTTATGAGATGATGTCAATATGAATGCTGTCAAAGTAGTTGAACAGGTAGCTGTCATAAATAATCGAGAAAGAAACTAGGTATGCAACTAAAGTGATCATTTTGGAGTTAATAGTAATGTTTTTTTGTGTAAAGTTTGCACCCTATAAAAAAAACTGAATTTCTAATAATATTCCTTCCACGATTGGCCCTTAAAAAATAACTGCTTTTCGAAAGCTTAGAACTTCTGCTAGTGCAGTATGCACAGTTGTATTTTACAATGTACAATAGAAATAAATCTACATTTTTAAACATTTTACAAAATATTAGCAGTTATTTACGCAAATGATATATTTATGTAATAATAGTATTAAAATATACCAAACATTAATGTATTTGATTTTCCCACAATGTAAAGAAAATTTTAAATATAAACAATTAATACATTATGGTAAATGGACTGTACTTATATAGCACATTTATCTGCATGGTTACCATGCCCAAAGCGCTTTACATTAGCACACATTTACCCATTCACACACACATTCACACACCAATAGGGCTGCTGCCATGCAAGGCGCTGTCAATGTCAACCCATTGGAGGCAAATCGGGGTTCAGTGCCTTGCCCAAGGGCACTTCGACAGTGGACAGTCGTAGCAGGGAATCGAACCACTGACCCTTCAGTTCAAGGACAACTCTAGCTACCAACTGCGCCACGACCGATTATCATCCATCCATCCATCCATCCATCCATCCATCCATCCATCCATCCATCCATCCATCCATCCATCCATCCATCCATCCATCCATCCATCCATCCATCCATCCATCCATCCATCCATCCATCCATCCACCCACCCACCCACTTTCTATACCCTGGTACTGGTCAATGGGAAGGGGTGCAGATCACAACCGAGACTGAACCAAACTATTGTACCAAGAATGTAGTGGCTAAATTGAAACTTGACCATTCTCTAAATTTGCATAAAATGTACTTTTTACTAATACCCATGTATCTGCTATTAATATGTAGTGTATTTAAGTGTTATATGTTTTTATTACATTGAAAAGTTTAATTTTGTTTTCTCCACAGGCATTTATTGAATCAATAAAGACAAGACTTTATTATTTGTTTAACTACTAAACAATATTTGACCACTTATTCTCTACCAGTGCAAAATTAATGTACCATAAGAGATACATAAGCATGCTGCAGTACTTACTTGGATGAAATTAAGGATTAAATCTATTAATTACTTACAAAAACAAAACATTTTTGTTCATCTATCTATGCCAATGACATTAATCAATCTTCTGTATCTGTGTTTTGTAATGTTTCAGTAAGTGGTAATAAGTGCTTAGAGAATTATTTCAGTTTGATTTCAATTTGAAATATGTGCATTGGCTTAAAAAAAGGTTAGAAAACACTGGTCAATTCTTGCAGTCAGTGCACAAAATAACCTATGGTATGGGTAGTAAGTTCATATGACTTATGAGTTTCCAATAGTTAACTTTGGTTTTGCATTCTTGTATCATATTGGTCTTTCTGAAAGTTAAACAAATGAAAAAGACAGAAACCAAAGAAAGAAAGAAAGAAAGAAAGAAAGAAGGAAAGAAAAACAGTGGGTTGGCATTTTATCAATGTCAGCAGTATTGTAGCTAAACATGCGAGTTTAAACAATGACTTTCAAAGCCTAAACATCCATTTTAAGGTGACTTTAAGTCAGTGCCTAGAACTTCCATCTCCTAAGCAAGTTTGTATTCACCGTTTTTTTATGCGAAACATGACTACATGTGCATTCTTTTTTTCTTAAATCTAAAATAAAAGGGTTAAAACACAATGTGACATAGACATATGATACAAGCAAAACTGCAACTCCTTTCCTACTCGTACCTTTTCATCGCATTCGTATTTGCTCAAACCTTAACTTTTGACTGACATCACGTGCACCATGCATCAAATTGGCCAATAAGAGAGCACTATAGGCCACTGGACTTTTCCCATAGGACCAGGGCTGGATGGCAGATGATGTCCCATATACAAACGGTTAAGGTTTGAGCAGTTTTAAATTTAAGCTTTTGGTGTGCCCTTTATGCACATTGTTCATAGGATGTACAGTTCCTTTGCTTACAAATCAAGTGCACACTTTAAATAGAACAACAGCTTCAGCGATGCAGTCTGTCGTCATTAACTCACAACTAATGCTTTGCTTTTACCCAACTGATTATATATAGGTTATCTGGGGTGACTGCAATCTAAAAGGGACACCTATCCAGTCTTCCCACTCCCAACTATGGCATGAGTCACCAAAACCAGAGACAGTATTCATTTTAAACTTACAGTGGTATGAAAAAGTATCCGGACCTTTTGGAATTTCTCGCATTTCTGCATAAAAGCACCATCAAATGTGATCTGATTTTTGTCAAAATCACACATATGAAAATACAGTGTCTGCTTTAATTAAAACCACCCCAAACATTTATAGCTTTTCATATTTTAATGAGGATAGCATGCAAACAATGACAGAAGGGGGGAAATAAGTACATGAACCCTCTGCCTATGGAGACTTAAAAGAGCAATTAAAACCAATTTTTACCAAACATTTTAAGTCAGGTGTGTGCCAAATCACCGATAGGTGGTTTAAAGCTGCCCTGCCCACTATAAAACACACACCTGGTAAGAAACAAGATGAGAAGCATTTTCTGATGTGCATCACAGCTCGGCCAAAAGAGCTGTCTAAAGACCTGTGATCAAGGATTGTTGATTTGTATAAAGCTGGGAAAGGTTACAAAACTATCTCTAAAAGTCCGGATGTTCATCAATCGACAGGCAAAGAAGTTGTTTACAAATGGAAAAAGTTTGGCACTGTTGCTTTTCTCCAGGGAATGGCCGTCCACCAAAGATGACAGTTCAGCGCAGAATACTCAGAGAGGTAAAAAAGAACCATAGGGTGTCTGCTAAAGATTTACAGAAATCACTGGCAAAGTCCAATATCTCTGTGCATCCATCAACTATATGTAAAACTATGGCAAAGAATGGTGTTCATGGGAGGAATTCACGGAGGAAGCCACTGCTGTCTAAAAAAAAAAAAAAAAAGCATTGTTGCTCGCTTAATGTTCGCAAAAAGGCACTTGGACACTCCACAAAAGTTTTGGCGAAATATTTTGTGGACTGATGTTGAACCAAAGTTGAATTGTTTGGGAGTAATACTCTACGACATGTGTGGAGGAAAAATGGAACAGCTCACCAACGTCAACACCTCATCCCCACTGTGAAGCATGGTGGGGAGAGTATCATGATTTGGGGCTGTTTTTCTGCCTCAGGGCCTGGACAACTCAAATCATTAATGGAAGAATGAATTCAAAAGTGTATCAGAATGTTTTGCAGGAAAACCTGAGGCCGTCTGTTAGACAGTTGAAGCTAAAAAGAGGATGGATGCTGCAACAAGACAATGATCCAAAAATACAGAAGCAAATCAACTTCCGAATGGTTTCAGAAGAAAAAAACACTTGTTCTGGAGTGGCCAAGTCCAGTCCAAACTTGAACCCTATTGAGATGCTGTGGCATGACAGTGATTCATGCCAGTTTTCTAGAGAGGAATGGGCCAGGATTAGTCCTGATCGATGTGCCAAACTGATCTGCAGCCACTGGAAGTGTCTGGTTGAAGTTATTGCTGCCAAAGGAGGGGGGGGGGCACAACTTATTAAATGTAATGCTTTTCCCCCCTTCTGTCATAGTTTGCATATTATCCTAATTAAAATATGAAAACCTATAAATGTTTGGGTGGTTTTAGTTAAAGCAGCCATTGTTTTTTCATCTGTGTGATTTTGACAAAGATCAAGTCACATTTGATGGTGATTTTACGCAGAAATGTGAAAAATTCCAAAAGGTACAGATAGTTTTCCATACCACTGTAAAAGGGAGAATTTCATTTGTACATTTCACTTCATTTTATCTTTCTAAAATACGCATGTGAGTAAAAACAGAGTGTAAAACGTGTGTGTGTGTGTTTTTATGCCCACATGGCATTTGTTCTGCTTTTGTTTCTGATGCGTTATGAAAAGTGCTAAAGTGCCGCAATTTGTATACATGAAAAGTGCAATATAATCATAGAGCTGACTGAATGATTGATTGAAATATGAAGTAACACGAGTTCAAATTGATAATTCAGACAAAGAAAACATTTAAACAAATAAATATGATTTTATAAATTCGATTGGTTTCTTCATTCATAAAGTGAGCAATCTTGCACAACAAAAGGTGAAAGACATGTTTGATATATATATATATATATATAATATATCAGACCTTATGGTCATTGGTCATAATGTTCAGCTCACTACGTGTAAAACTTAGTTAGAAACCAGGATTTCATTAGTGTGAATGCATTGACAGATAAGCAGTCACAGATTAGAAAGTGAGAAAACAGACACGCTCAACGCACATGGCAAACCATTTGTCCATGCAATTTCACACCTCACTCAGCCTTTCCCCTCTGCACTCAACACCAAGCCAACCTCATGCTGCAACACCTGACAACACACACCATGCTTAGACAGCAGGTGTCTATAATTAACTAATCCGTCGTGAGCCATCCTAATCCAGCACACATAGAGATGGATCAGACACACTCAGAGAATGTGGCTACGAGTAGAGAATTTAAAGTATTAATTCTGCAGAATATACAAAACAACCATTTCACCTCACAGTTGTAAATCAAGTTGCATCATGATGATTTTAGGGCTATACATGAAAAGCCAAGCGACGGTATAAATCAGGTACTACAAGATATACTGTATCTCCAATTCTAAAGTGGACAAAGTGTCTTTTCTAGACTGTTGTTGCAGAGATCTTTGCATGTTAGTTCACTACTTTTGTGTTGTAATTTGCCAGAGTGCCCAGACAAACCAATACCAGTTCATTCATATTTGAAGAGGTCCAAATAACATGAAAAGTCTAATCATATTTAAGGTGAGCACGCAACAGACCAAAAACACATGATCTGTGGTGGTATATTGTGTCGGTGATGAAAGTTGCATGCCCCTCATAGTGTGCATTTGGTGGCATTATTTTGCATGACAGAAAGACAGAGTTGGAAGTGACCTTTCATCGTGACAATAAAACATGCCTTCAAAGTACATGTCTGATAATCCCCTGAGAAGTGGATTCATCAATTTATCAGTGCAGTCCCCTAAGGACCCATCAAAACCTAGGCCATGTCTACACCTACCAGGTATTTTTTTTTTTTTTAAACCGAGGATCCTGCCCAAGTGGAAAAAACGTCGGAAAATAATTAAGTCCACATCAGCACGTAGCTTCCACAGCCAACCCCATTCGTTCATTTTTAAGTACATTCATAACAATGCACAAAAAATAACTGTCCACAGTACCCCAATTCTTTACGTGTTCTTCAATATGAAGAACTGCAAGAGTTTATAAATAAATGGAAGCAAACTCCAAATGTAAACATTTCTCTCATGTGTGACTTTGGCACAAAGTTTGTCGCAGTCAGTGACGTTTCCACAGTTACATCTTCGGTTATCAGTGTCTACATGATGCCGCCAAAAACGCAGAATTCGCACATCTTAACTTTAGACACAGTTTTTAAGAAGCCTGGTTTAAATTTGAGTGTCCGTGTGGATAATAGGCCACACCGTATAAGTTCTTCTTTTTGCCAAATACCCTGCTACGTGTAGACATGGCCCTATTTTTTTTTTTTTTCAAGCAAATGAGATGCATGTGTTTTGATGTAAATAGACACCTGTATTTCATAGTCCAATGCATTCTATCGTTAAAAAATTCTGGTAATTTGTTTCCAACAGATTTTGCAGCTTCCAGTTGTTTCTGGGTTAAAGGTTTTATAAAAAAAAAAATTTAAATGTTAATTTAAAATACTTTTGTTCTCCATGCATGCTCCATCAATTCCCCATATGAGTCCTGAAATTTAACCTGAGACTTTCCCTAAAAGCCCTTATTTTCACCTTCAATAGAGTGAAAATAACACTCTGGGCGAATTCGTACTCTATGCGCATTCCCGCGGCAGGACCACTGTTTAACCCAGACTCCACCTACTCTTCACTTGGCAAAACACTTTCCTAACCCACACTAACAGTAAACAAACCCGTTTTCTATTTTCACGTTTCTGGTGTTGATTTGATGGGCCAGACGCTCTGTGCTTTATGTTCGTGCTCGTACAAGTATGTGCACCATGGATGATCTTAACACAGGCTGCAGTTACTCTTTAGGGCGCAGGTCATAGTCGCGAGTAAAAAAGAAAAAAATGACTAACTCCATATAGCGCCTTAAAATTTATTTCCGTCCAATAAGAATTCAGATTCTATGAGTTTACAGCTTCAAGATTGCCTGGCATCCCATCAGCGACATCGGAAGTGGGGGGCTGATTCTTTCTTTTTTCTTAGAAAAAATAAAAACATTGAAACAATAGCGTGTTTATCTTTTGGGATTAAAATGTATATGTAGAAAAGTTAGTTCTTTGTTAATAACATGGTCACCACTTGACACCTTGTTTGCAACCAGGTTAGATTGGATAAGGCGCTACTGGACGGAAAAGTTAACTGTTGACAGAAGAGGCGTTATCATGGCTCAAAAAAGAATTACCAATTTTTTTCTTTACAAAAACAGCAAAATTTTCTAAAATTCAAGTCGAGGTCAAAAATGAAGACGATTATGATGGTTTATAACAGTGCCCAGCGAGGAAAAGTTAGCTGCAGACTTAGACCGTAGAGAAGTTCAAATAGCTTGCATTGTAGTCATATTATTGTTTGTTGTTGCTGTTGAGCTGCCGCCATGGAGAGTGCTGTTTGATATTCATTTGCAATTTATTTGAGTGTTGTGAAAAGTGGGTGTTAAACTGAGGTTTATTGGACCTGTTAGTTTTCAAATGTGTTTGTGTGTCATTGCGCCGTTGCTCCGGGGATTTTCATTATAATACATGCACGCTTTTATTTCCTATACAAAAACTCTAACACACACTGTAGGTGAAACAGAACGGTGTCTTTGTAGTAGCTTAGTAGTATAACGTAAACAATCCAGCATGAGTGTGTACTGCCGTTGTGCACACCTTGTATGGAAAAAAAGGCGTGAGCACGACAAATTTGGACCGAAACAGCTGTTTTTGGATGGGAAACAAAAAAAATAAGATTCTCAACACCACTGCTGTGAGTGACTAACAGCGCCCCTGCGTCGCATCAACATTATTGACATAGATGCTTAAAACCAATCCCAGTCCACCGTCCTGGGCAACAAAACCAAAACACTGAGGTCAAATAGTCCATGCGTTGATAATGAAGACCATGAAATGAAGCATAGTCTCCATGTAAAATCATTCCTACGCTTTTTCACAAATGCTCAAAACATGTTTTTATGCTGAGATACGAATGCTATATTGGAATTTGCATGTATCAAATTAGCATTGATAAAATTAAATTTAATACTACTAATTGAGTACTGCCTTCTTGTTGCATCGTATTAGTCAATTAATGAGAAAAGTATACTCATTTATTGTGGCATTACATATTATTTGCATTTTAGCACATAGGACAGTTGCGAGACATTTAATTTGGAATTAATATTTTTAAGTAGTAGAAATGATTAAATTCAAACATTACACACTTTGACGTTCTTAATAAAACTGTTATTCTGGGGTTTATCTGATGTCAGCATCACTCCATCTTAGGTTATAAAGTTGAGCATTTAATGAAATAAAAATAAGAGCACTTTTTGATCATCACCATTGAGTTACAAAGGCATTTTAATACAAATTAACTTCTATCTTCTGACAAATGCTGTGAAATGTCATGGAAATTAACATCTCTTTGCTCTGCTTACAGAAACAGACAATTACAAGGTGTAAAGCTTTTACCCTCTGCAATTTACCATTGACATTTTTGGAGTGCTAGCCGGATAAGGATCACACAGTTTTATTTTTTGACTTTAATGATCTAAAAGGTAAGAATTTATCAGCTTCGTCATTTGACCTGCTGTAATACCTTCTCTTAGCAGGGCATGCAGTCCTGTGTAACTTCAAAATTCATGACCAGGTATACATAAACTGCACATCAGTGTGCTACCAATGACATTCAAAGGAGAGAGCATGAATTTATAAAACATTTAACTAAGTTGTAATTGATACGGCCAGACTCCCATCCTCCGCTAATATAGACCCATATATTCCCTGATTTAAATGGATTGATTCCTGCTTATGTGAATCCAGAAATATCCATTCAAAAATTCCCAATGAAATTTGCTCACCTTTTGGTTGTCTTCTTTTCTTCAAAACTATCTTCAATTTAAATATATTTGCAAATGTACTTTGTAAATTTCTAATATCTTTGTCTAATTTTTGAAAACATTGTTATTTATTATTGTTTTACATAGAATGAAATATAGTGTATATTGGAGCAGGTTCCTCTGCAAATGTGTGCAGAGGAGGTCCTGGCTCCTCCCTATTTTCAAACTCCAATGAGTGAATACTCTTTCCCAGCACATGCGCTATGTGAACCCTGATGCATAGGCAAAGGGTGGAGAGTTCAAATGTGTAACCAGTAACGTTCTCTCACAATCAATTTGAGGAGGAAATATTAAGTGTTCAACTCGGCACGCGCAATAAGGGGGAAAAAAACAGTATATACATATACATCAATTGCATTGGTTTTGTGATTGTCTTTGTAATGTTGCAGTGATGTACAATCTGTAGTACTGAACCATTTTGCGTTGAGTATCCATAAACTTCAAATTGTGTGCTACCACATATTTTTTTTTCTTTCCAAGTTGTAGAAATTGACAAGAGCCCTTTTTATTGTTTAATTGTGCTATGTCCTGTTCAAAGTTGCAAATGAACGTGGCAGGTGTCTGCATCTTAGGCGTAAGCACTATGTTTAGCAAATCCTCTCAGTGTGTTCCTCAATGACAGCACATGTTGAGCAGTCTGCAGGAAAACTCAAGAACACCTGACCTCACATGCAAGCATGCTTTGATGCACACTTTAAGGATGGTACTGTGCACATTTATCCTTACAAACTAAAATGTTGTCATCGGTCCGAGACAATATCGACAGTTGGCCTGGGCGATGTCAAGATCAAGATCATAGATCAAATATTTTTTTGAGGCCAATCTTGGTGATCAGCCGTTACGTATTAATAACATAACCTGCTGCTGTTGGAAACTGACTAGTTTGGCAGATTTTGAACAGTCCCTCCAAAAAAAAAAAAAAAAAAAAAATGTCGATTGTTTTCAAGCCATTTAATACACTAGTTTCACAACAAATATCCTGTGCAAAATGTACCAAGCAAAGAAGCCCCAAAACATAACGGATGTTTCAAATTAGGGGCAGTGTACGTTTCTCTGACTACTGACTGTATTTAATAGAAGGGTATTTTTGACCATGTGTTTAAATCATAAAAACAGCAAGACATGAATTCCTTTTTTCAGCTGATTATTGAAGTCGAATGATTTTGTTGTTTTTTACAACATAAACAAAGACGATCATTGACAAATTTAATTAAGTCTTCCCAGATTTTTTTAAGATCAATGTAATGCCCTAAAACTGTAAAACAGTTTTTTGTCTGCATTTTAAAAAGGTGCAGTTTCTTTTACTGTTTTCTGTTGTGGCTTTTATATTCACTCGACTGCAATTCATTTAAATTAGGTAAGTGTGCTTGTTTGATAAACAATACACAATTTCTACAAAATGGGACAAGTGCAAAACATCAACAATGCATATATTTGTATATATTTGGATTAGACAAGCATATTTATCCACTCATATTAAACATCAAAGGTAGACTTTAATCATACATTTAGAATAGATACAGTGTAATGCAACTGTGTGTTGAAAACTAATGAGTTTGCTTAAAACTATAATAAAGCAAAAACAATATTTGCCTAAATTTTGGTCTGAAATCCACCAATTTATCAGCCCTTTAAAAAACATAACAAGTAAAATGTGTTGAGTGCAGGTGGTCAGCAGTTTAGCAGTCTGTTAAGTAATCATTAGACTTTAATTACCGGTTACAACTAGTCTCTGAAAGATTGAATCCCCATGAGAACATAAAAATGAGAAAACTCATCCATGATCAGAGGACTAGAAAAGTCCAACTGGGAAAAAAATATAGGGATAATGAATAATGCAACTTGCTGTGGTTGAGATTAAATTGTATGCTTGTCATGGAAACTGAAAACACATCAGCTATGTCAAACATGGCCTACTCTCCATTTAGCGACCCCTAGACTACTGAATAAAGCCTCAGCAGGCTTGCTCACATTCCTGTCTATTGTTTATTGTCTATTGCTGAAAATCACATATCACAAATCACAATATGACATTTGACAAGCATATTTTGAATGCACAAAATTATATATAAAAGATCCACAAATGTAGAGTATTCTGATTCTACTCCACACAATAGTTAAAAAAAGAGAAAAAAAACAGCAGACAATTCATCCACAGGTATGGTTTTCTATCCAAAAGAATAAAATGCACAAGGTCTCTAATTGTTTCCATGTTTGTCAAACTGACAGCTACTCGAAGTGACAATTGCTGCTTTAGCCATGGAAAAGGTAGACACAAGTCTTCGCTTCTCCAGTTAACAGACCTGCATTGAAAATATTTTCAAGTAATTCACCATCTCTGATTTTTTATTGAACTTAGAATAAAATACAAGTATTCATTTTGCCTATAGAGTGGTGGTTGCAAAATGTATTATTTCCTGCAAGATACTGTAGGGTTTTATTACATTTTCAGCAGATATCATTTGGCTCTGGCCGTACCAGGGACTGAAATGAAGTGTTATTGCCATCAAGTGTCATTATGCTGAATTACAACAGCTAAGTAGTGACCGCAAGGAAAATGTGAGGACGACACAAATTACAGTATTACTATTTTTATAATGTCCCATCCTTGATCTGCCTCGTAATACAGAGAATTAAAAAAAAAAAAAAAAAATCTCCTGCTGAACCTTCAAATGTTTTATTTTTTCATACTTGCTAAATATGACAATCCCATCAGTTGCAGGTTTTTTTTTTTTTTTTTTTTTTTTAATTTACAGTCTGTAATCTTAATTTAAAATATGTTTGATGGAACTTGAAGGAAAAAACAGTCGATTTTCCTTTTTACAGGTTCTTTAATTCTAATTCTAATTTTGACGAACAGGAGATGATGACACACAATTCAGGAGTAGGAAAGATACTGGGTAGCCAGGAGAGTCTACCGAGGTGTCTCGAGTAGAAGTCTCCCGAAATTCGATATCATACAGTTTATATTTGCGTAACAAACAGTGAAGAGAACTAGTGGGCAGCCGAGTCCCACCTCCTAGATAAGATAGTAAATAAACATCTCAGGCAGGCTTAACTTGGGAAGGTTAGAACTCCCCGCGCCAGTCAAGGATGTGAGCAGAGAATTCCTCCCCATATTAGTCTAACGAAGCACAAAGAACAAAGAAAGACTGTGTGACCATGGGAAAAGGCCATATGACTGGCCAGACATATGGCTATTTGAATAAATGGAAATATCCAAGATAGCAGACCGACATTGAATAAAAGTTGATTTTCCATCAAAATCATCAGTATGGTTGACATCAAAATTTTCGATGATAAATAATGTTGAATCAATGTTGCAAATACCGATGACACATGGCAATCACATTGAAACAACAATGTTCTTTGGTATGTCAGGCCATGGTTGGGTCAACATTGTTTTATAGTTGATGAACTAATGTCGACAAATAGTTGATGTATGATTGACCGGGAAATATGATTGAAAAATTGTTGAATTATGGATGAGCTGGAGTTTTGGTTGAAAAATAGTTGTGTTGACCGGTAAGACAGCGACTCACCTCGAACGAACTCCACTGGAAACGCCTCATTTTAGGATAGCTATATTTAAAGGTATGCTTCGCAGAGCCTTTAATAGCAGCGATGTTTTATGGTCAAGCAACCTCATTTGTCATTATTACTTGTATTTGTAACCCAGTGTTAAATTACCAAATATATATATATTTTTAAATCAATTTGTCATTTTGCAATGCACCTGAATGCACCACGCCGCAATGTACGCCATCTCTTGATCTACCCGGATCTACCCACTCATTGCAAGAGAGAGAGCGGGAATGTCAGATGAAAAAAAACAAAACAAAACAAAAAAAACTTCCAGAACAGGGGCGTTACCAAGGGGAAGGCAGGGGTGGGCAGTGCCCATCCACGGACACGCTCTGCCCACCCAAAGAAAACTGGATGTAGTACTAACGGCAGTCAGGGCACCGTGTCTGGTATCCCATTCATATAGTACTGATGTGTTCTAGGTTTTAACCTTTGCGTTGTTACCTCCTCTTTCACCTTAAAAAAAAAAAATGATGAAAAGTTGGTTTTGTTCCTAGGGGGCGCTACACACATTTACGCATATTTTGATTTTTTTTTTACATTTTATCGAAGTTTTCACCAGTGTTCACCTGGCTGTTGAGTTTCGAAGCCTTCTGAGGGGGTCAAAGTAGGGCTCAAAGCGTCGGCGGGACAAAGAATGACTGCTAGGGGGCGCAACTATTTGGAATTTGTCTTTACACGGTATCAAAGATTGCACCTGTCTTGACCTGCCTGACAATTTTGGTGCATTTTGAAGCGTTATAAGGGGGTCAAATTGAGCTCAAAGGGGCTGTGGAACAAAGAATACCTACAACAATAATAACAACAACACCGAGGAACCACAATAGGTTACCTAAAAAAAACATTGTCACCTGCATGTCCATATTGTTCAGTTATGGATGTGTTCTAAGTCAAATAAAATAAAATCAACTTTTAATTGTTTAGACCAAATAACAACAACAGTTATCTCAAGGAGAAAACAAAACATGTTTTAAGGTGCAGTAGCCCTAGGCTGGATTTCGACTTACTGCCATTGCAGATTCATGGTACATTAAGCCCCCTATTTTTAATTTGTCCATTTTACCCTGGAAACCCCAGTTTACAGATGTCGCACAACCACTTTTGTTTCAACCTAGCCATAAAAAGAAGGTAAGTAATCGTATTTTTATTCGAAATGTCTGTCATTTTTAGCACAGAATCATTAATTGATGTCTAATATCGTTAAAAAAAAAAAAAGACTTAAAAAAATTATTCACTTGCATATTTTAAACTTTTAAACAAATTTCGTCAAAATGAAAAAATTAGCTTCTGTAAATAAATCACGGATATGTACCTCGTAATTATCGATTAATTGTATTTATTTCGTTACTGTCTCATTTCCCCCAATATTTTAGATGATAATCGATCCAAACAAAGAAGAATTGAAAAAAAAAAAAAAACGTTTAAAAGGGTAAATATATGAAAATCTCTATCACTCCTTAATGCCTGCGATTTCTGGATCGAGACCCTTGTTATATTACCATGTTTCACCCATAAAATCCCCCCAAAATCCAGCTGTGGCCATTCACAACTGTGTCTTGACACTCTGTGATACATGCTACATGGAGTTTTTGGACCGAAAAGAGCACGTGATAATATCTCTAAAATCATGGCGTCTTCAATTATGCTCTCTCATGCTCTCCCCTCCAGTAAGGGTTTTGCTGTTTTTTTTTTTTTTTTTTTTAATGCCGTCCTGTTCAAAAATTTTCTTTCCCCAGAAAAATTGAGATTTTAAGCTTTCCAAAGATGTATCACATGTGAATATCAGACAATTTTTAAATTTGGCCAAGAGTGTTTTCCGCCATATACATACTATATATATATATATATACTGGACTGTCTCAGAAAATTAGAATACACAATATTCTAATTTTCTGAGACAGTCCTGTATATTGTTCTATGTAAAGGACGTCAGCCAAGGTCGGCCCCCCACATTTTTACCACGCCAAATCTGGTCCCCTTTGCAAAAAGTTTGGACACCCCTGCTTTAAATGGTGGATTAATGTACAGGACTGTCTCAGAAAATTAGAATATTGTGTATTCTAATTTTCTGAGACAGTCCAGCATATATATATATATATATATATATATATATATATATATATATATATATATACAGTGGTACCTCTACATACGATCGCTTCGACACACGAACTTTTCGACATCCGACGTAAAATTTGACTCGCCATTTGTTTCTACATCCGACGACAATGGCAGCACCGCAGACGAATGCACTGCGGATTTTCTTGTGTGACAAATCAACACAGGTTTCAGAAAAGGTTGGTACAGGTGGTGAAACAAGGAAAAAGTTGACGCTTACCTTCTAAATGAAGATGAAAATGACAGAAAAATATGAGCGTGGGGTGAAATGGCTCAACAATACATCTCCACGGTCCTCCTCCGACCATCGTTCGCCAGTCTTTATGAGTTAAGCTGACAATTCTTATTGTGGTAACATCTCCAGAGAAATCGCCAGCTTCGCCACGTTTTCATCATTTCTTTCACAACTTATTCAACACAAAACGCCTGCTGTCTGCCGCAATTAACGATGTTCTCAAGAAAGCATTGAAAGCGAAAGTAAACTCTCACCCGCTCCCCTCCCTCTTTGTCACGTCAGCCCCGCGGTGCCTTCAGGTACAGAAAAAAACGTCCGCCTTATTAGAACCCGTTTCGTTACACTATTACAGGAGAATTACCTGTATTATTATATTATTAATCCGATTTTTATTTATTTGTCTTGCTATATGTAATTGCCATTTGTAATAGTACCAGCAGTATTTTTTAAGGATTTAGTGCAGGTTTTTGGGCTGTGGAACGAATTAATGGAATTATAATGTATTCCTATGGGAAAATCCTGCTCGACATACGACCATTTCGATTTACAAACAAGGTCCTGGAACGGATTAACTTCGTATGTAGAGGTACCACTGTATATATAAATGTACTGTATATGGCTGATTATAAAAACCTACATTTAGAAAATCACTGTTCAGTGCTCATGTTCTGAATTGTTCTGATGTACATTAAAGGAAGACCACTAACTGGCGAGAGAAGTGGAGGGTGTATAAGAGATGAGAATTTTCGGGGGATACTAATGGGGAGAAAAGTCCGTGTGTCTCATTAAGGAGAGGTTTAAAGAATTTACAGTGCTGTAGTTTTTTGGTTTAAAGGAGACAAGCATTACTTGGAAGCTAAAATTAGACAGAGGTTCGAAGTGAGAGTTTTTAAAATAAATACATATAATAATAATAATATTATAGATAGATAGATAGATAGATAGATAGATAGATAGATAGATAGATAGATAGATAGATAGATAGATAGATAGATAGATAGATAGATAGATAGATAGATAGATAGATAGATAGATAGATAGATAGATAGATAGATAGATAGATAGATAGATAGATAGATAGATAGATAGATAGATATGTATATATATTTTAAGGGTGTAAAGGTACATATATTTGTATTCAACAGTTTCGGTACGGGGTGCTCGGTTTGGAACGGAGGCGTACCGAACGAGTTTCTGACATAATGTAACCCTTACTTTTCGAGGCTGTGAGTCGATCGGGTGAGTTTCTTTGTGTAGATTATATTTACTCCGTCTTCTCTACTATAATGAGGACTAACACGGTAGGACAGTATATAACCCAGAAATGTCAACGGTGCGACAACGTGGCCGTCACGAGAACGCAGTGAAACGCAGGCGTTAAAGTCAATCAGCCAATGCACACCAGTCGCAGTGCGGCCGCGTGTTAGATGCATCCCAGAAGCGGCTCTACGCGACGCATGCAAAAAGAATGGCAGAGTTTATTATACGACGCAAGAGGCGGCCCTCCTGCGTCAATACTACTAGCTAGGATTGGGAAGACCGGAAGTCACTAGTGTAAAAATACAGTGGATCCGGTTGATTTTCTAACTAATATGCAATCGTAACCCACTTTTTGAGTCCATCAGATCTCTTGAGTGGTAGATCGGGGCACAGTCGACTTGTCTTTGTTGATTCACTGCTGTCTTCTCTGCTATAATAATAACCAACACGGCCCCGTGTTCAATACAAAACCCTCCTACCACAACAAAACAAGTAGGAACTAATATTCACATAGGAACTAAAGTTATACAACATAAAATATACACTATAAATGAATACTACATCACATTTGTAAAATATAGACACATAATAAAATAAATAATAGCCCATTTAAATAAAATAAATTGAAATGAGCTAAAACACCTGTAATTAAATAATAAGAATGATACACAGATCCTGCTTAAACAATTAAATTTATTAATTTCTGTGTGGCGCTTTAACTTGAGAAAATCCACCAGTAAAGCTTTTGAAAACCGTTCATAATTGTTGTTGGATTATTATCTTTAAATACCCGCTACTTTTTGAGCAGAATTCTAGCTTTGTATAGGCCAATGTTCCTATTGTTGAAAGCGCAAAAGTGTAAAGAAATAAAACCAATATGGGGAAAAATAAATTGTGAATGTTCTAGTTTTATCTATTGGTTAGATGTCCCAAAAATATTACAACTGAGGTTTCTAAATTTACAGTGCATCCTGATGATTTCACTGTTATATGAAGGTACCTATTACGTCTGACCCAAGGGCCACATCTCGAGTTTTGCTGGTCATTGTAATGACAATTCAAAACTTCCTCCCCTATAAAAAATAGTCATACCAAAACTTTGCAGTTTCATGTTTGCCAAGGTACAGATATTGTTTTTTTTTTTTTTTTTTTTTTTTTTTCAGTTAACAGTAAATTACAAACTCATTTTTACAGAATGCTCGAACAGTAACGTCAAGGCACCATTTTAATTGCAACACATTTAAATTTGTTCACACCACTACATCACATGACTGTCTAAACCATAAACCCACAGTATAACATCCCACATTACCATACATATACATCTGCCATCATGTACTGTACTACTGTACACTAAAAATTCAGAAACAAAACATAAAGGATAAAAACATTTTGGATTTTTTTTTCACCTCAATGTGTGTGTGTGTGTGTACTATACCCCCATGTTTCCTTTCTCCCCAAATAGTTTCTCTTGAGTTGAATCATTAGGCTGCTTGGACGGCAGTATCTTCATTTCATGGCTCTTGACCCACGAGTAGGCTGAAGAACCACCAAGAACCAACATGTTACTGGTCCACCATAGATGACTTTTGCTGTGATAGTTGTAAACCACTGCTATCACAGTCTGAGTACAGGCTTTAGCAGTCCCCGAGACATTGTGCGTCAGCGGACTGGTATACTTGATCTGCAGGCCAGTGACATAACCAATGGCAAAGCCAAATGCTCCTCCAAGTGTCATCATGCTCCAAAACCACAGATCAGTGAGGTGACTATACGAGACGATGCGCTCCACCTCTCCAAACAAAATAATGAGTGGGAGAAAAAGGACGGATGCATTGATATTGTTATAGTAGGACAGTTTCCAGATATTTCCATCCACTGCAGGCATCACTTTCTTAGTGAATATGGCGTAAAGGGACACACAGGCACTGGCCATCACACCAAAGAAGACACCAGACCAGGATAGTGACCCCGCTATGCCTTCCTGGTCCACACCAAGCAAGAATCCACCTGAGAAACAAAATCACATGGAGAATGAGATCTTCAGATACTTGTTTAAATGCAAGATTTATTATGTATGAAAATGTACATACAGTATATACTGTATTTCCATTTATTCACATATATGCCATATATTTAACCAGCCATATACAGGCATGAAAATGGGTCAGGGGTTAAAAAGGTGAGAAGGGTGTGGAGGAAATATGTTCCAGTACACTGTACACCCCAACAAAATATTGAGCTCTGTCAACCCACACTGTGTTTCAGCAGGGCCGTGCAGAGACCGGTGGAGGGGCAGGTGCTCGTAGATCAAAAGGGGCACATGAACAAGTATTTAATACACCTTAAACAACATAACTTCAATTTTAACCAGCTTTAGATAGTAATTGGCTGCGACTGTGACATACTTTAATTGGGAGGGGGCAACAGTGAATAGAAATCATAACTTTCATCAACACTTTCTGGCTGTGACTCAGTCAGTCTGCCTCTTTTCTTCCTTCAACCTCTGCATCAAAATTTCCTTCCTCAACTTGTTCATCTGAGAACAAACAAACCACATCAGATGGTCACTGAGCCACCAACAGCACAGTTTTCTCAAAACTATTATCTCATTATTATCCATACTTAACAACTCTAGCACCTAATGATTAATAAAGCAATGACATAAAATCTTATAGAAAAATAACATTGTAATTGCGTTTATAATTGTATTTAATACCCGACTATCCTTGCAAACTTGTTCTTACTAGGTCTGCTATTCACCCAGCTGATGAGGTATCCACTGCCTTTAGCAGCCTCATCCAACTCCTTTTTTTATCCCTCAATCTCCTTTCCCTACGAGGCATGTCTATGTAATGAAATATAAATATTAAAATAAATAAATAAATAAATAAATAAATAAAAAAGCTTTTAGTTTTAAAGCTTTCTTAATTTCTTTCTCTCAATAACGATGGAGGTAGATTTGTGTTTTTATTATTCAATCAAAAAACAAAGTTACTTCTATCAAAAACAAAGTTACTTCTATCAAAAACAAAGTTGCTTCAATCAAAATACAGTATATACTTTTAATCCCAAAAAAGTCACCTCAATAAAAAAAATTGTTTTTGATTGCAAAAATAAATTTGAGACAAAAAAGCATTTGAAAACTATTTTTCTTGATTGAAACAAATGTTTCCTTTGAAGTAATGTTGTTTTGTGTTTGGGCCACATTTTGGCGAGGACATTTGTGTCTTTATTATTCAATCAAATAAGTTGCTTCAAACAAAAAAATATATATAAAAAGAAAAACTTTGCACATGTGTCAATCACCGTTTACCAAAGCCTGAAAGGGTTTGAGTAGACTCACTATGAAGCTTTTAATAAAGCCAAGCATTTTCTTACTACTTTATTCTTGTTTAAAAATAATTCGGTGGGGCAGTAACATGTTTAAAACTTATAATTCTTACATTTTGAAGTGCTTGAAAACCATTTATAAATGATACTTTGGTGAAAAAAGTGAAAAAACATGTCTTATATACATGTATCTTTTTTCCAATGTAAAATCTGAATAAATACATTGAACACGCACAAAAATATGGGGGGGGGGGTGCTACTTCGCGGTTTTCACTTATTGGGGCGAGTTCTGGTCCCCATTAACCGCAAAAAACGAGGGATCCCTGTATTTCTGAAAAGCTTTAAGAAGCAAGAGTCATTCCTACCACTCGTCGGGCCGGTGTTGTGCCGACACCGGCCGTCAGCTCAAGTCCCAGCCGAAAATAACGCGTCTCAGGCGAACAACGGGAGCGATACGACGCGCCCCCCTCCATCCGAGAGCAGTCGCTTAATTTGACTCAACAGTGTGTTTCTTCATTTATATTACCGCTAAATACACAAGCTTGACGCCAATTTAACGGGAGCTATTCTTTTTCATGGGAGATTTGGCTAGCTCTGGCAGTGTTCAACGCAAGCTGCAACGAATGGCAGTAACTTTTTTATATCGCAAAATGTGAAAACGATTGAAACCATTACTCGCCAAATTCAATCTGCTGGCAAATACAGGCAAGTGTGTATGCTGCGCTCTGGTCTGCCCCGGTGTGGGTAAGGCCTGCTTTTTGTTTTCGCAGTTTTGCAATCCAACCAAAGGCTCTCCGAGCACTCCATGTACACGTATGGCGTGCGCGCGTTCGGAATAATGGAACGCAGCTTGGGCCGATGATTGGTTCTCGTCAGCGAAGCGTCTAGAAGGATTTGCTGACTGTGTTCTTAAGTGCTCAGTTTGCGTACTAAATTAATCACAGGATGATAATAATAATTAAATACAACCTCCCGACCCCCACCCCCCTCCCAAAAATAATTTCTCCTCGGATCTACGCAATTCACGTAGGTCGCCCTTTTTGACTTCAAAACGGCGAATTTCGCCGAAAGGTGAGAGATTTTCATGCCTGCATATAACCTTTTCCCACACTCGCATAGTATTCTTTAACAACATTGTATTTTATCTACTCAGCGGCCATCTCCCATAGTACTTTGTGCTGCTTGAGGTCATACAAGGAGTTCTACCCTCCACAAGTTAAGCCTGATATGTCTGTTCAGTCTTATCTAAGAGGCGGCACTAGGCTGCCCACTGAGTTTCTTCACTGCTTGTTACGCAAATATAAACGATATGATATTGAAGGTCAGGACACTTCTGCTCGAGACGTATCTGTGGAATGTCCTGGTTAGCCAGCTTCTTTCCTAAATAAATGTAAACTTGGTATTTTCTTTGGTACTCCAGAATTGTGTGTCTTCAGTTCTTGTCCACTCAAGAGAATAAAAGAACCTCAGACACAGAAGTCGTTTTTGGCAGTTCTTCATACGACTACTTTTCTTCAATAACAATATTTTTTCTTAAATCAACATTAATGTACTAGTACAACTCAAAAATGATATAATTTTAGAATGTGACAGGGAGACCACATAAGACTTTTACTTCGAACATTTCACAGTTGCTTAGCAATCTGCAATGGCTCCTGGATCTTCTTCAACTCTCTTCTGACTCAGTGTTTTGCATGCTAAGCGAGTCCTTCTCACTTTCAGTAGCCGGATATACATGCAAACTTTGTTGTCATTTAGGTTGAAATCATTCCATTTAAAGATTTCTATCCAATTGTTCACATGTGACAATCATTTCAGTACATGTGTTTACAATGCCTGGCCGCCCAAAAAATCACCACCCAAAAAAAATATAAGGTGATACAATCCAATATTTTGTTGGACCTCATTTAGCTTTGATTTCAGCATGCATTCACAGTGGCATTGTTTCGATATGATTCTGCAATGTCAATGACAAGATTTATTTCCAGCCAGTGTTGTATTATGTTTACACCATGACCTTGCATTGATGATGGTACTATGGTAGAGTCGGAGCGCTACTCAAAGCCTTTTCCAGCACATCCCAAAATGGCAACAAATGAAGGTTCATTCATTCGCTGGCAGCCCTCAGACTTGCAATACATTAAAAGTCTAACTAACACCATCAATGGCAGGCAATGAGTTAAGTAGTGTCTGAACAAGCCATCATAGCAATTCCATTACATTCAAGTGAGCATGCAGTAATTAAACGTTAAAATAAAAATTAAATCGTGCTGTACACAATGACACAGCTCGGTGTCAGATTCGGTATCAGGAGCCAAAAAATCGATATCGATTCAACACAACTTGTAGACAAATATTCACACACAGATTCCTCAGTCTTTAATTATCTGATGTGTAAAATTTGGGTGAGAGGGAGTAGTCAGCGAAAACACACTCAAGAGCCATCTCAACAACATGCTGAACCTAAAAATCAAATTCTGAGCCTTGAAACTGTGAGGCAGATGTGCTAAACACGATTTTAATGCTGGCCTACATCAGCGATACAAAAGCAAATGTTTAGAATATTTTTTCAAAACAAAAGTGTCATTATAAGTTTGATGTCTAGCATTTGGGATACTCGATTGTTTCAAAGTACTAAGTCTGTTGCTACGCAGAGAAGTAGTAGTATAGTAGTGTCATTGGCCCATTAAGGTGTTTGATCTGATGTCATTTGTAATGATGAGGTGCTCATTAACCTAAGGGATCATTCTGTTTGTTACCTTCACTAGGGTGCATATTTGTGTTTGTTTAGACAAGGTGATTGCTACCTTGCATACTGTTATTATTGAGTCACAGTTTTCCGCTAATCATTGATTTATATAAGTAAGTACCAGAGAGAAATGTCACACATTACCACATGCCTGGCTGCCTACCTACTTCACCTGACTGTCTTGATAGACTGGCTGGCTGGCTGGTTGGCAAACTGATTTGCAGACAGACTACTTGATTTACAGACTGACTGTCTAGTTTTCTCATGTATGATTTTGTTTCAGCTGGTACAGTTGTGGTCAAAAGTTTACATACACTTGTGAAGAACATAATGTCATGGCTCTCTTGAGTTTCCAGTTATTTCTACAACTCTGATTTTTCTCCGATAGAGTGATTGGAAAAGATACTTCTTTGTCACAAAAAACATTCATGAAGTTTGGTTCTTTTATGACTTTATTATGGGTTAACAGAAAAAGTGATCAAATCTGCTGGGTCAAAAATATACATACATGGATCTGAAAAAGCGAATCATTGACTTGAACAAGTCAGGAAAGTCACTTGGAGCCATTTCAAAGCAGCTGCAGGTCCCAAGAGCAACAGTGCAAACAATTGTAAGTATAAAGTGCATGGCACTGTTTTGTCACTGCCACGATCAGGAAGAAAACACAAGCTATCACCTGCTGCTGAGAGAAAATTGGTCAAGGGTGAAGATTCAACCGAGAATCACCAAAAAGCAGATCTGCCAAGAATTAGAATAGAAGCAGCTGGAACACAGGTGTCAGTGTCCACAGTCAAGCGTGTTTTGCATCTCCATGGACTGAGAGGCTGCCGTGCAAGAAGGAAGCCCTTGCTCCAAAAGCGGCACCTTAAGGCTCGACTGAAGTTTGCTGCTGATCACATGGACAAAGATAAGACCTTCTGGAGGAAGATTCTGTGGTCAGACGAAACAAAAATCGAGCTGTTTGGCCACAATGCCCAGCAAGGCCTTTAACCCCAAGTACACCATGCCTACCGTCAAGCACGGTGGTGGTAGTATTATGCTGTGGGGCTGTTTTGCTGCCAATGGAATTGGTGCTTTACAGAGAGTAAATGGGATAGTGAAGAAGGAGGATTACCTTCAAATTCTTCAAGATAACCTAACGTCATCAGCCCGAAGATTGGGTCTTGGGCGCAGTTGGGTGTTCCAACAGGACAATGACCCCAAACACACATCAAAAGTGGTAATGGAATGGCTAAATCAGGCTAGAATTAGAGTTTTTGCATGGCCTTCCCAAAGTCCTGACTTAAACCCCATTGAGACTGTGACTCTATTAAGAGTGACAGTGCAAGATGGCGCCCCTGTGTTTGGCTGGCCGTCTCACTCTGCTCGATGTATTGTTATTTTGCCTGTATTTACTACTTGTTATACGGACAGTGTCACCGCTGCACATGTACGATCGCCTGACACTTTTAAATATACGTGACACGTTGGAAAAGTTGCCGTATGGTGGCTATAGTCACTCAAAGTCACCGCCGCCTTTTTTGGCGTTTTTACCACCACATCTACGGCGTCTTCCTTGTTGGTTGCCTCGTACCTACCGCCGCCGGAGACGTGGAAAGCGGGGAGGAATTGCAGTCAAATTAAAAGCCTACCTGGCGTCCTATCGCTGCGATCGCTATCATCCACCGGCTAGACCCCTGACTGCCTTCAAGGGATATGATCTACGGAGTTCCTTGGAGTTCCGTTATCGGTGGCTTCGGCTGACTAACCGGGACGTCGGGACGCTACTTCCGCATTGTCGGCCGGTGAGGCTTTCCCTGCGTGGCTCTGTGCCGGGGAACCTTCGCCCGCTCCGCGGCTTCACCCCCACAGCTGAGCACTCCCTGGTTCACTCAGCGCTAATTAACACAAGGTCCCTTACGAATAAGACGTTTATTTTGAACGACTTCTTTTCGACACATCATTTGGATTTCCTTTTTCTAACGGAGACCTGGCTGAAACCAGGTGAATGCAGCGCCTTTTCGGAGCTCCTCCCATCTGGCTGCTGTTTTTTCAGCACCCCGCGAGCGTCTGGCCGTGGTGGCGGCCTGGCTGCTGTATTCAAGGACAAGTTCAAATGTAGGACCATAACTGCTCATAATTATTCAAGTTTTGAACTGCAGTTATTCTCTATCGGGCTTTCTCCCCCATTGCTTTGTGCCACTATTTATCGGCCCCCTGGTTTTAACAAGGATTTTATCCAGGAGTTCTCTGAGTTTTTATCAGACTTTATTCCAACATTTGGCAGGGTTTTAATTTGCGGGGATTTTAACATTCACGTCTGCTGCTCTGCAAATCAGCTGGCGAATGAGTTTAAAGGACTTCTGGACTCATTTGGCCTCACCCAGTCTGTGAATGCACCAACTCATGAGCATGGTCACACTTTGGATCTGGTGATTTCGCTTGGACTTTCAGTCTCCATCAGAGAAATAGTGGATACTGCCATCTCGGACCACCTTCCCATCATTTTTGACTTTGCTGCCCCTTTGTCTGCAGAAAAGCAAATTTCTCCAGCTTGTTACCGCCGGCGCATCACTCCATCCACAGCAGGAGAGTTTGTGACTGCATTTGGAGACCTACAGCAGCATCCTGACGCCGTTCTGCCTTCTCCTGTCTGCTCAGACAGTCTTCTCTCCATTTTTTGTTCCACCTGCACTGCTGTTTTGGACTCCATTGCCCCTCTACGGCAAAAAAGTTCCAAACCCAAAGCCACTCCATGGTTTAATGACTATACCCGCCTGCTCAGGCAAAAATGCAGGCGGGCTGAACGTCAATGGAAAAAGGACAAACTCCATGTTTCTTTGGAATTGCTGAGGGACACCTTGGCTGCCTATCAGGAGGCCCTAAAACAGGCCAAGTCGAATTATTTATCTTCTATTATAAATAACAGCTCCAGCCATCCAAGACTGCTTTTTAACACAATTGACTCTGTTTTAAACCCGCACCCCACTGTCTTAACTGATGTGTCAGGTGCCACTTGTGAGGAGTTTCTCGCTTTCTTTCAAAACAAAGTCTCTTCGGTTAGGCAAAATGTCTGCAATTCGGGTATCTCATCAGATAATCTACATCCTCCAGAACTGCTCACTGTTTTTGAACAATTTGATCTCCTTTCATTGTCATCTCTATCTGAAATAGTTAGTGGCATGAAACCCACTAACTGTCCGTTAGATATAATTCCAGCTGGCCTTCTAAAGGAAGTCTTTAGTTGCCTCGGACCAAGTCTGCTGGCTCTTATAAATAACTCTCTCAGTACCGGTTCTGTCCCAGCTGCCTTCAAACAGGCTGTAGTCAGACCCCTTCTTAAAAAACCCCATCTCGACTCCTCCGTGCTGTCCAATTTTAGACCCGTCTCCCACTTGTCTTTCCTTTCTAAAGTTTTAGAAAAAGTTGTTTTTATTCAATTGCAAACATTTCTAGAGACAAACTCCATCCTTGACAAGTTTCAATCAGGCTTCAGGTCCAGACATAGCACTGAGTCAGCACTGTTAAAAGTGCACAACGACATTTCCCTTTCTGTAGATAATGGAAACCCAGCAATCCTTGTTTTACTAGATCTCACAGCAGCATTTGATACAGTCGACCACACAGTCCTTGTATCTCGTCTAGAACACTTTATAGGTATCCATGGTAAAGCTCTACAGTGGTTTAAATCGTACCTGGAACATAGGACCTTCTCAGTAATGGTTGGGGAATTTTCCTCCTCACAAACCTCTCTGTCTTGTGGGGTGCCACAAGGCTCCATTTTAGGGCCTGTTCTCTTTGCACTTTATCTCCTACCTTTAGGATCAGTTATAAAAAAACATAATATCTCTTTTCATTTTTATGCTGATGACCTGCAGCTGTATCTCCCCCTGAGACCCAACGAACAAACTGCTCTCACTAAATTAATGGAGTGCATATCCGATGTGAAGCAGTGGCTCGCGCAAAACTTTTTACATCTTAACGAAAGCAAAACTGAATATATTACTTTTGGCACACCTTCTATGTTAAATGCCCTTGAGCCCAACCCTGGCACTCTGGCTCCCTTTTCTAAAACACATGTTAAAAATCTCGGAGTGATATTCGATTGCAGGCTCAACTTTGAAAAACAGATTAGTTCTGTTGTAAGAGCAAGTTTTTTCCAGCTCCGTCTCTTGGCCAAAGTGAAGCCTTTTCTTACTCGCCACAACTTGGAAAAAGCAATTCACGCTTTTATAAGCTCGAGGCTGGATTACTGCAACGCACTTTATGTTGGTCTTCCCAAGTCCTCAGTTTCTCGTCTCCAACTTGTTCAAAATGCTGCTGCTCAATTTTTAACAGATACACCTAGACGTGAACATATTACCCCCGTGCTATCATCGCTCCACTGGCTTCCAGTCCATTTTAGAATTGATTTTAAACTTTTACTGTTTGTTTTTAATTCTATTAATGGCCAGGCTCCTTCTTACTTATCAGAAATTTTAACCATCCGTAACTCTGGCAGGACTCTTCGCTCTACCGGCCAACTTCATTTGCAAGTCCCAAGGTCCAAACTCAAACAGTGGGGAGACCGATCTTTTGCGGTTGCTGCACCCAGGTTATGGAATAGTCTTCCCCCGGAGATCCGCACCACTACAAATTTGGGCCTTTTTAAATCTCGTTTAAAGACACACCTTTTTAGACTCGCCTTTCCCCAAGATTAGTTTAGCCTGGTTTTATTTCCTTAGGGTTTTTAATGTTTTCGGATTTTATCTGTTTTATTGTTTTGTTTGCTGTCTGACTAATCGTGATGCGATGTTTCGTTTCTTTTTTTCTTTTCTTTTCTTCCTAATGTCATTGTATAATACTTTCCTGCCTTTTATTTACTATGTGCCATGTTTGTCTTTGTTGTAAAGCACTTTGGGGACCTTTCGGGTTTTGTAAAGGGCTATATAAATAAATTTGATTTGATTTGATTTGAGAACTTGTGGACAATGCTGAAAAACAAGTCCATGTCAGAAAGCCATCAAATTTAACTGAACTGCACCAATTCTGTCAAGAGGAGTGGTCAAAGATTCAACCAGAAGCTTGCCAGAAGCTTGTGGATGGCTACCAAAAGCGCCTAATTGAAGTGAAAATGACCAAGGGACATGTTACCAAATATTAGCACTGCTGTATGTATATTTTTGACCCAGCAGATTTGATCACTTTTTTCTGTTCACCCATAATAAAGTCATAAAAGAATCAAACTTCATGAATGTTTTTTGTGACAAAGAAGTATCTGTTCCAATCACTCTATCCGAGAAAAATCAGAGTTGTAGAAATAACTGGAAACTCAAGAGAGCCATGACATTATGTTCTTCACAAGTGTATGTAAACTTTTGACCACAACTGTATATGCACTTGCTTCTTTAATTATTGTTTTAATTAAGAACAGAGCTGGAGTTTGGTGGATAAATAACATGCTGTTAATCCCAAGAGATAGTTCTGTGTGTATTAACAGAGTTCAATTCTGTGGCACTCAGTTCTAATGAAGAAAAAAAGTTTCAATGGAAATATTTCTGAATTATTTATTTGTCATTATTTTTATTTTCCCATGATATCATAAACAATATCGGAAAATTGAAAATAATCAGGATTTTCTTGTGAGGCAAACTCAAACAGCTCTAAAGTGTGGTATTATTTCTCAACACTGGGATGAAATACTCTGTATGTTCCCTCCATATGATGCAATTAGCTGTTTACTCATTGGCTGCCATTGACGGAAACAGACGAACTATTGGTGGCATCGTTAGGCCAAAGCCCCCTAAAATATTCTGAAGCCCCACTAAATAATTTGGTGTTTTATTGAATTAAAAAAAAAAAAAAAAAAAAAGTGCTGCCATATTCACTATGAAGATGGCAGAATATTAGTTTAAGTCAGTATTTCTCAAATAGTGGGGCGGGCCCCCCTTGGGGGGGCAGAGTGATGCCAGGGGTGGCGCATGTGACCTCGGGGAACATAGAACATATTTTTTGCCATACCAGAATAATGTATCATTTTCCGAGTGTGCGCAGTATTTTTTAACAAAACAAGAGCACACAGCAAAGAGCACCGGAGAAATGAAGCGTTAAGACGAGGAAATATGACTAAGCGTATGTAGCGTTTGTCTTTTAATACAGTGGGAGATGAGAAAAGAACAGTCTGGAAGCCACATCAAATAAGATGTCACTTATAAACATTAGACCTCACTCACATTGATAAGCCACTTGATATTTTTTCAGCCAAGACGTGCCGAATATTGCCAACAATCATCCCGCTTTGTTTTGCAGTGTTACATCAGTAAACAAGCGAGCGCTGTTAGCATCATAAAAGGTGGCATACCAAGTTGCTCAGTGCAAAATAGCTAAAATAAAAATTGTCTCACTGTCCAATGACACTGTTGTTTTTGTTTGATTTTTTTTTTTTTTTCGGTCAACGGTTATTTGAATTTATTATTATTTATTGATTGATTTTATCCATTTTTTTTTTCAGTATAAAATAGTCTAAAAATGTACAGTCAATTTATTTTTACAGATTGGATGTGTCTTTTCTACATTTTATTGTAAGTTGAGCTGTATAGTTTTTTTTTATAATATTAAAAAGGACACAATGTTATGCAGTGTACTTATAATAGTAATTTGTAGACAAAGGATACAATTTACAGTGGCGGCAGAGAGTTGGGGGGGCGCAAAACATTTACGTCTTCCTGGGGGGGCGTAACAGAAAATAATTGAGAAACACTGGTTTAAGTCAATAATCATATAAACCTGTCATTATTTACGTAAACATGATCATAAATCTGTCAGTTTTCCCTAACTTCATAGAGTAAGGTGGAGAGCCCCTTCAGTACGCCACTATCCAATCCATTCCACTTGTTTATTAAAGAACGCACACATCTCTGAAAATCCAGTCCAGGTTTTCGATGTGACCTGCAGCATGTGTGTGTGGACATCTGACACACATAGAATAGATGAATAGATGGGTAAAGGATGGACATAAGGTTTTTCAAGAAAGTGAGTATTTATCATTGTTGTTAGTAACAGTTAGTTGGCTCCAGCCCCAAGCTAACAGCAGAAAGTCCCATGTGATTAATAAACCAAATGCTCCATGTTTGACAAATAAAAACCTGGCGTGCACACTACAGAAAATCTCTGCACACGTCTTATATTTGTAGTTTTGCAGTCAAAGGTTGCATCCCAGCTATAAAATAACGTTGCTACTTAGCTGCTGTGAGCTAGTTAGTCTGAAATGCATTGTGAAGGTCCTAGTAGAGTTAAGTGTGCACTCTTTTTAACCACTATTTTTGGGGTGACTTCCTTCTGGAGCAGCAGCTGTGTTTCTCACTTTACGCATAGATGAGTACAGGAGCTGAGATTATTCACGTATGATTATCATCAGCCGATAGTCATAATAATACACTAATAATAATCATCCCACCACCTTTACTGACCTGTAAGAGTCAGAGCAGAGGAGCAAAGAGGGTGACGGGATACATCTCTATTTAAAAGAGGAGTTGGAGAGTAATGATTTGAAAGTGGAGAAAGCTAAGAATAATATATTAGCATACATACACCCCCACACCCACCCCCCTACACACATATACAGTACAAGCCAAAAGTTTGGACACACCTAGTCATTTGTGCGTTTTCTTTATTTTCATGACTATTTACATTGTAAATGGTCACTGAAGGTAATAAAATTATGAAGCACTTAGTATGTCAGTAAGTACTTATGTACTTAGCAAAAAAAAGGTGAAATAACTAAAAATGTGTAATATTCTAGTACCTTCAAAGTAGAACCCTTTGCTCTGACCACTTTTTTTTTGCACACTGTTGCCATTCTCTTTATGAGCTTCAAGGAGTCACCTAAAATGTTTGTTCACGTCACAGTTATGCCTTTTCGGGGTTAATTAGTGGAATTTATTGGTTTATCAATGGGACTTGTGTTGTATTGGGTGAGGCGTGTCCAAAGTTTTGGCTTGTACTGTATTTATGCATAATGTTTGGCTATGTTTGTGTGTGTGTGTGTGTGTGTGGGGGGGGTTTAAAGCAAATTAGCCTGACCCAGAAATTACTTAAATTCAAGCAATTAGTAGTATTTTTCTGGGTTTGAAATTACATCATCTTTGTTACATAAGGCCCCAAAATGTTATCTGTGCGACTCACAAATATTAGGGAACAAAAAATGACTGTGTTGTGAGTGAAAGTCATTGTATTAGCCTGTATGATTTTATATATATTATATATATATATGGCGGAAAACACTGGGTGACTTGAAGTTCCGCTCTGACACCCCCAATTTGGCCAAATTTCAAAATTGTCTGATATGCATGTGTGATACATAATTGGAAAGCTTAAAATCTCAATTTTCTTTGGGAAGAAAAAACGTCAACAGGAGGGCATTTTTAAAAAGAAAAAAAAATTAAACAGCAAAACCCTAACTGGAGGGGACAGCATGAGAGACCATAATTAAAGACGCCATGAGTTTAACAAGATATCGTGTACTTACCTGTTTTCGAACCAAAAACTCCATGTAGCATGTATCACCAAGTGTCAAGACACAGCTGTGAATGGCCACGGCCGGATTTTGGAGGGATTTTATGGGTGAAACATGGCAATATAACATGGGTCACGATGCACAAAATCGCAGACATCAAGGAGTGGTCGATATTTTTATTTTCAAATATTTACCCTTTTAAAAGTTTTATTCTTTTTTCAATTTTTCTTTGTTTGGATTTATAAATTTTTCATCTAAAATATCGGGGAAAATGTGACAGTAACAAAAATTTTACAATTAGGCGATGGTTATGAGGTAGTTATCCGTGACTAGTTTACAGACACTATTTTTTTTTATGACGTAATTTGTTATAAGTTTTAAATATGCCAATGAATAATTTTTTAAGTTGTTTTTTTAAACAAAATATTAGACATCAATTAATGATTCTAAGATAAAAATTACAGACATTTCGAATAATAAATATAATTACTTACCTTCTTTTTATGGCTTGGTTGAAACAAAAGCGGTTGCGTGAAGTCTGTAAACGGGGGTCTCCAGGGTAAAACGGACAAATTATAAAACAGTTCGGGGGCTTAATGCGCCATGAATCTGCTATTGCAGCATATAGACATATTGTTCTATCAAACACAAGTTCTTTTGGTTTAAAATACAATATGCCATATTTTTCTGTAAATTATTGTTGGAATGGAAAGATAAGACGCAAGACGGATAGATACATTTAACATACGGTACATAAGTACTGTATTTGTTTATTACAACAATAAATCAACAAGATAGCATTAACATTATTAACATTCTCTTAAAGCGATCCATGGATAGAAAGACTTCTAGTTCTTAAAAGATAAATGTTAGTACAAGTTATAGAAATTTTATATCAAAACCCCTCTTAATGTTTTCGTTTTATTAAAATTTGTAAAATTTTCAATCAAAAAATAAACTAGTAGCTCGCCATTGTTGATGTCAATAATTACACCATGCTCACTCATGGTACTAACCCATAAAATCAGTTTGACCCAAACGCCAGCAGAGGGCGCCAAACACCAAAAAACAAGTAACAAGCGGACATTACACTGTACTGTCATTTTAGTCTGTTTGAGCGGGGTATGTGCGTTAATTGCGTCAAATATTTTAACGTGATTAATCAAAAACATTAATTACCGCCTGTTAACGCAATAATTTTGACAGCCCTAATATATATATATATATATATATATACATTTCGGCCTTCCTGTGTGGAGTTTGCATGTTCTCCCCGTGCCTGCGTGGGTTTCCTCCGGGAACTCCGGTTTCCTCCCACATCCCAAAAACATGCATGGTAGGCTGATTGAACACTCTAAATTGTCCGTAGGTATGAGTGTGTGCGTGAATGGTTGTATGTCTCCTTGTGCCCTGCGATTGGCTGGCAACCAGTTCAGAGTGTCCCCTGCCTACTGCCCATAGTTAGCTGGGATAAGCTCCAGCATCTCCGCGACCCTCGTGAGGAGAAGCGGCATGGGAAATGAATGAATGAATGAATGAATATATATATATATATATATATATAAGTTATCAGTCTTTGTTAGCCTTTGTGAAGTTTTGTGCTTGTACGCTACATTCACTTAAATCCTATGTAACTCCTGGGGGCTAAGCCTCCTCTGTTCTTAAAACCTAGTGACGCCCCTGCGAACCAGGGTCATTTAAAAAATGAACTGTTACTGCACAAGAACAACCAGAGTGGCGAATTGACAGGTCTTTAGAATAGAATAGAATAGAATAGAATAGAATAGAATAGAATAGAATAGAATAGAATAGAATAGAATAGAATAGAATAGAATAGATGCACCCACTTACCTATAATGATCCCACAGCATAACATGGCTTTGAAAGAAGTGGTCTGTTTCAGGATGATATATGACAGAAAAACATTAAAGACAGTGCTGAGCGAACGTCCCACGGTGTAGAAGGCCACTCCAACTTCTTTCAGGCATAGATTGTTGAAGGATATCATGCCAATAAAGACCACTGAAAGAGGCAGAACTTCACGGGACGTCTTCAAATCAAATTTGACTGACGGGAAGTCAATCAATTGTGGGAACGCTGCAGAAAACAGCTGCATCAGCCAGCACAACCCCACTGTCACAAGACATTGGTAGAAAGTCACAAACAGTGGCGCGTTCAGGTCGCCGTTGTCCAGCAAGTAATTATTTAAGAACACCATTGTTATGGAGACGAACCAGTACAGCACTACTACAGCTGCTATCTTTGCAGCCCGCAGAATAAAGGTTTCTCCGATCCCATCTCGGTCAACCATTTCAACACCAGCCATCCTCAAAATACTGGACCTTTTCAGCTGGGTCCTGTTCATCATTGAAAATGAAGTCTGGCCGCTCATTTAAATGAAACAAAAAGTAGTTTGCGACTATTAGACTCAGAAGTGGCAACAGGAACGTCACTGTCGGTTTGAAAGCAAAATAAAACCCTCATTTTTGTAATATGTCATTTATGTAAAATGATCTGCACAATATTCTACAAAAATAAGGATTAAAAAAAACTTTTAAACACCACGCCTTTTATTCGAAAGGCCATTCTACGGTAAATGCAAAGCATTTATTTCCACACTTTTATCTTGAAAGGTAATATTGTATTGCAAGCGGAAGTCAAACAAACCTTTTGACTTCCTTGTTTGAGCTTGCTTTCACACGTCGTAGTTGTACGACTTGGGTCTGTTGAGGGAGTGACGTCACAGCATCCAAATACATTAAACCAGAAGGACACGTTATTCATGCACTCCTTATAAGCCATGTAACTATAAGCCATGTGACTATTTGGAATGATACTCCACGCCACGGCTATGTTTTCTTGACGCAATACAAATATGACTTTTAAATATATGAGGTTCAAATTTTATTTAATTCTTACAGATTTAAGGTTTAAAACGACGTAAGAAAATGATTCCCCCAGCTGTCAGGAGTGTCCTCCGTTTAATGTCCTTTCTTCTCAGGTGGGGTGCTCCAAGTTGCGCACGCAGTGCTGTCCGAATTGAGACGGACACAGCTATGGTGTCCTTCCTTCGAACTAATCAATTTTCGAACTGTATAAACGGCGGGTTTATGCGTAACTACAAACGAATTCCACCCTCGCTTCATGCAGTTTTGAAATTGTAAACAGGTATTCTTTTTGTCGCAGTTAGATTATGACATGGTAATTAGGTTACAAGAACGAATTAATTTTTCTTTTGAGATTTAAAAAAAAAATCTTGTTTGCTCTCTTTTTTTTTCTTCTCCTTTTACAGTATTTTTAACCAGGTAGTGTTGTTGATGTTGTGAATCCTATCTAATTTGCCTGTAGAACACAAGATGGCAGCAAAGTATTTATTTCCCTCCCCCCACGTCGCCTTCATGCCCATCCTTGATCTGATCGTTATGGCGGAAAGCACTAAGGTGACTTGAAGTTCTGCTCTGAGACCCCCAATTTGGCCAAATTTCAAAATTGTCCTATTTGCATGTGTGATAGCTACATAATTGCAATGCTTAAAATCTCAATTTTCTGGGGGAAGAAAAATATTGAACAGGAGAGCATTAAAAAAAAAAAAAAAAAAAAAACAGCAAAACCCTAACTGAAGGTGAGAGCACACGAGAGCAGAATTAAAAATGCCTCGATTTCAACAATATATTATTGTTGCCTGGCTCTGCCAGACTGTTCTCCCTGTATTTTTCAAACACTGAGAGTATAGTCTGGGAACCAGCCCATTAACGGCCTCTCGAGCAGGTACAAAATCAATTGACAAATCAGATTGGTTTATTTGCATGACGTGTTCTTAACGAGCAACGTCACTCTTGCGCGTTGAAAGTCGTCTCCACAACAACACAGATGGTGAACGGGAGAGCCGAGAATATGTTTCAATCCACGGTAAAATCAGTTTTAAATGACCAAAAACACATCGACACGAGTCATTGATAACAGTCTGTCTCGCGCTAGCCATGTTGAACTCCGCTCTCTTCGTATGTTTACTTCCGCGCGCAAGTCCCTCGTCCTGCCCTCGTCATTTTACTAACGTCACGTCTGCCCGTCGCTGATTGGTCCACTCCGCTGTCTGTTTGCTGTGGCTTGCTCCGCCCTGGAAATTGAATCCGCGTGAATGGTGGCCAGACTCAATAGCTGGAACAGCGGTGAGTCTGGTGTACCAGGCAAATATTATTGTGTACTTTCCTTGTTTCAATCCAAAAACTCCATGTAACATGTATCACCGAGTGTCAAGACACAGCTGTGAATGGCCACAGTTGGATTTTGGGGGGATTTTATGGGTGAAAAATGGTGATATAACAAGGGTCGCGATGCAGAAACCGCAGACAACAAGGAGTAGTTGAGATTTTCTTTTTCATATAGTTACCCTTTTAAATGTTATTTTTCAAATTTTCTTTGTTTGGATCGATTATTTATCATGTAACATATCTGTGAAAATGCAACAGTAACAAAAAAAAAATACAATGAAGCGATAGTTATGAGGTAGATATCCGTGACTTTTTTACAGACGCGAAATTTTTCATTGTGACATTATTTGTTTAAAAGTTTAAAATATGCAAGTGAATAATTTTTTCAAGTTGTTTTGTTTTTTTAAACTAAATACTAGAGATCAATGAATGATTCTAAGCTAAAAATGACAGACATTTTAAATAATAAATACAAATACTTATGCCCTACTGAAAGTAGTGGGTCAACGCACATTTTTTTCAAGCCGACCAAGCAGCCCACTAGAAATTGGCATTTGGCACCTTTCCCATTGACAAAAAAAAGCCGTCCTTTTTTTTTCACCCGTGTAACCCCCCACCCCTCCTCAGCCGTGCGTAAGGTTACGTGACGTCACCACGCTGAGATGTGCTTCGACAAGTGCGACCGAATTCATTCATTTCAAGAAAGTAAACAATGCAGAGCAACATGGAAGCCTCCTTTCTCCACGGATGGAAAGGAGCTGGCAGGTCTCATCATCTTTCCAATGCTGGGACATGTTGTTCACTGTGGTGCATTACTGCCTCCTTCTTCTTCTACTAGCTTTGTTGTGAGCATCGACGTAACTACGGTTGTGGGGCGTGTTAAATGGGAGGTGACTGGCACGTTGTTATGACGCATCCAGTAAGAGCCTACGTCACCACGTAGATTAGGGTGTTGAATGTTGACCCGGGGTTTTGCTTTCACACTGCATGACGATCAGAGCCGAGGTGATTTTAACGCGGGTCGCTTGGCGGGTTGATTGACACGGGTCGAGGCGGGTAGCTGCACCTTTCCCACAGCCACCAAAAGCCGATTGTAAGTGGGCTGACATGGGTTTTTTGGCCAGTGGGAAAGGGGTATTAGCTTCTTTTTATGGCTAGGTTGAAACAAAAGCGGTTGCGCGACATCCGTAAACGGGGGTTTTCAGGGTAAAACGGACAAATTAAAAATAGTTCGGAGGCTTAGTAAGCCATGAATCTGCTACAGCAGCATATAGACATATTGTTCTATCAAACACAACAGTTCTTTTGGCTTAAAATACAGCAGTTTATTTTAAAGAGGGGAGCAAGAGCAGAAACTGCTTTTTCTGTCTTGTTTGTGTTTTCCGCCTTGTGTTTCTTTTGGATTGTTTTTCTTTAAATTACCCAAATAAACTTCATAATCATTTCAGGAAACAATATGTGGGATGTTGAGGAGTAATTTAATTAAAATTCAAACACAGCTTTATCTAACTGTAGCTATATTATGACTTCAACCTCCAGATTATGTACATATGATTTCCCACGAAATTTAAACATTCCAAGTAAGACTTTTTTTTTTCTTCAAACCTTTCTGATACGAATCACCAATTTGTCATTGGATAATCTCCACCTTTAACTGGGCATAAGAGGGAAAAATGTATTATAATGCTGAAGTTTTCCACCAACTGCAACATTCCATCTCTGGTTTCAAGGTCAGATGAAAGGCACTATAGCAAGAGAGGCATTGAGAATAAAACAATAAAAAATAAAACACACACACATGTAAAAGCATACAAAGTAGTCATGTGAGATCTCCACTACAACCCATGAAGGGACGAGCCAAAAGTCAGAGCAAATGTGTTGTGATTTGCCCACAGTACATTAATTATATACACTTACATCACATTTTCCCTTATGTGTTTGTTTGGGTTTTATTTTTGCTGTCTTGTCAATCAATCCAAATACATGTAAACTCATCAGATCAAGTTCTTGTCTACCTTGTACGCAATTACAAACATAGAGGAGGCCAAGTGGTTAATGTCATCTCATTCCTGATACACAAAATCCATTCTGTCTTTTATTGCTCTTTGCACCTGCAGCACAAGAATAGGACTAAACTCACATATACAGTATGCCACGAAATTAGATGGAATCAATATTTCCAATCATTAAGTGTTAATTCTGTAACAAAATAATTCTCGTTCCATAATTACATTTTATGCTATCACCCTTGCTTCAAGTGATCTTGTCTGCTCTTACTTGCTGAAAAATGTATTCAAAATGGGTCAATTGCTCATATATGAGGGCTGAACAGCGCATGGCCGGTCTGTTCAAAGCCACACTGTTTCCTGCAATGGTTAGAAATCCTTATTACTTTCAAGAAATTGTTGCACTTTATCTTGAATCGCATATGTCTGACTTTAGAGGAGTTAGTTATTCATTTGAGGGTCTGCTTTTTTGACCCTCTTCAGCTGGAGCAATTTTCACTCATTTATTAGTAAGTACAACAACTAAAAGAATATGCTGCAGTGGCCCTTGGGGTCACTGAAGCACTGATTATTCACTAAACACTTACTTAATATTCACAATGCAGTTGATAGTCACCAATTATTTCAGTGACAAAATGAAAAGTCAGAGGATTTTCCCCCCTGTTGTTACTTCATAGAATACTCAATGCATTTTGTGCAGCTTGCCTACTGATCCTTTCTCCTGTATATAACATTACCCATCTTAGCCCAGTGAATATTGCTGATTTTTCCTGTCTGAGTATAATATATGCTCTTCCCTCACCCTCCCACCATCTCCCCTGGTAGGGTGGGTGGCTGTTCATCTCAAGCTCGGGTACTCTACCAGAGGCCTGGGAGCTTGACGGTCCTGCGCTGTATGTTCCTAGGACTGCGCACTTCTGGACAGAGATGTCTGATGTTCTTCCAGGTATCTGCTGGAGCCACTTGACCCTGGGCACCACTGTTGCTTTCACCCCTCAGGCTCTCTCCAGCTCTTCCTTGATCACTTGGTATTCCTCTAGTTTCTCGTATTCCTTTCTCTTGATATTGCCATCGTTGGGGATGGCTACATCGATCACAGTGGCTGTCCTCTGCTCCATCACCATGAGAGGTGTTTCCCATTTCTATGTAGGGGTCTCTAGTCCATACTCTGCACAGATGTTTCTGTACACTGTACCGGCTACTTGGTTATGGCGTTCCATGTATTTTTTTTCTTCCAGTATCTTACACTCTGCTATTATGTGTTGGACTGTTTCATGGGCCTCTTTGCACCTTGACTTTAAGGTGTCAAAAAATGCCCTCCTGTTCAAAACTTTTCTTCCCCCAAAAAATAGAGCTTTTAAGCTTTCCAATTATGTATCACACATGCATATTAGACAATTCTGAAATTTGGCCAAATTTGAGTGTCATCGTTATTGCTGATTCTCAGGGGTACTTTTGAACCCCAGTAAATTACAAATAAATTATTTTAAAAAATCATACAATGTGAGTTCCAGATTTCAGTGGAAATGCATCCATGATTGAAATTTCACACTGCTACCTATTTTCTAAGTGAGTGAAATCACAAGGGGTGCAAATACTCCTGCTCCTCACTGTGTTTATTTGTAGCGACGGACAGAATGAGGAAATTGAATGACATGTGGCTCTGTGGAGACAGAGAAAAACGTGAAGTTCATTGACCAGGTTAGATCCAGATTCAGTTGCCAGAGTAACAGACTCAGAGATTTAGTTACACCTCTTAGTTAAACAGGCTTGTGTTTACAAAAAAAACATCATTTCCCTTATTACAGGTATATTTATTTATTTAGTTAGTTAATTTTCAGAGGGACAACCCACATAGAGATATCAAATGACGGAAAACAATCATATATACTAGTAGAGAACAATGATGAGTTATAATCTAACTCGTTATTATATATATTTTTAAAAATACATATAAATGTGCAGTCGGGCCACGTTGCATTCAACAGTTTAAACTAGTTTGGTAATATAGACCTTTTTTTTTTTTTTAATGTGCAAAATTACTTGGGGCAGCTTGACAATATTTTAATAAAACATGCAAAAAAAACAAGCCTAATAATGCCACTGATATAGCTATTTAATGACTATTTGGTACAAGCTGGCAGTTGCAGTAGGGCCATATACTGTATGTGAGTGCCCTACTTATCACTGTCGCACTGATTATGTCTGCCTTTGTTCAGATGGCTGCAAGCGCCTATCATTAGACACCAAGTTGAGAATGACTCATCCTTTTCAGTCAAGTAGTAATATTTCTGCGTATAAATATGGATGCAGTGGTATTGCTGATATCTTTGACCAAGTTTTTTAGCAAAACATTTTCTTTAGTGTTCCCATTCAAGCACGCTAGGTAAGTCCACTTGAGCAGTTACCTACCAAAAGACAAACACCACAGTTTTACGATAGATAGATACATACAGCAGGTTATGATTCTACATAGAGGCAATTACATTTCCTCTGTTATCATCATTCATGACCTTGGGAGCGAGAAAAATAGCTGAGATAAGGTCTGATCAAGCGTCTAGCGAATTTTGTCAGTGCTAGTGTAGCAGCTGAGAGCCATGCCATGGCAACATTTGGATATCGACTTTTTAAAAATATGTGTAATTATCCATGGTTAGCCTTAACCCTCTGATGCATTAGTTATGAAATCCTTGGTCAAATTTTTTTTCTGTAGTGTTTCTATTCTTCTTAGGACATTCATAGGCCTGAATAAGAAAACCAATGAAACTTCTATTTGTGACTCTGACACTTAAGCACCAATGTCTCTGTTGTTGTGTCTGGCAGCCACTCATCATCACCGTTGTCACTGCAGTCATCATCACTGAAGCTGCATCTAATTTCCTGGGCTATTCTGTAAACTTCCTTATTCTTTGCTGTTTTTGTTTACAAAATACGACAAAATGCATTTAGTAATGCAAACTACAGCTAATAGGCACAAAAAAATGTGTATTTTAAATCAACTGTTTATAAATATAACAATTACATACCAACTTATGACCAAAACAGTCATTAAAAAAGTGACACAATTATGTGACATGTGTTCAAAAATATACTGGGGATGCTTGATGTCCACTTCATTGGACACATGGTTATTCATAAATTTCTATATATCGGTATAGACAAATGTTTGATATTCCAAACATATATTATCTTTCCCTAAATGTCACTGTATATCATAATATTTCTTTTTACCAAAGTAGCTCTTCAGGCATAGAAGTATATCAAGATAGAATATGCCAGCTGTAGTCAACACAGGTGGCAAGTTCAAGTTGTTGGCTATCTTGCATGCATATGATATTTACTTGCAGTTACACCAACTGACCACTGAATTGACCTCAATAAAGTATCCCTACAGAGAGCACTTTTGAGGTTGTTATGCATTTAAACCATAGAAACCAATGCATTAAAGAGAAAGGTATGTCTCAGTAGCTGTCCACTGTAGTGACCACTATCCAACAGAGGGTTAAATGGCTCTTCTGTATCTTCTAAGTCGGCATGTAACTTATTTGACTGATTTTTTTCTCAAACGAACTTTCTTATGCTGTTTCTAGGCACTGCTTTCATGCTCGATCATCAGAATGTTTATATGGTGTTACAAAACAATCCAGTCGTCTGGGTGCATTTCACTGAATACAAAATTATCAAAAGGTAAATGGGAGTGTTCTTGTTGGATCATCTTCTACTTAGGAATGAAGGAGTGGAAATTCTCTGTTTAAAGAGTTTATCTCACTAGGTCACTACATCTGCTGTTGCTGATCAGTTGCAGCGACTCAGGATACCAAAATACTATTCTTGCTTACCCTAGGAGGAAGTGTCCTGGCAACTGTGACATTTCCTCACGGTCTCCTTAGTCTCTATCCGGTCTAGGAGATTACGCAGAGATCTCGCGGGGACATCTCCTGACTGACTTTTTGTGGTTACCGGTATGTGTGCTTGAGCGGGCTTGTGTGGGAGTGTGCGGGGGTGTTGTTGTCACCTGGAGTAAAACTACTTGAAAAACACATTTATGTACATAATTCATCGGAATTAATCCTACCTATTCATATTTTGTCATTATAACCTGTATGCAAGTTTGAATGATAGTCTTCCATTTGCAAAACGAACATTACAATTAGGGTGGTTCTGATCATGTTTTTTTGCTCCCGATCCGATCCCGATCGTTTTAGTTTGAGTATCTGCCGATCCCGATATTTCCCGATCAGATTGCTTTTTTTTGCTCCCGATTGAATTCCAATCATTCCCGATAATTTTTCCCGATCATGTACATTTTGGCAATGCATTAAGAAAAAAATGAATAAAACTCAGACAAATATATACATTCAACATACAGCACATAAGTACTGTATTTGTTTATTTTGACAATAAATCCTCAAGATGGCGTTTACATTATTAACATTCTGTGAGAGGGATCCACGGATAGAAAGACTTGTGACTTTGTATATTGTGACTAAATATTGTCATCTAGTGTATTTGTTGAGCTTGTAGTAAATGATACTGTGGGCATGCCCAAATGCATGATGGGAAGTGGAACCATGACTGTGCGTCGTGCTACCAATTGATAAATCTTGTCTGCATTGGGAAATAACATAAGGTGTTAAAAAAAAGATCAATTGCTACCTTGCTTCCCCACATTGCTTCCCATGATATTTCTAATCGTACGGAGAGGGATTGTAAGGCTTTAGCCAATTAAAAAAAGGCTCCAAAGGCTGCCAAAATTCACTCTACTCATTTTACGCTGCCTTTTATCTCTCTATATAGGTAAAACGGAGCCATTATAGATTGACCGCTACAATGGTTGAGTGGGTCGTGCAGTGCATGCATTAATTGCGTTAAATATTTTAACGTGATACATTTTTAAAAAAATTAATTACCGCCGTTATCGGGATAAATCTGATAACCCTACCTTAAGCCTAAACTAAAGACTCTGGATGAGTGTAACATATTATGTCTGTAACGTTAAATACAATTAGAAAGCGATTTAATTAAAATATATATATACTGTATATTAAAAAAAGGCATGGCCGATATTTTTTTGCCAATTCCGATACTTTGAAAATGACGTGATCGGACCCGATCGATCGGCATCCGGATCGGGACATCTCTAATTACAATCACAATATATCGGGATGAATTGATGGGCTGACTAAAATAGATAAAGCATCTTTGATATTTTTATGCTGCTGAGTGACCATTGCTAATATGGCTTTTCCCAAACCAGTTCAATATTTGCTCTCATTTGGTCTTAGCTATTAAAAGCTGCTTTGCTCCTTCTAATTGTTGAATGCTGTCATACAGCACTCTAGGGTTCCTTGGGGGAGGTCGTGTCCTCGTGGTGCTGCAGCAGTATTGTTTAAGTGCTAAATGGTTTGTGGTTGAGTGCTATGTCCCTGTTCACAGAAGACAGATAATATAAAAGGTTTATTTAAAGTGGTACTGTCTAGTGATTTACAATAAAATATTAATGTAAATTGAGAGACTTTCATCATCAATCACTGAAATAATAATTGCAGATTTAGAGACCTATTCCAATCACACAATTGGGCTCTATTTCGTGAGATAAAAACTCAGTCTATCTGTCTGTCGGTCAGTCAGTCATTCATTCACCCATTCACTCATTCACTCACTCATTGACTCACCCAACCATCCACCTGATAGGCTTGATGGAAGGGGAAAAAACCGTATCGTAGGGCTGTTCAATTTGTCAAGAAAATCTGGATTTTCTCTCAAACCCTGTTTTGTAATATCGTTTCTTGGAAAATTATAAATAATAACAATAAAGTATTCGGAATGTCTTCTATTTAAACTTACCGAAATGCCTGGACTATTGAGCGCCCCTGATTACAAGCCTCACCCTGTACATTTTTAAAGGAAAAACCAATTCGTACATACATAAGCATCTCCTGTTTATAAGCAGCGTGTGCCCACATAGTAACATGAGATATTTACAAAGAAATACAGTTTTCTAAATTTTAATATCATACCTTAACTTTTTTGCCAGCAACACGACAGTTACATAGCAGCAACACGGCAGTACAACACTAACTGGGCTGGCTATTAGTAACATAAAAGTCTTTGCTAGCCATTGTGTGCGTTGGCTCTCGACCTCGTACTCACAACGCTGCGCATTCTTTTTCTGTTCTGGAGGCTTTGATAAAAATGAAGTCGACACACAAATACTGAGAGGCTCAGGGTGCGGTCAAACAATAAACACAAGTTATAATGAATGAGGCACACACATTTCAGAATCTGACTCCAATAAATACCTCACATTTTACAATCTAATGGGCGTTTACTTTACTCATTCAAACCATTGGTCAACAAGGAAGAGTTCTGTGGGTTGTTTAGTGACTTCCCCTGATTGGATGAACAAAGACTTGAGTACTCTGAGGGGGGTTCATGTTACACCTTTGTGGTCTTCAAAGGACTAAAATAACTGAGCTTACTTTTATGACACCAAATAGTATATGTTAAAACTAACCAGAATGTGAATGCATGATTGCTTTGAATAAGAATAAAAGGTTAAATAATGCACACAAGTAAACATATAAATGTAAGTACATAACTCCATCTTCATCTTCCTCCTGTGCACTGAAATCATGGAAGTCTTCACCCTCAGTGTCGGATATGAATAGGCTTAGATACACTTCGCCACGCACCTTATCAGTCTTCGTTGTCCCTTTCACTGTCTCTCATAATGAGGCAAATTCACTCCTGAGCTTGTGCCGTGCTCTTCGTCACGCAACAGACCGACTTTTCAAACCCGTTGGTGATAGTGGATTTTTTTCACACTGCTCCACTCTGTCAGGATCCACTGGCAGACTTGTGCAAGAGTTGCTCTTCGCATGTGGCCAGTTTTGGTAAACGATCTCTTGCTGCTGATCATCCAAGCCTCCCATTCAACTCGTTCGATACATTTTCCATGATGCCAGTCTGTTAATTATACTCATGCACAAAGCACAAAGTACAAAGTGGATTTAACTCTGTTAATACACACAGAACAACCCCTTGGGATTAAGAACATTTTATTTATACAATGGACTCCACCTCTGTCCTTAATTAAAGCAGTAATGAAAGAAGAAAGTGCATACACCAGATGAAACAAAATCAAACATGAGAAAAGCTAGTCGGTCAGTCTGTAAATTAAGTAGTCTGTCAGCAAATCAGTCTGCCAAACATCTAGCCAGCCAGTCAATCAAGGCAGTCAGGTGAAGTGGGTAGGCAGCCAGGCTCTGCGTAATGTGTCATATTTTTCTTGGTCTTACTACATAAATCAATGATTAGTGCAAAACTGTGACTCAATAATAACAATATGCAAGGTGGCAAATACCTTGTCTAAACAAACACAAATATGCACTCCAGTGAAGGTAACAAACAAAAGGATTCCTTAGGTTTATGAGCACCACATCTTTACAATAGACATCAGGTCAAAGACATTAATGGGCCAATCAACAATGTGCATATAGATGAAGTTTTCAAATGTAGACCAATTTGCCAAAATATATTATTGCATAAAAACAAAAAGAACATGGCATGCTTTTAGTTACTGTAATCTGGTAGCAGCAATCTTGGCAGGAAAACAAGACAGGGGGACAGACAGGCAGGCGGGCGGGCAGGCAGGCAGGCAGGCAGGCAGGCAGGCAGGCAGGCAGGCAGGCAGGCAGGCAGGCAGGCAGGCAGGTAGGCAGACAGACAGACAGACACAAACACATGCACCCCCATATACTTTCATACTTGTAGTTTAGTGCAATATACACTCAGCCAGACGTAGCGTTATTTTACTGTCTGTCATTGTGTTGTACATGAAAGTGTGCAGACGAAGTAAATGAGATGTATTGAACATTTCAAGGCTTTATGTCTTTTTGACAGTTCATTGCAATCCTTCCATATACAGCAATACTTTAAGTACATCATGAGATAATACACTTACTCACGGCCTAATGCAAATTATGTCCAAAGTTTGCTGGGCAAAAGTTGTTGTTTTTGTTGTTTAAGATGGCGCACTCTCGTGGAAGGAGGCAGAAATGCAGAGGAAACTACGGCAGCTTAGATAAACCTAAATCGTGCGGTTTTAAAAATTGTATGCAACATTTTTAACCAGAAAAGTTTTGGCTCAAAATCGATCAATCGAACAGCCTCACCGCATCGTTACTAAAAAAAACAAAAAAAATATGCCAAGTCAACAAAAGGTAAATGGAGAGTACTTATATAGTGCATTTATCTGCATGGTTTCCATGCCCAAAACACTTTACATTAGCATACATTCACCCGTTCACGCACACATTCACACAACTATAGTGCCAAATGGTTACAGAGACGTGTCATACAAGACAACCCCACAACTTCCATAGCCTTGAGGAGCTCCAAATGGATGTCATCCAGAACCGGGGCCCTGACACCAATGAGCTTCTTTACTCCTTCAGTGACTTATACTGTGGAGATTGGAGGGCCTGCTTCAGAGTTGCCAGATTCTTCTTTCTTATGGGAAGACGGATCGGTGGACTTGAGAAGGTTTGTAAAGTATTCTTTCTATTGACTTAAAGGACTCATCTTTTTCACTTTAGCTGGCACCTCTGTAATTTTTCTATACCCAAGTTGATATTAAAGCCTGAGTTATGCTACTGCGTTACGGTGACAGAGAAGCGACTACGGCATCAATGAGCATTCAATAGTTCTGCGGCGTTGCTCTGTAATTCACCGTCAAGCCACTAAAGGGGTGTGGCGTTGTGTTTGTAGGGTTTTGGGGGACTCTTGACGACTTCTAGTTTTCTTCTGGATACACTGGTATGCTAAAATGCTAGCGGAGATAAAACGCCTGAATGTGGAACAACAAATATTGATCATACAAATGTTGAGGCGCACGCGACGCAGAAGACTGTTTCAGAGGGGGCCTGTCGGACTGTTTTTGCTGTCACATTATGAATTCTAGCCTCGGGTGGAAGCCAGCAAGCTATGGCGGCTAGCTTCAAACTGGCGTGGAGCACTGTGTCCAGCGTTTTGTCCGAGGGCTGCAAAGAATTGTGGACAGCCCTCCAGCCCGATTTTTTTTCTGCATGTCCTACAACCAGCCAGTGGGAAGCCATAGCAAATTTCTGGTGGCTATGGAACTTCCCAAACTGCGTTATAAGCCTTGATGGTAAACACGTTATTATAAAAGCACCGAGGCACTCTCAATCACTGATTATGTATCTAGTGTGTGAACTGTCTAGTTGAAAATTAAACATCAAAACAACTCTTTTGACACCAAACCTGTGCTTTATTCTTCATATACTTGAAGTTTAACTCACGTAAATAAGTCAGAGACTCACAGCAAGCATATGTACACAATATAAGAGAGTAATAAAATACACCTTGTGTCAAGTAGGGTTCATGCCCCCGATGATTTATGACTTTGACCTCTGTGACCCCGCCCCCTTTGATTGTAGTCCTTTGATCTCTATTGATGATGACAGATGATTGATGACCCCTCCCCCCTTTCTCCTTTGATCGTGGTCCTTTGATCTCTATTGGTGCTGACAGGTGATTGATGACCCCCCCCCCCCTTTATCCCTTTGATCGTAGTCCTTTGATCTCTATTGGTGCTGACAGATGATTAATGACCCCAGCCCCCCTTTACCCCTTTGATCGTAGTCCTTTGATCTCTATTGGTGCTGACAGATGATTAATGACCCCCGCCCCCGGACCCCTTTTGATCGTAGTCCTTTGATCACTATTGGTCATGGCAGATGTTTAACAACTTTGAAGTTTAGCGCATGCGTGCTAGGCGTGTTATGGGTTATGTCCGTACATGTCCCCCCTAGAAAAAAACGTAGTGTGTGGAGGGGGCGTGTTTAGCGCATGCGTGCTAATGCGTGTTCCGGGGACATGTCCGTACATGTGAATCGGAAGTAGTAGGGCGTGTTTAGCGCATGCGTGCTAATGCGTGTTCCGGGGACATGTCCGTACATGTCCTAACGAAGAATCGGAAGTAGTAGGGCGTGGCTAGCGCCTGGGCTAGTCGTAGCCAAAGCGAGCTAACCGGCATTCTCAACAAGCTACCGTGAGGGGAGCCATGATTAACGAGACGTGTGTTAACATTAGCCGGGAACGACCCAATGCGGTCACGGGTGCCCCCCGCAAAATGCAGATGTACCTAAGGCGTGTGCAATACCCGCCTAGTGAGGAGCTGGAAGAGGTTAGACCTTTACCTGACTCAGGATCATGGGGGTTCCGGTTCAACTATGCGATGGGTGAGCTGTGTTTCTTCAGTAAATATGAGGACAACGACAACATGCTGCCGGCTGACATAGGCATGCTTAATTCTAATGATTGGGGTGTTATAAAGGACCTCATACCTGGTGTGTTGGATAAGTGTTTATCTTCATCGGATGCGTGGGAAGATTTGAGCTTTGTTTGGCTCTCCAGAAATTCAAACAGTGGACGGTGGTTCTTCAGAGTGAAGATTAAGTTACAAGAGGGTTTGGAGAAGGAAGATGATCAAAGCGTCTGTCATGATGAGTTGGAATTCCAGTTAGAATCATTTAACAGCGAATGCGGAGTGTTTATGATCATCATGGCGGTCCCTCTGTTAGATTGGAATGATCTGATGAGGGAGTTCTCCGTGAGAATCTCCGCCCTCTTCCAAAGCAGCCGTCTTTGGCATAATGAGGTGGGCGTTAAAAAGGCGTTAACGTTTGTGTAGCCAACCTCGCGGTACAAAGTTATTTTTTTTAAAAAGAGAAGCCCCACCCCAACCACGCCCCCCGCCTCCAATAACACCACACCCCCTTTTCATGTATATATACCACAGATTGGCGGGGCACATAGCTCACTCCAAACCTACAACGGAGCCGCTTATATCACTTTTTTGAAGGAAACTCCATGATGCCTGGATCCAGACCGACTCGGAGACGTTTGTCCACCATCTGGACACCGTTTGAAACGGATCGTGGAGTAGTGTTTGAGGACGATATGGAATCTAATACCCCACTACTCGCCAGTACTTGGACGGAGAGCGTTACCTGTGATGGGCCTGAACTCGTCAACCCTACCGCTGAGGATGGCGAAACACAGCAAGCTGATCCTGAGCCATCATCGGCCATCGGGACGGACGATCCCCCACTACCGATGCATGCGTCAGGGGTGAGATCAGCCGCTACCAGGTCTGAGGACTCTTCACAGCCAGAGTTGACTGAGAACGTCAACCCTAACGCCGAGGATGGGGAGACACAGCAAGCCGATTCCATGCCGTCGTCCCCCCTCTGGCCGCCTGAGGCTCCACCACCTGTGCGCACTCTGCGACTCATGAAGAGGTCAGCGGATTCTGATGGCACACCAGCGGGGTCGTCTAACTCTGAAGAGACAGCCCCTCCTTCAAAGGCATCGGTAGAACCTCTCTCGGGTGAGCACCCATCCTCCCCTTTAAAAGAGACCCCGCCACTTGAGACACCCCCTCAACCACATTACTTGGCACCTTCCGAGTTCTTCAAGGAGGCGGAGGATGGCGAGCTTATTTTTCGAGAGACTCAAAAAGGTTGGCTAATGCTTAACGAATATGATTGCATTAAGAAAACAATTTACCATCTACTTAGTAGAGTGTTAGAAAAACACATGGAATCTGAGTGCTATGGTTGCCAGGTGAACCACCCCAGTCAAAAAGAGCATGCATGTCTCTATATAAACGAAGACTATTATTATAACAATCATTTCCACTTTGTGATTCGACATTTGTACACGCCAAACTTTTTTCCGAGCATCCAATTCATGCTGAACCTGTTCGAGTATAAGGCCGAGCTTAAAAAAGTGGAAACCGCGGCGGAGATAATTCTCCTGGAGCTCGAACAGGCTAAGAATATCTCTGATAAGGTCTCTGAGGTGAACGCAAATTCATTTACCACTGAAATCAAACGTGCCCTGGATCAATACTACTTTAGAGTCTGAGGATGGGGAACAACAGATCATGCCAGTCAACAGAGCCTGTTCCGACATGTAATCGGGACGAACCTTCTACAACGTGTGATCAGGACGACCCTCCCCCGACATTTGATTGGAAGGACATAGATCAGGACGACCCTCCCCCGACATTTGATTGGAAGGACATATTGGACAGAACTATTAGTTATGACTCTAACTCAACCGGAGATGAACAAGTAGAGAAATTACTGACTGTAATGCGCAAAGTTAGACCTTTGTCTAATTTGCTTTTCAATCTACCATGGGAATCTATGGTGAAAGATTGTGTAAGCGTCAGTAATCCAAGTGTAGCCACAACAGTACAAACTATTTTCAACAACTGGGATACTCAGATCACTACAGGTCATTTGAAAACTATTATCACATTGTTTGTTGATTGTATCAAATACTGTCTTGAAAATAATCAACCTTTAGACATAGAGAGAGAATTGACAGCCTTTCAAAATATTATAAAGTTAAATGTGAAACCTCATACACTAGCCGAGGCTGCATATGATATTTTCTCTTGATTGTATTGTATCAAGTATTTGTACTCCTTGTCACCATGTACTCATTAAAAAAAAAAATCTTGTGTCTCTGTGTGTCTGTATAAAATCCACAAAGTCCATGACACTAGTTCATTTATCACCATGGCTCTGAAGAGGCGTATGAAGAAGCTATACTATGACCCCACCCACCCAGCTAGTTTTGGGGGTGTGGAAAGGCTCCATCGAGGTTTGCAAGAGGAAACAGGAGAAAAAATAAACAGAGATAGAGTCAAGGATTTTTTAGCAGGCCAAGACAGTTACACGTTACATAAATCTGCCAGAATTAACTTCCCGAGGAATAGGGTTTTTGTCTCAAGAGCATTAAATCAGTTCCAATGTGATTTGGTTGATCTTCAAAATTTAGCCGAATTTAACGACGGCTTTAGATATATATTAACAGTCATCGATGTGTTTTCCAAAATGTCTTATGTCAGGACTTTAAAAAGCAAAAAGGCCTCAGAGGTGACCGAGGCATTCCAATCTGTTCTTTTAGAGAGCGGCATTCCACAGAAAATACAAACTGACGATGGACGCGAGTTTTTCAACAAGGTCTTCCAGAGGCTGATGAAAAAACATAATATTACACATTTTGCTACTGCCAGCGATCTGAAAGCGTCCACCGTCGAGAGATACAACCGGACTCTAAAGACCAGGATGTGGCGATATTTTACCGCTAAAAATACCCGTCGCTACATCGATGTCCTCCAAGACCTTGTATCGAGTTATAACGATAGTTATCATTCTAGTATTAAAATGAAACCTATCCAAGTTAACGCTGAGACTAGTCCTCAGGTTTTTCGGAATCTTTATGGAGACCTGACCTGTACAATTAGCAAAATGAAATTTAAAACAGGAGATATTGTCAGAATTTCAAAATTGCGAGGAATATTTGATAAGAAATATGAGCAAAGCTTTACAAATGAACTGTTTACTGTGAAAGAATGCCTACCACGAACCCCGCCTGTTTATAAACTGGCGGATTACGATGGAGATTTGATACAAGGCTCATTTTATGAAAGCGAACTTCAGAAAGTTAGGATAACAAAAGATCATATTTTCCACGTCGATAAAATTCTAAAGAGACGTGTGATTAATGGAAAAAGACAATTCCTAGTTCAATGGAAAAATTGGCCATCAAAATTTAATCAATGGGTCGATGCGGATCAAGTTATAGACATATAAAACAAATTAACAAACGCATTCGTCATCATTCAACCTCATGGACCCGAATCTAGTTGACGGGTTCTATGTAACGCTGCCTTCAAACGCCAGTGCCTCTGTCTATACAGATAATACAATTTCCCAATACAGAGTTAACTTAGCAAGTCATATAAATTTAAATTCCAATTGGGAAGTCGCCATAACAGAGATTTCCTATCCGCATACTTGGTTCAACGTGCCAGAAGAAGAGGCATCATTTGATGTTATAGACGTTTGGCATCATGGTCGTCCCAAACCCGGCGAGAGAGTGATTACCGAATATGATGAAAGAAAAATTAAAACTCTATTCTTAACAGAAGGGTATTACAACGATCCCGAGACAATCGGGAAAGAGTTTGAAAAAATCTTGAAAGATAATTTTGAGGTTGACATTAAAATAGCATACGCCAGGAACGTGGGGAGATTTTTTTTCACAGGAACTGGGCGTTTCAGAATCCGGCTCAGGCCACCGGTATCATATATATTTGGACTCTTGGCGGACGAATGGTATACTTGTGGACCCCATTGGACCGCAGCCACGCACCCCGCCGATATTAGGGCTGGTCTTTACCATTTCTACATATACACGGACTTGATTCAACACCAAACGGTCGGCGACACCCTAGCCCCGCTACTAAGGACTATTCCAATAACGGGGGAGCACCAAGAAACAGTTTTTAAAACGTTTAACCCGCCTTACTATCTTCCACTTAACAAAAGACACATTGAGGACATAGCGATAGAAATTAAAACTGATCAGAACAAACCAGTCCCCTTCGCTTACGGCAAAGTAATTATCACGCTCCATTTTAGACCAAAGTGAGAAAATGGTGGTGTTAGCAACACACCCGGACCTTTACCGCCTAGTGGATTATTACGAAAGCCAGGCTGGAGGGGCGTTACCTGGGTTCCACGGGTCACCAATTCAATATGGAAGAGGTCTGGGTTCCATCTTTGCCAAGCTGTTCCGATTTGTAACTCCGCTCCTTAGGAGAGGTTTCAGCATGGCGAAACCACACCTCCAGACAGCCGCTAAAAACATAGCGACGGACGTCGCAGGGCGCGTGATGGAAAGGATTCAGAAAAAGCCAGATCCACAGGAAGGCTCCGGTATCATGACCCTGGCACGCAGACCTCATAAATCACCTGCAAGGAGACTCGTTAAAAGGGGGCGTCGACCTGTGAAGTCACGTAAAAAGCGTGCGAGTGCATCTAGACCGAGATCAGTTTCCAGAAGGAAGCGTCGAAGAAGCCACGCGGACATCTTCTCCTAACCCCTTCATACCAAATGGCGCTCGCACACCACCGTTCACATGAATGCACTCTGGCCGAATTGGATTTGTTTGCCCCACCCCTTACGCAATTATCGATCGAAGGGAGTCAATATGTGGAGATGCTCCCGATCTCGGCCCTTACCGAAGACGGCCCCATCGAGTTTTTTGTTCCTGGCGATGGTTCTAAATATCTGGACCTCGCGGACACCCTGCTTCAGCTCCAATTACAGGTGACAAACGCCGATGGATCCCGTTTACCTGCGGCGGAGAAGGTGGGGCTTATCAATTACCCACTTAACACCATATTCTCCCAAGTTGATGTTACTTTGGCAGACAGATTGATATCTCAGTCCAGTTCGACACACCCTTATCGATCCATGATAGAAGCTTTATTAAACTTTTCGGACGCTTCTTTGAAGAGCCAGTTCACAGCCGGTATGTTTTTCAAAGATAAAAGTGGACAAATGGACACCACTGACCTTACTGGCGACGCTGTGAATGAGGGTTTGGTGAACCGAGCGCAGAGGGTTGCTGGCTCCAGATCATTTTATGTCATAGGCCCTCTACATGCCGACATATTTTTTTGTGAACGACTCCTGTTAAACAATGTGGACTTACGCGTCAAACTCATCAAGGCCAACAATGATTTCTGCTTCATTTCACCGGCTAACAGCGATCATAAGTTAAAAATATTGAGCGCTTCTTTATTTGTCAAAAGGGTCGCTGTGTCTCCAGCTGTTTCTCTGGGACACGAGGCTGCACTCCGCAAAGAGAACGCTTTGTACCCCCTGTCACGTATTAACGTAAAAACGTACTCTATCCCTCAACAATCTCGAACGTGTCAGCAAGATAACCTTTTCCTCGGACCAATGCCTCGTTATGTCGTAGTTGGCCTAGTTGCACACACGGCGTTCACGGGTCGTCGAGAAAGTAACCCTTTCAACTTTGCTAATTATAACATGGAGTATTTAGCTCTGACGCAGGAAGGAAGACAAATCCCCTCGAAACCTTTTCAACCACAATTTTCCGAAAGGAATGCCGCTCGCGAGTTTTATAATTTGTTTACGTCTACAGGCAGACATTTGAAGGATCTGCCTCTCTGTATTGATCACGAGGATTTCATGGACGGCTATGCTCTATATGTGTTCAATTTGAGCGCTAACGACGACACATCTGCATTATCGACTGTGTCTAACGGTAGTGTCAGATTGGAGATGAGATTCAAAGCTCCACTGCCTCACACAGTCACACTTATTGTCTACGCATGCTATGACTCTATTCTGGAAATAGACTCAAAACGGCAAGTACTGGTGGACTATTACTGAGAGATGGACGGGAGAGCCCTGGAAACTCTGATGACCCGCCTCCAGGGGAAGTTATTTGGAGGTGTCTACGCCTCTGATGAGTTAAACTCTTTAACCCCCACCCCGGCGAGACATTTTATTGTAAACACCCACCCGCGTAGCCAACCGGGGGAGCACTGGCTCGCCTTGACCTTGGAGGAGAATAATGTGGCAACATTCTTTGACGCCTATGGCCTGCCTCCAGATTTGGACTATTATCCCCCGAGTATCATCTCTTTTTTGGAAAAACACGCCAACCGAATAATATACCACACCTACCAACTACAGAACGAGCTCTCAATCGCATGTGGTCAACATTGTGTATATTACTTAATTCAGCGAGGCTGCGGCCTTTCATTTCATGATGTATTAGCTTGCTATAGCGATGACACACTTAAAAATGACTCCATGGTATCTACTTTTGTTAAACGTCATCAAATGTTTACCTATGATGCATGCTATGGTCAGCGATCATGCTCGTTGCAAAAGTTTAAAAAATGTCATTGTCTGTAAACGCTTGACTTTTTACAAACATTTTATTCAATAAATGAAAAAAAAAAACAGAATATTTTCTCGTGTGCATTACTCATTTAATCCAATCCACTTGTGAGGCGACGACCTCTCTCTCTTCGCTCTTCTTTTTTTTGGATGCGCCTTAGGCTGGTCGTTAAACTCCAAACCGTCGTCAAGTTTTAATCGTCGGAACTGTTCACGAGCATGCGGATTCGAGATGGAAGTCTCGGGGATGTTTAATTCACGCAGTGTATGCAGGAACTCATCCCAACCTCTAGGGGGGTGTATCATGACTGTTTTTCCAGTAGATGTCAGATGTTTGAGGAGATCAATCATGTGCGAGCCGATAATGGGTCTACCTCGGAATATGAATTCGTTTCGCGATGTCCAGCTTTTATCATTGTCGACAAATTTTTTTAACACAAATAGAGCGTTTTTGCGATAACTGATTGGAAAGTTTTGCACCAGATCATGCCATGGCTCCTCCTCCTTCTTTACAACCGCTCCTTCTCCATCAACGCTTGTGTTGTGTTGGTAAGTCGCTGTGGGGAGGGTCAATGTGACATTCCGAGGCTCCTTCTCCCCTTGTTTCAAAAGACTTAAGTAACGTTGCATCAGAGCTTCATACTTTTTAATTTTATCGTATTGACTCAAAGAGCGATTCTCTAGAACCTCTCTCATTTTTATATCCAGATCATGCTCGGCTTTCTGCCGAATGTTGGGCTCTGTGTTCCTCAGCCGTTCTAGTTGTTGTGGGGAAATCAAAAACATTTTGTCCGCTGTTCTGAGGGTCATGTTTATCAGTCTTTTCTGATCAAACCACCTATAACACTACCCAGGACAGGAGCCAGTGTTGCCAACAAAGGGAAAATAAAACCGCCTTTCTGCTGCAAGGCAGCTCTTTTTCTTTTCAAGCTTTTTCTCCTGTCGGCCAGTAGACGGATCACCGTCCTTTGTTTTTTCAGCTTTTTGAGTTGTGTTGACGTAAGAGGAATGTTCCCACGTACAAGGTTAAGGGCAATTTCACACAACGCTTTGACCAGACTGTCTGGACTTCGTTTCAGTATGTCCTTACGTTTCTCAGGTTTGGCCTGAAAAAGCGCTTTGAGTAGAGGGGCGTTGGTTTTTAAGAGAGTAGACATGCTAGGCCTTAGAAATATACACGGTAGGCCACTGATGAGGAAGCACACCTGTCCTCAGTCTGTATCGTTCTGGACAGTTTGGGGTGAGATCTACAATTAAGTAGCCGTGAGGTACACGTGTGGCATCTTCATAACATTCTAAAAAATACTTTTTCTTGGAAGGGAACATCTGGTTGGCCAACACACTTGTCTGCAGTTGATCTCGAGGATTTTTAAACAGTATGATATAATTACTATTTAAGCTGATAGTGCGGCTATATTTGCCTTGATGAAATATGTTTTGAGTCAAAAGAATCACACTCTTGTTACAATGATGTCTGTATTGTGTAAATAATCTAACCACTTCTGGGTGGTCCAAGGCTTGAAAAATGACATCATCTAGAATTATGAGATGGCTTTGGTTTGTTGGAAAGAGTCTCTCGTCCTCGAATGAATCAGGAATGCCTTTCAAAAATTGAATTTCTTTATTTTGTTCCTTCAGCTCTAAATACATGGGTTGCATTGAAGTGTAAATCCAAACAACATTTTCAGGCACATATGTCATCACATGGTTACAATTCTCCAAAAGCTTCTTGACAAAAAACGTTTTCCCAGCCCCGCTAGGGCCTGCTAATAAAATAGAGCATGGCATTTGGAAGCGGGGGTCGAAACCAACCTCAGACATTTCCATTTCCTTAATAGCCAAAAGGAAGAGTTTTACCGCCGGCTAATAACCGTCGTTTGTCGTACACGACTTTAAATGTTTTCTGAAATGATTTATTTCTTAGCTCAAACGACTTTTTGTCACGCACAATGATGTGTTGCGGAGTGTTTATAGTCCTGGGGGTGCCAACGCCACAGTGATCGACATACCCGTCGACCAAGTCCTTTATAGTATCAAAATTCACACGCTGTGAACAAGCATAAGTCTGAGTGATCCCCTTGACTTTTATTACTGTTTTTTTGGTTTGTCTCGTCTGATACGCGTACGATTTTGGACCGGCAGAGACGAATTCCTCGATGGAATCGTTAGCTAGCTCATCCGTCAAATCGCCAAGATAATTACCTAGAGGGAGGGGCTCTTCTCCAGGACCAACTACATAGATGAGAGAGTCAGTGTCCGAATACAGGACATTTTCCTGCAGTTTTTCCAAATATTCGTACATGACTAATCGAGCGTGCGCAGTTGTCATGCATGCGACAAAAACATTGGAAGTTGCAGAGGGCGGGGCAATGTTTTTTTTGTTAAAGTTGTACTGAATCATGGCTACATCCTTGTTAATAAAACCAAAGTATTTGATCTCATACATCCCCGAGAACAAAATTTTGAAAAACTCTGCAGCCTTTTTGACAAAATGGGTTTGATTCAAGTTACTCCTTTGACCAAATTTCCCCCAAAGACTGTTCAGACACAACTTTGCAACCTGTCTCTTTCCCGGATTGAGTCCGATGGAGTCGATGTCTAGTTGTATTCCTTGATTTGCTTGGTAGTCGCAAATGTATTTCTGCTTGTCGGCCTGACTAACAACATTGGTCGGAAAACCAGACGCTTCTTGTTTCCCCTTGAGAAACGTTTTTATATATCCTTCAAAGACCTCGCTGCTGGTCTTTTCAAAATGCCAGACCTCCATTACACGAGCTAATCTGTAACCCAACTCAACAGCTTTGTTCATTTCGAGAGTGACCCACACGCCGGTCAGGGCCCTCGATTCATCATCATGTTTGCAGTCATCAGACTGGTTGTTTATTTCCGCACATGTGCGGCATAGTGTAAACACGAGTTTGCCTTTAGCAGTTTTGTAAGGGAGCACCGGGAAATACAGTTTTCGCGGCGGGTAGACTTTAGCTCTAATGAAACCAAAGTACTTGGTTACATCAGCCTCAAAATTGTTGTGGATAATAATCGGATGTCCGATCGCATATTTTTTTGAGGCGTTTACAAAGGGGTACAGGCTAGTGACATCAACATAAAGTATTTTCTGATCGGGACCAGCAGTGTGTCTTAACACAAAGGCATTTGTCCTACCGCCAAAGAGAGCTTCACGGGGATCTAGCGGTTTGGGGAAATCAGAGTTGTGTAAGAACTCCCGGATAGCGGGGTTCTCACATTTCAGTTTGTTCCATTCGTGCTCTTTCATGATCGTTAGCCGGACTCCTGGCACCGACTTCAATGCCGCCAACTTTTCCTCATTTGCCTCATGAAGCTCACGAAAGGGTCTTTGCGTCATCGGACAAATCGCCGACGGTTCAAAACAATCAGGACAGCCGTGAAAATAACAGCCATCAAATTCCCAAACATGAATCGTACCATCCGCCCCTAAGGCGTGGCCGTCAACAAAAAAACCACCCACCTTACGTTCGCCTGTGTTCAAGGCATGTTCGATGAATATTCCTCTATCATGCGACACCCATTCTAAATATTGTATGGACGCGTGTGAGTAGGACTTATGCCGACGTCTGTAATTGTCAGGGGATGGTATAGCCAAAGTGTCGGCCTGTAAGAATTTTGTACGGAAGACTTTCATGCAGGCCGAGGCTATCGTGACACTGTTTAGAGGATCCACATCTGTTTCTTTCAAAAAAGCATCTCTGAACAGCCGACAACCAATAGCTAAAATGTCCACATCGTTCTGACAGTACATTAGCGCCTCCTTGCGGAAATCGAATGTACCGTGACATTCTTTTCGGTACCAATCAAGGAATTTCTCCCGTTCGATCTCTGACATGCGGTCTATGCTGTAAAATTCAGGGGCTGGGTAGGGCCCTACATAATTCAGGTTCTCTTGGGAGCTGAATAAGTGAGGGAAATACCCCTTCATTTTGTCTTCATACCCCAAAGTTTTAGGCATCGAAGACAACTTCATCATTAAGAAGGACAAGGAGTCAATAAATTTTAAGCCATACCGAGTCTCGGTAAAACATATAATTTTACTACCCTGCATGATAGGGGACAGACCGACACCCAGATCCAACATTTTTGAAATCAATAAATAAGCGTCAAAAGCTCGAGCATTGTGGGCCACGAAGATGTAATTTTCAAATTTTTTTTGTCTAAAATGTAGGATAAATTGACGACAACAATCAACCCCGTAAAAGCATTTGTTCTCTCCTGCAAATGATTTTGTGCACACCAAGAAAGCTGTGTGTACCCCCTCATTTGATAAAAAAGTCTCAAAGTCGTAAAAGACTATGTTCTGATTTGGTGCCTGGGGTTTCAGGGTTTGGATAAAGCAAAGGTGTCTATCATTGACAATGTTGGCTGTCACCAATGGGACCCTACAAATTTGGCATTTAGGGACAGGACATCTGTGTTGTCTGGCTTTCTTGTACATATTAACGTAGAATGTCTGACCACATTTCTCACATTTCTTGTATCTGGAGCATCTGCTCCCCCATTCGCCATGGGACGTTTTAACAACTTCTTTATGCTTAGCGTAGCAAATCTTGTTGTAACAAACGTTATTACAGTCTGTGCATTTGGTATAATCCACCGATCGTTGACGGCATTCGGGGTCTTTACATAAATGACAATAGAATGCACACCTGTGAATGTTGGCATTCGCGTGACCTTTATAACAGAAATAGCAGAAGTAGGCGTGACCCAGAAATTGTGCTGGAGATTTCACGCCATAAAAATGATTCTGAATTAGAGTCAACACCAAAGTGTTTGGATTTTTGACAAAATCAGTCTCGAAATGCTTCATCGGCATATCCGAGTCATCAGGCCTGTACAAGACAACTATTTTACGATTCAGGTGTTGTTCAAATTTGTGAATGTCAGCAAACCCCGCAGCAGTTTGTTCACTCAGACCTATGGCTGTATGGAGTTCACGAGCCTTTTGTATTAAGGCATTTGTGGGTAACGATTTGTCTAACATATATGCTAACGCCATGGCTAAACATAGTTGATTGTTTTGAGGAAGTGGGTCATACAGGTACCGTCGTTTTTTGCGAACAATCTCACAATCGAGCATGTGTGTCAACTTTCTCCTAACCCCGCCCCTTTGATCTTTAACGATGTTGACCACCATCTCCAACTCAGTATTGCAGAGGATTTGGTAATTGGATTGTACAAGTCGATCGATCACATTGTGAAAACCATGAAGGATTATTTCAGGGTCATCGGTGGCATTTAAGACGACATGTTGCTGAACATTGTCACCGACCACCTCAATTTGAATAATGTCACCAGGTTGTGTAATTGCAACCACATGATCAGCCTGTCGCTGAACATTTTCCATTATGTCGTTGTAAAAGCTGACAAAATCAGGAGAATCGGCGACCCTCGACGGTGTCAATATCTGTCTCAATTCGATATTGTTAAATTTTGGTCTTACTGTTTCGCTTGCACCCCCTATTTGTGTGTCCGAGTCAGTTTGCTCCTGCGTGTCAGCTTGTACATCATTGTGCATGACACTGTCAGTTTGCTCCTGCGTGTCAGCTTGTACATCATTGTGCATGACACTGTCAGTTTGCTCCTGCGTGTCAGCTTGTACATCATTGTGCATGACACTGTCAGTTTGCTCCTGCGTGTCAGCTTGTACATCATTGTGCATGACACTGTCAGTTTGCTCCTGCGTGTCAGCTTGTACATCATTGTGCATGACACTGTCAGTTTGCTCCTGTGTGTCAGCTTGTACATCATTGTGCATGACACTGTCAGTTTGCTCCTGTGTGTCAGCTTGTACATCATTGTGCATGACACTGTCAGTTGATTCGTTTGGAACATTGCTCGGTTGATTAAGTTGTATTAAAGCGTTTTGTAAAGGCTGAAAGAAATCGACAAAATCATCTATTGATCGAATGGCTACAAATGGATCATCTGAATCAATCAGCGTGTCTGGGTTGTGTTGCTCAAATGCCATCTCATTGTTTACCTGATTCACATTGTTTATTCCGCTGACAATATCCAACAGTTCGTAAGGTATATCAGGCTGTGACACCATTTGCTCGTTTATTTGATTGATAAAATCTTGAAATTCACACGGTATGTCAGGAATAGAATCATCCATTTTTAATCAGGATAGCAAATCAGACAAAATAATATGAATAATATCGACCTCTCGCTTCGTCAATAATGAATCCAAACGGGGTGCCAGGTTCCCGAGGAAGCTCATGCGGCCCGCTCCTGATGAGACGTGGAATTATAACTGCAAAGTTAAGAAACACATATCAGCTTGCAATTGTACAAATTCATTACATTTTCATTATGAAGTATGACATATACGTTCAATAAGGATAGATTAATAAAATATATAAATTCATTATTAAGGTCAACATACAGCTTAATAACAGGTAGATTAAATAAGAATCACACAATGTTTTGCATTTTTTTATTCAAAGCACTGCAGTAAGCGTTCCCCTCGCCTTTTTCTTGGTCTGCGTAGCGTTCCCATCTTGGAATGTGTGCGCACATACACACACACGCACGCACACACGCACATCCCTCCTCTTTCTTTTTCTCCTTCCTTAACATGTGCGCTAGGAAATGTGGACATTTTTCTCACTATACTATTGAATTTCATTTTCATCATTAAAAAAACACTGTCTCTTACCGTTTGGTTGAACGAATAACTCATCAATCTGCGCAGTTGCATCTACAAATAGAGGGGAATTTTATAATTAATAGGACATGTAGAACATAATAGAGGGAAAATATATAATAAAATATTCTTACCCGCAACTAACACATGCGCTGGGGCGGCTTAAGAAAAAATAAAAAATATATAAATAAATGATAATTTCATTAAGGGTAGATTAATAAAAAGTGAATACATATTCAATACAAAATCATTATTAAGGGCAACATACAGCTTAATAACAGGTAGATTAAATAAGAATCACACAATGTTTTGCATTTTTTTATTTAAAGCACTGCAGTAAGCGTTCCCCTCGCCTTTTTCTTGGTCTGCGTAGCGTTCCCATCTTGGAATGTGTGCGCACATACACACACACGCACGCACGCACGCACACCCCTCCTCTTTCTTTTTCTCCTTCCTTAACATGTGAGCACACACACACACACACACACACACACACACACACACACACACACACACACACACACATGACCCCACACACACCCACACCCTCACGTCTTTCTCCTTCCTTAACAAGTGCGTTAGGAAATGTGGACATTTTTCTCACTATACTATTGAATTTCATTTTCATCATTAAAAAAAACTGTCTCTTACCGTTTGGTTGAATGAATAACCCATCAATCTGCGCAGTTGCATCTACAAATAGAGAGAAATTTTATAATTAATAGGACATGTAGAACATAATAGAGGGAAAATATATAATAAAATATTCTTACCCGCAACTATTGCAGGTTTTGGGGCGGCTTAAAAAAAATAAAAAATATATAAATAAATGATAAAACACATTTCATCATTAAAAAAAAACTGTCACTTACCGTTTGGTTGAATGAATAACTCATCAATCTGCGCAGTTGCATCTACAAATAGAGGGGGATTTTATAATTAATAGGACATGTAGAACATAACAGAGGGGAAAATATATAATAAAATATTCTTACCCGCAACTAACACCTGCGCTGGTGGTGCGTATCGAATCACCGAGGGGGTAAATATAAAATTCTCACCAACTAAGATGGCTGGCTCATCGACAGCTTAAAAAAATGATAAAACACATTTCCTTGTAAATGAATAATTTGTTTTAGAAAAAAAAAAGGCTTACCTTCTGATTTAATGAATATGTCAGTTTGTGTAGAGGCATCTGTAATATGAATTTATAGAAATGTTATAAGGTTAAGTATTGGATAATCGATGGGGAAAATATTGAAATTCTCACCTGCTAAGTATGCTGTTGCTGCTGTTTAGAAAAATGATAAAACACAGTTTACATTTCGTTCTAATGAATAATTTGGTTTTAGAAAAAAAAGCATACCTCTTGGTGGAGTGGATAGGCCATTAGATTGTGAATAATAGCCACTGTCCTCCTCACTTGATCGCGATAATGGCCTACGCCAGTCGTGCGGCTGTATGTCGTTATCCGAAGTCGATTGCGAAGAATAATTAAGATCAGCCTCCGAATCACCAAGGTCCCATAGTAGGGATGGCGAAGAAGCCGGTGTCGACGCGTGATGTGTCAATTCAGTGTCCTCCGCATCAGACCTTAGGTCCAACTCTGGTGTATGGGGGAATTTTGTACTAAAAATGCATACATTTAAACAGAAAGAAAAAAGGTCTACATACCATAGTTTGAAATGTTGATTTCTTTAACCTCTGTGAATATAAAGCAAAGAAGCTTTTGTTATCAATAGCTACATCTTCATAAAGTGCCAATATTAACATCATGAAAATGAGTTGGAACTCACCTCTGGCCATTTGGTATCAGGTATGTTGAACGGACAACGAAGAAGGCGAGGAGATAGCGAATTTATAGGGTTTTCCCCACCCATTTTTACGTAATCGTATTTTGTAGTTTTTGATTTTTAAAATGTTTTATGACCTTGATCTTTAAATGAACATGGGGCTCTGCATTTTGCTGAGTGGACATACATTTGTTGAAAAAAATGCTTCGTTTCTCTCCACTGATAACGCCTTTGAGATTGCACAGATACCCATCTTAACACAAACATGAGATCTGTATATGTGTGTAGACATACATTTGTTGAAAAATGCCGCGTTTTTGCAGCGTCTCCCCCCACTGATACACAGGTCCGCGTAAACTATCATGCAATAGGAATAACATCTGCAGGACTGCGTCATGCTTCAACCATTTTTCTGTACAGACTTGAGATTCCTTCCAGTAGCATTACATTTTGGAGCTCATTTTGAGTCATTATTAGTCTAAAAAGAATAGACTTCATGGCATACACTACATTGCCATCTACCTACTGGTGTTGCGTCACCAGGAGCATTGAGGGATTCAGTACCTTGCTCAAGGATACTTAGGCGAGTTCAATAGGTTAGGTTAGGTTAAGTTAGGTTTAAAAATTAACAAGTAAGAGGATATTATGTTTTATGATGCTGTTCCTTTCACTAAATGATCAATAATTTCATATAATGTGACCAACCTGGTAAAAAGCAGTCTTCACCAGCTGAGGGCTAATGTTAACACACGTCTCGTTAATCATGGCTCCCCTCACGGTAGCTTGTTGAGAATGCCGGTTAGCTCGCTTTGGCTACGACTAGCCCAGGCGCTAGCCACGCCCTACTACTTCCGATTCTTCGTTAGGACATGTACGGACATGTCCCCGGAACACGCATTAGCACGCATGCGCTAAACACGCCCTACTACTTCCGATTCACATGTACGGACATGTCCCCGGAACACGCATTAGCACGCATGCGCTAAACACGCCCCCTCCACACACTACGTTTTTTTCTAGGGGGGACATGTACGGACATAACCCATAACACGCCTAGCACGCATGCGCTAAACTTCAAAGTTGTTAAACATCTGCCATGACCAATAGTGATCAAAGGACTACGATCAAAAGGGGTCCGGGGGCGGGGGTCATTAATCATCTGTCAGCACCAATAGAGATCAAAGGACTACGATCAAAGGGGTAAAGGGGGGCTGGGGTCATTAATCATCTGTCAGCACCAATAGAGATCAAAGGACTACGATCAAAGGGATAAAGGGGGGGGGGGGTCATCAATCACCTGTCAGCACCAATAGAGATCAAAGGACCACGATCAAAGGAGAAAGGGGGGAGGGGTCATCAATCATCTGTCATCATCAATAGAGATCAAAGGACTACAATCAAAGGGGGCGGGGTCACAGAGGTCAAAGTCATAAATCATCGGGGGCATGAACCCTACTTGACACAAGGTGTATTTTATTACTCTCTAATATATGATGAAGTGCACCAACCAAAAATACAACATAAGTGATAAAAAGCTCAAAACCTCATACGCTTCTTTAAATCTTTAAATAGGACATGCATATACTGGACTGAGTAAGTGCGTTAAGAGTTGGGTGAAATGTTATAAAATGAGAGGTAGTCAATATTCTCTCAGGGCTCTGAGATGGCCATGTTTTTGCTGATATAGTGAAATATTTATGTGGAAGAAATTCTCATCTAATTACAGTGGCTGAATTAATCTGGAAGAATTTCATTAGCTGAGTTTTTCTTTCTAAATGAGGAGAGCTTTTGATATATGCCATATGGCATTTCTCTTCAATGCTGCAGTTCACAGGTTATTAAATATGAACTACCTCTGTCTGATGCCTCAATGAAATAAGCTAAATAGTGACAGAGTGTATTAGCCTTAGGTTGTAGGGACTATTGATAAGACTATATTACATTTTCCAAATTATGTAATGTCATTCTGAAAATGATTAGATAACATATGCAGACTACCATGTCTATATTGGCAAGAGAAATATGATACATTTAGTGATAGGATTTCACTGTAATCCACTTTTTATGTGTTTTCATGATTACAGGCATTGGGGGCTCCAGCCCACCTAAAATATTCGTAAGCCCCCTAAACAATTTGTAAAAAGTTAAGAATATTACAGAAATGCTGACATATTCATGACGAAGTTCTCAGAATTTTAGTTTAAATCAATAATCACATAACCTCTCATTATCAACTTAAATATGGTCATAAATCTGTCAGTTTCCCCTCACTCCATAGAGTAAATGGTGTTGCACTTGTATAGCGCCTTTCCACCTTTGAGGGGTTCAGTATCTTGCCAAGGATACTTAGACAAGTTCATCAGGGGGGAGAATAGAATCCACAACCTCTGGGTTGGGGAACGACTACACTACCACTGAGCCCTTCAGTGCATTGTTATCCAATCCATTCCACTTGTTCATATAAAGAACACTTTCATCACTGAAAATCCAGTCCGCGTTTACCCTGTGACCTTGCTTACAGTCAGTACGGGCAGCGTGTGTGTGTGCCTCTGACTCAAACAGAGCAGAGCGTGAATAGATCGATGAAGGATGAACATAAAAAAGGTTTTTCAAGAAATTGAGCATTTAGCACACTGCTGGTGGTAAAAGTTAGATAGCTCCAGCCCACAGCTAATAGCAGAAAGTCCCATGTAATTAATAAACCAAATGCTCCGTATTTGACAAATAAGAACTTGGCTTTCACACTACAGACATTATCTGCGCACGTCTTACCTTTCTTGTTTTGCGGTTAAAACTTACATCCCAGTTCTAAAATAGCGCTGCTACTTAGCTGTTGCTAGCTAGTTAGTCTGAAATGCATTGTGAAGGTCCTGGTTGTTTATAGAGTTAAGTGTGGACTCTTCTTATCTTTGGGGTGACCTCCTTCTAGAGCATCAGCTGTGTTTCTCACTTTACGCATAGATGAGTACAGGAGCTGGGCTCATTCACGTATGACTATCATCTGTAGATAATCATAATAATACACTAATAAGAATCACTCCACCACCTTTATTGACCTGTAGGAATCAGAGCAGAGAGGCAAAAAAAAAAACTGACAGACTAGAGACCTCTACTGGAAAGGTGAGTAGGAGAGTAATGATTAGAAAGTGGAGAAAGCCAAGAAGATATATATAGCATACATTACCCCCCCCCCCCCACACACACACATACATATATATGGCAGAAAACACATACAAGACTGAAAAAGCAGTTTCTGCTATTGCACTCCTCTTTAAAAGAAACTACTGTATTTTAAGCCAAAACAACTGTTGTGTTTGATAGAACAATATGTTTATATGCTGCTATAGCAGAGTCATGGCGCATTAAGCCCCCAAACTATCTTTAATTTGACCGTGTTAACCCTGAAAGCCCCCGTTTACAGACGTCGCGCAACCGCTTTTGTTTCAACCCAGCCATAAAACGAAGGTAATTAATTATATTTATTATTCAAAATGTCTGACGTTTTTAGCTTAGAATTATTCATTGATGTCTCATATTTTGTTAAAAAAAAAACCGACTTTAAAGAATTGTTCACTCACATATTTTAAACTTTTAAACAAATTATGTCACAATGAAAAAAAATGGTGTCTGTAAAAAGTCACGGATATCTACCTCATAACTATCGCTTAATTGCTTTTTTTTTTTTTTTTTTTTCGTTATTGTCGTATTTTCTCCGATATGTTAGATAATAAATAATCGATCCAAACAAAGAAAAAATTAAAAAAAGGTTTAAAAGGGTAAATATATGAAAAAGAAAATCTCAACCACTACTTGCTGTCTGCGATTTCTGAATCGCGACGCTTGTTATATTACTATGTTTCACTCATAAAATCCCCTAAAAATCCAGCTGTGGCCATTCACAGCTGTGTCTTGACACTCAATGATACATGCTACATGGAGTTTTTGGAATGAAACAAGGTCAGTATGCAATATTATCTCGTTAAAGTCATGGCGTCTGTAATTCTGCTCTCGTGTGGTCTCACCTCCAGATAGGGTTTAAAAAACATTTTTTTTTTTTTTTTTTTAAATGCCCTCCTGTTCAAAAATGTTATTCCCCTGAAAATTGAGATTTTAAGCTTTCCAATGATGTATCCCACATGCATATCGGACAATTTTGAAATTTGGCCAAATTGGGGGTTTCAGAGCGGAACTTAAGTCACCTGAGTGTTTTCTGTCATATATATATATACACACACACATACATATATACTGCTTATACTGTATACGTATATAATGTTTTGACATATTTTTGTGGGGTTCGGGTGCATGTGTGTGCACGTGAGGCAAATTAGCCTGACCCAGATGTTACTAAAATTCAAGTAATTAGTTTATTTTTCAGGTTTTGAAAGTACTCTATTAAAAAATAGACTGAAACAACACTAATTGTAATAATAATGATAATGAATAAATTATCAGTCTTTGTTAACTGTTTATGACGTTTTGTGCTTGTACGCTACGTTCACATTCATTCTGTGAATCCCCTGGAGGCTAAGCCGCCCTTGTTCTTAAAACTTAGTAATGCCCCTGGCTACAGGCAATTTTTTTTCACATTCCAAAACCCAAGGAATCCATTTTATACGCCAACACTAACCAAAACAGTATCGTCTGATGGCTATTGTGTAAAAATGAAACAGGCTAATTTATCAACTTCAGTAGGGTGTCATGTTTATTGAAATCATCAACCTCTCAGTTAACTGTCGCAACAGTACATTTCATTAAGCTTGGTTTGTTAAAGAAGGATTGATAAGAGCTACAAAGGGCCCGTACATGTCAAAGGTAAAGGGTGCAAATTCATTTTCATTCATGAAACGACCTTTCAAAAGTTGTCCTAGGCTGTCAAACACACCCTACGCTCGTGGGCAAGTGTGAACTGGGCAGGGTTAAAGGTGGTTCAAAATTTAGAAAATGTTTTCCAGTTCTTCTAAAGAACTACGCAAACAGAGAAATGGTTTGTGAATGAGTCAACACTAATCCTGCCCAGTTCACGCCCATGAAGTCGTCTGGATCTAAATTTGAATCCCACCCAGTTTTTATAGGCTACTGACTGAAAATCTGTAGTTATTTATGCTGCATAAATAGGAAGGAGAGCCAAAATGAAATTAATAAATGTTGAAATAAATAAATAATTACAGCAGAGAAAATGAATAAATGAATATTAAAGTAAATGCATAGAATTAAGTTAATACTTTTTGAGAAAAAAGTACATGTTGAAATAAAGTTGAATAAATATTGAAATATTAATATTTTAACGAAAATGTTAAATATATATTTTATCATGTTTTCCTTTATTTATTTTTTGGAACTCCGGGTCCTTCATAGAGGTGATTTTGTACTGCTCCTAATTCCAGTACGGCCAACGCAGACTGGTGAGTAGTTGCTATCTTGGCAGATATTGTTTAATATTTACATCCATATGACCAACCTTTTACGGATGAATGAGTTTAAAATCCCAGTGACAACATGTGCCACACAACTGATCTGATTAATTTCAAAGCAAAGGGAAAACATACAATAGATCACAATCTTATTCTTATGTTGCAGTGTCCTATATTTGGTATTGTTTAGAGATGGTGTACTTGTTCAAATGAGAAACTGAGTAATTTATTATGGCTACACAGCTTGAAGAACAAACAATGTTCTTTTGCTAGAAGGGTTTGTCAATTTGCTGCATTAAGCCACCACTGTAGAATTGAGAACATGTACTTGCATGACCGGCCACAAATTAATTCGTTAAGTCTTAGCTAAAAATTATATAATTAGTAACTTTTAGGTAAAAAAAAATGTGCTCATGTTCACTCTTCTTTTCAACCTATTCAACTCACCGAAACCCAGAAGGTTCCACAATGCAACGCCCCACCTTTCTGTGATTTCATTAAGCTCCTGGTCAACTAGCAGAAAAATCCCTTCAATAACTTACACAGCTTGTATGTCATTAAGTTACTTGGCAATACAACTGGGTTTTTACTGATTCTTAGGATTTCTAATTTTGTGTACTGTCATATTGTGCTTTAAGACTAATCAGAGCTATACCAAAATACTCTACAGAACCGATTAGATTCCATTTTTATGTATTAGTCCCTGGCTTTGCCCTCCTCCTGTGGGCCTTGCCATATTTTTTTAGTTCTTGTAGTCATTTTTTATTTCATGTTGGCCTCTTTTTCTTATTCAATATTTTTTAATACACAATTGAAGTGTTAAGCTACATTCACACCGGCCGCGTCATTTGCATGTGGCGCGTCGGGTTTCCATTGAAAGTCAATGTAAACGCGCCACAAGGCGTGTCAAGCTGCCTTGCGTCGCGCGTCACGCGTCGGGGCGTCGCGATGACGCCAAGTCGACTGACGCGCGTCAAATTTAACGCACCGCAAGGAGATGGTTTGGTTGAACTTTTGCGCGCCAGAGTTCGGCGTCGAGGGGGAAGCAGCCAATCGAATACGTTTTCTCATTCACGTGACTTTAGATACCCCGGAGCCGGAAACATGCCGCCACATCTGGTGAACAAAAGTCAAAACATTTCGAACTACTCAGAAAATGGACGGCGCTTTGATAATTGCTGTGAGTGACCATAAAGTCCTTTACAACACGACATTGCCAACATAGAAAGACCGGAACAAGAACGACGCTGCCTGGAGGGAAATAAGCGATGTGCTCCATGTTTCTGGTAAGTACTGAACGCCGCAGCTAACGCAAGCTAACGCAAACAAAGGTAGCAAACGCTAAATTACGGGCTACAGTACTTAAAGCCAACAACTTACTACAACTCGGACAAAACGGGAAAAATGCTATGCTTATTTGTTTATAATTATTTAGCGCAGCAGCGGCTGGTTCGACGCTGGTCTTTTTTTTTTTTTTCTTTTTTCGGCACAACGCCGGCCGACGTGGAAATGCACGATATTAATGGCGTTCCTTGATAAATTTGTAGCATCCATCGAGAAAGACCTCTACCAATTTCGGTTCGTTTGTATGTGCATAAAGTTTCGATTGCATGTGCATTTAAGGTTTCTGTGCGATATGGAAGAAATTAATAAGGAACAAAAAACTCTTCATATCTGCTCATAGGAATGCCATGACCCCTATATGACACTGACAAATGCAGCATTGTTACTATGTTTTGGTTTTTATTTTGTTTTTTTAATTTACCTATATCTATTTAATTTTTTTTTTTTTTTTTTTTTAACATGAGCCAAGACGAACATCAGAGTTTGATGGGGGATTCCACTCCTTGCATAGAGCCTATCCGTCCTTCAACTACACCCTCAATGGACTGGCCTCCTGGAACACCTGCCTTGGGAAGTACGCTGACAGACTGCACACCAGCCATGGTTCACATCGCAGAAACGCCAGCCGTTCTGTGCTACTCCCCTTCCACAGTTAGCTGAGGACCCCTCCTCTCTCACCCCGGCAGTCACACCACAAAGGTCGCGTGGTATGTATAAAGTTTATTAATCGACGTAACCGATGTTTGTGTTGGACTTTTTTTAAATACAGGTAAAAAGCGAAAGGCGGGAGAATCCGTGGGAGAATGAGATTATCCAAGCCATCAAATTCCACGGAAACGATGCACCAACCCACAAAATAAACCACTGTCTTCTGGCGATTCAAGAGCTTATCGACACACTTCCAAAGATGAAGCAGCAGGAGCTTCGATTAAAGGTGCATCAGCTTGCGTTTGAGTTTGTGAAGGCACACGGGAGCTGTGTGAATTTTTTCTTCTACAACTATTGTACTGTGTGTATTTTGCAGTGGGGAATTATAGTTTTAATTTGTACCGAATTGATCTCTTGCAGTCTGGTCTATTATGTATGGCGTATCAAAGGAGTCAAATTACAATCAGACTTAAATGATTTGCAGTGTAGTTGAAAAAAGGGCTTACATAGGTTTTTGCATTCTTCTATGTATATAGGTTTGTTAAAAAAAAAAAACTTTTCTTTTCAAAATTGTATTCATTCCTACTTCATTTGTTACCTAGTTAGGTACTGTACAGCTACACTCATAGTTAGTTACAACTTGGGTTTTCATTTATTATACCATAAATTCTATTTCCGTTTATATGAGCATTAAAACATCAGGCATCAACTAAAAAAATAGTAGTTTTACATTTTTTACTGTGTGATTTTTTTTTCTTTATTCTACAACTATTTTACTGTGTGTATTTTGCAGTGGGGAATTATAGTTTAATTAGTACCGAATTGATCTCTTGCAGTCTGCTCTATTATGTATGGTGTATCAAAGGAGTCTAATTACAATCAGACTAATATGATTTGCAGTGGAGTTGAAAAAATGGCTTACATAGGTTTTTGCATTCCTCTATGTACATAGGCTTGTTAAAATTCTTTTCAAAATTGTATTCATTCCTACTTCATTTGTTTCATAGTTAGTTACAATTTGGGTTTTCATTTATTATACCATAAATTCTATTTCCAATTATATGCGCATTAAAACATCAGGCATCAACTAAAAAATGAATAAAGGAGTAGTATGAAATGTGAACTTAGAAAATCCAACCCCCCTGCACCAACAAATTAGCTGACAACTGTCATAAGTACATAAATACTTGATTACAAATATTATGTATCCACACAAACATTTTTAATGTAACTAACCTCTTCGTTTTCAAACAGGTGGTTAGAAGCAAGGAACGTAATGAATTGTATAGAGTTTGTAATGATTGTGTGTAAAAAATAGGATAGGCCTTAGCAAGAATTGAAATACTTGGTGATAGATTGGCTTGGACATAGCTAATGTAGGGGTTCCAGCAGATCTTGTCATCGATTAATACTAAATAAACTAAATAAGAAATTTACAAACACTTTAACATCACATTATTAACTTGTATGTTGAAATCAATATCATACAACTGCCAAACACCATGTTTTGTCTTTTCCAGCCTCTAATTACTGCACACACAGAACAAGAGTTGCCAGTACAAGTGAATTTTAATTTTAAAATATTATAAAAATGAAAATTTAATAATTTTCATTACAGAAAATGCAGGCATGGCAAATGCCCATGCGGGGTATTTATTAACACTTTGTAAACAATTTACAGTCTTGCTACTGTAATGCAACTTCATTTGTGAAATATACGGTGAATGCTTCCCGCACTGCAATGGCCTCTCGTGTTGCGTTGTTGGCAGAAAGTCTGCTAACATCAGGGAGAGGATGGCTATCAACATTAGCTTTGGCATTTGGTGATTCAGCTGTTCCTGGTGAAGATTTCCTAATGATCATCGACATCTTCTCTATGCCATTTTCAACGATGTGTAATTCTTACATATGGCTACTGTAATATCTGTTTGATGCAACAATGTTAGCATTTTAGCCTAGAGGAAATCAAATCGCAACTTGAAATACGGGTCTGCCTCAGTCTGCATTTACAAATTGCTATGGCTGCTGGGGTCCCCACGTCCTCCAGATATGAATATACAGTAGCTGTCCCTCATAATTAGTTTCCACCTTCTTTGGCACTCAAGCACCTCTCAAACCCATCACTGTGGAAGTATCACACCAGGAATTTATTGACATTTGTAAAATTTTGTTGTGTTTGATGCTGGCATCATAAAGATACACTTATATTCAGCCACATATTTGTTTTTAAAGATGTTGTATATGCCACCTTTCCCTCTCATTTGGGTCTCCAGTTTCCACTTGAGCCTCAATGGTATAAAACATGTTTGCACTTTATGGCATTCCAATACTAACTGAAAGCTAAAGAGAAAATGTGCCGTAGTTATTAATAACCACCATTTAACTATATTGAAGACGTCCTGCTCCACACAATCTTTTGACTATTGTTTGTCGCTTGAATGTGTAGTTTTTTTCTTTTTGTTTTATTTTTCCCAAAGTAAAACACCCTTGAGGTGCACCTTGGGATCCCCAGGCCACACAATGTTGTCCTGGCCACTGGAGCTCTAAATTAAAGCCTATTGGTGTAAGACTAGGGGTGCAGCTTATTTCATGGGCTAACAGCACACAGTTGAAGGACCTCCCACTGACTGGGAACCGCAGTGTGTGTGTATTCATGTAAGTGTTTGCGTGCATGTACACACAGTGTTGTTAATAATGGCATTAGAGTATAACAGCGTTATTTTCGTTTTTAGTGAGTAATCTAATTCATTAGTCTTCCCATCTTTGCAACGCCGTTGATGTTACTGAGGATGTGAAGGTGAACGTTACTACATTTTGGTTGAATGACGCGCAATTTGTCTGATTTTTTCACAGCTGCCTTGAAGAGAGCAGGTGACGCCGTTCCAAACGCGATGATTATTGGCTAGGTGGCTCAGAGCGTTAGCATAGCATTCGTGTTCGCATTAGCATTTAGCATGGCGAGCATCATCTTAGTTTATCGGGCAACTTTTTTTTTTACATACACCGTAGATCGTAGCGTCCGGGTGGGTAGAATTGTCATGTCAGTCAGGCACAGAAATAAAATTGAAATCATCATATAGAGTATTGAAATTGTCCAAAAAAAAATCCTTTTTAATTTACAAGGTACTATATGTATATACGGACGCTGTTATACTGTATTTATATGTTGCACCATCTATACTATCTGTCACCTGAGAAGAATTTGTCTATATATTTGTCTGAGTCTATATTCTTTATATCTATACTCACTTCAGAAAAATAAGGGGAACGTTTCCCCTTGTTTGCAAAAGGATTTAAAAAACAAAACAAAAAAACATACGTATGTCACTAGCCATGCTGCACCAAGACTTTCATCCTATGATGAATTACACCTATGATAGGACCCAGGTTATAGAAACATACTACGTAGCAAACCCCCCCCCCCCCCCCCCCACACACACACACACACACAAAACAAAACAACTCCTGAATAAAACCTGAATACAAGTATGCACGTATGAAATTATGGAGCCTTGCATATCAGTTATCTTCAGCACTCCTTTGATATCAATGAGTTATACAGCTGTTAATTTCCTGAAAACAATTATGGGGAGTTTGTTTTGAATACAAATACACCTGAGTAGCGCCAAACAAATATAGATTTGCATGTGTGTTTATTCAAATATAATAATGCATTATGCATGAATGTGTGCAAACAATAGCCATGACTTGAAAGTGGGTTGAACTAAATAAGTTTCCCTTTGATCATTCCATGTACAATCAAGTGTACAAGGAAATCAAGAAGGAATAATGATATCACAGCTGTATTATTGAAGACAACATGCCTCTGATGGGTTTCAAATTTAATTCAACATTACAAACAAGCAATTAATTATGTAAAGCTTATCTTATATTATTAGAAAATATACTGTACATTCAAATGTAATTACGCCACAGCAAAAAGGTTCCCGTAGTAACAGCTGGTGGATATTCATCCAAACTCATATCCATTTTTTAAATTTTCAAAATACTCTGCTTAGTTTCATTGTATTTCTATTTAGCAAATTCAAAGTTTAGAGAAATGTTTGTGCGTGTATTTTTTTGATCTACTGAAGTCGAAAACACCCATCAATATAAGAAATAAATTGTATTCTCATTATATAGGTCAGTTATCAGAATTACTTGCTGCTGTACATTAATGTACACATGTTTGATCATGGTGTGTACTTTAATTATGTACTCTCAAAAACAAACTTTCCAAATTTGACATTTCTCCAACAAATGCCAATGCTTTCAATACCATTCATTAAATACGGTCTTAGTTAAAGTTAGGGCTCTTGGATTATTGTGCTCTAAATCTAAACCTTGTCAATATCAACTATAGTGCCAAATATACTTCTGGCATCAGTGGGATTCTTGGTTTCACACTGAATATCAAACAAATCTATTGTAGCGACTAGAGATATCCAAAGTGAACAAGTGAGATTCATGGATTTGGAAGTGGATTGGATAGTGTCAACGTGCATTAGAGTGAGGGTAATTGAGATTGAGTACTAATGGGCTTTTGGACAAATTGGAAATACACTCTAGCTGTTAAGGCATAGATAAGTCATTCAGAAATAAGAAAGAAAGGACTTTGTGCATACCTTTGTTTGTAGATAATCAGGAAATTACTTATGATTCAATATACCTCACTTTCAAATACTCAAAATCCACAATTAATTTGTCTGAGTCTTATCTGACCTTCTACTTTTGTGGTTTACCACCTTAATTGAATGCTCATTAAATGATATTTTTTTATTGTGTGCATAATGTATGTACTAGCTTTTTACTGCGACTATGGCCTACCCAACCAATGTGTCTTGTCTCCAAATAATACTGTGGGTTGCAAAGTCACAGACATTTCTTGCATGATACTTTACAGTGTTTGTTTTCAGTTGGGCTCTGTAAATACCAAGAATATTGAGTACCATCATCAATCATTATGAACGCTATCATATCTAGTACAACATAGCTTTTACCTTTGTTCCCACCACATTTTGATGCTCGAAAAGGTCAAGTAAACAGGATAACTGGACAAACAAAGAGAACAAACCATTCCACACACTATCACAACATTGATATCATGTATTAAGATGTCCTCACTAGGGGCACAATAAATATGAAACCATACCACAATACGAGATGCATGAATACAATTAAGCTACAGTATTTCCAATAATTGGATACCTTCATCTAGCTCCACAAAATGGCCAAAATGTGACAAACTGTTTTTAGTATGGCTGCAACTATAGTCTTTCAAACAAGCCGGTTGATAGGGGCGGGGGGTAGGGCGGGCAACCGGGTATGTTGTCCCGGGCCTCAGGACCATAGGGGCCCCTCAATGACCCTTAATTTATTTTACTTTACATTAACATATTTATTTTTTATTTAAATCATTGTCTGATTAAATATTATGTTCTACTCGATATATACTTAAAAACTTTAACATATTAAATATTCAAATATATATTTTGTCCTTTTTTTGCACAGCACCCCCTCCCACCCCGTCTGTCTTAGCAGAGAATGGTTCGAAACCGCTCTGGCGCACTCAAGGCTACTCTACATACGTACCCTGAAGCGGGAAATTAAAATCTGTCATTGTTATAAACTCTAAACATGGCCAGTCATCATAAATCAGGTGCGCAGAAAAGAAAAAAGAGAAAGAGATGAAGATCATAGAGGTGAACGAGAAAAAATGATGAAGTTTTTTAAAAGGGGGACAAGAAGCCAGAGAATAGGGCTAGAGTTGGTGGTGGACAGTGATGTCGGTAAGTGAACAACAGCCTTTTTTCGTGTGCGACACGATGAGCCGCTTCTGGGACACGCAGCCGCACTGCGACTGGTCTGCATTGGCTGATTGATTTTAACGGCCGCGTTTCACTGCATTATCAAGGCGGCATCGTTGACGCGCCGTTGACGTGAAAATTTACATTCGTGATCACCGTGACCAAAGCCCGATTCGAGTCTGTCACTGGCCGCTTGTAGCCTATTGAGCTGCAGTATGACAAGACATGCTGCTTGCGTTGAGCCGAGGGGAGAGAAGGTGATGGGGAATCAGGGATATACTGTATGTTAGATATGGGGAGCAGGTGCGCGAGGCTGAACAGACTCGGGTCCAGCGGCTGGATTTATCTTGGGTTTAAAACCCACAGTGTATTATAGGAAACTCTAATACCATATTAGTGCTCAATGGAGAGTCTCCATTGAGCATGAGCTTGCTCAAATACTGGATTTCACTGATTTTATAAATGACTTTGCTGCCAAAAAATCTTGGCGCATCACTGTTTAAGGGCTTGATAACCCCAGGGATGTGGAGGAGGCAGGCACAGGATGTTTAGTTATACTGTTTTGTTGCTTGGCAGGCAGGCATAGCACTCTCAGTTGGATTGTATTGTAGCCTTCATGGGACAATAGATTGTTTGTTTATATTGTGTCACATCACATTCACTCATTCACTATCCAGCGTCGACGTTGTCGCTTGCTCACCGTGCTGCCTCCTTTGTTAACTGTCTCCAGGGTTTTCTGTCCTCTGCCTTTCTAAAGGCTTCCTGTATTGTGCTGTTACTCCATTTCTTGATGTTGTCCATGTATGCCGTTCTTGGTCATCCCCTTTTACGTCGACCCTCCACCTTTCCTTGAATTATGTCTCTCGTCATGCTGCACTTTCTGTTCCTACTTATATGTCCAAAGTAAGACATTTTCTTTTCAATTATTGCTGGTAGAAGTTGCCGCTTGATGTTTACTTCCTTGAGAATGCTTAAATTTGTTCTTATTTCTTTCCAGCTGATTCTGAGTAATCTTCGGTAAAACACACCACACATCACATTACGGTCTGTTAAATTGTACTGTCCGTCTCAAATAAAATAATTTGAAAATTTACACTCTCATTGCTTGCAAAGCGTTAAAAGTATACGTTGTCATGACAAGCCGGTGGCAGGGGTGGGGTGGAGGGGGGGGCCCTATAACGGTCTCTTGTCCTCGGGCCCCTGCAAGTCTGTTGATAGCCCTGCTTACAAATAAGTTAGAGAAATATTTCAAATTCAAAACGGTTTTAATAACTTTAATATATTAAATAGAATATTGATTCAGCTCATGTGTTCGACCTTATTAGCAGTGAGTTGTTTTCTCGTGCCACTTTTAATGAACAATAATATCAACTCATTAAATTTTCATTTTCACTTGTTCAACTCATTGCATTCCCTTGTGTTAACCAATCAGCTTCCTCCAACCATCCAACCAACGTTGTCTCAGTCATTTGCCTATATTTAGTCATTCAGTCTATTTTGGTTCTGTGGCTGGGTTTACATGCAGCCAATATTTGTGTTAAGGTCAATATTCCATTTTTTTTTTTTTTTTTCAAAACATTCAAAATAATCTGTTTACTTGCGGGAGTATACAGGGTTGTAAATCAATTGTAATATTCTTGTTCAAACTGCAACGGATGGACAATGTCATCACGCACATCATGATACAAATTGTGTCATTTCCACATTCTGCTGAACTCCACTTCTCTTATCATTTAGCCACCACTTTCATCTACGTAAATCTTGTTATCCCAGAACTGTCTACCACCAATAAAAGATAATGTTTTCACTACACTAATGCAATTGTTGTTATTTATTTATTTGTATAAAAAAAAAAAAAAAAAACGGAATATGAGCATATATTAATTGTGTTTACAAAGTCATGCATAACTGGGTTACTGCCAGTAAGTGGGAAAGAGTTATTAACTGATTTTATAGTACATTCCATTGTACGCAGTCATCAGTAGCATGTCCTTTTTCCCTTTTCTTTTCTATTTATCCCCAGCATTTAATTTTTGCCTTAAACTTTGTTGTAAGGTGTATTTATTAATTTAGTAGTTCGATTCTTTCATGCTTATATTCTGTTCTCCCCACCAAACAAATCCGTCTAACTGAAGTAGGAAAAAAAAATATATATTCTAATTGGAAAAAAAGTATATACATATCCTCTAACATATAATAATATACAATATTTTTTTAATTTAGTTCATTTGTTCAAGATATACAACAGTCAAGTTATTTATTTATTTTTTTTATTGCCTGCTAGCAAAAGCACAAGGTTTTATCGATGCTTGGAACTCCATTTGTCATCAGATTAATCCTCTCCCTTCCAGGCAGTTAGTAACGTTGACCTCTCCTCAGCCTTTATCAGTGTGCCCTTCTGATTCTAACAATCCTTCCAAAGGGAAAGGTGAAGTATCATTTACATAATTAGAATGGATGTTTCAAAGATAAGCAGATAGGTCAATCATCTTTTTTTTCTCTTTGCTAAATCTAATATTGGGAGTCTTTTTCTAAAGAAAGGAAAAAGGCACCCCCCGCCCCCAAAAAAAGAAAAAAAAAAGCATGTGAAAATGAAAACTGAATGATTTGCAACCCCCTAAAAAACATATTTGTATGAAAACTTAGAAAATGCTGACGAAATGTGAAAATGTTTGTCTATCCCATCATGTAGACAATAGGTTCGCCGGCAAGCATACTGACATTTGGTGTAGAGCTGAATTTGGTCAATTCAATTCAATTCAATTCAATTCAATTTTATTTGTATAGCCCTCAATCACAACAGAAGTCTCAAAGGGCTTTACAGAGGCATTATGATACACAATTAGAAATGAAGCAACAAAGATGAATAGATGCAGTTCAAGTCCTGGGTATCCCCTATCCTTAAGACCCTCCATGCCGGCAAGGAAAAACTCCAAAAACTCCAGAGTCAATTGGGAGAAAAATGAGAAACCTTGGGGAGTACCACAGTCAGGAGAGATCCACTCCCAGGACGGATAGACAGGAACCCCAGAACGGCTAATGGGAATTAGCAAGCGAAATTATAGTCCGTAAAAATACAGTGGAGTGAAGGTGCAAGAAGAAGTCCCTCTAGTCAGATGAGACGGGGGTAGCAGCGAGGACGTCTATCTAGCCAGGGGTCCGGACAGTCAGGAGGCTGCAGCTGAAAAATAGCCCCTCCCCAGAGGGGAGGGGGGAAAGGGGACACCGGGTGACTAGTGATGAAGAGACTAGACAACTAGATATTAACATTGGAAAATAGAAATAAAGTAAGACAAGTGGTAGGTAGAGTAAGAAAAGGAGACAGAACTCAGCGGCTGTACTGCCCCCAGCATTATAGCTTCTAGTGCAGCTTAGACTAAACTGTGAGTCTACTCCGACTTCAACTAGCCTAACCATAAACTTTGTCGAATAGGAACGTTTTTAATCTAATCTTAAATGTGCAGACTGTCTCGGCTTCTTTAATACTAGCTGGAAGCTGATTCCATAAAACAGGGGCTTGGTGGCTAAAGGCTCTAGCTCCGACAGTACTTTTATGAACCCTGGGAACTACCAGTAGACCTGCATTCTGAGATCGGAGTGTTCTGTTGGGGTGGTATGGAACCAGAGCATCGGTGAGATAAGGTGGCCCCAACCCATTAATGGTCTTAAATGTAAGAAGAAGTATTTTAAATTTAATTCTAAACTCGACTGGAAGCCAGTGAAGTGCCTGGAGCACAGGGGTGATGTGCTCTCTTCTATTGGTTCCTGTTAAAAGTCTTGCTGCTGCGTTTTGGACTAGCTGAAGACCTTTTAGAGAGCTTTTAGGACAAGCTGCAAGTAGGGAGTTACAGTAATCCAATCTCGATGTAACGAACGCGTGAATTAATTTTTCTGCATCGCTTTTAGATGAAATATTTCTAATTTTGGCGATGTTGCGCAGGTGAAAGAAAGCCGTTCTACAGGTTTGTTTAATGTGTGCTTTAAACGATAAGTCAGGGTCAAATAAAACTCCTAGGTTTTTAACTGTGGTGCTGGAGGCTACATTTACATTGTCCAGAGTGACTATCTGGGCAGCTAAAGCATCTCTAACACTTTTCGGGCCTATTATAAGGACTTCTGTCTTTTCAGGGTTAAGCAGAAGATAGTTAGTGCTCATCCAGGTATTTATATCTCGGACGCAGGCGCTTAGTTTTTCTACTTGCCTGACCTGCTCAGGTTTAATTGATAAATACAGTTGTGTGTCGTCAGCGTAACAATGAAAGTTAATGCTATGTTTTCTGATGATATTACCTAGAGGAAGCATATACAGCGTAAACAAGATGGGCCCGAGGACAGATCCTTGCGGCACACCATAACTAACTCTAGAGTACGATGATGATTGTTGGTTTACATTGACAAACTGGTACCTATTAGATAAATATGATTTAAACCAGCAGAGGGCTGCTCCTCTAATGCCTATGTCACATTCTAATCTCTGCAATAAGATATTATGGTCGATTGTGTCAAAGGCTGCGCTCAGGTCCAACAGAACCAGGATCGAGACTAATCCAACGTCAGCGGCAAGTAACAAGTCATTAGTTACTTTAACTAATGCGGTTTCAGTGCTATGATGAGCTCGAAAGCCAGACTGGAACTGTTCAAATAAACTATTGTCCTGTAGGTGCTGACAGAGCTGTTTAATTACCACTCTTTCAAGGACTTTGGAGAGAAATGGTAAGTTAGAAATAGGTCTATAATTGGCCAAAATTTCAGGATCAAGAATAGGTTTTTTCAAGAGCGGTTTAATAACTGCATATTTAAAGGACTGCGGCACGTAGCCAGTAACTAATGAGGTATTTATTATATTTAAGATAGTGTCAATAGTTAGAGGCAGGGTCTCTTTAAAAAGTTTGGTTGGGATTGGGTCGAGGAGGCACGTTGATGGTTTGGAGGACATTATAATTGAAATTACATCAATTTGGTCTACAGTGGTGAAGTTATTTAATATTTTAGAGGGGTTTATAGGAGATTCCGAATTCTTTGTCTGCACTTTATCAGATCTAATAACTGGAAGTGATTCATTTATTTTATTTCTAATAGTTGCGATTTTATTGTTAAAAAATTTTAGGAAGTTATCACAGCTAAGGGTGGTTGGGATATAAGGTTCTATTGAGCTGTGACTGTTTGTCAGCCTTGCTACAGTGCTGAACAGAAACCTAGGATTATTTTTGTTTTCCTCTATTAAGGATGAGTAATATCTGGTTTTAGCCGTACGCAAGGCCTGCTTATATGTCACTAAGCTGTGTTTCCAGGCAGAGAGGGTGTGCTCTGTGTTGGAACGGCGCCAAAGTCTTTCTAATTTACCTGTCGATTGTTTAAGAGAGCGTGTTTCAGCATTATACCAGGGAGAGGCTCGTCTCGGCTTGACAAACTTTAATTTGGAGGGAGCGACGACATCGAGGGTAGTACGAAGCGTAAACATAACACGATCAACAAACTCGTCATTAACAGCAAGGCCGGACATTATTCCTTCATAATTAGATGACATGGAGGCAAATATAGGCTGAATTATCTGTTTATACTCTGAAACAGAGCGATCACCTAATGTCCTTTTCATCTGAGTTCTAGTCACTAGTGGCGGATTATCTTGAAGCACAAACTGAAAGGTAATTAGAAAATGATCAGACAGTACGGGGTTGTGGGGATGAACACTAAGATCACTAATCTCCGTACCGTAGGTTAAAATCAAGTCCAGGGTGTGCTTGTGACTATGAGTTGGTTTATTTACATTTTGAATGAAGCCAGTCCCATCTAGTAGGTCATTAAAGGCCTTACCAAGGGAGTCACCTTCATCATCAACATGTATATTAAAATCCCCTACAATTATAATTCTATCCCAGCTTAGCAAAATACTAGATAAAAAGTCAGAGAAATCTAACAAAAACTGTGAGTAGGGACCAGGGGAACGGTAAACCACTATGAAAAGAACTGGTTTTTGGTTCTTCCAGTTAGCGTCTATAATTGATAGTGCTAGGCTTTCAAAGGAGTTATAAATGTAATTAGATTTACTTTTTGGGCTCATACCTAAACAAGAGTGTGATATTACTGCCACCCCCCCTCCACGGCCCGTGCTTCTAGCTGTGTGAAAATTCACGTGACTTGGGGGTGTGGATTCATTAAGTCTAACAAAGTCATCCTGCTGAAGCCAAGTTTCAGTCAGGGCCAAAATATGAATATTATAATCCCCAATTAAGTCATTAACTAACAGAGATTTGGGCGAGATTGACCTGATGTTTAATAATCCGCATTTTATATATTTATTAAGAGCTATTCAATTCAGTTTGAAATTTCAAATCGCCTCTGAATGAAGATGGAAGATTTAATGTATGACACATAAACAGAAATTCTGAGTAGGTCCAATATTATAATAGAAATGTAACACTTAAAAAAATAGATTTATTAAGTATTGAAGAAATGGTCTCACAATTCCTGAAAACTACAGTTTCCTGAAAACTACAGTACTGGTATACTTCTTTGTTATTCTGAAAATAAGATTTTTGTGTAAGTTTAGACAGTCTGAACAGGCAATGGAAACTCCATAAAGTTAAAAATGAGACATTTTGAAAACAGCTTAACAACTACATTACAGCGAATCTAATGTGCTGTTCTGTGTTTCCAGACCATCAGCAGAAAGTTTCACTCGAGCATTGTGGGGGGACTATATAAATGAGCTAGTGGCATGAAAAACTTTTGACATAAGGAGCAGTAAGTTCCTGCGTGTAAAAAAAAAAAAAAAAAAAAAAAAAAATTTGCAGAAGTGTTTTAAAAGCATGCAGTACAGGAGAGTGCCACTGGAGGCTAGCTCCAGTCTGAGCAATCTTCCAAAAAGTCCCTTTCTGAACCGCACAATTTCATCATCAAAATAAATCTGTTTGAAGTCTTGTACAAACTTTGAATTTGGAATGTATGGCAACTCCATCACTTACCACAATTGCACGGGGGGTGAATTTTTTTCATAGGACAAACGTTAAATTATGATACTTCTGTCAAAATACAGTGGTACCTTGACATACAATCTTACACATACTTACGACATACAAAAAGATCGTACGTCGAGAAAAAAAAATGTCACAAAAAAATTAGGGCTGACAAACGATTAAAATTTTTAATCAAGTTAATCACAGCTTAAAAATTAATTAATCATAATTAATCGCAATTAATTGCAATTCAAACCATCTCTAAAATATGCCATATTTTTCTGTAAATTATTGTTGGAATGGAAAGATAAGACGGATATATACATTCAACACACTGTACTGTACAAGTACTAGATTTGTTTATTATAACAATAAATCCACAAGACGGCATTAACATTAACATTAACATTCTTTCTGTGAAAGGGATCCACGGATAGAAAGACTTGTAATTCTTAAAAGACAAATGTGAGTACAAGTTATAGTAATTTTGATAGTTTGTATATTGTGACTAAATGATGCCATCTAGTGTATTTGTTGAGCTAAACTTAATTTTTGAATAGGGTATTATTTTGCATAGCTATTTTGATTGGGAATGCCAGATCTCTTTGCATTGAGCGCTTTTCTTTTTGTGAACATTATTTTATTTTTGAGAGATAGGAATATTATTTTTGTTGTGCTTTCACTAAATGATACTGTAGCTGTAAAATGTTGCTGTAAATGGTATATCTTCTCTGCGTTGAGTACAATACATGGCGTTAAGAAAAAATATCCTCTCCAATTATTCTTCCCCATGTCGCTTGCCACAATAGTTATAACAGTTGTGGAAGAGATGTCACCGCTTATTCCATTAAATAGCACGGCTCCAATAAATGCCTGTGTTACCAATCTGCCCTTCTTGGTAATTGGCGGTGCTATAGACCGGCCATTCATGTTGGCTCGTTGTCGTCGGCCGGCTCGGTTCATCCGATTTCCTCCTGAGGGAGACGACGGCGTACATACAAACACCAAGAGGCGTTGGATGGCTTCTCTCAATATACTTCAAACGGCGCCATTGTAGTCTGTTCGCAGCAATGCTTGAGTGGGTCATTCCGCGCATGCGTTAATTGCGTTAAATATCTTAACGTGATTAATTAAAAAAATTAATTACCACCCGTTAACGCGTTAATTTTGACAGCCCTAAAAAAAATGTGACGTTTTGCTGTCTTGCAGGAAAACAATAAAATTGCGACGCTGTCGTAAATCGTCATATTTCAAGCATGTCGTCATATGTCGAGACTGATCAAATTTTATGTTGTATGTTGAAGAATCGAATGCCGATGCGTTCATACATCGAGGTACCACTCTATATAACTTCTGTGCCACACCTTCTCACCTCACTGGAAGATTCACTGTCATCTTGGATATTTTTTTTTGTTTTTACGCCAAACAAGGAGTTGAGTTTAATTTTTTCATCTTTTCATTTTGTTTCTCAATTTTCCAAAATTTGAAATGAACATTCAAATGTTGAAGTGTAGTTTTGTGAGGAAGCGATGAATAGAATGTATCTTCCCAAATACCCCATGCATGGGCTTCACCAATGCGGATGGGTGGTGCCCTGAACAGTGAAAAGTGGGGAGAAAATGGAGGCCGACCAACGCTATTGGTGATGTCACCACTTATTTGTCTAGTTCATTTTTAAAGTCAATGGGCATGCCCACAACACCCCAAGTTTTTAATGCTCCCATTCTAGGACATATTGGCATACACAAAGTTTGGCCACACTGGGAATTCCCATATTTTTTCATGCCACTCTCGGTCCAGTGGAGATAAAAATGTGCATTAAGCTATCTATTTTAGAGGAGTTCACTCAAGCACAAAGAGGATGGCCAACTATTTGAGACACCAACATAGTCACAATCAACAAAACACGCATGCAATTTATCAGCCAAAGTGCATCTAGAATGTTTTCGTTGTTTGATTTTTTATTTTATTTTTTAAAATATCTTCATTATTGCAAATGTATCATTATTATTATTATTTTTTTTTTTTTCTAAAAATATATCCTCAGCTTTAACCCTAATTATAAACTCAAATCTTTTTTAACATAATGCCACAAGCTTGGCACACCTATCATTGCTGATTCCACTCCCCTTCTATTACTTTCTAAGCCTCATTGATGATGCATTTGCTGCAATTTCATGGATTTTGTGTTTGAACTGACCGGCCGCCGCATTCTGCTCCTTTTTATGACATATAGGACTGACGTCTCATCAGATTTACAGTGCCTTGCAAAAGTATTCGGCCCCCTTGAATCTTGCAACCTTTCGCCACATATCAGGCTTCAAACAAAGATATGAAATTTAATTTTTTTGTCAAGAATCAACAACAAGTGGGACACAATCGTGAAGTGGAACAACATTTATTGGATAATTTAAACTTTTTTAACAAATAAAAAACTGAAAAGTGGGACGTGCAATATTATTCGGCCCCTTTACTTTCAGTGCAGCAAACTCACTCCAGAAGTTCAGTGAGGATCTCTGAATGATCCAATGTTGTCCTAAATGACCGATGATGATAAATAGAATCCACATGTGTGTAATCAAGTCTCCGTATAAATGCACCTGCTCTGATAGTCTCAGGGTTCTGTTTAAAGTGCAGAGAGCATTATGAAAACCAAGGAACACACCAGGCAGGTCCGAGATACTGTTGTGGAGAAGTTTAAAGCCGGATTTGGATACAAAAAGATTTCCCAAGCTTTAAACATCTCAAGGAGCACTGTGCAAGCCATCATATTGAAATGGAAGGAGCATCAGACCACTGCAAATCTACCAAGACCCGGCCGTCCTTCCAAACTTTCTTCTCAAACAAGGAGAAAACTGATCAGAGATGCAGCCAAGAGGCCCATGATCACTCTGGATGAACTGCAGAGATCTACAGCTGAGGTGGGAGAGTCTGTCCATAGGACAACAATCAGTCGTACACTGCACAAATCTGGCCTTTATGGGAGAGTGGCAAGAAGAAAGCCATTTCTCAAAGATATCCATAAAAAGTCTGTTTAAAGTTTGCCACAAGCCACCTGGGAGACACAACAAACATGTGGAAGAAGGTGCTCTGGTCAGATGAAACCAAAATTGAACTTCCTGGCCACAATGCAAAACAATATGTTTGGCGTAAAAGCAACACAGGTCATCACCCTGAACACACCATCCCCACTGTCAAACATGGTGGTGGCAGCATCATGGTTTGGGCCTGCTTTTTTTCAGCAGGGACAGGGAAGATGGTTAAAATTGACGGGAAGATGGATGCAGCCAAATACAGGAACATTCTGGAAGAAAACCTGTTGGTATCTGCACAAGACCTGAGACTGGGACGGAGATTTATCTTCCAACAGGACAATGATCCAAAACATAAAGCCTACAATGGAATGGTTAAAAAATAAACGTATCCAGGTGTTAGAATGGCCAAGTCAAAGTCCAGACCTGAATCCAATCGAGAATCTGTGGAAAGAGCTGAAGACTACTGTTCACAAACACTCTCCATCCAACCTCACTGAGCTCGAGCTGTTTTGCAAGGAAGAATGGGCAAGAATGTCGGTCTCTCGATGTGCAAAACTGATAGAAACATACCCCAAGCAACTTGCAGCTGTAATTGGAGCAAAAGGTGGTGCTACAAAGTATTAACGCAAGGGGGCCGAATAATATTGCCCGCCCCACTTTTCAGTTTTTTATTTGTTAAAAAAGTTTAAATTATCCAATAAATTTTGTTCCACTTCATGATTGTGTCCCACTTGTTGTTGATTCTTGACAAAAAATTAAAATTATATATCTTTATGTTTGAAACCTGAAATGTGGCGAAAGGTTGCAAGGTTCAAGGGGGCCGAATACTTTTGCAAGGCACTGTATCTATTTTGTAAAACACATAAAAAAGAGGCCTGAGTTGTATTTGAAGTACATTTTTACTGTTCACATTGATATGAAAATATTAGAGAATACAGTATAGGAAAAACATCGTAATTGACCTGCAGCATGAGCTACTAGAACAACAGAGCAAAATAATGTGCTCAGGAGTCTTTATGTTGACCTAATGTCTTTCTGATGGATTTGCTCTGACACCACACTGCTATAAATGTGTCCATTAAGTCAATGGTCTAATACTACCACCCCTTACATGGTGGACTTAGACCACTTGGTTAAGTTCATATCACCATTAATTTGCTGTTTTCACACCTGTCGAACTCAACTCTACCATGCTTAGAAATCATATGTGTCCATTGTCTATAGTGCCTCTCACCATTTGGGAATTTTAGAGTCTTCAATTAACCTTCTTCTTGTTATTGGAATGTGTGAGGAAGACAAAGTACTGGGGAAACCCCGCACAATAACAGGCTAAACATGCAAATGCCACGCAGGAAGGTCTGTAATTGAGAATAAAAAACAAACCTCAGAATTGTGTGACATGGCTGCAGAATTTTCGTCCAGAGTCTTGGATGTTGTTACAGCAGACGAGTGACAAGTTATAACAGTTTACTCTGAGGTAAAATTGTGCAGCTGTTGAACAAGAAGAATACAGTTGAGCAAGTCTGTGATCTTCCTGTGAAAAGTGGGGGGAATCAGTAAATCACTTCGTAATAACTTGAATAATAATCACTGATTAAAGATGATTTTTATTTAGTCCATTTCAAGCTGAGATAATTTTACATACAGCAAATGGGTAATGAATGCTCTGTATCTCAGAAGGGGTCATCTAAATTATTCGAGTGGATTCCTGGTGGAAGAGAGTTGCATGACCCATGAAAGAACCTAATAAATGTGAGTTTATTCAACAGTGCTTATATAGAGCTCAGTGCTCGTCTGCCTACATTTTTCTTGAAACAATTCATATTTTAGTTATATATATATATATATATATATATATATATATATATACATACTGTGTGCACCATGGTAACCTTTTTTCTCATTTACAATGTTGTTTTTACTCACTTCAATATCTCACACAAATATTTAATAAACCTACTAAACCTTTTTTTTTTTTTTTCCAGAGAGAACCGTATGAGTATAATGTGTAAAATATAGATTTTAAAATCATTCTTACCTACTGCTGAAGCTTTGGCCACTACAGGATCCACTCTACTTGGAGTGACCTGCGTGTCATGTCAAATATACACAGAGGGAAAAAAAGTACCTTTCCAAAAACATATAACTGTCCTTACTTCAAAATTAAAATACATTTGTTCTATACAGTATTTCTCTTGCAAAATGTAAAAATTACTCCATGTGTTTCCATTTTCTGAGCTGCAAGGGTCGCAGGGTTTCTGGAGCCTATCCCAGCTAACTATAGGCAGTTGGCAGGGTACACTCTGAATCGGGTGCCATCCAATCACAGGGCACAAGGAAATGAACAACCTTTCTTTCTGAACAACCTAATACTTGGTAGCACAACCTTGAAACAAAATAACGGCAAACAACCGCTTCCACTATCCATCAATGTGTTTCTTACAAGGCTCTGCTGGAGTTTTAGACCATTCTTCTTCGGGCAAATACTCCAGGTCTCTGAGGTTTGAATGGTGCCTTCTCCATATTGCAATTTTCAGATCTCTCCACAGGTGTTCTATAGGATTCAGGTTAGGACTCCTTGCTGGCCACTTTAGAAGTATCCAGTGCTTTCTCCCAAATCAATTTCTAGTGCTTTCGGAAGTGTGTTTTGGGTCATTGTCCTGCTGGAAGACCCATGACCTCTGAGGGAGACCCAGCTTTCTCACACTGGACCCTACATTACGCTGCAAAATTTGTTTGTAAGCCTCAGATTTCATAATGCCATGCACACGGTCAAGCAGTCCAGTGCCAGAGGCAGCAAACCAACCCCAAAACATCAGGGAAACGCCGCCATGTTTGACTGTGAGGACCGTGTTCTTTTTGTTGAAGGCTTCGGGTTTTTTTTTACTATAAACTCTGTTGATGCCTTTTCCCAAAAAGCTCTACTTTTGTCTCATCTGACCAGAGAACATTCTTCCAAAACGTTTTTGGCTTTCTCAGGTACGTTTTGGCAAACTCTAGCCTGGCTTTTTTATGTCTCAGGGTCGGAAGTGGGGTCTTACTGGGTACCCTACCATGGAGTCCCTTTTCATTCAGACCCTAACGAATAGTACTGGTTGACACTGTTGTACCCTCCGACTGCAGGACAGCTTGAATTTGTTTGAATGTTAGTCAAGGTTCTTTATCCACCATCTGCACAACCTTTCATTAAAATCTCTCCTCATTTTTTCTTTTCCGCCCACATTTAGGGAGGTTAGCCGCAGTGCCATGGGCTTTACACTTATTGATGACACCGCACGGTAGACACAGGAACATTCAGGTCTTTGGAGATAGACTTGTAATCTTGAGATTGCCCATGCTTCCTCACAATTTTGCTACTCTCTGAATCGAATCAAATCCTGGCCCTCCGAATCGTAATCGAATCGAATCGTGAGGGCAGTGCCAATGCACACCTCTATGAAATAGCAAATCTAAATAGTGGGTATTCTTGACCTTGTTCCTTATACAAGATAGAAGTTTGGTGAGGTAAACGCATTCATAATTATTGCGGTTAACTTTGTTGTAATGCTTTTCTGTGTCTAAAAATACGTTTGTATCGACAAACCTGTTGTTAACAAAGATAATGAAAAAGGGTCTCTGAACTAGTGACGGGATCTGTCGTTCACTTGAGTAAACGAATCCATTCCGGTTCGTTCAGTAAAAAGATTCGTTCAAACAAATCGTTCAACGAATCGTTCGCCCCCCTCATCTCCCTCCCCGCCCAAACGAATCGTTCGGTTACTGAACGGGAAGTGACGTTGCCGAACGAATCACCAAAGACCGGTTCGTAGTATAACTGAACGGGAAGTGACATTGCTTGGTCCCTCCCTCTCTTGCACACAGGCACCACTCATCGTAGTTTCAGAAATGAGTGACAGGCGGTATCATTCTGCTTTCACAGACAGCCTCGTCTCCCTCCTGCTGCTGCAAAAGCGAGGGAGAACTTTCGCGTCGTCTGTCCTAGTTCTATGGGCTCAAAGTAATGGCCCGTGCTTGCATTTCGATTTAGGACCCGGTTAAACATTTTCCTTTTGTGGGGGGGAGTGGGGGTTTGGGGTCGGGGGCACACGGACTTTCTTTAGCATGATCTTGATCACATATGCTACCAGCCAACGCAGCATGCTTGCTGTCACGAAAATAAAAATAAATCGAAAGTTTAATTTCTAAATATGGAACGACCAACACATCATATTTACCTCTCGCTCTGTTGTATTTTTGTTTTTATGCTCATCACTATTATTTTAGGTCACTATTGTTAAAACTGAAGTGTAAATAGCTAGTTGCCAAATGTGCTGCTCTGAAATAAAAACAATACTACATTTTGATATTCGACAGTTTAATTGCAAATCAGTATTAAGATGATCGTATTGAATTTTTGCACTGGTATTAACAAATAAAATAATCCGGTCAGCTCCCCTGTCGCCCCCTCATCTCAGATTGTCAAATGCTGACGAGAAATAATTGTTTGCTCTTTATGATGTTGCCTTTCTACTCTCATTAGTCTGTTAAGAAAAATGTAGACATATTGCGACATCTCCCGTGTCCGCGTGCGTTGTTTTTGAGTAGCACATGATGGACGGATGGACATAATTTGTCAAATCAACACCCGACACGCTGACACGAAAAAAAATAAAATAAAACAGTCGGAAAAAATTGACATGTATATACAGTTTCATTGCAAATCAGTATTATGGTGATAATACTAAATATTTTTTCTGTGCGCATATGAGGTAAATAACGCTGCCATGAAGCCTCCATAGTGACAGTTCTCTGCCCCCTTCACTGCCGTGAGTGCCGTCACGCGACCGCAGCTCACTTTTGCTTGCCTCGTAGCTACCCGTGTTTTTTTATTTATTTTTAGCTACCCGTGTTTTAACTACTGCAAATTTGATAGTATGTTGTCAGTCATAGGTAGTTCCGAGTCTGTTGAGAAAAGTAGTACACTAAACCATGCTCGCTAGATTTGTGTGGTGTTTTGTCTGTTTGAGCAGCATTTGATAGGCTCCACGTTAACAAATATGTGACAAAGTCATTTCCTTTCATTTCATGACTCGTTCACCGCATAGTCATTACTGGAAAGTCAAGTTAGCAGCAAGCTAGGTCAGGCACCGGAGGACCGAATCACTGAACGGGAAGTGACAAAACTCAGTCTTTCCCCCCTGCCTGCACGCTGGCTGCTTATTGGCCACACGTGGAAATGAGTGACAGACGCCTTGATTCTGTTTCCGCTCCCTCCCCTGCCCGCGATGAGGCTGGCGTCTGATTGGTCGTGTGCGATGTCAGAAGACGCTGCCGCTTGCTCAACGCCCTCCCACGCAGCGAACAAGCGCCACCAACTTCATAGAACGAATCAGTGCAGATGGTGATTAGTTCGGTCTCGTTCACCCAAACAATTCGTTCAAAAAGACCGAATCGTTCGCGACCGATACAACACTACTCTGAACCTATGAACGACCAATCGTTTGCATTTTACTTTTCCGCAACGTAACTCAAAACCAAGTTTTGATCTTCTGCTTTCACTTACATGATCATCTCACTTCCTCCCCGATGTGCCATGATCTTTTTTTTTTTGTAATGTGGCTTTTATTCTTCTGCAAAAGAAGAAGAATTTATTATCTACTAGTATAATTTTAGTAGTGCTATTATTCAAAGAAGGTGTAGAAAGGTTATAGAGGCAGGCAAGTGAAACAGAGGAAACTTTTAAAATGATAATGGGTTAAAAACAACATAAGGCCTGAGAAACAGGGGGTTTAAAAGTATTAAGTTGTTAGACCCCTGGACCTGAGCACTGGAGCAAGAAAACGTTTAATTAACTTCCATGACAATTTAATCATTATATCAAACAAAATGGAATAGCAGTCAGAAGCACGGATAACTGCCATTTGTCAGCTGTACTATACAAAACATAATCAGAAAAACCCATAAAAACAGTAATTGGATTTAGGGGAGTAAAAATAGATTTTTACCAGTAATGCAAAGCTAGACAGAAATCTGGTTTGTGTGTTTATATCGTGTGTGCGCACAGAGGACTGGTCAATGATACATTTTTATTGCACTGGTTAGCTTTTGACCATCTTTTTATGACTGGGGGAGCACTTCATAGAATGCAGTAATTTAGCTATTGGTGGACGGAGGGGGGGGGGGGGGCTTCTATCTCTGCATACCTCACTTTATAAGCTTAAAGGTGGCAGGTTCACAGACTTTGATGCGCAAGTTTTGTACTAACTTTGTATTTAAAACACACTTTGCATTTGTTCATGAAAGGTAGTCTGGAGGTTTTTACTAAACAATAAATGTTAGCTAATGTTGTGATACCAAACTGCCATAAACAATTCAGACTTAACCATTTTAAGAGCGTATACGTTACAACAAACACGGGCACTTATATAGCTAGACTAGTAGTTGCGACAGTTTCATGCATAATATTGGTCACTTCACATTAGTTTCATGATGATCACCGTGAGAACCGATTTATTTCTTTTCACCATCTCATCAATACATTATATGGATCTTTCACTATAAAGGGCAAAACACACGGAATGTGATGTCGGTTGCGTTCAATACAGTTTCTATGGAAGCAAAGCAGCTGAAGACGCTTTGCTATTCAATAAAACAATGTTGTCGACAAAATGTTTTCAAATCCATTTCACAAATGATCACATCATTGGCACTTAAAGAGTTAAATTTTCCGTATTCAATTCGAATGAATTCACTAAACCATTTAATGGTATGTTACCCAATCCAATCATTTGTTCAAATCACAGTTCACAGTTAAACTGTCTATTTATGACCAACCTAAGAAGTAACATTGTACATTTTTTATAAATACTTCTCTTTGACAATTTGGTAGACAACAGTAATTTAGATACATCCTACCGACGAAGGCTAGTGTTTTAGAGGGAAGGCATCTTTCACCTGTCTTTTAATCAATCTTCAGTATAATCTGTGTCATCTTTTTTTCAAATACAAATGCCTTATTGCGCTACACTAGTCTACAGTATTTAATTTGAGCACTGTCATACCGATTTAATGCCCAAAGGAGTAATTCTCTCACTATCCTCCTGCTGGGATTCAGTGTTATGTCAAGGACACTCTAGGCCATTGAATGTTTGCTTTCATTTGGATTATTTTTAGACCTTGCAATCCAAGGACAATCACTCTGTTTTAAATCACAATGTTGCTCTAATTCTGGCCAACCGCAGTTTTTTTTTCACATTAGACTTGAGCTGTACTCTCTTACAAAAGATTAGATTGTCATTGTTATATAGTAGAACTCCAAATCTAGCCCAGTTGCATACCTTATCCATCATTCAAAATAAAAAGGAAGTCAGATTTATTCAAATCACTGTAACTGTAAATGTGTATATGTCTTTTATTAATAGGATTGCACTTGAAGTAACAGTTACATGTTTAATGATTTTTTTTTTTTTTTAGGTGTTTTTTGAGAGCGCAATCAAGGACAAGCATGATATATTTTTAAGATCTATATTCATGTGCTTCCTTTAAAAGTATGACTTTCTGCTATATTCTAAAATGGGGATTAATTCCTCCTCTCTTGCAAGATTTAGAATGCTCTAGATAAATTCCAAGATGTTTGTCTGGTATACTGTATTGCACACCAAAGTGCAAATGTATTTTATACTTCTTTATTTTTAAAGATTTACAGGTTGTTAACATCATTATTGCTTTGGTTATTATTTTACTATTATTATAATTGTAACAAAATGCTTTCCAAGGTGCAGTGCACATTAATTAGAGCAAAGCCATTAATGATTTATACTATTCATTTCAGGATCCAATTTACTGGTGTTGTTTTGGGAGACAGCCTGAATGGGAAAGTTATTGATGACAAAGAGCAGGACGTTCTCCGAGGAAATGAATACAAGCACTATTAGACATGTGTTACTGCTGAAACCAATTGGGAAAAAAACAAAAATAAATAATAATCTCAGGGGAGAGCAGACTTCTGCAACTGTCAACAATTTTGCCAGATCGTGGCTGATTATTTTCCTCTAGCATACCATATACAGTGGCATGCAAAGGGTAGTCCCCTGGCTATGCCTAAACCTTGCATATCACTTCTTGGTTTCTCAAGAATGAATAAATGAAAATATCTTTAACATTCACAAGAAAAATTGAGTATCGTTTGGGTATTATCTCATAGTCCAGGAGTTGGCAACCTGCATGCTGATGTATCTTAGTTTAAATATACATAAATAAATAAATGAGTATTTGATTAATATGTATTATGGCGCTTACATAATTTAACAAAATAATCCAGTTTCCCTTTGGTAAGCAAACTAAAGGCTGTTTTATACCTAACGCATCGCGGGGTCTGCACGGCCTCACATGGAAAAACGATGTCATCCCGTTTTTCGGCGCACGAACGTGTCAGATTTCCATACTGCGTACATTCTAATATTTTTAAACCCTGCGGCTATTTCCGCACGGAACCGCATGTCATACAAACTTTCGAGCTGTTTTGTGTGCTTGTTGCCTTCACCTCTGTATTTTGCAACACTTGCACTAGTTTTGGTGTTTCTCTTATTCTGCCAGTAAGTACTGTGATTTTCAGTCGTACTTTGCTTGCATAGTGTAGGTATTTGTAGTTGCTATTCCTGTACCTTCCTTCCAGGGAACTGTCCACTGTATTACGGTGTTTGATAGGGCTTTTTTGTTCATGTTGACCTTTATAACATCACTTTATGTTTTTTTGGATTAATTCACACTTGTGCTGCCTCTGTGTTTACTAAACGCTGTGAAAGTTGCTCTATCTGTATCCACAATGGTTTCTTTAATTTTTATACATTTATTTTTTTCATTTTCAAATATCAAGTAATAGCACTGCCAGGACTGAGGGCTTGAGCATTTACATGAGCTGGTGGAAAAGGAAAGCAAATGATAAAGGAAGACAAAAGTCGAAACACTCTCTGGAGTGATCAACTCTTCGGGCACATAACATAGGGTAACCACCATGTCAAATGCACACAGACATTAAAAACAAATTCACAAACATAACAAAACTCCCAATACTTTACAAAGCAAAGTTTTACACAAAACAATAGCTAGAATAGATTTGAACTGGTGGCAGAGTGGTTAGCATGTCCTCCTCACTGTTCTAAAATCAAGAGTTAAATCCCGGGCTCCGGCCTTCCTGTGTGGAGTTTGCATATTCTCCCGTGCCTGTGTGTGTGTTTTCTCTGGGTACTTCGATTTCCTCGCACATGCCGAAACGTATATAGTAGGCTGATTGAATACTCAAAATTCACTGTTGGTATGGGTGTGTTGCTGCTTGTGTGTGGTTTTTTGTTGTTTGTCTTCTGCAATTGGCTGGTAACACATTTAGCCCATTGTTGGTTTGGAAAGACCCCAGGACGGAAAATGAATGAATGAAAAAGATTTTAATTGCGACAATTAGTCACACTACCACATGGCTTGAGAGAAAACTCAAGAAGAGCCAATATAAACCAAAGCCAATGTAAACCTGTGGCTATGAGTGGCTCAATATTAAATAGGAAACATGAGCTCTATTGCTGCCAAACATTTAGGGAGACTCAAACAGCAAGCACAATAGCCAACTTACTTGTTCTTCTAGCTGATGCCAATCAGTGGTTAACAGTGGAAATGTAAAGTAAACAAAGAGAGCACAAAAACTAAAAATATACAATTGTCGTGCTACATAAAAAAAAAACCTTTGTTAAATTGGAAGGAATGTTGAGCTCGTCTGATCCCCTAGGCCAGGGGTGGACAAACTGATCCTCAAGAGCTGTAGTGGGTCCTGCTCTTTGTTCCAACTGATCCAGCACAGACAGTTTAACCAATGAGGTTTCTGCTGAAACAAGAAGCACCTGACTGCGATCAACTGATTGCACTTGCAGGACAGCAGATTGGTGAAAATGTTTCCTCTTGATGGATTGGAATGGACACCCACACCCACTGCGGCCCTTTGTGGAAAATTTTGCCCTCCCCTGCCCTAGGCAGTCTGCATTGAAATCCAAAGTAGCCTAGTGGGGAGATTAATCTTACTACAAATCAATTTCAAGACTGGCCTTAATTCACTCCACAGTGTATATACTAGGTTTGTGTATGCGTTTACTACATAGTGTGCGTGCATGTACATTAACATAAGCAATGTAAATGTAGGTTGGCCATTATAGTGAAGGCCATATTAAAGGTAGCACTGTCACTTTAACATAAGTCCCATAAGAGCATTTAGAGCAGGGGTGGGCAAACTATTTCACAAAGGGCCGCAGTGGGTGCGGGTTTTCGTTGGAACCTATCAAGAGGAAACCTTTTCACCAATCTGATGTCATACAAGTGCAATCAGTTGATTGCAATCAGGTGCATCCTGTTACCCTGGACCTATTATTGGTTAAACTGCCTGTGCTTGATCAGTTGTAACCCAGACCAGGACCCACTGCGGCCCTTGAGGACCGGTTTGCCCACCCCTGATTTAGACTGAGTGAGGCTTTGGCAAGGTAAAGGGAGAAGGGAGAAATGCTACAAAGACAGAAAAACTTGGGATTTCACCAATTTGACCACTAAAAGATCATGATTGACCCCCCTCGATCCACTGTGTTGGGTGGACAGCATCTCCAGATGGCTTCCAACAGTACTTGCATGACAAGGAGATCCTACCTGCTTTTTCATTCACTGGAACATTGGAGTTTCAGGTGGTGCTGGGTTGTCAAACGACGGCTAGTTACGTACACATACCACATGCCTCTCTCATGACTGAGGACCCTAGTCTGTGTGGTAACAGCTGGGTGTTTTTCAATCGGACAATGCCGCAGTTCACAATGCTTGCTTGGCAAAGGACTTCTTCAGAGAGAATAACATCACTCTTTTGGACCATCCTGGATGTCTAAGTTCTCCTGATTTAAATCCCATAGAGAACATTTTGGGGATTTCATGATTTGAACGACCTTTGGTCAACGCATAAACTGGCTATTTCAGAACGGACTTTAAAAATACTTTTTCAAATTTCTTTTTGTCACACATACCCTTCTTGCTTTTGTATATGCTTTTGCAGTTCTACTTTAACCTCATTAACGTCAAAATGTGCAAAAGGCAGTTCTAGCTATTTTTCAAACTGGTTTCAGTTTTTGATAAGGTCTGTATTCAGTATTACGAATGGAAAAGGATCAGGTGGTTGATTTTATTTTTCAACAAAAAAAGCAACAGCAACAAAAAAATTCTCTGTTTTCATATTATTAATGATTTGCATTTTCATCTTGAGTCAGGTATGAATCCAAAACATGTCTGGTCCTGTAGTCCATTGACCAGGCCACACTTAGAAAGCGACAGTGCTGTAATAAGTGGAGATGTTTGTAAAGGAGCAAACGCTGATGCGGTGTAACTGAATCTAATGACCCTCCTCATCTTTATTAAGGTACCTGTCTTCACCCAAAAGAAAAAGAACTGTCACAGAGCAGTACATTCGTTAAAGTATTCAATATGGACTAATGCACAAACCCACACACACAACAAATCCTTAACAAAAAGGTCACATGACAGAGAATTGGAGCAGAGGAATGGACTTTCCGTGTCCCAGCATCCTTTATCTCCTTCATTTCCTTTGACTATTACTGCATTAGTCATTCTTTCACACGTTGCACCATCAAAAGAAGATGGAGATTGCGTCTTTAGTCTTTACGAATCAAGAAACAGCAAACATGCACCCTAACACATAACACCAACATCCTTTTGCAAAATATTCTGACGACAGAGAAGGACAGTGGAAAAAAACATGCACTTTGAGAGCAGATTTGCTGTTGTGATTCATCAGAAAAGTTTCTATTTGGTACTGCTTGTTGTACATTGTACATAGAGCAAAATATAAGAATTGGGACACAGAGCCATGTGTGAGAGCTGGATCGGTAATAAAACATTACAAGAGTGTATCATCAAAAAATAATTAAAGGTTACGCATGGCATGCTATAAACTAGTTCGCACAATGGCGTGAGAGTACTTACATGCAGCAAAGTAAGATGGTCAGTTCTTATGGTAACACTTCAGTTGAATGCTTCTTTTGACCGTGCCATAAGACTCATAATTATGACACCACATATGTCATGAACATGAGTGAATACTTATGACGGATGTCATTACATTTCCTATCGCTAACAGAATACCTAACCCTCTGCAATCCTAACCAAAAGCCATTACAAAGCCAGAATTCTTCTAAAAAATTAGCGGGTATTTAAAGATAATAATCCAACAACAATTTGCCTTTCAGACCCCGCGTATTAGTCAGCTTTGTTTCTGAAAGAAAGAAGAAAAAAAGTCCTGTGCTAAAGAGAAAAGCAATCCCAATGACAAAGATTTTAACATGTATTTTACAAATGAAATGCCTCAATGAATCTTTTTTTTTTCTTGTGAACGGTTTTCAAAAACTTTATTGGTGGATTTTCTCAAGTTAAAGCACTACACAGAAATTAATAAATTTAATTGTGTAAGCAGGATCTTATTATTTAATTACAGGTGTTTTAGCTCATTTCAACTTATTTTATTTAAATGGGTTATTATTTATTTTATTATGTGTTTATATTTTACAAATGTGATGTAGTATTTATTGATATTGTATATTTTATGTTGTATAACTTTAGTTCCTCTGTGAATATTAGTTCCTACTTGTTTTGTTGTGGTAGGAGGGTTTTGTTTGAACACGGGGCCGTGTTGGTTATTATTATAGCAGAGAAGACAGCAGTAAATCAACAAACTAAAGTCAACTGTGCCCCGATCTACAACTCAAGAGATCTGATGGACTCAAAAAGTGGGTTCCGATTGCATATTAGTTTGAAAATCGACCGGATCCACCGTGTTTTTACACGAGTGACTTCCGGTCTGCCCGCTGCTAGCTAGTAGTATTGACGCAGGAGGGCTGCGTCTCGCGTCAAATAATAAACTCTGCCGTTCTTTTCGAGTGCGTTGCGTTGAGCCGCTTCTGGGATGCGTCTTACACGCGGCCGCACTGTGACTGGTGTGCATTAGCTGATTGACTTTAATGCCCGTGTTCCACTGCGTTCTCGCAGCGGCCACGTTGTCACACCGTTGACATTGCTTATACTGTCCTACCGTGTTGGTCCTCATTATAGTAGAGAAGACGGAGTAAATATAATCTACACAAAGAAACTGTAACCCGATCGACTCAAACAGGCTCAAAAAGTAAGGGTTACATTACGTTAGAAACTCGTTCGGTACGCCTCCGTTCCGAACCGAGGACACCGAAACGGTTCAATACAAATACATGTACCGTTACACCCTTTAAGTATATGTGTATATATATATATATATATATATATATATATATATATATATATATAATTACGGTAATGATTTTAAGTTAAAAATGACAGACATTTTGAATAATAAATACAATTAATTACCTTTGTTTTATGGCTGGGTTGAAACAAAAACGGTTGCACGACGTCGTAAACGGAGGTTTCCAGGGTAAAACGGGCAAATTAAAAATAGTTCGGGGGCTTAATGCGCCATGAATGTGCTATGGCAGCATATAGACATATTGTTCTATCAAACGCAACAGTTCTTTTGGCTTAAAATACAGCAGTTTATTTTAAAGAGGAGTGCAAGAGCAGAAACTGCTTTTTCAGTCTTGTCTGTGTTTTCCGCCATATATATATATAAGAAGACATGAAAAAACATGGAACACTCTGGATTTTTTAGTCAGATTTGGGGCGGGATTATGCACTGTATGTCATTCACAGTTGTTCTTTGCGAGGTAGCTAAACACAGTCACTAGTATTATTTGAGCAACTGAAGAACAGATCAAAGGGATTGATTAGTTAATGGAACGAAACGTCCTGCTTACAATATTGTGTGTATAATTATCCTTCACTCTTCAAATAATTTTCTAAACGATGTCCGAAATATACCATGACCTCTCTTTTCTCTTTGGCTGGCATGCCTTGCAGACAAAAACTGAGTCTGGCTGCTAAAACTGTGCCCTCAGAGCATCACTTATCATCATTCCAAAACCATATGGCCGAGGGGACCCATCGATTCGTGCCATTCAAGTGTCACCTTGTCAGTTACAGAAGATAGATGACTGTATTGATGCAATCCTTATTTTAGCAAGCCTTCTGGACAGAAGGACAAGCCAGTCTTTGATCATTTGTGTCATAGAGTAGATTCTGATGATTAACTCTTTCAATGACAGATATTTTTAGAATAGACAAGTTCCAAGATTGCCAGCGGATATATGACATTTTAAATGATATTTCAAGGCCCACACAATACTGTGTTTTTTGACCGTGAACAAAGAGACTGCCAAATTAAAAAAAATAGATTCTCTTCTTCCATCTGAAAAATAAGTTCATTTTTACCTCATTCCATTCTTTTGTATCAGAAGTGGAACATAGGTTGGTTTTATCCAAATCACATCGGAAACATTTGGGGGAAAAAGGCTTTTTTTGTGAAAACACTGTGCTGTATTTATTTTACAATAGGCCGCACTCACCAACGTCACACAATGACGTGTCGCTGTATCCGGCAACCATATTGTCCGTCATTGTTTATCCGTATTCTCAATGGTTTCAATTTGTCGTGCAATTTATAGTGCAATTCATGGAAGCCCCGGTGCTTTCAGACGCTGTAAACCAGGCATGTCCAAAGTCCGGCCAAATGCGGCCCTTGGTCAAATTTCATCCGGCCCCCAGCCTCCGTCATAAAATCAATAACGTCTGGCCCGCACATAGACTTAATAAATTGGTCAGCAGTAGCACACTAAATGCTGCTCCGTATTTACCCACTAAAAGGCAGCAGCATTTAAGCAACATTACCCCGTGTGACCCGTTACTCCCAATTTTTCTAAAATGGCGACAATTGACAAAAAAAAGTTGACTGCGACGGCCGACGATTCAAGGATTGGTGGAAATTGGACTATTTCTTCACTAAAATACGCGACAACTGTGTCCGCCTCATTTGGAAAGAGACAGTCGCTGTTTTTAAAGAGTTCAATGTGAGGCGATATTACCAAACAAGACACGCTGACATGTATGACAAGATTACAGGGAAGATGCGTAGCGAGAAACTGAAGCAACTTGAAGCTAGTTTAATTTTACTGCAGCTGTATTTCGCAAGAGACCGAGAGTCGAAAGAGAACGCCACAAAGGCTAATTGCGAGATTGTTAACCCTGAAAAAAAATAAAATAAATAAAGAGAATGTGACACACGGAATGGCTTGCTAAAATTTGCTTAATTACAGTGCTGCTCGAAAGTTTGTGAACCCCACAGCGATGGTCAGATTTTTTGTAAAAAAAACTAAAATAACCTTATTAAATGTTAAGTTATACCCAAATCCACAATACTGACATTCCAAATAATGGACTGAAACAAAAGAAATAGTTATATTGTCATTCTTTATTTAACAAAAGTGGTTGATTTAAGAAAAACTCAGATATCATGTGTGCAAAAGTATGTGAACCCCTTCAGTTAATAGGATATTGCGCCTCCTTTTGCAGAGATTACCTCAACCAAACAATTTCTGTAGTGACTAATCAGCCTCTCACATCTACTTTGGGGGATTTTTGCCCATTCTTCCTTGCAGAACGCAGTCAGTTGAGAGAGGTTTGATGGGCGTCTAGCATGAACTGCTCGCTTCAGGTCCCGCCACAGCATTTCAATGGGATTTAGGTCAGGACTTTGACTGGGCCAGTCCAGAACACGAATCTTCTTCTTTTTCAGCCATTCCTTGGTTGTATTGCTGGAATGCTTTGGATCATTATCATGTTGCATGATCCACCTTCTGCCAAGCTTTAACTTCAAAACAGATGGCGTCAGGTTATGTTCTAGGATTTGACAATATTCCTCAGAATTCATGATTCCCTGGACTATGTGGAGTCCTGAGGATGAAAAGCAAGCCCAGATCTTGACATTCCCACCTCCATGCTTCACTGTTGGGAGAAGGTTCTTTTGGTGGTATGCAGTGTTGACTTTTCGCCAGACATGGCAGTTTTGGTTGTGACCAAACAGTTCAATTTTGCACCTACATCAGTTGATGAAAACTCTTTTTAATTTAGTCTCGACAACACAACTGTTAAAAAAACAAAAAAAAAACTACTGAATTGATTGATTAGGAAATCAGGTTGAAATAATAGAAAATTCCAAAATGTTGAGGGGGTTCACAAACTTTTGAGCAGCACTGTATATTGTTCTCCATAAAGGACGTCATCCAAGGTTGGCCCCCCACATTTTTACCACACCGAATCTGGCCCCCTTTGCAAAAAGTTTGGACACCCCTGCTGTAAACTCATTGGATGCGTTGCATAAAAGGTGTTATGTGGAAAAGCTTCAGTCTATCCATTCGCCAGATCCATATTTGATGCCTAAATCGATATTTTTCGACCCGCTGTCTTCGCCGTCTCTGCCTGACATCTGCTACCCTGATATCTACAACTATCTTGTCCACAGAAACTCAGCCTATTCTCACGAAACTTTGAAAAACTTTAAGAGCAGCACTCTAAGCAACATTACCCCGTGTGACCCTTTACTTTCAATTTTCTAAAATGGCGACAATCAATAAAAAAAAAAGTTGACTGCGATGGCCGACGCTTCAAGGATAGGTGGATATTGGACTATTTCTTCAATACAATACGCAACAAGTTAGTTTAATTTCACAGCAGCAGTATTTCGCAAGAGCCCGAGTGTCGAAAGAGAACGCCACAAAGGCGAGATTGTTGAAATTATGAATTAAAAAAAAATAATAATAAAGCAAATGTGACACACAGAAGGGCTTGCAAAAAATTGTTTAAATATATTGTTCTACGTAAATCAGCCAAGGTAGCCCCTCACATTTTTACTACACCAAATCTGCCCCCCTTTGCAAAAAGTTTGGACACCCCTGTTTAACTGATGATCCGTAGACGAGGCCAGCTTCTTTCACTTGGTACCAGCTAAATATTATTCAAAAAATAATGATGACGGAAGAAATAAACATCTTGAATTTGAAACTGTATGTTGTCGGCGATTAGCCTTGCAATGATCTTAATTGTGGTTGTCAGCCCAAAACCCTCTAAATATATATTAAATGCATTTTACCAGGTATAAAATGACTACTATATAGTCTGTGGTGATCGTTTGGTGCCCAGTTTTCTCGTCGAATTGCAGCAGTCCATCTCGCTCTCCTCTCCGGGGTCTCTCGGAATACGGTAGAACTTCAGGTCTCTCTGTCTATCTTCTCTGTTACTGCAACCAACCGCCACACACGCCTTCACCATTTTGATTATTAATGTTAATGAGCAGAAGAACACGCCATAATAGGAGGAATTTACGTAGCGGTAATGCGTAAACACAACGAGCTGACGGACAATATGGCGCGGAGGCGTGGTTGTGACGTCATGTGAGTGGGGTCTATAAGGCCCTCTTAAAATCCTTTTTTTTTTTTTACCTTGTGCCTTATAATCCAGTGTTTACGAATTCTGGTTGTACTTATTGACTGAACTATTTTGTTGAAGCAATCCGACTACCGAAGTCAAATTACTTTTATTGCAGATAAAAGAGTTACTTACAGTAAAACATGGAACATGCATTTATTGATAAAACAAATTACAATTAAAGTAGTTTAAACTAGTATTTCAAGTAGTTTAAAGTACTTTAGTAGCAATAATTATCAGTTTATCTGTAAGGCGTTTATTCAGAACAAGTCATCAAGTAGAACAAAAAACAAATAATATATACGTCTTATAAACAAAACAAAAATTCCATGGTTAAAGATAATGACAATCTACTTGTTGTGCCTTGTGTATGAAATTGAACATGTTCACCAATGGTGCGCCGTATACCGTAATTTTTGGGACAAGAATCCGCTTCCTTTTTCCCTCATTTCAAATCCTGCAGCTTTTAGTTCAGTGCGGCTTATTTGTTGATTTATTGGGTCTGTCATAATTATGACATGACACTGTCATGGGCATTAATGAATGCTTATGACAGATGTAATTTATGTAATTCGGCAAATTTGGTCACCAACTCCATTTATGTCCAGCTCGGATCTCTTATATCATTTCAAAATGAGATAATTTGCCGGATAACACTAAATGATATCTGTCATAAGCATTTATTAATACTCACGTCAGTGCCATATCATGATTATGACAATCTTATGAGGCTGCTGTTAAATAAAGTGTTAACTGTTAATATCTTTTGGTTTAAATATCCCATGATAAAGTGAGGATAGCTGCAGCTTATAGTGCAGCTGATCTATGAAAACAAATAGCGTTTTTGTGTCAAATTTGATGGCTTGCAGTTTATAGTCAGGTTCACCTTATAGTTTTCAAAATTACGGTATTCTGAAACATACAGTACGGTAAGGGAGAGTGGGGTGAGTTGTGCCACTTTTTACCTACAATAATGATATGGTTTATTTTAGAAAGTGGTGTATTCTAAGGAATAATTACATCGGATCATAAATCAAAAATGTGTGACTATAACTACAGCTTTAGAAAAAAAGAGTGGTCTTGTGGCACAACTTGCCCCATTTGTGAAGTAAATTGTACCACTGTACCATTATAATAAAACAGATCATTTTATTTTCAAAAATGGTAGAGATTATTAAAATAAAGAAAATCAATACATAATTATTTACTTAAGATTTATTGAAATATTTTGCAAAGTGAAAATACACCTTTGTACAATAATGCAAACAAGAACAAAGTAAAATTTGAAAAGAACATCTATTGACTTTTTTTTTTTACAGCCTAATCTTTCACATCCCACTTGCCAATGCTGAAGGTGAATATAAGCTCCCTTCATGTTGTATCACCAAGTTTTTTCTGATGTGTATAACGTTTTGATTATATCAGCTTTTGTGACTATGCCATCATTTTCTTTAAGTGTCAAAGTGGGCTGGCTTTCCATTGACAAGAATTTGCTTGGGAGACTTCTCATCACCTTCAACACATTCACCACCATTCCAACATAGTATAGGATTTTTTTATTACTGCAAACGTCACAATGACAAATTCTTCATCATCACCATCTCTCCGGACATCTGAAATCTCATAACCATCAAGTGGAAAGTGACCATCACAGGCTTTCGACCATTTTCCTTCTTTTTGGCATTCTGTTTATTTATATTTTCAACCCATTATCTTCCATGTTTTTGTAAGGTCTCTCTCTTCAATATTCTTTAAGACTGTTCAAGAGGAGCTTAAGCCCTGTCTGTCTTCTTTCAAAAACTGCAAGGAATTTGGCACTGAAAAGAAGAATGCCACTGAATTAAATGAATAAATGTTAGAATGAAACGTGGAAACACTCTAAAATGCAATGAATAATTATGCGTGAAGCTAAGTTGTGCAAATGTTGTAACTTACTCCAGGCCCTGTGGAACAAATAACCCCACACCCACCATTTTGAAAATAAAATGCTGTTTAGAGCTAGCGTTATGTTAATGATATAGACCGAAAGTGTAGTTTACTATAGCACCTAATACATATGTGAACTGTTTTAAAACTTCAATACATTAATTGCTCCAACACTCTGTCTCTCGTCTGTTTCTGAGCAAAGAAGTGCCTTCAACCCCATGTACCCACAGCATGGCTTGTACTGCATTCATCTTTTCTAAATGTCTATCATGACTAGTGAGGGGATCTTCTTCTGATCTGAGTGCCGCCTGTATCATTAAAGGAATCAGTGGCTCAAGCTTCTGTCATTGCATAATCAATGACAGAAGCTTCTCCCAATAAGAGTTCCACAGTGAAACTATTGAGGTGTGGAAAAACATTAGGACTAGGATTCACACGGTAACCACTTCAACATTAGAATTCGATAACAGATTTCATAAGTCCCGTAATATCTGCACTATAGAGCGCACCTAACTATAGATGCACAGGTCAAATTTCACAAAATTGTGTGTGTGTATGAAAAATGTTTGCATTGGAACAGATGAAAGTGTTGTCATTGTCACGGAACCTGGCCGGGCAGGTGGTGTGGACCCAAAAGCAGGGAAACAAATGCGAAAACAAGGCAGGGAGGCAAGGCCGGGTGCCAGTGAACCCAAAAATGGTTTAATGATGATGAACAAAAACACAAAGTACCAACGAAAGGACAGCGGATCAAATAAAAGGCATCAAAACTTCCTTAACCAGGGAATGCAGTGACACAAGGGCTTAGGCGTAGATACCAACACACTGGGATTGACTTTGACCATGACACAACAAGGAGTGAAAAGAAATTGGGAGCTTATACACACACACAGACAAGGGGTAACGAGACAATGAGGAACAGGTGGGTGACATAGGAGGATGCAGGCTAGAGGATACACTAGATGCAGGTACAACAGGTGAAATTAATGGGCAATCACAGGGACAAGTCACAGTCGGTACAGTACCCCCCCTTAAGGGACGGATCCCAGACATCCCCAATGAAAACAAAGTCCCTAACATGGCGGGCAGAAAGGGGCCTGGAGGAAGTAGCAACATCAGCCCATTAGTCAGGCGGGCGTCCATGACACCAGATGTGGCGTGAGCGCACTGGTTGATCAGGCAGGCTTTTTGGGCGCCAGATGTGGGGCGACCGCATGGGTTGATCGGGCGGGCATTTTGGGCGCCAGACATGGGGCGACCGCACAGGTCGATCAGGCGGGTGTCCGGGACGAGGGTGACTGGCTCGGTCGTTCATGCCGCCAAGCCGTTGCAGGAAGCAACGAGCCGGAGCAACGTCGTCGGGGTGACGACCATGGGCGGAGTCGTCGTGCAGCGGGTCAGGCACGGAGTCGTCATGCGGCAGGTCAGGCAGGGAGTCGTCGTGCCGTGGACCAGGCTGGGAGTCGTCGTGCGGCAGACCAGGCAGGGAGTCGTCAGGGAACCAGGAATAGAGGCACCGGGGAACCAGGAACAGAGGCGCCGGGCGAACATAATGGAACCATAGACTTTAACGAGGAAATATTTCGCATTCAGAAAATCACATATATATATATATATTTTTCTATTATTATATAGCGTATGTAAAAATATCCTGTCACCCTCCATTATTTTTTTTTTTTTGTATTTACTGAAGAAAAGCTCATTTTACTCCGCTGAAGTCACTTGGCCAATTCAACAGCACGGCTAAACATTGTTTGCTAGCAGCTGTTATGGCACGGGCAGGAGTGTGGCTTTACGCAGAAGAACATACAATCACCATAGACAGAAAATTGTCGAACATCTAATTTTTCTTCAACGATTCAGGCATTGAATCAAATTAAAATGTTTTGGTTTTCATGGAAGATGGTTATGAAGACGATTTATGTGCTGACGACAGCGTAACTCTTCCTAAAATTGCTGCACGACACATGTATGAGCCGGGAGGCAGAATCTCCAGTAGACGCTGATAGTGAAGTTGAAGAAAATTTGTTGTCATCTCCTAAAAACTGTTAACCTCCTCCCGAGACCCTGATTATTTATTTCATGCATGTTGGAGGAGGGAAACCTGGAAAACAGGCTGGATTGAGGCTCACAATCACCAGACTTGGCCACCCCTGGAAAATTGCATTGTAGAAAATAAAAACAAAAATAAAAAAGCTTGGGTCCCAGGATCTTAATATTCAAGATATGTAACGATCAATATTTAGTATTGTTATTGATTACATGTAATATAGTGTATAATATTTGTATCTCTTGGCAATGACAAATAAAGAAAATTCTTTAAAAAAAAAAGATAATATCAGGGAGAGAATACAATGAATGCAAACCATGAATCCAATGTGCTTCAAGCCTATTTTTAATATCTGGACGTTAATTTTGCTGTGAAATTTCCCCTCTAAAGAAGAAGGATTAGAATAGAAAACACACGCTAGTTGTTAGAAACTGTGAACACACCCCAAATGCCAATGCCATCATGATAGGCTGTGCCGCACAGTGAAATTAAATGAAAAGTCAAGTGTCATTTTTTTTATTCAATGAGAAAACATGAGGCTCTTTGGCCTAAAAATCCATAAACAAGCTGCTTCTTATAAAAGCTGCAGGGTTCAAACGGTGAGAAAAAAAATAACCGTTTATAGTCTGAAAATTACGGTTTGAGTTTTTTTGAGTTTGACATTTTTTTGACATTGAAAAACAAAAACAAACCAAAAAAAAAAGTATGAATAAATGTATGTGATTTGTTTACATTACAGTATGTTGAATATACAGCAAACTAGCCCCTTACCTAACAAAATTAAATTGTTGGGTTGTCATACAACGATTATGTTGAAAGTAGGTTTAAATATAGGTGTGTGGGGGAAAAAAAAAAAGTGGAGATCATTATTACCTAATCGGACGGTCTCATGAATGGCTGCCAAATAAGGATTTTAACATTGCAATTACATTTAATCACAAATGTAATCTTCTGCTATGGTTACTCTGAGATTAGAGTGGATTATATTGGATTAAGACCATTGACCTGATTTAATCACTGGCTGTCACTTAAATCTGAATTTCAGGGGATATTTGGGGATTTAGAGAAACAGGCACGGAGTGAGAGCCAATACCTGTTACTTGGAACACTTTTCAGTATGGAAACCAATAAATTAATGTACATGTTCCAGCATTTTCATGTCTAATGGCACTTGATAACAATCCAGCTCCTACCCTTTCAAGGTTTTAAATTTACTAGAGAATAAAGAGTGCCTATAGCAATGTGGTGCAATTATGCAATACTGTGGGGAAAACCCGAGAATTGGATAATTAAACTGGAAGTGTTTTGCAACCCTGCAGTACTGGAGATTGCCACTGGAGGCTGGCTTCAAAATAGAGCGATCTCCCATAGATTGCATGTTTGTGTGTGTTAGGAGTCTTGAAAACCTGCGGACCTTGAAAGTGCGCAAGCCTGGCATGTAAAATAGATTTAATTGCTCATATGGCACCTATATCATAACAAAATATTCATATTTTAGTTAGCTACAATGTTTTTAAAACAACTGAACCCCAACATGATTAACAATTTTACTGCCACAAACATATAATGCAAGGTTCCAAATGTAATGTCATAAAGTTCAGATTGCATAGACTCTAATGGCAGAATTTTAATCAGTCAGCGGGTTTCTAATAATATTTAGAGGTTACCTTTAACAAGCTGCCCAATTAATCTAGAATTATAATTAGCCAGCAATGAAGAACCACAGAGGAAGCAAAAACAGATGGCTATACAAGGAATACATTTGACACTGCCTAAAATTGGTTGCCTGATTTTAATAGGTTCGGGGCTACTTTTCTTTTCTTTTTTTCTCAGTCAAATAACTCTATTGTGCATTGCTAGTTGTAAAAAAAAAAAAAAAAAAAAAAAATCAATATTCATGAGCCTGATGATCATCGATGATAATTTCCTAGTCCACATGTATGTTATGAAATTGCTTCCCTTTACGGATGGTATGTGAGTGGGGTAGAAAAGATCCTTGGAGTATGTCTTTCACTGTCCAATACCCCCTGCTTAGGTCAGCGGGCTCCAGAGTCACAACACATTTGCCTAAGACAAAATAATTATAGCCATTTGTTTTAATGGCAGAGAGTCCCACACTCATCAATTTTCATGTTTGCCTCAGAGGCAGCAGTACTTCACTGAAATGGATATAGCTTTCTCTTTGGTGTAGAATTTTTTCAAGCGTTAAAAAAGAGGCCCAGTAATAGAAACAGAGGATTACGGGCACGAAACCAGTCATACGAAATAGATGCTACTAGATCATGCTATAGAAAAAGGGGAAAAGACAGGAGATGGAGAAAGCACTGTCCGTTCCTCCTACAGGGCTTGAGCATCTGTCGATGTAACGCCCACAGCCAGTCCAACAAACAGGATGCATTTGTGATGGTTTTATCTGTGTCTCTCTCTGATGGGCTGCCAAGATTGAGGGTTAAGAGGACAGAAAGCACAGTCACGCATTACCTCCCTCCTCACTCTGCTCAACACCCACATCTGCCTTTCCTTTAAAAGTTATTCAAGTAATTATGGATTATAGTAGCTGTGCATGTGCATACACACGCACATCCAGATATGTACAGTATAATACTGTACAGTGCAAGGCCGTTTTGGTTCCCTTGCCTGCAGCAATCACATAAAACAGGATTTTTTTCAAAGCTAAGCCGCGTTTTAGCAATAACACTGGATTATCGTCATGCAAACACAGCTCCCTCCTTAATAAACCTATCCAATTTCTGTACTTAACTGACCATCACTTAAATGTTCTGTTAGCATTGCCTCCCATTTATCTTGTTTCCATGCTGGTAGTTTTACTGTCAACCCACGAACCAGTTCCAACATGACACGAGGAGCTCAGTGATGCCGAAATGATCTTGATGTGATAGAGTTTCTTCTTTCTTTTTTTGTTTTTTTAAATGATGAGTAAGATGTGGCATTTTCCTGAACACTAAAGCAGTTCTTTTAGTTGGTGGACACCACTTATTGTGTGACGTAGTCACACAAATTCTTCACTATTTAACATAAATCAGTCAATCTATTCCAATTTGTTTCCCTCAATCCATTGTACTGTGTGTACCTCTGATATCGTTGTTTTGTGCAGTCTTCCGTTTCCACATTTTTGATCAATTCAAAGCATTCCAGATGTAAAACTGTGTAGTCCTTTTTGAATAGTTTTTCAAAAATTCTCAACTAAACCCCCATATTATGTACTGTTCAGCAGCAACTGCAAATAGGAAGAACTAGAATGCATACAGCAGTGGTCACCAAACTTTTCCGCATGGGGCCGCAGTGGGTGCACCATTTCATTTCAACCAAATTTGGTGTCTTAGCAGTCAGGTGCTACTTGTTTTAGCAGAAACCTCATTGGTTATACTGTCTGTACTGGATCATTTGGAAGAAAAACCACGACCCATAACGGCACTTGAGGACCAGTTTGTAGACCCCTGGCATACAGGGACACGTTCCTTTTTACGCTTCACTTGGGGCATTGAGCTGAAAGTGAAGTGGAAAAAATAGATGAATATTTGACCCCAAGAATGACTGTAATTGTATTTTTCCCACTGACATTTCAGAATGTTTTTAATAAAGAATAACAAAAAATAAGCAGTAGTTTCTGTTAGGTTTGGTGTTGGTTTCTCCCAGTGTGACTTGTTTCTGTGATTGCCCATTGATTTCACCTGTTGTGCCTTCTCCTAGTGTATCCTGCAATCTGAATCCTACTGTGTTACCCAGCTGTTCCCCGTTGTCTCGTTACCCCTTGTCTGCGTGTGTGTGTGTATAAGCACCCAGTTTCTTGTCACTCCTTGTTGCGTCATTGTCAATTTCCACGTCCATGTTCTGGTCAGCATTATTCCCGTTTATCCAAGCCCTCATGTTCCGTGTAAGTTTTTGAAAAGCAGTCTTTTGTTAGTGACAGTTTTGTTTGCCTCAGTGCTATCTTTGGATTACCACAGCCTTTGTTTTGTACTTTGTTTTTTGTTGGCTTTAATTAAATCATTTTTGCACCGTTATCTGCTTCGCCTCCATTTCCCTGCGTTTGGGTCCACCTTGCCTGCCCGCACTCCCTGACAGTTTCTCTTGACCAGTTTCATTTGGAAAATCGAGAAAACAACATTAAACCACATATTATAGGGACACTTTGGGGAAAAAAATCAAATATACAGTATATTATATATTATAAATAATATGCTGTATTGGATCATATCGTAATATGCTTCAAGCTGCAATACCCAGCACTTATATGAACTATAATTCTTGCACACACAGTTTTTTTTTTTACCCCTACTTTGAAACCTGCAGTTTATAGTGCAGCACAGGCTAATGAGCTGCATGTCGTTTTCTGCAAATATCATATAATATAACTGCGGCTTATAGTCCAGTGCATCTTACGAAGTACGTATAGACCAGTGGTTCTTAAGCTTGCTCAAGGTACCGAACCCCACAAATTTCATATCTGGATTCATCGAACCATTTTGAATTGGATAATGTTGAGTTAATTATCGAGGGTTGATTGAATATTTGCTTGATTGATTGAATATTTGCTTGTGCTCATATATACCTAATACATACATAATACATATTGCCATATTTTTTCTTATTGATATAACCAGTAAATGATTATTGCTTGCTATACTAGGTTGTAGTATAATGTTTAAGTGTTATAAAGTGTTAAAGAGGGTCGGGGTGACAACTGCTTTGCTTCATGGCCGCAACATTGCGTAACTAGACCTTCTGGGACATCTTCAGCATCTTACGTCTAGACTTTTGTCTAGCCTTCCGAGGACATCTTCCATTCGAGGACATCTTCCATGGCCGCAGCGTTGCATAACTGAAGTGTCTGGGTCATTCTGACCACTTTATCTAAGTCCCTTTACGTACACACGTGTATTTAGTTCGTTCCGCCTACATGCTCACACATAGCCAATCAAAATCACATGGGTGTCTCCAGCTTGCTTTCCCCCTCCCTTTAGGGCGGCACCTTTCTGTGTTAGGACAAGTCCCTAATAAAAGAAAGAGCAAGGAGTTTAGTTTTAGATCAATTTTGGTGACTAAACAGCGTAATCCAGCATTACACTGTCTAGTCCCTCCTTGCTCTCCTTGGCCAAGAAAGCTGAGTGTCTTCTCTTCTTATTTTTGGGTAATTTTACAAATGTCTACCTAAGGATCTATTTTTGAACTTGACAGATAATAAAGCAATTTTTTTTCAAATTCAAAACTGATATATCTAAGCTAGCTAGCTAATAATTTAGCAAATTCTTGTTCAAAATTCTTCTCATTTTTACAGCATGTTTTATAAACAGGTCAAAATTTGAGGCAGCGCTTCCCATTGGTCTGTTGTTTTCCCTCATGACAAGTGCGAGTCAACCTTCCACTGAGCAAACCGGTTTCTCCTCCCATCAGATCAAGGACGAGCAGTTTAAAGAAATTGATCAAGCTTGTAAATTGAGAGAAAACCAGAGTAAAACTTGGTCTAAAAACGCCTTTGCCTAGATTTAATCAACGTACGAAAAGAGGAGTCTGCCTTTAACCTTCGCCGAACCCCTTAGACTTAACCGAACCCCTGGGGTTCGATCGAACCCAGGTTAAGAACCACTGGTTTAGACGCATGCAGTTTTGTAAAATATTGGGGGTACGGCTTGTAATTAGGTAAAGTCTAAAAATTACAGTATATGCACACATGTATGTGCATGAACACTAGTTACATTACCCTCATTGCTGACAACTACACCATATAATTTATAATGTGTGTGTAATACTGTATATGTCATTGTCTTGATTCAAGCCTTAACCAATGCTTGTTGCACCAATTTGGAGATCTGCCTGTCACTGCTTGTCCCTCCATAGTGCATTACCATATGGTGTCAGCCTACAGTGAAGCACTCGATTCTTTACTAGCCATTAACAACAAGCAGAGATCCTGCCAGCAAATCCCAGCAATAAAATGTCTTTTTAATGCAACACCTGTTTCTTTGTCTGCTCGGGGTTTAGTTAGTTGCCTCATTAAAAAGGCACTAAACATGATTGCTATATATGCGAACTTGCATACAACAAAACATTCTGATAAACCTATAAAGCACCAACCCAACCAACTAGAATTAAAATAACATAATAAAGGAAATTGATGACAACCTGAAACGCAAGGGGCCATTTTTTTTAGCAAAATTCCAAAATGGAGGCTCTGGAGTTTCTGTGCTTTTGATCATCTATTTCAAGCCAAATTCTCAAGGGAAACATATTTCTTTGCTTGAACGCATGTATTAATATTTCTGAGGTTAGTTGTAGATATACATTTTTAGAAGATCTTCTTTTTTAGTTTATATAGCTCAATTTCAGAGTATATTCGTGAGAAAATAATTACCGTTATTTTCTGACTATAAGCCAGTACTTTTTCCCGACATTTTGAATCCTGCGGTCTATAGTCCATTGCGGCTTATTTGTTGATTTATTTGGGTTAATAGGTAACACTTTATTTGACTGCGGCTTCATAAGACTGTCATAAGACTGCCATTATATGGCATGACACTGTCATGGGAATTCATGAATGCTTATGACAGATGTCATGAAGTGTCATCCAGCAAATTATCTCATATTTGCTCATGACAGTGTCATGTCATAATTATGAAGGTCTTATGACAGTCTCATGATGGCGCTATCAAATAAAGTGTTACCGGTTAATAACTTTCAGTGCAAATATTCTGTAATACAGTGAGGACAGCTGCACCTTGTAGTCCAAAAATTACAGTAAGCTATTAAATGTTCAATTTCTTTTGAAAATGTCCTATTATGTTGCATCTGTTTAGCATAACGAATATAATCTCAGTTAAAGAAAAAGCTTAGGACACATAGGAGATAAATTGGACATTGGCGATAGTGTCCTTTATATTGTGGAAATTGTGTTTTTTCAACAACAACAGCGAGGATGCAGCAAAATGTTATTGTATTGTAATTTTCATTCTTGGATCTGACAATGCAACTGTATCACATTGAAAATTTATAACGTGTTAATCACATTATTTTTCTTAAATCTAGTTAAATAATTTTCTCCATCTTGTTTTACGTGTTAAATACTAGTTAATAGATTATTGCATCAGATTATTCCACTTACTTTAAGTAAATATTACTATGTGTTCTTATTAAGCCAATATATCAAAATGTTGGTCATTTTTCACCTAAATCAAGGAAAATTTGCTTTCAAATAATGTTTTGAACAATATCTATTCTTTAAGTAAGAACATTTCTGACAAGCATTTTTAAAAAAGATTAAACACAATAATTTTTTGCTTTAAATAAGTCTGTTAAGATTATTTTCAGCTAGCTATTTTTCTTATTTTGAGAAATCTAAGTGAGTAAAATTCACTTGAAGAACTGGCAGGTAATTTCACTTATCTGAAGTAGATTTACACTGAAAACAAGGGAATTTACGTAGTTTTAAGGAGGTTTGTTCTTCCAGTGCACTCAGCAATGACACTTATTAACATCAAAACTGTGAAACATTTCTATGAAGTCTACAATTAACACATGCTTACCAATTGAATGCTTTATACAGCAGGTACTGGAAAGTGGATATTAAATCTAGTTTACCCTGCATTAATAACAGACTGTTTGAGCTCAGTTGAAGCGGTCACAGTATGAGTGTTGCTGTCATAGGGGGATAATAACACATCTAACTGGATTATCCTCCAAACTTTTCCATGGGAAGCTGATCCTGACCATGACAGCCATCTTTGATAAAAACTGCCACAGCAGTTAAAGCTCACATGGGAATGTGATTACCCCAAGAGCAAACACCAGCTAGTAAACACTTTCAGGGTACAACAGCTGTAATAATGTCCACACATACAGTACTACACTACATAAATAAAATTACTCATATGAGCAAGGCCGGCTGAGCAAGGCTGTAGGGCACTATGTCCACCATATAAATAAACAATGGTACATATACAGTATATACACAGTGGGGAGAACAAGTATTTGATACACTGCCAATGGGAAAACCCATTGACAGTGTATCAAATACTTGCTCTCCCCACTGTATGTCCCTCTCACACTCATGGTATTGTATCTATGTCATCCTCAAGTTCGGGTCTTGAGGGCTCTTCTTGACTGAGGCTTCAGATGTTGTTGCTGGGATCTGCTGGAGTCACTCTCCCAGTTTTGGAGTTACTGCCTCGTATGTTCCCCCACCATTGGATCCCACTTCACCTTCCACATTCGCTCCATCTGCTCTTTCAGCCTTGGTACTTCTCCACCATCTTGTGTTCCTTCTTCATGATGCTGGTGTCAGCTGGTATTTTCACAACTATTACCATCACTCTTCTGCTCTATGTCCAGTTTGTTTGCCTGGAGCTGTTTGTCAGTCTGGAAGCTGGCATTGTTGTTCTCAGCCACCCTCTATGGTGTGGCCAAGTGAGATCTGCGTACTTCTATTCCATACTGGTTACAAATATTGCTTAAACTCTCCCTGCCACTTTGTTGTGCCCCTTCATACACGTTGTTCCAGCTCTTGGTCTCTACGGCCCTTGTACCTAGAGCCTGTTGTTGTGCAGCCATGATTAGAGCTTTTGTGTTTATTTATTTTAGATAGCTGGAGTTTCTATAGCTGTCAGTCAGTGTACTCTAGCCACTGGTAGAATTTCTTGATGTCAACCACTTATTCAACTTGCCAGTGGTACAGTCTAAAAAGTCAAAGTCGGTGACATTGTGTCAGTTGTTGCGTTCTCACTTTTAATAAACCACTGCAGAGCTCGAATGGTGAGTGAGTCAAGACCATCTCGTCTTAGCATAATTATTTTGCTCCAGATAAAAACCTGGTTACTGTGTGCCCATACGAATCAATCCTTTGGTTTGTTTTGGTACAAATGCTTGAAATGGAACAGGTGAGTAAGTGAGAATAGAAGAGATGATGTTCTGCATTGAGTTGAGCCTGATGAAGTGATCTAGGCATTGGGTTAGGGCATGGGTTAAGAACATCACCTGCCACCCAACCCTGGTCCAAACCACCAACCAGCAGAAAGAGTGTTCATGGTGAAAAAAAAATCTCCATTTTGACAGTGCTTAAGAACATTTTGGCAACTGACCATTCACCTTGCGGTTACCTATAGGTTACTCTTTTTTCTCTTGGACAGCTCCCTGGCAAGAGACCCCAAGCCTTGCCCTCTTGGAGGAGTTTCTTGGAGGAGCATGTCTCCCACCTTGCCTAAGAAGGCCTCAGGATTATCCCAGAAGACCCGGACAAAATGGCTGCGAACAGGAATTGTGAGCTTCCCATTTTAGGCTGCTACTCCTGCTAAGCCGAAGGGAATGGAATGATGGCCATTTAGTCACTTAAGATTCTTCCTGCTCTGTCATTCAATGTATTCCACAACATCAACAATGACAAGGATTGTTGGTTTCTTTTCTAATGGATAATAGTGCAAGATAATGTGTCCAAACTGAACAGGTATAAGATTCCTATCTCAAAGAGGAACCTTTGAGTCTTCCTTCCTAATCTTTTGTCAACATTTGCACCGTAGCCTTCTTGAGTTACTTCATTTGCCAGTTATACGGTGAAGTGCTGCATTGACTTTCCCTGAAGCAAACCCACTGAGGTTGAATATGTGTAGGGAAATGCTGAATTGAGTGAGCATAACCACCCTATCGATGAAGTTTCACGAAATTCACCCATGGCAAACAAACTTTGCAAGATACCCCACACGGGACAATCTATGCTTGAAAAATAGGCTTTAAGTTTATATCACATTGAAATGTTAAACTAACTTGAATGAGAAAAATCATTTACTAATCTTGCTGTAAAAAAGAAAAAGAAAAAAATTAAATGAGATGAAAGGCTTTTTATCTTGCTCCACTGTGTAATTAGTTTAGATTCTCAACTTATGGCTATTATTTAGGTGTATACTCTGTATGTATGTCCAAAGTTATTGATTATGAATGTGAAAGATTGTTTGTCTAGAAGTGCCCTTCAGTTGCCTGGCATCCAGTTCAGGGTGTACCCCGCCTCCAGCCCATATTTAGTAGTTCCTTAGCATAGCTTACATTTTCTGGTACATCTGTCCAATTAGCAATGAGTATAATTTGTCACTAGTACCTACCTAATTTGCAGTCATTTTTGATTTGCCTTTGGGGTATTTGATTTGCGTTGCCTCCGGACACTTGCCAGACGACCATGACCTCCACGCACCGTGTGAGTGTGTTGGCATCAAATGAGTGAATTTGACTCGCCATTTGTTTCTACATCCGATGAAATGCTCGAAATACGATGATTTATGACAGCGTTGCATTTTCATTGTTTTCCCGCAAGATGGACACACGGCAGATTTTCTTGTGAGAGCAATCAACATGGGTTCCAAGAATGTTAAAGCAGGTAGTGTAAAAAGGAAAAAAGGTGAGGCTTATCAAATGAAAAATATGAGTATGGGGTGCGCGTCCGTGAACTGCTTGACAATACTCCTCCATCCTCCGTTTGCCAGTCTTTATAACTTAAGGTGACAACCATCGCTAAAGAGATCGCCAGCTTCGTCAGGTTTTTAATCATTTATTTCAACTGGTGCAAACCACACGCCAACTGCCAGCAACAAAAAGACGTTAAAAGTGAAAGTAGCTCAACTGTACTCACTCACTCTGCCGTCACCTCCGTGGTGCGTTCAGGTGCACCACAGAAAATACAACTCCCACATTAGAACCGAATTTGTTACATTATTTACGTTATTATCATTATTATTACTATTATTATATTATGATTTCAATTTTATTCATATTGTATTTGTTTTGCTCTTTGTAATTGCTATTTGCAATAGTAACAGCAATATTTATTAAGGATTTAGTGTAGGTTGTGGAAGGGCTGTGGAACGAATTAATTGAATTATAATGTATTTTTATGGAATAACCCTGCTCGACATATGACCATTTCAACTTACAAACAAGGTCCTGGAATGAATTAACTTCGTATGTAGAGGTACGACTGTAATCGTACCGATAGGGATATTTTAACCAGGAAGTCATGGAGAAAGCTTGCTACCTGTCTGAAATACACCAAACCGAATAGGAACATGGAACCCTTCTGAAGCAGTAGTATGAAGTGAATGAATGTTATTTTTGTATAGTTGCAAAATGGCAAAGCTTGGTGTATTTTTTAATAAAATTATAGTCCACGTCTCTCTAACGTGTCAGTGGCCACATGCATTGCTAAAGCCTTCAAGTTTCCTTCAGAAACACCCTCTCCTCCAATGACGATCAGACAGAGAGAATGCAAATTAGCTCCAGTCAGCTGCATATTAAAGGGGAAGTTCAACAATTTTGACATTAGGCTTATTCGTCGCGTTAGCGGGGGTTTAATTCGTCAGTGGAGGTGAGTTCAACAAATTCCATGCAGTTAGTTAGTTATTTATTAGTTTCTGGGCTCCAGAGTGGCTAGGCTAGCACGAGTCAATGAGCCTGTCCTAGCATGCCAATAAAAAACAACATAAGCATGCAAGAAAATCACCGATAACCCATGCACTCAATAGTGTTGGCTATGTTGTAAGGATGAAGTTAATAAAACTAACTATTGCATGTCAATAACTGCAGTATGAACAGCAACGCCTGTAACCCAGCACTGTAGGTAACAAGCTGCAGAGCGGAGTGATAGTTTTTCCACCGCTGTGTTTATGTCGTAGCCAGCAGCAAGTATCCACAGTTTGCATTGTTCCTTGTTCTTTATTGGTATTTTGTGGAAACTCTCATTTGCCCATTTGTTCTGTTTGTTTTCACAGCCTCTAAACGAACGTTTCACTATGTTGCCATTCTTCAGTCAAAACTCCGAAGACTGATGCTGCATTCAAGGAGTTTTCAAACCTCCGAACAGTGTAGTCTATTTACCTTGACTTTTGTTTTTCCTCCACTATTTGATAGCTTACGAGAAGCCGTGTTTGCTGTAGGTCAACATGTCTTTTGATGGCCAAAATGAAAAACGCTTGGAACGCTTTGAGGTCGCAACCGGTACCATCCGAGTGGGATAAGTCCGACTTCGCACCTTCCTCGAATGCAGCATGAGCACGAGGCTAAAGCAGTCCTCTAGTCTCTATTGTAGTCGCATTATGAAACTAAAAAAAAAGTCCCGCAGAAATAAATGAATTACGACATTGGTGTGACATTGTTTTGGCCGGATGGGTATTTTGAAAAATGATCTGCATTTTCGATTTATTTGACGATGTTAGATCTGTTAATATCGTTTTTTATTGTCATGCTAGGAAGGGACCATTGACTCACGCTGGCTTAGTCACTTTGGAGCCCTGAAATTGATAATTAACTAACAAACTGCACGGAATTTGTTGAAATCAACTCCACCGACTAATTTAACCCCCACAAACTCGAAAATTAAGCCTAATGTCAAAAATCTGAACTTCCTCTTCAAGGGAAAACAACATTTTGCAGAAGGGCTAAGAAAAGGACCAACTAAACTTTCACTAAAGTTTCTGACAACATGACTTAATGGGCAAACCTAGTAGGATGGAATCCAAGTAAAAAAAAAAATAACGACAATAAGATAAAAGAAGGAACTTTATTGCCACTTTAGGAATGTAGTAAATTATTTTTTCCTGTTGTTCAGAGACAAAAACTCCTTTCTAGTATCCATCAGAAATAATTACTAAAATATTTACATTTCACCCTCTAATCTAAAAGTCATAGTGGTCTAAAATTCGAATAGTTTAAAAATACATCGAGTACATTAAAGCACTGTGTATTAGTCATGGAGATGACTTGTTAATTGGAGTTCTCAGACGCTTGAGGTAATTGCCCCAATCTTACTTTGGCAGCGCTAATTTACCAGATAATTTGATGAGGGCAGGAATGAATTGCATATACTCCCGCAGGTCAGCAGTTCAATGGATTAATGATAGTGTTGACTGTGACCTTGTGAACATATGAGAAAAGGAAGCAAATTTCCACAACTGTGGTAAGGCTTGGAAAACTAAAGCTTAAAATGAACACAATAACACTTGAATGTATAAAACTGTGAACAACAGCTTGGACCATACCAAAAGTAATATCTTCATCTCATTTGAAAAATTAATATTTTGTCATTGAACTACAATTATCAAAATAAAACCACCATACTCCCAATGGGTGTGTGGTTGGTGGTGGTGGGGGGTATATTTTCCTCATTGAAACAACTATGGGCATTAGGGACCCAGCAAACCAGATAACACAGAACTGGTATAGAACTGGGTCATGAAACAGTGGTGTATCAAACCTAATACTGGAATATGGGGTGTGACTGCAGTGTTCAGACATGCTTTATGTTTTTTAGGCCAACTGGAGATGCTGGACTCCTACGAGGACGAGACATTGCTTTTATGGCACCCTTGAACAAACCGTAAGTTCTTTAGGGACAAACCACAGCTCACATTGTGAGCTTTTAAAGAACCTTAAAAAACATGCTTTTGTGAGGCTGAGATGAGTAATTTATACTAAATGATGCAGTATCTTTAAGAAATTCGAAGAAAGAACCAGATCAGCAAATTACACTTCCATTGTGCAACCATGCTGGCATTGTAACATTAGATAACAGCAGGGCCGTTCGAGATTTTTTGCACCCTAAGCTGTCATGGAAAAAAAAAAAAAAAGAAATGCCACAAAAAAGCACTTTGTGGAGCTGGAGCTATGCATCTGCCTCTCAGTTTAGCGGTAGGTTAAAATTTAGACTCTGGCCTTCTGTGCATGTATGGGATTGCTTTGGATAATCTGCTTTCCTTCAAGATTCAATAAACATGAATGCTACGTTTATTTCTAAATAATCTGTAGGTGTAAATGTGAGAATGAAGGCGTGAGACCTCCTAGTAAAACGCCTCACATTCATGTTTTTGTAACCATTAACTCATTTGCTCCCAAAAAGGTATATATACGTTCTATTTTTAATTATTTCAGTGTCCCAAAGATGTATTTATACGTCTTTTACGTTTTTTTTCACAGGAGACATCTCTGGGTTCTGATTTAATTTAGCTCCAAAGCACAATGCTGAAAATCCATTTTAAAGCAATAAAACTGGCCACTGGAGGGCAGTAGCGCATTTGGTAAGACCCGCAATGATTTGATTCAAAGGAACGAACGGCCAGGCCACTCGGCCGGGGCACCGGCGGAAGACGGCCGAACGGACGTCCAGGATGCCAGGCGGCGGACGACCGAGCAGAACAAACGGCAGGACGCCCGGGATGCAGTGCAGCAGACCATGCAATTGAGTCCGTACTGTTCGCCGGGCAGAGACAGGCGGAGATGAGGGAAAAGTTTACTCCGCTGTCGCGGCCTCAACAGCGTCATCTCTCAGTTAGTTATGTGTAAATAAATAGTTACTTTGCTATCAAAAGCTCTATTTGTCTTTTTGTTTATGTTAGTTTGTAAAAGGAAAACATTATTCTGATGTTTGGGATGTAACTAAAGCAAAAAATAGCTGTGTTAAAGCCAAAGTTATGTTTGAAATGTATGCTTTCAAAAAAGCTCAATTTCTCTGTTTTTTCATCAGAAATTGGAAAATTGCTCAAACTAAGCTATTTTCTAATACTGATATCTAAAGAATGGAAAAAGATATGAACAAACTTTTTTTCCTGCTGAAAGAAGAGAGTCTAATCTTTCTTTTGGTGGGTTCCATGTTTATATAGCAATAGAACAGAACTTTCTGTGGGTCTTGCAAAATCAGTCAAAATCCAGTAAAACGGCCGGGAGCGAAGGGGTTTGCACCGGTGAAAATGGCGTGGAGTGAATGAGTTAACTAACTCCAAGAACACTAATTTAGATAACCCGAAGAAAATCTCTAAGAACACAAAGTGGACTATTTAATACAAGTTGAGAACAGTAAAAAAATAATGAGAACAACAATGAAAACTGCCAGGCAAACAGAAAAAACTGGGCCTTTGGTCCCATTCTAGCAGCACGCCGATGGGCATCCTGAGAATTGACGACCTGTCAGCCTTATGTGGGCAGACTCGGCACACTACGCCTGCTTAGAACTATCTGTCCGTCTGTTATCATATGGCGATGGTGTGACGTGGATCGTCAACTATGTTCAGTTCTTATCACTTAGTTTTTCATTTCCTGCATACAGGGCCGACACACACATTATTTCTCATGTGCTCATGTTTTAGATGTATTTTATTGCTGGTGATGATTTTAATATCTTTATTTTAATTTGTACCAAAACAACTGAAGGCGTGTCTACGATTATCGATTAGCATGTTAGCAAAAATACCATTTTCCTTAAATTAATATATTTTTCCGCCTTATAATGGGACTGGCAACCAGTTCAGAATGTGTAGTCCAACTAATGCTCAAAGTCAGTTGGGATAGGCTCCATAATATATATTGCACAATCAAAATCAATGGCATCGAATGGAATTTCAGTTTATACTGTTATTAACACGTTAAATTGACAGTTTTAATACAGATGGATGGACGCAGGGACATATACCTATATACTAAATCAAAACTGAAATTTAAATTAAAATTAAAATATATTAATATTTTGTCAATTAAAGCAATACTAGGGAACGTTTGAAACTTTATGAAATATTTTTATCACATTTGTGAGGATATGTTGACTGACAACTAATTGAATGAGCCCTCTTTTATGATCTGAGGGGTCTATATCGCTTTCTCCGGTACTAATTAACTTAAGCGTAGAACCCTGCCAAAAAACAAAACAAAAAACAAAACAAAACAAAAAAATGTGCTGACAGCTTTACGGCATACGTCACTTTCCCCATTCATGTTATATTGTTTAATCACAACTGGATTCATTACCTCTTCACAGCCGCTGGAAACAGAAATGTTGTTAATTCCAACTGCAGGTGACCGGGAGATCAGAATTTTATGACACTGTGCGTTGGTCCTCATGGGAAATGGAGTCTTCCTTAGGGCAAAACACTACTGCTTTTGTCCATCTGCGCCGCTAAAATTGACCAAAACTCAAAGTTCCTTAGTGTTGCTTTAAAAATGATTTATTTTTAAAAATACAGTATACTAAAAGTACAAATTAATTATTAGTGTTGATCTGGGGCATGTTTTTTTTTCACCTGAGACGCAAATGTTCCTGACTATACCAAAATGTTCCTGAGGAGAGGCTAGGATTTCTGATTTCTGTTTGGTGGGTGTGTGGATATATAAAGTGCTTATATATTTCAGTCTGTGAAACACTTAACAGTATGTATGTTTGTGACTCCCCTCATCAATGGTGGTGTTGGCTGGCAAATTGGCTTCCAGATTGCGTGAAGCTATCTCTGGCTGTGAGGAATATTGGCTCTTCCCACCACTTCATCACTCAGAGGCAGCTCTGACAGAAACCTAGACACTAGTGAGCTCTTTGAGAAGCTAAGTGTGGACATCTTGTGCATAATTAGAATTAATGCAGGTCTGTTCACTAAGGAAATCAGCCATTGCAATACGGGTCAACTCTTCATTTCAATTTTCTGCTTCACTTGTTTAATTTTACAGGTAATAATTGATGGGCAAAAACGCTACTGACGATTGCTGGTGATGACAAATAGGTAGATTTTTTTTTTTTTATTGCCATGTTGGCAGAGAAACTGTATGAGATATTTAAGACTTGATAATAAACTGTTCTAGACAACTATTTAGAGCCATCGCATCATAATTTATGCATTATTAATTCTAAGATTACCATATACGTATAGTAAAGTTGGTATAAACAGATGCCTGTAGACATGCGATGTGGCCGCTAACCTCTGTGATAGGAGTTGATTGCCGATAGGCATGTTATTTTTATTGTACTGTATCTCCTAACATGAGTTGCAGTGGATGCTGGAGCCTATCCCAACTGGCAATGAGCAGATACATCATGAATTGGTTGCCATCTAATTGCAGAGCACAGCAAAACAATCAACCACTCAGACACACAAACGTTCAATTTGCAATGTTCAGTTAGCCTCGCGTGCATTTTTGGGTTGTGGGAGTAATGTGGGTGGAAACTGGAGTACCTGGAGAAAACCCAGGCAGTAACATGCAAACTCCACGCAGGGATACAAGAGCTGGGTCTGAACCTTCATATCAGAACTGTGAGGTACTTGCTAACCAATCATCCACTGGATCAACACACAATATGTATGTACAATATACATTTTAGTGCAGTGGTATGAAAAGGTGAATCTGAACCTTTTGGAATTTCTCACATTTCAGCATAAAATCACCATCAAATGTGATCTGATCTTTGTCCAAATCACACAGATGTAAAAACAGTGTCTGCTTTAACTAAAACCACCCAAAAATGTATAGGTTTTCATATTTTAATGATGATAGCATGCAAGCAATGACAGAAGGGGGAAAAATAAGTAAGTGAAGCCTCTACCTAAGGAGACTTAAAGTGCAATTGAAACCAATTTTTATCAAACAATTTAAGTCAGGTGTGTGCCCAATCACAGATAAGTGGTTTAAAGCCGTCTTGCCCAGTATAAAACACACACCTGGCAAGAATTGTCTTGATGAGAAGCATTGTCTGATGTGAATCATGGCTCAGTCAAAAGAGCTGTCTGAAGACCTGCAATCAAGGATTGCTGATTTGTATAAAGCTGGGAAAGGATACAAAACCATCTCTAAAAGTCTGGATGTTCATCAATAGACACTCAGTGAAGTTGTCTACAAATGCCGAGAGTTTTGCACTGTTGCTTTTCTCCCAGGAATGGCCGTCCACCAAAGATGACGCAAAGAGTTCAGCGCAGACTATTCAGAGAGGTAAAAAAGAACCCTACAATGTCTGCTAAAGACTTACAGAAATCACTGGCACAGTCCAATACCTCTGGTCACACATCAACTATGTAAGAATGGTGTTCATGGAAGGACTACACGGAGGAAGCCACTGCTGTCTAAAAAAAACTCGTTTAATGTTCGCAAAAAGGCACTTGGACACTGCACAGAAGTTTTGGCAAAATATTTTGTGAACTGATGAAACCAAAGTTAAATTGTTTGGGAGTAACACACAATGGCATGTGTGGAGGAAAAATGGAATAGCTCACCAACATCAACACCTCATCCCCACCATGAAGCATGGTGGAGGATGCATCATGATTTGGGACTGTTTTGATGTCTCAGGGCCTGGACAACTTGCAATCATTAATGAAAGAATCAATTCAAGTTTATCAGGATGTTTTGCAGGAAAACCTGAGGCCATCTGTCAGACAGTTGCCGCAACAAGACAATGATCCAAAACACAGAAGTAAATAAACTTCAGAATGGTTTCAGAAGAAAAAAATACATGTTCTGGAGTGGCCAAGCCAAAGTCCAGACTTAAACCCCATTGAGATTCCCTGGCATGAAAAAAAAGGCCATTCATGACAGACATCCCAGGAATCTGACTGAACTACAGCAGTTTTTTTGGAGAAAAATGGGCCAAGATTAGTCCTGATAGATGTGCCAGACTGATCTGCAGCTACAGGAAGTGTCTGGTTGAAATTATTGCTGCCAAAGCGGGGGCCACAAAATATTAAATGTGATGGTTCACTTACTTATTTTTCTCCCTTCTGTCATTGTTTGCATACTATCCTCATTAAAATATAAAAAACGATTAATGTTTGGGTGATTTTAGTTAAAGGAGACACTGTTTTTTCATCTGTGTGATTTTGACATAGATCAGATTACATTTGATGGTGATTTTATGCAGTAATGTGCAAAATTCCAAAAGGTTCAAATACTTTTTCATACCACTGTACATATAATAGTGTCCATTTGTGTGTTTATTATGATTGATTTTTCCAACAAAACAATTCAACAAAAACAATTCATCATCCAGCATTATTCGTGTATCCCATGAGCCCCTCGCAACGCCATTTGATTGACAGAACATTTCTTTCGGTAGACACAAAGGCAAAAGGCAATTGCAAAAGAGAAAGGCAAAGACAACAACAAATGAAATAGAAAAGTCAAAGAAAAAAAAATGCCCGTTATTTCCGTCTTTTTTCAATGACAAAAAGTAAAAGCCAATGACCAAAATTACCATTGTTTTTTTTTTGTTTGTTTGTTTGTGTTTTTCGATGAAAAAAAGTAAAGTCATTGAAAAAACTACGTTCATGTGTTCATTTGTTTATTGATATATATATTTATTTCTCCTTATACAGTATTTATTTCTTCTTTTTTTCCCCGTTTTGGCACTCCTGTCATTCCATAAACTTGGCCAAGCTCCAACACAACACAACAACTAAACTGTTGGTCGGTCGGTCAGTCGGTCGGTTGGTTGAGTTCGAGCAGTAATAAAGAAATACAACTACGAGACGGGGAAAAAAAACAATAATAACAGCAATCATGATTATAATAAAATAATAAATACATACATGTGTTGCCCGAAAAGGAGTGGGAAGAAGCCAAGCTTTTTTGGGGTCCCACCCCCAATTCACTCCTTAAAGAGTGAGAATACAGTCACTTTCAATATCGTCATCATCATCGCATCATCACCATCACTACTGCCATCACTATCACCGCCATAATCGTCGTCATCACCGCTGTCCCCATATATTGATCGTACATTCAAGAGTCAAATATATATAATAACAGCTCCTGTGTTTTATTTCCATGTCGGTTTATTTATGGTGCACCATTTTTCAAACAGTGCGGCTCCTTACACCATCAGCGATGTCATTTACCTGTCAAATCACACTTTGATAAGCATTTCAGAACTTAGCTCCTGGATTTCTTGAGACGCACTTTGAAACATTTACACTTTTTATCCAATCACTATTCATTGGACATAGACTGCCATCCATCTACAGGATCCACTAAAAACAGCTTTAAGTAAGGCAAAGGTATAACAAGTAAGTTGAAGCCTAATTTTCAAATTTACTATGTCTCCGCCTGGTACCTTCTTTTTATGGCAACTTCGCATCAAACCTATAACTAGCCCAATAACTAAATACAGACTCCCTAATGACAAATGTGCAACATCAAATAATTACATCTAAAGGGTCTATTATGAATGTTCCAGGCTTCAGTCTCGGTACAGTTTTAATATGTGGATAAGAAGATCAAGAAAGGACATAGACTGGAGAAGTACAACTTATGTTATGATGTTATTACAAGTCAGCATCATCATTATAGAGTATGTCTAGTTTTTCCTGAATTCACTCTATTATAATATTGATACTGTATTTTTTGCCAAATGCGAGACAAGCCTTTGTGTTGTATTTTGATTTCCTTGGTTTCCGCACTCCATTTTTGGCGATTGTCTCTCCTATGTTCGAATCATGAATACTGAGTATTAGAGGCTCTTATTTATATCAACAGTAGTTATTACTAACACAATGAGCGCAATCAATGTGTAAAAAAGTGTGTACAAATGCCCAGCAATTTATGTGAAACACAACATTACTGGGATCCATAGCAGAGGTCCTACATGCTTCATTAAACAAAACAAATTGTTCTTATAATTAAGCATGGCCAATGAAGACATGCCAACTTTTACATCTGTTCATTTTTTCCCTTGTGGAGGTGATTCAGAGGACTATTTACTAGAGCGGTTGTTGTAGAAATATTATTTGCTAGGGTTGTAACGGTACAATGTAATTTTGGTTCTTTCTTGTGGTGCTCATTTCGGTTATATTTTGGTTACAAAAAAGCCAGGGGAAAAAAAAAAAATATATATATATATATATATATATATATATATATATATATATATATATATATATATATATATATATATATATATATATTCATATATTCAGGTCATACGGAGAACATACCAGGCTTAGATAGTTCCTCATATGACTGAATAAAGCATGATATATTTCTTACACAGTATCTATATTTCTTTTATCAATCAAGTTGTGGCATCATTAGAAACATTCATTCATTTTCTGTACTCCTATATATTTGTTGTCCTACTGTGTTTTGTTTGTAAACAAGTGCAACAAAATTAAATAGAATTATTTAGGTTAGAGTATGAGCAAGCGCAGAGAGCAATTATAAACAAAGGGATGACTTTTATATTATTTCCCTGAGTGTGCAGAATAATGAAAATATATAAGGCAGAAAATAGTAAGTCGTAAAACTAGATAATTTCTAGTGCTGTGAATCAGAATATGCTTCAGTGCACCTTTTCTGCAACATTTAACCAATCTTTTAAAATGAGAGATCTTTCTCGCGTGTTGTGTTTGCATGCAATGAAGAATCAATGTACAGTGGTTACAGTTACATTTTAAAAATAATCACAATAGATGAATTCCACAATATAGTCAGTTTTATTGTAATTGCTTTTTTAAATTAAATATGATATGTCTTCAGGCTGTATTCACTTTTCTCAGACAGGCATTAACATCTTCTAACATTTCTCAGGTGTTTAAAGCTCCTGCGAAGTGGTGAGCAGGTAAAAAAAAAAAAAAAAAAAATACTGGACTGATCCTGGTCCCCACTGTCATAAATGTTATCGCTGTCAGCCTTTTTTCTTTTATACGGAAGATATTGGTATCCAGCGTAATGTTCTTTTTGCAACAACCACTGAATAACAAAGCAAAAGCTTACGAAATCATATATCTCATTGCTGTCATCTTTGTTATTTCCTCCTTTATCTAATGAACCAAATATTTACTTATTCCGTTATGCTGTTTAATTTTTACCTTCCGTCAGCATGTCCAGAAACATGAAATAAACTTGTCCAGTCAAACATTTTGGCTTATATATTTATCTGCCTTTCAGGTTACCACAGGCGCGTTTGTCAGTGGAGAAAGGTTTGTAAACGTTGTGGGTTTTGTCAGGGGGAAAACTCAGCAGCATTTCAGACTCACACTCCGAGCACAGGAACATTTATGTATACTTGGGAAACTGAATGCATTCTGTACTGTATAGGAAACACCGCACGAATAGGATGACTTAACGTGCACATCCACCCTGCTGCTGGGATTTAACGCCAACAGGCAAAGGGTTTCTGAGAGGAGGTTAGAAACAATCTGAATCCAAACCTGAGCACTGCATTAACTTTGTTTAGAATAAAATAAACTATAAGTAGAGAGAACAGGTGTTCTGAATTAGTTCGGTCAACTCACCGAATGTTCCCCTTGCGCCAAGCAAAACAAAAACACAGCAAAAACACAACAAAAAACATCATCAACGGAACTCCAATATGTTGTTTCACAATGGCAACAGAGTGAAAAATATCAAATCACTCTAGTCCATCGTCTTGAAATCCGCTCTTTGTACATAATCTCGTGCTACTCAGAATACATCGAATTTGTTTTCAACTTAAAAGAAATAAATATAACAATTCTTTAATTAACCAAAAAAATGTGTTATTTAAAGCACTAAGCACAAAAAATTTAAAGAAATACCTTAACGTGTGCCTCTGCTGACAGCTACAGTTATAAGTTAATATTCTTCCCAAAAAATTTCATGGCACTGTATACAATATTTTTGCATTACTCAGTGTGACGCGGATTTCACCTGAGACATGCACGTCTATGACTTCATCCCATCTCTGGTTAGAGTGTTGAACAAATGCAGTGTCTAAATACTCATTTCAATTACCAAGGAAGGAAAAAAAATCCAAACCTAACTGGCACTATGTGGAAAAGAAGTAAAGTGAAGTAAGTTACCAGATCGAAAAAACACACACATTATGCCATGATTCAAAGAAATTCAAGAAGTAAAGATTTTTTTTTTTAAATCTAATAATCTGGTAAAGGTGGCAGAGACATTTCAAAGACATTAAGGCCCTAAAAAAACAATGTCATAGCCATTATATACAAACGGAGAAGACTGGAAACAGTGGCAAACCAAAGAAATCAAAATAGAACACAAAGGCTTTTCTTGCATTTGGCAAAAAATATCAAAATCATACCCAAGACCTTTGGAAAAACATTCTGTGAACTGGTGAGTCATAAAGAACTTTTTGGAAGGTGTGTAGCCTGTTACATCTGCGGTAAAAATGGCACAGCAATTGTTAAAAGAACAGGCTAAATGTGAAGCATTGTAAAGGCAGTGTGATGGTCTGGGGCTGCTTTGCTACCTAGGGACCAGGACTAACTGCTGTAATTGATGGAACAATGAATTCTGCTTTATAGCAGAAAATCCTGAAGGGGAATGTCTGGCCATAAGTTGGTGGCCTCAAATTCTAGCAGACTTGGTTAATGTAGCAGGAGGGTAGTAACGCGTTACATTTACTTGAGTAACCTTTTGAGAAAAATATATTTTTTAGGATTACTTTTACCACGCCATACTTTTTACTGTTATTTGAGTAGATTTGTGAAAAAGAATCACTACTCTTATTCCGCTACTTTGGCAGACACCAGAGTGGTTGTTTTCCCCCTCTTCACGTACATTAGATTTTAATTTATTTTTGCCAAAGATGCCCGTAGTGGCTCTACTCATTTCACCAACGAGACGTCGCAACAATAATCACTGTAATATCAGGTGTGACAATGAAGTCATGTGACAACACACAAACTAGCAATCGCAAGTCCAATGATTACGCTGGCCTGTTAAATCATCTGGCGTCAATAAAGCACTGTAAAAAAAAAAAAAAAAAAAAAAAAAAAAAAAAAATCACATAGAACGCTGTCATCAACATTTTCTAAAGCACAGATTTCAACTTCTCTCTCAGTTTTTATTTGGCACTGATAGGCCTCGGAATATCGGACATATGATTATTTTAGTTTGATAATAGAAATATATTTTATCCACTAGAGGGCACCCATGCTCTTTGGACGGAATATGTTTCATTTTTGTACTTTCACACCCTATTATTCACACCTTCGTGTTCCATCCACTCACCCATACCCCCTGCAGGAGGACCTACGGATTTGGCATATGACATGATAGTTCTTTGCGCTTGCCCGCATCATCGTAATGGAGCCTTGTCCAACTCTGCCTTAACCCTCAATGGTGTCGTTGTTTTTTCTTCATGGTGTCTCAGTGTAGTATCTGTGATTTTGATGTTGGGGCTTTTTTTTCCCGAACCTGTCATTCTTCTTCCTTTGAAGACGAGTGCAAGGCGAGGTTTTTTTGCATCCCCTTTGCCAATGTTTTAATTTTAACTTGTCCGTTGCACTTTATCTCGCGATCAGACAAGCAGTTCGGCCTGTATTCCACAGATGTAATATGTGATGTTATAATTGTCTCAGTTGGGCTGTACGTGGAATGCAGTTATTGACACTTGTTGTAATGACAAATATAGTATTTATAGAATCAGAAATACATTTTCACAGCAGTGTAACTATAGTCTTCACTTTTGTTTTACCTGAATAATATGCTATTCATTTTTATTTCATTAATTAATTTTGAGTTCTATTTGAAATACCATTATGATTGAAAGCTTCAACAATGTTGCAAAATTTAAAGCTTGTAAAAAGCTAATATGACACATCACTAATAATGTGGTCTATTCCAACGATACATACGTATTAAGTAAATACATACAGGTTGAAATTGACCCTAAAACAATATCATTTTTTATTAAAGGTAATGATATTGGAATGAAAATATAGACAGGTTTCCTGAGCGAAATACGGGCGGCTCCATCTTGGAAAATGTCTGCTCTGAACTTCCGGTTTAGAAAGAACAACATAAATTGCGGTTGAAGTAAGCAGTGTGTTGACAAAGTTAAAACTACGAAATTGAGACAGATTAACCCACGGAATTTCCAAAAATGGATTCAGCACGACGTAGATGAGATTGTATGATTGTTTTTTCCTTCGTGCTTCGTTGATCTTTTGTAGACAAAATTATAACAACCTGTCAGCCTGTGTTGATGTGAGGTATAGATTGATACACCAGCCACTTGAGCAACCAAAATGAGGTGAAAATACAAATTAGATTACATTTGCCGAACACAGAAGGGCTGAGATGAATTTTATTGTTACATGGAAATACTACAGGGTATGTGCATATACACAAAAATAGTATGTCATTCTTCTTTATTGCAGATCGTGATCACAATAAAACATAGGATAACATGATTCAATTTTTTGTTTTATTTAAAACGATTGGTGCATGTGCAAAACAGGTCAATAAATCACACAAACTATTGGACAAATAGCAAACGAGAATGTGATATCAGACAGCAGAGCTCCGGAGCCTCGCCAAACTTTAACCCGGCATTACGAAGACCCTCGGCGGCCTCCAGACGAGCTTTCTCCTGCTGTCCTATGTAATTCCAGCTCCAATAGCGTATCTTAAAGTTGCTGCTGTTAAAAAGCTCGTAGTTGGATCTCGGGATCGAGCTGCTGGTCCACCGCGAGGCGAGCCACCGCCTCTAGCCCCAGCCTCTTGGCCGCCGCTGAGTGAACCACGTAGTCTAGATATATGTCAATCAACGTACAGTAAGTGTTGCTGTGAGGCATATCAACTTATTTTCACTCTTTCACCTGTAAACAAACGAACAAAAAACTCAAACTCAAATCAAATATACGAGCATTATTTAACTGCACAAAGCTTAATATTATAATATTTAACACTTTTAGCATCCATAGGGGTATTATGACATTAAAGGAAATCATCTGTATTCTAAACAACTTGATTAAACTGTTTCTCATTAATTAGCATTTCATTGAAGTGGTTTGACAAGGGAATCAGTCTTAGCGTAAAAGGACTTTGAAGTACGCTGTGATTAAAACGCACTCCGGCTGGTGCTTATATAGCAGACAGATGTGCGACTCACTATATTCTGTGCTAAGGATAAGTAGCCCTAATACACAGCCTGTTAATTGGAAATATGGGATCATGTGCAGTGTAGTCTTATTTTAGAAAATCTGACTTGACTGTATACTGAATAGGAATTGACATGCTTAAAGTGCCTGTGACTCAAAAAAAGTATGATTATTTCATATTGCACACGTTATTTTATGCTCCTGAATGAAAAAGACCGCTTGCATGTGTGTGGAAGTGATTGATATATTTATTCAATTTTTTCGAAAATGATGACTTCTGGCCACTGCCATTGGTATCATATGCAGAAAGACTGCGGATTCAGCTGATTTTGCAGATTTTTTTTTTTTTTTTGAGTCACGCCAGTCAAATGTGCTGCAGGCTTTTGTTGCTGCACCAGCGAGAGTGGTGTGAGGCTTTTTGGATTTCTAAAAGATCCTTTTCACCACGAATAATAGGCAAAACAAGTATGACAATGGAGCAACCACTAGATGGATGACTACATGAGTAAGCTTCGTGTTTTATGTTATGTCAAATACTCGGTTCATGGCAAACATTTTAATAAGAAGGTGGCTTGCATTTTGTGGGCAACAATGCTCCCTGTCCACCGAGAAGGCCACTCGGCTGACGACTGGCGGCTTGTCGCACAGCGTGGTCGCTTCCGATTGAGGCGTTCCTCGGCGTCTCCAGTTCTTGATTGTGTCGAGACATCCACCCCCCTCGGTCCTCTTCGCGTGCCCGCTGAGAGGGCACTATTCTCGGCTTGGGCTCGGGGAGCCCCCCAATCTCGTCTCCGGTTCTCGGTTGTGTCCAGACTTCCAGCCCCCTCGGTCCTCTTCACGTGACCGCTATACTTGGCTTTGGCTCGGGCAGCCACGCGCTCAGATGTCGGCTTGTTTGCCCACCGAGAATACAATATTTTCGGCGTCCATTCCCTTCTGCGTCTCGACGACGATCACTGCCAGCCTGCCAGGGCCGCAGCAGAACGACAAGCCGAGACTTCCTCGCCGCCGGGGGCTGGCCGATTGGTGAAGACAATCAATCCCGCTGCCGTGTGTGACATGAGTCGGGGTAGTTTTGTGCGATTTTTCGTTTTAGAAAGCTGAGGAAAAGACTTGGAAAAGCTGCCGGATAGAATGTCATCTAGCTGTGACGCCTTCTGTTTTGTCTATGCTCTTTCCTCCGTCTCCGAAGCCGGGGCAAGGAAATAACAAAAGCCAGACTAACTCTGGTGACATAAAATACCATTCGGGAGGTCTGAGAAGTCGGCAGTTTTGACCATTACGCAGTAATTTTGCCTTGTCTTACGGAATAAATACATTTTTAATATTTCGTATTCCATTTATCACAAGACTGTTATTTGCCATGACCATACCATTTATTTAGCAATTGGAAAAAATACTTAGTTAAAAATTTTGTCCTGTAAAAATATTGGAGTAGAAAGATTAAAACACTGATGACATTTTGCTGCTCTGTCGCATTTTCTCCGTTCTGAATCTTCCCCCTCAATGGGCTGATGTGACCGTGTAGCCCTGTCAGATCCCGGGGGAAACACTGCGTCCTCCGTATAAATGCATGAGACACGGCAAACTCGGCGGCTTCAATAGAAGTTATAGGACAAATTCACACAAGCGTGCGCACTCGCTCACACCGTACCTGTTGTTTATTTGCCGGTTCCACTTGTTAGGCATCGCGGGGGTCTGGGGTGCACACTAGGCTGCTGCTACAACATCATGATGCCAAGCGTTTCACAAACATTTTCACAAGTATTCATCCTCCATTCACATGCTGGACTGTCAAAGCCGAGCGTGCATTTAATTCCTGCTTTTATGATGTCAGCGTGTGACGTCACCGTATGGGGAGAGTTTTTGGCCCACGTAAATGTATTTTTCTTTGCAAATGTTATTTTGGTGCAGTAGTACCAATATTTTGTTTATTTTATTTTTTGTTAATTTAAAGGGAAGCTACTATTGCATAAACTGGAGTTATTGAGCAGATAACTGAACTTTTTTAGTTAATTGGTTTGAGGGGAGGGGCCTGGGAAATGTAAAAACAGACCAACCTAGCCTCCCTAGGTCTTTTGGAGTCACACAGGGATGCAGACAAGAACACTGTTGGGAACGTTGTTAATAAAAACACTGAAAAACCACCATACTGCTTCGGTTGCCATTTTTGTGAGCAAGAGCCCCGCCACAGCTGAATTCTAAATCAGCTGAAATATTGAATCTGCCAACATCGTCAGCCAGCTGGAGGGGCTAGAGCACTATAATGACAGGCGTGGCTAAATGGCAGATTAAAAGACTAATTTCTCGTCATCTGCGCTTAGCCAAATTGTTTCATATTGTCGAATCGTCTCAAAATATGACTTTGATTCAAGCAATAATCTAAATCGTCTGAATCCAACAGGTTTGTTTATGAGGGAGGAAGCCAACAATAGTAAAATAGTATTTGTACAGAATTGGCCTTTTATTTCTTTGTTTTTAATTTATTTTATTTTGTAAGAGACATTTTGAATCTGTCACCAAATTGCATGGTAATTATGTTATTAGTCCGCACTGAGACTTTGGAGCTGTGAATTTAGTTCATTTAGTTTTCTATTCTGAGTCTAAAAGCTATGAACGCATTGTGACATCAGGATTTGGCAACATTGATTAAAAAATGGTTGAAGCTCAAAATGATGTAAAAAAACAAACAAACAAACAAGCAACAACAACAACAAAAAAACGCTCACTATTTGACCCCTTTCTTCACTTCTATAATGTGTTCTTTCCGGTCGTTTCAATTCTCTGATTTTAATAGTGAGGATTTTTATTTGATTTTCTTTTCTTTTCTTTTTTTTTTTTTTTTTTTTTTTTTGCTTATCCTGGTTAGGTTGCTGTTTACAGAGTTAGAGTTGTTTATTAGTAACAACAAAATAAACTACTGAAGCAGCACATATATCACTTGTAGCAAAAAAAAAAAAATTGTCTAGATCTAGCACCCTGCTGCACAAGCAAACAGTTCAGTGCACTCATGAAGTACTGATCGAGCACACTATGCTCATCCATTATTGAAAAGGTGTTCTGCACTCAGCATGAAGGTGTATGAAGCACCGTTAGGGACATTATTCTGGATTACTCCTTATACACACACAAGTCAAACACTCTCACATAGTAATAACGCTCATAACCACCAGTCAGATATTCTTATGCACAAACAGTAAGTCAAATGCTCAACATTTGGAACATTGGAACATTGTTATCATTGTTAACACTTAACATCCGGGGAGACAAAGTAAAGATTTTGCATATGTACAGATTGTATGTTATCTCTTTTTCTGCTTTACCTGAGCTGACCTAATCTAACATTCAACAATGCATGACATAGACAATTTCATAGAATCACAAACATTTGTCTGATTGGTGCCTCCTCACCCGCTTGGATGCTTCCCTTTCACTGGAAATTGACTAACTGGAGCACTCATTGCTTCTCATTGACTAATTCATGCAGTGAACTGCACATAAACCACTGAACCCTGTAAGATCTACAGCGTGTGTACACCCAGGCCCAGCCATGTAAGGAAATCTGAAAATATCCTTTGAAAATCAAAGCTCTGAAAACTAAAGAACAGTTTCAACAGATTTTGGAGCTGTCACAGCTCTTAATTTGAAATGAATAGTGTTTTAAAAGGTTTTATTATTTGTAATTAATTTAAAATGTGAAAATACTGTAAATGTGTTGTCCTTTTTCCATTGAATGCCACTTCCATTGGAAACAGAAATCCTACATGCAAGAAGGATTAAATTGAAAGTAGATTATTAATGTCAGATAATGCCCACTCTTAGCATGTACTGAAATTTTAATCTGTAGTTTGCTTCTATTTTTCCCCCAGTATTAAGTTGAGACACAACTTTATTTGAATTTGAATATTTTAATAACCTGCTAAATGAATTTAAACCAACCAAGAGTTACAAGTTTTTGTTTATACTCTATATATTTTGGGCATCCTCTTCTGTCTGTCAGTAGTTTTGTTTGTGTGTGACACTAATCTGTACTGAGCATTTTAATGTCAACACAGTGAAATACGGCGAATGAAAAAAAGAATGAAGTCATTAACACTTGCCTAAAGAATATGGTTTTATAAAAAATAACCACATGAATTATTCTCCTTATTATTTCCTCACAATCAACGAATAATAAAAAAAGATTTCGACTACAGCCAGGGGATGAATGGGGGTGTGTCAGACGGTGAGAAAACAATTAATTGTTAATATTCCACTGCAGGCTCTCCTATTTTAACGTTCTATTTTGCCAGTTTAATGGTTGTCAGTTGGGAAACAGGCAACCATAATAATCGGTGGGAGATGGGTCCCAATTTCTTATGGTGGTGCTCTTAGGTGAAAAAAAAAGAGCTCTCGCATTTGAATCTGTGAAAAATCGTTTTCTTTATGTCTTGAAATTGTAATGTCTGCATACTGTATTTCTTAGCGATGGCAATCTAATGCTGAAGACAACGAAGAATCATAGGGTACAGAAATAAAATTGCTTTTTATACGATAACATCTGGTTTTACTTTTGCATTATCTTTGATCAGATTCATTCTGTATAAAAATGTTCAAGGGACAAAAAAAAAAAAAAAAAAAGGAATTTGCTGTAAGGTGTTTTGTTGTATGGCTTCAGAACTTGCAATTCAGACTTTCTCTCCAGCAACTTCATTCCGAGGTTTTCCCAGACCAGCTGTGAGAGACAGTATTCCCTGCGTGACCTGGGCTGATCCCGGGGCCTCCTTGAAGTGGGATATATACCTCACCTCCGTATCAGATGCCCAAGTCACCTCATCTCCTCTCAATGTGGAGGAGCTACACTGAGCCACTCCCTGATGACCAAGCTTGTCAGAGGTGGAGGAAACTCATTTTGGCCAATTGTATCCAACGAAACTTAAAAATCACTTGAAATCAAAATGTAATCGGACATGAAAACTCACTTGACCAGTCCATCTGGCATTGCAAGATATATTTTAAGGGAGATTTTTGGTTGTCACACTGCAGATAAGTGAAGATAAGAAGTGCAGCCTCTCAGATATCAGGATGCCCGCAGATTACGACCCCCACCAAAAAATAGTGAACTTAGCTTTAGTGACTGACTGTGTGTAGTATATTACATAAGTGTTTAATCAAAATCAAAATATTGTATATGAATGATCATATTTTATGTTTTTAATCAGAAGAAATGTAATAAAACATCTTCGGATATGCCATAATTAGTGACGCTTTTATCATTGCCTCAAAAATCACCTGTGGTTAAGTTTTTGCTGTAAATAAATGAAGCAAGTTCCCAGTGCAATTTTCCTCCACGAAAGCAGCTATAGTAATTGGACTCCTGTTAAGAAAGGGCCTCTAGAAATTTCAATGTCAGTGTATTTGCTCTGTCATCAGCCTATTCCGCTTGAGCAGCTGTCAGAAATTGCTTTGCAGCATTTAGAATGCATCTCTGTATCCATTCAAATCACAATTAGGTCCCAAGCTCAATTCAGATGAGCATCTCTTCTACTACGTTGGAACTTCCAATTCCAAAGCCCAAACCATTATAATTGACATATTTTACTGAGTAAAACAAAATGGATCTCAATTAAAAATGTATTTTATAAATATGATTTGATTACTATCTGACATGAACTCACCCACAAGTTTACTAATCATTACTAGTCATGGTTAAATACAGTTCAAACTAAGTTGAGGTGATCAGTATGATATCATAATATGTATTTCATATTAATAATGATTGGTAATAAATTCTTTGCAGAACTTGTTCTTGGTTATGCTTGTATTTCTATCCAAAATATGGACAACGTCGTGAGAGGAAAACTCATTGCATGAAATTGACTGAATGTAGGCCATCCTTACAAAATATACTGTGTATTGTACCATTTTAATTTACATTCATATCGAAGATGCACTTCCATCTTGAGGGGCAGATGCAGGTGACTGTAAAATACAACAGTAAGCAAACTGAGATCAATTTGCCTACTTTATTAACTGGTGAGAAAAATGGCAGGGAAAAAAACTAAAATACAAATAAATAAATAAATAATACTATCATACTAATAATACTAATATAAATAAAACCCTTATCCCACACACAAATGGAGCATGAACTACTACTTCTGATCTTTGAAGATGGTACGTGCAGATTACTTTCTATCACATGATTTCTCAGACAACAATTTCTTGTAGGAGCACCTCAGCAATGTTCTGAAAAGGTGTAGTCAGGGCAAGTGAGTGAATTTATTGCAAGTACCACAAGAGACCAAAAGTTATTCTGACAGGGGCAGAAACAAGTATACTGCATAAGATTTAAATCGAAAGGACAAGTTGACCTTCCATCTCAGTCCTGCTCATTGTATGCGCTTTGCAACAAATTTACTGTAATTGCTCCTATTTGAACTCAGAGGTAATATTTCCTCAGCTAAATCACTGAATCAGATTTAACTGCAGAGCAATTAAGACTGGGAAAGGGAAGAGTGGATTTAAATGAAAATCCAAACCATAATCTTAGACTAAACTTCTTTCCTGACTGTTGATTCGTGCTTATGCACTGAACAGCAGTTCAGAGTACCCGCCCTTTTTGGAGTCCTTGGGGGTGTGCTGAAGAGCGCTCCGTCTGGGGAGTCCCTGTTCTGCTGGGTAACTTCAACGCTCACGTGGTTAATGACAGTGAGACCTGGAGAGACGTGACTGAGAAGCCCCCCCCCCCCCATCCCCCCCGATCAGAACCCGAGTTGTGGTCTGTTATTGGATTTCTTTGCTCCTTGTAGATTGCCCATAACGAACACCATGTTTAAAAATTGGGGTGTCCATTTGTGCACTTGGCACCAGGACAACCTAGGCCACAGTTCAATGATTGAGTTTGTGGTCGCGTCATCGGATTTGCAGCCGCATGCTTTGGACACTCGGTGAAGAGAGGGACGGAGCTGTCAACAGATCACCACCTGGTGGTGTGTTGGCTCCAATGGTGGGAGAAGATGCTGGCTAGACTTGTAGACTCAAACGTATTGTGAGGGTCTGCTGGGAATGTTTGGCAGAATTGTCTGTCAAAAATAGCTTGAACACCTACCTCCGACAGAACGTCTCCCTTGTTCCGGGTGAGGTGGGAGACATTGAGTAAGAATAGGCCATGTTCTGCACCTCCATTGTTGAGTCAGCTGTGGCTGTAAGGTGCTTGGTGCCTTTCGTGGTGGCAATCCTTGAACCCTTCCACCAGCGGTAAGGGATGTGGTCAAGCTGAAGAAGGAGGCCTACTGGGCCTTTTTGGCCTGTGGTACTCCGGAGGCAGCTGACGGGTACCGACGGGCTAAGCGGAATGCCGCTTCGGCGGTTGCTGAGGCAAAAACTTGGACATGGATGGGGTTCGGCAAGGGCATGGAAAACAAATTCCAGATGACTTCGAGGAAATTCCGGTCCACCATCCGGCATCTCATGAGAGGAAAGCAGTGCACCATTAACACTGTGTACAGTGGAGATGGGGTACTGCTGACCTCGACTCGGGATGTCTTGAATCGGTGGGGAGGATACTTTGAAGACCTCCTCAGTTCCACCGACACACCTTCCTTTGAGGAAGCAGAGTCTGGGGACTGCGAGATGGGCTCTCCTATCTCTGGAGTCGAAGTCAATGAATTGGTTGGAGAGCTCCTCAGTGGCAGGGCACCGAGGGCGGATGGGATCCGCCCTAAGTTCTTAGGTCCTCTGAATGTTTTGGGGCTGTTGTGGCTGACACGCCTCTACAACATCTTGTGGACATCGGGGACAGTGCCTCTGGATTGGCAGACCGGGGAGGTGGTCCCCCTTTTTAAGAAGGTGGATTGGATGGTGTGTTCCAACTATAGCGGAATCACACTTCTCAGCCTCCCCGGTAAAGTCAATGCAGAGGTGCTGGAGAGGAGGGTCCGTCAGGAAGTCGAATCTCAGATTCAGGAGGAGCACTGTGGTTTTCGTCCTGGCCGTGAACAGTGGACCAGCTCTACTTCCTTGAGGGTGCATGTGAGTTCGCCCAACCGGCCTACATGTGTTTTGCAAATTTGGAGTAGGCGTTCGACCGGGTCCCTTGGGGAGTCCTGTGGGAGGTGCTTCGGGGGTACCGAGGTTAGGGGCTGTTCTGTCACTGTATGACTGGTGTCAGAGTTTGGTCTGCATTGCCGACAGTAAGTCTAATTCGTTCCCAGTGAGGATTGGACTCCGCCAAGATTGCCCTTTGTCACCGATTCTATTCACAGCTTTTATGGACAGAATTTCTAGGTGCAGCCGAAGCGTTGAGGTGGTCTGATTTGGTGGCATCAGCATTGCATCTCTGCTTTTTTGCAGATGATGTGGTGCTGTCGGCTTCATCAAGTCGTGATGTTCAACTCTCACTGGAGCGGTTCGCAGCCGAGTGTGACGAGCTCAGGATGAGGATTTGTGCCTCCAAATCCGAGACCATGGTCCTCAGTCTGAAAAGGGTGGCGTGCCTTCTACAGGTCGGGAATGAGATCCTGCTCCAAGTGGAGGAGTTCAAATATCTTGGGGTCTTGTTCACTAGTGAGGGCAGGAGGGAACGGGAGATCGGCAGGCAGATTGGTGCAGTGTCTACATTGATGCGGACTCTGTACCGGTCCATTGTGGTGAAGAAGGAGCTGAGCCAAAAGGCGAAGCTCTCTATTTACCAGTCGATCTACGTTCCTACCCTCACCTATGGTCACGAGCTGTGGGTAGTGACGAAAAGAGCAAGATCCCGGATGCAAGCGGCCGAAATGAGTTTCCACAGCAGGGTGTCCGGGCTCTCTCTTAGCGATGGGTGAGAAGCTCGGTCATCCTGGATGGACTCAGGTTTGAGCCGCTACTCCTCTGCGTTGAAAGGAGCCAGCTGAGGTGGCTTGGGCGTCTGTTTCAGATGCCTCCTGGACGCCTCCCTGGAGAGCTGTTCTGGGCATGTCCCACCGGTGGGAAACCCCCGGGACAACCCAGGACACGCTGGAGAGACTATGTTTCTGGACTGGCCTGGGTACGCTTCGGAATCCCGCTGGAGGAGTTGGTTGAAGTAGCTGGGGAGAGGGAAGTTTGGGCTTTCCTGCTAAAACTGCTGCCTCTGCAACCCGACCCCGATTTAAGCAGTAGCTTATGGGTGGATTTACCCATTATTGATGCTAACGGAAAAACTAAAAAATAAACATTATGGACTTGCTATGAGGAGGTTTTGACACACAAAAGGAACCAGAAAATATTGTGATTAATAATTATTATTTCAATAATTAGTTATTATCTTTTAATTATAGTTTGATAACATGTAGAACACTTATGGGTTCACATGTTAACTGAGAGCACACGACTAAATAGTGGATGGATTTTATGATTCCCAACATGATATATAGAATGGGAATCTTGATAGCCATGAATAAATTTATAGATTTTAAGGATAAGCTCTAAAGTTCCCTAAAAGAAATGTCTTTTCCCATAATATTCCAATTTATTGATATATTAGGATGGTAAGTACGTTGATTTACAATCTTTTGAAAATAATACCACCATATATCAGAATTGCCTGAGCACACCTCCCTTTGACTTACCTCACTAATTGGTTTTACTGTGATCTACAGTGGCTGCCTGGCTAGTCATAAAAGGAAAGTTGCAATCACTGTCAACAAATCGAAAGGACACATTGCAGTGCAGGTCCCAAGAGTGGGATGCACTCTTGAAAATATAAACAGGATTTTTTTTAAATCACTGTGCAGTGCAATTTATGATTAACCCCAAGTTGTTTTAGTTCTTTGAATAGATCCGAATGACTTATTTCCAACTAATTGTATCTCAGCAGAAGCCAGATAATTGGGCACAGAAAAATGACTGTTTTGGCATGGATTATGAATCAGCATAAACCATACAGACAATTATAATGTTATTCAAAATAGCAAAAGGTTTCATTTGACAAGTACTGCAAATGTTAACAATCCCCTTTTTCCTAATTTGACAAAATAATTGAGAACAAAGTTCACCCAATCCTGACAAATGTATAAAATCAACTAAGTATAGTAAATGAATAAATTATACACAGCACCTTTAATTAACATAATTTTAATTTGAAGCCCCAGTGCTTATATTTCCACCATAAAATGTCATCAGTTTTTTTTTAATATCCAACCTGTCACTTCCAGTGCAATAAATCAAATCTGCAATTTCTTAATACTCATAAAGGAATATTTCACCATGGTTTTGCTGAGACTTTTTGATGTCAAAGTGCATTTCTTGTTTCACTCCCACTGGTGAGATAATATAAAAGGACTAGACCATGGAAAGTGAACAGTCACAGAGTCGCAGTATTGTAATGAGAAGGGGGTGTCAAAAAAGGAAGAAGCTCATCCCGCTGGTCTGTCACAGAGGATATTCTCAAGGCCTGATTAGGCCTGCTCCGCAGGCGAGACGCATAAAGGGACACACACATTAAAACTTCGCACCAGGCACTTTGAGCTGTGCGCAAACAAAGGCACGCACACCATTTCTGAGTAAGTAGCTCGTAGACAGGAGTTCAGGCAATCCTGCAGGCCAGGCATGTCGCCGAGTCCATCATTTGTCATTCTGTGATGCTGCTGACAAGGTCACTCTCTTCAAAGCATCTTCTAAGCTTGAGATGGATGCACTTCTGCCCTATTTAATCAAGCCCCTGTATCTGGCAATCACACATGATGAATGAGCAGTCTTGATGTAAAAAAATATATCTATGTACAGAAATTTCTAAGTAACCAAAGTCATTTTAGAAACTTTATTATTAATGTTTACTGTTTATACCTCGGTATTTAAAAGTCACTGACTCAAAATTATATCCATAAAGATGATCTAATTATCACGTGTGAGGCAGGTTAAACCCCTTAGTGGTTCCCAGTCAATCACAGTTTTTGTTTTCCATGGGTTTTTAAATGAACTGTTTTACACATAAAAAGAAAAAGACTGTTATGATCTGGGTTTTTTGCATTGGTTGATAAATTGACACCGACGCTGCTTTTTCTCTTTGTTATGATATGTTATGATTGGGTTTTAAACTGGTATTATTTTGTTATAATACCATATTGGTGGTGCATCTCATTTTTATCTGGCCTTGATCCTCAACACATTCACTGTGACCCTAAGATATTGCTTGTGTCACTTTATTATTGGTGATGTCACTCTTCGTGAATGTGCACCGAGGAGTGAGGAAGTGGTTATTCCATGGATGAGCTATTATCAAGTTAGAGAGTCCTTTAAACACACTGAAAGACAATATTGTATTGCAGTAGGTCCTATCGCTTGTATGGAGGTACGAGAGGAAGACTTATTCTTAGCCAAAGTAAGGGAGATGAGTTCATTGTTCGAAAGCAACATACTACTGGATTATCAATTGGTGAAAACAGAAAAAACAAGGGTGTCTAAAACAACTAGTTTAGAGTTTACTGGATAATTTGGTTCAATCTCTTTCATTTGATATTTTTTTGTGCATCTAATTGATCATTTTTATTGAATTATTCCTCAAACTAAATTTTATTTTCAGGGCTAATTATTTTCTCCTTGAATTGAATAGTGGTTTGTCATGAGGTGAACTAAAATTACATCCACAGTACGGCGGCCGTTGGGCAGTTGGTGGCGCGGGACGTCCAATGACTGAAGAGTCAGTGTTTGCTGCTGCTCATTGTACATCGGCAAGACACAAGGGACAATCCCATTTCTTTCTCCTTCCCCCTCATAATCACCCCTCACCATTTGCGTGCTCTTTGTAAGCAGATGTGACAAATGCCTACACTTGTGCCACACCATGTTGTGAGAAATTATTGATATTATTGGTTATTGTTTTTTTAATTAAAACATTTTACCAAGCCCGTTCGCCACCCTGTCTCTTTGTACCCGTTTTCCACCCAACGAACAAGGGTGCGCGTTCGGTGCTAGTGCTCATGCTGTTGGTTTGAATCTCGTGGTTCTCAAGTTTTCAAGCAAGGAGTGAAGTTTGAGCCACGACAATGCGTCACCGTAAAGGCTGAGTTATGCTTCTGCGGCAGACACGATTTATGATCCTCCGCCGTAGCCTGTCGTGCACCTCCACAGATTCTTGACTGACATGACACAAATGGACTGTGATTGGTCCGCTCAGACTGTTGTTTCCAGTTCAGAGCGAAATAACCACTGAGGAAGAAGGAGAGGAGTCAATGATGGCTTTCCCCACTTTATTGCAGCAACAGTAAAATAAACAAATAACAAAATAATAGCGGGCTGCCGCAACATGCGACCGCTAGCTTTCTCCCATTCTTTCCACTCGCTTCCCCTCACTGTTCCCCAGTCTGAACACATCATAAAGGACCCACGCAAAATTACTGACATTAAAGTATGGTCAACATTTTTTTTTCAATGTTGATAAGCTGAAGATCCACATTCAAGTTCCACCGCCGTTGGCATTGTTGTGTAACCGGAATGAAACTAGAAAAAGTCGACAAGAGTCTCCCCAAACCATACAAACACAATGCCACACCTCTCTAGTGGCTTGGCCGTGAATTACAGAGCAACACGTTCCCTTGCTGCAGAACTATCGAATGCTCATTAACGCCATAGTCGCTACGCCGGCACCTCAACGCAGAAGTATAACTCACCCCGACAGCACACCAGGCATGTCAACGGCACGACAACATGTTCGATACAAAACCCTCCTACCACAACAAAAAGAGTAGGAACTAATATTTACATAGGAACTAAAATTATGCAACATTAAATATAGAATATAGATGGATTCTACATCAATAAAATAAAATACAGCCCATATAAATAAAATAAAATAAATTGAAATTAGCTAAAACACCTGTAATTAAATAGGAATAATTCAAAAATCCTGATTACACAATAAAATTTATTAATTTCTACGTGGCACTTTAACTTGAGAAAATCCATCAATAAAGCTTTTGGAAACAATCTTTTTCATAGGGATTGTTTTTCTCTTTAGCAGAGGGCTTCTTTTTTCTTCTTCCTTTCAAAAAGAAAGCTGACCAATATGCTGGGTCTGAAAGGCAAATGGTTGTTGTATTATTATCATCTTCAAATGCCCTCTACTCTCGCGCAATCTTGCAATCCTCGCGTAAACGGATCGAGCCGCTCCACAGACGCTTTGCTCGTAAAACGCATCCTATGAAAATTGACGTCGAGCGTCACTGGTGCGTTCACGCGCCGGCATCGCTGTTAGTTAGGTATTTGTTAGTTATGTGAGTATGTCTGTTGCGTGACACATGGCAATAAAAAGTGTTGTTCCCGAACTCAGTCAGTCACTTGGTAGAGCAATTAGCAAGCTTATTACAATGAGTGATTTACGAACAATTCAGAGTAAAGCTATTATTTATGTTGAGTATACAGGGAAAACTATGTTTTGCTTTTTAAATACTCAAGAGTAAGGAGTGTGAGAAAAATTTTCATAATTTACCTGATCAACAAAAACGAGAATTTTTTTTCCGGCACACATTCTCAGGTGAAGATCACTGACAACATGTATGGCCAGTGGGTATTGTGTGGAGATTTTTCCAGACTTTCTGCATTCAAGTTGGCCTGAAGTCTATCTCCAAAAGAACAGCTTTCACCAGAGATTGAAGTCGTGTTGAAGAGAAAGTGTTAAGGCATCAAGTGGTAAATTCCAAAGGATTGTATTCTACTCTCACAAGGGGACGGAGGAAGCATCTTTCTCTCAAATCATATATGGTATGTCAACTAGAACTGAATATCAGTGACGTAGTATTTTTCAACACCGTGTTTGAAAGTAAAGTCACCTTGCTGCAAATGTGCAGGTTGCACACATAAAAGAAATTGGAATTGTGGTACTGGCTTTACACAGTATCTGAAGGATAATATACTAGGATGCTATAACACACTTATGCATTCATACTGTGCATAATGTGTTACCCATCAATATAATAATACATGCTCAAGCCAAAACAGGGAGAGCCTCCGGCATAACGGAATTGTCTCATACCGAAACAAAATTTAAATGTCCAGACCTGCAATAGCAGCACCCACTTCATCCAGCTCATCTCACAGAGCAACCAGGAGAGAAAGACGTATTCTCTACAGCAAGTTATCTTTGACGCCTTCTCCCATTTGCATATGACTGAAACACCTCACAAAGGAAGGCATCCTCCACTGTAAACCCCAACAAGTTATCAGAACTTTGAGGCAACTTTATTAGGTTTATAAACTTTAAAAGTATTGAGTTTTCAAAAACTTTGGATAACCTACCATTTTTACTATTTAAGTTATGTTAAAGCATATTAAGTGAGCTCAAAAATAATAATAAACATAGCATCAAAAGCGAGAAAGGACTGTATGCTGACTGCAAGATGGGAGTGTAATGAGCCTAACTCTAACACCTAGCATATTACACTCTATCTTGCAGACATATTTTTCCTACAAATGTCGTGGTGGTAGGTAAATTTATATTACCATAACTTGTGGACTATAAGCCACTACATTTTTACCTCATTTTTAACCTGCAGCTTATAGCCCAGTGCATTTTATTAGTTGATTTATTTGGGTTAATAAGTAACACTTTATTTGACAGCGGCGTCATAAGACTGACATAAGACCGTCATAATTATGACATGACACTATCACGAACATTTATGAATGCATATGACAGATTATTGAAGTGTCATCCAGCAAATTATGTCACTAACTCCATTTATGTCCAGCTTGGATATTTTACATCCATTCAAAAGTGAGATAATTTACCGGATGACACAAAACGACATCTGTCATAAGCATTCATTGATGCTCATAGCAGTGTCATATCATAATTTTGATGGTCTAATGATATTCTTATAGTGCTACTGTCAAATAAACTGTTACGAGATACCATAACTAGTAATTAATGAAACAATTGGAACAGTAACTGAAGAAATAATTAGCACAGGGCATGAATTTTGATTGTTATTTACATCTGTAGCGCTGCAATGCATGCTAAGAGGCATGTTGGATGAAAAGAATGTTGACAGCTGGTGGCATCAGAGGTTGACTGTCTTCCACAAAGGAGCAGCGATGACCTAATGAAGCTTCTTGAAGCAATGAAGCTTTGGAGTCAATTGGTTCAAAGCTCCATGGTGGTTCATTTGGTCTTATAACAGTCTTATGATGCCGCTTTCAAATTAATTGTTACCAATTAATATGTTTTGGTGTACATATGCCAAAATACAGTGAGGACATCTGCAACTTATAGTCCGGTGTGGTTTATCTATGAATAAATGCCGTTTTCATGTCAAATTTGGTCGGTAGCGGCTTATAGTCGGGTGCGCCTTATAGTCCGAAAATTACTGTATTTATATTATATATTCTATATTGGTTCTCATGGTTCTTATAGTATTATAGTAGCATTAAAACACCCCAAGATTTTAGGTGTCTCTACCTGGCCGCCCTGGTGTAATATTTCTGGAGGCACCACTGCGCTCAGCTATAATTACAGTGCACAGTAAGTTTGCTCCACCATAGTAGTGTCTCTGACATTATCTTTGTCGTCAGGCTGTGTTTCAGTCAGACCTTTGATGACATTCAATTATCACAATTATAACCTCTTTTACTCAAGTGGCCATTTAAATATCATTTGTGAGTATTAATGATCTTTTCTTTCTACAAACATTTTAATTTTCATGGCTGTCGGATGAAATCAATTGTGCCCAATCTTGTCACATCTAGTGCTGCAGTGTCAAGGATTCGCACTTGCTTTGCTCATTTGATCTCAAGTGATCAAGGTTCTAATGATCAAAAAGCATGACAATTGTTTACATTTGTTTTTGACTTAACGCCTTTACAAAATCAGGATACTATTATGCTTCCTGTCGCATAATCACGGGGAGACAATCCATCCTTTAAGCCGTGTTTCCTCCAGTTGTTTCACTCCAGTTTTATCGTTTTACGCTGACTCCCATTTCCACATCCGTGAGAGGCTAGTTGAGATGCAGGCTCAAGAAGATAAATCACAAATAAAGTGAACACAAAAAGAAGCTTGAAACAAAGAAAAACAAACAAACAGGCAAACAATAAATAAATAAATATTAACTATAACTATAATAATAACTATTACTCCCATTGACAGTAATATATAGACATCAAATCTATTTGAAGTGGGTTGGCTTGCATTCAATGATCATGTGATCGTGTTATCTAATGATTGTTGCCAACCCTCTCAATCAAAATGGATTAGACATATACTGCAGTCAGTGGCTGCCAATGAGTTTATTTAAGAAAACTGTTTAAGACCAGTTTCTTTTGTCCCATTGCTATAAGTAGTAATTTGACAGTTACTGTGTGCTCAACAGCTAACTTTTTAAAGCAACAGGTTCATATGTTGCCGTCAATGGCATCTAATCAACAAACTACAGCACGTTTGCCGAATCTACTTAATAATGCACCCCAATGGCAGGTTGTTGAGAAATGTAGCAAATCTGATTGTTTACTTAGCTACCCAGTAAATATGTGTGAATAGAAATGTTCTAAATAGCATTATGTACTGAACCTACAGTTCCTTGCAAAAGTATTCGGCCCCCTTGAATCTTGCAACCTTTCGCCACATTTCAGGCTTCAAACATAAAGATATGAAATTTAATTTTTTTTGTCAAGAATCAACAACAAATGGGACACAATCGTGAAGTGGAACAACATTTATTGGATAATTTAAACTTTTTTAACAAATAAAAAACTGAAAAGTGGGGCGTGCAATATTATTCGGCCCCTTTACTTTCAGTGCAGCAAACTCACTCCAGAAGTTCAGTGAAGATCTCTGAATGATCCAATGTTGTCCTAAATGACCGATGATGATAAATAGAATCCACCTGTGTGTAATCAAGTCACCGTATAAATGCACCTGCTCTGTGATAGTCTCAGGGTTCTGTTTAAAGTGCAGAGAGCATTATGAAAACCAAGGAACACACCAGGCAGGTCCGAGATACTGTTGTGGAGAAGTTTAAAGCCGGATTTGGATACAAAAAGATTTCCCAAGCTTTAAACATCTCAAGGAGCACTGTGCAAGCATTCATATTGAAATGGAAGGAGCATCAGACCACTGCAAATCTACCAAGACCCGGCCGTCCTTCCAAACTTTCTTCTCAAACAAGGAGAAAACTGATCAGAGATGCAGCCAAGAGGCCCATGATCACTCTGGATGAACTGCAGAGATCTACAGCTGAGGTGGGAGAGTCTGTCCATAGGACAACAATCAGTCGTACACTGCACAAATCTGGCCTTTATGGAAGAGTGGCAAGAAGAAAGCAATTTCTCAAAGATATCCATAAAAAGTCTCGTTTAAAGTTTGCCACAAGCCACCTGGGAGACACACCAAACATGTGGAAGAAGGTGCTCTGGTCAGATGAAACCAAAATGGAACTTTTTGGCCACAATGCAAAACGATATGTTTGGCGTAAAAGCAACACAGCTCATCACCCTGAACACATCATCCCCACTGTCAAACATGGTGGTGGCAGCATCATGGTTTGGGCCTGCTTTTCTTCAGCAGGGACAGGGAAGATGGTTAAAATTGACGGGAAGATGGATGCAGCCAAATACAGGAACATTCTGGAAGAAAACCTGTTGGTATCTGCACAAGACCTGAGACTGGGACGGAGATTTATCTTCCAACAGGACAATGATCCAAAACATAAAGCCAAATGGAATGGTTCAAAAATAAACGTATCCAGGTGTTAGAATGGCCAAGTCAAAGTCCAGACCTGAATCCAATCGAGAATCTGTGGAAAGAGCTGAAGACTGCTGTTCACAAACACTCTCCATCCAACCTCACTGAGCTCGAGCTGTTTTGCAAGCAAGAATGGGTAAGAATGTCAGTCTCTCGATGTGCAAAACTGATAGAAACATACCCCAAGCGACTTGCAGCTGTAATTGGAGCAAAAGGTGGCGCTACAAAGTATTAACGCAAGGGGGCCGAATAATATTGCACGCCCCACTTTTCAGTTTTTTATTTGTTAAAAAAGTTTAAATTATCCAATACATTTTGTTCCACTTCACGATTGTGTCCCACTTGTTGTTGATTCTTGACAAAAAATTACAATTTTATATCTTTATGTTTGAAGCCTGAAATGTGGCGAAAGGTTGCAAGGTTCAAGGGGGCCGAATACTTTTGCAAGGCACTGTAACTGCGATATTTCCTGCATTGTGAAATCTGGATATGCATGCCTGTTGGTCAAGATCAATGCATTGTGTACTCTTGCCTTCTTTTTAGTGGATATATTTTATGTTGTCGGTGTGGTGCTCTCGTTATATTTTCCATGTTCCTCCAGAATATGGATTATTCTTATCACTTTGTCAGCCAGATCACAAGGAGGCTAAGGGGCAGTTTACATGGCGACTCTGCGACACAAAGACGCAATGACTGAGTTGCGGACTCGCCTCACCTGCATATGGTGCCGGCGAAGACGGAAGGCAAAAACGAAAAATTCTGAATCCTGCCTCCAAAGTGAAAGAATCCGCTTGCAGGGGGTTGAGGGGAGCTTCCTCGGCATGGATATCAAAGGCTCCTGCCGCACAAGATCGCGCTGTTAACGTCAGCACTCGTACACGTCACATTGGGCCTGCGCAGCGCTGCTACTAAACATTAAAAACAGCAAATATGGCGGAATGTCAGGTTGAATTTACTGTTTTAATAATATTTTTAAATTAAATATGTTGAACGTTTCAATTTTTGTGCCGTTTTGAACAAAAGAAAAATGACATCGCTTCGAATGGGAGAGCATATTTTTTTCCGGGCTGAGGGAGCTTGGTGGGGTCAAAGTGCATCATTCTCTGTCACCCAGTAAATCTGCACTGCCCCCTAGGGCTTGGCATGAATACTACATCGTTTTCATGCGGAATTGCGACATTGTTCAAATGGAGACGCAAATGCAAATTTGAAATTGTTCGTATTCTCAGAGAGTCACCATGTAAACGGCCCCTAAATCTATTCCTCAACCATCACTTGATAATTGGTTTTGCATTGTAGATGAAAATGAGCTTTTTTATGCCTGGAAATTTGGGATACTGCGCTCAAAGTTATCTTTTGTTATTGAGTCATCATATTAATTATCGTCTTGTGCCAGCAAGCCACTCTGTCCCTGCCTGTTTCTTTGCCTGTCTTTTAACCTTTCTCTTATTTATTAATTCAAATTGTGCAGGCTTGTTAATAATACTCATTTCTATAGGGTGTCAAATTTATAAGATACAGTTTTTGTCCTTCCGGCAAGGAAAGGGAACATATACAGAGGTTGGAAAAAATAATGGAAACACCTTAAAAAAAGCTGTAGCTTGGGGGTCGGCCTATGCACTCGACCCCTTTGGACCCTCCACAGGTGATGAGTCCATGGGTAGGGGGACCCATGTTTCCTTTTCGGGCTGTGCCCGGTCGGGTCCCATGGGAACAGTCCCGGCCACCAGACGCTTGCCTTTGAGCTCCATCTCCAGGCCTGGCTCCAGAGGGGGGCCCCCGTAACCCGCGTCCGGGCAAGGGAAAACTGACTCCATTTGTGTTTATCACCATAAGGGGTCTTTGGAGTCATGATTTGTCTGGTCCCTCACCGAGGACCTGTTTGCCATGGGTGACCCTGCCAGGGGCATAAAGCCCCAGACGACATAGCTCCTATGATCATTGGGACACGCAAACCCCTCCACGATGATAATGTGGTGACTCACGGGGGGTGAGAAGTTCAGTCATCCGGGAGGGTTTCGGTGTTGAGTTGCTCCTCCTCCGCATTTAGAGGAGCCAGTTGAGGTGGCTTACGCATTTGGTTCGGATGCCTCCTAGACACCTCCCTGGGAATGTCCCACCGACGGGAGGCCTCGGGGACGACCAAAGACACGCTGGAGAGACTATGTCTCTCGGCTGGGCTGAAATGCCTTGTGATCCCGCCGGAGGAGCTGGTTGAAGTGGCTAGGGAGAGGGATGTCTGGGCTTCCCTACTAAAGCTGCTGCCCCCGCAGCCCACCCCGGATTAAGCGGCAAATGATGGATGGATGGATGGATGGATGGATGGATGGATGGATGGATGGATGGATGGATGGATGGATGGATGGATGGATGGATGGATGGATGGATGGATGGATGGATGGACCTTAAAAAGAATTAACAAAAACAAATTTAATATGGTGTAGGTCCGCCTTTTGCTGCAATTACAGTCTCAATTCTGCAAGATACTGATTCATACAACTTGTGAATTGTTTCCAAAGGAATTTTAAGCCGTTCTCCAATTAGAATACCCTCTAACTCTTTTAGAGACGATTGCTGTGGGAATCGAAGTATTAATTGAATCTCTAAAACTGACCATAAATGCTCAATAATGTTTTGGTCCGGCGATTGTGTGTCAATAGAATGTGCCAAATGCCATTCTTTAACAAATATGTCCAATGATTATGATGCCAAAATGTTAAGTGTTTCCATTATTTTGTCCAACCCCTATATACACCAACATTAAAATATGTACAACAAAGTTAAACTGAGACTCTGAGCTGTTTGGCAAGAGAGCGCGTTAAGACTCTGCTCAGCCAGTAGCCCCTACCAACTCGTTGCCAAACTGGACCATTTAAAAAAATGTTTAGGGAAACAAAGAAGCCACAATGCACGTGATCAGTTTCACCTTAATGACTTTTTTGGCTGTCATATTGTTAGCACTTTCAGGAGAGTGAGACTTATGAAACGGCTGCCCTGAGAGACTCCACCTGTCTTGGCCCCTGTTCTGCACAACTTAACTAAACTAAAATATGAGGGTGTGCGGGGTTGTCTGTCTCAATATAAAAGGTTCTTGACCCCTGCCATAAACTAATGCATCAGCAGAAGAACTATTCACAGCACTAGCGTAAAGAAAACTTTGAGACTGAACCAAGTGAAAACATAAAGGCCATTAATGTTCCAAAGAATGAATCTCTTTACATGTAAATCATACACCTTGAGTGGCTCCCTGTTACATCTTCGCTGAAGTGAAAGGATTTCACACAGGGACAAGTTGTTACGGGCAGAAAACGAGGTGGGAATGGACAAAAAGGGTTGGAAGCTTTAAAAAGGAGGTTGTCAGGTGAAATGGGACCTTGAGTAAGAAGAGGATTCAGTAAAAAGACTTCTGCATTGTGGGTTTATGTCTCTTTATAATCCCTTCCTCCCGTTTAGCTCTCTCACACCCTCCCTTTTCAAGTTCTTTTTCTCCCCAGTTTCAACCTCTCAATAAAAGAGGTTTTGTGGGCTGCGGTGTCACCTATTTATGCGGAATAGCGGAACACAAAACCAATGGCAGCTATCAGACACCTGAATTAGGTCTCTCAACCTTGACAGTGGCTGATACAAATCACTTTGTATGCATTGCACTTCCTCTACCGGGGCTCTTGTTCAGCCCATCTCACAGGTAGTTGACAGACATTTTGGTCAATTGTGGATAAAATCAACTCTATCGATGTATCAAGAATGTGACTTAGTGGTATTGTGACTTGAGGGCCGAAAAATCTTTTCTTCATGCATTTGACAGTATTATTTCATACAGTGCTTGACTGACTGACTGACTTGACTGCAATACTGTCATTTTTCTTTAAAGTGCGTGCGACAAAATAAAATTATTATGTTAATTAGAATCAAATTTTGAGACGATTCGACTATACACAATAAATTGGCAAAGCTCAGATGACGAGAAATTAGTCTTTTAATCTGCGGTTTAGCCATGCCTACCATTATAGGGCTCTAGCGTCCCCAACAGGTGGATGATGTCAGCGGGAGAACGGTTCTGATCGGTTTTACTATTCAGCCTATTGAGGGGGAATTATTCAGAACGAGGAAAACGCAATAAAGAGGGCTGCAAAATATCATTCTTTTAATCTTGCTACTCCAATATTTTTATAGGATATTCTTTTTATCGACGTATTTTGCCCCAATTGCTAAATAAATGGTAGGGTCATGACAAATAACAGTCTTGTGCTAAATGGAATATAAAATGTTAAAAATGCATTTATTCAGTACAACATGGCAAAATTACTCCATAATGGTCAAAACTGTCCACTTCTTGCACCTCCCGAACTATATTTTATGCCACCGGCTTTTGTCAATTCCCTGCCCACCCCGGCTTCCGAGACGGAGGAAAGAGCGTAAACAACGGTGGGCTGGCAGTGCTTGTCGCCGGGAATAAACGCCGAAATAGCCCATTCTCGGTGGATGAATGAACACTGAAAATAGACATCGGAGCATGGAGCTGCTCGTGGCAAAGCCGAGGAAAGCGCATTCTCGGTGGGAATGCAAAGAGGACCAGGGCGGTTGGGGTGACAAGCCGCATATTGCCGGCCACAAAATGCAAGCCACTTCCGTCAAACGATCCCACAGCTGTCAGGATTGTTTAAGCCAATCTCGGGGTGAACGGGAACCTTTTGAAACCCAAAAAGGCTTTTTTTGCATTTGACCTGCACAGTGTTGAGAATAAAATAAAACTGAATAAAAATAAATTAATAAAACAATAAAATGTGAATAAAAAAATCTGGGAATTGGAGTACTGTACCACAATGCAATAGAAATGTGCAAAACAAGCGAGCTAGGAAGAGGTTCACAATAAGATGCAATATTTCAATATGAAGTGATAGTTTGATAATGTAAATTGTATTGGCCTACATGGCTAAGCTCGCATGGCCTGAGCTGTGACACAAGAAGTCAGTTGTTTGTTCCAATAAAGTGTGATAAGATTATCTTGACGTGAATTGGGAAATTGAGAATTGTAAAATAAGGAAAATTTGAATTATTACTTTATGTTACACTGGACTACAAAACATCAAAATATGAATGTAAAGTTGACTGGGAGCCACGCTAATCTAACTGCATAACTATCCATGAAGGACACTCAAGTTGTTTATTGTTGCACGAGTTGAAAATACAGTGTGAAGGCATTTGCAGTTTCAGTTGTTGTATATCTTTCATACTGTATAGCTATATCTATTTCTTTTGTGTGAGTGCTGCCTTATATATTATTAGTTATTGTACAGTAAGTAAAGGTGTCAAGGGTGTAACTACCAATAATGATATGCTTCTGAGTACAGAATAAGTGACTGCATTGGATGGATTCTTGTATTAGTGCTTCACAGACTGGTTTTGCAATCTGTGTATTGCAACTGCTGGATTGAATGTGTCATCCTTTGTCAAAAACTATGGCCTGATGCATAAGGCTCTTTTATTTTAAAAACGATGAAACGCATCTTAATTTTTGAACAAGCATAAACCTCTCTTGGTCAACAGCTCTGCTCTAAGCTTGGTGTTCTAGAGCAGAGAGGGTGTGTCCATGGTGATAAACCCAGCAGATTGACAATTTGGTGTCTCATGCATCACCAAAGAAAGGTCATCTAATTTGCTGCACCGATAATTTGACACGATTTTGTTGATTTTGATCAGAGAGCATGCAGATTCTGGGCACCATGGAAAAGAGTTTCATTCATAGAAGAACAATGGGCATCACACTCTCTAAATCGTTGTACGGATCAATTTATTCAACATATTGTTGTAATGTTTGAATTATTCCACTGGCTGGTGCAAAGATATACAATATGGAGAGACTCAAAAGAGAAATGGACTATACAAAACCAACTAGAAAGGAAAAATCCAGATTGTCTTATAAATAGTGTAAATGTTTAAACCCCGTCATTCTGTTGTACAATTTTGTTGCAAACATCACATTTGCGCTATGACTGCAATACTGATGTGCAAACTGACTATACACCTGCAGTCGTAGATTTTGAGACTTTCTATCATTCAGTTGAATGAGGAAGGGTCTTAAAAGTTTTGCTCATCATTAGGTTTAACCAAATTATTATTTTGTTAACAAATATAAATACTTATACAAATTAAGATTTTAAAATAATAACTAATCATATTTTTGAATTATGAGTGTTTCAACAATAGCACAGTTACACTGATTACCGTATTTTTCAGACTACAAGTAGCACCTGAGTATAAATCGCACCAGCCATAAAATGCCCAACGAAGAGAAAAAAAAAAAACATATATAAGTCGCACCGGAGTATAAGTCGCATTTTTGGGGGATAAAATCCAACACATAGAACAGATATGTCATCTTGAAAGTCAATTTAATATGAAAATACAAAAGAGAACAACATGTTGAATGTACAGTGTACATGTACAGTGTACAGTGCATGAACAACGAAATGCGAATACTGTCCTCACCAGGACGCTTCGGCTCGGTCCTGGCTATGCAGCGAACACCCAAATGACGATGCTGGACGTCCGTATAATTTGCTGAATCAATTTGGTCCTCGATACCAAACAGGTTCGCATCAAAGTAGATAAATGATAATTAGGTTGTTTTACAGCAATGACTTAAACGGTTAGCATGCGTTTGCTAGCATTAGCGCATCGTTCAAACACCCACACAATTGACTCTAAGTGTCCGATTGCAGGTGGAAAACACACAACAACAACAGAAAAGATGATACACACAGGCGTTGCCTCTGTAGAGATATTTTAAAAGCATAAACAATGAACCTAGGTTCGCAGCCGTGTTTCTCTCTCGCTAACTCACCCACTCACTCAGAGCTACGTAGCTGTCCGTCTTCTTCTGGTGTGTGAGCGCTCTTCACGTAAACAAGTGCAAACGCCACAAACTAAAAGCATGCATTTCAATATAAAAGAATAGTCAATAATACAATTGAACACACATTGCCAAAGGCAGAACACGAACGTGGCCATAGCTATTAAGAGGTATTCAGATAACTATAGCACATAGGACATGCTAACCTGTTTACCAAACCATCAGTGTCACTACGAAACACCAAAATAACATATGAAATGATATCATAATGTGTTAATAATTTCACACATAAGTCGCTCCTGAGTATAAGTCGCACCCCCAGCCAAAATATGAAAAAACAAAAACGCGACTTATAGTCAGAAAAATACGGTATATGGAAAATAATGTGGCTCATCAGCAAAATTTTGTGTACACACTATATAACTACAGTACTGTACACAGACTGAAAGTACACTTTCTGTTTTTTTTTGTCTTTTTTAATTTTTAGATTATCATCTACTAGGATAACATATCCATAGATGTGTCTATAATTGGGCCAAGTACGACAATATTAGACAGCATAATGTTACTGTATAGTTTACAACGTTTTCATCCTACACAAGAGCTGCGTATACTGCAGCTTTGTTTGAATTAATCATACACAGCGAGAACGGCTAGTTCAGTTATGTTTACAGTTGAAGTTAAACAAAAGCGCACCCCACAGTATTTTCAAGAGTCTCTGTGATGCCAAGCAAGGGCATTGAAACACAAATTTGGGTGTAGATTACCATGGCAACAAGCAAAAATTTGGGTCAACCCTGACAATAGCGCGAGATAATCCTTCTAAAGTTGAAATTTACTGCGCTAATATGAGAACAATAGGGAGGAACGGGCTCAGTATGTGTTTTGAGATGTAAAATATTTAAACTTTTGAGATTGCTATCTAGATTTGGTGTTTGGACCATGCCTGTTTTTCAATTTTAAACGGACAGAGGATAAATAGATATTGTAATATAGACCTACCTAGCTCACGAGTTACAGACCACAAATAAGGGGACGTTTTGTTTTTTCATTTCACTACAAATTACAGGTCAGTAAGAGCACAGCACTTATCTACACAATTACACAGAATTGCTTGTCTTGGTGGTGTATAAGACACAAATTAAAAGTTTTGCTCGGTGTCCTGCTGGGCCAAAACAATTCAGCTGGAAGGCTTTTCATTGCCTATTAAATAAACTAATCTCTAAATTAGCTTTTGGGACATCTGTCACATCTAAATTAATCATCCCACAAGCTTTTGACATGCCAGTTATAGCAGACCTCTAGGCACTTCCACTGTTTTATTTAATTGAAATTACATATGATTTGGTCTATCCAAACATCTTCTTTAGGGTTTCTTATTTTGTGTTATATGTTTGATAAATAAACTAAATTCATGACGAGACATGCTGAGTAAAGATGTTGCTTCCAAGTAAAACTCAATCAATTTGATTCGTCAATTTGGAAATGTAATGATAGCGTGTAATTTACTTTTCTTACTACAATCAGGCACAAAGGTCGTTTTATACTTACTACTAGAAATATACTATATAACAATGAGGGGAAAAACAGCTCTATGCTTGAGGCAATATTATTTAGAAAATCCTATGATTTGTCTGTGTGAAGAATGAAATAATTTGCTAAAGACAGATCAATATAAACAAAGCTATTCAAGAGGAAGAGGAAGTCCGAAAAACAAACGTCATGTCATTCGGTCGATTTTCACCCAGACAGACTCCCATTTGGATGAAAGCTTGTGTATCTGAAAGAAGGCTATCTACTTGGTTACCCCACGTGCTTGCTGCCACTGATTCCCAGGTCTAGATTGCAGTGAGACTAATAAGCAAACGAAAGAAATGAAGGATTTAAAGTGTAATTACTATTTAAATGCGATAAAGACAAATCGACTTTCGTGCTCAGGAAGAAGATCGCCTTAGGAGGCAGACTTATAAAATAGGTACTCCTGATGTGAAGGATTTAACTGAAAGAATTTCTTTTTTTAAATCAATTATTTAGGTCCACTCGGTAGCACAGGAATCAGATTTTGCATGAGCAGAAATGGGGATCTGGGTTCGAACTATGACATGCCAAAATATACATACTATATTGCAATTAATTCTTTGTTTTTTCCCAGCAGTTCTAGAAGAAATATGAGCTTCATTAGTTTCCCAATTAAACTCTACAGACACAAAATTGTCATTCACAACAACAACAGTATAATTTTACATAATTTAACATCAATTGATGAGACTAAGTAGCATCTGTGTAGGTGGCACTTATACCTAAATAACATACTTTTTACTCAGATGTTTTTTTTTAATGAATAAACGTAATAAAAAAGTGAATGTGAATAGCAGTATGAATAGTTAGCAGCATTGTATGCTTATGAGAAGGGAAAAATACACAATACATAAATCATCTACATGCATCAATCAAGCCAGCAGCAGGGAGGCTCGAGATTCTTTCTGACTCCAGCCACCAGCTGCAGGCTACATAAATGTTGGCATGCTAAATGATTTAGGGCCCTGAGTAAGGATAAAGATGTCCCAGCACCATCTGAAGCTTATGCTAATCCTATGGTGGATGTGGAGTTTGGGCAGCATTAGCATTATTATGGTTGTCAGTGGATTTTGGAAGGTCTGGATCTGTAAAAATTGGAACTGCAGCGTTACTCGTGCATGGTCAAGTAGAGCTAGTGAGAACTAAATAGTGTAAATACTAATTATACTAATTAAATATTGAAATCTGACAATTTCAGGATTCCTCGGAAAGGCTAAACCAGTTAACTGAGCAATTTGTAAAAACGTGGTGGCCATGGTAAGAGTTTACAACTTGTGAGTTTTGGTTAGCGAGGATATATTTGACAGTGACTATTAGCACCCAACAATGCTGTTTCGCTCACCCATTAGTATTTTATACTTGGGCTCTGCCTGAACCTTACTAATAAATTCTCAAATCACATTTTTATGAGGGTGGCCAGATGTTCTACCGATTATGCCAGTCTGCCAGATGTTCAGACCTTAATACAGTGATTTATCAATGGGCAGTAACAATCCTATAAATGCTTTACTCTGCAACATTGTTGCTCGCTCTTACACTAGATCCAAACAACTAGATAGATTTTTGTTTGCTTTGTTTTCATGCATTTTAATATTTTTGGCTTTCAGTAAATGCAAGTGTCAGGTTTGAAAAAAAAAACGCAGGTTGTTAGTAAAATAAGTAAAAGCACTAACCCGTATTTTGGCACCTCCAGAATATCCAATTAAATTGATTAAATGAGCCATATGTAAGAAATGTACTTTAATTGTTCTTTAAATAGCCCTAATATTTCAAGAAACATTAAATAAAGATGTTTTTTGGAAATACTTCCAACACGGTTTTCAATGTTTAAGCCTAGATTTTGCTATTTTAAAAGACGATAGGCAGCCCGTTTTAGTTGTTATTGGTTTGTTTCTGTGTTTACAACGGATGTCCATCCCTCCACCAATCATCCTCTTTGTCCAGGTTGCCAGAGCTTTGTCGAGTAAGATCTCAAAATTCACAATTTAAAACTGTGCTTTCAAACCTGCTTAGCGGCATTTTGAAAATGGTAGTTTTGAATTATGTACGTATCCATCCTCAATATTTGTTGTTTATTAGTCACCTCCTAAATGATAGTCATCTTTGAGTTAGTTTCCCTTCTTGTAATTGTTGTGTTTAGCTTTCCACCATTTGAGAATTGCATAAGGGCTTTTAACACAACATAAGCTCATTTTTCAATAATGATCACTCAACAATTATGGTACTCTACATTAATGAATTAAATTCTCTCATCCAGCAGACATGCAAAAGTTAAAATAAGTACATCGCACAGTGAGGGTCAAGACAACTTTGGTGGCAGTTTTGTGTTCTTGATGACCAGGCAGTTATTTCACATTTTGTACTACGGCAATCGCATACCTGTCAACCCGAGGCCGTTGGCAATCTTACAAATGTGACGTATGCCCATACAAATTGGTGACTAATCTTACAACGTCATATATAGTGTGCAATATGAAACAAAAATAAAATTCAATTTTTAAAATAATATGAATTTATTGGTAATATTGTAACATATAACCTGGTGCAATCAAAGAACAATCAATATCTTCAGCTACATAATGATTACTAAAATTTAACAGTGACTTTTGCTATAATTGTATGTAGCACTTTTGGCAATTTTTATCATGTCTTTTGATGGCTACACTTCATTGCACTTCAGCTCGCAATTCAGTTTGACTTGAAGGTAGTCCGTTAGTGTGTCCAATTATAAATTAAAAAGGTCAATTGATAAAATTAACGTACCGATGCAATCTTTGAGTCAGGGAACATTTATTTTGCTAATTCTGAGAAGTAATCAGCAATGGTTGCGGGCAAATTGTGTTCGGCAACAAATTGTCAGAATAAAATCTCCACTTTCGTCACTTTTCATTCTGACTTCATCTTTATGACCAGTGTTGTTAATCTTACTTTTAAAAACTAATTAATTACAGTTACAACTTACTTCTCCCAAAAAGTTATTTATTACCTCAGTTACCTGAAGGTAAGAGTAATATGTTACTTGGCAAAGTAACTGGTGTTACCTTTCATGTGTTTTTTTTTTTTTTTTTTAATAAATAAATAAATAAATAAATAAATAAAAACAAAACAAAAAAACATAAGATTGGAGCAATGCTGAACCAGTCAGTGCTGCTGTTATATTTTGTGGGTAACCTTCACTCATAAAAGAGTGTTTATAGTGAACATTAGTACACTGATTCAGTTGTTATTGTTCATTTTTTTCCCACTGAACTTGTGTGATGCAAGTGTTCTGCTTTAAGTATAATAATTATAATCTATATTTGCTATGTTTTGAAGTCCTTTAATGTTGTGAATCAACCGTTAAAGTTGTTAAAATTGCTCCCATTTTTGCATTAGTTCCCTTCTCTCTACTTCCGACATGTGAAAGTTTCAAAACTGTTTCATCATTTAAAGATAGTTTCAAGTCAAGATTTTGCCGATTTAGGAGTATTTTAGATCAAAAGTTACTTAGGTTAGCTAGGAAAGGTCACTACAACAGAGCCTTTCTGAGAAGTTTACTGCTTTAAAATGGCGGTTGTTTACCAACGCCGCCGAGTCTGTCATTTCGCATGTAGTTCTATATGCATGTGATATCTAGGTGTACAGTCAGGAAATAATGGAGCCATCTTGCCTAGCATCGCGTTTGCTATAGCGTCACAACAAACACTCTTCTCTCTGTGTCTCTGACTTTTCTCACCTCATTTAACAAATGTAACGCATTGTAACGCACATTGTCTTGTTGCCAAAATGGTGAAAAAATCCGAACGGAGGAAAAAAAATACAATGCGAGAAAAACGTACAGATTTTGAACGTACGGCGTACCCGTTTAAAACCCAGTGCTCACTTGTACAAATTACGCCGAAACCATACAACTTGACAGGTATGCGATTGGAGCAATGCTGAACCAGTCAGTGCTGCTGTTATATTTTGTGGGTAACCTTCACTCATAAAAGAGTGTTTATAGTGAACATTAATACACGGATTCAGTTGTTATTGTTCATTTTTTTCACACTGAACTTGTGTGATGCAAGTGTTCTGCTTTAAGTATAATAATTATATCTATATACTGATAAGAAATCAAACCTTTGTGGGTTCATTAGGGTGTTTTATTTATACCTTGGTGCATGTGCATATGTATATTCCAAAGGTTATGTTATGTTATGTTATGTTATGTTATGTTATGTTATGTTATGTTATGTTATGTTATGTTATGTTATGTTATGTTATGTTATGTTATGTTATGTTATGTTATGTTATGTTATGTTATGTTATGTTATGTTATCTTGGCCTCTGCTGTAAAGTCATATATCAAATATGTAAATGCATACATATGGAAGACTGCGATATATGGTGTCTCTTTGATTAAAGAGCTCTCTGACAAAGCAGCCAGAACAGCAGAATGACAGACGAAGCTCTGTGGATTTACACTGCATAAAGCTCATCCTGAGGGACCGGCGTCTAGTTGGAATTTCAAGCAGTACCATAGCTGCTCAAGAGCTGAGAGAGGGGGGCCTTTTCAGGTCACTTACATATTCAGTGAAGGGCAGGCAGATTGGGTACTTCTTGTTTGTGGTGAATACCAAATAGCCGCCTGCAACCCATTTTCTTTAAAAGATCAGCTCGGGGGAAGAAAAACAGGACAATCGCGTAATTACATGTCGGCACTAGCTTTTATAATTTTTTTTTTCTCCTTAGGAATTAAATAATTAGACACGTAGTGATTGCATCGCTTGTATTGCTTCGTTTAATTTGGTGTCAATGTGATTGCAGACCTCAATAATTAAAAAGAAAAACACTTTTAATTAACCAAAACGTGGTAACTGAAACCATTAGATTTACACTGATCAGTGATTGCATTAAAGAAACCTGAAAAGCTTAAAGAGGAATTATGTCGCATTCTGAAAATCACATAATTTAGGTTTTTTTTCTATTATTATATAGTGTATGGAGAAATAACATCTCACCCGCCGTTAAATATTTTCTGTACTTACTGAAGAAAAGCTGATTTTACTTGCCCACGTGCTGTCAACGTTCTGACAGGGTCGGCCCCCTACGGGAAGGCGTGGCGCAATGTCTGTGGGAGCTGTCTTGTCAACTGATGGTGGAGTCTTTGATATGGGCATACGTTTTGTGTGATATTTCTTCTTTAATGAGATTCAATATACAATTTAATCCATTTCGCTGTTTCACACTGTATATGATTGTACTGACCGACCTTACTTTCTTGCAGTAGATTAAACAATTTGCTTATTTGCATTGCTTTAAACTGCAATTTTCCCTATTTCAATTCCCAACTGTCACCCATGATTACTTTTTAGATATAAACATAATTACTATCTTGACAAGTTTCCGAGGTACGTCCACTTTACTTCCTTATGTCTTTAGTAAGTTAATTTTATACCATTAACTTTATTTTTACCATTAACTTTAATGGGGCTGGAGTGGCATCACTCACTAAAAACCCTAAAAAACCACGATTTGGAAATATAGCATCCTTCTGCCATCTCGACATGGGAAGACAACATAAAGAAGTGGCGGAGGGTGACCACAAATAAAATATTATCGTATTTTATTGACTCTACGTCAGTGGATGGAAACGCCATTAGGAAGCTCCGAGGCATTCCAGTACCACCCCAGACACAAAGTTGGATGTGTTCTCATACATGAACACGGAAATTTTGTCTTCATGAAGGCCGATGTAGAACCAAGCCAATGCCTCAAACTGAAGGCTGTCCTGCGGGTCCCAGGCATTCGTGTAGTCATGCTGCCACTGTCTCATGGAAGGTATGTGCTCCAAAAATATGAAACCGAGAATCTGCCGCATGAAACGTTTTGTTGGGTTTGCTATTGATATTACAATGATTATTGGAATTATGATGTTTAATATTGTTTACTACATCTACTACTGCTAGCCTGTTGCTAATCAGCACGTGTTGGATGGCACGCATAAAAGCAAGTGTTACAAGTTTTTTGTTCGTTTGTTTACAGGTAGAAAACGCTGTTAGGCAAGGGAATATACTGTAAGTTGATGTGCCTCACAGGAACACTTACTGTACATTGATGGGCATATATCGAGACAAGGCGTTTTACCCGGGGGGAGGCGATGAGAGGCTGGGTGTGGAGGCGGTGGCTCCACCGTCAGCTCGATCCTGTGATCCAACTATGAGCTTTTTAACTGCAGAAACTTTAAGATATGCTATTGGAGCTGGAATTACCAAGGGCAGCGGGATAAAGTCCGTCTGGATGCCGCCGAGGGTCTCCGTGATGTCGGGTGAATGTAGCTCCCTTAAGCTCTGCTGTCTGATAACACATTCCTCAAATGCTCAACCTACGTTAATATTTTTCTAATAATTTTATAAATTGTGAATTATTTACCTGTTTTGCACATGCACAAATCATTTTAAATAAAACAAGAAATGGAATCATGTTGTCCAAATGTTTTATTGCGATCAATGTCTGCAAAAAAGAATGACATACTATTTTTGTTTATATGACATGTCCATACCTTGTAGTATTTCCTTGTAACAACAAATTCCATGTCAGCCCTTCTGCAGTCGTCAAATGTAATATAATTTGTAAATCCACCTCATTTTGGTCGCTCAAGTGGCCTCAATTTATACCTCACGTCAACACAGGCTGACAGGTTGTTATAATTTTGTCCAAGAAAGATCAACAAAGTGATAGGAACAATCATTCAATCTCATCTACGTCTCATCTAGGTCGTGCTGAATCCATTTTTGAAGAATCTGTGGGTTCCTCTGGCTTGATTTAGCAGTTTTAATGCCATCAAAACGCTGCTAACTCCAACCGTAACACATGAGGTTTTTTCTAAACCGGAAATTCGAGGCAGACATTGCCCAAGATGGAGCCGCTCGTATTCCGCTCAAACTTGTCTAAAGGTATACTTTTAAATCAACTTTTATGATTTGTGATTGTTATACAGTGTAAAATAAAGACAATAACTTAAAAGTTCGACAATCAAACAAGAAACGATGACCCTAAAAGCAAAGAAAAAAAAAAAAAAAAAAAAAACAGAAAATCACATTGTTTCATTTTTAAAGAATTTATTTGCAAATCATGGTGGAAAATAAGTATTTGGTCAATACCAAAAGTTCATCTCAATAGTTTGTTATGTGCCCTTTGTTGCCAATAACGGAGACCAAATGTTTTCTGTAACTCTTCACAAGGTTTTCACACACTGTTGCTGGTATTTTGGCCCATTCATCCAAGCAGATCTCCTCTAGAGCAGTGATGTTTTGGGGCTGTCGTAGGGCAACACGGATTTTCAACTCCCTCCACAGATTTTCTATTGAGTTGAGATCTGGAGACTGGCGAGGCCACTCCAGGACCTTGAAATGCTTCTTACGAAGCCACTCCTTTGTTGCCCTGGCTGTGTGTTTGGGATCATCGTCATGCTGAAAGACCCAGCCACGTCTCATCTTCAATGCCCTTTGCTGATGGAAAAAGATTTTCACTCAAAATCTTTCGATATATGGCCCCATTCATTCTTTCCTTTACACCGTTCAGTCGTCCTGGTCCCTTTGCAGAAAAACAGCCCCAGAGCATGATGTTTCCACCCCCATGCTTCACAGTGGGTACGGTGTTCTTCGGATGCTATTCAGTATTCTTTATCCTCGAAACACGAGAACCTGTGTTTCTACCAAAAAGTTCTATTTTGGTTTCATCTGACCATAACACATTCTCCCAGTCCTCTTCTGTATCATCCAAATGCTCTCTAGCGAACCGCAGACGGGCCTGGATGTGTACTTTCTTTAGCAGGGGCACACATCTGGCAGTGCAGGATTTGAGTCCCTGGCGGTGCATTGTGTTACTGATAGTAGCCTTTGTTACTGTGGTCCCAGCTCTCTATAGTTCATTCACTAGGTCCCCCCATGTGGTCCTGGGATTTTTGCTCACCGTTCTTGTTATCATTTTGAGGCCACGGGGTGAGATCTTGCATGGAGCCCCAGATCGAGGGAAATTATCAGCGGTCTTGTATGTCTTCCATTTTCTAATAATTGCTCCCACAGTTGATTTCTTCATACCAAGCGTTTTACCTTTTCCAGATTCAGTCTTCCTAGCCTGGTGCAGGTCTACAATTTTGTCTCTGGTGTCCTTCGACAGCCCTTTTGTCTTGGCCATAGTGGAGTTTGGATTGTGACTGATTCAGGGTTGTGGACAGGTTTCTTTTAAACCAATAATGAGTAAAAACAGGTGCCATTAATACAGGTAACAAGTGGAGCCTCGTCAGACCTTGTTAGACCTCGTTAGAAGAAGTTAGACCTCTTTGACAGCCAGAAATCTTGCTTGTTTGTAGGAGACCAAATACTTATTTTCCACTCTAATTTGGAAATAAATTCTTTAAAAATCAAATAATGTGATTTTCTGTTTTTTTTCCACATTCTGTCTCTCATGGTTGATATTTACCTATGTTGACAATTACAGGCCTATAATCTTTTCAAGTAGGAGAACTTGCACAATTGGTGGTTATCTAAATACTTATTTGCCCCACTGTATAGTTAGCAAATAGCATCAACAATCACAGCTCGCTCACTGCACCTTTTGCCTACTCATTGCCGTCACCACTCGAAGTCAACTCATGTTTTGGATATCGAAAACCAAATCCCATTAATTAGTAAAGTGAGGCTACATTTAAATCTTGTGAACAGCATGCTTCAGACTCCACCTTTAAGTAACCTTTACCACCTCAATTGAGAATCAGAATTCATTGATTGTCATTGGGCAAACATCACAACAGAATTGAAATCAAGACAGCAGCTCTTGTGGACAGTGCAAAGCGAAGAACTAGACAGGTCAAAGAATAATAAATAAATAGCAAACATGAATAAATGAATATTTTTTTATGAATTATGAAATAAGATAATATTATTATTATTTTAAGAGAATAATAAAAATAACCTAAAATTAAACTCGACAGAGCAGCAGTAGGCCACAAAATACTGTTGTGTCCACCAGGCTGCAGGTTTGAGACCCCTAATATAAAAAGTAATTCACCCACTTACAAATATAATTCTTGGTATGATACAAAAATGCTTAAAAGGGCAAACACAAGGCAAATTAGAAATCCCATTATTCTTCACTCACAACAAATGGCCCTACACAAGAGCGCAAGAAAAGGCTATCACGCTTCAGCAGATGCTTGGCTTCCATGTGCTAGCATGTCCCCTGACATGGCTCCCACATGCTGGGTTCATTGACATTAATGCTCTGGGGACTGCCATAGAACCAGAGCTTTAGCGACTGCTTCTCTGGCCTCCCTCTGGCACTATTCTGAACACATGCAGGGGCTTTCGTATACCAGGCTCCGGCAACAAGATAAGGTACTGTTCAGCAAAGGTTAAATGAATGTTACTTTAATGGGACTCTAATTGCATTAAAGGTTCTCTACATGTTAGCAGCATGTGCCTTTAGAAAATAGGCATGAGCACTTCACATCTGAGAAAATCGTATGGAAATGACCATTGGTCAAATCCAAGTACAAGACATCAATTTGACATTAATGCCACTTAAAGAAGCAAATTAACAAGATTAAGAAAAGACAAGTGCAACGATTTTCATATATTAAGTTGACGAAATTAACATATAACTATCATAATAAAATACCCATCTTTGTAATTTTATTAGTAATTTTAACACTAACGTTAACTGCAAAAGAATCAACTCCTTCCCATTAGACTCCTGTTACTTAATCTAACAAAGCACACCGACTGAAAGGTTAATCACAGGATTTACTGTGTGCACTTAGCTTCATTTCAATTTTAGTTTGTTTTGCAGATGTAATAAACTTTACTCTGAAATTTCAAAGGACTGTCCGGACTTCAAGGTTTTGCAAGGTCTTGTCCCATCACTTGACATGAAAATAATAAATTACCTTACTGCGAAAGACTCAAAGTATTAAAGGATGTAATTCCTATGCCTATAATAATGGAGCAAAAAAATCGTTAAACCGAAGCAGGAAAACCGCTTGTAGGAGCTGCTCAGGCTGGCTGTGTAGACATATGGTGACATCAGCTATATTCTTTTGTGCTATAGATCGATCATGGGCTGCTGAACTGATGGAGGAGGTTTGTAATGCAGATAGTTTGAGCCAGGTGTGCTGGAAATGCAGCGTTCTATTTCACCTACAGTGTGTGTTGGAGTTTTTGTATTGAAAATAAAAGCGCTCTTGTTATCTGATCCAAATCCCAGCAGCTAGACGGTGCAATGACAGACGAACACATTTGAAAACTAATAGGTCCAATAGCCTCCGTTTAACACCTGCTTTTCACAACACTAAAATAAATTGCCCACAAATATCCAACAGCGCACTGCGGGACGGAAGGTCAACAGCAACAGCAAACAATAATATGGCTACAATGCAAGCATGTCTTACCTTTTTGAAGACACCAAAGGTAGATTTCTTTTCTGGTGTGTTGTCTATGAACGTCTTCATCATTAGCTTAAGGTACATTTTATCTAGGATGACATTATGGGTAAGCAGCAATGTCTCCTGCTTGGGCTAGTGATTTTTCAGAATCACTAGCTGTTATCCTTTCCTTGCTGGGCACTTTTATAGAACTATCGTCAAAATCATCTTCATTTTCGACGTGGAATTGAATTGTAAAAAAAAAATGTTGTTTTTGTAAAGAAAAAAAACGCTAATGCGCCATGTTAACGCCTACTCTGTCTTTTCCGTTCCAATAGCGCCTTATTCAAAGTGACCCGGTATCAAAAAAGGTGTTAGATGGTGACCGTGGTATTAAACAACACCAACCACCTCAACACCAGTGGGTGCTGCAGCATCCTCTGTACCCCACTTCCCACACTACTGGTTTCAGCTACTTATCACAGTCAATTGACGTGATTTCTTGTTCATCACAGCAACACCACAGAGCTTTTACACAGTCAGATGCTAAGCATCTTGGACTTTGATGGCAAATCAGAGAGTAGGTTGTTCCAATGCGCAGAACTTGATGATGTCGGGAAAAATGTTCACCCATTGGATGGTCAGCGTCTCTGGGTGACTATGGGGCAGTGGTCTGGCCTGGACGGTCATGATGATGATGACTGAATGATCTTTTCAAGGAGAAATCTTTCTTTGATTAGTGAAATGAGTGATATATTCATGAATATGGGCCGCACAAGAAGCTTGAATAAAGCCTACACTCTATTGCACTTCTCAACTTCAACTGCGTGCCGGATCCGGCCTCAGTTCGCCAGATCCGTATAGCAATCACACCAGCTTAAGGTCAGTGCGCCAGATGGGGCCTGGATCAGCACTATGACAGTCCAAATGATAGGTCCCCCGTTACCCCAGCACCTTAACAAATACAATATGTTGTTTACAGTCTAAAAATGGGTTATCTTTAATATTGAGTTGCTTGTTCCTATTAAAATATTTTGTGAAAAAAAACAATGTTACATCGTTATGTTGTATGTTGCATTAATATGTTAGCATTAATAAATGACATGAAAAGAAGTGTTGTCAATATTGTTTTTAATAGACACATTTAATTTGCAATATACTGTACAAACACACACTCATACCTACAGACAATTTAGAGTGTTCGATCAGCCTACCATGCATGCTTTTGGCATGTGGGGGGGAAGTAGAGCCAGGCACAGGGAGAATATGATAACTCAACACAGGAAGGCCAGAGCCAGGGATTGAACCCTTGATCTCAGAACTGTGAGGCGGACGTGCTAACCACTCTGCCACATTATCATAAGTTTTAAAAAATACAGTAGTAGCTCGATATACGATCACTTCCACACAATCTTTTCGACATCCAACGTAAAATTTGACTTGCCATTTGTTTCCACATCCGACGAAATGCTCGAAATAAGACGATTCATGATAGCGCTTCAGTTTTATTGTTTTCCTGCAAGACGGACGCACGGCGGATTTTCTTGGGTTCCAAGAATTGAAGCAGGTGGTGAAAAAAAAGGAGAGGCTTACCAACGAAAAGATGGAATGATAGAAAAATACGATTGTGGGGTGCGCGTCCTTGAACTGATTAAAAACACTTCTCTGATTTCCGTTCGCCAGTCTTTATAAGTTAAAGCACGTACGACAGGACAAAAAAAGTTAAATAGGATTATGTGAATTAGAATCATATTTTGAGACGATTCGACTATATACAACATTTTTGCAAAGCGCAGATGACGAGAAATTAGTCTTTTAATCTGTCGGTTAGCCACGCCTACCATTATAGGGCTCTAGCGTCCCCAACAGCGGCGTCACGATTTCACCTGATTTAGTATGCAGCCAGTTGAGGGGGAATTATTCAGAACGAGAAAAAGTGAGAGCCGCGAAATGTCATTGTTTCAGTCTCTCTACTCCAATATTTTTACAGGATATTCTTTTTTATCCAAGTATTTTTCCCCAATAGCTAAATAAATGGCTTGAGAAGGACCTGTCAGCCCGTTGAGGGGGAATTATTCAAAACGATGAAAACGTGACAAAGAGAGCCGCAAAATGTCATTGTTTCAGTCCCTCTACTCCAATATTTTTACAGGATATTCTTTTTTATCCAAGTATTTTTCCCCAATAGCTAAATAAATGGCATGGTCATGACAAATAACAGTCTTGTGCTAAATGGAATATGAAATAATAAAAATGAATTTATTCAAGATGACATGGCAAAATGACTCCATAATGGTCAAAACTGTTGATTTCCCGTTTACTGTCGCACCTCCCTAACAATATTTTATGCCACCTAAATTGGGCTTATGTCATTTCCCTTCCCCAGCTTCTGAGAATGTAAACAAACCAAGAGGCGTGACAGCTAGCCAACACGCTAACCCGAACCGAGTGATGTTTCAAAGTCTTCGAAGCGGAAAATCACACATAACTAGCAAGGATCATTTCACATGACGACTGGGTTGTCGATTGTCTTCGCGGATCGGCAAACCGCCCAGCGGAGAGCAATTTACAGCTCGTTCCCCTGCTAATACGGACAGGAGAGCTTGCCGAAGAAGCAGCTGGACAATGACCGCTGAACATTAACATGCTAATCCATGATCAAAGTAAGTAGTCCTTTATTTAAAGAAAGTTTGTAGTGTTTACTTTGTAATCACTGTATTCGCGGCTATTTTTAACTCAAAGTTGCAATTTCTGATCGGTCGGCAAATTTGACAGAATACCAGGCACTTGAAGAGGGGAATAAACGGATTATACTAGTAGTGCTCTACCGGCGGGGGTGTGTGCGGCAAGCTGCCTGTTGTCGGCCGTGGGGAAAAGGAGCATGTCACAAAATGCAAGCCACCTGCATATCAAAATCATCCCAGTATTTGAAATAATGCAAAACACGAGGTTTACTCACTTCCTCGTAAGTCCCATGGTCCCACAGTAGGAGGGCTTGTTTTGGCCAATATCCACCAGGGAATGGGAACCTTATGAAACCCCAAAAAGGCGCACACGCCTCTCCCTCCTACAGCAAGATTTTTCTGCAGCTGTTTGGCTGGCGTGATGCGAAAAATAAACATTTTAATCCGCAAAATCAGCTGAATCCTTAGTCCTTCTCATACAACAGTACAGCTATATAGTGAAGAGGACTCCTTCCTCCGTACATGTCACAGCACCCTCTTTCTCAACTCGAGACTGTTGCCGGAAGTCACTCATTTTCATGGCGTGGGATTCATAAAACTAAATAAATATAGCGATCGCTTCCACAAACATCCAAGCGGTCCATTTCATTCAGGAGCATAAAATACCGCGTGTATTATGAAATAAACACACTTTTTCGTGTCAGAGGCACTTTAAGGTGACAATTATTATTGTGGTACCATCGCCAAAGAGATTGCCAGCTTCGTCAGGTTTTGAACTTGTGAACTTGTGCAACATAACACTCCAACTGTCAGCAACAACAGGACGTTAAAAGAGAAAGTACCGTATTTTTCGGACTATACGTCGCACCTGAGTATAAATTGCACCAGTCAAAAAATGCCCAATGAAAAGGAAAAAAAAACATAAGTCAGACCGGAGTATAAGTCGCATTTTTGGGGGGAAATTTATTTGATAGAATGCAGCACCAAGAACAGACATGTCATCTTGAAAGGCAATTTAAAATACATGCATATATGCATAATGATAACAAATTAAAGCCTGTCTTTTGTAACGAATTCTCCCAGTTAAACAAGACCGTAAAATGGATATTCAATAAACATTTATATCTTTTATATTTTTGTGTCTGTTCTAACAGGCAGATAATGGATTTGACATTTATTTTAATCTCCTCGAGTTGGCAGAAAAAAAACAATGTTTAAATAGTCTACATATTTTTATGATCATTATAAATGCATTTCCACAACAGAATAACGCTGAAAACTTTTGTTAAATATATTTCTCGAATGAGACCAAAGCGCCACATTTGTTTACTTTCAGCGTATAGCGACTTCAGCAATCAATTTGAATCCTTTCCATATCCCACTCCTACCACAGTTGTTTGCTTTTCAATTCCCCTGTCTTTAGTTTGTTTTTCACTCCAATAGCTGCTCCATATCAAAAAAGAAATACCAGAATGCTCACGGAGGGCGGGGATTGAAAAGAGAGCGGGGCCACGGTGTTGACATGCGCAGGCATGCACAACGCCTTCTTTGTTTTATCCAGATTATTTATTTTATTTAACATCCATACATTGTTTTAGAATTAATATATGAATCCACATTTTTGTTTTAAAAAAAGGTAGCGAGAGAGAAGTCGGCACGACCCGACCATAAATGATTACACATAAGTCGCTCCAGAGTATAAGACGCACCCTCTGCCAAACTATGAAAAAACTGCGACTTATAGTCCGAAAAATACGGTAATATCTCGACAGCACTCTCTCTCACTCTGCCGTCAGCCACGCGGTGTGTTCAGGTACACCACGCAAAATACATCCGCCATATTAGAAACCGATTTGTTACATTACTACAGGTATTATTATTATTGTTATTACTATTATTTTTATTCCAATTTGTTTTCTTAATGTATATGTTTTGGTCTTTGTAATTGCTATTTGCAATAGTAACAGCATATTTATTAAGGATTTAGTGTAGGTTTTTAGGTTGTGGAACGAATAACAGTTTTTTTAGAATGTCAGAACACATATTTCAGGAAACTGCCCTCTGTTTTCTCAAAACTCTAAACACAAAACAAGCTAGCTCCACAAAAACTCGCATTCTCTTTGCAAAACTAAACTCTCAATCCAAAACCCAAACTTTCAACCACAAAACCCAAACTTTCACCACAAAACTGTTGCTCCTATGCCCAAGACTAAACTTTGACAACAAAATGGTCCTCACAACCTGCAAAAATGTAAACACTATTGGATATCTATCGCACACTTCAAAAAAAATTGAAAAAACAATGTTCAAGGTGCGATGTTCTAAGTACCCCATCATCTGTATAGTAATCAATAGTAGGTCACAGATTATTTTTAGGGGAATTGAACCCCATTTATTGATGACAACCTGTACAAATGTACTTTTCCCAAAACAAATATTTCAAAAGAGAACAAAGGCATACATGAGGATACATGTCACAAATTCTTGTATGTACAGTAAAGAGGTACTATATTGTTTCTGCGGGGCGGCCTGTGCGGGGGCCTGCGCATCACGTCGTCGGGTGGGGTCAGGCCACAGGACCTCGTCCACATTGCAGGCTATGTTTTCCCTGGGGGAAGAAAGTTTTGGCATGCCGAACCCTGATCATGATGAAAGGGATGCCAAATGCCCACATCATCTCAGGCCAGGTCTATGGCCCTGAGGAGGTTCTCTCCACTATATGGTTCCCGGTCATACACCTTCCACTGCCATGATGAGAAGAACTCCTATATAGGGTTGAAGAAAGGTGTGTAGGGTGGCAGACATACATTGAGGAATTTTTGGTGTATATTGAACCACTCTCTAATCTGGTTGGTGCGGTGAAAGCCGATGTTGTCCCAGATGATGACATATATAGGAGGAGGCTGTGCTGGAACCAGATTCTGCTGCTCACGGTCAATCAGGATATCCTGTCGCTCTCCCAAGAATGTGAGGAGACACTGGTTGTTGAGGGACCCAAGGAGAGCATCAATTTTGAGTCGTTGTGCATTCTCAAGAGGCCAACGTGGATAGTCTCATGTGTCTTCAATTTTGAGTTACCGTGTTTAAGCAATGACGCCCGTGCTTTCATTGTGTTCAACTTTTGATGTCTGAGTCTACCATTTTGCATTGTGTGAGCAAAATGTGTTCAGTGAATGAGAATGTGTTCATATATTGCGCAAAGTGTGTTTTAGCACGTGCTAAAGTGTTTAGCCTAAGTGTGAATGTGTTTAGAGAATTGCAATTGTGTCTAGAGTTTTGTGAAATTGGAGACTGAGGTGAAATGTGTTTATAGTTAAGCCAACTAGCGGCCTGATTTAATAAATGTGTTTCGGCAACTGGTCATTGTGCTCAGAGATCAAGAAATTGTGCTGTAGCAATCGAGAAAAACTGTAATGGAATTATAATGTATTCCTATGGGAAAATCCTGCTCGACATACGACCATTTCGACTTACAAAAAAGGTCCTGGAACGTATTAACTTCGTATGTAGATGTACTACTGTATGTATATTTAGAAAAGGGTCACTGATGATTTATTTGTTCTTTGGTCTGACTTTCATGCAGGCAGGATGGATTGAAGTCTTACACAGTGACAGCACATGTTTGTTTGGGTTGATATGTGCCCTGTGAAGGACTGACAACCATCATCCAATATCAGCAGGGACCAGCTCCCTTGTAATCAGAGAAATAGATGGATGTTCACAATATTCACAATCGTAATAAAAGATTTACGCATACATTTTGAAGAGGCCAAAGGGATGGCGTGGTAAACATTTCATTTAGTGGATGGATGGAGGAGAGAGCATGATGATGAGATGATGTGAGAGAGAGAGAGAGAGAGAGACAGAGAGAGAGAGAGGAGAGAGAGAGAGAGAGAGAGAGAGAGAGAGAGAGAGAGAGAGAGAGAGAAGCAGGTGGAATGAGGAGGGGTCTGGGTGGTCCAGACAATCAGTCCTTGTGTACCTAACACACACACACGCATTATTAAAAAGAAGACTACCTTTCGCTGGGCTCGCTCACTGCCTGACTGCGCGTTCATAACACCGCAGCCGCTCCACTTTTGCTGCACTTTTATCTCTGCGTGTTCCGGATCGAAGTGTTCTAACGAAGCCCGCACTGAATATAACATCATCGAGGACAAGCCCTCCTCTCGATACGGGAGCGCGCGTATGGAAACATTTATGAGCACTGAAAAGGACACGCGATCACGCAGCATCATGAGAACACTCCTGCCACTAAAAAGGTAACACAACTGAATACATGCGATCATTGTATGTGTTTTGGGTGAACGATTTGATAGCATGCGCGCACAATTGAAGGCTTTGTTTTTGAACACTTGCCGGCTGGGTGGGATGCAGTCGTTTGTTTAGTGCTGCTTTATCGCAGCATTACTGAGCATGACTCCATCTCACATCAGCTCATCAGCAAGCTCAACCTGTTCCCTGCGGTCTACAATCACTATACTATATGTGAGCTTTATGTGGTGGAAATATCAGTCTGGATTTGAAATCCGCTCACATTTCCTCTCACTGTAAGGCATCAGCATTGCAGCAAGCATTGTAATGTATAGTGTAAGCTCACAGACTATCTATTATCTTCATTCATCCATAAAGCAAGCTTCTTTTTTTTTTATTATTATTATTATTTTTTAAGGGAGCGTATATTTTATTTGTACTGACAAAATTTGAAGGGATGCCAAATGTCTTCTCGGTTGGACCTGACAAATGCAATAATGCCAGATGTGTGGATGACGAGTCTTTATTTATTGTGCATCATCAAAGCTTCCTGTATATGAAGGTTGTGATTCACTAATTTGGATTTTTTTTTTTTTTTTTTTTTTGCAGCAACCTATCCCCTTGACGTGATATTTTATGTGCAGCTTTTATTTTTATTTTATTATCATTATTTTAATGTATAATGTGAGCCTTTCACTTTGATTTTTTAGCCTTTTCAATCATGCCATCATTGTACTTGATGCAAAGATGTTGGAGTTGATATAGATGAGGCTCCACGCCCAAGAGTAAAAGCTTTTTATTTTTAAATGGCGCAAAGCATTTTAATAGACCATGTGTTAATGTTACACTTTTCTTGTGGCAACAAAATGTTGGATCAACTAAAAGCAGAAATCCTCTCCATTTTAAGTATGTTATCAGTAGTATTCCAATTGAATTTGTGTCCTCAGTAAAAGCATATTATTCTTTTTCAAAGATTTTTCACATTCTGTGTATTACTGAATGCTGCATTATCCACCACTTGATCTGGAGTATGTAATGTAAGGACTGCCAGTCCTTTGATCACAGGGACTGACACAGAGCTTATTTATTTTTTCAAATACAAAAATATAAAATACAATAATACTAAAAAAAAAAGAAATAAAACTAATAACAACCAATTTCTAAAACTACTGACTACAAAGGAAAAATAAAATCCAAGTGTGATTTCTTACTCTGCTGTAAATTGCTTATCCACAGGGAGGACCTGACATGGATCCCTGAATATAAATGAAGTTGTTCCGCCATGCAATGTTCCTGGAAGGCAGTGATCCTGCTGGCTTTGGCCTCCATCGCCATCCAGTACACGGCCATCCGTACACTCACCTCTAAGCCTTTCCAGTTGTGTACATTGCCCAGCCCACAGAACTGTGGTCTGGGGGATCAGGAGACCGAACCCCCCATTGAACGCGGGGCTGGAGGCTGCGATGATTACCCTTTCTTTTCCACCAATGCATCCCGCAAAACCCACATCCTGGTCTTGGCTACCACCCGTAGCGGCTCCTCCTTTGTTGGCCAACTTCTCAACCAGCACCAAGAGGTTTTTTACCTTTTTGAACCTCTGCATCATGTTCAAACTACACTAATCCCCCGTCTATACCACAGCCACAACACAGCAGACCGCCGTGTGATGCTGGGTGCTAGCCGAGACCTCTTGAGAAGCCTGTACGGTTGCGACCTATATTTCCTTGAGAGCTACATCAAACCAACACCCACAAACCACACAACAGACAAACTTTTCCGCCGTGGTGCGAGCAGGGCATTGTGCCAGCAACCTGTATGTGATGCCTTCGGCCCAGCCGATGTCAATGTAGAAGAGGGAGACTGCGTTAAGAAATGTGGACTTCTTAATATGACCTTGGCCTCTGAAGCCTGTCGAGAGAAACGGCATGTAGCCATCAAGATTGTCCGTGTGCCAGAGATCGGGGATTTGCGTGCTTTGTTGGAGGACCCTAGACTGAATATCAAAGTGATCCAACTTGTCAGAGACCCTCGTGGTATCCTATCATCCCGTATCGAGACATTCAGGGATACCTACCGGCTGTGGCGTATATGGAGGGCTACAGGTCGAAAGCCCTATAATCTTGACTTGAGTCAGCTCACTGTTGTCTGTGAAGACTACCGAAGCTCTGTATCAACTGGTCTCAGTCATCCATATTGGTTGAAAGGGAAATACATGTTGGTTCGCTATGAAGATTTGGCGAAAAATCCACTCCACAGGACGAAGGAGATCTATGACTATTTAGGACTGCCGATGGATAAAAACGTGGAAAACTGGATACACGCAAACACCCGCGGCAGCAATGAACCATCAGCGAAACATAAATTCGGTACAATACGAGACTCGGCAGCTAATGCAGAAAGCTGGCGGTTGAAACTGTCTTATGACATGGTAGAATACACTCAGACAGTGTGCCAAAAGGTTCTCCATCAACTTGGATACAAGTCCGTTAGGTCAGCTGAGGAACTGAAAAACATGTCTATTTCACTGGTGCAAGAAAAAACCTTTGTACCCTTTTTGTAAGAGGGAGTTCTTTAATGACTATTTTTATATATTTATAATTGTTGCCTTATCATGTCATTGGTTGTTGCTTTTATTTTGTCTATTCAAAATTGCACTAAATGAGAATTTGAATGCACGAAGGGACTAAGTATGTTCCCCAAATGTTATGAACAGCACACTCAAAACAATAAATAATCAAACAAACTAGTTTACAAGTGTGTCATTTATGTTTTACCAGGACAACGGGTCTCATTCGTCAGTCATGGGCACCCACAGATTTGTGACCAATCTATGATTCATCCATATGTTTTACTTGAATGTATGCGGAACCTGGGAACAAATTCAGCACCTCCCCAAACCATAATGCATTTACATGAATGATAAATTATCCATTTTCGAACAGAATTACCAAACAAATCTTTTTCTCAATAAGAACAACAGATTGAAACGACAGTGATTTACAGTTTAGCAACAATAATAACTTCAACCAGAAATTTGCTCAAAATCTGACTAAATTTAAAAATAATTATGAAACAGATGAACCTTTTGTATTGGCAAAATATCTCAAACAAGAGTTTCCAAATTTATGGCTGAAAAACAAAAAGATAATTCGATGGGCAATTCTTATTCTTTCAAATCCCTATGACATCCTGAATTCAAAATTTTCTATGACAGCTGCAAAATTTAGGATCGATTGATTATTTAAAATTAACACTGTTTTCATTCATATTTTTTGTTTGTGGGTAATTTTTACTTAATGTATGTATTTATTTATTTTCCTTTGGGAATGAATTTAAAATTATTCACATTTTTTAATTGTGGAAAATGCAAACTTTTTGATGATAACATTTTCCACCCTCATGAAAATGGTATAATGGTTAAGAATGTTGGGAAACCTTTGCGGCCAAATCTGTGTGCCCAAACTGAGTGACTGGCTGAGATTTGTTAAATGCCCGGCAATTGGGAAATAGGGACACGGTGCGCAGATTGCATGAGGTCCTCATTTACTTTGTAGAAGGAATTCTGATTCACAGACATTTACACGGGTGTGCATAGAAAATAAGCTGGTACGTATCATGAATTTGACAGTAATTTTGCACAAACACCGACATTGTGCACAGAGTACTAAAACATTTCTTCACATTTGTAAGTAAATGAGGCTCATTGTCTTCATTCACTTTGTGTATAGAGTAAAATGTTGCCCTTCAAAAATGTTTTGTTTAATGGAATGGTTTATTTGTTTCCTTCCCAAGTATGGCAAAATTGTGCAATAAATAGTGAATGTTCCAGTCCACCTTTCAGGGTTTCTATCAATTCAATAAGGAAATACTGTAGATACCAACAGGCAAAAGCAAAAATAAGTAAACAGTTTCTGGGTCATTTTTTTTATATTGTATACATGCATGTTGAAATAATTTCCTGCTATTTGTTTAAAATCATTTAGTATTTATTCTAAAAAATAAATAAATGAAAAAAAACAACAACAACAACATTGCATCAGCCTACTTACACAGCTAGCCATGTGCAGACCTTTTCACTACTGTGAGAGTACAACTTCACAAGAATATGTCAAACAGCATGCTCTCAGATTTCTATCCAATTTATTTGCAAAGAAAAAATAGCTGTTCATCAATGACGAGCCGTCAGCCGATCTAGTTGAAGATAATGTACAAAACTTATTACTCATCGTTCCAGTTCCTTTATGGGCGCTGCATGATTTATATCTCTGCCGAGGTGTCACGATCAAATAATTAAAATCACGCCTTTCAAAATTTGTCAGCCAGAACAGTCCAAAAGCCTGCTGCATTACCAAGACTTACGCTTCGATGCCACTTCCAGTATGGCGCTGATGTCAGGTTCGGCAAACATGACAGCCGTCTAACATTGATGAATTACCATGTGTTATTCTAATTCCACAATTGTAATATTAATCAGAGAACCATGTTTTAATTTATGCTGACATATACAATGTGTTTGTGGAAAAAAAGGGGAACAAATGATGTTTACTTCTCCCTTTAATGGACATGAAACCCAATGAAGGTCATAAGTGTTTAATGAGAGGATTTACAGCCGTCTGTGACAAACATTGTAATGAGAGGTAACTCTTAAATCTCTACTCAGTGGGTATTTAGAATTTAAGTCACATTTTTCAAGATAGTTGTGGCATTATAGACTTTGATATTGATATTTATACAAACCTTAGCTCAAAATGAGGCATTTTGTGATAAAGCAAAATAATTTTAAAAATATGTTATTTAATCACATTTTTGTAATGTAAAAATATGTAATTGCAGATGTAATATAAAACATCGATTGGAATGGCGAAATGCTTTTTTCTTCGTCTTTTAGGCAATAAAGAGATTTAGCATCAACCTATTTTGTTATACAATACATTTTCGGCCATCTGGGAAACAAAACATCCGAAAAGACTTAATGACTTACTGTATATACTTAAGACAGCATCGCCTCATATCTAAAATTTACTAAAGACCAATGAGCCGTCGACATTTCGGAATAACTTTTTTTTTTAAACATCTGAGCTTTTAGTTTTTATTTATTAATGGTGTCATCATTTATTATTAATGCATACATTGTGAAATAACTGAGTTCACCCACAAAATAACCCATATGAAAAAAATGCTCATCAGTATTGGTGGCCTGATGTCCATTGAGATGCAGAGCACAAACCTTTTGATCCTCCTCAGCATCAATGCTGGAGGCAAGCGTTCTCTTCCTTGTGTTTTTCCAGCGCCCTCTGATTTCTTGCAACAGACCTCTCATGGGACTCATCCTCACTTTTGGTTTTTCACTTGACTTAACCTATGAAATGACTGACTGTGTTTGGAGTACTCTTCATTTCTAAAACATTTTGCAATGCTCGGATTATGGGATTTTTGCTTTAGTCATTTCAACCAAATATGCTAAGTGTTAGCTCTCTTAATTAACTCATTGGCAGCCAATGATGGCGATAGACGTCCAATCAATTACACTGGTAAGCCTGGCAGACCACTTTTCCTAATTAACTTCTTTCGAAGCCAATTAAAGCTTTGTTTGACCAGGTGTTCTACACTGTCTGTCTTGTGTAAAGGGTGTGTTTTTAGATACTGTAATTTTCAGTGTTTGCTTGAAATAGACTACACACTGTACAAAAATATAGCCTAAAATATACCAAAAACGGTGCAATTGCTTTAAAACATTAGCAATGCTACAACAGGTAGTATAAAAGCAATTGGATGCACATAGGGACACACATACTGTTTGACACCAGCATTTCTTTTGTTGCTGGTCATGGACTTTTCTTTTCCATCCCTCGCGTCTGGGTTAAATAATTCAACAGCCTCTAATAGAGAGGCAGACAAAAACCCCTCATTATGTGACCTTAATATTTTGACCTTGTGTCTGTGCATGAAGGAAAAAAAGAAAAGAAAATGCCTACTTGTAACAACTGAGCTGAGCTGACAGAACGTGCTTGGAGCATAAAGCTACTTGACAGCAAGCAAATGCTGCTGCAAAGCAAAAGCATTGTGAAATAATAGGCTCAAATAAATGTGTTTTTGAAGAGAATGTTGGCATTAAAATGCTGCAAGATGTTCAGCTATTATAAAAAAAAATGTGGTTGAAAAGATTATAAACATAGACTTTGAAGCCGACAAGCATTAATGATGTTCTATACAGTAATCAATACCATTCATATAGTGTACATATTATGGTATCTTTCAGTTCTGTTTAGGTTGCCCAAGTAGCAAATTGATAGCTGTGAAATTGGCACTCGTGGGATGGGTGTGCTGAGTTTTACCACACGTGACACGAGCAGCTTGATTGAAGCTGTAAGAGAGGCATAACAATTGGGTTATTAGTAATATTTTCAAGAAATGATAGTGGCTTTAATGGCCAGCGCTGTTTTGAAATCACAATTTTGAAAATGAAATATTCTCTGTATTATGCATAATATCTGTTACCTCTTCAGGGAGGATAATATCACAAGTGACCTTGGAACTTGAATTTATACCGTTCAACATTAACATACTCAAATGGAAATAAAGTGAAATTACTAAAGCCCCTTAAAATGAATGGATAATATCAAGACATAGCCTTGAGGCTCTTGATTTTATTGTATGTAATGCGATAATATGTTTCTACAAATGTCTTTGTGCCGTCAAAGTATTTGACTTAAAAAAAAAAAAAAAAAAATTGTGTCATTTTTTTAATAAATAATTCAGCAATAGATTTTAATTTGCATACATAAATCAGACATTTTCTCGGTAATATGCGCTTTTGTCAAGAGTTTGCAAACATAAAACCACAATTACGAATACCACTTTTTGCCACAAGTCTATTTTCCTGCATTGAGAAGCTATTAAAAAATGGAGTCTTTTTAAATTGTTAGTGAATATTTTCTTTTTACAGATGATGCTGCTAATTAAGACATTGACATGCATTAATCACAAACATTTCATAGAAAAGCCAATGCATTTTTACTTTTAAATGTGTCAACAAAACATGGAGGAATTTATCATCACACTTTTAAGCCCAAATGTTCAAATGTTATATGTCCAAACTGTCACTATTGCACAAAGAGAGTTTTCATTGACCATGTACAGTGTATCACAAAAGTGAGTACACCCCTCGCATTTCTGCAGGTATTTAAGTACCCTACTTTTCGCACTATAAGGTGCACCTGACTATAAGCCGCCACCCACCAAATATGACACAAAAACGGCATTTGTTCAAAGATAAGCCGCACTGGACTATAAGCTGAAGCTGTCCTCACTGTGATATGGGATAATTACACCAAAAGATATTAACCGGAAACCGTTATTTGACCATGAAGCTTTGAACTGTTTGCCTGCAAAGCTTCATTGCTTCAAGAAGCTTCATTTGGCCATCACTGATCCCTTAGGGGAGACTGTCAACCTCTGCTGCTACCTTCTATCAACACTGTTGTCGTCCAACATGCCTCCTAGCATACATTGCAGTGCTACAGATGTGAATAACAAGCAAAACTCATGTTCTGTGCTAAATATTTCTTCAGACACTGTTCCAGTTGTTTCATTAATTGCTAGTTATGGTTTTTGGTAACACATTATTTAACAGTGGCGCCATAAGACTGTCTTCAGATGATCATAATTATGACATGACACTGTCCTGAGCATTACTGAATGCTGATACCAGATGTCATTTAGTGTTATCCGGCAAATTACCTCACTTTTGGATGGATGTAAAAGATCCAAGCTGGACATAAATGGAGTTAGTGACATAATTTTCTGAATTATACTTATTACGTAAGCATTCAGTAATGCCCATGATAGTGTGATGTCATAATTATGACCCAAATAAATCAACAAATAAGCAGCACTGGACTATAAGCCACAGGCATCAAAATGAAGGAAAAAAATAGCGGCTTATAGTACGAAAATTACGGTATATCTTTTCATGGGACAACACCGACAAAATGACACTTTGACACAATAAAAAGTATTCTGTGTGCAGTTTATATAATACAGTTAATTTATTTTCCCCTCAAAATAACTCAAAAACCGCAAACTGTTTGCGGGCTTGCGGGAAAAGCCTTCCTCTTGGGGTGACAGCCATGCACACCAATTTGATGTAGAGTGCGGTGTATGGTCTGAGCTCTAACAGGCTGACCCCCCACCTCTTCAATCTCTGCAGCAATGCTAACAACACTCCTGTAACGAGTCACATGACATTTTGGAAGGAAAATGACAAGCAGTACTCAATTCGGACATTTAGGGATGTACGTAGTTTCTAAGAGGTGTACTCACTTTTGCTGCCAGGGGTTTAGATACTAATGGCTATATTTTGAGTTATTTTAAGGGGAAAATAAATTAACTGTATTATATAAGTTGCACACGGACTACTTTTCATTGTGTCAAAATATCATTTTGTCAATGATGTCCCATAAACAGATATACTTAAATATCTGCAGAAATGCGAGGGGTTTACTCACTTTGGTGATACACTGTATGATATTTGTAATTTACATATATGCTGTGTGGAGTGCAATAGCAGATTTCGGAATAGCAAACATGATACTCTGTCCTTTAAAACCAATAGCGACAGCTGCTACTGGCAAGCACAGGTCACTCGCTCCCATGCACCCGATGGCATACACACGCAATCACACTGTGGAAGCATTGATGGTATGTAGGTGTGCAAGAGATGCTGCATTATTTGTGTGTGCATGTCACATGGGAAGGTCAGTGGTGCTCACATCATTGTGGTCATGTGCAGCTCTCTTTACTTTTCTGTTGCTACTCAAATTCTCCCCTCGGCTGGCCTGAAAAGCTCAAATGTGATTAGCGGACACACGCATAGGCAGACAAGTATGAGCAGCCATGAGCAAATAGTGACCCTCTGACAAGTCCAAGCACAAAAGAATCATGCAAACATCACAATGTGACATTTGGTGACTACTTTAAAACAGGTAATCTAAATGGTATGTAAGGATATGGTTGAGTTTTCAGATAAAATCCTGCGAGTTAAAGTTTTAAGATTAAAGTTAACATATAAATATGCATTTATTCTTAGAACATATAATATTTTTTAAAAAGTATTTATGCTGCAACCTTTAGTTTGCAAATCAAATCAAATAGCAAACTTCCGACAACAGAATCCGCTGTTTTATTAACTTTAACACGGTCATGACCCAAACCTGGTGCAATATGAAAAGAGAGAGAAGAAAAAAAATAATAATGTGAATTGTTAGCTAATTCTGGCCTGGAGAAATTATCTTCCACTCTAGTTACACCAGCAGCTGCTTGCAAAGTTAGAACCAGACATTGGAGATTTACAGATTCATGTTTATTGACTATTTATGTTATCCTATTTGGCTACTACACTGTCTGTAGGTTTGTAATTAATAATTACGTTACTTTCCATAATACCCTGTTTAAGAAGTGGTTACTAGAGTTTTTGGATTCTATAATATACAGCTCCATTCTTTCACTAAATAATTCCCAAGAGAAAACTGGTGTGCTTATGTGGCGAGTAGTTTGCCATGAGTATAAAAATAAACACAAAAGCAGAAGCAGATGCTTTGAATCCCTCAGGGAAAACTCACATCTGGTCTGGGGAAGGCATAAAAATATTAATATGTCCATTATAATTGAAACTTTAGGTGCATGCATTGCATGACTACTTGCTAGAAAATCCTCAATATGAACTGGGTTCTATCCAGCACTCTTGTTTAATAAGGATACTGGCCCGGTAAAAACCCATCAGTTGCCAGTTTTTACATTATTTCCAGTCCAATCCAATTTTGCAGTTGATGTGCATCACTCAAATTATATATATTATTAAGAAAAGCTTCTCTGTCTAAATGTCATCAATGCCGAGGCACATATATTGACTGCATCTCACATTTTTCAAGCTTATCCTTTATTCAATTCTGTAAACTTTCACAACTTTCCTTGAGTCTTGTTTCTCAACAGTTCCACTGCCAGTAAGATGCCGTTTTTTTTTTTTTTTTTACTCAAATATGACCATAGTTAGAGCATAGACATCAACATTACTTGACTGGACACATTTGGCATTCACTGCACCCCGCCTGCCCGCAGGGGGCTTTGTGACTCAGCTTCATTTATTAGATATCGGTGGGAGTGAAACTCTCACACATGCTTTTGAGCATAATGCCGGACTTACATTCAAAACCACATACTGTACTAACAAGAAGGATTGTCTCAGGAGTGATTTGTTTGAGGATTCAAGGTAATTATTATATTTTTCGTAACATGCATGCATTCTGAAACGTTGTGAAAAAAATCAATCCGAGAAATTAGCCGCTACATACCTCGCAATATTTACGTAAAATAACTTCCCGGTTTTTGCTTTTAACGAAGAATCGAGACTTTTTTACGTCCATATCGATAAAGAATTCAGTTATGTAAGCATTTAGTCACAAGATTTTTTTAACAGAAATAGCCAATGTGGCAGCCCCCAAAGAGTTAACAGACTAGTATCATTCCTCGACATATTTAAGGAAAGTAAATTCAAACTGCCTGGTGGTTTTGCTTTTAATCAAGAATGGAGACTGTTTTACCTCCATGTCGATAAAGAATACAGGGATTTAAGCATTTGTTCACAAGAATTTCAACGAAAAAAGCTGTTTTTTGTGGACTTGTGGTAAGGCGGCGCCACACTGAACTTAAAGATGAGCCGCACATTCGCAATATTTAAGTAAAATAAATGCTACCTGCACGTTTTTTTTTTTTTTTTTTTTGCTTTGACCGTAGGAATCGAGAATGTTTTGCGTCTATATCCATAAAGAATTCAGGAATTTAAGTATTTTTTTCACAAGAATTTTTAACAGAAAAAGCTCATTGTTTTGCTACGGCGGCTATGTTGGATTCTTTATCTAGACTTTATTTTAGACATTTCCGTGTCCATATTAAAAAAACAATCAGCTTTTACGTGTTTTATTTGATTTAATATTTCAATCTAATAACGTTCAGTGAAACACCAAGGTCGTACATCAACCGCTATGTCGACGGCAGCAAGCAGATTTTCGTTTACTTTGACCCCGTGCACCTTTGGAAGAACATCTACAGCAGCTTCCAAAACAATGGCTGTATGGTGCTGCCCAGGTGACCTGGAGCTGAAGTGCGTGACCAGCATTATTCACTTTATAAAAAACACCAATCTTTCTAAAACAAACATGTTTTTTAGGAGTCTGAGAGGATGAGGACAGCCTGATTCTCGAGCCGGAAGGTGCTGGCCAGGTGGGAGAACTACAAGTCTGTCAAGGCCGGCTAGAAGTTGACCCAGAAGGTGCTGACACGCTCTTCCATAGAGAAGCATAGCGTCGGGTTCATCATGGCAGTCGTCAACCCCTACACGGTCTCACGGGCAAGGAGGAACACAGGGACACACAAGGCTGACATCCTGGAGATGTTCTATAGAACAAGGGAGACCTGGAGACGGGCCGGGCGGTCCTCAAGCAGCCATCTCTCCCCATGGCCCTCTTCAACTGTTTTAGTGGGAAGTTCTCCAGGAATGTGACTTCAGAAGCGATGAAGAACAAGGCCTTGGAGTGGCCGGCCAGCAGGAAAAGGAGCAGAGTCGAGTAGGGCAGAAAGGAGATGGCGAGGAACAGGGACTTGTACAAGTTGAGGTGACAGGCATGGAAAAAGGCTATGTGATTGTTGAAAGGGTTTTGAAATTTTTGAAAACAGGCCCCCTACGGATCGGCCCCGTTTTCCTTGTCCTGTCAAGTATTATGAAGTCTATGGTTAGAGTAATTTAATGAATTAGTATCAACAGAAAATTATTCAGATTAAAGGTACTTATCCAAGATACTGTTTTATGACTTTTGTCATTTTTTTCCTTTTCATTTTTTTTGACATACTGTAATTTATGTGAAAAATCACATTTTCAGCAGCTAAACCAAACAAATGATGGAATTATTTTACTCCTCATGCTAATCGGTGAAGGGTAACTGACACCACCAGCAATTCTTTCTGCCACGTATCCTTTCATATGGAAGATAATACATTATGTTCAACAACGTTTAACATATTGCATGTCCTGTAGCCAACTATATGACAGCAAGGTATGTCCTGCCTCGGAGCAGTTTAGAGCGAGGAAGGAGCGGAAATCAAAACAGTGCTTAAAGCCTTCCACATACTGCTATGCTCAGTGGGCGCAATTTTCACTGAGTTATACAGTGTGTCTCATGAGACATCGAGGCGAATATCTACGTTTTCCATCTTTTTGCCTTCCGAGGTAGAAATAAAAACTCTTTGCATGCTATTTGAGCAGTGACCAATAAAAACACATCCTCCAGTCAGAGGATGGTGGACCCTACTAAATTATTTGTAAGTGTATGTATAGATTGGTCACTATGTTTTAAGACTTTGCCCCATTCAATTTCATACTTGAAACTGAAGACACTGAGAAAAAAAATGTTACTCCTCATTTATATCAATAAGGTGTCGCTGTTGATGCTTTGGATGTCTGCAGGTTCTCGCTGAACTGTTTTTAAAATCGGAAGATGATACGTTATACTGTGGTACCTCTACAAACGCTTTGACATTCAATTCTTTCAACGTACGATCTAAAATGTAACTCGTCATCTGTCTTGACGTATGACAACTTGATCGAAATACGACGATTTATGACAGCGTCACAGTTTTATTTTCCTGCATGACTACAGCACGTCGTATATTCCTGTGAGAGAAATCATCATGGCTCCCAAGAAGATTAGTGCTGGTGGTAGTCGTGGTGGAAAAAAGGAAGAAGGTGACGCTCACTATTGAAATAAAGAAAGAAATCATAGAAAAAAATGAATGTGGTGTGCGTGTGAGTGAACTGGTTAGACAATACGTTTCACAACACGGCTCACCGCATCCTCCTCTACCTATACACCCGTTGTCTCCTCTGACCTCCGTTCACCAGTAAGTTAAGGTGACAATAAAAACTTTTACATCTTTTTTATTTATTCATAATATATATTTTTTACATGCGTCTAATTTAATACATTTGTTAAATAAAACAGAACACAGCTCACTTTATCCTCCTCTACCTTCACACTCACTGTCTCCTCCATCCTCCGTTTGCCAGTCTCTATAACTTAAGGTAACAGTAAAAATTAGGGCTGTCAAAAGTATTGCGTTAACGGGCAGTAATTAATTTTTCAAATTAATCATGTTAAAATATTTGACACATTTAACGCACATGCCTCGCTCAAACAGATTACAATGACAGCACAGTGCCGTTTCCACTTGTTACTTGTGTTTTTTGTTGTTTTGTCACCCTCTGCTGGCGCCTGGGTGCAACTGATTTTATGGGTTTCAGCACCATGAGCATTGTCTAATTATTGACGTCAACAATGGTGAGCTACTAGTTTATTTTTTGATTGAAATTTTTACAAACTTTATTAAAACGAAAACATTAAGAGGGGTTTTAATTTAATTTAATTTATATAACTTGTATTAACATTTATCTTTTAAGAACTACAAGTCTGGATCGCTTTAACAATGTTAATAATGTTAATGCCATCTTGTTGATTTATTGTTATAATACACAAATACAGTACTTATGTACAGTATGTTGAATGTATATCCATCTTGTGTCTAATCTTTCCATTCCAACAATAATTTAAAGACAAATATGGCATATTTTATAGATGGTTTGAATTGCGATTAATTACGATTAATTAATTTTTAAACTGGGATTAACTCGATTAAACATTTTAATCATTTGACAGCCCTAGTAAAAACACTTTTTATTTCCGATTTATTCATAATTTATTTGTTTTGTTATGTGTAATTGCTATATGCAGTTGCACGTGCAGTATTTACTAAGGATTTAGCGTTGTTTTTTTTGTTATTTTTGTTGCGGAACAAATTAATTGAATTATAAACCGTCTCAACATACGACCATTTCGCCATAAAAAACAGGTTCTGGAGCTAATTAAATTCCCATGTCAAGGTACCACTGTATAAGTAGGCATAATGTTAAGTTTCTGACATATTTGTATGTGTGATGTGACTGACTAGAGATCAGTTTGCCTCATTTTTCATATGGAAATGTTATTGGCCAGTGTGGCAACAGAGAACTTCGAGTACTTTGATCAAATAAGCTAGACAGAACAGCTGGCAATTAAAATATCTCTTTTGGGTACCTCTGGTACAGTATTGTTCATATGCACTATTAATGAGTTCGGCCTTATAAAACTAAATTTCTTTTGTAAATATCTTCATCTTCCCAATGGAGAGGAGTGTCATATGAAATCTGTTATTGCACTGCATTTTTTTCTTCATTTCTTGTAGGTGTATTCTATTTGGACTGTGTCGCTGTAAAATTGTTCTCGTGAGTAAAAATTGGAGAATAATGTCTTTCTCAAGGGCATTTCTTAAAAGCATCATTTCAAGGAAACATGCCTGTTCGCCTTGGTAAGTGGGAGCTAGAGGTGAGTTAGAAATGTTCCATCTAGTATTTGCTATAGCACTTATCCAACTAGATTTGTGGGTGTGTTAACCTATCCAAGCTGACTTTGAGCAAAATGCGGGGTAGGCCCAAGACTGCTTGTCCATCAACACACAGCACACGTACTCTATACAAAAAAAACCCAACAACTTCACAACTCCCAACAATGTAGAATCCTAATTCTGGAAAAAAAAAAATAAAAAAAAAATAGACAAAATCATTATTTTTTTTAAATCCATCCAAAAATTGAAATTTACCTCATCCTTACACAAAGGCACAACAATGTTGGTAATATTTCAATAATTTGAAAGAAGATCGCTTACTTTACAACCACTTTTAGTCAGCAAGTCGGATAAGAGTACCACTTTTTTTTTGCTGTTGCATTATTTAGACCCAAAGTTACCACTCCCTCATGCCTCTGTCCTGTCCTCCCATCCTGTCAGTTTGACTCTATGACTCAACACTGATTGTGCTGCACAACAGAGGTGTTGAGTTCTTGAAATGCACTGATCGTGTAGGCCTGCAGGCAGTATGTGTTATGCACAACCGTAGCACTGTGTATGCCGTAAGGTAACACACATAGGCACACGCACATATGTCTTAGCACAAGTACACTTACACAATTTCAGGAAAACACACTTTGGCTTGAGGCTCTCTCTCCATGTCAGACTTACTCTTTGAGTCAAAAACCCAGATTACGTCATGTGCAGTTTAACAATTTATTCAAATAGATTACTCAAAAATGCGTTTACTTTGTGTCACTACACTTTTTAAATATTTTTTTTATAATGTAGGTGTAATATATACAGTATATTACGACTGGACATGTTCAGTCAGTGAATTATTGACGCATCATATTATTATTATTATTATTATTATTATTTTAATTATTCTTTTTAATTGTATGCTTGATAAACGGTCAATTTGATCTGCAAAATATTGCTCTGACGGAATTGCCACAGGCCATAAATTAGGGCCATATTTCAGAGATATTATTCTTAAATGGCGAAGCCGCCAAAAATGTGCCTTCGTGTTTATTTTACTGACCAAATTGTTGTTTGTTCTTTCTTTGGAAAACACAGAGAACATTTGTAAAATACTGTAATGAAAATGTTACCGTCCAATCATTATGTTTGTGTTTATTCCGTCTATGTTCTATCATTCATCTTCCTCTTATCCAAGGTCAGGTCGCAGGGCAGCAGTTTAAGCTTAAAGCCTAGACTTGCTTCACCTCACCCTCTCTGTCCGGCTCTTCCAGGTCGATCCAGAATCATTCCAAGGTCCTCCGGGAGACATGTTCTCCCCAGTCATGTCCTGGGTCATTCTCCCACTGGGATATGGCAGGAAAACCTCACTTGAGAGCAGACAAGATGCATTCTGATGAGAGGCACCTCAGCTGGCTCCTCTCAATAATGAGGAGCAGCAGTTCTACTAAGCCCCTCCAAGATGAACGAGCCTTGCAACCTGTCTTTCTGAAGCAGGGATTGCAGTAGGCAATGGGATGTTGTTGTTTTGTGAAATTGGGCCTATGAAGCTCTTTTTGGGATCATGGACTATGTATACACAGTAAACACCTTGACATGTTTTGACCATGGCTGCAATCAGACTGCGGACATATCTGATTGAAGTTGAATTTCTCCTCAAATCTGATTTTTAGGGCTGAATGTTCACACTATTTTTTGCAAGAGTCCAAATGGGATCTAGGCCTGTTCATACTGGGTCACATTATTGCCCCATCTGACAGGTTGCTGCGGCAACAAAATCGTAATCCAGAGTAGAGTGATATAATGGACAGTCAAAACCCAGCTCAGCTGTTCAGACTGAGCAGCATCTTATCTACATCGGAAATGAAATCACCTCCCACATATGGCTTCAATCCGTCTCAGAAATATCAGATTTCTGTGTTTTGAGACTGTTCAGACTAAAAAAGAGCCATCCAGTTTCAATCTGGATGGACTAAAAATCAGATTTTGGCTGCCGGTCTGAACAAGGCCCGCGACTGTTCAGGTCAGTTCTTTGTCAGGATACATAGGTCAAAACAAGTGTAGTACAATGCAACAACTCAAAATCTTACCAAGAATATATGTCTAATTTCTAACAAATATATTAAAAAATTCAAATAAAACACATTCCCCTAATAAGTAAAAAATTCAGTATAATATAAAGGCTTATTTGAAGATAATGCATCTTGAACATCATAAACTACTGGCATTTAGCTATTATTACATGTAGGCAGGGATGAAAGTGGCTAGAATTTCTTGTTTGAACTCCCAGACATAAAAATCGCAATGGAGCCATTTTTTTTTTTTTTTTTGAGAGGTGTCAGACCTCCTAAAACCACAGAAGTGTGGAGAAAACGGCTTTTGCCTATAACACAAAAGAAAACACAACAGGTTTTACACATGTACTTTAGCAAGGCACACATGGGAAAGTGATTTTCCTTCAAAATTGTATTTTTTCAATGATGTGCAAAAAAAGTAACATACATTAACAAAAATAAGTACAAATGACTTACATTTTGCACAGTGAAATGGAATATCATTTGAAGAAAACGCTTTAACTTTTTTATTAATAAGGAAATAAGTAGCTTATCACAGGTAAATGAACAAAAAAAATGTCCAAAGTGCACATTAACTACAGCATATTGCCAAATGTATCACAAATGTATCACGTTTGAAACAAGCATTTCATTGCAATAAAAAAAATGTTTAAAACCTTATTATGTTTAATCTCATTTTTGTAATATTTGTTTTACCATGAGAACTGCATGTAATGCTTGATGATACAAATGAGAAAACATATATATATAAATTTTCTTTTTTATTGCATTAATTCAACAAGCTTGTTTTTTCTTTTTTGTCGTCCCAGGAAACATGTGCATTTTAAACAATCAGAGCTAACTATCCATGCTGATCATATGTCAGTGTGTCACTCAATGAACGGACAACTGGAGTCCAGGCCAGGCAGTGTGGCAAGCTGAGCGCATGCACAATTCATGTCATCGACGCGACTCGTCAGACACACGCTGGGAGAACTCCGTGCTCTCGGTGGAATGAATAAATAATAAATATCAGTGGAAACGTATGACGCTACACAAGCACTTTAGTAGGCTTGTTGTTAACACTTTTGTATGTAAATCTGACATTACTAAATTGTTTTCTTCTTGGAGATACGTGTGTGGCAGCCTTTTTTTTTTAGCATGGAGGTCTGACAGTTGCCGTCATATTTTCAGGATCAAAGAACCGTTCCATCCCCGAATTCTATTCCGGAACTTCGTTCCAGACTGTCACGGCCCACTTTCACCCCTACATGTAGGCCTATTTTACTGTCATTTTTCTTCTCTCCTCTTTACTCTGCTGAGCTAGGGACCAGGTAATAATTACCAAATGTGTTGCGTGGACTCTCCACTGAACTGACCAATCCAGATAAGTTTGGACTTGGATTCTTTCCGGGAGTGATGTTGAGCAAGTCCTTGATAGTGGTAGTAGAGGGGATGTTTTCGCAGGGTTTTCCAACCGCATCCTCTTTTTTTAATGGGTGTTATATTGATCAGTGATTTCCAATTGTCTCTTTGTTCCCTGTGATTGGCTGGCAACCTGATTAGGGTGGATTCTGCCTCCTGCTCATCGTCAGTTGGGATAGACTCCAGCAGCCTAAGCAACAGTCGTGAGGATAAGCAGAATGAATGTATCTATTGTTTTAATATAATGATATTAATGTAAACTATAACACTATTTCATATTTTAATGTTGATTGTGCGCTACTCGCGAATGGTGTAGTGGTACATTCGACTATCTTCGGTTCAGGAAATAAGGGATCAATTCCCACTGTACCACTTGTTGTGTATCTGTGTGCCCTTTGACTGGCTGGCGACCAAATTCGTGTGTTGTCCCGCTTTTGCCCAATGTCAGCTTGAATAGGCTTCCGCACCCTGTGACCCTGACAAGGATGACCTGTGTGTAAAATAAATGAATGGATTGACGTTGATGTTGTACCCGTGAAGCACTATGGGATCGTTTTTATGCTTTTGGGCTAAAAAATATACTTTACTTGACATTCTGAGTAAGGCAAGATACAGAAAAACATAATTGTAGGAAATCTATGAGGTGCATTGTCTTTTAAGATAAATAACATGTTCCATAAATCAAAACAATAAATAACACCTTGTGCTACAAAGAGATCTCCACACGAAAATTAAGGAAAAAAAAAAAATAAAAAATAGAAGAGTATGTATGCATTGTCTTTTTGTAATTAAAAGGCAGATGGCCTTCAACATGAAGACCACATCAGTGGTGGAGTACTACTGTTTATTGTGCCTTTGTGCGTTTGAACTGAGAAGCTTTGGATACCATTCCGTTTCAACTCGAGCTAAATGAAGTTTTACATTTTATATAAATATATATCAGAGATCAGAGGTTGCGCTAGACTTTTTCGTTGTCTGTCATTTTGACTGACAGGGTCATAAAAATCCGGTCATAATCTATTTTTACCCGTCACTTAAATTTTTAAAATGATGATAATAACATTGTGGTGACCCTTTGTTTGGCATAATTCACCTTCCGTACTTGTGTGTCCATTTGGCCGAGCGCGTTACCGGCTACGACACAGTCACGTGACAGAGACACTTAAGAGCCGCGCGCGTTCCGGCTTGAATAGAGAGTTCACAGAGAGCAGCAGAGCTACAGCGGCTGGACACAGCAATTCGAGCTAACAAGACTCTTACCATTGCATACCGCTTCAACATATTCAAAAGTATTTAGTTTTCATTCATTTTAAATTAATATTCTGTCCGAACAAGCTTAACAGAGAATCCACACCGTGCCATCACACATCAAGCAGATGAATATGTAACTTTTTCTCCGCAGTGACAAAAACAGCTGACTGTGGCCCCAGTAGGTAGGTAGCCTACCATATGTAGCATATGGAACAATGAAATTAACAGTTCGCCTGCTGTGGCCTGAACGTAGTCTCACACCTTCCTCCTGGTGCGCATGGACTTGAATTGCGTGCCCGCTTGTGCAGTCCCTGTTTTTTCACCTCTTTTATCAACACCATCGTCGTTTTGGGGCTTTTTGAAGAAACTTCGGACACTCAGTTGCCTTGACATTTTTCAGAGTAAGGCCAACGATGTCATGCATCAAGAGAGACAATAGCTAATTAATATGCTCACTCGCCACCCTGTGGTCTGGGGTGTGAATTGCAACCTGTTAAAATGACGGATGGACTTCAGTTTTTTCCGTCACCGTTTTAAAAAATCGGTCAACGACGGAAAATATTCGGTTAACGCGACCCCTGATATATATATATATATATATATATATATATATATATATATATATATATATATATATATATATATTTATATATATATATATATATATATATATATATATACACATATATATATATATATACACACACACAGTGGGACAAATAAGTATTTAGTCAACCACTAATTGTGCAAGTTCTCCCACTTGAAAATATTAGAGAGGCCTGTAATTGTCAACATGGTTAAACCTCAACCATGAGAGACAGAATGTGGAAAAAAACCCAGAAAATCACATTGTTTGATTTTTAAAGAATTTATTTGCAAATCATGGTGGAAAATATGTATTTGGTCAATACCAAAAGTTCATCTCAATACTTTGTTATGTACCCTATAATGGCAATAACGGAGGCCAAACGTTTTCTGTAACTTTTCACAAGCATTTAACACACTGTTGCTGGTATATGGGCATTTTGGCCCATTCCTCCATGCAGATCTCCTCTAGAGCAGTGATGTTTTGGGGCTGTCGTTGACTAAATACTTATTTGCCCCACTGTATTATACAGTGTTGTCACAGATTACTTGAAAAAGTAGTTTAACTACTGATAACTGATTACGCCTCAAAAAAGTAATCGTTACTTTACTGATTACTTTATTATTAAAGTAATTAAGTTACTCTAAAAGTAGTCCGTCTAACTTTTTTCCAATTTTCCTCCCTTAGCGGCCTCAACATAAGAATGACAACAGAAAAATGTCATCGCATGTAATTGAATTTTTCACATAAGGCTTAAAATTCGCGTTAGCGGAGGTTTAATTAGTTGAAGGAGTTGATTTCAACCACCAGTGTTTCCCACCAATGAACGCCACAGTCTCGTTTGCCCCCCCCCCCAACGCCGGGAAAAAAAAACAAAAAACTAATCAGATGCGTCAGTCAGCCGATTACACAGCTGTAGCCCACTCCACTCTACTACCCGCGCGAGCGAGAGCAGCATTTTAGAGTAGTATTTTATTTATTTATTTATTTAAGAGACGCAAGGGGAACGAGTAGGAAGAATGGGAGAACGAGTGAGATAGCGAGAGATAGCGGTCGCATGTCTTAGCAGCCCGCTGTTATTTTGTTATTGTTTTTCTTTATTATTGTTACCACAATCAAGTGGGTAAGCAAGTACAGACTTCTCTCCTTCTTCCCCATATCCGGGGCATTACAATAGTTTGGATCGGACTTTTCGGCGAAAGTGAGCGGTGGACGGCCGTCTTGGACGGAAAGCAAACTTTGATTGAACTTGCGCGGAGAGGCGGGGCCCAAAATAAAGCCTTGCTCTATTTTCAGAGCGTTGGTCACAGTAAAGTATTTATTAGTTCAAGCAGAGTAAAATGACACATATTCACGGTACAAGAACGTCGTTTCCGTGTCCATCGATTGGTAAGAAAAGGCTGTTTGTACGAGTGACGTGTGGGCGCTCCCGTCGGAGGGACATTTCGCGTGGAGTGGCTATTTTTCGGCACAACACCGACGCGCCAACTTCAGACAGGAGTTGGATAAATGCCCCCCCCCCCCCCCCCCCCCCCCCCCCCCCAATTTCGCGAGCTCTGGGACACTCGAAAAATGACTCTCATACCTCTCCTTGCTAAGTTAATGGTGCCTCGATGTGCGTTTGTGTGGAAATTTAGTTCACGAACAACGGGGAAAAACTATTCACCTTCTCACCGAATCAAGAAAAACTCTTTACACGGCCATTAGAATTCCCCCAGTCCTGTAAATGGGTCAGTTGACAGAAGGACTGTTATTGTTGTGGTAATGTAGTACTTATGAGGGTCAAATAAAAAGGAAAAAGGAGGGCTACGACGGCGGTCTGAAACCCGCGGCTCTTGGGCCGCATGCGGCTCTTTAGTGCTGCTTCGGAGCTTTTTTTTTTTTTTAATGGAAAAAGATGGGGAAGGGAAATATATTTTTTGTTTTAATAGGATTTCTAGGAGGACAAAGATGATACAAACATTCTTTCAATTCATTAATATTGTAATGAAGTTAAACTTGTGGTGTCATCGTACAACAGAGTAGTCACGTGGTGCGCTATAGGATCCACTGCAGGGAAAATAAACATTTAATCATGAAGGCTAATTATGTATTTCTAGCCAACTTAGTCATTTTTATAGTAGGCTAATATAGCTAGTATTGATAATTATAAGGCTTGTACAAGGCTTTTAATTTTTTGCTGCTCCAGACATACTGTATGTTTTTTTTTTTTTTTGGGGTGGGGGGTGTCAAATATGGCTCTTTCAACAGTTTGGGTTGCCAACCCTGAGTCACTACGAGATGTAAGTTGTACTATTGCTACGAGAAAAAAAGTCGCATTATTACATAGGGTAACATAGCTGTAATCAGCAACACATTTTACATACATGTACCGTAGCTGAGAGCTATAACATTAGCCTAGCTAATGAAATATTTCAAATATATCTTTGTTATGGTTCTTCTTGGGGGGAAAAAAATAATGAAAAAAAAAAAAAAATCGCCGTGGCACGACATGGTGTGGCTGTCCGACTCCGATGCAGCCCACCACCACAGTTTCAAAAAATCCTATGGTCAGAGACCCTCCCACCACAGTCTCCTAAAATCCTGTGGGAAACACTGATGACTCGTGCTAGCTTAGCCACCCCGGAGCCCTGAAACTAACAAATAACTGACAAACTGCACCGAATTTGTTCAAATAAACTCCAACGACTAACGAACCCCTAGCTAACTCAAAGATTAAGCCTAATGTCAAAAATTCTGAACTTCCTCTTTAAAATAAAGACCATTAAATATACCGTATAGCCATTAAAAATGTTGCCTATAAAAGTTTTAAAGCAATACAACAAATAACAAAAATGAACGAAATGAACAAGAATCCTTCAAAGTATTTCATAATGGGTCCAAATTATTTTACGAACAGATCATGTGACTATAGCACCTTAGAGACGGTCGTTTTCTTTGTTAGCCAAAACTACAACTGAGGAGGCGAGATGGATATTTAGAATTTCTTCAAACCTAAGCTTTCAAAAGCTTTAACAACAACTGAGCTTGAACCAAGGATTGAGCACGAGCAGTATAAAAATGTACTGGTTGTCTCGTCACCTGTAGCCTTTGTTTCGAGTTTTGTCGTGTTGTGCTGTAATTCCAAGTGGTGCTAGAATTGGATGCTTTAGCGGTCGACAGTCTTTTTGAGCGAGCGCAAAGTTTGCAACGCAGAGATTTTTTTGTCATCTTTACTGGACACTTACGGACACAAATGTGAAGTAATGGCTGTGTTTCCAGTGAGCAAATGCCTGCTTTTGTAGCATATCTCCTGCCTCTTTCATTGCATCCTGGCGAGGTAGCAAGGCTATGATGTTTTGGCCGCAAACTCCCAGCGCTTACGGCTTATGCAGCATTGTAATACACATGTGACCTTTTTTTTCCCCATCTCCGATTAGAAAATGTGACATGTCACTTCCATGACTACAGTATTCTTCATTCTACATACATTATACAGCAATAACAAAATAGTGATGCACAGGCATCAAGGAAAGTAATTTTAATCAGATTACTGATTTAAGAAAAATGAACATGTTAGATTGCTCGTTACTGAAAGAAAGGAATCAGACAACACTGATATTATACAATATATTTTAAACCACAGGTGATTAAGTTGGGTGAGTAAAAAATGCAAATTATATTTAAAATGTTCTGTATTTTTATAGTAGGCCAATATTTTCCTGTTTGAAGTACCGTAAATACTACTCATTAAAAAAAACCTGAGAAAACATGCTCATTCCCCAAACTGTAGAATAATAATGTTGTTTTGTGAAGTACGATTTGAAGTTCATTCCATTCATCACTGCTGGTCGTTACTGACTCAGAGAAAACCTAAATGTAGAATGAAAATTAAGCAGTTGAAAAAGAAACATCTACTAAACTTGTTGTGAGTTATGTCTTTAAACCAAATGGTCGACCTTTTTCCAAAGAGTTGCTATGTTACGCATATATTGTAGCCCTGTTCAGATGTTATTGGGGTGGAAAAAAAAGATATAAACAGGTTGGTTTCATGGCCATGTCCAAGGCCTCATACAGTAGGTTCCAAGCAGAATTTTGTTATTCATTGCTATCAAAGATGAAACATTATTATTGTTTCCCCCTCCTAACCGAGAATATATATTGTTGCTGTCATCTTTATTTAGATGACAAAAAAATTATCATTAAGGAACAATGGAAATCTAAAGTTCTGACTTTGATAATGGTGTTCTCTTAATTTTCTTATGATTTAAAACCGTCATCGTCATCTACATTACATTTGAAATGAACTATCATATTTTTCGAACTACTGCACCATCAATGAGCACGTTTATTTTCATAGACAAGGCGGAGCTGATTTTAAGGCACATTAATGAATGTACTGCATTTGTTCTTTATCTTTTAGTAATAATTGTTTTATTTATTAGTGTGAATGTATGTTTTGAGCACTTTACTGGAGCAATATAATGCAGTTATGATCCAATATTTGATGTTTCGAAGAACTGCTATCACCCCTCTCAGTCAAAATGGATTGAACATCATCAATGGCAACCAATGACTTCACACATTAGGCACACTGGATTATAAAGCAAACTGTCAATTTTGGAGAAAAATAAAGGATTTTAAATGTGTCACACAGTACAATAAACACGCTGTATGTAAATTCCCAGGGACACTTAAGTACAAAAAATATGTTTTAGAAGCACAGCTCTTAATCTGGAATTCAACTGTCATGCGAGCTAGCTCTCCTTGGATCAGATTAAGTCTGCTTTGCTTTGTAGCTACGGCTGTTAAATTGGTACCCTTTTTTCATTGCCTGAATATAAAAAAAAAAAAAAAAGATCTGAGTACCCTTAATAAGCAGCAGAGGAAAGTACTTCCAAGGGAGAAGATGTTATTAGTCCAATATCTAAGAGCCACAAAGGCATTACTGTCTTGGGATGGATCTGCAAAGCTCTGGGCCTCGCTCCATCTGTGTGTAGCTGAGCAGAAAATCCCATGTCATGCCATTTTGCTGTAAAATAATTAAAAATCAATATCTATAGTTAGAGTGAACACGTGTTGTACCACACGGACCATAGTGCAGTTGCTAGTGGGGACAAAATTGAACCTCAGTCATAGAAACAAATTAGAATCTCAGATAGGACGACACATTACGGTTTTCAATAACGTACTAGATATTTCTGCTTCTAATGTTTAAACAACATAATATACACCCTTGGTCAAAAGTTTGGAGACCATTTCTCATTCAGTTGAATGGTGAAAAGTCTCATAATTTATGACTGCAGGGGTATAATATCTTTTCAAAATTGATAAAGGTCTTAAAATGCAGCACATCAAAACTTTTTTTTAATATTATTGAAAAAATATATAATAAAATTGAAATAATAAATTCCTCTGCATGCCATTAATCATGGTGAATTGCCAAAGAAAGCATCTGAATGTCTTGCAAAACCACTCCATTAGATGTGACTAGGTCGTACAAGCAGACTATCACTAGTATTTGCATAGTTGCTAAAATTAACATAAATATCATAGATCAAGGGCATTTATAAATGGTAAACTGTACTGTCAAATCAGACTGAAAAATATCGCCCATGCTAAAACAAGGGGTGAAAGCGCTCTTTACAGATTCTTGTCTTGTACCACCAATGGGTCTTATAATGACCAGAGGCAACTGAACAATGCATCAAATGACCTTCATGATTTAGTGACCCTGCAGAAACATTTGTTTTTCAGCTTAAAAGGGACCTAGACATCAGTGGTTTCCATCAAGATGATGGCACTTACACATACATTTTATAGGTAACTACAGGGAAATAAAGTAATGTAGAAAGAGACTTAGAGTGGTACACTGCCAACGCTCAGCATTCAAACCTTTTTCCCTGCACTCGTCTGCCGTCTAATGGCAGTGTGTTCACGATCTGAGTGCTTTTACATGTGGATGAATGCATGGCCTTTAAAAATAGATGAATCAAAATGGGCTTTTTTTTTTTTTAATTTGGGCGCAAAAATGGGATAAAGAAACGGGAACTTCCCTGAAAAGGAAGAAGATATGGTTAAAGTTTTGTTGCATGTCTGCATTTTAAATATTGTGGACTATAGTCAATCCACACCTTTCATGTATAGCCACGGTGGCCCTGAAGTACAAAACACAAAGGCAAATAAAAAAACACAACGGCATAACAAAAACAAACAAATTAAAAACACAATGGCAAATCACATAACAAAAAAATAAATAAAATTAAAAAAAAATAAAAACACAACGCTGATTGGATGAATCTACCGTCAACGTTAGGTATTCCGCATCTGGTGTGATATTTGAAAATGAGCATTACCAAAGACACGAACGTGGCTTCCGCCATAAATCCATCCATACATCTTCAACCGCTTTGAATATTTTATTTAGGACATCCGTATGAAGTAAAATTTGCCGGCGCTGCGATGGTGTGTCAGACAGGAAAGTCGCTCTGACACACCATCGTGGCGCCGGCAAATTTTACATCATACTAGTGATGTTACGAGGTGCGCCGAGCCTTTGAAACGTGTGTCGAGTAATGAAGGGACGTTTCCGCAAAGTGTGTGCCGAGGCTCGCTTCAATTAGGGGAGGTTCCGAAAACGATGACGTCCGAAGCCTCGCTTCCCAGCTGTACCGCGTGATTGCTTCAGGGAGTGCTTTTGACAGCTCTCTACAGTATATGAACACCTCCGGCTACGTGGTGGTACAGCTAGGCAGCGAGGCTTCGGACGTCATCGTTAATTTTTTTTTTTTTTTTTTTTTTTTTTTTTTGTTATTTCATTTGGTGTTGTGTTTCTTAATTTGTTTATTGTTTTGTTTTGTTTTTTTTTTTGTTATGTGATTTGGTGTTTTGTTTCTTTAATTTTTACTTTTGTTATGTTATATGCCGTTCTGTTTTTCACTTCAGGGCCACCGTATATAAAAGATAACACATGCTATAGATTGGACTAAACACACTAAAAACTCGACAGTGTTCATGTTGCATCTTCCATTAAACCAGTGTTTCTCATATAGTCGGGGTGGAGGGGTTGTTTGACATTGGACGTTTTGGACCATCCTTTTTTTGTTTGTTTATTTGTTTGTTTACCTTATTAGAATTACCTTATTTTTTCAGACTATAAGGCACCCTTAAAGTCCTTTATTTTCCCTCAAAATTGACAGTGCGCCTTTGCAGTTTATGAATGAGTTCTCATTATGCTGAAGGATGCTACTTGTTGGAGCATAATTGTATTATACCACTGCACTTATGTGCTCAAGACACACATTTGTCATCCATCACCCATTCATTAAACAATAAAACAAATAGTAAATGTATTGGTAAATGAAACAATAATTACAATGCTAAAAGATAAATGACAAATGCAGTACATTGATGCACTGGTGTACTTTATAATTCCGTGCACCTTATGTATGAAAAGGAACTCGCTCATTGATTGTAGTGGCCATGACAATGTCCCAAACCCTCGCGGGGTGGGCGTTGTTTACACATGGCAAGGCTACATCAGCGATGACGTAAGTTAGATACCTCCCTTTTCATTCAAGCTGTCATCTGTCGCTCCAGTCTGTGCATTCTTAACAGCCTTGTAGTTCTAACTTTTTCTCATTAGTCCAACTCTTCACTGTTTTCACTAAATGTTTTAAAATTCCAGTTTGTTTTGTATGTGTGTATTAAGTAGATTAAACCGTGATCAGAGGAATTCAAAACAGCATAGGCTACGGAGAGGTATGAGCCCTTGATTTGTGGTTTAGCACTAGTCAGGAATCTTGCTTTCACTTGGAGAACAGTCTAGATAAACACTACTTATATTTAGGGAAGTCGTTGTGTAGATTGTACAGTGGGGAGAACAAGTATTTGATACACTACCAATGGGAAAACCCATTGGCAGTGTATCAAATACTTGTTCTCCCCACTGTAATTGAATGATCCTACAGTATCCTACATCATAGCAAGGGAATGGTGCTCACATTTTTGAGAGAAGCACATCTCAACACTTAACCATGAGAGAATATGTTGTCCTTGCAGAGACTGCAGTCACTGACACAACCAACTCACTCTTTGAAAAAGCAGATTTTATATGCCCGCAATGATTCAGCACCCCTCCACTCTTGTGAGGATAAGCGGTACAGATGACAGATGGAAACTTAACTCTCATATGATGACATGTATTTTTCCTGTTTGTTATTTTGCACTTGCTGTTTTTTTAAGATACTGTTTTAAATGGTGTTTCCTAAAATCTCTATTGTCTCTTTGTTTTCTGGGTTATGAGGCTTTCTTTACGCTTTTTAGACAGCTGATTTTGCAACATGCTGTGCTGAGCAGCAGAGGAGTTGAGAAATAAAAATAGCCCTGAATGTCAGCAGGGGTTTATGATAGCCCACATCCCTAAGAGCTACCACAAAGTCCTTTATGCTTCTGTTACAATATATAGAGGGAAGTCAAAGCCGGTTAATAATTACAACCCAAAACGGAATTTATATATTTTTACGGATGCTGAATGGACATATTTCCCACTCCCTCCTTATATTGATGATTCTCGAAGCAATTGGATGGAAGGGGATCACATTAGATGGACAATAATAACCACTTCAGTGATATACAGCACGTATGCAGGATTAGGCATAAACACAAACAAGATTTGTGTATAATCCAGGTTTGATGCATATTATTATCTTCTAGTAAACTGTTTGGCAATTTATTATAGCCATATATGCATTCTCTTTACCACTTATCCTCACTATTTTCTAGCGCATGGGTCAGGAACCTATGGCTCGCGAGCCAGATATGCCTCTTTTCATGGCAGCATCTGGCTAGCAGACAAATATTTAATCATAAAAAAAAAAAAAAAAAAAAAAAAGTTTCATTAGACTCCTTTGCGCATGCATTTGCGTTCGCGTTTGCCATCATATTTGTAAATAAACAACCCACGTTATCATCCAACTAATTTTGGAAACCCTTTTGAAAAGGTGGCTAAAAGAAAAAAGACAAGGAGTATGGACAGTAATGGACAGAGGAATTTGCCTTTGTGGAGGGAGCAGGTTTGGCAATGTTTCTGATCTACTATGATAAAATTGCATGTATGTAACTGTCAAATATTAAGCAGCACTACGACACAGGATATGCTACGTTTGCATCGAAATATCCGGCAGGGGACTGCAGGAAGATAGCATGTCAAGAACTACAGTCAAGAGTGCAAGCCAGTGAGCAGCAACTGGTGCTTGAAACCAACAAGGTGACTGGACTTAGGCTGGTTTTGCTGGTGCTTTAGCAATTGTTAGACACAGAAAGCCATTCAAGGATGGGGAGTATGCCAAAATATTTATGTAGGATGTTGCCCATAAGAGGTCTTTTCAGCTAAAGGCAAAATGATAAAATGGATAAAAGACATGCGCGTGTCGGCAAGAACTGTTCAACGATCGAACCATCATGTCAAATTACTGTACATTGAGGCAACGCAGGTGAAGGACATAAATACGGCACCGTTTTTCTCTCTAGCTTTGGATGAGTCAAAGGACGTAAGTTTATCAAAGTTCAGTGTGATTTCTAGGTATATTGTTGGTGACACAATACACAAGGAAAGTGTTGCTGTTTTTGCCTATTGAGGCAAAGGTATTTTTACTTTTAAAATCCGAGTCTGGCTCTCCAGAAATTATTCTTTAAAAATGTATATTGTTCATTGCTCTCTCTGCCAAATACAGTGGGGAGAACAAGTAATTGATACACTGCCAATGGGTTTTCCCATTGTGAGTGGGGAGAACAAGTAATTGATACACTGCCAATGGGTTTTCCCATTGTGAGTGGGGAGAACATGTAATTGATACACTGCCAATGGGTTTTCCCATTGTGAGTGTATCAAATACTTGTTCTCCCCACTGTAGGTTCCCGACCCGTGTACTTGGGCATGCTGGAGTCTCCCCAACTTTGAGCAAGAGGGACGATATACACTCTTAAATGGTCACTAGCCAATGGAAGGGAACAGCTAGAGTACCAGACCCAAAAAAAAAAAAAAAGTTTTTTTTTTATAGGAGATTTTTAAAGTTTTATTGCCGATATTATAAATTTCCCCAAAAAACTACGAAAACAAAAAGAACCGTAGGAGCAATGCTAAGACGATGTCAATTGAGAGTATATTGTGTTGGCCACGAGTTAGTTATAAAAAAAAAGAAAAGAAAAAAAAAAAGAGTTAAAATTATATGGGCTTTATTTGTCGAAGTTTGCTTTCTCCGTGCAGAAAAATTCAATACATGGCTGAAATTATTTTCTTTAAGTGGTCAAAGTGCTTTAACTCTTTGGCTGCCGCAGTTTAAAAATAAAAATTTTAAAAAATGATATCACTTCCTTAAAAAGCTGTAACTCCTGCCACTCTGAACACAGTAAATCTAACTATTAGCTCTAGTATGTGCTGCTTGTGGATGGTCATGAAGCACAAATTCGCTCCCGCTACGGACGGACACAGCGACACTTTCTGTCTCACTGGACAACTAATCCTCTTCATCAGAGAGCTAACATCCCATTTTGCCTTGCTAAAGTTTGACTGTTTTGAGGGGGAAGTCCTGTATCATTAACAAAAATGATTCAGGTCTTGTGCTTTCCCACCACCATGGCTTCGATTACTAGGGCTACCGATTGGTATACTGTTGTTAAGCAGTTTAAGTCTAAAGTAAAATGACAAAAACACATAGAGATCATTTGTGTCTTTCATATTTGTGATTGGACTTCATCACCAGGACTCAGACTTAAGGCCGAGTCATGCTTCCACGTCATACCTGCGCCGTCAAGGAAGACCCAATTTACGACCCTGCGCCGTAGCCTGACCTGTGCCTATTGATTTTTCAAACCCTAGCGTCACGTCAACGCATATGACGTGGGGGAAATGGACTGTGATTGGTCCGCTCAGACTGTTGTTTTCGGTTCAGCTCAAAATCACCGCCATTGTAAAAAAAATGTCTACACGCAAAAATGGACCAAGCCGACGGGAGTATCAACGAAGAGCAAGTCTCGTCAAGACATCATAAAGATTGCCAAATGGCAAGGTCAGCGATTGAATAAAAAAATGGAAGAACCACCGAGGCGTGTGTGTTCGGAATCGAGCGGCCACACGAAGCGGTGACCCAGTCGGCCAAAAACTGCCAGTTTTTTATCACTTTGTCGTATTGTTGGTTGGTGCACGTCATCATTTATTGTGTACATATGTTTGCTGTGAGTCTGTGGCTTATTTACGTGTCACACTTCAAGTATATGAAGAATAAAGCACAGGTTTGGTGTCAAAAGAGTTATTTTTGATGTTTAATTTTCAACAACTGACAGTTGACACGATACATAATCACTGATTGAGAGTGCCTCAGTGCTTTTTTGATAACGTTAACATCAAGGCTTCCAACGCAGTTTAGGAAGTTCCATAGACACCAGAAATCTGCTATGGCTTGCCACTGGCTGGTTGTAAAACACGGCGCACAAACACCCCTCTAGTGGCTTGGCGGTGAATTACAGAGCAACGCGTCACCTGGCCGGAGAACCATCGAATGTCGGATGACACCGTAGTCGCTGCGCCGTCAACGCAACGCGGGAGCATAACTCGGGCTTTATACTGCACTCGCTAAATATTGTGGTGTTACGTGCTTCTAACGTGCATGCAAATAATAATCTCAAATTGTGTCATCACATTTTATCAAAAGAGGAAATAAGAATTTAACTAAATATTTATTTGTGTGTCTAATTTCACACTTGAATTGGTGGGCGGTGCGCTGGAGACCAAGCTATTGGTATGCAAACAAGTAAATTATTCATTAAATTTCCCCTATTATTTGAGTATCTAAACTGTACAAAAGCTGCAGCAGTCCTACATTTCCTTTCACGGGTGACTTCCACTGAATGCCAGCCATTTCAACCTATAAATGCTTCAACAGCCTCCTAACGAACACCTCTATCACTTCATCCATGTAAACACCCACCCATTAACGAAGAACTCCCTGTGATTTGAAGGACATGAGGCTGGGGCCAGAGCTCCCCAGTCCAAAGCCTGGATTAGTTTTTAATCCTTAAAGGTATTTTTTCTCCCCCCCTGCGACTACTGCTTTTCAGGAATCTGCTTACGTTATGACTTTTCAAGGGAAGGCAGTTGAACAGAGAGATGGGGGAGTCCTCACTAGAGTTCATGGGCATATGAACCAAAAAAAAGAACACCACATCATTTTCATCTCTGTTCTGGAGCATTCATGTTAGTATGTAATACAAAAACAACATTTCCATATAATATGTTTACTGTGCAGATTTCTTTCTGTAAAAACAATTAACATAATTATTATTGAACACCATGAAACTAAAATGAAAAGCTTCAGTTAATGTACTAGCCTTGGTGTTCAAGATTGAACCAATATATCGTATACAATTCATTCATTTCAACAGCAAGATATTTAGTTTGACCTAATGCATTAATAATAGTTTTGCTTCATGGGTTGCAGTTTCTAAAGCCTGTCCATTAAAAGCAAAAATTCACAATCATCTGATCCTTCATTTAAATTATGATCACAATATCTGAATGTAAGATATTTTTTTATATATAAGAGCGCTTCATACACTGTAAAAGTCAAGCTTTTGCTTTTCCTCATAAGACCTTCACATGAAGCCTTGATTGACAGCCTTTGATGAGCATACAATAATTATGATCATCACCGTATAACCATCTCACTAATTACTGTGTCATAATCACTGCCATCTTGGAATTCACTGCTGAGCCCTCATTTGCACAGAGGGAAATAATCATGCTTGCCTGATGCAGTCTGAATTTCCAAATCAGTAAATGCAAGTAGTCTTTGTCTAAAAGTTGTATCTGTTGAAATAGGACATGATGTAAATGTCACATGACTAGAGTGTTTATTGGTTTACATCTCCTCATAGTACTTTGTCATGTTATAGCAGATTAGATTATACCAAGAAAAAGCAGCAGAATCAGTGTTGGATTGATGCATTGAAAAAACTCCCCAAGGAAGGATGATCTTCAAGGCTGAGCTTGTTTGTGTGTGAGGAGGGGCAGTGCGTGTGCCCCAGTATGTGTTGTGTGAAAGACAGACAATAACAGTCTGCTTGTGTATACTCTCAATAGTATAGTTTTAGCATAGCAGCAAATTGTTTTTGTTGTTCTTGTTGAGTCAGTGAGTGCAAGAGGCATCCATCTCTCCAACAGTGCATCAGTCCATCCATCCATCCATCCATCCATGTAATCATACATTTTCTCTTCCGTTTACCCTCAGTTGTATCACAGATGTGCTGGAGCCAATCCCAGCTGAAATCTGGGGAGAACCAGGCTACACCCCAGACTGGAAGCCTACCATTCACAGGGCACATACTGCACATACACTGTAGACAAAAAAAAATAAAATAAAAAAATAAAATAAAAAAATGAATATATACATACATTCACACCTAAGAAATATTCAAGGTTTTCACTAACCCTAATAAGCATGATTTTTGGTGACTATGTGACTATGGGTGGAAACATAATTTCCCAGAAAAACCGCAAGCAATCGGGGAGAAAATGCAAATCTCACTCAGGGAGGCTAGAACCTGGATTCAAACGCAATACTTTTGGACTATGGTGGTCGTGCTAACCAATCAACAAAAGGGGTGAGCAATGGCATCAACACTTTATTGTTTGTAGTGCCCAATGCACTTTACATTGCCTTACATTCACCATATTCATACAGTAGTGGTGCATACCGTGCATGGCCTGGACGGATGAGAATGGATGTCCTTTATCTTGAATCTGATGATCAACTGTAGATTATTATCAAGGGCGCAGGATTGCATAGGGACATTGGGGACATAACCCTACCAACTTTTCAGGATGCTCAAATTGTCCCCACCAAGTTTTAAGCAACCTTGTTTGCATTATATAATGAGTTCAGTTATATAGGTATTTTACTGTATCTATTGTCTTCCCATTTGTTGTAAGGGTAGAATTGACCCTACCATTACTAAGTGAATTATTTTCATTGTGTTCAGACTTACAGTTACCCCTCTTCACTTTCTCAATGTGGCGGTCCATTTTTTCCCCCCTCAAACGCACATTTGATTGGCTGACTTTTTATCATCAGAAACCTAATTTGTTAAACTGTCAGTTGAAACAAAAACTAGTGCATACAATGGCCCTGGAAGACTGTTTTAGAGAGCCCTGCATTATGGCAATAACCCACGTTAAGCATTATCCAGCCATCCAATCTCATCCGTTCATCTGAGGCCATGCCTTCCTCCCACACCTAGGTTTTTTCCCCTCAGTGATCAATAAAGCAGCATTTCGCCTTGCCAGCCACTAAACCCTCAGCTGCCTCAGGTGTCCTACTGCCCAGAAAGCCCCAAATCATTCTTCCACTTCAGAAACCCCTTCTGCTGATGTCCACCAATGAGTTCAGGCATTGTCACCATGACAGGCACCAACTACCTTGGGACTAAAGCTCTGGTTGGTGGCCAAGCAACTGAGGGATGAAACATTGCCCATGACTCAATTTAAACCCGCATGTCTCTTCATATTCCTTTTTTCTAACCATCGAGGTTTAAACTCTATTCCAGGGACCTTTTTAGCATTTTTAGACCATGGGTCTAAACACCCATGGCTCTGAAAAAACTGCCAAAGACTCCAAGGCTTGGCTGCAAGACTGAGAAGATGCACAGGAGAAATAGAAGCCAGGAAAATAAACCAGCTGTTGGCAGGGCAACACCGCAACAACTCACCCACCAAAGCTGGAGACCGAACAATATAGGAAAGGCATATGGGAGAGGGATGCATCACATAACAGTAAAACACAGTGGTTAAAAGACCTTAGAACAGACCACAGCGCCACCCCCCCCCCCCCCTCCCTAAGTCCCAGTAACCATCACAGTGGCAAAAATCCAACAAAGAATCTCAGGTATGAAGAACTAGACAGCACCTGGCCAGGACATGATTCACAGCTACTGGTTAAAGAAGCTAACTTCCCTCCATGAGCGCCTAGCAGCACAAATGAACCAACTGCTGAAGTATTGGACCCACCCTGAATGGTTGACCAAAGTACGAACAGTCATGATTCAAAAAGACCCCCAGAAGGGACCAGTCCCATCCAACTATCGGCCAATAACCTGTCTCTCCACAACATGGAAGCTCCTGTCAGGCATAATAACAGCTAACATAAGTGGGCACAATGGTCAATACATGACAGAGACACAAAAAGGCATTGGTCGAAACACAAGAGAAGCCAAACACCAACTACTGGTTGACAAAACTGTCGCTCGAGACTGCAAAACTACACAGACAAACCTGTGCACTGCTTGGATTGATGGCCAGACAGTCCAAGACTCAATGCCACACACATGGATCCTGGAATGTCTGAAGCTGTATAAGGTCAACACCACACTAAGAGCCTTTGTTGCAAACTCAATGAGGCTATGGCAGACCAACCTTGAGGCCAACTTTGAGCCAATTGTGCTATGCTGTTCTGCATAGGCCTGAACCACCTCAGCCAATTGATCAACAAGACCGGCTATGGATACAGACTTAAGAATGGAGCCACAGTCTGTCACCCCCTCTACATGGATGACATCAAGCTGTACGCTAAGAGCGAGAAAATGTGAGAATGAACGATCAGCTCATCGCAGGTCCTTCATGTCAAGCGATCCTGCCGGTTCCACATTTAATAAAATTACGGGTTGCTGAGAGCCAGATGCACTAATCAAAAGAGCCACATAAGGCTCGCGAGACATAGGTTTTCGACCCCTGGTTTAGACCATTTTCACCCTGCCCTGCCACCTTTAGTCTTGGTTACTAGGGACGGAATTAAATTTCAAATTAATTTTTTATTTGGTTGTCCTCAAACAACATTGTGAATTGTTTTCAAGCCTTTTCTACCTCCTTAGTAACCCAGTCTTGCCCGTAGAATAATTCCCTACAGTCAAATACTGTATATTGTATTTATACTTGCATGCGATTTCCATGCTCTCAGGACATATTATTGAATTCAAAATGTTATTTCATGTTCCTTTTCTTTCAAGACCATATTTGGGGCACGCCTACCTAAATATGAAAAGTAATAACTGCATTATAGTGTATTCACCCACAACTTTCACAACTTGAACGTGAATATTTTAGTGTGCTTTGACATGCAAGTGTTTTATTTATTTATTTATTTATTTGCCAACAGCAAAGAGAGGATGTGTTAAACTTATTCCTTTGCCTCATGAGTGTTTATGATAGGGTTTCTTCAAAAAGCTAAGAGACAAACTGTAGCTTCAGATGTTCTGTTTATCTGCAGGAAATATCTTACATTATTTACTGCCACAAGGCAGATGGGGGAATGCACTTCTTTCTATGCTTTAAAGTGACCAAATAACCATAGCTTGAGTATTACAAATGGTATCACCAGCCTCACTTGAAAGATTGCTGCAAAAAAGTCGCAAAAATGAAGCGCGAAACAGAAACCTTCCTAACCTAGCCTAACCTAACCCATGGGAAAAGCAAACGTGCACAAGGGAGTTCATTAAAGGCAAGTTGGCATTGCGGACGAATCCAGTGTGGCATTACCAACAATTTGTTGTGAACAAATGTCAAAGTATAAAAAAAAAAATCAGAGTCCTGGGTGATGTTATATTCATTCATTCATTCATTCATTCATTCATTCATTCATTCATTCATTCATTCATTCATTCATTCATTCATTCATTCATTCATTCATCTTCTGTGTCGCTTATCCTTACGGGGATTGTGATGGTGCTGGAGTCTATCCTAGCTAACTGTAAGCAGTAGGCAGGCCATACCCCTAAGCTGTTACCAGCCAGTCGCAGAACACAACGACACAAACAACCGTTCACACGCACAGACATACCTACGAACAAATTGGAGTGATCAATCAGCCTACCACATGTTTCTTGGATTTGGAAGGAAACCAGAGTACTCACAGAAAACCCACACTGGTGCACATGGAAACATAATACAGAAAGGCCGGAGTCCAGGATTCAACTCTTGATTTCAGCACTTTGAGGCAGATGTGTTCACCACTAACCCACCATGCTCCCTTGTGCCAGATTACAGCTCAAAATATATTTTATTGTTAATACGCAGCTGGATTGATTTGAACAATGAATACTAATTGCACTTCCACCAGAAACTGCTTACCCTATCAAAAAGCTGATGTGCCCTATGAATTGATGACTGCAACACTTTTTTTTAAGATGTCTTGCTTACCATTATAATTATTTTGATTGTTGTCATTTTCAAAAATGGATTTTTAATGCTGCTTACATAATTCATAAGGGCAAAATAATATACTCATACCTTGTCAAGTTGTACGGTTTCGGGGGGATTTGTACAAGTGAGCACTGATTTTTAAATGTGTACGCTGTACGTTCAAAATCTGTACATTTTTCGTGCATTACGTTTTTTTTTTTTGTCTCCATTCGGATTTTGTCACCGTTCCGCAACGAGACAATGTGCGTTACGATGCGTTACTACGTTGGTTGAATGACGTGAGAAAAATCAGAGACACTGAGAGAGAAGAGTGTTGTGACGCTGTAGCAAACGCGATGCTAGGCTAGGTGGCTCCAATATTTCCTGACTGTAGTCGACAGCCTACAATCTATGCCTAAATATCATATGCTTATAGAACTAATGTACATGCAAAATGACAGACGGCGGCGTTAATAAACAGCCGCCATTTTGAAGCAGTAGACTTCTCAGAAAGGCTCTGTTGTAGTGAACCTTCCTAGCGAACTTAAGTAACTTTTTATCTAAAATACTCCTGAAGCAGCAAAATCTTGACTTGAATCGATCTTTAAATGATGAAACAGTTTTAAAACTTTAAGGGAACTAATGCAAAAAACGGTAGCAATTTAACTACTTTAACAGTTGATTGACAACATTAAACGATTTCCAAACATAGGAAAGGTTACTATGTTGTTATGTTGTTGTTTTTTTTAAATGAAAAAAAAAAAAAAAACATGGAATGTAACACCAGTTATTTTGCCAAATAAATACTGTAATTACTCTTACCCTCAGGTAACTGAGTCACTAACTCAATTACTTTTTGGGAGAAGTAATTGGTAACTAATTAATTACTTTTTAAAAGTAAGATTAACAACACTGGTCATACGGATGAAGTCTGCAGAATGAAAAGTCACGAAAGCGGAGATTTCATTCTGCCAATTTGTTGCCGAACACAATTTGCCTGCAACTATTGCTGATCACTTTTCAGAATTAGCAAAAGAAACGTTCCCTGACTCAAATATTGCATTGGTAAGTTAATTTTATCAATTGACCTTTTTAATTTATAATTGGACACACTAACAAACTACCTTCAAGTCAAACTGAATTGCAAGCTGAAGTGCCATGAAGTGCAGCCAACAAGACATGATAGAAATTGCCAAAAATGCTACATACAATTACTGTATAACAAAAGTCACTGTTAAATTTTAGTAATCATGATGTAGTTGAAGATATTGATTTTTCTATGATTGCACCAAATTATATGTTACAATTAGGGCTGTCAAACGATTAAAATTTTAATTAATCGCAATTCAAACCATCTATAAAATATGCCATATTTTTCTGTAAATTATTGTTGGAATGGAAAGATAAGACACAAGATGGATATATACATTCAACATACGGTACATAAGGACAGTATTTGTTTATTATAACAATAAATCAACAAGATGGCATTAACATTATTAACATTCTGTTAAGGCGATCCATGTATAGAAAGACTTGTAGTTCTTAAAAGAAAAATGTTAGTACAAGTTATAGAAATTTTATATTAAAACCCCTCTTAATGTTTTTGTTTAAATAAAATGTGTAAAATTTTCAATCAAAAAATAAACTAGTAGCCCACCATTGTTGATGTCAATAATTATTTACACAATGCTCATGGGTGCTGAAGCCTGTAAAATCAGTCGCACCCAAGCGCCAGCAGAGGGCGGCAAAACTCCATAAAACACAATTAACATGTGAGCGTTTCACTGTACCGTCATTTAAATGTGTCTGAGCGGGGCATCTGCGTTAATTGCGTCAAATATTTTAATGTGATTAATTTTAAAAAAAATAATTAACACCCGTTAACGAGATAATTTTGACAGCCCTAGTTACAATATTACAAATACATTCATATTATTTTAAAAATGTAGTTTTATTTTTTTTTTATGTAGTTTTATTTTTGTTTCATATTGCACGCTATATACAACGTTGTAAGATTAGTCACCAATTTGTTAGGGCATACGTCACTATGTGTAAGATTGCCAACGGCCTTGGGTTGACAGGTACTGTATGTATACTGCTCACAAAAATTAAAGGAACACTTTGTTCCTTTAATTTATGTGAGCAGTATATATTCGTACAATGACAAAGACAAACACATTTGTCGCAGAATTTCACATCACAATTGAACAAAAATGAAGAAATGCATGTTGGGAAAAGTCATTAAAAAAAAAAAAAAAACATCCTACCAACTAATCACTACCATGTAGGCATAATGATATACCATGGAAAACTCAGAGACAATACTGTTAGTTTCAAATGCGAAACAATGTCATTCATCATGCATGCCATTGCCAAACCACAAGAAAAAAAAAATTAACAAACCATTTTTTTTTCAGCGAACCACTACTCTCCATTCCATCTTGAACTTGCAGACCTTTTCTCTGAGCCCCTGTTTACGAACCGCTTTGTTGCAATTGTAGGATGAGCATGTCAAGGAGATACAGTATGACAGCTCTTCAGCTCTTGTCTCCTCTACAAATGTCTGTGGTGTCAAAACAGTCCTGTGGCGTTTCCATATCCTCTGTACTTTCTTACATCAAACTTCTATACTAAGAGTCTTACCACAGGACAGGTCTTCTTACTCCTGCTCTTAAACATGATCTGCTTATCAGACAAGGCATTCTGGCAATGCCACATAAGTGTTGCTCAATGGTGGTTTGTGAAACCAAACTAAACTTAAACTGAGGGATCCATCCATTTTCCGAACATCTCGTCTTTTTCAGTGCCATGGGTTAGCTGGATCCTAGCCTAGCAAACCTGAGGTGGCAGGTGGGTTACACCTTGAAATGGTCACCATCCACTCAATCACACATCACATTCAACAACTTGGAGCCCATCATGAAATTTAATGAACATTTTGGGAAATGAGGGAAGGAAGACAGAGTAACCTCAGAAAACCCACGTTAGAGAAGGGGACATGCAAACTCCACGTTGGAAACTATGGTGTTTACATCTGTTGAGTTTGAACTCAACGAGCCAAACCTCTATCACAGTACTGCCAAAAATGAATTTGGTGTGTTTTATACCAATACTGTCATATTTATGTCAGTTAAAAAATGCATTTACGTTTAAACAACTCTATAAGTTGATGATTGACTAATGTATTCCAATTGTGTTAAACCAGCTGACAAAAAAATAAAATGTATTCAAGGTCCTATTTTCTTTCAAGTAGCCATAATATTTGAGTTTATCGTCTGGGATAATGTTGGTATAATCTGTTTCCTCGTATGTTCTATCACATGTAAGAAGGACATATTGGAGACTACCATAGCTGAGATTTGTCAGCATACTGCTTCTTTCGCATTTCAAACAGATTCAGTCATTAATATTGCAAGATATAGCAATTTAAAATACCGTGGTAAGAATTTCTGTTCTTGGAATTAATTTTACACTGATGCATAAAGAGAGGAGTTACAAGTTCTATTTTTCCTATTTTTGTACTAATGCTTTTATATATTGATTGTTTCTTTCATTCCATGCTTCGTTCCTATCCTGATGACTGTGCACACACACATATATATATATATATATATATATATATATATATATATATATATTTATATATATACATACATATTTTTTTTCCTGATCACTACTCCTCTTGCTCGGTGTCTTTGTTCACAAAGCCTTTTCGAATGAGGGGGTGGGAAACCTCATAGCATGAATCATTAAAAGATCTGAAGAGGAAAATAGATCACTGCAGATGCACCTGCAAAAATAACAGTGTGCGGGAAAAGAAGAAAGACTGGGACAGATGAGAGGGGGCGGGTAGATGGAGCATGGCTTTTCTTCCTCTCACAAGAGAAGCCTTCTGACTTGTTTTTTAACAGTATCTATTCTTTTTTGTTAATTTGCTGCTGGGGAAGAATGGCTCAACTCACTGTAGTTCATATTTGATGGCTGATTGGATATTTTCCCTGCTGTTTACTCGATGCACAATGATTGTTAAATTCCATTGTTATTCATACTGACGGCATAGCTCCATAAAAGACATCAAAGGTACCACTATGTAGGAGTATATAATGGGATCGTTGCAGGAGTAAATGCGATTTTGTGCACACGTCATATCCTTGATGCAGACTGCATTGTACCTATGCTGGCCCTCAGCTACACATGATATGTTCTTGTCTCCTACGTGGGGTTTGTCAAGTGTTACTGTATTTGAAAAAAAAAAAAAAAAAAAAAAAGACAACCGCTAACTCAGGAACATATATCTCACTTAAATTCAAGTTTCTGACTGTAAACATTTGCACATTTGTACCCTACATTGAGAATGCTTGAATGAAGTATTTCTGATTGGGGAGGGGGTTGTTATGTGAACATTTAATAGCTCTCGAAGTAGACCTTTTGGGAACAAGGGTTATATTACCTGTCATGAGGCCACCTTTAGCTCCAGTTGTGATGGGGTGACATCTGTGTAATTATTTCCTCCTCCTTTGTGGTTCATCAGATATTTATTTTATTCTTTGGTGTGAATTGCATTCATTAGATTTTGCTCTAATTAGAACTGTGCTGAGCCCAGCTGTAGTGACATAACATTATGGTGAAATAATTTCATAATTCATCTTTAGTGCATCGAGGTCATTTTCAGACCGATAATTAAAACAAGAAAAAAAGCAAGATACAAAGCATTGTTAGGCCAAGATGGTAGGTGTTCATCCTTTGAAACACCAAATCCCAATTTAGCCTCAATTTTTCACCTTTGAATGAAAATGGGGCATTTATTTCATGTTAACAGATATGTCAGAACTTATATAATAAAATGTATCAGCATTTTAGAAATTGCTTCAATTTAAGCAACTTAAGTCAAGTTTAGTTAGTCTCGTTAGTTTCGTAAACATAGTTGAATAAATGTTTCCTTGTACTGTATGCATTTAAAATACAGACAGTTACCTGAAACTGGGCATGACACACAAACTTCATCTAGAGGTCCATTGTGTAATTTGCACGGGCAAACAATTTGTTTTTGCTTCTCTTTGTACAGTAGCGCTTAAATGTTTGGCACTCTAGAATTAGTCCCTGTGCAAACACTGGCGCAGGCACTTGCACAAAATGTGTCAAGTTTCAAGGAGCGATCTATGAAAATTTTAGTAGCCCTTGAATTGGATTATGTGTATATATGAATGAATGAATTAGTGTTGTCAAGAAATTAACATTTTCAATCGCAGTTAATCACATTTTTGCATAGTCAACCCATAGTTAACTCACTTTTTTATGTAAAAAAATATTTGATTTCTGTCCCATTATTTTTGTATTAAATTTTCATACTAGTGCCGCCAAGCGATTAAATGATTTATGAAATGCAGTCCGAAAATAACTAGCGATTGATCACATTTGGTTTTTACTGTTCTCTTTTTTTTTTTTTTTTAATGCAAAATTGAATCTATATTTGAAGTTTTAAATGTGCACCTATTAGCACAGGAGTAGACTGATGTGTTTACCTTACATAATTCCAATTTAAGCCTCATCAGAAACAAGCATTGGCAACTTTACATTCGTGGGGATGAATTAAACATTCATTTCCCCCCAAATAAATTCAAATAAAAGCATGTCCGCTCACAGTTCTCAGATCAAAGGTTCAAAGCACAGGTCCGACATGTAGTTTCCATTTTATTTTTTAGGTACAATATAGCACTTGTATTTTATCTTTTTTTTTTAATTTTTTTATTTATTTTTTTTTTTTATTTTTTTTATTTATTATATATTATATATTTTATTTATTTATTTATTTATTTTTATTTTTATACTTTACATTTCTTTACACATTATTACCATCATAAAATATAACATTTATTGTCATTGGTTAAATATTTTGTATGAAATAAAGTTCCCCCAAAAATTGAAAAATTAGACAAAATTGACAAACTCACCAAAATGCTTGTCTTCCAAAGCATTTACCGGTACATACATACAGTGGGGCAAAAAAGTATTTAGTCAGCCACTAATTGTGCAAGTTCTCCCACTTGAAAATATTAGAGGCCTGTAATTGTCAACATGGTTAAACCTCAACCATGAGAGACAGAATGTGGGAAAAAAAACAGAAAATCACATTGTTTGATTTTTAAAGAATTTATTTGCAAATCATGGTGGAAAATAAGTATTTGGTCAATACCAAAAGTTCATCTCAATACTTTGTTATGTACCCTTTGTTGGCAATAACGGAGGCCAAACGCTTTCTGTAACTCTTCACAAGCTTTTCACACACTGTTGCTGGTATTTTGGCCCATTCCTCCATGCAGATCTCCTCTAGAGCAGTGATGTTTTGGGGCTGTAGTTGGGCAACATGGACTTTCAACTCCCTCTGCAGATTGTCTATAGGGTTGAGACCTGGAGACTGGCTAGGCCACTCCAGGACCTTGAAATGCTTCTTACGAAGCCACTCCTTTGTTGCCCTGGCTGTGTGTTTGGGATCATTGTCATGCTGAAAGACCCTGCCACGTCTCATCTTCAATGCCCTTGCTGATGGAAGGATATTTTCACTCAAAATCTCTCGATACTTGGCCCCATTCATTCTTTTCTTTTTCACAGATCAGTCGTCCTGGTCCCTTTGCAGAAAAACAGCCCCGAAGCATGATGTTTCCACCCCCATGCTTCACAGTGGTTATGGTGCAATTCAGTATTCTTTTTCCTCCAAACAAGAGAACCTGTGTTTGTACCAAAAAGTTCTATTTTGGTTTCATCTGACCATAACACATTCTCCCAGTCCTCTTCTGGATCATCCAAATGCTGCAGACGGGCTGGACGTGTACTTCAGCAGGGGGACACGTCTGGCAGTGCAGGATTTGTGGTCCCAGCTCTCTGTAAGTCATTCACTAGGTCCCCCCATGTGGTTTTGGGATTTTTGCTCACCGTTCATGTTATCATTTTGACGTCACAGGGTGAGGATGGAATTGAAAGTCCGTGTTGCCCAAAGACAGCCCCAAAACATCACTGCTCTAGAAGAGATCTGCATGGAGGAATGGGCCAAAATACCAGCAACAGTGTGTAAAAAGCTTGTGAAGAGTTACAGAAAATGTTTGGCCTCTGTTATTGCCAACAAAGGGTACATAACAAAGTATTGAGATGAACTTTTGGTATAGACCAAATACTTATTTTCCACCATGATTTGCAAATAAAATGTGATTTTCTGGTTTTTTTTTTCTTCCACATTCTGTCTCTCATGGTTGAGGTTTAACCATGTTGACAATTACAGGCCTCTCTAATATTTTCAAGTGGGAGAACTTGCACAATTAGTGGATGACTAAATACTTATTTGCCCCACTTTACATCATATGTGCATTTGAGGAGGGATTTGCGCTAGTCAATCCCCCACAGAAAGCCCCATTTTGGGGGAAAACACCAAAAGTTACGTTTTGCCTGAGTACATGGATTTCACCCAGATTCTCCGTGTCCACGTGCCTGAGGAGCGCGAACCGCCTGGAGCCCCAGTGCTGGAAGTTCTCGTGATGCTCAGAAATGTTGACATTCTTTCATTCCTCACGTTCATTCACAGTTTATCTGTGCATTGCAGCCCAATAAATGACAATAAATATCAAAATCCGCCTTAGAGTGCCACATTTTGGGCAAATAAAGTAAAAAGTGATGTTCCGCCTGACACGGGGACCCACCCCGATTTTTTGTGTGCTCTTGCCTGCATATAGTGCATCTCAAGCGACTTGAGAGCCGCGCACGGCGCCGGGTGTAATGTAAGGCAAGCCGATGATGTGGATCCAATCACAGGCTCGGAGACCAGGAATAGCGAATATTTGTATTCAATAAGTATAACCAAGGGAGCACGCCAAAAATCGTGAGTATAACAAAAAGCGAATATTTATATTTAATAAGTACAACCAAGGGCGCACGCCAAAAAACGCGAGTAGAACAAAGTATAACAAAGGGAGCACGCCACAAAACGCGAATATAACACAGTACAACTAAGGGAGGACGCCTGAAAACGTTAATACAACAAAGTATAGTATAATTCAGGGAGCATGCCAGAAAATGCAAGTATAACAAAGTAGAAGTACAACTTATGCGATCATGACGTCTTATAGAAAAATAGAGCACACAAAAAATCAAATTGATCAAACTCACTTACAACCAAACAAACGTCTTGGAGCACAAAGATAATGACACGCACACAGCGGTAAGCAAGGTGATACCTCCCTTGTGTGACTCTTGGAGTGACAGGTGGAAATCACAACAGCTTAAGATTACTTTTTAACTTGTGGCGTTTATTGCCGAGTACCCACACGCGTCCCGCTGCCTCGAACGTACTCACACGCACATATGCACACACACCTTTAGGCTCCTAGGCAGCACTTGATACACTACCCCCACTCTGGATGGCAATTGAAACATAACATTCCAGCATTCTGACAATTATAACACAAAATGAACAAACAAATACACTTGGCAGGTAACAAGAGACAGCCGGTACAACAATAACAACAAATGCACAAAAGAACAGTGCAACATTACGTGGCCCAGTCAACATAACGGTCCAGGGCCCTGGTCCGACGTCCAGGTCGTTGACTTCGTCCCACCAGCTGGAAAGACTCGCCCGCCACACCCCCACCAGCTTGATGATCAACATGGGAAGAGGAGGATGGGCCGAGCCCTACCAGAGAGGTGTCGGTGAAAGTGGAAACAGACGAGGGCACAGGGTCAAGGCTGGACACCATCGAATTGGAGAAAAGGTTCTGTAGATCCCGTTCCGAGTCAGCTTGATCCTCCACAAGAACTGGAGGCGCCACTTTGGTGGGTGCTCATGTCCGTGACTGGGACAGGGCCCAGGTGTTTTCTAACGGCACTCGACTGTGGTAGAGCTTCAGCTGATCATGGTGAACAACTTTTGGCTTGGATCTTGAGTTCTTCTGGATTCGATAAACCATATCATCCAACTGACCACGGACGAAGAACGGTCCGTCATAAGATGGGAGGAACTTCTTCACCTTGTCTTTGACGAGACGCGTTCCTTTGACAAGGTACCACACAGGATCGCCAACCTTGTACTGCATCTGGAAACAGTTTTTGTCATACTGCCGTTTTGCACGCATGACTGACTCACCCAAGACATCTCGGGTAATTCGGTGGGCCAGCTCCAGCCGATCCCGCATCTGCTGTACATACTCCGGCTGAGATGGTTGATCGTCCGTGTAAAGGGGTGCTTAGTGCCGGTGATGAGGTGGAATGGCTGGTTGAGAAAAAATCTTCAGCCGCCGTGTCATTGTCCTTCTCTCAGACGACAGCAGAGCGGGGTCGAAACCCAGAAGCTCTGCGGGTGACTGACTGCATGGTGCTTGTAACATACAACGCAGCCCTTTTTGTAATCTCATGTCGACGGGCTAGGTCATATGTTGTGGATGGGCGATTCTCCAACAACTTCTGAACAAGGTCTGCATCCCCTCAACCGTTGGTGAAAACTTCAACAGCGATAGAATCTTGTTCAGTCTCTGTTTTGTCACCATAAGCGACCGCCACTCTCCCAAAAACGTCATCGCAGAATACGAGTAGGGCTTCCCCCGGTCTACGCACCCGCTCCACGACAGCAGAAGCATGATCAGATGAAGGACCATATGCAGATTCCAGTTCGTCCACTAGGCGGCGGTAATTCCATTGATATGAGCGAGGATTACGGTGAATGATGGCCCCCACAGCCGCCACTAGACAGAATTTTAACTGTGTTGTCATTGTCCTTTCTGACCAATAATTTGCCTCCGCGCAGCCTTCAAAAGGATATAGGAATTCTTTCCATAGTGTAGTGCCATTGTACTGGCCGGTGTTCTGACAAATTTTGCAACCCATCAAAAATGGCTACTTTGCGGTTCAGTGCATGAGCGTAACGTTAGAAATGGCAGCGAATGCAGACATTCCAAAGTAAACACTACAACCTTTCTTTAAAGAAAGGAATATTTACTTAAGTTTGATCATGGAAAGACATGTAGAAAAGTTTTCCTCATACACATCCTACCATGTTAGGTGCACACAACAACTGCACCCCGCTCTCTCACCATTAACGACTTCGCCGTGTCATTAAGTATTAATTTACGCCATTTTCGTGTTGCACATGTATGTTTATGATGTATCTAGTTTATTTAGCACCTTTGGATAACATTAAGAGTCCAACTGAATGTAAAAGAGGGCTTTTTCAGCGCCACAAAAGCTTTGGGAGCAAAATTTTATAAGGGAGCAAATTTTGACAGAACACCGGCCTCAAAGAAGTTTTGCATTAACTCCATTATTAAAGCATTAACTGAGTTCAAAAGAGGATCAAACGAGAATCACATGAAAATGACGATTAAAAAAAAAACAAAAAAACCTACAGATATTTTCTTTATTGTAAGCCAGATTTACCTGTAGAAAATTGTACTCTAATACTTTAAAACAAGCAAACTTCATTCAGGAAGACCTGCGCTGAAATTTAAACTACACGCCACCAGATGGTTAGCCAAATATGCTACTCACTAACACATTGCTTCCCAATGTTTAAAAAGCATGTCTGAATTTTGGGGGGCTTGGAATGGAGTAGGGCATTTTCATGGAAAACACATCTCTACTTACAGAATTTTCAGTTTACAAAACTAACCAAAACCAAATAATTCCATAAGTAGGAGTACAACTGTAGTTGTTCCCTTTGAATGATGTGGAACATTTTCTGTGGTGGTCCTTCCATAGACTCCCCTCTAATTCTACTTTTATTATTGTAACACTTCCTGTTTTGACATGTGTCATTAATTCAACCTTGGCAGGCTGGGTGTGGCAGACCTGGGAGTCCACCAGCAGCTCATCAGCAATCAACACAGCTTTTAAGGAGCGGCCTGGGAAGCAAGCATTTGCCACATGATTCTGCCTGTTACAAGCGGTACTTTGGTTGACAAAGTCTTGATCTTTTTGAGAACTATTGATTTTTGAAGCGTTGCCTTGTTTCTGTTTTTGCCATCAGGACACCCACTCAGTAAAGTCCTCGAAGCTACAGCCATTGATCAATCACCCCCGCCCGCCACTCGACACCGTGTCTTTGCTAAATAAAATGCCTTCATTCTATATCCGTTTCCTGGTTGCACTTTGGTCCCCATCGGCTTCACCTGCCTTGCCTTAACAAATTTCTATGTTAAGAATCAAAACACAGCAGTGATGAGTTGCAGTCGTGCTGCAACTGCATCACCTTTACTTCTTTAGACAATGTCATTGTAAGAAAATGTAATTGCTGCTGTGTCTAAACTATCAACACCTCGACTAGCGTCAGTATTGCGACACTGCTTTATAATCAAGAACCTCAGCCATGCTTCTTGGTGTTTATTTTCCTTTGTGTGACAGACTTGTTATTTGATGCAAACTGATTCTTATGCAGAGGACTTGTAGCTGTGTTAAATAACCAGTTAATTTTATATCAATGCAGTCCATGTTATTTTTACTTCATTCTCATCATGAGTAAATGTGTCATTTTGCTGGATCTCATCTCCCTCTTGGTAGCACTGATCTGGTCACGGGAGAGCTGTATATCTATCGATCGTAGTAAAAATGGCCTCCAGACTTGAATGTGGCACTGAACCAGCAGCACATATCACTGTTCTGTATTGATTGCATTTCCTGCTCTACACAACCTTTCCGTGCTTGTTTATTCAGGGTCTCTAGTGTGTTGACAGGGGACAGCAGTAACTGGTTGGACACACTGGATGAACATGTGAGAGCAGATTGTGAGAACCCACAGGTCCCCTGGGTGATTTGAAGCTATTCATTCCCTGTTGCAAGTAATTATCTGCGAGGGATTGTAAACATGAGCATAGTAAATATTGATGCAATGACTTTTTAGTAAAAATGTTTTCAGGTGCATCACTAAGAATTACTTACTAATGCTTTTTACGCTTATGTTTTACTAATACCTACTGTGTATATAACATGGCAGAAAAAACATTAAACTGATGGCAGTTCTTTTGTTTTCTCACTCCTAAGGGGGACTGTTAGACTTTGTGATATTCATGGCACAACACTTACATAAAGTCCTTTGTCATGATTCCGTAAGAAAGCTTCAACAACAATATGCTGCTATCCTACAAGATTAATATACTATACCTCAGTTTTGAACGCATTAAGAAAGCTATTAACTCACAAATACTAATGATAAATATAATAATAATAATGATGGGTTTAATTTATTATGCACTTTATATTCACTTGAGTCCCAAAGTGCTAAAAAGGCAAGTGAAAAAAGTAAAAATCACAATAGTATAAAACCTTTGGATGGTTCAACTTGTACTCAGTACAAATGTATCATCGGAAAACATTTACCGTAGATGTAAAACTTGTTTTCGTCAACGATGACTATAACGAAAACATTTAGTCTACTAACAATTTTTCCATGATGATGAGAAGACGATAACGAGCTAAAAATGTCTCTTGGGAGAATAAAACATTGAGATGAATGCCAGTTTTCGTCTGACGAGACGAGAACGAGATGAAAACGCACCATAGTATCTGTCACATGTTCACAATGTGTGACATTTCATGTGTAGTTAGCCTGCATTGTAGCAGTGTCTGGTTGTGTCACTTATGTGATGTGCTGCACCCCTTCCAACTCACCAGTGTCCTCTCCATTCTCCCCATTGCTTGTTTTGAAACACACACAGTAAGATTTGTTTTCTTATCTTGGCATCGAGAATATGCAACATTGCTTTAGCCTTTAAAGGTCTATGCTGAGTGATCATCACACACTAAATGTTACTCGTACCATTAGCATAGCATTCACGTTTGCGTTAGCATTAGGCTAAAACTAACGGCTAACTTTTGCGTCCAGGTGGGCATAATTAATTAAAATAATGTACTGTTTTCCTGCTGAGTGAGTATTATCACCAAGTTGGTGATTGATTTGTAGATTCTACACTATACTGCATGCTTGTGTGTCAATGTCCATTTGAAAAAGTTGAAAACCTTTTATTTATTTTTGGAGTAAAACTTCTGAATTTTACTGACGAAAACATTGAGTAAACGTTGACTAAAATTAGACGAAATTAGTCTGAGTTGTTGTCAACAAAAACTTTATGAAGACAAACACAGTTTGAAATGACTAAAATTTGACTAAGACTAATAAGTATTATCATCCAAAGGACTAAGACAAAAATCAAAAGGGCTGTCAAAAAATCACCACTGGTGTAAACCATCATACTGCTAGAGTTCCGATTCTTTTACTGTTTTGTGATGGTAAAGGGCAACCAAAAGATATTGAAGCCTAACTTTATCGCAAAGTACAACCACAAATAATTGATATGTATTTGTTTTGAGTTTTGCATCCAGCAAATAATAACTGACTTTATTTTGAGTCAGATTAGTTTCACTACTCTCTATGTTCACTAATTTCTGGTTTATATTGGCATGTTTTTTGACATGATATTTAGTGCTTAATAGGATAACCTGTCTCGACAGGGATTTTGTGACTCATTTGCACTCTATTCATTTGCTCTTAAAAGAAACTTTTGAAGTTGTCAATACACTGTTGCTGTCAAGTACTTTGAAATTCAATTATTCTATCAATCACCCCCCTTGTTGTACTAGAAAAGTATAGGGTCAGTTTATCCTTCCTCAGATTGACAGATTGGGTTTTGTTTAGGACGTCTGAGAGGGATGTCAAAAGCATCTGACAGGGATGGGGCATCAGTGCTTGTTCCCTCTGAGCTGTACATGCTTGGATCCCTAAGTGTTCGGGAGCAGTTTTTCTATCAGTGATGATTTGTGAACAGGAGCGCTGGAAGTTACTCACAGCAGGGGGTGCTGAGGATCTTATTTATTATTATTTTTCCCATCCAAAAACAACAATTTTTTGTCCAAATTTGTCATGCTCGCGCTTTTTTTCCCATACAAGGCGTGCACAATGGCAGTACACACTGGCAGTACACACGCATGCTGGATAGTTTATGTACTACTACTAGGCTACTACAAAGACAGTGTTCTGTTTCACCTACAGTGTGTGTTGGAGTTTTTGTATTGGAAATAAAAGCACCCTTGTACTATATTGCAAATCCCTGCAGCCAGACGGCACAATGACACACAAACACATTTAAAAACTAAAAGGTCCAATAAGCCTCGGTTTAACACCAACTTTTCACAGCACTCAAAAAAATTGTACATGAATATCCAGCAGTGCTCTGCACGGCGGCAGCCCAACAGCAACAGAAAACAATAATATGGCTACATTGCAATCTATTTGAAGTTCTCCACGGTCTGAAGCTAACTTTTCCTCGCTGGGAAATATTATAAACTATCATAATCGTCTTCATTTTCGATCTCGAATTAAATTTTAGAAAAATTTGCTGTTTTTGTAATAAAAAAATCGCTCATTCGTTTTTTGGGCCATGTTAACGCCGCCTTTGTCAACAGTTAACTTTTCCCTTCCAAAAGCGCCTTATCCAACGTGACCTGGTAGCAAGCAAAGTGTCAGGTGGTGACCATATTATTAAAGGAAAAAAAATTCCCAGATTTAAATACGCTATTGTTTCAATATGTTTTATTTATTGATTCATTAAAAAAAAAAAGAAAGAAAGAAAGAAAAACTTTTTTCTGCCCAAACACCAGAGAATGCTGCAGCACCCTCCCCACCCCACTTCCCCTGCCACTGTTTGTCAGTCAGCTCAGGTTTAATTAATTTTCTGGTTCCAGTTCTTGCCAGACGTTTCAATGTGGGCATTCAGACATTTCTTAGTTACTAGGTCATTTCACAATAAAAAAAAAAAATGTTTAATACAAAGATTAAAAAATAGCACGCAAGCAAAAAGGTTTAGGTTTTGAATCATTACAGCATCTTGCATGATCGTCTATGCGTATGTGAGTTTTCCTCAAGGACAGCTTCTGGCTTGGCTATAAAAATGAACTGCAAAAAGTAGTATAGATAATGGATGGATGGATGAAATTGTAAAAAGAAAGCTTCATCTCATACTCCAGTTGGGAATCTGTTATGTTTTCTTTGTGTCTAGTATAAAGGCTTTCTTGTGTATTTGCATTTTTTTCTTATCAGCAGATTTGGGATTTTCTATATGTTTTATTTTGTTCCATGGTCCTTCGTGTATGCTTGTACATTATACAAACATGCTGTCAGCATTTCACAAAGGTAGACGGGGAGGCTAGAGCCCAAGGAGCTGTAGACCCAGGAATTATGATCCATCAATCAAAAGACTGACAGTCAGTCAACTTTCCCCACTCTAGTACTCATACATCCAGTATAGTTAAATTTCAGTTTGCAATTATTCTTGTACTGGGTCGCTCATACTGTGTTGGTATATTCGCCTGCCTGACAGAGGAAGATCACTTTCCACTCAGTGACTGGGTAAATGTGATCATGAATGGCTTTCCGTCTATGTACCGTATTTTTCGGACTATAAGTAAGTTTTTTCGTAGTTTGGCTGGGGGTGCGACTTATACTCAGGAGCGACTTATGTGTGAAATTGTTACCACATTATGATACTTCACATGTTATATTGGTGTTTTGGAGTGATACTGATGGTGTGGTAAACTTGTTAGCGTGTTTTTTTTGCTATAGTTATCTGAATAACTCAAATAGCTATGGCCACGTTCGCGTTCTGCCTTTGGCAATGTGTGTTCAATTGTATTATTGACTTTTTTATATTGAAATGCATGCTTTTAGTTTGTGGTGTTTTCACGCCCACGTGGGGGCGCACTCGCTTACGCAAAAAAAAGCGCTCACACGCCAGAAGAAGACGGACAGGCTACGCAGCGTATCTGAGAGAGAGAGAGAGAGAGAGAGAGAGAGAGAGAGAGAGAGAGAGAGAGAGAGAGAGAGAGACGGCTGCGAACCTATGTTCATTGTTTATGCTTGTAAAATATCTCTACAGAGGCAACGCCTGTGTTTATCATCTTTTCTGTTTTGTGTTTTCCTCCCACGATCGGACACCTATAGCCAATTGTGTGGTTGTTTGAACGATGTGCTAGTGCATGTGAGCGCACGCTAACCGTTTGTGTCACTGCTGTAATAGCACCTAATTATCATTTATTTACGTTGATGGTTGATGGTACGTTGGTATCGAGGACGAAATTGATTCAGCAAATTATACGGACGTCCAGCACCGTCATTTGGGAGTTTAGCTCGCTGTATAGCCAGGACCGAGCCGTAGTGTCCTGGTGAGGACAGTATATCTGCATTTCGTTGTTCATGCATCATTTAACATCATACTGTACACTTATTCAGCATGTTGTTCTCTATTGTATTTTTATATTAAATTGCCTTTCAAGATGACATACTGTATCTGTTCTATGTGTTGGATTTTATCAAGTAAATTTCCCCCAAAAATGTGATTTATACTCCGGTGCGACTTTATATATGTATTTTTTCCCTCTTCGTTGGGGATTTAATGGCTGGTGCGACTTATACTCAGGTGCGATTTATAGTCCGAAAAATACGGTACGTGCCCTACGACTGACTAGCGACCAGGGTTAGTGACGGGATCTGTCGTTCACTTGAGTAAACGAATCCATGCCGGTTCGTTCAGTAAAAAGATTCGTTCAAACAAATCGTTCAACGAATCGTTCGCCCCCCTCATCTCCCTCCCCGCCCAAACGAATCGTTCGGTTACTGAACGGGAAGTGACGTTGCCGAATGAATCACCAAAGACCGCTTCGCAGTATAACTGAACGGGAAGTGACATTGCTTGGTCCCTCCCTCTCTTGCACACAGGCACCGCTCGTCGTAGTTTCAGAAATGAGTGACAGGTGGTATCATTCTGCTTTCACAGACAGCCTCGTCTCCCTCCTGCTGCTGCAAAAGCGAGGGAGAACTTCCGCGTCCTCTATCCTAGTTCTATGGGCTCAAAGTCATGGCTCGTGCTTGCATTTCGATTTAGGACACGGTTAAACATTTTCCTTTTGTGGGGGGGGGTTTGGGGTTGGGGCGCACGGACTTTCTTTAGCATGTTCTTGATCACATATACAGTGCTGCTGCTAGCCTGCTACCAGCCAACGCAGCATGCTTGCTGTCACGAAAATAAAAATAAATCGAAAGTTTAATTTCTAAATATGGAACGACTAACACATCATATTTACCTCTCACTCTGTTGTATTTTTGTTTTTATGCTCATCACTATTATTTTAGGTCACTATTGTTAAAACTGAAGTGTAAATAGCTAGTTGTGAAATGTGCTGCTCTGAAATAAAAACAATACTACATTTTGATATTCGACAGTTTAATTGCAAATCAGTATTAAGATGATCGTATTGAATTTTTGCACTGGTATTAACAAATAAAATAATCCGGTCAGCTCCCCTGTCGCCCCCTCATCTCAGATTGTCAAATGCTGACGAGAAATAATTGTTTGCTCTTTACGATGTTGCCTTTCTACTCTCATTAGTCTGTTAAGAAAAATGTAGACATATTGCGACATCTCCCGTGTCCGCGTGCGTTGTTTTTGAGTAGCACATGATGGACGGATGGACATAATTTGTCAAATCAACACCCAACACGCTCTGACATGAAAAAAAAAAAAAGTCGGAAAAAATTGACATGTATATACAGTTTCATTGCAAATCAGTATTAATGTGATAATACTAAATATTTTTTCTGTGCGCATATGAGGTAAATATCGCTGCCATGAAGCCTCTGTATAGTGACAGTTCTCTGCCCCTTTCACTGACGTGAGTGCCGTCACGCGACCGCAGCTCACTTTTGCTTGCCTCGTAGCTACCCGTGTTTTTTTTTTTTTTTTTTTAGCTACCCGTGTTTTAACTACTGTAAATTTGATAGTATGTTGTCAGTCATAGGTAGTCCCGAGTCTGTTGAGAAAAGTAGTACACTAAACCATGCTCGCTAGATTTGTGTGGTGTTTTGTCTGTTTGAGCAGCATTTGATAGGCTCCACATTAACAAATATGTGACAAAGTCATTTCCTTCCATTTTTTGACTCGTTCACCGCATTACTGGAAAGTCAAGTTAGCAGCAAGCTAGGTCAGGAACCGGAGGACCGAGTCACTGAACGGGAAGTGACATAACTCAGTCTTGCCCCCTTGCGTGCACGCTGGCTGCTTATTGGCGACACGTGGAAGTGAGTGACAGACGCCCTGATTCTGTTTCCGCTCCCTCCCCTGCCCGCGATGAGGCTGGCGTCTGATTGGTCGTGTGTGATGTCAGAAGACGCTGCCGCTTGCTCAACGCCCTCCCACGCAGCGAACAAGCCCTAACTTCATAGAACGAATCAGTGCAGATGGTGATTAGTTCGGTCTCGTTCACCCAAACAATTCGTTCAAAAAGACCGAATCGTTCGCGACCGATACAACACTAGACAGTATGCATGTGCATTGTTTTCATAAAATAATCAAATAGTACTTGTTGAATACGGGTAGCATGAGACACACTGACATGCTGGTGCAACTGTCACAATAATGAAAGCATATTCTGTTGACATACATCATTGTGGGGTTTTTTCACACCTCCAAATCAACAGCTTCATTTTATTATCACCAGCACATGTCCCTGGCATAGCTCATTCTGAGGATATCACCATTTATTATTAGTTTATCATATCAAGGCCCTCTTGTAAATGTACCTGTCTTTTTTGAAAAGGTAGCATTATATCCAAGAAGAGATCTTATCCGTTTGCGCTTGGTATTGTGTCAAGAGTGTAAAAAAAAAAAAAAAAAGTATCCTCTCCACTATCCATCTTGATTCCTCTTTCCCACAACTATGCCAATACAATATACAGTATATCCAACATTGACACGTAATTAAAAATGACTCCTTTACAGTATTGTGCTTACAAAAATCACAAAGAACTTTCGAGCCAAGATTTTTAGTAGGGGGCATTATGGCGCCATGTAATTAATTGTTAATTCTGTTACCGGGACTCTCATTAAATGTGCGAAATGTTGTATTAAGAGGATAAAATATGTGTATCCACGCCAGTGGTGTTACCAGGATGCCAGGTGTGGGTGGGCACTAGTCTTACCTTGTGGGGGGCTTGAGATAGGTCAAAATCCAGCGTAGGGCTACTGCACCTTGAAACATGTTTTCTCCTTGAGATAACTGTTGTTGTGATTTGGTCTAAACAAATAAAAGTTAATTTGATTTTATTTGACTTAGAACACATCCATAACTGAACAGTATGGACATGCAGGTGACAAAGTTTTTTTAGGTAACCTATTGTTGTTCCTCGGTTTTATTATTATTTTTATAGTTATTCTTTGTTCCGCAGCTCTTTTGAGCTCAATTTGACCCCCTTAGAATGCTTCAAAATGCACCAAAATCAGCAGGCAGGTCAAGACAGGTACAATCTTTGATACAGTGTAAAGACAAATTCCAAATACACTATGTAACGCCCCTAAGCAGTCATTCTTTGTCCCGCCAACGCTTTGAGACCTACTTTGGTGAGTTTTGAAGCATTCTGAGGGGGTCAAAGTCAACAGCCAGGTGAACACTGATGAAAACTTTGATAAAATGTAAAAAAATTAATAAAGAAATAAAATCAAAATATGCGTAAGCCCCCTAAGAACAAAACCAACATTTTATTTCATATTTATTTATATATATATTTTTTTAAAGGTGAAAGAGGAGGTAGCAACGCAAAGGTTAAAACTTAAAACACATCAGTACTATATGAATGGGATACCATACACGGTGCCCAGACTGCCGTTACTACTACATCCAGTTTTCTTTGGGTGGGCAGAGCATGTCCGTGGGTGGGCAGTGTCATGAGCATTGATGAATGCTGATGACAGATGTCATTAAGTGTCATTTTGTCACAAACTCAATTCATGCCCTGTCAGAAACTTTACATCCATTCAAAAGTGAGATAGTTTCATGACAACTGTCATAAGCATTCATTAATGCTCATGACAGTGTCATGTCATAATCATTGCGGTCTTATGACAGTCTTAAGATGCCGCTGTCAAATAAAGTGTTAACAATTATTCTCCTCTCAGGTCACTCAAAGTGCTTTAATATACATTATATGACAAAGTCTTGTAAATGTACTGTATATATATATATATATATATATATATATATATTATACATACACTCCTACCCGTTGATAGACTTCAGCACCACCGTAACCCTTGTGAGGATGGGTGGTTCAGAAAATGAATGAATGGATGAATGAATAGTCCACCATTGTTACATTGTAACTAATCGCAACTCGTGAAAAGATCAAATTTATCCATGCTCTGGAAATAGGTGTAACAGGTCAAATTCTGCTTGCTATTCTAAAGCAAGTAGTCAAGTAGAAAGAAGAGGCCTGAGTGCGAGCTCACAGCAGTGTCTGGGAAAACTGGTGGTCCCCTGAGAGACCATCTGAGCTCAATTACCAGGAAAATATTGTTGCAAAGGTATGCTGAAAGGATACAGCATCGATCTGTCACACATTGACAGTGAGAAGGGGAGCTCAGTTGAGAAGATGCAGAAAGGAATGGAATAAAAAACTCACATCGCTCTATTTCTCCAATGACTTCGAAATCTAAATTGATATTATGGAGAAAAACAAATTCTGCTATTAAAAAATATATATATTTTTGAAGAACTGCTATTGGCATCAGCAGCTGCTCATTATGGGTATATTTAAACATTTGCTTTAGATAGCTATAGATGTATTTTTTTCAAATCTTTTCCACTACAGTTAAGGTCAACTTCTGTTGTGATAAATTTCAGTCATAGTAATGAAAATAGAACCAGTTTCTGTTTTGGGACCCAACCCTCTATGCAAATTCACTCAAGATTTGCCACTCCATCCAAAATGCCCGCCAACTTTCATTTTCGTGGATAGCACCCTCTCCCACATACACAATGAATGTGTTGCCGTGGCACCATTTTACACTGGGCTGTGTGAAACGGCCTTTGGATTCTGACTCTGGGTATAAAGAGGATTTGCCTGAAGCATAGAAAACCAGCAAAAAATTTATTTATGCAGTTTTTAAAACGTCTTTGGACGTGAATCAAAAGTTCATTATTTAGATGTAGGCCCCAAAACAAGAGTTGAACTTAAATGCCTAGATTTGTTAGTAAATGAGCAGTCTTCAAAAGAAATGATTTTGTTTGAAAATAAGTGAATGCAAATCAGGCAGCAGTGTTGTCCTGGGCTCCTTTCAAAATGCAATTAATTACTAGATTAGATCTGGAGGATTCGTTTCAATATGATAGCACCTACTGTGTCAGCAGAAGTCTAATCAAGCGTTTTTTAGAAGGAGACAGCCCTTTTGATTGGAAGTGATTACCCAGCAGCGTATTTTCCTGCGAACAAACATTAGTTGCAAGAAACTCTAACAATTGGATTGAATTGAAGCTTGTATTTTGTGCGATGCACTTTAATTCGTCAACAAGAGTTAAACTGTTGGCCTCTATATGTTTTCTTGTTCGCAGCCTAGGATTTTTTTTTCTTCGTGTTTACGTTTCACTGCAGAAGGGGGTCTTGGTCTTTAGCCAATTTAGAGGTTTGTTTCCTCCAGTACTGTTGCTGTAAAATTGTAATTACTGAATCTTTGCACTTAGTGCTGTTTTTCAAATGCTATGCATGCCTTAACAAACATTTCCAGTGTAGTGAAAAACTGATATTTTACATTCTCATATACTGTACATTCAACACGCTGTTGTTTATATATGGTGCAGTATATTGAAAAATATATTGATATATATATATATATATATATATAAAATTGAAAATAATTCTGACATACTAGTTAATATTCAAAGGTTAAAGCTCTGATTAATGTGAAACCTAGACGAAGCTTTAGCAGGGAAGCCCAGACTTCCCTCTCTCCAGCCATTTCAACCAGCTCCTCCGGCAGGATCCCGAGGCGTTCCCAAGCCAGCCAAGAGACAGTCTCTCCAGCGTGTCCTGAGTGGTCCCCGACGCCTCCCGCCAGTAGGACATGCCTGTAAAACCTCTCCAGGGAGGCATCCAGTAGGCTTTCGAACAAGATGCCCGAGCCATCTCGGCTAGCTTCTCTCAACACGGAGGAGTAATGGCTCGACCCAGAGTCCCTCCCCGAGCTCACTCTAGAGAGCTCGGACACCCTGCCGAGGAAACTCACTCTGGCCGCTAGTCTCCGGGATCTTATTATTTTTGTCATAACATAGGTGAGGGTAGGAACATAGAATGACTGGTAAATCATAAGCTTTGCCTTTTGACTCAGCTCCTTTTTCACCATAATGGACCAGGACAGAGTCCGCATGATTGCAGACGCTGCACCAATCTTGTGCAATTCTGTTTAAGCCTGTTGATCTCCCGCTACCTTCTGCCATCACTCAAGAACAAGACCCCAAGATAGTTGAACTCCTCCATTTGGGGCAGGATCTCCTCCCCGACCCTGAGAGGGCACGTCACCCTTTTCCGACTGAGAACTATAGTCACGGATTTGGAGGTGCTTCATCCCAACCGCTTCACACTCGGCTGCAAACCGCTCCAGTGAAAGTTGTAGATCATGGCTTGATGAAGCCAACAGCACAACATCATCTGAAAAAAGTAGAGATGCAATGCTGAGGCAACCAAACTAGACCCCCTCAAAGCTGCGTCTGCGCCTCGAAATTCTGCCCATAAAAGTTATGAACAGAATCGCTGACAAAGGGCAACCTTGGCAGAGTCCAACCCTCACTGGGACGAATCCGACTTCCATTGCGGACCAAACTCTGACACCGGTCAAACAGGGACGGAACAGCCCTTACCAGGTGGCTCGGTTCCCCCTTGTCCCGAAGCACCCCCTACAGGACTCCCCGATTGACACGACAATATTTATGTCACACTAAAAAATGCCAATGTAAGCACTCTCATTTCTGACAAAACCACACCCACTTCCTATTTAGGTCCCCGCCCCTCTGAGTACAATTACGGATACAGATAATTAAGGCTTCGGTCAGACTGCAGGCACATTTGCTTACCTCGGGTTTTTCCTCAAATCTGATATTTAGGGCTGACTGTTCACACTATTTTTATGAACTGCTTGGGATTTTTGTTTGTTTCCTCCTTTTGGGGTTTGTCCCTGTGATTGCCCATTGATTTCACCTGTCGTGCCTGCTCCTTGTGTATCCACCAATATGCTTCCTCTCGTGTCACCCACCTGTGCCTCACTGTCTCATTACCCCTTGTCTGTGTATATAAGCTCCCCGTTTTTGTTCAGTCCTTTTTGCGACATTGCCAGTGTTTAGTGGATATCATCGTTTGAGCTCCGCGTGTTTTCCTTTGCCCTTGTACTACCTCGTTTCCTAGTAGGTGACAAGGATCAGGGAACAAACGGACCCAATATTGCAGTGCTCATAGCAGGTTTATTGACAATGATCTTGAGAGGCAGAGGTCTTGGCTTTTGCTGAGGCTTGGAGGGCTGTTCGAGCAGGGGGGGACGAGCAATGCTAAGGCCCAGGCAGGAGGCGTTCCAGATCCGGTCCTGTAGCAGGTTGCAGAAACAAGGCAGAAGCACAGACGAGGAGCAGGCTGGAGGCAAAAAATCCGCACGGTCAAAAAAGTTTCAAAATCCGGGGAGACAGGGTAACTAGAATTGCTCGTATGTTGCAGTGAGGGCTAACAAACTCACAATGAAGCAGAGGGCTATGGGTGTTTATGTAGGGAGGCTGTGGTAATGACCAGGTGTGCAGGACAGGTGTGTGGAATTAGTGCTGATGACTGGAGGGAAAATAAGGAAAAGGCATACAGGCCTGCTCTGGGACTCTAACAGTAGGTTTATTTGTTAGCCTGTCTTTTAGATGCCTTGGTGTTTTTTGGATCCCATTGTCTATTGTTTGTACTTAGTTTTTTTGTTGGTTTTCATTAAACCATTTTCGCACCACACCTGTATGCCTCGCCTCCGTGCTTTCCTTCGTTTGGGTCCACATCGCCTGCCCTCCTGAAATCCCTGACATCTACCAAACATCAACTGTAAGCCACTGAATTCATGAGTCACAAGTAAATGAATAAATAAATTGTCACTAAATCGTAGCATGTGTTAATTCCAATTTAAAATTGAAGCTTCGATGCAAAAAGAAACGGGGAAATGGGAAAAATGAAACGTGGCGTCACCAAAACTGAACACCTTTATTGTTCATCCTCTGGGAGATAAATAAACTGACATCTTTTACAACACAGATCTCCAGATAGAAATTCTGACAAATACTATGATATAGACAATGGTCTCTATTTTCCTAGATGATGCAATGTTTTGTATTTTTGTCACAGCAAAAAAACAATGACACTCAAGTTGGGGCATTTGGTAGCCCTGTCTGCATCATTATTATATTGGAATACCAGTGTGGCGCTGGTGTTACTTGCAGCCCTGGTTTGCTTTCGTGAAGAAAATTGCATTTTTATTCATTACAAAAGATGGCAAAACAAGCCATTTTTCTGGGCACAGACGTGCAATGGTCTAGATTTCGACAGCGTAGAAAAAGAGCCCAGTTCGTGAATTAAGTTGTAAACTGTTGATGGTTGTTATTGCAGCAGCCAAGCCACCCTAGGCTAGGCTTGGTTGTATTGTGGTGATTTTAAGGACTCAAAGGTGATAGCTGATAGCTCAGTCCATATTGATTTACAGTAAGCTGGAAGCAAATATGTAGACTACAGTAGCATAGATGCTAATACAGTGCCTTGCAAAAGTATTCGGCCCCCTTGAATCTTGCAACCTTTAGCCACATTTCAGGCTTCAAACATAAAGATATGAAATTTAATTTTTTTGTCAAGAATCAACAACAAGTGGGACACAATCGTGAAGTGGAACAACATTTATTGGATAATTTAAACTTTTTTAACAAATAAAAAACTGAAAAGTGGGGCGTGCAATATTATTCGGCCCCTTTACTTTCAGTGCAGCAAACTCACTCCAGAAATTCAGTGAGGATCTCTGAATGATCCAATGTTGTCCTAAATGACCGATGATGATAAATAGGATCCACCTGTGAGTAATCAAGTCTCCGTAAAAATGCACCAGCTCTGTGATAGTCTCAGGGTTCTGTTTAAAGTGCACAGAGCATTATGAAAACCAAGGAACACACCAGGCAGGTCCGAGATACTGTTGTGGAGAAGTTTAAAGCCGGATTTGGATACAAAAAGATTTCCCAAGCTTTAAACATCTCAAGGAGCACTGTGCAAGCCATCATATTGAAATGGAAGGAGAATCAGACCACTGCAAATCTACCAAGACCCGGCCGTCCTTCCAAACTTTCTTCTCAAACAAGGAGAAAACTGATCAGAGATGCAGCCAAGAGGCCCATGATAACTCTGGATGAACTGCAGAGATCTACAGCTGAGGTGGGAGAGTCTGTCCATAGGACAACAATCAGTCATACACTGCACAAATCTGGCCTTTATGGAAGAGTGACAAGAAGAAAGCCATTTCTCAAAGATATCCATAAAAAGTCTCATTTAAAGTTTGCCACAACCCACCTGGGAGACACACCAAACATGTGGAAGAAGGTGCTCTGGTCAGATGAAACCAAAATTGAACTTTTTGGCCACAATGCAAAACGATATGTTTGGCGTAAAAGCAACACAGCTCATCACCCTGAACACACCATCCCCACTGTCAAACATGGTGGTGGCAGCATCATGGTTTGGACCTGCTTTTCTTCAGCAGGGACAGGGAAGATGGTTAAAATTGACGGGAAGATGGATGCAGCCAAATACAGGAACATTCTGGAAGAAAACCTGTTGGTATCTGCACAAGACCTGAGACTGGGACGGAGATTTATCTTCCAACAGGACAATGATCTCTCGATGTGCAAAACTGATAGAAACATACCCCAAGCGACTTGCAGCTGTAATTGGAGCAAAAGGTGGCGCTACAAAGTATTAAGGCAAGGGGGCCGAATAATATTGCACGCCCCACTTTTCAGTTTTTATTTGTTAAAAAAGTTTAAATTATCCAGTAAATGTCGTTCCACTTCACGATTGTGTCCCACTTGTTGTTGATTCTTGACAAAAAAATTAAATTTCATATCTTTATGTTTGAAGCCTGAAATGTGGCGAATGGTTGCAAGATTCAAGGGGGCCGAATACTTTTGCAAGGCACTGTAGCACTTTTTGACCTTTCAGTAGTTTTCAAGGACTCAATTCCATGTGACTAAGTCATTCCTTGCCATTAATATCAACAAGAATATTAAAGAAGATGATCATGATACCAGGTCATTGGCAAGCTAATGATGCAGCATCAGGAGCAACTGGCAGTTTATTTTCAAGCTCAAGGAGACTGTGGAGGACAAACTGAGAATTTGAGGATTAAAGTGACCATCACGAGTCTATTTAGTCCAGGCGGAAACATCAGTCAGGAGTTGAATTTGAACTTTTTCATCTAATCCAAAAATTATACAACCCTACAGAAAAAAACCTTCTAGATAAAAATTGAATGTTTTAAATTTACTATCAATATTTGCATCTCTTTTTATTATCTTCAATGATAGTAATCTGTACGGTGGGTGTCTATTGCGCTCGGGAATGGGATAAACTGCAATATATACAGTATATATATTTTTTCAATTTAACTTTTTGACAATTTAACACTGACACACAACAGCACTATATACAATCGCGTCTGGCTCTCACTGTTGAAGCTCTAAAACTTAACCACATTTGTCACTGTGAAAGTTTGAAACCTTTTCTAGGTTGAATAAAAATTGTGAGCTTTCCTCCTGCATTTTCCTCTTTTTCGCTCCACTTAACTCTGATGTATATTCATAAATCATTTGAGCGGGGGGGGGCTTCCTGTAACTCTAATAGGTTTTGGGTATTGCCTGTGTTTGCCCAATGTAAAGTCATCCCATGGTTGCTGGTAATAGAGTGATGTTTTTTTTTTTTGTTTTTTTTTATCAATAAGTGTGAAGCGTCTTTCATCCCGCTCCTATATGTATTTTTTTTTTTTTTTTAATGGTAAATGGTAAATGGTGTTATACTTTTAATGTTGATTTATTTCGGATTGGTGACTGATTAATTTGGCGATGTTGCTCTTTTGTTGATATGTTTCTTCAAAATGTTTAATCGTGTAATCATAGACAAACAAGAGTTACATTGCAGCTGGTTCAGAAATCTTTTTATTTATTTATTTTTTTAATTTTTTCATTTGATTCAACAGCGCTGATAGTTCATCTATGCCTTGAGGGTGAGGGTGAATTTGGGGATGTCCCTCAATTTACCTTTTACATGTGTTCTGGCAATGTCTATTTAGCTGTTGGGTCTTATATGATGTATGCCAAATGTAAAGAGAATAGGTTGATGGGATGCCTCAACGATATATCGTTTGAACATCGTGATCGCGATGTGCGGATGCCCAATACTTGCATCACAAGGACGTGCAGTATAATTTTTTTGTCAAGAATCAAACACAAGTGGGACACAATCGTGAAGTGGAACAACATTTATTGGATAATTTAAACTTTTTTAACAAATAAAAAACTGAAAAGTGGGGCGTGCAATATTATTCGGCCCCTTTACTTTCAGTGCAGCAAACTAACTCCAGAAGTTCAGTGAGGATCTCTGAATGATCCAATGTTGTCCTAAATGACCGATGATGATAAATAGAATCCACCTGTGTGTAATCAAGTCTCCGTATAAATGCACCTGCTCTGTGATAGTCTCAGGGTTCTGTTTAAAGTGCAGAGAGCATTATGAAAACCAAGGAACACACCAGGCAGGTCCGAGATACTGTTGTGGAGAGGTTTAAAGCCGGATTTGGATACAAAAAGATTTCCCAAGCTTTAAACATCTCAAGGAGCACTGTGCAAGCCATCATATTGAAATGGAAGGAGCATCAGACCACTGCAAATCTACCAAGACCCGGCCGTCCTTCCAAACTTTCTTCTCAAACAAGGAGAAAACTGATCAGAGATGCAGCCAAGAGGCCCATGATCACTCTGGATGAACTGCAGAGATCTACAGCTGAGGTGGGAGAGTCTGTCCATAGGACAACAATCAGTCGTACACTGCACAAATCTGGCCTTTATGGAAGAGTGACAAGAAGAAAGCCATTTCTCAAAGATATCCATAAAAAGTCTCGTTTAAAGTTTGCCACAAGCCACCTGGGAGACACACCAAACATGTGGAAGAAGGTGCTCTGGTCAGATGAAACCAAAATTGAACTTTTTGGCCACAATGCAAAACGATATGTTTGGCGTAAAAGCAACACAGCTCATCACCCTGAACACACCATCCCCACTGTCAAACATGGGGTGGCAGCATCATGGTTTGGGCCTGCTTTTCTTCAGCAGGGACAGGGAAGATGGTTAAAATTGACGGGAAGATGGATGCAGCCAAATACAGGAACATTCTGGAAGAAAACCTGTTGGTATCTGCACAAGACCTGAGACTGGGACGGAGATTTATCTTCCAACAGGACAATGATCCAAAACATAAAGCCAAATCTACAATGGAAGGGTTAAAAAATAAACGTATCCAGGTGTTAGAATGGCCAAGTCAAAGTCCAGACCTGAATCCAATCGAGAATCTGTGGAAAGAGCTGAAGACAGCTGTTCACAAACACTCTCCATCCAACCTCACTGAGCTCGAGCTGTTTTGCAAGGAAGAATGGGCAAGAATGTCAGTCTCTCGATGTGCAAAACTGATAGAAACATACCCCAAGCGACTTGCAGCTGTAATTGGAGCAAAAGGTGGCGCTACAAAGTATTAACGCAAGGGGGCCGAATAATATTGCACGCCCCACTTTTCAGTTTTTTATTTGTTAAAAAATTTAAATTATCCAATAAATTTTGTTCCACTTCATGATTGTGTCCCACTTGTTGTTGATTCTTGACAAAAAATTTAAATTTTATATCTTTATGTTTGAAGCCTGAAATGTGGCGAAAGGTTGCAAGGTTCAAGGGGGCCGAATGCTTTTGCAAGGCACTGTATATATATATATATATATTTAATATGTATAATATGTTTTTTTTTTTTATTATTATTATTATTACACAAACTTGTTTTTCCGCTTCTTGTTCTTTCAGCGACACAGCCTCTCATCCTCACCTTCTTATTCACCAGTACAGCTGAACTTAACAATGATTGACTGGTTTGTAGCTTTGATCTGGTCAGAGAATACTGTAGCTCTACGATCAAAGGCCCAAACGTGTTAACATCGTTAAGCTCGTTACACACTGTGTTACACGCTGTGGCAACTCATTCATCATGTAAGTGAGTGGCTGTTCTCAGCAGCGTGAGCGAATTTGAATGAACTCGGTCAATGAAGCATTTAATAAAGACAAGTATTTTTCTACTTTATTCTTGTTTAAAAATATTTAACGTTATGAAGGCAGCACGGTGGAACAGTGGTTAGCATGTCCACCTCACAGTTCTGGGATCGTGGGTTCAATGTTGTGCATATGTTTTCTATAGGGGTCTTCTACATCCCCAAAAATATGCGCATGGTATACTGATTGAACACTCTAAATTGTCCATAGGTCTGAGTGTGTGCAAGAATGGTTGTGTGTATCCATGTGCCCTGTGACTGGCTGGCAACCAGTTCAGTGTGTACACTGCCTTCCTCCTGGAGTTACCTGTGATAGGCTCCAACACCCCTTGAGATACACATGAGGATAAGTGTTTCAGAAGATGAATAAATGAAAGAATTATATGAATGTTATGGAGAGTGATTCAAAGTATGGTGTTAAAGGTCATGCAATAAAACGTGGGTACACCCACATTTTGTGCTGGTGGACCTTAAAGTGATCCTCTAACTTCAATACATGTAAGCGCTAATAAACCACAATTGTTCTCTTGTCCTAAAATATGTTGTTAGAAACACATAAAATGTTAAATCAATGGCAATATTTTATAATATTTAGTCCATATTTTGACCGTTAGTTGGCGCCATGGTTTGCAGGCTCGCAGTGATGACGTCATTGGGATCTTTCCAAATGTGTAGCGTGTTCAACAATTGCTTATTGCTGCCTAAACTCGTGAAGTAAAATGCCACGATGTGCTGCTTTTGGATGCAATTTCCAGTCAAATGGAAACAAGGGGAGTGAAGTGAGATTTCAAGGTGGAATTATTATTTTTAGTAAATAAATGTGCATAAGTGGAAGCTTCTCCCCCTTTTTGGTCCCTGTATGCAGTATCCTACCCACCACGCGTTACAACTGGCGCCCGAACATTTTTCCTGGATCCTCAGTCAAGTAAGGGATCCGTCTATTTTCTGGATCTGACGGCCCCACCGCGTCTGCAATGTTGGTTTCGGATCTGTCCATTTTTTTGATTCGTCGGTCCCACAGCGGCTTTTCGGATCAGTCTATTTTGTGGAATCGACAGCCTGATCGCAGCTACGACATTGCCATGGGATCGGTCTAATTCCTGGATATTCGAGTTAGTAAAAAACGCGGATTCGGATTACTATTGCTATCTTTTATTGTTGACTATTCTTCGTGGGAGTTTTCCCCAAATCATACTAAATAATTAAAGCACGCTACAGTGACGACAGTGACTCTGACGTGGACCTTACAGCAGTGTTGGAGTTCGTCAGGGAACGCGTGTTTGCGTACTGCTGAGCTCTCAAGTGAAGAGTGGTCAAGGTGGAAATATTATTTTTTGGTGAATAAATGTGCATAAGTGGAAGCTTCTCCCCTTTTTGGTACTTTTATACATGTATCCTAGCTACCATGCGTTACAATGTACAAGACATGGATTACACACGATGTGCTCTTTGGCCTGTACTGTATGTAAAGCACACGACAGCTCTGGATGCTAACAATCTACATAATTATATTGGGATAAGTTTGAAAACGCAATATGCTTACCTTGAATATATGCTAATAAAACCGGACAGCATACACTCTCACTCCCAACCGGAGTTCCCAACAGGACTCTCTCACATCACCAGTTTTGCCCAACTTTTGTCTTATCAGGTATTTGCTGCACGCATTTTTCCCTGAAGCTCGTCTTTTGAACGACTGACAGTGCTGTCCTGCTCTTCACTTTTCAGATCTGGTTCAAATAGGAAGGGCAGCACTGACGACATGTTGGGAAAGCTAACAAGTGACACGCTGGAATTTTGTCAACGGAACCAGTGACGTCACGCACTGCGACGTAACAAGAATGGCGACCTATCACTCAAAATAATTTTACAAACTTTATTAAAACAAAAACATTAAGAGAGGTTTTGATATCGTTATTATAACTAATACTAACATTTATCTTTTAAGAATTACTTGTCTTAAAAATAAATGATCCCTTTAAGAGAAAAGTTAGACGTACCAGTGCAACCAATGCAAAAAGTAAGTAGCCTTGGCAATATATTGTATATCGCAATGTTAATTTTTTCCATTTTTTTCAGGCCTATCCCAGACAAAGCTTTTCAAGCGATTTAGTGAAAAAGATTCTAGTTTTGATATGGCAGTATAATATCTAAAGCTGTACCGATAATGATACCAGTAACGGCGTGGGAGGGGGCGATCCGGCCCGAAATGGTGGTAATGGTATTGGCGAGTACCAACAAAGAGGGCGCCGATACCATTTACCGTTCTGTTATTATAACCCGTGACCGCAGCCTTTTTGTTCTCCTGACGCTCACTATGTTCTCTGATGTGTGATGACACCAGTGTTACCAATCTTACTTTAAAAAAGTAATTAATCACAGTTACAAATTACTTTTCCCAAAAAGTAATTGCGTTAGTAACTCAGTTACCTGAATGTAAGAGTAATTAGTTACTTGACAAAGTAACTGGTGTTACCTTTCATGTTTTTTTTTTCATTCCAAAAAAAAAAAAAAAAAAAAAAAAAACATGTAACCACGGCTATGTTTGGAAGTGATTTAATGTTGTGAATCAACAGTTAAAGTTGTTAAAATTGCTCCCGTTATTGCATTAGTTCCCTTCTATCTCATTTCGACGTGAAAGTTTTAAAACTGTTTCATCATTTAAAGATAGATTCAAGTCAAGACTTTGCCGATTTAGGAGTATTTTAGATAAAAAGTTACTTAAGTTTGCTAGGAAGGTTCACTACAACAGAGCCTTCCTGGGAAGTCTACTGCTTTAAGATGGCAACTGCTTACTAACGCCGGCGAGTCTAGTATTTCGAATCTAGTTCTATGTACATGTTATCTCTACTGTAGCATCATGTGGGCGTAGTTTGTAGGCAATCGCCTACAGTCAGGTATTGGAGCCAACTAGCATCGCGTAGCATTGGCTTCACAACTCCCTTCCCTCCTCCCCACTCCTGCTCTGCTCTCTCGTCCCCGTGAGGCCGTGTCTCTCAGACATTTCTCGCGTCATTCAAGCAACGTAGTAACGGATAGTAACGCACACCTTTACATCTTCAGTAACGGTAACGGCGTAGCCAAGATGAGAAAAGCAATTAATTACATTACTCATTACTAAGGTGTAATGGTACATTTATTTGTATTGAACCGTTTTGGTACGTGGTGCTCGGTTCGGAACGGTGGCGTACTGAACGAGTTTCTGATGTAATGTAACGCTTACTTTTCGAGGCCGTGAGTCGATCGGGTTACAGTTTCTTTGTGTAGATTATATTTACTCCGTCTTCTCTACTATAATGATGACCAACACAGTAGGACAGCATAACCCAGAAACGTCAACGGCGCGACAACGTGGCCGCTGCGAGAACGCAGCGACACGCGTGCGTTAAAGTCAATCAGCCAATGCACACCAGTCACAGTGTGGCCGCGTGTTAGACGCGTCCCAGAAGCGGCTCAACACGACGCACGTGAAAAGAACGACAGAATTTATTATTTGACGCGAGACGCGACCCTCCTGCGTCAATACTACTACTGGTAGCTAGGATCGGGCAGACCGGAAGTCACTCGTGTAAAAATACGGTGGATCTGGTCGATTTTCAAACTAATATGCAATCGTAACCCACTTTTTGAGTTCATCAGGTCTCTTGAATGGTAGATCAGGGCACAGTTGACTTGTCTTTGTTGATTTACTTCCGTCTTCTCTGCTGTACTAATAACCAACACAGCCCCGTGTTCAATACAAAACCCTCCTACCACAACAAAACAAGTAGGAACTAATATTCACATAGGAACTAAAGTTATACAACATAAAATATACAATATAAATGAATACTACATCACATTTGTAAAATATAAACACAAAATAAATAATAGCCCATTTAAATAAAATACATTGAAATGAGCTACAACACCTAGAATTAAATAATAAGAATTATACACAGATACTGCTTACACAATTAAATTTATTAATTTCTGTGTGGCGCTTTAACTTGAGAAAATCCACCAATAAAACTTTTGAAAATCGTTCATAAGAAAAAAAAAAAAGATTCATTGAGGCATTTCATTTGTAAAATACATGTTAAAATCTTTGTCATTGGGATTGCTTTTCTCTTTAGCACAGGACTTCTTTTTTCTACTTTCTTTCAGAAAGAAAGCTGACCAAAACGCGGGGTCTGAAAGGTAAATTGTTGTTGGATTATCTTTAAATACCCGCTACTTTTTTAGCACAATTCTAGCTTTGTGTAGGCTAATGTTCCTATTGTTGAAAGCATAAAGGTGTGTAATAAACAACTAGCACATTTATATTTTGCATTTTGTTATCTAACTGTACCGAAAGTGAACCGAACCATGACCTCAAAACCGAAGTACGTGCCGAACTGAGATTTTTGTGTACCGTTACACCCCTACTCATTACTGAAAAAAAATAACGCCGTTAGTAACGCCGTTATACTCTAACGCCGTTATTAACAACACTGGATGACACGTGATCACTTTGCATGCCAAGCAGCTATTGCTGTTGGCCTGCTCCAGATCAATGAGAGCGGACCAATTGCCACTCTTAACCAATGCCGGGACAGACTTTTCATATGTAGAAAAACAAACTACGAGGGGAAAATGTCGGCGGTCTGGAAATATTTCAGTTTATAATCTCCTTCGAGTACAATGGCTGCATGCAAGATTTGGGGCCTTAAAGTTTCGAGAGGTGGAGTTGAATCGGCCAGTTTCAATAACTCGAAGCAGATAAAACATTTTTAATGAAATGTGAACGAACACAGGCTATAACAGCAGAAATTGCTACCAAGAGAAAGGTCAGCTCACTTCGTCCACTTTACTTTTATTGTCTTTTACTGAGAGAAATGCTGCAGTAATTTGAGACCTGTTTCAAACGTAGGGTTGCCACTTTTCAGAAATAGAAATAAGAGACACCCCCCTCAACCCCAAAGCCGTAGGCTACAGGCGACAAAAAAAAGGGATATCCCCGAAACTCCTAAAATGCATAGAAATGTAGCTATTTATATATAGAGTATATTCCATATTGGTTCAATACGTAACACAACTTTAATTCCCAATTCAGAACAATTCCTTATTTCAAAGGTCAAGTGGTAAGCCTATTCAAAAGTGCTGTTGAAATAAGCAAAGTAAGCTAAGCTAAGTGGCTCAATGTGTGTTGCTGCTGGTATCGGTGCAACAGTAATCATATCACAATATATCGCAAACCCCCAAAACTCGCAATGATATTTTTTTTTTCCAATATTGTTAAGGCCTAGTTGATGGTTACGTTGGAGATGGTCACAAGGTTACAGGGTAGAGGTGCTGGAAGTTCAGTACATAAATCTCAGCATATCAGACTTTTAGTATACAGTATGCATCGGGTGATACAATGAATGAATGTATTTTAACTATGATGGGTTTGGGAGTTGGATTACACAAAAACGGTGTCAACCAAGTGCCTCACACTTTCCCATCTGTTTCAAATAAAGAGGTCTTATACTACTCCTCCAAATTAGTGATGAGTCATTTTTATATACTAATATTAGTATCAGTGTGAATACCTATATATCTATTCTTTATATGGTGAATTATAAGAAATAAATGACTGGACATATTAGTGTTTGTTATACTTATTAATTCTTTCTTCCTAGTACACTCTGCTGTACATTATAGTAAATGTTTTTTGATGGAGATAAAACATAGAAAGAACAACAGAATGCTGGGATGTAAATGAAGAGTCACGTTTACATTTTTAGAGGTTATGAGTAATTTTTCAGTTAAAAGGTTTTTTTTCTATCCATCCACATTTCATCAATGTAGGAACGAGGTCAAAAATACGAATCGTTATTGGAACATTGACGTGATCTTTTGTCCCCATCTGGTGGCGAGTGGCACAGCGTGTCAGCAAATGGAGACTTAGCAGTGTGCAGTAGTGTGGCATTGGTGGTGTTAATCCTTTCTGTCATTTATAAAATATAAACGGATTAAATTGTGTAATTAAAAGCTATTTTTTCTTATTATTTTCTAATACAGTGACTATTGACGGTCTTGACATTGGCGTAAATTTAGTGCTGAGAGAGAGAGAGAGAGAGAGAGAGAGAGAGAGAGAGAGAGAGAGAGAGAGAGAGAGAGAGAGAGAGAGAGAGAGAGAGAGAGAGAGGTCTTGTACAGACAATCAGTCCTTGAGTACCTCACACACATGCATTGTTAAAAAGAAGACTAGCTTGCTTGCTCCGGGCTCGCACACCACTTAGCCTATAGCTTTGGATTAATTGCATCCCAGCAGAAAGAATCTTGTTTAACAATTTGAAAAAAAAAGGTTTTTTTGGGGTTTTTTTCCCGTTTTTATGATGTGTAATAGGGCACAGTGGAGGAGTGCTAAGCATATCCACCTCACATATCTGAGATCAAGGCAGTGGCGCTTCCAGAAATTTTTCATAGGGATGCCAGATGGGGCCACATAGAATCTTGGGATGACACAACAAATCTAAAAGCCATAATTTCAGGTTTTTTCTATATTAATTCTCGTGTCGTTGACCGGTGTCCAATCAAAATGAGCTACCTTTGAATTTGTGCTACCTAATCGCACACCCTGAACCGTTTCTGTCGGAGCATGCAACAGCGACGAGGGCAGGGGAATACTCTGGTCAAGGAAGGTGAATAGCAGCGGCTTGTCTGTCTATGCATTTGGGACGAAATGCATAAGTGATGCTACTACAATCTAACGTTACACTGGCAAAAAGGTTGGCCAGTGGGAAGGCCAAAAATTGGTGGTGCCATTAGATCAAGGGGTCAATCCCGGGCTTCGGCCTTCCTGTGTGGAGTTTGCATGTTCTCCGAATATTCTGGCTTCCTCCCACATCCCCCCCAAAAAACCACGATAAAATTTATATGTGCAATTATGAGTATGAACGGTTGTTTGTCTATATGTGTCCTGCAATTTGCTGGAAACCAGTTCAGAGTGTACCAGCCACCGACCCATAGTTAGCTGGGATAGACTACAGAACCCCCGTGACCCAGCCAGCGGGTGACGGGGCCACTGGTTGCCCATGGTCATCCACAAAATGAAAGCCACCTCCTTATTAAGGCATGTGACATGCTTACTTACTTCTACTGTCTATCTCTCTCCTTGTCCGTTTCTCCGTGGCTGCCAACTTCCTTTTCGATGGATTTTCTTGGCCGCTCTGTGCACTGACGTAAAAAGATTCGCTTCTCAACTTTCAGCAGGGAAAAGCAGTACAAGTATTCGTCTGGAAAGTCGACCGAACACAACAACTACAGAATGCGCCTGTCAGTGACCAATGATCCTTTCTTTGTTGGACTTGCCCATTCTTTGCGGCGAACAGGACCCAGAAAGGCTCACACCACTCTCCCTGGTGTAATAACACAAGCAAGCGGCACATCAGGCTGGCACAACGTGAAAAATAAAGGAAAAACTACGCAAAATCCACAGCACTTAAACCAAAACCAATCTGGCTGTCAGGTGAAGCGTTCATTCACTGACGTCACATTTGGCTTTTTCCTCGACATGAGACTCTGGACAGAAGTCACTCATCTCACTCATTCAGAAAGTTGAATAAACAGGGTTAGGGTTAGGACTGCATTCGCGCACAGCGAAGCCGTCTATTTTATTCAGGAGCATAAAATAACACATGAAATAAACACGCATTTTCGTGTCATATTCACTTTTAGTAGAGAACTGCATGGCACATCATTATTTTATAGTAAGAGTACTAATGACAACCAGTTTTATCATTTCATGTTCAGTTTACAGTCAGTTACAGTTGCATTAGATCTGTTGTTACTAATTAATTGCTTATTGATCTAAAAGAACTACAACAGCCGAATCATGTTTATTCTTGAGCAGAGATTCTCCTCGAGGGGTCTGACACTCATTCATTTAGTACTCAATATGAACTTTGACCTTGTCCTCACAGATGGTCATTTGAGGTTAATCTTCAGGAAGTCTCACATTCCTGCTTGTCTAAAATAGAAGAAACTAATGCAGAGTATAAATATTCACACTAGCGGGTCTAGGTGTGGGGCCATGCCATTTACTAGGTCACTTGTGTTACCAATACATGTCCCTATGTTGACCCCTAAAACTGCACCTAATCATGATTGGTCATTTTTTACCGTTATAGAAAATTGTGTAATACAATTTTCTAAGCTTATTTAAGTCATACTGCGAGTGGAGCCACAATGTTTGTTCATATATATTTTTTATTTGAACAGGGGTATTGATAAATAAATGAATGAATAATCTCTAAGAGTAACACACACATGCACACACCTACACACTGTTAGGATTCGTGGGTTGGAGAGGATCCTAATGCAGAAACCGGCACAGTGTGGCAATGAATAAAAATGCTTTATTTGTGTCCAACACAAAAGCAGTGGAACTTCCTGATCGGGGTAGTTGAGTGGGTGTGAGGCGATGAAGCTCGGGAAGGAGGCAGGCATGAAATCCGACGAGGGGCGCGCAAAAAACAGGACCTAGCAAACAGACACGTTGATCGGGCGACGAGGTGGCGCCGTCCACTGCTTTTAAAGAGGGCTGATTATCATCACCTGTGGCCGCTCCACCCGTCTGTCGTGCAATCTGTAATCAAAATAAAAACAGGGCCACCTCCAGGGCTAGCCAATCCTAACACACACAAACATTTGTAATCTACTTTGTTTTCTAGATTACAGATGAGTTCAACATCAATCAAGAAAACAACAACAAAGAATTTAACAATAGCACTTCTTTGCTCAAGGATAGCAATGATGATCGAGAATATGTTTTATTTATTTTTTTAATCTTCCAAATTGTCATGGGGAGTGCAGGTAACTTGGGCGGAAGACCAGGTCATAACAACGAATATGCATATCTGTAATCTTTCTTTTTTCTATTTTGGACAAACCAGAAGCTAGGGTTCATGAAGATTAACTTCAAATTACCATCTGTGGGCAGACCCTGAGAGAATCCCTGTTCAAGAATGAACAGTATGGTTTAGTTGCTTCAGATCAAAAAACAGTTGAAGATGAATGACACTAGAACAGGCATCATATACTAGTATTAGTTATCATCTTTTGTATTATTAAAAATAATGTGTTAACCATTTTTTCCACTTAAGGCCATAATCCAACTTCGTTCTTACTATTCTATGCATTCACAATGATATTCAGACAAGTGTAAATATCAAGGTATTTGTTAGCTTTGTTAGCTCATTTTCATAACAAAAATCATTTACCTTCCAACACAAGCTATACCTGCTTTTACTAAATACTGGAAAAGATACTAAGTACCAGCCAATTTCAGAACCAAACAATGATATATTTATTTCGTTTTTTTAAGTAAACTAGACTAATAACAACATCTGTGTTCTTGATCAGTGATTTTCAAAGTGTGATATGAGTACAACCATTGGTCTCACTCTGGTGATACACCAAACAATCACTGACTATCAAATGGACAATAACTAAAACATGAATAGTAAAAAACTAAAACAAAAAAGAACATGAATTGTAACCACCGTGTTACAATTAAGTTTGTGGCCATGCATAAAGATGGTTTAAAAAAAAAAAAAATTAAAAAATAAAAAACTCAATAAAATCCAGTAGCCATATTTGTAGCTTTTCAAATATAGTACGTTACTTTTTAGTACATTTCAGTTGTACTTAAATTTTTAAATTCTAATCTTTAAGATAAAAAAAAAAAAAATTTTTTTTTTTTTTTTTTTTTTAAGTACAAATTTTAATTAAATTCTATTTGCAATACATCTGAAATCAGGTAATCATCAAGGACCTGGGAAGAATCCATTCAGGAGCATGCTGTGACGTCGTTACTCTCGCGAGACTCCGTAGACGCATGACGCAATCAACTGGCAAGAAGACTTCAACTAATTTTTCCCTAAAAAATTTCACGATCGTGATTTACCTTTTTTCGCCGACTCCGCCACACATCAAGGAAACGCCATGGCAACATCCAGTCAACGCAGTGATCTCCCGGCGAAGCGTAAAAAGGCAGATTCTATTGATTCGGCTACATCGACCGACGATCTGTTGTTAGCAAGCCCACCCGAATACACAAAGTCACTTAGCGAGGGAATTGGATCAATCGATAAGAAAATATCGATAGCATTAGAAATCCTTCAAGCCGAGATTAAAGAGTTAAAAGAAAGCCTCGTGTTTACTCAGCAGGAGGTAGTATATCTCAAGTCGCAAAACGATATCCTTAAAGGCGCCTTCGAGTCGACGACAGGTCTATTACAATCCCTGAAAAAAGAGAACAAGATAATGAAAGAATCTATTTTGGACCTTCAATCAAGGAGCATGAGGGACAATTTAATTTTCTCTGGCATCGAAGAAAACACAGTAGACAAACCAGAAGCCCTCGTTAAGTCATTTATGGCAACATCTCTCAAGCTGCCCAAGGAAATGGTGGATTCGATCAAGTTTGCGAGGGTACACCGTCTTGGGAAGCCAAGAGGAAGCGGTCCGCGTCCAATAATCGCCAAGTTCAAGCTCTACCAGCAGAAAGTACTGGTGAAATCCAAAGGAAGATAATTACAAGGAACAAGATTCGGTATGAATGATCATCTCCCGCGCAAGATCAACGAAAGACGGAAAATCCTCTATCCAATTCTGAAGCGGTCCAGAGCAGAGGGCAAACGTGCAATTATCACGCTCGACAAACTTTTCATTGATGGTCAACTATACCGAGACCAAGTGCTCACCCCATGGCTATTCTGACCGATAAGTAATGCCTAAATATTTCTATTATGCATACAATGCTGAATGTAGCTGTCTTAATTTAAGCAAGACATATGTATAGATTAGGGATGCTTAATATTTAGTTTGCTATTCCTAAACACTTCCAGTGTGCATATAATGCTGAATTAAATTGTTTTGGGTTGATTAAGGCACATATGTAGATTAGGGCTGCATGATAACTATTTTGTCTGTACCTTCGAAACACTTCCAGTTCGTATATAATGCTGAATTAAGTGGTTTTTTGTTTGAGCAAGGCACATGTGTAGATTAGGATTGCATGATAATCACTTTGTCTGTACTTCCTAAGCACTTCCAATATGTACACAATGCCGTATTAAGTCGATTTTATTTCAACAATGCACACGTACAGATCAGGGTTGCATGATAATCACTTAGTCTTTAAGAGTCACGCATGTCTCACACTACACATTTCTGTACTGGCGCTCATATCTTTTCTTTTTCTGGGTTATTTGTCTCACCTTTTCCACACCGCTGTTTTCAAACACACACTAAGTACACGCTTTAAAATTGTAATGTTTAGTGATGATGCTACCCATGTATTTAATCCTTCTAACAACGTCTTAATGTCGTGTGAATTATGCCAAGCGTTTTACAAAAAATTGCATTCATTTCTATTAGAATTTGATTTATTACATACTCGTATGGCTTCTAATGAATGTGAATGGTTGATGACACTCAGGACCAAATATTATAACACACATCCTGAGATCATTACTTTCCTTAAGATACTTAGAAATATCCGCATATGACATATATAAATTTTGTTTCATTTAATGTGAATGGCTTCCGATCGCAGGCAAAGAGAACTAAAATTATGGAATACATCACCAAATTAAAGGCAGACCTCTTCTTCATGCAAGAATCAAATCTAGCCAAATCCGAAGAGAAATATCTTAAACACTCAAATTTTAACTTGATGTATTCAGCCAGCTATAACAGCAGACAAAGAGGAGTATCAATATTAATAAATAAAAGGATCTCATACACATTAAATAGTGCAATTGCAGACCCGGAAGGTAGATTCATAATAGTACAAGCTACCATAAGTAATAAACTGTTCACATTAGTGAACATATATGCCCCAAACAACGAGGATACACAGTTCTTCCACAATATCTTTGGTAAACTGAGTGACATGTCAGTGAACTCAACAATTATTATAAGAGGGGACTTTAACACTACACTTGATCCAAGTATAGATAGCTCCAATTATAAACTCACTAAACAGTCACAAACTGCAAGAACCATTAGGAAATATATGGACGATTTTGGCTTAAGTGACGTCTGGAGAGCAAAACATTTAACAAAAAGGGAATATACCTTTCAATCCCTAGCCCATGGTTCGTGCTCAAGAATCGATTTTTTTCTAGCGAATAATTCCGCTATTAATAATATTTCGCCAAGAATACATCCAATAATCATCAGTGATCATGCACCAATTTCTTTAGCCCTTAAAACTGACTCCTGCACGATACCCCACGCAACCTGGCGCTGTAATGATTCCTTATTAGATGACCCAGCATTTGATACATTCGTTAAGAAAGAATGGAAAGACTTTATGGAACTTAACGATTCCCCAAACATCTCACCGTCATTGCTTTGGGAAACAGGAAAATGCGTAATTCGAGGCAAGATTATCTCATATTCATCATATAAAAAAAAAACAAGAACAGAAGTTGGAAAACGAATTAGAAATGAAAATCAAACAACTGACGGAGGAATTCGCCAATAATCCCACAGACAATACCACAAAAGAACTTTTCAGCGCCAAAGAACGGCTCAATAGTATTCTGTCTAAAAAAACTCAGTTTCTGTTACAACAACTACGATATACCAATTTTGAGCATAATAACAAATCCGGGAAATATTTAGCAAACCAACTCGAATGTAACAAAGAAAAAACATTAATTACAACAATACAAGATTCAGCCGGCATAATAACACAATCACCAGAAAAAATTAACGAAACTTTCTATAGCTACTACAAAAACTTATACTCGGGGACAAACGATCATAATGAAGACATTGACCTATTCGTTAATAATCTTGACATCCCCCAAATAACTTTAGAAAGCCAACAATTGCTAGATACCCCACTTACCCTCGCTGAATTATGGAATGCCGTAAAGGACATGCCAATAGGTCGCGCACCGGGGCCCGACGGGTTCTCGACATCATATTTTAAACACTTTTGGAATATGCTGGCACCACTTTTCTATAGAATGGTTCAAGAAATCAGTGCCAAGGGTCAAATTAGAGACAATATGAACACTGCAGTAATCAAACTACTGCCAAAAGAAGGGAAAGACCTAACCCAACCAGCAAACTATAGACCAATATCCTTAATGAATACAGATATTAAAATTATTGCAAAGGCTTTAGCTACTAGATTAGAACAAACTCTTCCCACTATAATTCATAAAGACCAGACCGGCTTTATTAAAGGACGTAACTCTACAAACAATATAAGATGCTTGTTAAATCTTATTAATATTGCACAGAATTATAAACAGAAAGCAATTATCCTCTCTTTGGACGCAGAAAAAGCATTTGACAAAGTCAACTGGTTTTTTCTCTTCAGAGTTTTGGAAAAATTTGGCTTCGGTGAGCCATTTATCCGCTAGATAAAAATATTCTACAATGCCCCAAAAGCCACTGTAAACACAAACGGGGTCATTTCACAAAGTTTCTGTCTTCAAAGGGGAACTCGACAAGGCTGTCCACTCTCACCCCTATTATTCGCTCTATTTATTGAACCATTAGCAATTGCAATAAGACAAAACGCTAATATCAAAGGGATCTGCTCGCACACATCGGAACACAAAATTAACCTATACGCAGACGATATACTTTTATATCTAGAAAAACCAGAATCCTCCCTACATGAGACTTTTGAACTAATAAAGACATTTTCACAAATATCAGATTATGCTATAAATTGGTCAAAATCAATTATAATGCCCTTATCAACAAACTCATGGAATCCTGCAAATCAAAATCACAATATTCCAATAGGGAATATAAAGTATCTTGGAATCAACATTTCACCAAAACTTACAGAATTAACTAAACTAAACCATACACCCCTCCTAGCAAAAATATGTGAAGATTTGACACACTGGAATAATCTACCCATCTCACTTTTGGGCCGGATAGCAACAGTCAAAATGAAAGTATTACCACAAATAAACTATTTGTTCTCAATGATCCCCTTTAAACCCACTCAAAAATGGTTTCAAGACCTAGACTCAGCCGTCACAAAATTCTACTTTAAAAACAAGAAAAACAGAATTAGCCTTGCCAAATTGCAAAGAAATAAACCAGAGGGGGGTCTAGAGGCCCCTAATTTCCAACACTATTATATAGCAAATCAAATACAATATCTTATTAGGTGGTTATATCTTAACACTGAACAACAGTCATGGCTAGAATTAAAGCAAACAGACTGCAACCAAATACAATTGGCAAACCTCCCCTTTATTAGTTCTAGTATTAAGCACCATAGCTGCTTCAAAAACCCAATAATAGCATGTACCTTGAAAGCCTGGTGGAGAGGTATGGAAATTACGCAATCACAACAAGCCCCGTGTAAATTCTCACCAATCAGGCACAACCCAGACTTTGGAGTTAATAAAATTCCTATTTATTTCAGCACATTGGATGATACGGGAATAAACCAGTTACAGCATTTGTTTAAAGATAATAAATTCATGTCATATGAAAAAATATTACAAGATTTCCAGATCAAAGGGGTCAATTTCCTTCAATACAATAAAATCAGGGCAGCCATCAGAAGCAAATTTCCATCACTAACGGGTACGTTAGACCCACCACCTTTCGTAAATATACATCCTCAACAAAAAAAAATACTTTCAAAAGTATATAAAGCCCTCTCATGTAACAACTCTACTTGCCTACCAATTGAAAAATGGAATAACGAACTTTCGGTAACATTAGATAATAACTATTGGTCCAACATCTGTAAAAATGCATTTATAATGACAAAGAATAAGAACCTTCAGCTTATACAGTTCAAAATACTGCACAGGCATATTACTCAATCTAAAATGCACAAAATGGGGTTCTCCCAATCCGATAAATGTACAAGCTGCAACGAAGATACTTCAGATACATACTTTCATGCTCTTTGGCAATGTAAACCAATACAAGATTTCTGGGCACAGGTAACGAAGAAACTCTCTTTCCTACTAAACTGCAGGATTCCATTGTCTCCAACTCTTTGTCTGCTTGGCGATCTGAATACAGTCAATGTCTCTATCCGTCAAACCCGTCCACTACTAGCAAGTCTAACGATAGCCAAAAAAACAATATTGTTGAATTGGAAAAACAAACAAAACATTAGCATTAACCAATGGCTAAATCTAATCATTGAATATATAACATTAGAGAAAATATCTGCCAAACAGACAAATAAAATGGTCAAATACGAACAACAGTGGGAAACGGTCGCAAGAATGATGAACATAGAATAAGGATTCTCTCTCACCTGCGAAGGAATGCCACAAAAATAATCGAAATGTATACATAAATGGATGTATGCGGGGTGTCCAGGGAAGTTGTATGCATCCTTCTGCAGCTTAAAACTGGACATGTTTAAATCCGAACTGTTTTATACACTCCCAACAGCATGTAAGAAATTGTTAGGTTTTGTGTTTGGTTTCTCCTTGTGTGACTTGTCCCTGTGATTACCCATTGCTCTCACCTGTGTGTGTTTTCCCAGTGTATCCTGCAATCTGCATCCACCTGTGTTACCCAGCTGTTCCTCGTCTCGTTACCCCTTGTCTGCGTATATAATGACCCAGTTCCTTGTCACTCCTTGTTGCGTCATTGTCTATGTCAGTGTCAGCGTCTATGTCTCTCCAAGCCCTCGTGTTCCAAGTAAGTTTTTTGATACCCAACCTTTTGTTAGTAACCTGAGTTTTCTTTGCTGCTGTGTTTTTGGAATCACCTCAGTTTTGGTTTGTACTTAGTTTTTTCTGTCGGCCTTAATTAAATCATTTTTTGCACCGCCCTATCTGCCTCGCTTTTTGTTTCCCTGCAATTGGGTCCACACATCCTGCCTGCCTGCCCGCACTCCCTGACAGAAATAATTTTTCTTCCTTCACAGTTTTGTCGGTCAATGGGCTTATTTTGCAAGGATACTCATAGACAATTTGGTTTCCAGCTGCTGGGGATCATATGCAACTTTTTTTGGAACACCCTATATATTACTTATCAGACTTGGAACAATTAAGGAACTATGCGTAAATAATACACTTCACTGGTCCTTGGCATACATCTAATGGTGTTTGATAAACCTCTTCTTCTATCAGCTTTACAGGTGGAGTTGGTTGGCGTCCTGCCCTGGGCCGTCCCGCCGCCGGTCTTGGCCCCCGGGATTTTCGGCCGGGGCTTGTCTGGTTGCGTCTGGCTGTGCGGGGGGTCCCGTCGGGCGCGCGCTGGTGTCGTGGGCGGGTGGGGGGGCCGCGGGGGTGCCGGTCCGGGGCCGCGGCCCTTCCCCGGCCGGCCGGGGTGGGGTGGAGTTGGGGTGGGGGCCGGGGGGTGTATGCGGCAGCCATGGTTCCCTCCCAGGTCCGCCCGGCCGGAGCCGCGTCTCCCTGTACCGGGTGCCGGGGAGGTGCCCTCTGGTGCCATACCGCGCGCCCCTCTTGGCCCGGGGGTGGGTTGTGGGGGGTGCGCTTCCCTCCCCTTGGTCTGTTTCCGGCCCTGTCCGCCTCCCTAGGCCGCGGCGGCCGCGGCTGCCCCCTGGCCGGCGGGGTCGTTGGCGGGGCCTCTTGGGGCCCGCTGGGCCTAGGATGAGGCTTGCTGTCCCTTGCCGGTGGGGTGGACGCCCCCTGGTCGCCGGCGCTTGGTGTGGCGCCTGCTCGGGGTGCGGGGTGGGTGCTCGGTGGGTGGGAGGGGGGTGGGCGGTCGCGGAGGCGCCGTGGGTGGTCTGGGGCGGGGATTGATTGGGGCCCTGATGCTTCTTCCGCCCTGGGGCCGGTGGGTCTGGTGGACGGGGCCACGCCCACGGGAGCCTGCCTCTTAACTCACGCACTTCTCACTTCGGCACTGTAAATATTTTTCACCCTGGCACTTACATGCTCATACATTTCTCCAGGTAGAGTTGGGACGGGGCTTTACAGTCCCAGCCCGACTCCCCCCTGTTTTTAATGCACCACACACCAAGGTTGTGGGATAGTTGGGACCTGTTGGGGGGGGGGGGGGGGCCTCACGGCTGCCTCCTCACCACAGGCCCCGCCATCCCTGCACCTTTTTTAAATGCACCACACACATCATACTCCACAGGAGAGCTCCGGCAAAGGGCGGTGGGACGGGCGGCTGGACAGAAACTCCATGCTGCGGTCCCACTGCCCCAAGCCAAGCTCTCCTATTTTAATGCATACATTGCACTACCCTCCCCTCACACCCCCATCACGGTGCTGGGTGATGGCTGCCAGTCGGGAACCTGGCAGCCACAGTAATAGGGTGGTAGGTGGGTCCCACACTTTTTCTATATGGCGTGGCTCCCGGGGTGTGGCCTCCCCTCTGCCTCGGCTGCCGGCCGCGGGAGTGGGTTGGGGGGTCGGGTCTCCGATCTTGCATCGCCCCGTGGCAGTTCCTGGGCGTTCTCCTGCCTCCGCCTTCCCCTCTCTTCTCTGGCTGGGCATCCGCCCTGCGCTCCGTCGCGGGTCGCTGGCTGGGCGCCGGTGTATCAGCGGGGTGTCGCCTGCACCGGCGGGGGACCCTGCCTTGCCTGGGGCTTGGTGGGCCGCTGGGGGTCCCGTGGCGTGCCGTGCCGGTTGGGGGGCTGTGGCTGTGGCTCGTGGCCCGGGTGGGCGGGCGGTGGTGGGTGTAGGCGTGGGGTTGGTGATGCGTCCCCTCCTGCCATCCCTGAAGGCCGGTTGATGGGCGCGCGGGTGGCCCAGGGGACCACCCTGGGTCCCGGGGGGGGGGCGGTGGCTCCTTTGCTGGGCGGCGGGAGGAGGGGTGGGCTGCGCATGGCCCCCCCACCCCCCTGCCCGCCCTCCCTCCCCGGGCTGGTTGGGTGGGGGCCGTGGCCCTGGGTTGGCGCCCGCGCGGTTTCTCCGCCCGTCTGCGTGGCTGTCGCGCGCCCGGTGGGGCTTGCGTGCTGCTGGATGTGGTAGGGCATGCTCGGGTTGGGGGTTCCGGTGCCGGGATTGGCGATGCGGCGGCGTAGGGTTGGTCGCCAACGGGCTTACACTCATAAGAGATTCACACGATTACTGGGTTCTAGATCACAGAACTGATTTGTGTACACTCTACCCCTTTCAATCACTTAGCTTATAGTCTTATAGACACCCCCACCCCCATTCTCGTCTTTCACTGGCCAATTGGCCCCCACATGGTGTAAACCGGAAATACATCTCGCTGACGATAGCACCAGCATATTAGTAACTAGTTTAGATGTTCAATGTATTTCTTGTTGTTGTTTGTGTATGTGTTTATTTTCTTTCTTCTCTTGTATTTCTTTTCTTCTGTCCCCCCATAATCCCTTCCTGTTCGCTGCTTTGCCATAATAAAAAGGTATTTTGAAGGATCACAATGGGAGTATGTCAGACTCTCCATGTGAAACATTAAAACTGTTCAGAATCTGGGCACTTAGACTTCCATTCTCTGTGTCAAACAGCTGAACAGGACAGGTTTAAAAAAAAAAAAAAAAAAAAAAAAAAAAATGAAATCAGGTAATCATTTAAGTACACACTGAATAACATACAAATTTTAAAAGATTCACAACAAAATAATCGTCTAAATGTGAATACTTATGTAATACTTTATGTGAACATTGTAGTTATATTCAGTTATTTGTAATAATGGGTGGAAAAGATTTATTGTTGTTATGCATAATTATTTAGGCCAAAAATACACTGGTCAAGCGCACTTGTGCTGTAATTGCGGTGAATGTGGCCCACGAGCCCAAATGAATTTGACAACTCTGTTCTTGACCAAGCCAGAAGGCAAAATAAAAACACTAACAATGAAATAATGATTTGCATTCATTATTTACCTATTTTCTATACAAGTACCGTAATCCTAAACAGTTAAAATGCTGTGTAAGTGAATATTGTACTCCTTATTTAAGTTTGACCTAACGAGAGAGATCTCAATCCATGTCTCATGAAGGATTTGTCTCCCTTGCCTAGTGCAATCTAATTACGGTAGATGAGATTGATATACCATTTCCAAATGAGAATTGCCTTGAGCATCTTATGCTACCAGCTTGTTGTTATTGAACAACAGTTAAGAGTCTACTAAGAATAAAACTAGATGAGGTCAAAGGATCAATAGGATAGTGTATGTACAATTTAAAGAGAAAACACTTTCTTTCTTTCTTGCGACACATATACTGCTAGGCTTGTGATGACCTGACACACATAACGGTGGTGTTCTTATTTAAAGTGTTTCTTTACCCATACTTAAAATTTGCAAATCACCATCAAAATTTAAATAAAAGAAATTGATTATTTCATAGTATATTGGTTCATTTCACAAACAACATTTCACAATAACAAAATTGTTTAGAATTATATAGTGTGTGTGTCTCATGTCTATTTATATACTGTTAGTTATGATATCAAAGAGGTTGGAAGATCCTAGATATATATTTTTGGAAAAGCCTTTTTCCCCCTCCATTTAACTAATTTCCCTGCTAACGTGGAAGAAAAGGGCTTAGACAAGCAAGCCTACCTGTGGGTGTGACTACCCTTAACTCTGAGGCTAAGTGATTGAGAGGAAACCCCGACAAGGTAATCCAGTCTTAATCTCCAGGCCACACTAATCACCAATGTAAACTGGATCTTTGGGATTCCACAGGATTATAGAATGCTGAAGTAAATCAGATGTCCATTTCTAGTCAGGACACTACATGATGGAAGACGTACCGAAAGACTGAGGAACAGTATTCTACTTAAATAAAAATCATGGGACAGACACAGCAAACAGAGAACGCAGAAGAAATTGATGTTAAAGCGCTGCAGGATATGTATAAAAAATTTGTGACAGAATGCCCGAGTGGAGTACTTTTTCTACATGAATTCAAGCGTTTCTTTGGCGTGGACCCAACCGGTGAAGCATCGGATTACGCTGAGAACATGTTTCGAGCTTTTGACAGTAATGGGGTGAGACATGCTTAATTAATATAGCACATGACATTTAATATGTGTGAAAAAATACTAAATTAATTTCAATGGTCTTAATTTATCCAACCTTTTAGGACAACACTATTGATTTCCTCGAATTTGTAGCTGCACTGAATCTTGTTTTTCGAGGTGACATGGAGCATAAATTGCGCTGGTCATTCAAGGTGTATGACAAAGACAGCAATGGCTACGTGGACAAAGATGAACTCCGGTCAATAATCAATGTAAGTTTAACTCTAAGGCAAGTGACTTATCTAAGGACATTAACTGCCACAACATAAAATGTAATAAAAAATGTTTGAAATAATTAAAGTGAAAACTCCTGTCATGTCCAAAATGTTTAAATAACTGGATTATAATAAAATTTTCTGGAACTCAACGTACGAAAGTCAATCCTTTTCAACTATTTATACAAAATTGTCATTTCTAATACTACTATTTCAATTAAGAGTACTTTCTATGAGGCAACTGCTAGATTCCATGGAAACCATTTTTGGACCTATTGTAATTAAAGCATATTTCATTACCATCCTGCTTTTATTTTTTTGAATTATTTATTTAACAGTAATCATTGATACCATAGAATGTTTTAATTCAAAACAATAACACATAAGGCTGGTAGGCCTATGATTGAATTGCAATAATGCAATCCAGGTTGTAGTCTGCCCCTGTACTTAAAGAGGATAAGCAATGTAGAAAATAGATGGATAAATGGATGTAAAAATAAAAATATGTGTATGGAAAATGGTTAAGAATCTAAAGTGATCACATAGTATAGAGAGAACATCATAAATAACAAGTATTAAATATGAGTCATAGACTTCACTATCAGTTGACGAGACAGCTCCTACAGACATTGCGCCAAGGCTTCCCGTAGGGCGCTGGGCCAAGCGGAGCAAGGTGGCAGGTTTCACTTGAATAAACACAAACACACGATGCATTCTAACGCCGGGTTTAAGTGGAAACAGGATGAAACTTTCAGTGCATACAAGCTGGCAGGAGTGTCTCAAGAGTGATTTGGTCTAAGATTCAAGGTAATTATTATATAAAATAGGACCATGCATGGACTTTGAAACGCTGTGAAAAGATGAAATGATTGGAAAAAAATTAGCATAACTTTAGCTCGAAATATTTACTTATAATGAATGATAACTGCCCGTTTGCTTGCTTTTAACCAAGAATCTAAACTGTTTTACAGTCATATCTGTTGAAATTCTGGGATTTATGTATTTATTTACAATAATTTTCAACTTAAAAAGTTCTTTGTTTTGTGATGGCTGCCATGTTGGATTTTGTATCCATACAAGATAGCGTAACTTTACATTCAAGTAATCAAGTATTTTTGGGTAACTGCCCATTTTTTTGGCAAAAATCTAGTAATTTAGACATTTCTGCATCAATGCAAAACAATCGGCTTTTACCTGTTTTATTTTATGAAACCTTTCAATCTAAAATCAATGAGGGCCGATATGTTAGAACACCAGCAAGACTTGCTGAGGCAAGGGCGTAGGTTTGGTCTCAACATTGGTAGGGACGCTATAACAGCATAATCTGCATGTATACTTTTTGATGGGGACAGGGCATCATTAAGACCAAACAGATTATTAAACAATTATTGCACATTATGTATACAATGATCCAAATGAGGGATGGCTATCTTGACTTTGTTGTTCCTTGTGGAGGCTGGCCTGACCGCAGTAGTTTTGCAAGTTAGCAAGTTCACACAGTTTAATGCTATACTAACTCTGATGCAGGTCAAACTTTTAGTAGCAAAATTAGTGATGTTTCCCCCGCCTCCACAACATTGACGTCTTTTTACATTTCATACAGTGGCTTGTGCTGGCCGAAAAAAAGTTCTAATATCCCTCCTCTTGGAAGGGGGTGGAGGAGGGGGCATGTTGCATTTCTGTCGGCGGGGTTGTGTGAGTGTGTCAGTGCATCTGTGTGGCGGGTGAAGGGGGCAGGGGGGGCAAGTCATCAGCCAATCAAACGTGCATTTGAGGGGAAAAATGGACCGGCAAATCCAGAAAGTGACAAGGGATAAATGTAAGTCTGAACTATAGACCGCATAATATATTGACAGGACACGGGGCACGGGGCCGATTGATAGGGAGCCTATCTCCGTCAAAGCTTACCGAGTGGAAACAAAGACAAAGAGCTTTTTATGGTGAAAATTCTTGTGAATAAATGCTTAAATCCCTGAATTATACTGGACTGTCTCAGAAAATTAGAATACACAATATTCTAATTTTTTGAGACAGTCCTGTGTATATATACAGGACTGTCTCAGGAAATTAGAATACACAATATTCTAATTTCCTGACTGTCTCAGGAAATTGTCTCAGGAAATTAGAATATTGTGTATTCTAATTTCCTGAGACAGTCCTGTATATATACACAGGACTGTCTCAAAAAATTAGAATATTGTGTATTCTAATTTCCTGAGACAGTCCAGTAGACATAAAACAGTCTAGATTATTGGTGAAAAGCAAAAAAAAAAAAAAAAAAAGGCAGCATTTATTTTACATAAGTATGTCAAATGTGCTGCTAGTCTTTAAGCCACTGTGGTGCCGCCTTATCACCACGAAGAGCTTTTCATGTTGAAAATACTTATGAATAAATGCTTAAATCCCTAAATTCTTTATAGATATGAACATAAAACAGTCTCGAGTCTTGGTTAAAAGCAAAGTTAGCAGTTAGCATTTATTTTAAGTAAATATCGCGAATTATGACTCAAATGCAGTAGCGGTTAATTTCTCCTATTGATTTTTTGCACAACGTTTCAAAATGCATGCATGGTACGAAAATGTAATAATTACCTTGAATCCTCGAACAAATCACTCCTGAGACAATCCTTCCTATTTGTATGCGGTAAAGCTTTCATACTTTTTTTCAGCCTAAATCCAGCGTTGGATCGCTGCATGTGTTTGAGATTAACTGCGGCCGACTTCAACAGCCTGAAGCGGAATGTGGGACGGCCCACTACTTGAAGGCATGGCGCAGTGTCTGGGGAAGGTATCCCATCAATATCATTATGAAGTCTATGTCTGAACATAATGAAAGTAATTCACTTAATAATGGTAGGGTCTATTCTATCCTTACAACTTATGGGAAGACAATCATTACTCAAATATCTGAACTCATTATATAATGAAAATTAGGTGGCTTTAAAGTTGGTGGGGTGGGGACAATTGGAGCATCCTGAAAAGTTGCTAGTGTTATGTCCCTACGGTCCCTATGCAAACCTACGCCCTTGTGCTGAGCCAAAAGTGACATCAGAATTCAATCTAAATTAGATGTGATTGTATATAAAAAAATGCAAAAATTTGCATCTGTTGAGTAAAATTAAGATGATTCTGCATGCTTTCCTCAAGTTTTAAGTTTCTGATGTGAAAATTGTGATTTATGAACTGTTGATATTTCATGTTGTTGTGCATTTTGTTTTCTTATATAAAAAAAATAATTGGAATTTTATTTCGGAACGACTTTGAATTTTTTGATACCGCTGCTCATGGAGACTCATATATGCCTGTTTTGGTTTTGGATTGCTCGCGGCTTTGGTTTTGAAAATATTTGAATTTTAAGTTTTTGAAAATAGGCCCACTACGGAGCATCCCCGCGCCTCATTTCCCGTCAACTGATTGTAAAGTCTATGTATTAGTTGAGTTGCCCGATAATGACTTTTCACCGATAATGGATATCCTGATATTGTCCAACTCCAAAAATCCAATACCGACATTGAACTGATACCGATATATGCGGTCGTGGACTTAACATATTATGGCTAATTGTACTGTGGTGCCCAACTAGATGCTTTACTAATGATAGATTTAACAGCTTCAAGGTTTTCCAAATAAACAATCTAAGAGAAATAACAGAACAACTTCAACTGAAGTTATGGGAAAAGTGACTATATTGCGGCACTATATTTATTGTTGAAATCAAAATGGACCAAACATCGTTTTTTGAGGGGGCTCAAGTGCAAGCGCAAACATAATAAGGCACTTATTCTGTCTTCAGTGTGTGGGTACACATATGGACAGAGAAGTCAGACGCTGGAGTAAAGATGATTTGGCTTTGCTGATACTTTTTTGTAAGACTGAAAACAATAAAACATTGTGTCAATAACATGAAATGAAGTCGCAAAGTATACACCACGTGTCAATTTAAATAGTAACTGGTAGTTCAGAAATATTGTAACCACGTTTTACCACAAATGCAAACAAAACGAAATATACATATCTCCAATATACTACACAATGCTCATTAATATAAAACAGGAAGAATATGCAGTAATTTACAAGCAATGCTTGGATAAGGCACAACGCGGTGAGATGGCAAGAACTGCTATGGTACATTGGCTGCAGACGTTAGCTCGTCCAATTAGCTCTCTCTATTCGTAATGCATTTGCGTAGACATATCATTATGTCAGCATAAAGTACTAAAATTTATCAAAACTAATTCGACTGAAGCGCCAGCTGTGGGAAAAAAACAAACAAAAACAAAAAAAAACCACAGGCAAGCAATAAATGGACATGACAACACTGCCATATGCATATTGGCCCAAGACCGATAATGAAAAACCGATATCGATATTGTCCGATATAATTTTAAAATGCTTTCATAAGCAGATATTATCAACAACCCATTAATATTGGACAACTTAAAATATAAGCAATCATATGGTTATGGTTTATAGATTATCTTGCTGTCCAGTCTCATTCTTACAATTCAAAAAACATCATTTAAATAAATATAAATAATATAATAATATAATATAATATAAATATAAATAATAAATAATATGATATATAAATAATAAATATATATAAATATAATAAATAAATAAAGATATATATAATAAATATAAGTAAATGAATAAAAATAAATAAATAAATAAATATAAATAATAAATGATATGATTTTGATATTTTATTTTGATATTTTTATTTTTTTGATATTTTTATTTTTATTTTTGATTTTATATTTTGATATTTTCTATATAGAGCATTTATTGTGCAAACAAAGGCACAAAGACAGACACAAATGAGTCCCACTTGACAGTAGATGATGCTGTGGAACGAATACTGAAGGCTGTTGATAGTGATGGGGATGGTAAGTATTTATCACACTTTCTGTGTATAAAATCTCAAAGGGGCCATAAAGTCAGAGTATATTCATTAAATGGTGTTTTTTTGTTTTACAGGTTGTATCAATATGGAAGAGTTCATTAGAGGTGCACAGCAGGACCCTTGGGTCCTTAACATGTTGAAGTTGGACATAAATCCTTCGCTATGGATTCTCGACAAAAGGAGAAAGAGTGCACACTTTTAATTCTGGAGAGGCCAAGTCCACATATAAGGCCTTTATGCAATTAATATGACATTCAAAAATACAGTATCTGTAAATGACAGTGGACAAACACAGGATGTTATGCGTCTAATCAATCCCTTGGCCAGGACAAATTTTAAGCTACAGTGGGGCAAGTAAGTATTTAGTCAACTACTAATTGTGCAAGTTCTCCCACTTGAAAATATTAGAGAGGCCTGTAATTGTCAACATAGGTAAACCTCAACCAAGTGCTTTAACTCTTTGGCTGCCACAGTTTAAAAATAATAAAAAGCCGAGTTACAGCCTTCCTGCCACTCTGAACACAGTAAATCAAACTATTAGCTGTAGTACAGTGGGGCAAATAAGTGTTTAGTCAACCACTATTTGTGCAAGTTCTCCCACTTGAAAATATTAGAGAGGCCTGTAATTGTCAACATGGGTAAACCTCAACCATGAGAGTCAGAATGTGGGGAAAAAAAAAACAGAAAATCACATTGTTTGATTTTTAAAAAATATATTTGCAAATCATGATGGAAAATAAGTATTTGGTCAATACCAAAAGTTCATCTCAATACTTTGTTATGTACCCTTTGTTGACAATAACGGAGGCCGAACTTTTTCTGTAACTCTTCACAAGCTATTCACACTGTGGCTGGTGTTTTGGCCCATTCCTCTATGCAGATCTCCTCTAGAGCAATGATGTTTTGGGGCTGTCGTTGGGCAAAACGGACTCTCAACTCCTTCCACAGATTTTCTATGGGGTTGAGATCTGGAGACTGGCTAGGCCACTCCAGGACCTTGAAATGCTTCTTATGAAGCCCTCCTTTGTTGCCCTGGCTGTGTGTTTGGGATCATTGTCATGCTGAAAGACCCAGCCATGTCTCATCTTCAATGCCCTTGCTGATGGAAGGAGATTTTCACTCAAAATCTCTCGATACATGGCCCAATTCAGTCTTTCCTTTACACAGATCAGTTGTCCTGATCCCTTTGCAGAAAAACAGCCCCAGAGCATGATGTTTCCACCCCCATGCTTCACAGTGGGTATGGTGTTCTTCGGATGCAATTAAATATTCTTTCTCCTACAAACACGAGAACCTGTGTTACTACCAAAAAGTTCTATTTTGATTTCATGTGACCATAACACATTCTCCCAGTCCTCTTCTGGATCATCCAAATGCTCTCTAGCGAACCGCAGACAGGCCTGGATTTGTACTGGCTTCAGAATGGGGACACGTCTGGCAGTGCAGGATTTGAGTCCCTGGCGGCGCATTGTGTTACTGATAGTAGCCTTTGTTACTGTGGTCGCAGCTCTCTGTAGGTCATTCACTAGGTCCCCCCGTGTGGTTCTGGGATTTTTGCTCACTGTTCTTGTTATCATTTTAACGCCACAGGGTGAGATCTTGCATGGAGCCCGTGATTATCAGTGGTCTTTTATGTCTTCCATTTTCTAATAATTGCTCCCACAGCTGATTTCTGTACACCAAGCGTATTACCTATTGCAGATTCAGTCTTCCCAGCGTGGTGGTTTTGTCTCTGGTGTCCTTCGACAGCTCTTTGGTCTTGGCCATAGTGGACTTTGGAGTGTGACTGACTGAGTTTGTGGACAGGTGTCTTTTATACCGATAATGAGTTAAAACAGGTGCCATTAATACAGGTAACGGAGCCTCGTTAGACCTTGTTAGAAGAAGTTAGAAGAAACAGCCAGAAATCTTTCTTGTTTGTAGGTGGCCAAATACTTATTTTCCACTCTAATTTGGAAATAAATTATTTAAAAATCAAACAATGTGATTTTCTGTTTTTTTTTTTTTTTTTTTTCCATATTCTGTCTCTAATGGTTGAGGTTTACCCATGTTGACAATTACAGGCCTCTCTAGTCTTTTCAAGTAGGAGAACTTGCACAATTGGTGGTTGACTAAATACTTATTTGCCCCACTGTATGATCCATGGTGGTAAATATTTGCCCATTGAGGAATTATGATAAGAACAGTTGAAAACATGTTTTCCTTGAGTTTAGTTTGTTGTATTCATTTTTAATTTATGTTTAACATTTAACCCTCACAACTTAAAAAAAAAATAATAATAATAATAATAATAAACACCCAAAAATGAACAAACACATACAAAACAAATGTCCACACACACAATGGCTAGTTAGCAGTTTGTGCGTGCAGTTCATTGGCTTTAATAAAACCTACTTTTTAATGCACCAAGCAGGAACAATCAAGAGAGGCCGGGGAATCAAAACGTCACCTACAAATGAAGAATACTTTTTTTGTTTTTCATTTTCAGTTTTCTGGTGTATGTCCTATCTAATGTTTTTTTTTTTTTTTTTCACCAACAATGTCCACAATATTGTCATTAAAACTGCTAATTATGTGTCTTTCCTGTTCAAATACATGGGTAAACCTCAGCTCATATCGTATAATTTTTTTATGGATGAAGAGGAGATGTGCCGCTTGCTAGGTCAATTGTAATGTTTCGCTGAGCCCTCATAATTGCTCATAATTTTCATTGTTTCTAACACCATTTTAATGAATTTTAATCAATGTCAAATGCCTGTTAAATGTGTATATTCATGTCTTTCAACAATATGTATTTGACAATAGTTGGGGTGTTTCTGTATTTGACTATTTTTTTCCCAATGCATGTTGGTGTGCCAAATTAAACCCCTCATCCGTTTCAAGGTAATTTGTTCATCAATAGTATATGTTGTCTGTTTCTGTGTGAAGCAAGCTTTCAGAGAAAAAATGCCTTTTGAAAATAGATCAGGATCAATAAAGTTTTAAAAGGTTGTAGCTCAGATCTAAAAAAGAAATTCACACCAATGGTAGAACATATATTGGATCTGCATTGGCCAGAAATTGTTGCATTTTCATTGATTGTTAAGAGTCATAACTTTTTTCATACTTTTCTCGGAAAAATGATACCAATATAATTGAACGTGTCTATAAAAGATCTGTGAGATACTCAGAGACAGTCTCATGTAAATTCTTGAAATTTTACACTTAAACCTGAGTCCAGTAGTCAATTGTACAATGTCATACATTTTGCTGAACTCATAGCAAAGTCAGGACCTTGGGCCCTTCGGAGTTGGCAATGGCAAATTATATTTGCATGTAGTTCTGTGTTCGCTGACAGTAATATGTGTAAAATGCCACAATTTGTTACAGATTTTTTTTTTTTTTATAATATAATCTGTGGGGTTAAAATAAGTGATGAACAATGCAGGGATCTTTCATTTCATTAGCATACTGAGTCTCACATACTCAGTATACTCTAAAAGCTTTGTGTGCATATAACATATACAAATGCTTATCTATTCAAGCTGAAGCCATTTTTATTGTTTTGCATTGATATATTCTACTAGTATGTGGTATAATAGAAAATTATGAAGCAAGTATAGTGATCTCACCATTGTATACCATTGCTGTCTCAAATTATTCTGGTTACAAATTACTTTAGAAAAAATCACTAGTTGTGTGCATTATACTTCTGGAGACCCTTTCCCAGATTTTATGTTTTACTTTTTAGTCATCTGCCAATACCTGTTCTATTCTAGATCCTTGGGATTCATTAGGTGTTTCAAACAGGTCTACAAGTAGTAACTTTCGCATATACAGCTATGGACATGAAGCACACTTTCTTTCTTTCTTTCTTTAGCCCCACACTTGACAGTTGATGGATTAAAATAGGTGTGGAATGTTAAAGACACGTTGGGGCTCAGGTAAGCACAGTGTTTGAGAACATGCCACAGGGATAGAAGTGCACGCCGGCGATGGGTGAACCCAGACATGCACCACCACCACGTCATTCTCATCCCTTTCCAAGCGGACCTGCAGCTAATTGCTGTGCACTCAGTTGTGAAACCACAGTCGACATTTCAGGTTATTTCAGTGTCCGTTGTAGGTTTTTCTATGAATAAAGTTAGGGGGTCCTGACTCACAAACCCTGGCTTCACAACTGCCACTTAATTCTTGTAATTTTAAAAGTGATTTACTCAAACTAGTTATTACTATTCAGCTCCGCAGTTTCGTCCCATTTTTCCTTGCCTAAGAACAAAACCTTATCATTTCAGCAGCATTATCCAAACAAATTGGATCTTATACCTAATTCAAGATGCATAAGACATATTAAAAGGATATTTCAGGTCAAAAAATGGCATATGCGAATTGACAACTTTATGGCGTCATTTTGATTTGATCGTTTAATCAACAATTTGTTTAAATGCAGGTTAACTGTGGCCACTCAAAGGTCAGAACGGGATAAAGCATCTGGATTAAAGGGTAAACAGATAAAACCCAGGGCTAAAAATACTGTAAACCGCTTGGTTGAAGGCAGCACATGAATCAGTTATTCGACTCACTAACCGCCTACACATCCAACGCTATGAAGAGGTCACTGAATTATTCATCACAGGAAGATATTATTTTAATGAAGTATTCATTATTTGTGGCTAAAAAAAGCAGTCGTTTTTCTTAATTGTGTATCCCTACATAAATAGAAATTTGGGACACCTCGCACACAGTCAAATCAAATAAGACGGACAGGTGAAAGTGAAGTGAATGAAATTGATTGATTGGATGTTTGAATAGTCTCAGTACAGAGTCATAAGCGGAATTTAAGGGGGGGGCAGCCCCCCCATGGCCCAAAAGTGTCATTGTATGTTATTTACTTTCCTAGATATTATATAGATTTTAAAATTGAGAATTTTCCTGCAAAATATTGTCTATAAAAGTTGTAAAGCAATAAAACAAACAACTAAAATGAATAAAATTAACAAAAAAAGATATTTTTATAATAGGTCAAAATTTGTATGAGCCATATTCCTGATTTGTGTTATTGTTGTAATTTTACTCCTTGCCACTAGGGAATGTCAAACGTTTCTTTCCACTGACCTGGAGTCTGCCCCGGTACACTTAAAATGACAGCAATCATGACACAGGGGTTGTTAGTTAGGAAATCAAAACAGTTTTTTACTGTGGCTTAGTGCATTGTGCTCGAAAGGAATGTTTGTTCCATTGTGAATATGTTTTTGAGTGTTTTGGTTTGTTACTTTTATTTGGATAAAGAGCATTTGATTTAAGTTAAAAGAGAAATGACTCGCTGTGTATGCATCGCTCCTTCAACTGCGCTGGGCGCACATTATCACAAAATTATTTTTCGAACAGATCATGTGACTAGCACCTTAGATTTGCTTTGCTTAGCTAAAACCACCAGAGGACCGAAGAGGCAAGATGGATATAACTAATTTTTTCAAACCTAAGCTTTCAAAAGCGTCAACAACTACCGAGCAAGAACCAAGGATTGAAAATGTGGACCATGAACTGCAATAGAGCACCACCAAAGTGAGCGGTGTTTCAGTTTGCCTCACTTAAGATGCTAGTTGTACAACAGAGCCACCACGGGTGTCTTGCCAATGTAGTTACCCCGGCAAAAATTGTAACCCCTAGCCGCGGGAGCATGCACACACACAAATCAGTCATGAGTTATGTCAACTTAATTAACTGAAGCCAGAAAAGAACCACAGTTATATATTATGGACATCTACGTTTATATCAACTGGAGAAACTCCATATAGGACTTGAATTACAGTTATAGCTCATCCTACGAGTAATACAGTAAAAAATTGCCTTTTTTTCACGTTCAGTATGGATGTTACGTTATACGACAGAAGAAAAAAATATATATACGTTTTGATGGATGGGCCAAGTTTTAAAACCTCGTAGATAACTACATCACCAAAACATGTAAATCAAGCAAATCAGTGAAGCGCAGTGGCTCCACCCATAGGGTACAATTTTTGACGAGGGTAACTACAGTGGCACGACACCGGCGGGCGTACCATATTCAATGTATGACTATCTTGGCGAAAAGTATAGCTGTCCTAAGCAGCCTGATTTAGAATTCCCCTCAAGAATGATGGGAAACAAAAAACGTTCATTTTCAACTTATTATCATAGATATTTTTGTAAGTTAATTTTATGCTGACACTGCTTTTCGGGGGCATCAACATGCTGTGCCCCCCCTGCCCCAAAAGTCAAACTCTGCCTATGTACTGAGCACATGGATAAAATATTTCAAGCCTTCGACATGAACCATTGTTGCTAAGTTCCCAGGAAAAATTTGATCGATCTTTTATAGTTTTATTTGAATAACTGTTAAATGACTGTTGTGTTACGAATAAAGTTTGATTCAAACACGTGTTGTGTATTTATAATAATTTTATATTTTTTATTTTATTCATAATTTTGAATGATGCCGCTGTTTGCAATGGTATTAATCCTTATAGGATAAAGCTAAACTAAAGTGTAGATTGTTCTGCACTACTATGCACCCATTATCAAATACACTTTGAATAATCCACACTCATGTATTTATTTTTTTTATTACACGCACACACACACACACACACACTATATATATATATATATATATATATATATATATATATATATATATATATATATATATATATACTGGACTGTCTCAGAAAATTAGAATACACAATATTCTAATTTTTTGAGACAGTCCTGTGTATATATACAGGACTGTCTCAGGAAATTAGAATACACAATATTCTAATTTCCTGACTGTCTCAGGAAATTAGAATATTGTGTATTCTAATTTCCTGAGACAGTCCTGTATATATACACAGGACTGTCTCAAAAAATTAGAATATTGTGTATTCTAATTTCCTGAGACAGTCCAGTATATATATATATATATATATATATATATATATATATATATATATATTTACAAACTATTACAGGGGTATCTGTAACGTCACCAATGTTTTTACATGTTTGAGCATCATGGTGTAGTTTCCGTTTTTTTTTTTTTTTTTTTTTTTACCAAAGCCCCAAGAGGCAGCATCTTACATCTCGTCTCAGGTGTGCCGCGGTCCGAACCGCAGGCGGTTTCACTGCTCACTGCTCAGAGCTCACTCAAACGGAGGAATGAGAGCCGAGCGGCATGGCAGACGGAGAAAAGCGGGATGCCAGCCAGCAGTCAGACCGCAACCTTGGAGTGAAGTCTCCAGCTATCTGTAGGTAAGAAATCTCACGGATGTGAAACGGTAAGAAGGGGCTGAGCGGCTTGGTTGTTGGGAGACATGCAAGGACTGTGGTCATGGGACTGGGCTCTTTTGCTATCTATTCCGACTGGATGTAGTCTGTGTTGGTTGTGTAAGTGTTGTTGCGTGCGGAGCTTTTGAATAAAACGAGCAATTCAGTAAGCGATAGATTCAATCTTTAGCTCCACAGCATTGCATAAAAAGTGGAAACGGTTCAGAGCAGGCAGAGTTAATAAAATCACAATTTCCATAGTTCATAGCCCAAAAATATAGGAAGGAGATGGTCAGAGCACAACTTTGGTCAATGCAATACAAATTCACTGTACCTGGGAAGCATGCATGATTGAGTTGCTAAATCAATAATGACTATTGACATTAATTTTTCCAAACCACTTATCAAACACCCTTTTCACAATGTAAATGATTATTTACTAGAACATAAATGCATACTACCACACAAAAGTCTAGCATCAATCACCTGTATTTTCTTGCTAATATTACACAAGTTTATAGACCATTAAAACCCAAACCATTTTTTTATTGTTACAAAGTCATTCTGTCTACTTGTAATTGTTTTTAAATTCAACAATTAATTCACAATTTTTGGAGCCCCAGTGACAACCGACACATTACCCCCCCCCCTTTTTTTTTTTTTTTTTTTAAATGTTTTTATTGTTATTATTATTATTATTATTATTTTAAATATACCTTGAACTCATAGTTCAACTTTGAACATTGTAGATTTTTTGAGGAAAGAACTTTGCTGTGACTTCCAAAGGTGGGTCGTAATGCATTACAGTTACTCCGTTACATTTACTTGAGTAACTTACTGAGAAAAATGTATTTCTAATAGTAGTTTTATGAAACCGTACCTTTTACTTTTACTTAAGTAGATGAGTGAAGAAGGAACGGTACTCTTACTCCACTACTGTGGGCTACACTTGTTACATTTTTCTTTTTTATCCGACAATATTACATTTTACTTTTTTTTTTTGCCAGAGACACCAACAGTGGCTCTACCAGTTTCACCAATGAGACGTTGCAACAATAATCACATGACTCCATTATACCAATCAGACACAAGCTTGCCGTTCTATGATCATGCCAGCCTCACGTAGAGTGCTGCCGTCAACATGACTCAAAAGCGTGGATTTTAACCTCTCTCCCAGTTCTTATTTGCCACCGGTGGACCACGGAAAACCGGAGATATGATCCTTTATATTTCATAATAGGAAATATGTTTTCTCCACTAGAGGGCACTCATGCTCTTTGGACGAATGATGCTTCATTTCTGTACATTTTTTTTCTCTCTCCGGATATATTTTTTTCTTTTTTGGGGCATTTATTTGGCCTAATGTGGTTATGTAATAGGTTTTAGTACAGTATAATAATAAAGGTTCATATCAATAACTTTGCGCTGAGGAAAAAAAATACCACTGTTTAAAGAAAAATCAAACATCATAAGCACTTACTAACAGTGTTATTTATCATCACATGAGGATTTATTTAACCAAATATTTTTTTTACTTGTACATGAGTAATATAATTTTGAAGTGACGTTACTCTTACTTGGGTAAAATTTGGGCTACTCTACCCACCTCGGGTGACTTCATAAAATATTGTGCAACCCTCAGCCAAAGTAGTCTATAATATATTTAAAGACATACTATAACGTTTGGATAATGATGATTCAATTTCCATACAATTTGATAAGATCTGGAAACAAAGTGATAAGATATATGGCGACATAATCATCAATAACCCATTTATGTACATATAAAATGACATTTTAATAATATTTTCAAACAGGTATTTATTGCTGAGCACTGTATCTTTATGACCCTGGAAGATATAACATATATAGATCTATGGTAAAGTATGATATTGACAGCAACAATAAAAAAAGACTTGATGCATGCATACATTTTGTCCTTGTGCTTCGAACATAACAATGACGCAATAAATACATAAAAAATAAATAAATGAATAAAACAGTGCAACAATTCTGCCTGAGTATTATTACTCAGTGTGTGAGTAACTTACCATCACACTAATTTTGGAAACAACAGTCTTTTGGTAACCAATTCCTAGCTTCAGCATAGCCACATCTTAATGATCACTGTATCTCTGGATTACTGGCCAATTTTGTATCAATTGAGGGCCCTGCCATTGATACATTCGTATCTCTTGCCTGTACAAGTAAATATCTGTTCAATTTGCGTTTATTTATTTATTTGTTTGTTTATTTTTGCCCTAGCTCCGTTTTTCAGTGTTGTATTTTACTCAGAAGGGTTAGTGCATAATCCTTAGCCCTAAAGTTGGCTTCATCCCAATGAAGCCATATGTTGTTACCTTGTTTTTCCTCTCTCACACCCTTACTTCACCCTTGGTGATTTGTCTGTTTGATTTGCTTCCATAAAAATAATAATAATAATAATAATAATAAGAAGAAGAATAAAATCAGAATATGGTTTATTTGTACTCATTCACAAGTATATGGTATGTGATACTTCATATTGAAAAGTTACATTTACAGTTTTTCCAAAATGCTAAAACAAAATGCCAACTCACTAAACTAAATAAGCTTTTATCTAAACATATTTCATAAATCTTGCCCCAATTTGTTACACATTTCACATTTAGGCTCAATTCATAAAATACAATACAATACAATCCCCTTTCTCATAAATCTGAACATCAATTTGCCTTGCTAAAACACACGTTGAAAAAGAACTTTGCTCAAATTCTCACATTAAAATAATGCTTGCCACAGGCTGCAAAACCTGAACACAATGAGCACACCTGGCGTCATTTATTAAACACTGCTCAAAACTGAAGACAGTTGACCCAAATGATGTGATCACACCTACAGTATAAAGCCAGATCAGGATGGAGTTTGCTGATGGTTCCAAATGAACATACTAAATGGCGGCATTGTTATGGGCCTGATTTTACTATAATTGTTTTACAGACCACTCTAAAACAACAGTCTAGGGTGCATATGTGTGGGGCCCACAGATACGCACCTACGCATATGTGCGCGTATGTGCATGTTTTAGGCGTGTGGGTGTCTGCTCACTAATGCAATTGTGGACGTACTTGGGTACACCTGAGGCCTACATATTGTACGTAGATTGAAAAAAAAAACATAATGCCGTGAACATTGTTTTCAATGAGTATTGTGTGTAATAGATCTTGTGGTGTTGGATTCTACAGTATTGTCATTAATCTACTTATAGGACTACAGTAATATGTACTCTGTACTGTTTGCATTGTGTACAGTGGTGTGTATAATGTATTCTGAAGACTTACATACTGTTCACCTGAAAAACACAAAACTATGAATACTTAATGGATTCTGAGAAAAGCTACTGTAAGATATCTAACAAGGTTTCTAAAAATATGCTTTGGCAGTTGTGGAAAACAAGTACATATGTGGAGGATCCACAAACTTTTGCACTGCACTTTATTATAATTAAACCAGTCAACGTCTGGCAGTAACTGTCAGTCACTGTCCTTTATTGCCAAATGTATCACATTTGATACACCTAAAATTTCATGATTTTGAGAGTAATTCGGAATTTTGACATTTCTTTTTGGAAAAAAAAAATGATGTCAAGTCAACACATGCATCTGCAGGTTCCATGATAAAAAAGACAGGATTTAGCTAGGGTTATAGATATTAGAGCGCTTATTACACATATTCATTTTGACATTTATTTTGACAAATTTGAAAAAAAGGTTTAATTAGGACCTTATGTTTCAAATTTTGGGATTCTCTGATAATTGCTTCATGTTGCAGGTCTTTAAGGGTCATAAAGCCATTATTGTTTTTTTGTTATCTTTCATTATTTTGATTTGTGCGGTTCAATAATTTAGAGAAATTATCTAAAGCAGCTCTTTGTTGAAGCATGTAGCAGTCGTTTACAGTTGCACATCTCATTGTGATGACCACTGCTCTCTCTCCCGCCCTCTCGCTCCCTCTCCCTCAATTCTGCTGCATCTGCACATTCCACCTGATAAAGCCGAACCTTACTCGGCATGGAGCACATCACTCGTTTGTTAAGAATGCAAATTTCATGTTTGTAACAGTGTTTTTAACTCTCACTATCGGGAAAAATATAGATGCTTCAAAATTGATGAAGTCGGCTATTTTTGTAACGCAGTGAAAATGGAATTTACTTAAATAGAAGGTGTCGATAGTGTGCGAGGTGCAACACTGGTGGGGAAAAATGGTCTTAAAAACCTGCAGTACCTGAACCTGTCACTGGAGGAGATATCAAAACAGAGCAAACTCCCATTCAACTACATTGTAACTTTTGATTTCAGCATTTCATCTTTTGTCAACACCTCTGATGTGAATACATGTGACTTACTGTGCCATTTATTATCTTTTCCAAAACAACTACTTTACACAGCAATACACTATGTACTAGGCCTGCACGATATATTATTTGAATATCGCCATTGTGATGTACGCATGCGCGAAAGTCCCATTGCAGTACGTGCAATTGTTTTTTTTTTGTTCTTTTTTTTTTAACACGAAAACATTTTTTTTTCTTCATAAAAGCAGCAAGCCATGTTCCGCACAGCCTCTCTCCCGCTATTAAATAATCTATTTTGTATACAGCAATCTTCATCGTTCACAGATGAACCCCCTTAGTCTGAGTTAAACAATACCTTGTGGTCATTTTGAGTCATCCAAAATCATCTCAAACAGCTATTCAAGTTATCTGGTGAAAATTATTCTACTGTAGTTCTATTATCGGCATTTACAGTGTATCGCAATATATCCCAAACCTCCAAAAAGTCACAATGTTATCTTTTTCCCATGTCATTCAGCTCAACCATTTACTCTTCGATTCTTTCCCACAAAAACGTCAGTAATCGTTCATCATTGTTTGTAAACAACACATTGATGACAGCAGATGTTGTGAGTTGCATTTCGTTTACGTGACATCTTCTGTGATTGTTTTTTTTTTTAGATTCGGTCTGTGCTTGTTAGCCCCAGCACAAGCATGCTAAAACAAGGCTCCAATCAAGTGATTACACTCATAAAACACAAGATTGGTGAAAACGTGTCGTCTTGTTTGCTTGGAAAGAAATCTTGCACCCTCTGTGGCCGTTTGTGGAATAACTTGGAGACTCCTGGTCTAAACTGTCCCGAGGTATGTGTGTGTGAATGAATGGTTGTTAATCTCCTTGTGCCCTGCTATTAGCCAGCAACCCGTCTACTACTGCTCATAGTATAGGCTGGGATTAGCTCCAGTATCCATGTAACCCTGTGAGAACTTTCGGCCCGGAAGATGAATGAATGAATGAATGAATGAATGAATGAATGAATTACTGTGAAGCTGACTGCTTAATGGCTGCAAATCGAGGTGGCATTGTTCACAATAAATAAAACCCATAATTTAGTAAAATACGTCTTGAGCCAAAATTATGTTTTTTTGTGTATTTTTTTTTATTTAAGTAGGGACTTTTGTGAGGGGAAATGATGTTCATTCATTTATGTTTCATACCGCTTATCCTCACAAGGGTCGCCTGAGTGCTGGAGCCCATGCCAGCGGACTATGGGCAGGAAGGAAAATGATGTATATTTACAAATTATGTATAAGTAAATTACTTAAAAATAATAATAATAACAATAACATTTATATTAAATAATTTCTAAATTCATAATGAAATTTTAACCTTTAGCACGACAGCAACTTAATTGTACATGCAAATTTACAAGGTAATTTGTTCCACAGGCAATTAACACTTCATCTTAACTTCTACAATACAGTATAATATACATACATTGAAATCCAAATCAGTGGCATTATGAAGAAATGGCTGGACATTTACATTTTTGTCAAAAAAATCTGAGATATTTACGGGGAAGAGGATTAAATCTAAATATCTAAATGCCGGTACAAATTCATTATTTTCTATATTCTAAAATTTTAATCCTCAATATTTCGATCCTACATTTAACTGTATATATTTTTTTAAATCAAACATCATGATTTGTTTGAATGGGTGAGCCACTTTTTTGTTGTGTCATATTTTTCTCTATTTTCAGATCGTTTTAACTTCAAGTAATAATGGTTACTCCTTAAAACCTAATATTCTGTTACAATGATTTACAGTATTTTACTTATGTGAAGGGCCATTGAATGACAGAGAGGAACAAGCCTTACGTGATCAATGGGCGTCATGAATTATTGAGCATCACTATGGTGCATAGCAAGAGGAGTGCCCTATTGTGCTAATGTTTCTCTTGTCTGGGATTTCTGTCCAGCGGGTATTCTGCTAATGCCAGCATTTTCCTGCCATAGCATAGTAAATCTGATGCACACAGACAGTGTAAACAGCAGAGTGAAAGAGAGAGGCAGGAACAGATTAGATAACACTCCCTTCTGATGGCTTCGGCTTCTGCTCTTAATAATTCCCTCACCATCTCTTCGCTGCAACAAACGCAAGAACAAGCTAGGAATCTAACGCTTCTGCGATTGACCCATACGAGCCACACCTCCACCCTTTTCTTCCAGCTATTCTCCTTGATGCTCCTCCCCCTCAATCTACCTCCCTCCTTTCCTCTGTAAAGCACTTGCTCCTTCTCCTCTTCTCGGCTTCGGATGCCCTCCTTACTTACAGTATGGACTCAGGAGGGGAAGGAGAAGAGGGTTGGATGGAGGACCAGTGGGAAAAATGGTAAGACACTAGACAAATTTTCTGTGCGTGTACTGGCATGCAACAACATGGATGTGAGACCTTGTGTTTGTGTGCCACTCTTAACATGCTTTTTTTCCTATTTGCCGACTTTGCTCTGGGCAGGCTTGCCCTTGAATGGACGTTCATGCATATGCCTTTGTGTTCCTAGGAAGAGATGTAGAGCCTGCAGACCAAAAATAGCATGACAAGGGATTGCACATTATAGCACATAACAACCTAATGTGGATAATGTTATGACAGTAGCATAAGGGCGGGAAAAGCACTGTGTGAATAGGCCTGTGTTGGGCTTGTTTTCATTCATCAAACGATGACTTATGTTGATGTGTAGTATTTGACAGGACTGTCCTGCGCTGGGTCCTAAGTGTGTCCTTGAAAGGGCAAAGCTGATGAATTGCAAGCAGCTTGCACCACTGTAGTCTCTTAGTTGAAGTATAAAGGGGTGAAACATTGGGGACTGGTGCAGGTACACATGCATATGATTCAACAACTACGGTAAATGCCAGGTTCAGGTTATTTAGTATGATGCTCGACATACATAAGGGAATTGTGGTGTTGTTGGTCATTTTGTTAGGTGCATAACACAATCTAAGAGAACAGCATGAATACGATGTACTTTTTGAACATTTATAGTCATCTAAATTAGCATCTGGTGTCAGATGTTACGAAAGTAATTTCAAAGTGTCCCTTTGCCTCACAAACTCAGTGCTTGCAAGCCAGTGCAATATAAACCGTTACAGTAAAATTCTACTTTTACTTCAGGAAACTTTACATGCTTCAGTGGTACCTCAAAGTTTTCGATCAATGATGCTGGCAGGATTTCCAAGGTAACTTTTTCTTCGGAATCATTTTGCAATGTCCCACCACCAGAATTTAAAGTGATGCTCTCATAAAACTGAAATTTATTTTGTACGGGAACATACAGTGCTGCTCGAAAGTTTGTGAACCCCACAGCGATGGTCAGATTTTTTGTAAAAAAAACTAAAATAACCTTATTAAATGTTAAGTTATACCCAAATCCACAATACTGACATTCCAAATAATGGACTGAAACAAAAGAAATAGTTATATTGTCATTCTTTATTTAACAAAAGTGGTTGATTTAAGAAAAACTCAGATATCATGTGTGCAAAAGTATGTGAACCCCTTCAGTTAATAGGATATTGCGCCTCCTTTTGCAGAGATTACCTCAACGAAACGGTTTCTGTAGTGACTAATCAGCCTCTCACATCTACTTTGGGGGATTTTTGCCCATTCTTCCTTGCAGAACGCAGTCAGTTGAGAGAGGTTTGATGGGCGTCTGGCATGAACTGCTCGCTTCAGGTCCCGCCACAGCATTTCAATGGGATTTAGGTCAGGACTTTGACTGGGCCAGTCCAGAACACGAATCTTCTTCTTTTTCAGCCATTCCTTGGTTGTATTGCTGGAATGCTTTGGATCATTATCATGTTGCATGATCCACCTTCTGCCAAGCTTTAACTTCAAAACAGATGGCGTCAGGTTATGTTCTAGGATTTGACAATATTCCTCAGAATTCATGATTCCCTGGACTATGTGGATTTGTCCAGGTCCTGAGGATGAAAAGCAAGCCCAGATCTTGACATTCCCACCTCCATGCTTCACTGTTGGGAGAAGGTTCTTTTGGTGGTATGCAGTGTTGACTTTTCGCCAGACATGGCGGTTTTGGTTGTGACCAAACAGTTCAATTTTGCACCTACATCAGTTGATGAAAACTCTTTTTAATTTAGTCTCGACAACACAACTGTTAAAAAAACAAAAAAAAACTACTGAATTGATTGATTAGGAAATCAGGTTGAAATAATAGAAAATTCCAAAATGTTGAGGGTGTTCACAAACTTTTGAGCAGCACTGTATCTTCAATATATCACATTATACAACAGAGCAAACAGATGAATGACTTCCTTAGTATGAACCATGAAGGGGCACAATAATTTAAGCACCTGATTATATATTTTCATTTTTACATTAACTCATCACACAGAATGCCATGACATCCACACGTGATTAACAAACAGTACATGCAGGTGGACTTAAGCCTGTCGCAATATGCAATAATTCCATTTATCGCACGGTAAATAAAAATGAAGGCGATAATTTTTCCGCTGCGATTTATCACCTCGCGTGCACCTGCGTGCGCGCGTGCGGCTGACGTGCTGTTAAAAGTTCGGCTTCCTTGTTACCAACTACGCAAAATGCATTTTAGTTCTGTTTTTAGTTTAGTGCAGTTTAAGTTTAGTGCAGGTGGACAAAAAAAAAAAAGAAAAGGTGACGCTTACCATTGAAATGAAGACGTTAATGATAGCAAAATAGAAGTGTGCATCCATGAACTGGGTCGTAGAATGCCGATCTCGGCCGGTGTGGCGGTCCCCCTCCGTTCGCCAGTCTTTATAAATTAAGGTGACAGTTCTTATTGTGGTAACATCGCCTAAGAATTCGCCAGCTTCGTCAGGTTTCAAATCATTTATTCCATCAACTCGCCGAGTGTCCACTGCTGTTGACGCCAGGATCGAAACAGAAAGTGAAATAGCGCTCTCCTGCTCACCGTCAGCCCCGCGGTGCGTTCAGGTACACTAAAAAAAAGTCCGCCACATTAGAAGCCGATTCGTTACATAATTACAGGTACTGTACTGTATTATTGTTATTATTGCTATTATTATATTATTGTTATTCTGATTTTAATTCATATTTTATTTGTTTTGCTCTTTGTAATTGCTATTTGCAATTGTAACAGCAGTATTTATTTAGGATGTAGTGTGGGTTTTTGGGCTGTGGAACGAATTATTGGAATTATAATGTATTCTTATGGGAAAATCCTGCTTGACATACGACCATTTCGACTTACAAACAAGCTCCCGGAGCGAATTAACTCCGTATGTAGAGGTACTACTGTATTACACATGGAACGCCATAGCAGAAGCTATGAGGGGAAACGTTTTCATTTGCCGAGATGCTTAAATTATTAAGTGGAATTTTATTTTTCTTAAAAAACACATTTTATTTCTTCTATGTTTCTGTGCAGTATTAATATTGTTGTCTTTTCCTAAAAAGTATTTTTGAATTTAAGAGTAAACATTTATTGCATTTAAATGGGTGTACATGATCTATTAATATATACTGTATTCTCACAGTGTTATTGTAATTTTTATTTTTTTTTAATTGGGGGGGGGTGCAATAATATCGCATATCGCAATAATTTATGAAATAAATTATCGCACACTAAAATTTGTTATCGCGACAGGCCTAGGTGGACTCAAATAAATTGCATTTGTACATAACTGAAAAGTTTAGCCCTGTCCATTAACACAAGGCTGAAGGGGAACAAACACTACAAGTTGCCCATGTTATCCCTGCTCTCAGAATAATCTTGACATTTATCTGAAATGCTGAGACATCACTCCCACAATGCTATTACTCCTTGTTGCCAGTGGAGCACACTGTACTACACTCAGTGGTGGGTTGACTTGAGCACCTGTCATGACAAAATTCAAAATTATTTCCAAACATAAACTTTTTGGAGGGGGTTAGTGTTTTTAGACAAATACTGTATACTGTATTACCATGGATAATCATGAATATACACTGGCATGTACTCTCTAAGACAATGACCTCGACCAGATTTAAATGAAGTATTAATTAATAGTGCTGTCATGGGAGAATAAGTGGACATTGTAGAAATAGGTCCAAAATTACTGAACAGCTAATTAAATATTAAAGTCCACCCTAGAGAGACTTTTCTCTTTAAAATGCATAATAGTAGTTCTGGATCTTGGCAGTTCACTTACAAATATCATAATCTTTTTTATTTTTTTTTTAAAGGGGGCTGGTAAAGTTAAACGTTGTTAGTTACTCCATTTAGATGTTTAAAAGAAAGGAAAAATTCAATGTTTTTAGGCCTATACCATTTTGTTCCATATATAATTATGATAAAGAACCTAATCTGAAAAGACATTGAATAGTAACATGGGCATGCATTATCAGGATCTAATCAACATTTGCTAAAAGAGAGTAAAAGACCTACACTATAAATTTTTTTATCATTTTCTATTATTGTCAGAATCAATATACAGTAGAACCACAGACAGCAATTATTTTATCCACTTTAATACCAAAACTGTGTCGGATTAATCTTCATATTCAATTTCAAATCTGTGTCCGTAGTGACCTGTTCATAAAACCCACTTTAATGTTGGTACTGGGCCGGTGTTCTGTCAGATTTTGCACCACATCAGAGATTGGAACTTGGCGGTTCTACGCATACACGTAACATTACAACGAGCCACGAATGCATATTCCAAAGCAAACACCAAAAACTTTCTATAAAGAAAGGAATATGTACTTATGTTTGGTCATGGGGGCACAGGAAGGAAAGTTCTAATCACACACATTGTACCTTGTGGCTGTGTTCAACTCGACTGCACACCGCTCTCTCACTGTTAACGTCTTCCCTATGCCGTTAAACATTTATTTACGCCACATATACAAACATATAGTTTCTTCTTCATGATCTGATCTTCCTCCTGTTGGGGCTTGCCTAGCCGTAGAACAGTCTACCTGCCCAGGTAGAGCACAAGCTGTAAAGAAGCCTAGCTATTGGTGCCTGAATTGCAGCTGTTTTTACCTCTCTCTAACAGATTGCAAAAATACTTCTCATGCCTGTCCATGAAATTACAAAACCTGGTTTACAACACTTCTTTGCTTGGCGAGAGCTTTACCCTGATCTAGATTTAGGTAGCATATGAAAAAAGGCCTTTACTCCGAACCCTTATGGTTATGGTTATGGTGTTATACTTATATCGCGCTTTTCCACCTTTCAAGGCGCTCAAATCAAATGTTCCTCCGCATTGAGAGGAGCCAGATGAGGTGGCTCGGGCATCTGTGTAAGATGCCTTCCGGACACCTCCCTGGTGAGCTGGTAAAATTCTTCCTGAATCTGAGATTTGCCCTCCAAACGAACACTCCTCTTCTGAAGACCCTAAATAGACCTACCTGTGTTTTGTGGGCTTGTAGTTCGACCTGTAGTGTAGACTTTAGGTAGTCATGTTGAGGGGAGTGCTCTGGAAGCACAGTGGTACCTCGACATATGATTGCTTCGACACAAGATCTTTTCGACATCCGATGTAAAATTTGACTCGCCATTTGTTTCTACATCCGACGACATGCTCGAAATACGACGGTTTTTGACAGTGCTGTAGTTTCTTTGTTTTGCCGGAAGACAGATGCACGGCTGATTTTCAAGTGATAGAAATCAACACTGGATCCAAAAAGGTTAGTGCAGGTGGAGAAAAAAAAGGTGATGCTTACCATTCAAATGAAGATTTGAATAATAGCAAATAATAAGCATTGTGTTTGCATCCATGAACTGGGTCAACAATAGGGCTGTAGAATATCGATGTCGGCCAGCGGTCCTCATCCGTTCGCCAGTCTTTATAAGTTAAGGTAACAATTCTTACAGTGGTAACATCAAATAAATCACCAGCTTCGTCAGGTTTCCAATCATTTATTCCATCAACTTGTGCAACAGCAGCGGACACCAGCATCAAAACAGAAAGTAAACTCTTGCTCACCGGCACGTCAGCCCAGCGGTGCGTTCAGGTACGGCAAAAAAAGTCTGCCACATTAGAACACGATTTGTTACATTATTACAGGTATTATTATTATTATTGTTATGATTATTATTATATTATTAATATGATTTTTGTTCATGTTTTTTTTGTTTTGTTTTGCTCTTTGTAATTGCTATTTACAATAGTAACAACAGTATTTATTAAGGATTTAGTGTAGGTTTTTGGGCTGTGGAATGGATTATTGGAATTATAATGTATTATAATGGGCAAATCCTGCTCGACATATGACCATTTCAACTTACAAATAAGGTCCTGGAACGAATTAACTTCATATGTAGAGATACCACTGCATCTGTTAACCCCTGATACGAGCGGTTCCGTCTCTATGCGACCGATATTGTACAGAATTTGGTCCGCATTGCCAACTTTGAGTTGGATTTATTTTCAGTGAGGGTTGGACTTGGCCAAGGCTGCCATTTGTCACTAATTCTGTTGATAACTTTCATGGACAGAATATCCAGGCACAGCTGATGGGTCCGGTTTGGTGGCCTCAGTTTTGCATCACTGTTTTTGCAGATGATGTGATTCTGTTGCCTTCATCACAGCCACGATCTCTCACTGGAGTGGTTCGCAGCGGTGTGTGAAGCAGTTCAGTTGACAACCATCACCAGACCCCCTTGTTGGTCCTTCATGGTAAAGAAGGAAATCAGCCAAAAGGCAAATCTGTCTATTTACCGGTTGATCTATGTTCCTACCCTCAACTATGGTAATGAGCTCTGGGTCATTACCAAAGAACAAGATCCTGGATACAAGCAGCTTAAACGAGATGATAGGGTGGGATATTTGATCATCCTGGAGGGGCTCAGAGTAGAGCCGCTGCTCCTCCCCATTGATAGAAGCCAGATGATGTAGCTCAGGTATTTGATCAGGAGGTCCCTGGTTCAGTTGACAACCAGCACCAGGCCCCCTTGTGGGTCCTTCAGGGTAAAGAAGGAGATCAGCCGAAAGGCAAATCTGTCTATCTACTGGTTGATCTATGTTCCTACCCTCAACTATGATAATGAGCTGTGGGTCATGACCAAAGAACAAGATCCTGGATACAAACGAGATGATAGGGTGGGTTACTTGGTCATCTGGGAGGGGCTCGGAGTAGAGCCGCTGCTCTTCCCCACTGAGAGAAGCCAGATGAGGTAGCTCAGGTATTTGATCAGGAGGTCTCCTGGGCGCCTCCCAGATGAGGTTTTCCTGGAATATACCACAAGGAGGAGGCCCTGAAGTTGACCCAGGACACATTGTGGAGACTATGGCTGGCCTGGGAATGACTCGGGTCCTCCTAAAGGAGCCAGATAAAGTTGCTGGGGAGAGGGAAGTCTGGGTTTCCCTGCTGACACTACTTCCCTCGTGACTTGACCTTGGATAAAATCTAGGAAGATTGGTGGAGGAAGACCGACCTGCACATGAGCTTGATACAACATTCTTCTGCTGGTGTTTTGAATTACATACTCATGTGCAGACTGTGTGCAAAACTGAAGCTTTTCACATTTTTTGTAAGTTTGTGGTTTTAATGCACTGAAAATCTTAATCAGGAAAGTTACAACAAGGAACTGCTTGAGATACAGCGTGTCAATTTGAGTGTTATGGCTAAATCAAATTGGTTGCTTTCATGTTTCATGTTAAGTTGCCATAATAAAACTTTTATTTGATATTCAAATTTTTTGGGTAGTACTGTATATGTTCTCTGATCTATTGTATTTCACTTTGTCTTAAATCTTTCCCTTTGAACAGGTTGACCCACGACATTAGCTTGGGTGAGTTTGAAGATGATGACCTGTCAGAGATCACAGAGATCACAGATGAGCGGGGGATGAGCCTCAACTGCAATGGCCCAGATATAAAGGTAAGACCAGAGGATCAGGAATTAAATGTTGTTTTTTTTCTGTAAATATTTATTAGCTGTACATTTTGTAGTCCAGTGTATTTTCCTCTAGGGATGCTGTATTCCATTTCAATGAAGTTTATACTGTAAATTTTAGAGACAAAGCTGGGCATGACTAAAATCACTTTCATGCTTCCGCTACGACATCCAATCCAGCATTTTCAATTTGTAGCTTTTCTGTAGGATATAAATGCATGACCAAAACATTCGTTTGCTTTCAAATGTAGTATGAGGCTGTGTGAAAGACAAAAGCGGAAAGCCAAGAAAAGAATGTGGAGTTTAACACCTGACTAAAGACTTTATAATGTATTGACAGGACACGGGATGCAGGGCCGATAAATAGAGGGCTTGCATTTTTGGTCAGGCTGTCAAAGCTGACCGAGTGGAATCACAGACAAAGAGCTTTTTTTGTTGAAAATTCTTTTGAATAAATGCTTAAATCCCTGAAATCTTTTTAGATATGGACGTAAAACGGACTTGATTTTTGTTTAAAATTTAAAAAAAAAAAAAAAAAAAAAGTGCAGTTCGCATTTATTTTCTGTAAATATGTCGAAATACAATGCTAGTCTCATAGTAGATGTAGCTAGTGGCCGCCTTACGTAAACAGACCTTTTACGGTGAAAATTCTTGTAAATAAATGCTTAAATCCCTGAACTCTTTATAGGTATGGAGGTAAAACAGTCTCGATTTTTGTTTAGAAGCAAAAAAAAAAAACATGCAGTTAGCATTTATTGTACGTAACTATGCCGAAGAATGATACTAGTCTCTTAGCTCTTTGTTGTGATAATGGGGCTGCCACAATGGCTTTTTCCGTTGAAAATTTTTGTGAATAAATGCGTACATCCCTGAATTCTTTATAAGATATGGACACTCGATTCTTTGTTAAAAAAAAAAAAAAAAAACGTGTAGGTACCATTTATTTTACGTAAATATTGCAAACTGTGAGGCTAGTCTGTAAGGAAATTAGCAGCCGCCATATGTAAACAAAGAGCTTTTTCTGTTGAAAATTCTCGTGAATAAATGCCTAAATCCCTGAATTCTTTATAGACATGGACGTAAAACAGTCTCGGCTCTTGGTTAAAAGCAAAACAACTGGGCAATTTGCATTTACTTTGTGTAAATATGTTGAAGAATGATGCTAGTCCGTAGCAGTTAATTTCTCCCATTGATTTTTTTTCACGTTTCAAAATGCATGCATGGTACGAAAAATATAATCATTGGCTTGAATCCTCAAACAAATCCCTCCCGAGACAATCCTTCCTGTTTGTATGCAGTACAGCTTTCGTACTTTTTCAATCCTGAATCAGTCATTGGATGACTGCATGTGTTGACTCTGCGACCGACTGCGAATAACTAAGGCGGACTGTAGGATGGCGTTGCGCAGTGAAGGTGGAATCTGACCCGTTAATCATTATGAAGTCTATGACCTGACATTGTTGTTCTCCCATCTTATAGTGTTGAAAGCAGTTTTTCTTACGATTAAAATATTCTGTATGTTACACAAGATGATAAAGATGAGGAATATTGGAATGAAAAATAACATTTGGGCAAATTTCTCTTTTCAGTCATTTTGATGATTTGTTTCTAAATCCATGAAATATGTTTGATGATAAATGCTATATGTGCAAAGGCTGAGAGCAATATATTGCTGAATTAAAAAAATACAGTACACAGGGTGCCAGGTGACGTCACCTAGCCCTCTGCTTTCTGCCCCGCCCCTCCTGCTAAATACAGGCTGAGCTCCTTCACTGGTCATTCAACAGAACTGCAACTTCCTAATGCACTTTGCGATCAAGTCCATCATCTCTTGTGTGTTTGTTTTGTTTTTTTCTGTTATTTTGGCTTTGTGTAATACTGCACAAAGCATAGCCGGCCAATATTGATCGGTAACATGGCACCGTTGACAAGCAGTGGGTCATGCAGCACTGGCCCATAGTAGGTGCATTCCTGTCAGCTACAAGCTTCAGCTACGTGCTGACTGATGAGCAGCTTTTAATTCTCTGCAAATTCCACCAACAACTTCCTGTAAAAGTGAAATGACAGATAAACATACTGTAGCATCTCTGGAGACAAGGGGTGGTCTGTATTGACCTATTCATTGCTAAAATAAATAATTATTCTTGCTAAAGAAAAAAATCCAATTTGCATTTCTCTCACCCATCAGCCTTTCTCCCGTAGATATTTGATGCTGTTACAATTGTCTTACCCCCTTCCACTGGCCCTACCTAGCAACTCACTCAACCAATCACCTTTCTCCGACATCATGATCATGTAAAATCCACATACTGCACACAATTGCAGGTTTGCTACAACCCATTGTTGCAAAGTATTCCCTCCTCCTGTTTATTTTTCAAACTATTTCATCATGATTACATAACATTTATAGTAGCACCTCTGCCATTGTATTATGAACATTGGTGTGATTGTTTAACAAGTTCTGACTCTGCAAGGCTCTGATACTGGATGAGGACTGAATTAGCAAATATCTGAATGTGATTGGAACAATGAGTCGGAGGGTTGGGGAATGTGCACCTGAAGACGGTATGAAAACAACGAGTGGGTTTGTGTTTTAACAGCTTAGTGTGATCATAAAGACATTAAATATGAAACATTGATAGTTGATAATTATCATATTATAGCATGAATGCCAGTGCCAGTTTTTACAGGGCTAAAACAGAATCCCTCATGGCAGACTTAATTTACTTCATCGAGTGACAATAAGCTTTAAGTTACATGGCCTTGATGGTGTTTTAATGGATTAAGTCCCATTTCATTGTGTTCCTTAAATTTAAAACAACTGTGTTTTTAACAATACAATACAGTGCCCATCTCAATAGGAGAAATTGATCTGTTTGCCATGTCTCACTTACTTTTAACTTACAAATAACTTCCTTGCACTACCAATTAGGCGCCAAATGCCGAATGTATAAGTGACATCTTGTACAAGTGTGCTATGAACTACGCACTGCATCATGCCCAATTTAATCATTGACATTTAGAGGTTTATGTTTATTTCCTTAGCTTGGAGCAAGTATTAGCTACTGTGATACTTTGAAGCACTCTGTGTTGTTCAAAATACTGGAATGGAAAATAGATGATGAATATATATATATATATATATATATATATATATATATATATATATATATATATATATATATATATATATATATATATATATATATTTTTTTTTTTTTTTTTTTTTTTTTTAATTATATCTTGTTTGAGCTAAAAACTACAAACCCAGAGAGGTATGAGAAAAAGTGAGAGGTGAATGTATTATTCTGTCAGATCTCTTCGACTCTGTTCTCTCAGAATCCTTTTATGTCATCTCCCTAGTCAACAATACTGTTCATCTCTTTATTTGTAACCCAGGCAACGGATGGGTCGAAATATTTTCTTCCCCTGAGACATTTGTCCAAACAGATTAGAGTTTGATATTTTTGGGTCTCTGTGCTTTGTCATGCTATCATATATGAGAAAGCCTATCCCAAACATAAACAATGAGGACTTTTTGATCCAATATTTTTTATGCGACAAATCTATTTACCTACATCAATTTTCTCGAAAAAGTACATGACCAAATTGTTTCAATTGTAGATGGAAGAAAGCTTTAGATATGATCTGGATGAACAGGGTGTTCCAGAGTACATTGCTTTTCAGATAACATTTTCCTAATACAATCGTGTGATTGAGAATCAGGGGTGATCTGGTGTTTTTTTAGTTGCTTGGATTTGTCAATTTTCAGAATTTTAATTGTAACAATAACAGAAGTAAGGACCACTGAATCTATCATCAGGGAAGACACATGTTCTGCACCTTCTAGTCTTATTTCAGTTATGAGTGAAGAAAGCCCAGCCCTGCTTAATAATGCATAAATGGGTTGATACAGTTTCAGGGGAGTGGAAGGGGTTGTGTCCCTGAGCTCAGATCTTTTATACACTATATTCACACTAACCCACGATGGTGACCTCATCACTGAGCTCACCTTCCCAGTTCAGGACTCATCTTGTCTGTGTCAGTAAGAGACTATGCATACTGTTTATGTATGTATGTACTGTATACGTTTGTTCATGTGTTTTCATGTACCCACGTGTGCATTCATTCAATAATGTGTGTGTGTGGGGTGGGGTGGGGGTCTCTTTACACTATGCTGTCACATTTCTTTGCATTACTTATGAAGTAGGATATTTTTTCTATTTAAATAGTTTCTTATTAATTAAGCTTGCAGACTGTCAAAACAGATAAAAGAGAAGCCTCCCTGGTAGAAGGACAGACGAGAGTGTGATATGACGATGCGGGTCTTCAGAGATATAAGCTACAACGTGTATTAGGGAATGTGAGAAAGAATTCATGTTTAGGAATCCATGCTTTGATCAGCAGTCACCTAACCCTTGTTGCAGATGAAATAGCCAATTAGTTTGGTATTGAAAACGCACAGCATATTAACTGGAAACTCTATGCCCTTATAGTGGGCAACAGATTATATAAAAAGATTATTTACGGTAAAACAGAAAGATATTGGAAGATATATATATTATACACAATTTGCACGTTGAATCTGCTCACCCAAACTATAAATTTAAGCCTGACCAGGCCAAGTAAGTGAACGCTTCCTGTTCTTAATGGTCTCAGAATGTAACTAGTAAAATCAAATCACGAACAAAACAAAGGCTGGATGGAAGCGTCAAGGAGATTAATAGGAATGAAACAGCAGCCTCCATGTGAGGGAGGGCGTGTAAAGAGATGCTTCAGCAAAACAGATATCAGAGCTATTTCCATGGCAACCTAGTTTTACTCCCCACTCACACGTCTTTGAGCTGAAAATAAACCAAGTGGTGGTTTGCACTACCTCCATGGAAACTGCTCACATCATGCTATCTGCTCGTAGACAGAAAGGACCCGGTCTCATCAAGGCAAAGGCAAACAGAAAAGTGCTTTGTGTACAAAATCATACTATTATTTGATGGTGTAATCGATAGAATAGGTAGAATATTGTTACTTATGAAAGATGTGCTGATTTAATCTTTGTTCTGGAAACATCAGCAAGATATTACCGCAATAAATATGCTAATAAAAATCTTTTTAAGACAGTTTTGAGTCATCAGGTTGCAATCTAGGCTGATTGGGAGTGTTCCCCTGCTTTAGCTTCTTTGATTGGCTGAAAGATGAACATCACAGTATTGCAGCGTCGTCAGGGCGCCAGTAGTGTGTACTCCTCATCCATCTCCATGTCGTCACTTGTCTCCTAGCAACAGAGCAGCGCTCTTTTAAAGGGGCCAGCTATAAACTGAGGCCATAAACCACAAGAGGATGAGCAGAAGGTTGCATTAGTAGATATTGATCTTTGCTTTGTAGTCAAAGGGAGCCTTTTAAGAATTCAAACTACTGTAGTTGCTGAATGTACTATGACACGAGAAGCAATATTGAAGTTCTCATAGGTATTATATTAGAAAAAACCCTGGTGCGTATAGAACATACTACTTAAGATGACACCATATATATGATGTTGGTAGTTAGACCATTCGTATCACATGTAAAAATACACTTTAAACTTATGAATATATACGCTTTATCTTCAAAGGCAACTCACTTTAATTTCAATTAATATTTTACTGCAGAAATGCAGCTTGACATCGAATCTCTGGATTACTTCGGACATATTTGTATCTTCTGCTTTTACAGACGAAAATCAAATCGAATCGGGTTTTCATCTTTAATAAATAGTATGTTGTATGATGAAACATCATTACATAATCTGCTATGGAAAGTTGATCACATTTGTTGCGTTATGTTGAATTGCAAATCATAACGAAATATACTGTATTTTTAAAATGTTGCTTCTGAAATTCTGTGAGTTTGTTGCGGTTATAATAAATGTAAGCAAATATATAGCATGAGAAAACATACACACTGGTTTTGACCATGTCAAAAGCATATTTTTCATATCAGATGTAATCCATGAAACAGATTAAGATAGTGTTTCAAACATTTTGCGCTTGATATATATGACAGATTGATTATTATAGTGTAGGCCGACTTGTTGCGATGAATGGCAAGTTAAAATACTACATATGGTACATAGCTTTTGAAATGCTAGCTATTGTAACAAAATAATGGGTCATGGAAACGCAAGCAATTACTGGTAAATATTAAAATCCGGCTGTTTTCTGAAATTTCCAGGTTCGCGGTGAATCAGTAACAGGCACACTTTTGCAAAATAGACAATGTTTATTGATTAGAAAATGCAGAATAAATTAGATTTATTGATTACAATCCCACAAGAGCAAGCAACAAGTATAAAAAACAATGGTAACGGGAACGCAGGGATTCTGGGATTGACAAACTCAAATCTAGCGTCATCGTTACCCTTGTTATGCTTGTTTTTGATACTTGTTTGCTTGCTTTTGTGGGATTGTGATCAATAAATCTCATTTATTCTGCATTTTCCAATCAATAAACATTGTCTATTTTGCAAAAGTGTGCCTGTTACTGATTCACCGCGAACCCGAGAATTTCGGAAAACACCGGCTCACGCCTTTTTTTTTTTTTTTTTTTTTTTCAAATCAAAAATTAAAGCGAAAGAGTGGTCATCAGATTTTGTTGCCACCTAGTGACAGTGTTGTTTACCGTCACTTGCGAATATAAATTGGTTCTAGGTGGCATTGCTGTTGGGTTTGCTATGCCACTTTCTCCAAAGAAAATTGTGATGATTTTGAACATAATTTTTTTTTTCCCTGAGGGCATGCTCTGTTACTCATTGGTGTGTGTATGGGACATTTGCACCCACTTGTGGCGTCACCGTGTAAGGGTCCTTGAGGAGATTCACCATCTGTCAGTCAGCGTGCACAATCACAGAGAGAATCTGTCAGTCCTGACATAGAACCACAAACTAGTGATAGGTAATGATTTAAAATAACTTTGATGTGGAAGATGATCCTGTTCCCAATCTGAGGTTTGAAACACTGTAATATACTTCAAATATCGTTGGTTAACTTTCATTTTACTTGGGTCTAAATTAAATTCAGCATTACACCTGCTGAATCAAACTGTGCTCTGTGTTAAATTAGTCTCTTTTCTGCCCAACTTTACATTTATTACTATAAATTGTCATTACTGAAAAATAAAACTGTTCTTCTAAATGCTGTACTTTACTGTAACATTGAGTGACTGATACACCCATTACTGCTTAAAAGCTAATGTCTTAATAATGTTGCTAACTGGTTATTCAGCCGGGATTTTTAGGTCAAGTCAGACTGTCAGCATGTGCCATCTGTGTTTGTTGAAGAAAATAGAGCAAAGCTGTTCAGATAAACATTGTGTAGTGCAGTAGACCAAGGGGGTCCAATCCCTCACCAGAGAATATCCTCAGATGTCTTTGCTAAGCAGCTCAGTGTTGCCAGTGAGAGTGCTGCTAGCCCAAGCCAGTGCATTTTCTAATTGGCCAGTTCAGTCTCCTCATTTCATTTATGTACACTCCCTCTTTCCTTTACCCACTCTGTGAGTTTTCTTTTCTCTGGTACAAATGACAGCATTTGTCTTCCAATAACTGCAGGGCCACATGAGACGAGGGACCAATAGCAGGGCGGGGAGGGCAGAGCTCGGTGCTGTTGGACAGCTCCAGGCAGAGATGCTGCATTTGGATCTCATTGATGGTGCTGACGGTTTCTGCAGTGATATAGAGTCCTCTAAGACTTCCATTGCACCTCCAACAGTTTCCAAGGACCCTCCGTTACCTGTTACCATGGATACCTACAGACCCAAGAGGCCGACAACCCTTAACCTATTTCCAATTGTGCCCCGCACGCAGGTAAAGTATTTTCTTATTGGCATACTTTATCGTATACTGTAAACACAGTTGAGTAAGAAATTCATTATGGTTTTGTGAGAGATTTTTTTTCTAGGAGTACAGATGTATCCTTTGGAGTAAAACGTATTGGACAAAGGAGGTCAGATACTCTGCCTGTATTTGCATTTGCTCTGAGAGGATCTGTTCTCTCAGCTGGACAACAATATCTATTGTCAAGCCTTTTCCACCATTGGGGCTTGTATCATTTCAATTGTTGTATGTACCGGTAAATGTAAAAACCAGCTGTGGCCTTGTTATGTGCTCACTGTGAATACAATATATGATGTTGTTCAGGGTGAACCTCACAAGTAAACAATAGCTTATGTAAGCATGTGAGTATAAGTATGAAGTGACAGCCTGTCCACTGCCATTGCATTTATCCATGGAATAGGCATCCGCAAAGACAAGGAGAACAAACTTGAATTAAGTCGTTTGTAGATGGTGATGGATGTGTACAGAGGCAAGTTTTAGTGATGGTGTGAGGTTTTGTTAAATGACTTTGTTACCTATTTTTAGTACAGTGTTGTCAGTATTTAGAGTGGGGTCTTTTTGTGGATGTCCATTCAAGTAATGTTTCTGGCATCTGGTTAATGTATAGACCCTACTCACATGATGTCACAACCACGCCTCCGCGCCATGTTGTCCGTCTACTCGTCATGTTAACGCATTACCGCTTCGTAAATTCCTCCTATTATGGCGTGTTTTTCTGCTCGTTAACATTAATAATCATAATGGTGAAGGCGTGTGTGGCGGTTGGTTGCAGTAACAGAGAAGATAGACGGAGAGACTTGAAGTTCTACCATATTCCGAGAGACCCGGAGAGGAGAGCGAGATGGACTGCTGCAATTCGACGAAAAAACTGGGCTCCAAACGATTACCACAGATTATGTAGTAGTCATTTTATATCTGGTAAGATGCATTTAATATATATTTAGAGGGTTTTGGGCTGACAACCACAATTAAGATCATTGCGGGGCTAATCGCCGACAACATACAGTTTCAAATTCAAGATGCTTATTCATTCCATCATCATTACATTTTGAATAATATTTAGCTGGTACCAAGTGAAAGAAGCTGGCCTCGTCTACGGATCATCAGTTAAACAGGTGTGTCCAAACCTTTTGCAAAGGGGGCCAGATTTGGTGTGGTAAAAATGCAGGGGGCTACTTTGGCTGATTCACATAGAGCAGACATGTCCAAAGTCCGGCCCGGGGGCCAAATGCGGCCCGTGAACAAATTTCATCCGGCCCCCAGCATCTGTCATAAAATCAATAACGTCTGGCCCACACGCAGACTTAATAAATTGGTCAGCAGTACTGCTACCAGCATATGAAGTATCTTACACATTAAATGCTGCTCCTCATTTACCCACAAAAAGGCAGCAGCACTCTAAAAAACATTACCCCGTGTGGCCTTTACTCACAATTTTCTAAAATGGCGACAATCAACAAAAAAAAAAGAATGTTGACTGCGACAGCCGACGCGTCAACGATAGGTGGAAATTGGACTGTTTCCTCATTAAAATACGCAACAACTGTCTGCCTCATTTGCAAAAAGACAGTTGCTGTTTTAAAGAGTTCAATGTGAGGCGATATTACCAAACAAGATACGCTGACATGTACGACAAGATTACAGGGAAGATCTGTAGCGAGAAATTGAAGCAACTTGAAGCTAGTTTAATTTCACAGCAGCAGTATTTCGCAAGAGCCCGAGAGTCGAAAGTTAGATGCGAGATTGTTGAAATTATTAATTAAAAAAATAATAAAGCAAATGTGACACACAAAATGGATTGCTAAAATTAGCTTAAATATATTGTTCGACATAAAGGACGTCAGCCAAGGTCGGCCCTCCAAATTTTTACCACACCAAATCTGGCCCCCTTTGCAAAAAGTTTGGACACCCCTGACATAGAGCAATATATTTAAACAAATTTTAGCAAGCCCTTCTGTGTGTCACATGTACTTTTTTTTTTTTTTTCATTAATTCATAATTTCAACAATCTCGCCTTTGTGGCGTTCTCTTTCAACACTCGGGCTCTTGCGAAATACTGCTGCTGTGAAATTAAACTAGCTTCTAGTTGCTATAATTTCTCGCTGCGAATCTTCCCTGTAATGTTGTACATGTCAGCGTGTCTTGTTCGGTAATATTATCGCGTCACATCGAACTCTTTAAAAACAGCGACTGTCTCTTTGCAAATGAGGCAGACACAGTTGTTGCGTGTTTTATTGAAGAAATAGTCCAATATCCACCTATCCTTGAAGTGTCGGCCATCGCAGTCAACTTTTTTTTAATTGATTGTCGCCATTTTAGAAAATTGGAAGTAAAGGGTCACACGTGGTAATGTTGCTTAGAGTGCTGCTCTTAAAGTTTTTCAAACTTTCGTGAGAATAGGCTGATTTTGTGTGGACAAGATAGTTGTAGATATCAGGGTAGCAGATGTCAGGCAGAGAGGGCGAAGACAGTGGGTCGAAAAATATCGATTTAGGCATCAAATATGGATCTGGCAAATGGATAGACTGAACCTTTTCCACATAACGCCTTTTATGCAACGCATCCAATGAGTTTACAGCGTCTGAAAGCACCGGGGCTTCCATCAATTGCCCTATAAACTGAACGACTAATTGAAACCATTGAGAATAGGGCTAAACAGAGACAGACAATATGGCGTCATTCTGTGACGTTGGTGAGTAGGGTCTATACTTACTCATCACTCATCACATTTTAGTGATATATCCCTTTTTTTTAAATCTTCATACCCCCTTTAGTGTATGATTGTAAATATTATAGCAGAAGCCAATTCGGTTGGCTTTCATTTGCCATTTCTTGACCTCCTGATGGATATATAAACACTTTATATTGTTAAAAATGCATTTTAGATCTTTTTTTCACTCTCCAGGAATATATCTTGATCAGGTACTCAATAAAGTGTTAGAAGTACATACCATCCATCCACCCATCCACCCATCCATCCATCCATCCATCCATCCATCCATCCATCCATCCATCCATCCATCCATCCATCCATCCATCCATCCATCCATCCATCCATCCATCCATCCATCCATCCATCCATTTTCTCCCGCTTATCCGAGGTCGGGTCACGGAGGCAGCAGCTTCAGAAGGGAAGCCCAGACTTCCCTCTTACCAGCCACTTTAGCCAGGTCTTCTTGGGGGATCCCAAGGTGTTCCCAGGCCAGCCGCGAGACAGTCTCCCCTGCGTGTCCTGGGTCGGCCCCGAGGCCTCCTCCCCGTGGGACGTGCCCGGAACACCTCACCAGGGAGGCGCCACGGAGGCATCCTAATCAGATGGCCAAGTCACCTCATCCTGCTCCTTTCGATGTGGAGGAGCAGCGGCTCTACTCCGAGCCCCTCCCAGATGACCGGGCTTCTCACCTTATCTCCTGGACACCCTAGGGGGAAAACTCATTTTGGCCGCTTGTATCCGGGACCTTGTTCTTTTGGTCATGACCCACAGCTCGTGACCATAGGTGAGGGTAGGAATGTAAATCAACTGGTAAATAGAGAGCTTCGCCTTTCAGCTCAGCTCCCTCTTCACCACGATGGACCGATGCATCACTGCAGATGCAGGACCATTCCGCCTGTCGATCTCACATTCTGTTTTTCCATCACTCATGAACAAGACCCCCAGGTACTTGAACTCCTCCACTTGGGGAAGAACCTCATCCCTGACCCAGGGAGGGCAATCCACCTTTTCCCGACAGAGGACATAGTCTCGGATTTAGAGGTGCTGATTCTCATCCCAACCGCTTCACACTTGGCTGCGAACCGCTCCATTGAGGGCTGAAGGTCATGGCCCGATGAAGCCAACAACACCACATCAGATACAATGAGCTGCGATGCAATATTGGGGCCACCAAACCGGACCCCCTCAGTGCCTCAGCTGCACCTAGTTATTCTGTCCATAAAGGGGATGAACAGAACCGGTGACATAGGACAGCCTTGGCAGAGTCCAACTCTCTCTGTTCTAATAAAAGTACAAGTTTAAGCTATTTCTAATCAGGCTGGTATTTGGGCAGTATCCACAGTCATCCTTGTCGGAACTGTTCTTGAATTTGTAATTTTATATTTGCAACTTCTGAAGCTGTGGCTGATGCGTCTTTCTCTGCTGCTTTTTTCCTCCCCTTTTTTTAGTATTCTTTTGAGACTTTGTACTGTTACATATGAGTTGGGACTAAATTTAGCATCTCATTAACTCCTCTTACCACTGTTTTGGAGACTTTACATGTAAATGAGTGGAAAATATGTGCGCAGAGTGCACAGTGTTTAATCTTTTTAATTAAATTTATCGTAAAGATGAAGTCCGTATCTTGTGCCCAGGATTATATTACAACAACAGAGCTCAAGCTTTGATATGATGTAAACTATGCCAAGTCCCTGCCTCACCATCATGCAAAGCTATTTATTTTTTATATGTCATTTTTGGCGTGCCACCATGGGAAAATTGCAGATTGACACAAAACATCAAATACTGAAGAAATAGAGCAAGATGGTGGAGGAGAATAATATTGGTTTAATCACCACTGTGTCATATTCTCTCGTGGTGGCTTGGGTGACAATTACAGAGGTACCTCGACATACAAATTTAATTCGTTCTAGGACCTGGTTTGTAAGTCGAAATGGTCGTATGTCGAGCAGGATTTTCCCATAAGAATACATTATAATTCAATTAATTCATTCAACAGCCCAAAAACCTACACTAACTCCTTCATAAATACTGCAGGTACAATTACAAATAGCAATTACACATAGCAAAAGAAATACATTATGAATACAAATTGGAATAATAATAATATAGTAATAGTGATTTAATACTTAAGGTTCTAACGTGGCAGTTGTGTTTTGCATGCTGTTCCTGAATGCACCGTGTGATTGATGAGAGCGAGAGAGGTGCGGAAGAGTGGGACGATTTTACTATCTTTTCATGGTCCTGTTGTTGTTGGCGTTGGCTATGGCTGACAGTAGGCATGTTGTGTTGCACAATTCCTGAAATAAATTATTCAAAAAACCTGCCGAAGCTGGCAACTTCCTTGCAGATGTTACAATAATAATAATTGTCACCTTAATTTGTAGACACTGGCGAATGGAAGTTGGAGGAGATGGCGGGTGGAGGTAGAGAGGAGGAGGACCGTCGAAATCGTAGACATATTCTGGCCGTATTGTTGAACCAGTTCACTCATACTTTTCTATTATTGTCATTTCAATTTCAGTTGGAAGCGTCACCTTTTTCCTTTTTTCACCACCTATAATGACCTTCTTGGGACCAATGTTGATTTCTCTAACAAGAAAATTGGCCATCCTGCGGGAAAACAATGACATTGTGGCGCTGTTGTAAATTGTCCTATTTCGAGCATTTCGTCACATGTTGAGACAAATGACGAGTCAAATTTTACTGTTGCTGAAAGATTGCCTCCAATTATATATTTCACTGTTGGGCTATTGTTTTCAGGCTCACAAGCTTTCTCCATTTTCCTTCAAATGTAATGACCTTACCTTAACCTTACCTTAACAGTTTAATTTTAGTTTTGTCAGAGCAAAAGACAGGTCTCCAAAAACTGAGACCCTGTCGTACATGTGTGATTTTGGATTTCATATAGAGTAATGGTTTCTTCCATGAAGTGTGGATCTGCAATCCATGTTTGTACAGTTGTGTTCTTTATGGGCAATGACACTCTCTTACCAACTTCAGCCAGCATTTTCACAAGGTATTTTGAGTATGTTCCCAGGTTGATATGTTAGACAAAGTAACATTGTGCTTTAGGTGTACACACTAATATGTCTGCTAGTGTTGATTTAATTAAGTTTATAGTTTCCAACAACAATCTGTGTGTGTGTATATATATATATATATATATATATATATATATATAAAAGGGCTGTCAAACGATTACAATTTTTAATCAAGTTAATTACAGCTTAAAAATTAATTAATCGTAATTAATCGCAATTAATCGCAATTCAAACCATCTATAAAATATGCCATATTTTTCTGTAAATTATTGTTGGAATGGAAAGATAAGACACAAGATGGATATGTACATTCAACATACGGTACATAAGGACTGTATTTGTTTATTATAACAATAAATCAACAAGATGGCATTAACATTATTAACATTCTGTTAAAGCGATCCATGGATAGAAAGACTTGTAGTTCTTAAAAGAAAAATGTTAGTACAATTTATAGAAATTTTATGTTAAAACCCCTCTTAATGTTTTTGTTATAATGAAATTTGTAAAATTTTCAATTAAAAAATAAACAAGTAGCCCGCCATTGTTGATTTCAATAATCACTTACACAATGCTCATGGGTGCTGAAGCCTATAAAATCAGTCGCACCCAAGCGCCAGCAGAGGGCGGCAAAACTCCATAAAACACAACAAGTGAGCATTTCACTGTACCGTCATTTAAATCTGTCTGAGCGGGGCACCTGCGTTAATTGCGTCAAATCTTTTAGCGTGATTAATTTTAAAAATTAATTAACGCCCGTTAACGCGATAATTTTGACAGCCCTAATATATATATGTATAAATGCACATTATTTGTATGTCAGGTTACAAAAACATTGCATAACTTGGGTTGACTCTACACCCACTCATCCAGGCTTGTGGGCTGTCAAAATGATGTTCACATTTGTCTTAGTTCGTGACTATTGAAGCTACTGTACATGACCATTGTTCTCCTCAGTTTCCTGTCTGTGTTTGTGCTGTCTTGAACACAATGTATTAAGAAAGCAATTGCTTCGAAAGTCTTCTTAGGATGTTGTTCACTTTCTTCAGCAGCTAAGACTTTTTATATATGCACCTTTGACTATCTAATAGGTGTGCTTTCCTTGTTTAATTACCATAATTATGTCAGATTTAAAAAAGAGTGAAAGAGAGAAATATGCTTACTGTTGACATATTGCATTCCAATTGTGCACATACGCACACACTCTTATACTACAATTACAGTGAAGTTTTTATTTCTATTACTGAAGTTGATCAAATTACATTGCAATCATTCATCTTAAACCAAACACCATTGCCCGCGCGCCCCTAAAATTGTAATGATATCAATATCCATGGTGGTGTGACAACACTTATTTGATATATTTTTATATTTTTTTCAATTAAACAAATATTGCAAACAATCACCAAACACCATGATGTAACGTAATCAGCCATGCTGTCATGCTGACAAACCTAATATCCAATGTGAAACCATTATCCCTGTCCGTGAGAAGATTACATAAAAGGCACGAAGACCAACCATTTCTGAGTACTAGTATTCTACAAAGACAGAGACACAGAGGAAACTGGGTGACTGTTTCCAGGTCAATGAATAAATAAAAATGTAAACTATAATAAAGCTCTGCTTCATTTGATAGACCTAAGTGGCTGAAACAAGCGTGGCTGAAAAAGTGTGACATGCCACAGCATTTGGGTTTTTGAATATATTATTTTATTGAGTCCCTTTAAACCCATACTTTAATGGTTGCTTTTATTTTGGTGTTTGTTGTCTCTAAGACTTTGAGTAAATGTATCCAGACAGAGAGGCCGACGTGATATCAGGCTTAATCCTGAGTCCTTATAATCTCCCATCTGGTTGCGCCACACTTGTAAATACTTTTGTTTGAGTCTGGGCTGGCAGGCAAAACCTACCTGTGCTAAGCTTAATTCGTAGACATTTTTTTTTTTCATTATTATTACATTACCAATATCTACATGTGAAACTATTTCGATTTGATAAATGATTATGGGGGGTCTAGTTTTCAGTCAGATGATATCTCACGCACGGAGTCTCTTTTAAAATATGTATATCTGAGTAATTAATACGCACACCACATGAGTCATATCCACGTCTTTCGTTACCATGGCAATGGCTCAATCCCTGCCTGGTACACAAGACCGGGAAATGAGTCATCCTTCGGTGGGTGGACGTAGAAAAGGGAACCATATTTGAAAAAGAATATTTTGATCACAGGAGTTTCCAGTTCTTAATTTAGTCCCCTCAGCATACCTGTGTCACATATGGAACCTTGAGCACTAGTTTTGCACTGAGCATCGTTCAGTTAAAGTACATGTTTGTATCAAAAAGGAGATAAATGTGTTTGGATAAAGTACACATTTTATGCTTTTTTTTTGTTTGTTTGTTTTGTTTTTTTGTTTGTTTTATATGTTTTGCCTTTACTCATCTTGGATCTGAATTAGGAATTGAAGAATGTATATTACTTTTTTCGAAGCTGTAGTTTTGTGTTCCTGGCATTAATGACAATATATTAAGTATTCTTATTAATCATTATACTGTGCTAACACTACTTATTATTTGTTGTTGTTATTGTTATTTATTTAAGGTGAAGAGTCAGTACTGTGAGCAGGGGTGAAAGTGTGCCGGAACGATCCGGAACAGCGTTCCGGCATAAGATTCTGGGCCAGAATATCGTTCCAGTTTACGGTGTTTTGATTTCGAATATATGCAGGCAACTGTCAAAACCCAATGTAATTAAAAAAAAAAATGCCAGGCTGCCACAGACGCATCTCATCTCCAAGAAGAAAACAATGTACCAACGTCAGATTTCCATACAAAACTGTTAACAATAAGCATAATAAAATGGTTGCATAGCGTCATCCATTTCCACCGATTTTTATTATTCCACGGACGGCACTGAGCTTCCCCAGCTACTACAGTTTACTGAGTCTGACGAGTCGCGTCTCTGCCTTGGACTTAGTTGTCCGTTCAACTGGCTGACATACTTGTGTTGTCTATCTTATTGTCTTAATAAGTATACGTAGGCATTGTAATGCTTCTTTAATAAACACTTTCGGTTTCACCCGCGCCAATCGCGCAGTAAAGACTGAGCTTCCTTCAATGTAACATCATGTGACTCAATGAGTACCATATTTTTCGGACTATAAGTCGCACATGAGTATAAGTCGCACCAGCCATAAAATGCCCAACAAAGAGAAAAAAAATATATATGTGTCGCGTTTTGGGGGGAAATTTACTTGATAAAATCCAACACATAGAACAGATATGTTATCTTGAAAGGCAATTTAATATAAAAATACAATAGAGAACAACATGCTGAATAAGTGTTCAGTATGATAATGTTACATGATGCATGAACAACGAAATGCGAATATACTGTTCTCACCAGGACGCTACGGCTTGGTCCTGGCTATACAGCAAGCTAAACTCCCAAATGACGATACTGGACGTCTGTATAATTTGCTGACTTTATTTTGCCGTCGGTATGACACCATCATTTGAAGAGTGAAACTAAAAATAGAAATAATACAAATCAATTTCGTCCTCGATACCAAACAGGTTCGTATCAACGTAAATAAATGATAATTAGCTGCTATTACAGCAATGACACAAACGGTTAGCATGCGTTCGCTAGCATTAGCACATCTACACAACAACAACAACTACACAACTGGCTCTAAGTGTCCCATCGCGGGTGGAAAACACACAACAACAACAGAAAAGATGATACACACAGGCGTTGCATCTGTAGAGATATTTTACAAGAATAAACAATGAACATAGGTTCGCAGCCGTGTTTCTCCCTCTCTCACCCACTCGATCTCGCTCAGTCACTGCATAGCTGTCCGTCTTCTTCTGGCATGTGAGCGCTCTTCTTCGCGTAATTAAGTGTGAGTGCGCCCCCACTTGGGCGTGAAAGTGCCACAAACTAAAAGCATGCATTTCAATATAAAAAAGTCAATAATACAATTGAACACACATTGCCGAAGGCAGAACGTGGTCAAAGCTATTAAGAGTTATTCAGATAACTATAGCATAAAAAACATGCTAACAAGTTTACCAAACCATCAGTGTCACTCCAGAACATAAATAACATGTGAAATGATATCATAACGTGTTAATAATTTCACACATAAGTCTCCCGTGTATAAGTCGCACCCCCAGCCAAACTATGAAAAAAACTGCTACTTATAGTCCGAAAAATACGGTAATAGCACTTCATGCTGGGTAGTGTAGTTCTAACTCCTTAGACCACAATACTGACAAATCAAATGCACGTTTTCTGGAACTGCACAAAAAAAAAAAAAAAAAAAAAAAAAAAAAAAAAAAAAAAAAAAAAAACCTTGTTGAATTGATGCGATAAAAAGGGCAATGCAACAGACAAAATGATCAGCTCTGTAAAAGAAAGGAAAAAGTTGAAGAGGCTTAATGAATATGTGCGGAACTATGTACTCAGCAAAAACAGGTGAAATTACTAAGAACATGTATAATATTGTTGTATCTTCAAAGTAGCCTCCCTTTGCTCTGATTACATTTTTGTACACTATTGTCATTCTCTTGATGAGCTTCAAGAGGAAGTCACCTAGAATGGCTTTTGACTTCACAGGTATGCCTTTTCAGGGTTGATTAGTGGAATTTACTGCTTTATCAATGGGGTTGGAACCTTCATTTGTATTTCATTGAATGAGGATTGTCCAAACTTTTGGCCTGTTATGTATGTTACTTTTATCTTTATTATTAAAAGAAAAATGAAAAGTAAATGTTTGCATTTGCTTCAATTTTTATGTAATGTACATCCAGTGTTCTTCAGTAGTTAAGATTGAGGTTTTGCATTTAGGAAATTGGGGGGGGTTACTGCTGTTTTTTGACCAATCAATATCATTTTGCAAATCATTGAAAAAATATATTTTTGAATGAAAATCAGTTTTTTGTTTGTATGTGTTACAGGAATAATACTGCCAAAAGCAGTTTTATCTGCATTTCTGTGGTTTTAGTAGGTTTGGGACACCCCCACCCAAAAATAAATAAATAAATGAATAAAATATATAGATACAATCTAAAGTTGGCTTCGTGGTGACCTGCATGTCACGGAGTTCCGGCAAGATATTCTAGCCACTTTCACCCCTGACTGTGAGTAAGCGACTAACACTAGTATGTGTCTTCGATATAGGTAGACTTCTTCCACATACCATTTTTCGTAACTTGACACTGTAATTGAACTTACTATTACCATCTGTTGAACAGTATTTGGAAAGAGATTAAAGATTAATAATTTTTTTCTGGTGTGAGTAGAGTAGAAATCAATTCAATAGAGAACCGCAATTGACATGTGATGCTCGATGATATTTGGGATTCAACTTCACAATTCTTATTCAACAAAAAAATTTAAATTGAGTAGAAAATTAAATAATTTACTTCTTCTCACTATGGAAAAGGACTGGTTCCCTTTAAATTCACACCACTACACACAGACAAAAGCCTCATTCAGTGCATATTCACCAGAAAAAAGCTTTGTGTGTTTTGTGTGGTGAGTTGGGGACAAAAGGTGGAGTCTCAGGATTTCAGAGTTTAGTCCCTTTTTGCTTTTCATCTTCTGCTTTCCCACCACTTCCCTCATTTGCGTTTTATTCTTCCTCAGGACACATTAAACAACAACTCATTTGGGAAGAAGTACACATGGCAGGAAAAGGTTTCAGGCTCATCTTCACCTCTCAAAACTGGTAAGTTTTTGTGCCTCACACATTATCTGAACAATCTCCTTGCTGATGTTGAGAACCATATGTGCATTTTCCAGATTTAACTTAGCATTAACATCTGTTCCAAGATAATAATGATAATATTAAGATTTATACCGGTAGTCATTGTTGCGTGTTGAATAGCAAGTCAAACTGCTGAATGTTTGTGTGGATAGGTGCAAAAAAGTGAGCTTTCACAAGTCATCGCTAGAGCTCCTTTAACATATTAGGTGACCCTGGCCTCAGGCCCTCAATTACAAGAGTATTACAACTGGTGATGAATGGAGGAACGATATTCCTGAATATCTAAAATCATGATTGGACATCTGATAGGTCTTTCCAGCTAACACACGCAATTCTCATGTCCTTGTCCCATTTTTGTTTGTCGCTCCTATTATTTCAACTTATTTGACTCACCTTGTGAGGTTGTACCTATACAAAAGGGTAAATGTGTTCTTGTCATATTTTTTCTTTTTACCTGTGTAGGGGAAACAGTTGGTCACATTCGAAGATGAATAATGAAAAGGGGGGGGGGGCATCATAACAAAAATTTAATCTGATGTTGTTTTTTAATTATTTAAGGATAAAGTTTTTTTTTTTTTCATGGAAACTTTACACATTAATCGCTGCTGCTTCATAACATAAATTAAATCTGATGTTGTTTTTTTAATTATTTAATATTTAGGTAATATTTAGTTTTTTCATGGCAAATTTACACATTAATCGCTGCAGCTTCAAGCAGCAGCTGAGGTTATAGACTCAAAATCAAACATTATCCACAATCGAAAATTCACCTTCATTTTAAATCAATACAGTACCAGTGCTTTCTTTATTTTCATTCATGAACCTTGTTATTGATGCAACTATCAAAGTGCCTCTCACTGACCACAAATGGCAGCTCTCTTATAAAACCTTACCATTCTGTCTCTATTGCCTAATTTGTCTTAGAATTCAGTAAGAAATATTTCAGTTTTATTAAAATTTTAGATTTTAATAGAGAATTTAAGATTCAATAACAATGCATCATTGCTTCCATAAGGTCCACATACAGTAGCCATACAGTATCAAGTGAGTTTTGTGACATAGCACAGGAAATCTGTATTGGGACACGTCCCAAAACATTATCATTCCAATAATATCATAAACAATATCTTTTTGGGCATTGTCAAAGTTATCAAACTAGTTGCTATTTAGTGGAATTGCATACTTATGTTTTGACTACTTTTTTTATTTAACTATAGAGGGTGTCCATAAAGTCTCTTTACCATTTAAAAAATGTATTAAAAATGCAATTGATTAGATATTTTATTCAGATTTGTTCTATTGTATTCAGTGTTTGTTAAAGTTTTTTTTATCGAATAATTGGTCCATTTTTCTTCATCGAGACATCAATTTCTGCAAATGTTTACCTTGACCTTTTAACTGAATATGTGGCACCACAACTGAATGACCTTCAACCAACCATCATTTTTCAGCAAGATGGTGCACCACCACATTGGGGGCTGCATGTTCGTGGGTTCCTCAATCAAACATTTCCAGACCGATGGATTGGAAGGGATGGGCCAATTCCTTGGCCGCCACGTTCACCAGATATCACTCCCCTGGACATCTTTCTATGGGGCTATGTTAAAGATACCGTGTATCGAACAACGATAAGGGACATTGCTGACCTTAAGCGAAGGATTACTAATGCCATTGCCACAATTGATGAGGCTATGCTACAGCGAACACGGCAAGAAATCGAGTACCGTCTTGATGTGCTTCGTGCAACTAATGGTGCCCATGTAGAAGTGTATTAAAAGAGGTAAAAAAAAAAAAAAAAACTTCAATAAACACTGAATACAATGGAACAAATCTGAATAAAATATCTAATCAGTTTAATTTTTAATAAATTTTTGAAATTGTAAAGAGACTTTATGGACACCCTGTATTAATTTCATTATTAGTATTTCTTTAACTGGTCTCTTAAAGACAAACTAAAACTAAAATTCTAAAAATTACCAACATAATTTAGAACCAAAGTGTAATCTCTATTTAAAAAAACGTTATTCAAAAATAGACTTGAATTTTACTATTTCTAAATAAAACTAGTTTTGTACATTCAAATAAAAAATGTGTGACAAGATAATGCTCAATCTACAGTGCAAATCCTCATTTGGCCATTTTGGTTCTCAAATGTTCAGTTGGATGAAAATACTCACTCGAGAGTGTTAATCTGTGGCCGATGTCAGCCTGTCATCCCGAGTAAAATGATAGTGCTTGCACTTCCTACCACTGGATTATGACATAACCGGTCAATCACCATCCCTTAGGCATGCTTTGACTTTTTATGAGTAATGGAGATTTAGCTGAGTAATCCTAACATATGTAACCTAACCATTTATATACTTTCCTCTCTTGCTTTTCCACATTCCGTACTTTGGTGCCATGTCTATCGTCACTCTTGATCCATCGGTTTTGCTGGTCTTCATCACGTTCATGTTTTTCTTGCTATGTGTCTTTTTTCTTATTCCAGGTGAGCTAACACCTCCACGTGAGCACAGATGCCTGAGTGACGAGGACAAGGTACGGAGTGGCGGGGCACAGACCAAAGATCGAGGCACTTCCACTGACGCTCCTTGCAGAAAATCACACACGTCTGGACATTCGCAAAGTTCTGCAACAGCAGCGTCGACACGACCAAAGTTTCAGGAGAAGCCACCTTCGCCGCCGCCACCGCCACAGAATTATAAGCCAGCTCCTCTCTATCCAGTTGGAAAAGTGGATGGAAGCAGCTACCAGCAGGAAAGGATCCAGCACCACTTAGAAGCTCCTCTGGAACCCACAGAGGAAATTTACTTAACACCAGTGCAGCGCTGTTCTGACCCCTCGGAGCCTCCTTGCACGCACGACCGACCTTTCCTTTCGCAGCTGAGCGAACAGGGTCGTATGTCAATTAGCTCTGACACAGAAGGCCCACCTCCTTACCAGCCACTCCCTGACCAGTCAAACCCCTCCATTTACGAGGAGGACGAAGTCTATATCGCCCCACCTTCTTACGCGTCCTGTGTTGAATCGCTTATCACGCCACCTAGCATGGCTCTGTCATCTCATCCTGGCCTGGCTCTGGATTTCAATCTCAAAGGGTTGGGAACAGGCGCACGGGCAATGTTGAGAACTGGTTCATCGGTAGAGTATGTTGACGCAACGGACGAAAGCTACTGTGGGGAGGATGAGGATGTGGACAGAATAATTATGGATGAAAGAATAAAAAAAGTGGTTGGAAAGGTGGAAAGCGCCAACAGTAGATCCACCCTGCTAAGAACTTCTATGAGCTCTGATGCCAGTGGCCTGTCGTATGACTCGGTCAAATACACTCTGGTGGTGGATGAACACTCTCAGCTAGAGCTTGTAAGTTTAAGACAATGTTATCAAGGTTATAGCGACGACAGTGATTCAGCCACAGTCTATGACAACTGCGTCTCCTCTCCCTACGAATCTGCTATTGGGGAAGAGTATGAGGAGGGAGACGAGGAGGAAGATTGCCATCGTTTGGGGGGAGTGAGACGAGAGGCCACAGCTTGTCTTTCAGAAGATTCCACGCCAGATGTTGACCTCCATTTTTCCAAGAAGTTCCTTAACGTTTTTATGAACGGACGGTCTAGCTCATCAAGTAAGTCAATACCATCTAAACACACTATTTTGGTGCAACTAATTGGAAATAATGAAATTGTACAGTAATTTTACCACTTACAAGTGTGTGCCCCAATTTATGTTTTGCTTTTGTTTTGTTTTTTTTTAGGTTTGAGCTGTCACATGTTCATTTGTTTGTTTTTCATGTTTCGACTGAGATTCAAGTGCACTGCTGAATGAGTAAAGTGGGGAGGAAAAGGGTTTATTTAATTATACAGTCAAACACACTGCAAATTTATAACGTCTTAATGATGTTATGTTTCTTAAATATAGTCAAATAATTGTCTCTATCTTGTTTTGAGTGTTAAAGACAAGTTAACAGATTAATCTGTCAGATTATTCCACTTATTTTAAATAAATATTACACTGCAAATGTATAATGCCTTCATCAGATTCTTTTTCTTAAATCTAGTCAAATAAATTTCTTCATCTTGTGTATATAAATATATATATAAAAAAGTAAGCAGGTATTAGGAAACTTCTCTGTGAGGTCTATTTTAAAAGACAAACCATGTATTTTCACAATTTAGAAATTGTTACCATGATGACTGAGAGCGGAGGTAGAATGTTGCAATAAGACAAGGGTGTAGGTTTGCATAGGGACGATAAGGAATTAACACTACCAACTTTTCAGGATGCTCAAATTGTCCCCATCAACTTTTAAGCAACCTTATTTGCTTATATAAAGAGTTCAGCTATATAGGTAAATGACATTGTCTTCCCATATGTTGTAAGGATGGAATAGACCCTACCATTATTAAATGAATTATTTCCATTATGTTCAGACTTACATTTATCCCTTTTCACTTGCTGAATGTGCTGGTCCATTTTTTCCCCCCTCAAACGAACGTTTGGTTGGCTGATGACTTGAATCCCCCTGTCCCGCCACAAAGACACACACACATACTCACACAGCCCTGACAGATTCATGTTGACAATATGCCACCTCCTCCACCCCCTTCGGAGAGGAGGGATATTAGAAGTTTTTTTGGGGGGGCCAGCAGCAGCCACTGTAAATCATATTAAAGACATCAATGTTGTAGAGGTGGGGGACACACCAATAATTTTGCTACTGAAAGTCCGACATGCATCACAGTTAGTATAACATTAAACTTGCTAACCTGCAGAACTAATGCGTACAAAATATATACGTAAACGTAATAAACATATATTCATTCATTTTCCATGCCGCTTTTCCTCACGAGGGTCGCGGAGGTGCTGGAGCCTATCCCAGCTAACTACGGGCAGTAGGCAAGGGACACCCTGAAGTGGTTGCCAGCCAATCGCAGGGCACAAGGAGACATACAACCATTCACGCACACACTCATACCTACGGACAATTTCGAGTGTTCAATCAGCCTACCATGCATGTTTTTGAGATGTGGCAGGAAACCGGAGTTCCCGGAGGAAACCCACGCAGGCACGGGGAGAACACGCACACTCCACACAGGAAGGCCGAAGCCCGGGATTGAACCCTTGATCTCAGAACTGTGAGGCAGACGTGCTAACCACTCAGCCACAGTGCCGCCATAAACATAAACACATATATATATATATATATATATATATATATATATATATATATATATATATATATATATATGTGTTTATGTTTATGGCGGCACTGTGGCTGAGTGGTTAGCACGTCTGCCTCACAGTTCTGAGATCAAGGGTATATATATATATATATATATATATATATATATATATATATATATATATATATATATATATATATATATATATATATATATATATATATATATATATATATAATATGTGTTTATGTTTATGGCGGCACTGTATATACCGCCTACTGTCCATAGATAGCCTGGATTGGCTCCAGCACCCCCATGACCCTCGTGAGCATAACCGGCTGGGAAAATGAATGAATTAATATAATGTACATTCATTTTATTGCTGACACTGCGTTTCATGGTCTTCAACATGTTTTGCCCCCCCCCCACCCCCCACAAAAGTCAAACTCCTCCTATGGTTACAAACTATCAATAAAATCTACATAAAGGCTGGTTACAAACTGTAGAAGCGCTGGCTGTCTCGTTACCTGTAGGCTTTGCTTTGAGTTGTATCGCGCTGTGCTGTAATTCCAAGTGGTTCCTTGAATTGGATGTGGAGTTTTTAGCGGTCAACAGTGTTTTTGAGCCAGAGCAAAGTTTGCAACGCAAGGAGATATTTCTGTCATCTTTACTGGACAAAAAAATACAGTAATGGCTGTGTTTCCAGTGAGAAAATGCAGTCGTTTGCGGTATCTCTCTTGCCTCTTTCATTATTTGTGTCCTTACGAGGTAGTTAGGCTATGTTGTTTTGGCCGCAGACTCCCAGCGCTCACACAGCATGGTGATTCACTTGACCCATTTTTTTTGTCCTCCGATGAAAAAACGTGACATGTGATGTCTATCCCAAACTCAAGCGCAACATTTTCTATTCGAAATTCTCTTCATACATGACTACAATATTCTTCATTCTACATACATTATGAGGCAATAACAAATTAGTAACGCACTGACACTAAGGAAACTAATTACTTTAATCAGATTGCTGGCTTGTAAAAAGGAATGCGTTAGATTGCTCGTTACTGAAAGAAAGTAATCAGATTGCAATAACGTGTTATTTAGGAACGCGTTAGTGACAGCACTGGTTGGATCTAAATTAGCACAATTGTCATCAAAATCCGGCAAAATTTAAAATTGCACATTCACAGACATACAGTGGGGAGAACAAGTATTTGATACACTGCCAATGGGAAAACCCATTGGCAGTGTATCAAATACTTGTTCTCCCCACTGTAGTTGCAGAATTTATATCTCATAAAAGACTTTCTTAGTTATTTAATTTCCAAAATATAATGACCCTCAATTATCTGAACTTAATTAAAAACAATAAGTATCATAATATGTATCTTTAATCAAAATCATTCCATTTTTTATTTTTTTTATTTTTTATTATGATTACATTTTCTCAACAGGGTGTAAAAATCGACATTAGAACATCTTTTACCCTCTCACAATCTCTTAGACTTTGTTTTGGCACATATTTTTTGATACCTGACTGACAATTTGTCATAGAACTCAAAAAGTTAAGATTCCAACAAGCCCTCTAGACATTTTGTGTCATCAAGTTTCTAACTTTGCGTTCAGTTCACCAATTGAAAAACATTTCACCAGATTGTTGTAAATACTTATTATTTATTGAACTACCTTGAAATACCTTTACCGATATGTTTCCATTGATTTAAGAGACTGTCAACACTCCTCTCTGTGGTGTATTAAATTTGATTTTAAATTTACTTTCTGTCCGGGTGAAATTAGCATTGTTTTGTGTTGTACAGGTTTGCTTAAGGTCCTAGTAGTTGGAATGCAACAAAAGCAAAACCTGTAACTGTTTTGTCATCATCATGCATGTTTGCTGGAAATTGTGTCTTTAAATCTGATGTAATTTGTTTCTCGATTTCTGTGGTGATTTAGGTGCAGAGTCTTTTGGTTTATTTTCCTGCACCATAAATGGAGAGGAACAGGATCAGAGTCATAGAGCTGTCTACAGGTGAGAAGAAAATGTCTGAAAATGTGTCGCTACCTAAAATCTATTTTAAAACTGATGGGGAAAATATTTCAAGTTGCTGAACATTTTATTTCTATTTAACAAACAAAAGCATGAACAATGACCCCTTATTTCAGGGCAAGAAATGTGTTTTTTCATTGGATTGGAAAGGATAAGCAAACCAACAGATAATCCAGATTATCTAAACCCTTTGATTTGGCAGGAACCAGAAATATCTCTAATAATGTGTGCTTCACTGCTTACATAACCAAGCATAGTGTTTTGATCAGAGAGTTTGTCTGGAGTGGACATTTGTTAAGTAATGATTGCCTGACCAACTCATTTTATCTGTCACATAAGGTTTGAGTTTGACTGCTATGATTGTTTCCTACCTTTTTAACAGAAAACTACTACAGTTTCATGCTTCTTGTGTTATTTGCTCTTATCTGTTGGTTGTTGTTTGTGTGACGTCACAAAAAAACCTGAAAGACTTTTGATTACATCAAACATGTTTGGTATTGTCTTAAGGCCAAAACTGGGAAAAGACCACCATCTCAGTCTGTCCCACTGGGGGTTAGCCAAAGTACATTATTCTTTCTTTTCCATTTCTCTACCTTCTGTGTCCTTTTTAACAATCGTTTACTGTAAATATCAAAATAAAGCCTGGCCTATGCACGTGCTTGTCTGTAGTTACCCTAGCCTAGTAGTCTGTTCAAATAATGGGATCGAGGTTTTTAAGTGACTTAACATTGCCAGTGAATTTGGAAACATGTTAACGGAAGTGTATCCTTGCAATGATAAAATGGTTTGACTCACTTGAGGCATGTCTCTCATTCATTTGTGTTGAATCAAACATTCATGGCTGAATAGGAGGATGTAGTCACCCATTGAGTAACATTAAGCACAAAATTTAAAAGAGAGCAGAGATGTTATTTTGGCACAGTTGACTGCTGACTATGACCTATCACCTGTGCATTTATGTGAGTGTTGACCAACCACCTCCTTTCAATGTTGGGTAATACACTACAATAAATGTCATTGTGGTTGCCTAGGATGTTTTTTTGTTGTTGTTTTTTTTTTGTCTCTATGCTGCCTGCCTACAATTCTGTGGAAATAAATCCTTGTGTTGTGTTAACAGTTTGAAAAATGTGCAATTAGTCAACTGTTTCACAACAACAGTGTTTGGCTTGGTCAAATCCTATTGTTCATGTAATGCCATAAAAAAATAGTATCTACAAATTTTGGGTTTAGTCATTTAATCTCAATGAACATTTGCACAAAACAATAGAAGCTTTACTGTTTATATTCTGTTGCATGGAGGGGAAAACAAAAAAGCGGAAACTTTTTTTGTAAATCCAATAGACCAAGTGTGATGGAAGAAAAATGTTTTATTCATAGCAATTAAAATCTTAAAACATACCATTTAAGAAACAATGATTTTCATTTTTTTTTTTAAATGATGTCCATTAGATCCTGTCCTCTTTTTTGAATTCTTGAAATCTGCTGTTGAGATTCCTCATTTAACATAGCAACATTCCAGCTGCGACACTGTAAATTTCATTCCAAATTCACCATGATTACTAAAATGGTGGAGTGTTTACTTGTTCAAGGTCACTGTCACGCAATTCGCATTTCAAGAATTTTTTTTTTCACCCTGTATTTCTGTTTGTTTGTTTGTTTGTTTGAACATGTTTTTTCTTTGATTATTTAATACATACTGTATACAATCCCACCATATAACCCTACATGTTACCTATACACAAATGTCACAAAAGCCTAGTCCATAAATCAAACCCGGAAAAGCATATATAAATAAATAAATAAATAACACGAATATTCCACGTCAAACTATGTGTCACAATTGTCACAACACCCTAGTTATTATCCACATCACCCTTATTCTTATATTTTTGGAAAATAATACCTTTATACAGTTTCGTAAAGTGTCCCATATTTGTACATTATTTTAAATCCACCCTAAATTTCTTCAGTAGTCATACCACACATACTGATAAGCACATCTTTTTCTGGTTGTACGTTATCTGGGTTCTTTGAAGTCCCAATTTCCTCGTAAATTGTAACATTTTTCATAGTTGTGTGTGGTCCCAAGTGCTCTCTGAAAACATTATTTTTGACCAGCAGGATTCTATTTCAGAAAGCAGATTTAATGAAACGTTAGAGTCTATTAACTTTGCAATAAGGGTAATTCCAGGATTCTGGTTGTGCAAAGAGAGGTAATCAAACCTAAGAGCGAGGGGAAGCTCGAGCATGTTACACAAAGAGGTGTAACTAAAACCCCACGTGTGTTCCTCAGGCAATTGGGTTATGGATCTAACATGGTCAGGAGCAGGATTTCCTCAATGAACTCCAGGTTTTTCTCTGTCCCCACCATCACCCATCCAGGGGGCGTTCTACCAAATTTCAAGTGAATGATGTTGTGTATGCTACATTACTTGCACATTATGTATATTCTTTTAATGATCTTTTGCTATGGCCTCAGACTGTGATTAGGATTTTTACATTTTCCTCGAGGAGTTTCCACTGTCCACTTCTTTGTGTTTAGTTTTGTGCTTGATTTTAAGTTCTTTCCCTTCATCCATTGTTGTCATATGAGTATATAAAAATGTCAAATTCATTTGGATGAAAAAGCTTTTTTGCCATGAATCATTGATTGACATTTCTGAGCAATACAAGTATTGGACACTGAACTTTTTTCATGCTTCTGTTAATGATAATATACAGTGCTGCTCGAAAGTTTGTGAACCCCACAGGGATGGTCAGATTTTTTGTAAAAAAAAACTAAAATAACCTTATTAAACGTTAAGTTATACCCAAATCCACAATACTGACATTCCAAATAATGGACTGAAACAAAAGAAATAGCTATATTGTCATTCTTTATTTAACAAAAGTGGTTGATTTAAGAAAAACTCAGGTATCATGTGTGCAAAAGTATGTGAACCCCTTCAGTTAATAGGATATTGCGCCTCCTTTTGCAGAGATTACCTCAACCAAACGGTTTCTGTAGTGACTAATCAGCCTCTCACATCTACTTTGGGGGATTTTTGCCCATTCTTCCTTGCAGAACGCAGTCAGTTGAGAGAGGTTTGATGGGCGTCTGGCATGAACTGCTCGCTTCAGGTCCCGCCACAGCATTTCAATGGGATTTAGGTCAGGACTTTGACTGGGCCAGTCCAGAACACGAATCTTCTTCCTTTTCAGCCATTCCTTGGTTGTATTGCTGGAATGCTTTGGATCATTATCATGTTGCATGATCCACCTTCTGCCAAGCTTTAACTTCAAAACAGATGGTGTCAGGTTATGTTCTAGGATTTGACAATATTCCTCAGAATTCATGATTCCCTGGACTATGTGGAGTTGTCCAGGTCCTGAGGATGAAAAGCAAGCCCAGATCTTGACATTCCCACCTCCATGCTTCACTGTTGGGAGAAGGTTCTTTTGGTGGTATGCAGTGTTGACTTTTCGCCAGACATGGCGGTTTTGGTTGTGACCAAACAGTTCAATTTTGCACCTACATCAGTTGATGAAAACTCTTTTTAATTTAGTCTCGACAACACAACTGTTAAAAAAACAAAAAAAAACTACTGAATTGATTGATTAGGAAATCAGGTTGAAATAATAGAAAATTCCAAAATGTTGAGGGGGTTCACAAACTTTTGAGCAGCACTGTATACTGTAAATAAATAAAACAGACCTATCAAAGTGCCCGATTTCTGTTCCACTGACAAAAAAAGAACAAAAATGAAAATATATTGAGTGGAGGTTCTACTCACCATCAAGAGTTTGAAACAGACTATGGAAAAAAAAAAGTTGCCAATTGAGCTGTAGTGATCTCTGCTCTTAGCTACACATTTGAAAGAATCCTCCACCAATATCACAAGTTTTTTTTTGTTTGTTTGTTTGTTTTTTTATGAAGCCTGCACAGAAGAGAGTCAAAACATCATCCAAGACACACAATGTGTATTTGATCGAAACAATGTCATGAGCAATGACAATGAAATGACCTGGATGAATGAGAATATTCACAGACACATAGCTAGCATATACTGTACAACCTCCCTCAGATTTTCAGCTTCATCACATTTTTTCTTTTTTTTTTCTTCTTTTTTATTAATCACAGGTTTGTCCCTCGGCATGATGATGAGTTGGAGCTAGAAGTGGATGATCCATTGCTGGTGGAGGTGCAAGGGGAGGATTACTGGTATGAGGGCTTCAACATGAGAACTGGTGCCCGGGGAATCTTCCCTGCTTACTATGCTATAGAGGTGACGAAGGAGGCTGAGAGCTTTAAAGGTAATTAGCACATCAAACATTCAAATCCATCACAAAGAAAAAGGATATAATAATAACCCGATTATGTGTCAACCAGAACACACCACAATACATAAAAGCCATCTGTCGGTAACAACAAAAGCAACTCCTTACAGTCAAAGCAAGGGGCACACACTGATAGGTGTAGATTATTGCTTGCTAGTGTTTTTTAGTTCGAAATCTACATTTTTTTGCAGTTGTTAGTAAATAAAATAATGTGTTAATAAATCATTTTAAAATCAGCGCAAATGTTGATGTTATTAAGATCTTTTATCTACTTCAGCAAAGAGCAGTGAGTGGCTCGATAGATATCGGCTAAAGTTCCTGGGCTCAGTCCAAGTGCCCTACCACAAAGGAAACGACGTTCTTTGCGCAGCTATGCAAAAGGTACAGTTTATTTCCATGTTGGCACGATGTGGTCTTTTAACACTTACAGTATGTCTAAAAAGGCACTCAAAATTTGTCAAAGTTTAATGAGATAACTGATTTTCCCAGATTGCTACAAACAGAAGAATGACGGTCAAGCACAACCCGCCTTCATCCTGCATCCTGGAAATCAGCGTGAAGGGAATCAAATTGGCTGTTCAGGAAGATTATTACGCCTGTGACCGAGTAAGACTGCTTCCTCGATTTATACTGTACAGTGGGGCAAAAAAATATTTAGTCAACCACCAATTGTGCAAGTTCTCCTACTTGAAAAGATTAGAGAGGCCTGTAATTGTCAACATGGGTAAACCTCAACCATGAGAGACAGAATGTGGGCAAAAAAACAGAAAATCACATTGTTTGATTTTTAAACAATTTATTTCCAAATTACAGTGGAAAATAAGTATTTGGTCACCTACAAACAAGCAAGATTTCTGGCTGTCAAAGAGGTCTAACTTCTTCTAACGAGGTCTAACGAGGCTCCAAACGTTACCTGTATTAATGGCACCTGTTTTAACTCATTATCGGTATAAAAGACACTTGTCCACAAGCTCAGTCAGTCACACTCCAAACTCCACTATGGCCAAGACCAAAGAGCTGTCGAAGGACACCAGAGACAAAATTGTAGACCTGCACCAGGCTGGGAAGACTGAATCTAAAATAGGTAAAACGTTTGGTGTAAAGAAATCAACTGTGGGAGCAATTATTAGAAAATGAAAGAAATACAAGACCACTGATAATCTCCCTCGATCTGGGGGTCCATGCAAGATCTCACCCCGTGGTGTCAAAATGATAACAAGAACGGTGAGCAAAAATCCCAGAACCACACGGGGGGACCTAGTGAATGACCTACAGAGAGCTGGGACCACAGTAACAAAGGCTACTATCAGTAACACAATGCGCCGCCAGGGACTCAAATCCTGTACTGCCAGACGTGTCCCACTGCAGAAGAAAGTACACGTCCAGGCCCATCTGCGGTTCGCTAGAGGGCATTTGGATGATCCAGAAGAGGACTGGGAGAATGTGTTATAGTCAGATGAAACCAAAATAGAACTTTTGGTCAAAACGCAGGTTCTCGTGTTTGGAGGAGAAAGAATACTGAATTGCATCCAAAGAACACCATACCCGCTCTGCAAAGGGACCAGGACAACTGATCTGTGTAAAGGAAAGAATGAATGGGGCCATGTATCGAGAGATTTTGAGTGAAAATTTCCTTCCATCAGCAAGGGCATTGAAGATGAGACGTGGCTGGGTCTTTCAGCATCACAATGATCCCAAACACACAGCCAGGGCAACAAAGGAGTGGCTTCATAAGAAGCATTTCAAGGTCCTGGAGTGGCTTAGCCAGTCTCCAGATCTCAACCCCATAGAAAATCTGTGGAGGGAGTTGAGAGTCCGTGTTGCCCAATGACAGCCCCAAAACATCACTGCTCTAGAGGAGATCTGCATGGAGGAATGGGCCAAAATACCAGAAAGAGTGTGTGAAAAGCTTGTGAAGTTACAGAAAACGTTTGGTCTCTGTTATTGCCAACATAGGGTACATAACAAAGTATTGAGATGAACTTTTGTTATTGATCAAATACTTATTAAAAATCAAACAATGTGATTTTCTGGATATTTTTTCCACATTCTGTCTCTCATGGTTGAGGTTTACCCATGTTGACAATTACAGGCCTCTCTAATATATTCATGGGGAGAACTTGCACAATTAGTGGTTGTGTGGTATTACTTATTTGCCCCACTGTATATCTACAACCCCTAGCAAAAAGTATACAACAACCAGTCTCGGACGAGTATTCACTCAGATATTTTATCATGTAGAACAAACTCAGATAAAAAGCTTGAAAAAAAAATGAATTTGTTCAAAAGTGCAACTCTTTAGCATTCAGAAAGACTAAAAGAAATGAATAAAAACATTGTGCTGGTCAGTAAATGTTACTTTTATAGAGCAAGTGCAGGGAAATATATATGGAATCACTCCATTCTGAGGAAAAATATATGGAATCATGAGAAACAAAGAAAAAAACAATCAAAACACATCTCTAGTATTTAGTAGCACCACCTCTGGCTTTTCTGACAGCTTGCGGTCTCTGAGGCATGGTCATGATGAGTATTCTTCATCAATTTGGTGCCAACTCTCTTTGATTGCAGTTGTCAGATCATCCTTGCAGGTCGGAGCCTTGCTGTGGACCATTTTTTTTCCATTTCCACCACAGGTTTTCAATAAGGTTGAGATCTGGGCTATTTTCAGGCCATGACATTGACTGGATGAGTTTTTCTCCAAGGAATGCTTTAACAGTTTTAGCTCTGTGGCATGATGCATTGTCATCTTGGAAAATGATAAACATATTTTCAATTGAAGGGATAAAAAAGCTGTCTAAAATTTCAATGTAAACGTGTGCATTTATTGAAGATTTAACCACAGTCATCTCCCCAGTGCCTTTGCCTGACATGCAGCCACATATCATCAAGGAATGAAGGAATTTTGATGTTTTCTTCAGGCAGTCGTCTTTGTAAATCTCACTGGAACGGCACCAAACAAAAGTTCCAGCGTCATCACCTTGTCCAATGCAGATTCTTGACTCTTGACAAGGTGATGATGCTGGAACTTTTGTTCCAGGGCAAATTAACTTTCTTTCAATCGAAACAATAATTTTCAAGGTCACTCTTTCCGATTTTCAAGGCATTTTCTGTTCATTTTAGGGCATTTACAGGTCACTTCTTGTTGATTTTGAGTCACTGCGTTTTCATTCCTGGGTCATTTCCTTTTCTGTAACCCAAAATCAACAGGGAGTGACCCATAAAAGGCCCCAAAATCCAGAGGAAGTGAAGGAAAATCAATAAGTAATGACCAGAAATGGCCCATAATTACCTCGTTGCCTGGCATTGGCTGTCACTGATGGCCATAGAAGTGGGAGGGGCTCGTTTGAAGTAGGAGGGGTTCATTCGCTGCCACCTTCTCAGTTCAAATGGATTGTCCTTCTATTAGTGATAAACGTACATCAGAAGGACGAACATAGCTCTTTTTTGTTTATTAGTTGTTTTGTAGAATATCCTAGAATAATTTCCTAACTAATGTATCGATAATTGTATCCCCATATCGTGAGATAATCGTTATCATGAGCTTTGTATCACAAATCGCATCGTATTGTGAGGTACCAAGAGGTTCCCACCCCTAGTGTCACAGTATATCTGTCATGTCTAAAGCAATTATTTATTGACGTAATTTAAGCCAAGTAAATGTTCACACAAATGTTAAGAACATACTAAATAACAACACACATATTTACTTCAGGTCATAAATTGAGGAAGGTACATTTTAAATTTAAATTTGAATCATACAAATATGAGACTACAATATTTACAGAGCTTGATATATAGTTAGTCAAGATGCACAATTTAGTGATGTAAACAATGACAAAAATGCTTCCTCTGCTTGACAAAATCCCGCCTTAGTAAGTCAGCAGATGGCGCATTAACTTAAATGAACTGAAGTATACAAGTATTTCAAGAAAACCCATGCGTAACTTTGTGACTCCTACATTGTGTGCAGTTTACCTTTTAGCATCATCTCTCTTTTAGAGCTCACTTTTCTAATTTTAAAAAACAGCACGATTCAGTCAAGCTTCTCATTGCATATTTCACGACAACAGCAGCACAACCGTGACCGCTTGGAGGTCAGTCCATCTGGGCTTCTGCTCAAAGGACCCAGCATAGATGCCCTTCCATGCAGCTATTCAAAAATCTCTTGAATAAAAAAAGTAATACTGTATTTGCCTTTATTGATTTGAAAGAAAATGTTTCACCACAAAATGGTGTGGGGGTCCGGACTCGAGCAAGGACCCCTATTCTAGTGTGCTCTAGTGTTACAGTGGAGAGTACAGTCTTACTGAACAAGTACACAAATTGTATTTATATGGATTTGGTCAATATGTTCTCAAATGAAATGTACTTATAGCATTCTTCATTCTGGCAGTTGGTTGAAGTAACCCCAAAGTCAAACCGTATTGGTACTAGTAAATTCAGGACAAAACACAGCAAAGTAAACTCAAAAGAGGTTTATAGATTAACATATAAAAGTGAAAGTTGCAGCACCTTTTGCTTTGCAACATATACAGCATTGCAATTATTGACTACAAATTGGTTTTCCAGTTCATTAAAACATTGTTGGGGCTTTTTCTGTGCTTAACCCTGCCTTTTCCTTTTATGTCTCTGTTAGAGTAACGAATGCAGTCACTTTTTCCAGTTAAAAAATGTCTCCTTCTGTGGTTATCACCCCAAAAACTGCAAGTGAGTCAACTATACTGTAAAGTAAACCATCCAGATTCTTATCTTTATTTGTTTTGTAAAGATTTTTGGATCATGTGTAAGCTAGATTTTTTTAGATTTTAATCTTTGTTGAAATCATGTTGTCATAAGAGTTATTTTTACTTTTATTTATTTCGACATTATCATACATGGCTGCTTTTTGTTTTGTCTTATTCAGTTGGTTTTGTATTGTTTTTTTGTTGTTTTTTTTTTTTTGGTTAAGGTAAATAGCATTACATCTCTTCAGTACAATACCAACCGTGACTGCCAGGGTCACTTTGTTGAAAAACAAAGGAGACGTCGTGTGATGTTCTTTTGTTGCCTCTCCGTAGATATTTTGGGTTTATAACCAAGCACCCGGCAGACCAGAGATTTGCCTGCCATGTGTTTGTGTCTGAAGATTCAACCAAGGCTGTTGCTGAATCAGTTGGGTAAGTTTGTCATTTTTTCTTATACAATGAACCCCTACATAGTTGTGCTCCAGCATTCAGAAATTAGCAAAGTCACAGATTTATTTCATTCATAAATTCATTTTCCATGCCACATATTTTTATTCATTTATTCTTTGGGGTGAGCGGACAAAACAACCATCTATTCTTTCACAGCATTTCATTATTTTCCATCTAGGGAAGCAATCTTCTGATATTTGCTAAAAATTCTTGCCTGGTGAGCCAGCCTTGTGCAATATACAAAATATATGAGAATTCACTCTGGTGCCCTGTGGTTTCAATTGGCTCTCCATTCTGGTCCAATATAGACCGACAAATACGCAAGGTGGGACTTGGTGATGCGTTACGATGGGGAGCGACAGCAAATCTGTTTTACACTCCTGCAAGTTTTGGGAAGGTGTTGTCTTTTTTCTCGTATATCTTACAAAGAGGCTTCTTCTGTATGGCATTTTTTACAGTGTCCTGCTCTTGCTTGTACAACATAAAGTCTTCTTTAAAGCGCAAGAGAACAAGAAACTGCACAACTTTGCACACCAAGTCAAAGGGGCATACCTAAGTCCGCAAATCGTTTGAACAAACTTTTATCGTTTGTTCTCTTTTCAAAAACAAGTACTACCTGGCAATACACCATATATCCATAGATTTTTCACACACAATCAGCAGTTATCATAACAGCGTGCCATGATTGTTTGAGAACTGCAACCAGTAACATGCGGTAAGGCTCATGGCTGGGGAGGCACTGACGTCATCAGTAAGATTTACAAACATCATATGGGTTCTCCGGAGCAACGTATTCACCATTTCATTGGCAGCAGTTAAATGTTTTTGTTTAAATTTTTCCATCTGCATTCTTTACCCTTACAAAAAAGCACATTTAATTAAAAGAAAATGTCATTACGGTCTTACGTTAATAATGAAGTCCATACGCTGTTCCTTCTGAATGAATGCATCGATGACCTGCTTGTACAAGTCGTCCTTGTCTGCCTTGGGTTTTAAAAGTTGTTCTGTCTCGATGGAAATCAGTGCCAGGGAGAAAGTCGTCCTTGGTCAGTCCTGTTCTCTGTGTTTTAAGTATTTTCAGCACTGAAAATGACCTCTCCACTGACACAGTCGTAGCTGGGACCGTGGGTACGAGCATGAGCAACTTTTTCTGAACCGCGCTCTGAAGCAAATCCCTCAGCTCCCTTTGTCAGTCTTCCTTTAGATATTATTTCCTGCTTCAAGCGGAAATCCAAAGTTGAAAACAAAGTTGTTTTAGCTTCTGAATATAATCCTCCATATTAAATGTACAGCAATGTGAGAAGAAAGAAAAACTACCTTCATCAGTATTCCTTTGGATATTATTTCCTGCTCAAGAGGAAATCCAAAATTGAAAACAAAGTTATTTTAGCTTCTAATATAATCCTCTACGTATATTAAATGTACAGCAAGGCGAGAAGAAAATAAAATCAGTCAGCACTTGATCAGTGGCGGATGCTGGTATTTCAAGGATGGGAAGGTTAAATTGTGTCCGCCTGTGAGTACTTTGTGATGGTGGAGAGGCTCGACGACACCTGCTGCTCGGTAGGGAAAGAAACTAGAGTAGTAGAAGTTAGTCTCCAAACACAAGCGGCTAAAAAATTGAAAAAAATAAAAATAAAAATAGAAGTTCAATTTTTCACTTATCGTTTTTAATAAAGAAAGTGACGCTAGGATGATTAGGAAAGTCTCCAGTTCAACTCAGAACAACTGAATAAAATTGAAAAATTCTTCCCATGCTGATTTGCTCATTTTGCTGTCAATCTAGCCTCAAACAGATCATCCAATCATCATGCAGAGAAGCTGAGCATCCTGGCCGGCCAAGCTCCGCCCACTGCCTAATAACCTCCAGAGACGCGGGCGGGATAAATCTAGCATTCAGTCAATGACTCTTCTCATTTCACAGTAGTGGAACAATGCACTCACAACTCTGGAGATGCACAGCATCCACACTGTTTAAAGGACTGTGAATATTCACTAATGAACAAAATATAAGCTGCGTCCTAATCAGTGATAAAGGATCTGATTCTGAACAAAAGCTGAGCGCGTTGCAGTGCATATTTTGTCAATATACAACAGTATGCATTTGATCACTTCTTTTTTTTTTTATTTTAGGGGAAGCAGAGCTTCCTTTTACAGTCTTAGAGCAATCGCCTCTCCACTTGACACACTATCTGTAAATCGCTTATTCCACTGCTTGTCCCTGCTGTCATTAGTGCCCTCTAACACAAGGCCGGAGAAATGTTGGGCTCCCTTATGCCATCGATTGTATGGCAAAAAACACATTACAGAAGTATAGCTGCTGAAAAAAACACGGCTCATTACTGTATATAAATCAGCTAAACTATGAAAATGTAGTTCATATAGTATATGTATTTGAACATAATAGCAACTTAAAGAGAGAGCACCACCCTCATATGAGGACCAGTCAAACCGGGCCTCCGGATGTAGGCGGTGCAGCACTGTGCTGTGCTATGTTCCTCAGTGTCCGTTGCGTAGTCTCTTCCCAGTATTTTAATGACAAATCCTGCCTTCTCTGACGGCACATCACTGACTACAACCAACAGCATGAGTCATGCTCCATTTCCTGTGCTTCTTTGAATGTTTCTCAGATTCAGTCTGTGCTTGTTAGCCCTACCTCTAGCATCAATTTTGAAATACAACCCACTCCACAGAGCACCAGATTGACTTGCCATGTATTTTGTACATGGCAAAAAGTCAGGCTGGCTTACTAGTCTATACAAATCCAGTTTTTTTGCTCAGGCCAAAAAAATGAAAGCATTGCATTACTAACATTTTTTAGCATCTTGTCTCATCATTAAAGTACGTAAATTGAGGAGCTTCTATTTGACAAAAAAAAGGCAGGGTTTTTTTCCACATGGTCTAATGAAACTATTAAAGTTTTTTGGCAGAGTAAATGATTTGCACATTTGTTCTATTTGTCAAATCTTTCATAAAATGTCCCCTCTAATAATTTCAGTGGAGGTAGTCCCCGATTTACGACGTACCTAACTTACTCGTCAGCCATTTTGTCTCGTCTTTTTTATTTTTATTTTTCATTTATTACATGTAAACAGTAACTTAATTAGGCTGGATGGGGACCATGGAAAAAGTGCTTAGAAAATGTATTTCGTTCCACTCAATTGGATCTACATGAACTCTGGTTTATACTATATATAAGTTGCTAATTATTACCCAAAAAGAAGTGTTACTCATGGTTTCCAGTCATTTTTTAATAATTAGCGTTTTTGTGTCACACATAAACCATGTGGGAACCGTTTTATCCATGCCATATTTGCATAACCATCCAAACAAAATTATCCAATCTGATCTAATCCTCCCATTTTTCCTGAATAAAATTATGAAATGGGTTTTTGGAACTATAATTAAACATACTAAAGACTATGTTTTTTGTCAAAGCCTCATTTTTTTTATTTTATATGCTGTACCATCTCAAAACACAAAAGACCCCCTCCCAGGTTTTTAATGGCAATGCTATACAAGTCTCAAACTTTTTGCACAATGTAAAACAATCAAACATAATAATGGTGAGTTCTTAAAATGACCATCACTGTTACAGCCCAGAATTCACATTTTAAGTTTTAACTTCATATGTGATCTGACCAGAAGCCCTCCAAGCCCCATTATTATTCATAACAAAAGGTGTGTGTGTGTGGCTTACCTGTAGTCAATATTGTTAACAAAATCCACGTCTACGCAATGTTCATCATTTTTAGCAAGATCCTTTGACGGAGCCTGGAGACAAAGCCATTGTCTGACGCAGGCTCTGTAAGTATCCCACTGTTTTTGTCTAAATTCCTGCACTTTTTCACCCCTTGGACAGATGAGAGATACATATAGCATTGTTTCGATGCCTTTTGACTAAATTTGGAATGCGGCTTCCTTATTTTTTTTGTTCATATTCGCTCGTGTCGGAGCTGGACACAATCGAAGCCATGTTGTGTGTTTTTTAAACCATGGCAACAATTCTCGTCTCCTATTGGTGCACGTGACCTAAAACCACTTTATGCACTGCAAATCCGACTCCGCCATATCAATATCACTGTGCCACAGTAAAAAAAAAAAAAAAAAAAAAAAAGACAGAAAAATGCTAATTATTAAAAAAAAAAGACTGGAAACCTTGAGTAGAACTTTTTTTTGGGTACTAATTAGCAACGTATATATATTATGAAGCAGAGTTTATGTTCCCATTTTTAGAGTTTTGTGCAAAATGATAATGATTTATTTTTTTCTTTTTTGTGTTTTTTCATTGCAAGCAAAATAAATGAAGATATTGCTCCCTAAGTATTTGTAAATGCATTCATTTTCTGGAAGAAATTTAGCATTATCTGAAAGAATTACAGGGGTGTCAATACTTTTGGCCAGCAGTGTAGATCCATTTGAGCCGAACGAACAACACAATTTTGCTCAGCCAATACAGCCTAAATGTACCTCAAAGCATCTTTTTTTTTTTTTTTTTTTTTACTTAATTTTATGAATATGAATATTCTGCCTTTTGGCAAAAAATGTATTTGACTATAATGTTGACTTTTGTGATGCATGCTTTATTTTGGTGCAGGAAGCGTAGACCAGTTTTACTTCCGCACGCGAGTAAGAGCACATGTACACATAAGGAAGAACATATTTGCATACACGAAGAAAAGTACACACGCACATATGAGGAATTAGCTCCAATGAAGAAGTCGCGCAGCCAAATGAGAGAGCGAGGGAAAAGATTACAGCTTAGCTCGCTGTCTAGCTAGGACTTAGCTCCAACATCTTAGCGAGGACAGTACAATGACATATAATACATGTTTCTGGATAGTTATTTTGAGATTTAAGGGGTATTTAAGGGTACTTAAAGGGTTAATTCCGACTGTTGCGGAAATTCGGGTTACGTCGCCAGGGTAGGAGAGGAATTCGTTCGTAATCGGGGGACTACCTGTATAATAATATATAATTATTTTGTTCAATGTATGATCTTTTTTTTCACTGTCATGTTTTACCTTACAGGAAAGCCTTCCAGTTGTATTACAAAGAATTTGTGGAGTTCTCGTGCCCCACAGAAGATATCTACTTGGAGTAGCCCAGTCCTGCTTTCAACCACAGCCTTTGTATAGTACACTGTATAATATGATGTTGCATGAAGGATACATCTAAGAAAACTAAGAACACTTCTGAGGAGCAAGCAGGAAAATAAGTGGACTAAGGTAGTATTTAAAGGGTGGTTGTGCAGCAAGAGGAGATAGGATGAAGCCAGAAGCGTTTCAAAGGCAAGAAATATTATGCAAATTGTCACCGGCAACAAAAAGGTGTCCATGAAGAAGCACATAAATCACCGAAGCCCTTGCGGTGCCAGTCAGGAAAGAAGCAAACATTTCAAAAGGTTAAAATGAAGCTGAACTGCCTTGTCCTTGGACTTGATCAATGTGGAAAAAATGATGATGGTGTATATATAAATAACCATTCTTGCATTGACACTACGGGCAGACAAGAGACTAGAATCCAGCGTTAATGAGGTTCTATGCATGAGTTGGCTTTCTCTGGCATGAAAGTCATTATGTTATGAAGGAAACTACCAACCCAAATAACAGTAGGTAGTAAAGGATGAAACAGTCAAGTTAAAGTTAGGCATTGTATGCAAACAACTTATTGAGTACTTGACATCGTGTGCTGATACTTTTAGAACTTACCTTTAAAACCCAGACATATTGTGCTTAACTAGTGTTACAAAAATACAAGTATCACATCAAAGAATGTTTAGAAGACCAGGAATCGAATAAATTGTCAACTACAGTATGTGGGATACGAGGATATCAGATAAGAAATCACGTTTAGAGAGAATAAGGGTGGGGGGGAGTCACTTCACTGAATAAGATACAGCAGGCCCCTGTGCAGCAGATACACAGGAGCAGAGAACTTCACTACTAGTGCCTCTTTTTCATAATTTTATTAGGACCTTCCTCTATCATGTCCACAACATTTGCAATTATGCTAGGTGATGACGTTATTGAGTGTGGGATTGATAGATGATGATGATGATGATGATGATGATGATGATGATGATATTGATGATGTAGTGTTTAATGAGCTTTTGCCCCACTACCCCTCACATGCTAGCAAGTACAGTCCATGTATGGCAACATGTGAAAGTTTTGTTGGAGCTAGACACTATTCAAAACATGCCTTGTTTCCCAGTATGTATTTGTTACCCCAAAGATCGTTTTCTGCAATGAAGGGTAATCAAATAGATGCCAAACAGAACAATGACTAGCACAGCACTGTTGTTCTGCAGTAGGGAAAAAATAACCACTCTCTACATCCTTTCACTAACATTTATTTGTAAGAGATCGTTTTATGGGATATACTGTATATTTAACGGGATGTTTCTAATACATGATTTTTTTTTAATATATAGGATATGGCCATTTTAAAGCCCCACACAGTTAATTCCTGGGAATAAAAAAATCTGCTGTTGCTAATCATGAAGTGACTTTGTACAGCGAGTCGAGCATCCAGACAAAATACTGTATTCAGCTGTGGGGGGCTATAAAAAAGGTGTACAGATCTGTCATAAATTTAATATCTGTAATTCAAAACATTGTATCAATTTAACATGTAGGAAGTGAAATATTTATTTTTGATTTTTTTTTTTCCCAGATGTGACTTCTTTATTAAAAAATAAGTAAATCATTGTGTCCTCTTACTATTACATCATAACACATTGAAAACAATCATATTAAGTTACACATTGCACTACTAATTCCCGTACTGGTCACTAAAAATGGTCATTGTTTTGTCACTACTAAATCGCAACTCTAACATCCTCTAAACCAGTGGTCTCCAACCACCGGTCCAGGGACCAGTACTGGTCCGCAAGAGAAATCATATTTTGACTTTAAATCATGTGCACCATCAACACTCAAATATGGGGAATTCGGATTCAGCAGCATGCTGCACCTCAGTTTACCGCATCTGTTTACCCAAGTTTACCCAATCTGTCAACACTGCTGCACCGACACACTCACTGGACATGTGCTCTTCATACAACAAATATGGCGGCACACTTTGAGTAGAGTTCAAAAGCTCATCTTTTGGTAACAGTCACAACGGTGCTTGGTGTGTAATAAACAGACTCTCAGGAGTCATCGGAACACTGCGCGGAACACCACTGTTGCAACATCAGTGCCCAGCTTGCAGCATGGAAAAACCCATTCATTTTGTATGTGGGATGCTCAAAAAGTTGCTCTAGCACAACGGTCTCACCAAATCTAGTATGGCATTTTCAATTTTGCCCTCCTCTTTGCAATGATAAAAGTCACGGCTTTCTCGTACGACAATGAAAAATAAATGTATTTGTACTTAAGATTTCTTTTCCTGGCTGCGGCGAGGCCTGTCTTTTGCGATTGTGTTCCCCCCTACCCGTCGTAGATGAAAAAAATTCGAATGCCTTTACTAGTCCTCAGTAAGAAAAGGGTTCAGGACCAGTGCTTTAAAGTGCGTTTGACACCAAAAAGCATGTTTATTTCATATTTCACGTGGTGTTTTATGCTCCTGAATGAAATGGACTGCTTGGATGTGTGTGGAAACGATCATTTTATATATTCAATTTTTGTATCCCCCACCATGAAAATGAGTGACTTCTGGCTTCAGTCTCGGGTTTAGGATGAATGCGAATGTGACGTCACCCAGGTCAGCATTTCACAATACAGCATTGCTTTATAGCATGCAGTTGGACTGCAATTCAGCTGATTTTGCGGATTAATTTGTTTATTTTTCGCTCCACACCAGCCAAACGGCTGCAGAAAATTGTTGTTGCACCAGGGAGAGGCGTGTGAGCCATTTTGGTTTTCAAAAGGTTCCCGTTCATCGCGGCTATGGGCCAAAACAAGCCCAACTACTGTAGGACCATTGGACTTACGAGAAAGTGAGTAAACATTGTATTTTGTCAAATACTGGGATCATGGTACACATTTTAATACGGAGGCTTGCATTTTGTGGCTGATTGTCCACCGAAAATGCCACCCGGCAGATGACCAGCGGCTTGTCGCACACCCCCACCCCCGCCGGAAGAGCGCTACATTCGGCTTATTGCCCTCTTCATGTGCCTGGTGTTGTCAAATTTTCAGGCCCCATCAGAATTTTGTGTTAAAAATGGACGCGAATACAGCGATTGCAAAGTAAACACTACAAACTTTGAATAAAGGACTGTTTACTTAAGTTTGATCATGGATGGACATGAAGAGAAAAGTTCTCCTCAGACAAATCCTGCCATGTTAGCTGCACAACAACTGCATATTGCTCTCCGTTTACGTCTTCGCCGTGTAGTAAAACATTATTTTACACCATATTCATGTTGACCATTTGGCAGCTACCCGCTCCTCCGACGTCGGCCGGTTTTTCCGGCGGTACTCTCCAGCTGCTTCCCCAGCGAGCTCTCCTGTCCATAGCAGGGTAACAAACTGTAAGTTGTTCGGTGCCAGGCAGGTTACCGATCGGCGAAGACAATCGACAACCCCGCCGCCGTGTGACATGATCAAAAAAAGGACTTTGAGACGTCACCCGGTTTGGGTTAGCATGTCTGTTAGCTGTCAAGCCTCTTTGTTTGTTTACATTCTCCGAAGCCACGGCAGGGAAATGACAAAGCCTGACTAACTACGGTGGCATAAAATATCGCTCGGTAGGTGCGACAGTAAAGGTGAAGTCGACAGTTTTGACCATTATGGAGTAATTTTTCCATGTACTGAATAAATGCATTTGTATTATTTCATATTCCATTTAGCACAAGACTGTTATTTGTCATGACCATGCCATTTACTTAGCAATTGGGGAAAAATACTTCGATAAAAAGAATATCCTGTACAAATATTGGAGTAGAGAGACGGAAACAATGACATTTTGTGGCTCTCTTCGTCGCATTTTCCTCGTTCTGAATGATTCCCCCTCAATGGGCTGAATTCTAAATCAGATGAAACCATAACCCTGCCGACGTCATCCTCCTGTTGGGGACGCTAGAGCCCTATGATGGTAGGCGTGGCTAAACGACAGATTTAAAGACTAATTTCTCATCATCTGCGCTTTGACAAATTGTTGTATACAGTGGTACCTCTACATACGAAGTTAATCCGTTCCAGGACCTTGTTTGTAAGTCGAAATGGTCGTATGTCGAGCAGGATTTTCCCATAGGAATACATTATAATTCCATTAATTCGTTCCACAGCCCAAAAACCTTCACTAAATCCTTAAAAAATACTGCTGGTACTATTACAAATGGCAATTACACATAGCAAAACAAATAAATTATAAATCAAAATCGGAATAATAATAATAATAATAATAATAATAATTCCTGTATTAATGTAACGAATCGGGTTCTAATGTGGCGGACGTTTTTTGCTGACCCTGAACGCACCGCGGGGCTCACATGCCAGAGACAGACCGGTGAGCTTGAGTTTCACTTTCACTTTGAATGTTTTCTTGAGAACACCTCAATTGCGGCAGACAGAAGGTGTTTTTGTTTTGAATAAGTTGTGAAATAAATGATAAAAACGTGGCGAAGTTGGCGATTTCTCTGGAGATGTTACCACAAAAGGAATTGTCAGCTTAACTTATAAAGACTGGCGAACGATGGTCGGAGGAGGACCGTGGAGATGTATTGTTGAGCCATTTCACGGATGCCCACCCTACGCTCATATTTTTCTGTCATTTGCATCTTCATTTAGAAGGTAAGTGTCAACTTTTTCCTTGTTTCACCACCTGTACCAACCTTTTCTGAAACCAGTGTTGATTTGTCACACAAGAAAATCCGCCGTGCATTCGTCTGCGGTGCTGCCATTGTCGTCGTATTTCGAGCATGTCGTCGGATGTAGAAACAAATGGCGAGTCAAATTTTACGTCGGATGTCGAAAAGTTCGTGTGTCGAAGCGATCGTATGTAGAGGTACCACTGTATAATCTAATTGTCTCAAAATATGATTCTAATTCACATAATAATGCTATTTAAGACTTTTTTTATCCTGTCGTACACACTTTAAACAATCAGTAAATCATTAAAAGTGATGAAAACATTGTGCTTTAGTGTGCATGTTGTTCACTTAATGTTTGATACTTAATTGTGTCTCCCTGGGCTGTGCCAAGAGGTGACAATGATTTGCCGATATTTTATTTTCACAACAAGTAACAATTGTGGAATGGTTAAATAATTTAAAAAGTGATCATTTCTATCTGATGAGGAAAGCTCTGAATATGTTTCTTTCAATAATATTAATCTTCAAGTTTTGGAGAATAAGAATTCTCTGCATCACGTACATAAGACAGGGGCTTCTCGCCGTAATCTGCAATTTAAAAAAATTACATGGTAGATAGTTTTCCTTGGCAGATAACGCTGCAAACAAAAAGGGATAAAAAGCTATCCTAAATGAAAAAGTGCTAAGCTCCTGGTAACCAATGTTAATGCAACTGATGCAGCAAGAATGGTAGTTGAGTAGATGAGTATCGTACCATCAGTATGACCAATATAGGGTCGAAGGTTGCTGGAATAATAGAACTCAGTATCTGGAGTACGATCATTAGTCCTGGAAAAAAAAGATGTCAAATGTATGCTGTTGATTTAACAAAACTGCATTGTTTGTTACGTAGCATCCATGTATGTTATATAATATCAAGGGATATTTCAAATTCGGTATTGCAGTTTCCACAATAGAATGACATAGGTTTAGGTAATGACGTTAAAAACATACAATTTACCTTCTAAATATGGGACCTCCCATACTTTCCCTGAGCAAAAGAGCGAGAAGCAGGAGATGTAACATTCCTGTAATTTTACCGTGCCTTAATAATCTTTTTTTTTTTGTTTTGTTTTAACTGCAAATACCTGAAACTCTCACACATTCGGCCTTGGCACAGTACCTACTACAGACTATTACCACATCATAGAGCTTTGAGTTAAGAGTTGCGATGATGTTAAATGATGCAACTTCACAGCTCATCAAGAATGCGAAAAACATGTAGATGTGATGTAACTGATATGAAAAGGATCAAGAATGACAGACAAACTACCATTAACACTCATAATATCTATGGAAAATGTTGCCTAATAAATATTATACTCCAATACAGCACATTATAGTACAGCTTCCATATTGAAGGATCACGAGCATTACACACACTCAAAACAGATATTTGGGAAAAGCGGTCTCTCCTTAAGGGAAGACACATCACCGAACTGTATCTCTGGCTGTAATAGAGCCTATACAGCATCGAAAACCAAATCCTTGCTAGCCATAACACAATTATTGGGAGGAGACTGTTCATTCTGTAGATGCCTCAGAAGCATTTAAATAAAAGGAAATAGGAGTAAAATACACAGTAGGAGATGAAGCCATGTGTGGCACCCTGAGAACTGCCTGTGTTACATCATCTTCAAAGCGTTTTTTTTCCGCCAAAAGCCATGAGTGATACAGTCTATACAATAATAAGTTCGCACAGCTCACGTACTGTTTATAGGTGGAAATTAAGTGAAAGACATTTACCTGCATTGATCCATAGAATATGGAAATAAGATGATGACCTCCCATCTCAGCTAGACTGAGCATTTCGGGGTAACAATAGATTTGTTATTAAAGTATTTGAATTAAATAATATTGCTTCAAAATAATAGACAACTTGGGTAATAATCATAAAACGTCTTTAAAAAAAAAAAAAAAAGCCCTGCCTTCTATGAGTAACGTCATTCTTTCGCATTTCCTGACAAAGTGGATGTTTCCAAATCTGCTAAATACCACAATAAACAAGGCTAAAATAAATCTTTTAGGGTCTGCACACCATTATTTTTTATTTTGGAACAGAGCGCTTGAAAATTAAATAGATCAAACTACAAAATAAACTATTCAAAATTCTGCTTTAAAATTTGATTTTTTTTCTTATTGTTTGTCTTTTGAGGAGTGGTGTGCATTCAAAATATCCAACCACCCCTCCATTTTTAACACCACTTGGCCTTGTCAAGTTGTCAGGGTTGTCCGTGGTGCTGGAGCCTATCACTGCTAACTTCAAATGAAAGGTGGACTACACACTTAACTAAGCCTGTCGCGATATGCAATAATTCTGTTTATCGCACGGTAAATGAAAATGAAGGCGGTAATTTTCCCGCTGCGATTTATCACCTCTCGTGCGTGCGTGTGCGGCGGACGTGCTGTTAAAAGTTCGGCTTGTTTGTTAGCAACAGCGTAATATGCTGTGACGAGGATTCCTTGTGTTTTATTGACTTCTGGGTATGTTCGTTTTATACATTTGAGTTTGCGTGACCATCATTCAATGGGGGAGGCGGGGCCGAGTACATTGTCAGCGTACATTGCTGAAGAAATGAGACTGTTTTACCTCTGTTTAATGTTGTTTAACACTTAGACTAGGTTCATACTGCTGGTCTTAATGCACAAATCCAATTTTTTTTCGTGTTTTTTCGACTCAAGTGAAGCATTAACTTGACAGTCTGAACGTGACAAGTCGCATAGAAGTGGATCATTTCAAATCTGATCTGGTTTACTTTCGTATGAGGTCTAAATCCAATCTGGGCCACATTTTTCCAGAATTTGGCTGGCGGTCTGAACTTTCAAGTCTCCTGAATCGGAATTCATGCAGCAATGAAGTCAGCAAAGCGAAAGCAGCAGGCAGGACGGGAGCGATGTAGCTGAGCATTAGCTTCTAGCTTGAACTTTGCTTTTATGCACGAAGCGGGCTTGACCACAGTCATAAAAAAAATAATGAAGAAAAGGATAAGCCTGACAATTTTTGATTTTCATTCTATACTGTATTGCTTACATGGCTGAGACGGGCAAATTGACACACCTACGTCATGTCACGCACACAAGTCAATGCTTATGTGCGTGCGTGTATGCGTTCTATCAGTCCATATAAACTTTTTAAAAAAAAAGACTAAATGGGGATTATTAATGTCTGTTATTTGTGTCATCTTTTTGGAAATCAAAATATGATCACCCTGGAATGACATACAGCTAGCATGTCTAATTTGTTTTGATGCTCCTGGGCATGCGGGTCACTTTGCTGAGCTCATCTCAGACAGCGAATTAGTGATCATGCATGATACTTGAACGGGCTCCATGGACAAAGGCAGTCTGAACGGGCACACCAAAAAAAACCAGACATGACAAAAAGTCATGTTTGTGCATTAAGACCGGCAGTATGAATCTAGCCTGAGTGAAGCCAAATTGTTGTTAAAGCTACTTAATTAATCTATTTTTCTCTGTTGTTGTTGAAGTGCAATTGTTTGTGTTACTACAACTTTATGCCTATGTGCCTAAATGCTTAAGTTATTGAAGTGCAATTTTATTTTTTCTTGAAAAACATTTTATTTATTCTGTTTCTTTGCAGTATTGGTATTGTTGTCTTTTACAGTAGGGAGAACAAGTATTTGATACACTGCCGATTTTACTGGTTTTCCCACTTGCAAAGCATGTAGAGGTCTGTAATTTGTATCATAAGTTCTCTTCAACTGTGAGGGACGGAATCTAATACAAAAAAAAAACAGAAAATCACGTTGTATGATTTTTAAATAATAAATTTGCATTTAATTGCATGAAATAAGTATTTGATACATCACAAAAATCAAACAATATTTGGTATAGAAACCTTTGTTTGATATTACAGATACCAAACGTTTCCTGTAGTCCTTGACAAGGTTTGCACACACTGCAGAAGGGATTTTGGCCCACTCCTCCATGCAGATCTTCTCCAGAGCCTTCAGGTTTCGGGGCTGCTGCCGGGCAACACGGACTTTCAGCTCCCTCCATAGATTTTCTATCGGGTTCAGATCTGGTGACTGGCTAGGCCACTCCCGGACCTTAAGATGCTTCTTACGAAGCCACTCTTTAGTTGCCTTGGTTGTGTGCTTTGGGTCGTTGACATGCTGGAAGACCCAGCCACGACCCATCTTCAGGGCTCTCACTGAAGGAAGGAGGTTGTCAGCCAAGATCTCGCGATACATAGCCCCATCCATCCTCCCCTCAATACGGTCCAGTCGTCCTGTACCCTTGGCAGAGAAGCAGCCCCAAAAAAAATCATGTTTCCTCCTCCATGTTTCACGGTTGGGTGTTCTTGGGGTTGTACTCATCCTTCTTTTTCCTCCAAACACGACGGGCAAGTTTAGACCAAAAAGTTCCATTTTGGTCTCATCCGACCACATGACCTTCTCCCATTGCTCCTCTGGATCATCCAGATGGTCAGTGGCAAACTTCAGACGTGCCTGGACATGCACTGGCTTCAGCAGCGGCACCTTGCGTGCGCTGTAGGATTTTAATCCATGACGGCGTAATGTGTTTCCGATGGTTTTCTTCGAGACTGTGGTTCCAGCTCTCTTCAGGTCATTGACCAGGTCCTGCCGTGTAGTTCTGGGCTGATCCCTCACCTTCCTCATGATCAGTGATGCCCTATGAGGTGAGATCTTGCATGGAGCCCCAGAACGAGGCAGATTGACCGTCTACTTGAACTTCTTCCATTTTCTAATAATCGCTCCAACAGTTGTTACCTTCTCACCAAGCTGCTTGCTTATTTTCCTGTAGCCCATCCCAGCCTTGTGCAGGTCTATGATTTTATCCCTGATGTCCTTACACAGCTCTTTGGTCTTGGCCATTGTGGAGAGGTTGGAGTTTGTTTGTTTGAGCATGTGAACAGGTGTCTTTTATACAGGTAACAAGTTCAAACAGGTGCAGTTACTTCCGGTAATGAGTGGAAAACAGGAGGGGTTCTTAAAAAAGAACTAAGAGCCGAAATGTTTACAAGTTGGTAATGTATCAAATACTTATTTCATGCAGTTAAATACAAATGTATTATTTAAAAATTATACAATGTGATTTTCTGGATTTTTGTATTAGATTCTGTCCCTCACAGTTGAAAAGAACTTATGATACAAATTACAGACCTCTACATGGCTTGCAAGTGGGAAAACCAGCAAAATCGGCAGTGTATCAAATACTTGTTCTCCCCACTGTACTTAAATGAGGCATGGTCTATTGTTTTTAGTTGGGATTTCTTAAAAGGTATTTTTGAATTTAAGATTAAACGTTCATTGTGTTTAAATGGGTGTACTTAATATTACTTAGTATTGTTAATATATACTGTATTTTTACTGTGTTATTGTAAAAAATGGGGGGTGCAATAATATCGCATATCGCAATAATTTATGAGAGAATTTCTCACCCACCAAAATTTGTTATCGCGACAGGCCTACCCTTAACTGATCGCTATTCATTCATAGGTCACACACACAGACAGACAACCATTCGCACTCAAAATCACACCTCCATTCAGTGGGAATTGATCTCACACTGCCTGCGCTGAAGTAGGGCAATTGTACACCTACACCATCACCAACTGCATTAAAAATATTAAAGAACATTTTCAAATATATATGCAATGCTTCACTTTATAAGCCTGAATTAAAATGTTTTTTTTATTTTTTATTTTATTTTATTTTATTTTTTGCACAAGACCTAGACATTTGACAACTACAATAAAGTTAAAACAGTCTCTACATGGGCGGAGTTTGAGTTTTGTGCCAGGGGGGCACAGCATGTTGATGACCCCAAGATGCAGCGTGAACAATAAAATGAACTTAAAAGAATATTTATAATAATACGTTAAAAGTGAGCGTTTTTTGTTTCCCATCATTCCTGAGGGGAATTCTATATCAGGCTGCATAGGACAGCTATACTTTACGGCAAGATCGTCATCCATTGAATATCGTACGCCCGTTGGGGTCGTGCCAATGTAGTTACCCCCGTCAAAAATTGTATTCACTGGGCGGAGCCACTGCGCTGCTGCACTGATTTGCTTGATTTCCCTGTTTAGGTGATGTAGTTATCTACGATGTTTTAAAACATGGTCCATCCATTAAAAAAAAATAAATAAATAAACTTTTTTTCTGTTGTATAATGTGACATACGTACTGAACGTAAAAAAAAGGCAATGTTTCACTGTTTTACTCGTAGGATGACCAATAACTGTTATTAATGTAATTCAAGTCCTGTATGGAGTATTTCCAGTTTACTATACGTCGATGTCCAAAATACATAATTGTGGTTCTTTTCTGGCTTCAATTAATTGTTTAAGTTAACATAACTCATAACTGGTTTGCGTCTGTGTGTGCTCCAGTGGCCAGGGGACACAATTTTTGACGGGGGTAACTACATTGGCAAGACCCCGTGATGGCTCTGTTGTACAATTAGCGTCTTTAGTGGGGCAAATTGAAACTTCGCTCACCATTTTGACGATGGTCTCTAGTGTTTGATGGTCCACATTTTCAATCCTTGGTTCTTGCTTAGTAGTTGTTGTGGCTTTTGAAAGCTTAAGTTAAAAAAATAAAACTAGGTATATTTTGCCTATAGGTCCTCGGGTGCTTTTGCCTAAGCAAAGCAAATGGCCATCAAAGGTTGTCTGGCACCGCCAGACTATTCCCCTTGTATTTTTCAAACACTGTGAGAAGAGTCTGGGACCCATCTCCTTATTGGCCTCTAAAGCCCGAACGAAATCATCCGTGCAATCACATTCATTTATTTGCATGACGTCTTCTTAACGAGCAAAGTCACTCTTGCACATTGGAAGTCGTCTCCAAAACAACACAGATTGCGAACGGGAGAGCCGAGAATATGTTTCCGTCCGCGGTAAATACAGTTTTAAATGACCAAAAACACATCAAGTCGCTAAAACCATCAGTCTGTCTCGCGCTAGCCATGTTGAATAAACTTCATGTTCATTCCCTTGCACTAGTTTCTTGTCGCTTTATCAACGGCACGTCCGCCCGTCGCTGATTGGTCCACTTTGATGTCTGTTTGCTGTGGCTTGCTCCGCCCTAGGAATTTTATCCGCCGAACAGTCGCCAGATGATATAGCTGGCAACATCTAAGGTGCTAGTCACATGATCTGTTCGAAAAATAATTTTGACCCATTAAAAAAATATCTTTTTTTATTAATTTCATTCATTTTTGTTGTTTGTATTATTGCTTTACAACCTTTACAGACAATATTTAACCAGAAAACTCTTAATTTTAAAATCATATACAGTATAGGAAAGACAATTACATGCAATGAGACTTTTCAGCCACCAGGGTGGCCTGGCCGCTTATGACACCAGCTGCGTGTGAATGTAGCTTAATGATCGAGTCACAGGAGTGCCAAAATTAGTAAGAAATACAAAGACAATCAAGAAATCAAGAAATAATGTACATTAAAGGCCAAATATAATGTGTGTAAAACGGATACTGATGTGCTGCTTTTTGCCACTATGTTGTGCTAATTTGGAAATCCATCTCAAATATTAATACATCGTCAAACGGCACTGCATCTGACCCAAATATACTTGAATCTGCTGAACTACTAGTGTATGTGCACACCAGAGGAAAAAACGCTTTTTAGATTAACAGAATACAGATGTTTCAAGTTGTTAAATGTCCGTTGATGATATATTATGATATTTAATGTGTAATGTTGTTATCACCTAAACAGCCCTTTGGCTATCCAAGTGAGTTCATCTTACCTCTCCTAAATCAAATAACTAGTCACTTGAAATAGGCTTTCTTGTAATTGGAGATTCCAGACTCAGGCTGTGATAACCTCGATTCATCAAAAAGGCCACTAAGGTCAGAATTTAGAAAAATTCCTGTTCTTATTACACACGGTAAACTTTGCTAAAATAACTGGAAGCATTCATATCATTTGAGATGAGTCATTGGCCTGTCAATAACATTCCATGACATGCCTTAAAAAGGAACTATGAAATACGTTGTTTAAAAATAGGCTTAAAAAAAATAATGAATTATTTCCTGTAGAACTGTAGTCAAATATTTCACCATAAATGTTTTGTGTGACTTTTTCTCATCCTTAAAAATCCTGTAAAATCTTTGTTGTAATTACTTATCAAAAATGGCACTCGTTTCTTTTTTTTAAATGTTATTTTTCATAACCTTGCATAACAGTGCTCAGAATGTCATTTTTCTTCCCATTTTAGTTAGGCTTTTTCTTAGCCCTTCTGCAAAATCCAGTTTCTCATTATTATGCGGCTGACAGGAGCTATTTTGCTTACTCTTTTGGCCATCAGTGGAGTGAGTGTGTCAGTGGGTAGCTCCTGGGCGTTGACAATGCGTGTGATGACTTACACACATTACGGAGAGGAGACTACAGTCTCCCCTAATTGATTCCAAACTTTGCTAATTCACAATTATACAAAAATAAAATATTCAACCACTTCACACACCCGCTTCAGCGGAATTCTGTGCACGCAGAGAGGTGTATTTCAGTCAAGAGGCGATGGTTTATGACTTCCTTTTTACAAAATCTTTATTTCTGCTTAAACAAAGCATTCACTCACTTGATGCCAACACACTCACATGGTTCATGGAGGTCTTTACTAAAAATAAATGATGAAAAAAAGTGACAAATGCTGAGAACTGTGTAAAATTTTAGACTTACTCTTCACCTCCTCAGCAGGCAAATTTTGTGGGCAGACATCTGCAGATCCCTGAGTTCATGGCCTGCTCCTCCTACTATATAAGAAGCAAGCACTGTTTGTAGCCATTCGGTGCTAGTGCAACTTCTCCATTCTTAACATGGCAAGCTCTTTAGCAACCACCATATCACACAATAATGAGCAAGTTATGCCCAGAATACTAGTATTATTTGTGGAAGTAGAAGCGAGGAGTGCTTAAAATGTGGCTCAGAAAGGATGTTCACCCCAAGTATGCACACATAAAGCCGAGGTGACATGGAAGTGGGACAGTGAGACTTCTCGCTGTGGATGTACTCCCAAAAGCCTTGATGGCATCCATTTTCCATATTGTAACAAGTTGGGATAGTTGAATGATATTTGGCACAGTGCAAGGCATGGTTGAGCACAGTCTGTAGACACTTCTACAGCTTCCGAATCCTGACAGCCCAGCCTTATTTTTGTACTAAAACCTAAAACCCTAATGCATATACCTAGCAATTTGTAGACCACAGGGAAGGAGAGCTAATGTTCACACTCGCTTCCTTTATCTTTTTCTTCTTAGTGAGGACACTAATAAAAATTACAACTCATCCTTTATTTATAGACCGACCACAATGACACTTGGTAGGCATATTTTAGGAATGCATACATCTCGATTTAGATTTTTTTTATTTTTTATTTTTTTTTGTAACACTTTAGAGTAACTATCCATTATAACTAGTTAATAGACCATTAGTAAACTGTTAATATATGATTTATTGTTGATTTGTTAATTGTAAACATTTAAGCATTTATAATTATTTATAATGGATGTTGAACAGCAAAATAAAAGGGGGAACTGATTCTTCGGTCTAAGAAAGCTTAGGTTTTGTGTCTTTTTGGATTATGATAAAATTTAAATATTTTAAATATCACATCAAATTTCTGTACCTTGAACTTGTTCAACCTATTGTTCAACCTATTTATTGTTCTTTAAGGTTTAGAAGATAGTTAGCAAACTATTAACAAGTGATCTGTAAATTGTGAGTTAATATATTAGTTAAGTATTATTTATGTATGTTATTGGAATGTTAGTCTAAAGTTTAAACTTTTTCTCATTTGCTAACAGTTAAGAAATGAGTAGTTGCAACTTAAGAATAACATCCCAATAACATAAATAAACTATCAACTGATACTTAGTAATTCACTAGCCAGTAAGTTATTAATAGCTTGTTCATAATGTAATAATAATTTATAAGGAGTAGGTATCAATGATTGACATAACTATGTCAAGTCACAAGTCATTTCTTCCATTAGGCATCATTATAAATTTTGAACACAGTGTTAACAAACACAACATACTAATTTTTAAGGTGTAGGCATAAATAATTTAACATACAGCTGACAAGTCAATTATTACTCATTAACCATCAGTTTATTTATGATATATTGACCATCTATAAGGCATCCTTATAAATGCTTAACAAACTGTTATCACACACTTAACAACTCAGCAATAAATTATTTATTAACAGTTTAGTAATGATATACTGTAGTTATATCAGATAGTTATTATAATGTTATTAAAATTTGGGATTTATTGCTGCCAGTAGGTTCCCGAGTTAGTCAGTAGATGGCAGTCACACTCTTCAGGTGTGCTTTTTACACGTCTGGCCTGTTGAAATGTTTAGGGAGTGAGATTAAAGTTTAAAATGAACTTGTTTAATTAATTAAAATTATCAGTCAGACAATATTCAATAACAACAACAACAACATCTATGATGTAATTACTCAATTAGTAATGCTCATTAAATTTTGCGTGACAGATCTACTGCTTCACTAGCTTGTTGAGACTTGTGTCTGTCAGGCCCAGACCAAGTTCTTTAATCAAAGGCTTTGGGGAGCCTTGGGTAAATAAGAACACTGTGTGACAGCAGAGAGCGCCGTTCCAACATGCTGCACTCATTTGTTTTTTAGGCTGAAATTCTTGATCATTAGTTATTTTACACCTTCTCTGTACACTAAGGGCGGGGATTCAATAAGCACTGGATATGCTTCAGATCTAATAAAATAAATGAAGCTTCATTAATTAAAAAATACAAATTGTTCTAGAAACAAAAGATGATACAGTACATAAAAATAGCATACAAGAGCTACATTCGACCAACAAACACATTGCGCAAAATAGAATCATGAACTTTTGTCTGTGCAAACACCAATCTATCCAAGACAATCTATGCAACTATGCAATGTTCTAGTGTTATACTCTGACAGCTGCAGGCAGGAAGGAGCGGCAAAATCTCTTCTCACACATTGTGGGAGTAAAAAGCCTATCGCTGAAGGAGCTCTCAGAGTATCCTGGAGAGGTTGGGTACGGTTGTCCAACATAGTTGACAGCTTAACCATCATCCTCCTGTCCCCCACTGTGTCAGTTGAGGAACTTATTATGATATTGTACAACATCCTCTCATTTATATTTTTTCTTGTTTTTAAATAAATTGATATCATTGTCATTGGTACATTCATAGATACTGTTGTTAATTGTACTGTCATTAATATGGATTTAGTTGAACGGGCATTTAAAGTGTACATAATATTGTATAAATTTTAAGTAAGTAAAAAAAGTAAAACTTTTTTTTTTTTAAATTATAGGAACAAACAATTAAAAAACATATCCTCATATTAATTATTTATCCAGAGCAAGTATTAATGATCCAACAAGAGATCCAAATGTTCACCCATGGATTCATTTTGTCCCACTTTTGTCTTTTCTAACCACTGCTCTCAGAAATCCGATATGCCTGAATTGTAAACAGGTAATGCTAAATTGTGACCGAGTGATATCTGTCAATTAACTCTTATTTCGAATGTGTTCAAATGGAAAAAGGACTACTCCACTTTGTCTAAGTGTGACAACATGTTATATTCTGTGCTAAATAATATATACCTAATGTAATGCTAATCGCTGTTTGAATCTCAATAGCTTTCACAGAAGGCTTCACACAATATAACACCCGGCCACCATGCCTTTAGAAAATGTATGAAATTGGACCATCATACTCCAAAATAACACTTTGACCCCCCCCCCCCCCCCCCCCCAAGCAAGTCACATTACCTCTTAACAGTGAAAGAATGTGTCAATGGATATTCTAGTGTGAAGGAGATAAATATGGAATAAGAGAAGAGTTTAAGAAAAAGGAAGATAGGAGATTGCGGCAGGGAAATTCACAGAAACAAGAGACTAAGTATTCAGAGTAAATTCAGGTAACACTCAGGGGCATCTGGCACATCCTTTTCGTTCCACATTCCTATCTGACAACCAAACTCGCGCGCGTATATACACAAAGCACCATTGTGTTGAGTTTGATCATAGTCATGTCACAGGCTACACTGTATCATTCATACACATTTGGCCTTGAGCCACATTTGCCATTGTGTAGAGTTACGGACTGACAGTTTTGATAGCACCTGTAAATGATTCTACGCTGTACAACGAAGAGGTATGAACTTCAAAAGGCGATGGGAAAAGACGTGGCCGATCTTTGACATAGTGTCACTTAAAGATTATTTAAACAAGGGTCAAAAGACACAAATGTCATTTAATGACAATGGAGAGGCCATAGCAACAAAAGGGTGTGCCTATGAGCTTACATGGAATCAAATAATTTAGTGTTTTATCTATAAGTATTTGCAGGTTTGTTTGAGATACAACTTAAGACGTTCAGGCATAATAATGAAAACAAGTAGTTTTAAAAAATAACCGCCCGCCCCTCAAAACTATTCTGTTATGGCAGCTCTCGGGTTATTCACTGTGACAATTTGAGATGGATACTCGTTTTTTTCCTGTTGTCTGTTTCTGTGTAAAATTGCTGTTTTCTTCACTCAATTTAATACTGGTGTTCATTTATTTCAAGACATGATCATGTTCATTTCAGGATCATCAATGTGTTATTTTCAATCAAGGTGACAGTACTTTGTGGCATTGCCTCTATTTTTTTTCCACACACATGTGAAATGCAAACATCTGTGTAATATAAAGTCAGGTGTGAAATACAGTATGACGTTCATCTTAATGTACACGTAGCCTTGGCCTAGAGGGTATTATTTAACTTTAAAAATAACAATGAAATACGTGTACCGTATTTTCCGCACTATAAGGCACACCTAAAAGCCTTAAATTTTCTCAAAAGCCAGTAGTGCGCTTTATAATCCAGTGCGCCTTAAATATGAATCAATATTGAGCCGCAAGTTTTTTTTTGTTGTTTTTTTTTTGACAGATTTATACAAATTTGCAAACAAAAACGGGCTTACAAAATTGCACCATTATTATAAGAAAACCATAAATAACACTCTCCATAATAATATACAAAATCTTGTTCACAATGGCCTGGTTTGGTTCCTTTTTTCAGGACACCTTGAACTTCATTTCCAAACTGTTTTTTTCTTTACCGACCAATTATAAATTAAACATTTATAATAATTATAAATCAACATTTTGGGACCAAAAAGAGAAAAAAAATCCCCCCAAAATTTGAATAAATAGTTTTATATTTGATAATTCAACATAAGCAGCAGGTATAGTCATAGGCGTTATTGGCCTTTATACATGCTCTGGTCAAATACAGTGCATACATTACAAAACAGTGGAAAAATTATAACCCATCTAACACAAAATGTTTACCTTGCTGTTGTGTTGCTGTTTTGTTGATATTCCCTTTAGCGCAGCACCGTCTAATGGATGCATAAAATAACCCCAGCCTTTACTGTAGTGTTTATTCTATGCGCCCTATATATGGAAAAAGTTTCAAAATATGTCATTCATTGAAGGTGTGCCTTTTAATCCGGTGCACCTTATAGTGCGGAAAATGCGGTAAATTAGTAATAAGTGAAATATTGTAACTTTTTTAGAGTTATCTTAATAGCTTGTCATTCATATTTAATTATATTCCTGTCCATCTCCTCAAGAGCATTTCTTGAAAAACAAGAGTCTAACTTAAGTAGTTGGAAATATATAGAAAATAGAAATGGCTCGTGGTTGCATAGCCGAGTGACACTACTGAAGAAAATAAAGAGGGGAAAAGATTTTCAATGTAACAGTGTTTTATGAAATGTATTATGTGTTTATATATTACTCTTTCAGTGCCCATTCAAGATTCAATAACACAAGTACATGGCAATTCTTGCCATCAACATTGTTGAGTCATGCATATGATGCAAATGCCTTGAAATGCAAATAACAACAACAAATCACAAAACAATGTATCTTTTTTTTTTTTTTTTTTTTTTTTTTAGGTAAAGCTCATTCTGGTTAGTTGGGGTGTAGCTTGTTTTCTCCTCCTTATATGATTTATTTTAAAATTCCTTGCCCTGCAGGTATCTGAAATAGTTTGAGAGTAAAATGTCTTGGGAGAAGCGCTTGTCCACTGACTAGGAGAAGAGGGGGGAGGGGGAATCCCAAATCTCTCATATTAATGGCACTAGGTTATTAATTTCCTGCGGGGATTTGGACTGTCCTCTGACATATGAGTGAAACACAGTAAGCATTTGTGTACATAAAGGAGGTGTTTTATTGCCCCACCCCCACCTGCTTGCGCCATCAAGCCATCTTCTTTTGATGTTTCCTTTTTCTTTTTTTTTTTTAACCCATTTTCTTCTTTCACTGCCACATGCTGTGCTCAGTGTCTACTATTCTTTTATACTATACTCCTTTATACTGTAAAATGGATCATACAATGCATGCCAAATTTACGCTTAAAGTAAGTTGATATACAGGGCCAAAGTGCAGGACATGCATGCAGCCTTTATTTTGAGGTGCGCAGCATGACATTGGATACTTTCTTTCAGTCGTATTGTTTGACCGAGATAAATCTTGAGGGGTTTCTTCTTGCCAGTTGAATCAAATTCCAGCAATGTTAAGTCCCTAATTTTGTTTTCTGCAGTATTTGTCATATACATTAGAAAAAAATTGTTAGGATAATTTCATGTTATTCCTGTTTTCCATTCTTAACTCCTATAATCATGGTTGTGTGACATCTCTAATAATTACACAGTAATTGTGTTAATAGAATAGTATGCAATTATGATGCATGATTGGTTTCTTCAAGGAAAATATCTGAAATTATCCGTATGTTTGTGTGTGGGGGGGTGCGTGCTTTCTGGATAGGAGGTAAGTGAGCCACATTAATGACAGCCAAGCTTATGTAAAGTGCTGCAGTGTATTTATAGAGTCAGCTGGCCTTCTGAACGCCTTCAAATAGGGAAAGTTCACAAACCACTTTTCATGACAAACACACGCGCGCTCACGCCCACAGAGCTTACGTATGCATACATATACTGTATCTTTTTTTCCGAATTAGGATTCTGTTTCATCGGTTTGATTAAATAACCTCATCTAGATATATTAGACGAATCTGTAATGCAAAAATAAACATGCTGTAACTTTGACGCACAACAGAGGGCTGTTAATATATCTGCGATATTTGAATGGTTAAAAAATAATCACCGGCGGCACGGTGGCTGAGTGGTTAGCACGTCTGCCTCACAGTTCTGAGATCAAGGGTTCAATCCCGGGCTTCGGCCTTCCTGTGTGGAGTTTGCATGTTCTCCCCGTGCCTGCGTGGGTTTCCTCCGGGGACTCCGGTTTCCTCCCACATCCCAAAAACATGCATGGTAGGCTGATTGAACACTCTAAATTGTCCGTAGGTATGAGTGTGTGCGTGAATGGTTGTATGTCTCCTTGTGCCCTGTGATTGGCTGGCAACCAGTTCAGGGTGTCCCCTGCCTACTGCCCATAGTTCGCTGGGATAGGCTCCAGCACCTCCGCGACCCTCGTGAGGAAGAAGCGGCATGGAAAATGAATGAATGAATGAAAAAAAAAAAATCATCAATTATATCGTGAAATTGTAAAAAAAAAAAAAAAAATCAGCCTGGCGTCTCTGCTGTTAAATGCTGTGGGCTTGTCAACTGAACACACTGAAACCACACCCCACTCAACTGTTTGCTATCAAATACCATGACTGTAAACTGCAGTGCATACATAATTAAAACAATAGCAGTGCATACTGTATTTTTCAGACTAAAAAGTGCACTTGATTTTTATAGGTTTTTTTTTTTTCTCAAACATAAGGTGCACTTGATTATAAGCTGCATTAGAGCATCAATATGCTGTATTTCTTTTGTTGTTAGTAATTATGTTTCAATAAAACAGGTTCAAGGTCATTAGGACCAACAGCATTCATTCATAAGGGACACTGAATTATGGGAAAAATAAAGGATATTAAATGCACCTTAAAGTCCGAAAAATAGAGCATGTAAATCATGTCAGGAGGCTTACCTACAAAATTTACTAGTTAATGCGTTCTGTATAGAGAAGTTTCCGAGATCCTTCCACTTTACTTCCACATTTCTGCTCGCAACTTCCGTTCTACACTTTCTCTAACCAAAACAACAGTAGAGCTGGAGTGGCGTTAGGGTTTAGGGTTAGGGTTTGGTAACTTAAGCATTTATAATTTCTTAGTTAAGGGACACATGTACTACACTTTACAGTAAGGGTCCAAAAAACATTCAGTAATGGTTAATTAAGGTTAAGTGATACTTATGATGTACGTTCACGTGAAATAATACCATACTTAAGGTTAGGTTATAATATATAATATATATATTATACATTACTTAACATGAATTAACATATACATTAGTGCATTAATAAATAGTTATTAATGTATACTGGTAAGTGATTGTTATTTTAAAATAAGAAACATTGCTCTGTGAGTCCTTGGGTGCTGCTAACCTAACCTTAAGTATGGAATTATTTCACATGAGCATACCTCATAAGTATTACTTAACCTTAATTAACCATTACTGTATGTTTTTTGGACTCTTACTGTAAAGTGTAGCACACATGTCCCTTAGCTAAGAAATTATAAATGCTTAAGTCCCCCACATACGCTTAACCTTTATTAACCATTACTGAATGCTTTTTGGACCCTTATTGTAAAGGTAGCACACGTGTCCCTTATTTTGAATTTTACCACACCATTAGTTACTGTCTAGTTATGCATTAAGTAATGATTTAACTTATGTTAATTAATATGGTACAAAACAGAATTATCAGGAAGGATGGGGGGGCAGTAGCATGTAGGAGCCAATTTCAAATAGTCATTGATTTACAGAGACAAGATGATCACAAGATGGTAATCCGGGCAGCACCATTGCAGAAGCATTTGCGGAGAGTAACCAACATTGTAGGGGTACAAGAGCAACAGGAGTTATCCACCTGAACTATCAGGATGGAAGCTGTCAGAGCTAGACCTCAGGCTGAGCAGGTTAGCTATCTAGCTGGAATAAATCCTACAAGTCCTAGCTGAGGAAAAATCACTACACCAAGACAGGTGAAAGCCGGACAGACTTTCATCTTTGCCAACTGTACACTTAGTGTGACTGCCATTGGGCTGCTGAAGGTCTTATATGGTGAAGGAGGGGCAAGTCAGTACTCATAATATTCTGGTCAGGTGTTTTTAAATGCTGAATTTTTGTAGGTCGTGGTGTTTGGATGAGTGCTGTAACATAGTTTTTCTCAAGCTTTATTGAGGAAAGGTAAATATTTTACATACAAAAAATGTCACATTATCTAGAAAGTGAACCGCTCAGAATTATTTTGTTCTTCATATCACAGAGAGAGTTAAATGTAGTATCATACTATAGTAACGGCTGATGTTTTTATTATACCTTTTTCATGAAAAAGTGGAACAATTTGCTTTCGATACTGCCAGTATGCAGTATGAGTTTTCAATATTAACACTAGATCAATAAAAAATTTGCACCATTTGAGTTGTAGCCCATTGCTATGCGTAAAAAAAAGCTTCCAAATTAAGAGTGTGCATGCTGTGGGTGCACAACGCTGCAAAGCACACATGAAAATTACCATGTAGTAATGTGTAATTTTGTGGGTTTTATATTTTCCCTGCTTACTTTTTTTATATTTCCCACCCAGGTGCTTTCGCAGTGGTTCATCACAACATTCATCCTCAGTATATGATATACAGTATAATTTTAATTATCGGTTATAGTTGGAGTCCAAGAAATATAAAAAAATACTCATTAACAAAACAAATAAAAACATGTACAATAATCAGTGGCGTGTGGTCAGGGGAGGCAAGGGAGGCAGAGCCTCACCTGTCATCATGACAAAAAAATAATTATAGCATCAAATTTATATTAATATTTGTCCATTGCTCTTTATGTATGACTCATTTCAAACATTTTTATAGTCCAAATCGCTGAATTTGCCTATTTCCTGTTCAAATAAAGAAATGAAACGAGAGGTGCGGCAGCAACGAGTAAAGCCTCACCTCTGAATGCGCAATCCATAACAAACTGGGTTGATACATGGAATTGGAGCGTGCCGGTTGCCGTACATCTGCATGTCGCCATTATAATGTTTCCAGATACGTTTTTTTGACCTGATTTTCCACGGTCTTGCTAATGTCTTTAACCCTGAAAGTTTAATGTTTGTTAGTGACATATTTAGTTTTGCTGATGGGAAATAAAACCGCAGTGAAAAGACACAGGTTGCGGCAGATAGTACTCTGCCGCACTGAAAGGGGGCGTACGTGAAACTGGACTTTCCGTCAAAAGTGGACGCGATTAACACAACACCGGAGCTAAAAGGTTTGCTTCAGACTACGGGACAGAAGATAACTCGCGCTTTTCAAACGGACTGGTACACCCGAAAAGACTGGCTATGTGGCTGTCCTTCGAAAAATCGCCTTTGCTGCTTTCCCTGCCTTTTCTTTTCAACTTGTGTCAATGTCTGGACTAACACGAGATATTGTGACATTAAAAAACTACCACGAAGCCTCAGCAAACATGAGAGCTCGACCACTCACATTCAAAGCCTGATTGCTATAAAAACTTTTGGAAGCTCAAGGATCGATTTGGCTTTGACGAACAGCGGAAGCTCAACGGTAGCATCCACAATGCTAAGGTAAAGGAAAACCGAAAGAGTTTGAAAGACCTCATTAATGCAACCTGCATCCTAGCTTAACAGGAGTTAACATTTCGGGGTAACGATGAGCGTGTAAGCTCTTCCAAACGTGGCATATATGTAGAACGATTACATGATTTTGCTGAGAAAGATGAAAGGTTAGCTAGACATTTGGACACATCCACTGTGTTTTCTGGCTTGTCAAATAGAACACAGAACGATCTAATTGAAGCAATCCTCTCCATTGAGGCGGAGAGATTTTTTTAAAGTAAAGGAAAATAAGGAGGACTTTTACAAAAAGGGCGTAGGTTTGCATAGGGACGGTAGGGACATAACACTACCAACTTTTCAGGATGCTAAAATTGTCCCCACCAACTTTTAAGCAACCTTACCTTTTTTGCATGATATAATGTTCAGTTATATAGAGAATTTAGATCTTTCAATAGTTCCATATGTTGTAAGGATAGAATTGACCCTACCATTATTAAGTGAATTATTTTCATTATGTTTATGTTTGCTAACAAAAAAACAAGAAATTTATTCAGGAAGTTTTCAAAATGTTTCTTTAGTATTTTTTGAAAACAGGTTTGAATCGAACAGTGTATCATCTGAACCAATGCACGTAAAAGTTATTATCAGTAGATAAGGATTTATTTTGCATTGATCATTTTGCCTATTAATTAATTAGGTTCATATACATAACAAATGTGGCCCTTTGCCCCCTTCAACCAATCTGTTTGGTCTTATTAATGTCCCGTCCCCAGCAAAAAGTGTACCTACATGCAGGTAATGCTGTTATATCGTCCGTACGAATGTTGAGACCAAACATATGCCCTTCCAAAGTAAAGGCGGTTTTTGTGGTGAAGGACAGGCGCAAGACCACAAACAGTTTTCATTTCAATCTTATTAAAAAAAAAAAAAAAAAAAGAGCTTAGACTAAGAAAAATACAATAGAATATTTAAAAACTAAATTTGGGCCTTAAATAAAATATTCTTTGTTTTTCTTTTCACACTTTTTGTTTAGCAATCTGTAATAAATTGATTAAAGTATCAGAATTAAAAGTTTTAAAAACAACTGAATATTTCACTAAAGGTCAGAATTGAATTCTGTGGTTTTGTACACCACTCTTTACTCTCATTTATGTTGCATGAATTATAGAATTGCGACGGCTAACACATTGAGGGTGTAGAGCAAATGCATGTTATTTTCTTACTTTTACGTATCGATAATATGTACCGTGTGTGCGTGTTTTGTGAAGAATGCTGATGAGATATGAAATAACCAGTAGCCAATTGAATAAGCTACCCTTTTTGGTGTATATATTTGGAAATCTGACACTAAAGGAGTCAGTGCCTCACCAACCATGAACCTCACCGCACGTCACTGGTACGTATATATAGATATATGTTTTTTCCCCAACAGAAACTATTATGAGTTCCCTTCCAGCTGGTTCCTGATATTTTGAGTGCACTCTAAACACATCCACTGTAGAAGATGATGGCCTGCCAGTGTTGCCAAGACAACATCCTCCACATGCGACTGTCATGCAAAAACCAAGCAAACATTTTTTTTAACGACATGTTGGTTAAAAGTGTCCATGACCATATTTCCTGAACTTAAATATATACTGTACATGTTGCCATAATTATTCAGTGAATAAATAAATTTGTCTGCATACTGTACAACCTTGATCCAAGATCACAAAAATACAGTGAATATTTATAGCTATGGCAATCACAAATTCCACCTTGATTGTGCACTATACTAGATAACCATCACTATGTCCAGATCATTTGACATCACCAATTCATCACAATACAAGTCCTACATGTTTTGTCTAATAATGACAAAGTAGGACTGTGCTGTAACTAAAACATCAGCTAAATGAACCAAACATTACGTTTAGCTGTCACTAAAGCGATGAATGACAGCAGTTGATTTTGTGTACCAGTAAACTGTATTTACAATATGTAAATCTAAAATTGACATAAGTGTTACTAAAGACAATGCATTGTCAGTGTTTTTACGAGTATCGACCCTCCACCAGACATGTGAGGTTTTTGTCATGAGAACTTAAATAAAACAATACAATACAGTAATTGGGCAGTAATCAGGAGTGCATAGAGAAAAAGTCCGTTTGATTCCAAGGTGTACGGACATTGGTTGCAATGTAACGACTGAATTGCTTAAACATTTTATAGCACGAGGCAGGGTACCCCCTGACTGGTTGCTAGTCAATCAAAGTATCCAAAAAACATTTAAATAGTCATAGTACCGTAACTTTCGCACTATAAGGCGCACCTGACTATAAGCCGCCACCCATCATATTTGATACAAAAACGGCATTTGGACATAGATAAACCGCACTGGACTACAGTGGGGCAAATAAGTATTTAGTCAACCACTAATTGTGCAAGTTGTCCCACTTGAAAATATTAGAGAGGCCTGTATTGTCAACATAGCTAAACCCCAACCATGAGAGACAGAATGTGGGGGGGGGGGGGATAGAAAATCACATTGTTTGATTTTTAAAGAATTTATTTGCAAATCACGGTGGAAAATAAGTACTTGGTCAATACCAAAAGTTCATCTCAATACTTTGTTATGTACCCTGTGTTGGCAATAACAGAGGCCAAACGTTTTCTGTAATTCTTCACAAGCATTTCACCCACTGTTGCTGGTATTTTGGCCCATTCCTCCATGCAGATCTCCTCTAGAGCAGTGATGTTTTGGGGCTGTCGTTGGGCAACATGGACTTTCAACTCCCTCCACAGATTTTCTATGGGGTTGAGATCTGGAGACTGGCTAGGCTACTCCAGGACCTTGAAATGCTTCTTACGAAGCCACTCCTTTGTTGCCCTGGCTGTGTGTTTGGGATCATTGTCATGCTGAAAGACCCAGCCACGTCTCATCTTCAAAGCCCTTGCTGATGGAAGGAGATTTTCACTCAAAATCTCTCGATACATGACCCCATTCATTCTTTCCTTTACACAGATCAGTCGTCCTGGTCCCTTTGCAGAAAAACAGCCCCAAAGCATGATGTTTCCACCCCCATGCTTCACAGTGGGTATGGTGTTCTTCGGATGAGATTCAGTATTCTTTCTCCTCCAAACACGAGAACCTGTGTTTCTACCAAAAAGTTCTATTTTGGTTTCATCTGACCATAACACATTCTCCCAGTCCTCTTCTGGATCATCCAAATGCCCTCTAGCGAACCGCAGATGGGCCTGGACGTGTACTTTCTTCTGCAGGGGCACACGTCTGGCAGTGCTGGATTTGAGACCCTGGCGGCGCATTGTGTTACTGATCGTTGCCTTTGTTACTGTGGTCCCAGCTCTCTGTAGGTCATTCACTAGGTCCCCCCGTGTGGTTCTGGGATTTTTGCTCACCGTTCTTGTTATCATTTTGATGCCACGGGGTGAGATCTTGCATGGAGCCCCAGTTCGAGAGAGATTATCAGTGGTCTTGTATGTCTTCCATTTGCTAATAATTGCTCCCACAGTTGATTTCTTTACACCAAGCGTTTTACCTATTGCAGATTCAGTCTTCCCAGCCGGGTGCAGGTCTACAATTTTGTCTCTGGTGTCCTTCGACAGCTCTTTGGTCTTGGCCATAGTGGAGTTTGGAGTGTGACTGACTGAGATTGTGGATAGGTGTCTTTTATAGCGATAATGAGTTAAAACAGGTGCCATTAATACAGGTAACGAGTGGAGCCTCGTTAGACCTCATAAGAAGAAGTTAGACCTCTTTGACAGCCAGAAATCTTGCTTGTTTGTAGGTGACCAAATACTTTTTTTCCACTCTAATTTGGAAATAAATTATTTAAAAATCAAAGAATGTGATTTTCAGTTTTTTTTTTTCCACATTCTGTCTCTCATGGTTGAGGCTTACCCATGTTGACAATTACAGGCCTCTCTAGTCTTTTCAAGTAGGAGAACTTGCACAATTGGTGGTTGACGAAATACTTATTTGCCCCACTGTGTAAGCCGCAGCTGTTGTCACTGTATTATGAGATATTAAAACCAAAAGATATCATTCGGTAACACTTCAAATAAACTCAACTCAAATAAATTAACAAATAAGCCGCACTGGACTATAAGCCGCAGGGGCAAAATGAGGGGCAAAAAGAAGCAGCTTATAGTCTGAAAATTACGGTAATACATTAAATTATAAGTGGCTCAGATATTCCATTTTTGGTTTATATGTAACTTCCAATGAATTAATAAGTTTCCGTGTGATCTTTAAAGCCCCAGCCGTGCCATGCACACACACATTTTGTAACACTGTTACGTCACTGGTTTCATCTGATTGGCTACCTTGTTCTTTTCTTCTAGTTTTTAACTTTTAGCTTTTGGCGTGTCACTCAACACAGCACGTGTTGAGCTGCAGAGGCTTGAAGATTTGGATGGGTAGCTTTGTTCAGCAACTCAACCAACACCTGGGACACAGACTCATGCTGCTGTATGTTCAAACACTCATTCAAACACAAAGCCTGAGTTTCATCAACCAATGCAGACATTGGCAAAAGAGTCTGTCTTTCTTTCTACTTTGTCTGCATCAAATGTGGCCAGGGATGTTTTAACTTCTTCCAATTGTTTCAAAGGTCTGAAAATTGATCTTGACTACTTAACAAATTTACCACTGGGAGCAATTTCATGTTCAGTGTCTTTCCCAAGGAGACTTTGATAGCCGGCAGTCGGAACCAGGGTTCAAACCTCTCACTCTCACTTCATAGTTGACCTGCCTGCTGGATCAAGACCCTAGTTCCCATGGGCAATGAATCAACTGCAACCCGACTGTTGACATTACCCCTCTAATCTGAACGGGTTTCATCTATTCAGACTAGGCATGTGCTGGTATGATTATCACACTGTGTGATAACCTTGAGCCAAAATATCACTGTATCACAGTATTGCAAGCAATTAATGCTCTAAAATGTGCTACTTTGCGTCTGGGTTTTAAAAAAAACAAAAAAACAACTAAATTCCAGTGAACAGGATTTTTATTTTTCAAAGCATATTAGCAAATTGGAACATAAGTATAATGTCAAGTGCACCATTAACACTGTGTATAGTGAAGATGGTGTACTGCTGACCTCGACTCGGGACGTCGTGAGCCGGTGGGGAGAATACTTCGAGGCCCTCCTCAATCCCACCGACACGCCTTCCTTTGAGGAAGCAGAGTCTGGGGACTCCGTGGTGGGCTCTTCGATCTCTGGGGTTGAAGTCACTGAGGCGGTTGGAAATCTCCTCGGTGGCAAGGCCCCGGGGGTAGATGAGATCCGCCCGGAGTTCCTGAAGGCTCTGGATGTTGTAGGGGTGTCGTGGCTGACACGTCTCTACAACATCGCGTGGACATCGGGGACAGTGCCTCTGGATTGGCAGACCGGGGTGGTGGTCCCCCTTTTTAAGAAGGGGGACCGGAGGGTGTGTTCCAATTATAGAGGGATCACACTCCTCAGCCTTCCTGGTAAAGTCTATTCAGGGGTGCTGGAGAGGAGAGTCCGCCGAGAAGTCGAATCTCGGATTCAGGAGGAGCAGTGTGGTTTTCGTCCCGGCCGTGGAACAGTGGACCAGCTCTACACCCTCGGCAGGGTCCTCGAGGGTGCATGGGAGTTCGCCCGATCAGTCTACATGTGTTTTGTGGATCTGGAGAAGGCGTTCGACCGTGTGCCTCGGGGAGTCCTGTGGGGGGTGCTCCGGGAGTACGGGGTACCGAGCCCCTTGGTAAGGGCTGTTCGGTCCCTGTACGACCAGTGTCAGAGTCTGGTCCGCATTGCCGGTAGTAAGTCGAATTCGTTCCCAGTGAGGGTTGGACTCCGCCAAAGCTGCCCTTTGTCACCGATTTTGTTCATAATTTTTATGGACAGAATTTCTAGGCGCAGCCGAAGCGTTGAGGGGGTCCGGTTTGGTGACTCAGCATTGAATCTCTGCTTTTTGCTGATGATTTAGTGCTGTTGGCTTCATCAAGCCGTGACCTCCAACTCTCACTGGAGCGGTTCGCAGCTGAGTGTGAAGCGGTTGGGATGAAGATCAGCACCTCCAAATCCGAGACCATGGTCCTCAGTCGGAAAAGGGTGGAGTGCCCTCTCCAGGTCGGGGATGAGATCCTGCCCCAAGTGGAGGAGTTCAAGTATCTTGGGGTCTTGTTCACGAGTGACGGTAGGAGGGAGCGGGAGATCGACAGGCGAATCGGTGCGGCGTCTGCAGTAATGCGGACTCTGCACCGGTCCATAGTGGTGAAGAAGGAGCTGAGCCAAAAGGCAAAGCTCTCGATTTACCAGTCGATCTACGTTCCTACCCTCACCTATGGTCACGAGCTTTGGGTCGTGACCGAAAGAACAAGATCCCGGATACAAGCGGCCGAAATGAGTTTCCTCCGCAGGGTGTCCGGGCTCTCCCTTAGAGATAGGGTGAGAAGCTCTGTCATCCGGGAGGGACTCGGCGTCGAGCCGCTACTCCTCCGCGTAGAGAGGAGCCAGCTGAGGTGGCTCGGGCATCTGGTTCGGATGCCTCCCGGACGCCTCCCTGGAGAGGTGTTCCGGGCATGTCCCACCGGCGGGAGGCCCCGGGGACGACCCAGGACACGCTGGAGAGACTATGTCTCTCGGCTGGCCTGGGAACGCCTTGGGATCCCGCCGGAGGAGCTGGTTGAAGTGGCTGGGGAGAGGGAAGTCTGGGCTTCCCTGTTAAAGCTGCTGCCCCCGCGACCGGACCCCGGAACAAGCGGAAGATAATGGATGGATGGAGTATAATGTCAAGTGAAAAATAATAAAAACAAAAAAATAATTAAAATAAAATAAAACAAAACAAAACAAAACACTCTAAATAATATATATATATATATATATATATATATATATATATACAGGAGTGCACATATTTTTTTTGCCCAGGTTCTCAGAGGAGGACCTGGAGATGTGACTTGGTCCTCATTGAGCTTGAAAGCCGACCCACCTGATGCGATAAAATTATGACAAGCTTTGCTTAGAGCTAATTACCTTTAATTAATTATATTAACAATTAACGCTTGATTAACATCAACTGGCACAACAAAATTACCATTACTTTGAAGTGAAATGTAAAGAAATAAACAGGGGTGCTCATATTTTTTTTGCCTCCCACATTGACTCCAAGCCTTTGTAAAAGTGGGATGTCCACCTCTTAAGAGCTCATTGAACGTGCATGTTTAGCTTTGTGAAATGCGAGCAAAAACACGTTTGTCAGTGCATGGCGCTGTTCTTCATCAACTTTATTCCGCCACTTGTCCATAGGGCGAGTAGGGTCCTGTCTGACATCGATAGTTTGCTTAACTGCCACATGCTGTCTGTTTTTTTCGTGATTTTCAAAGTTTGGGTGGCTGAAATTCTTTGACCCTATACAAAATGCGCTGCTCTTATCAGCGACATTGGGATTCTCACGGCAAATTTTGTACCACATTTCCATGCGAGCATCATTTGCTTCTAGTCACGGTACCTCCTGCAGCCACTTTTCAGCAAAAGTCCTTTTTTTCGGTAGCTCCGGTGACGTCTATGTCGTCTGTCTGTCTTTCAGACAGAGGGGCCTGCCTCTTTGACATTTTGAGAATAGATTTTCTCGTGTCCACCGCAAATACAGTGGTCAGCCATCGGTACGCCAAAGCGTCTGGAAGCCGTTGAAGGCCAGCGCGTTTGTCTACGTCCAGTACGTAGCATGCGCGCATGCGGACCACTTAAGTGCACCCCTATATATATATATGGGTTTTCCCATTGGCAGTGTATCAAATACTTGTTCTCCCCACTGTATATATACTGTATATATAATCCTTTAGGTGAGCCTAAATCCACAGCCACAGCTCAACATTATTACCATCAGAACAAAATAAATTAATTATTTTCCATAAATAGCACTTGTGTATGTCTCATATCATGTTTACTTTATACACACACTCTCTTCCTCAACACTAACAGTTGCCAGAGAGAAAAAAACACAGCTAGACACACTAAACACGCTGGAGTAGCTGGTGGGAAACGTTCATGACAGTGTTAACTAACCTTTAATTTTGTATAAATATGAAATCATATTGGAAGTATTGCCTCCTTTGCAGCCAACCTCCACAAAGATGTTTTACATGTCATCTGGCCCTCCTCCTCTAAGCTGTGGCCGTCTGTAACTTTTCTGTATCTGAAATGTTCTAATACAAGTGATTTTGTTTTCTTCGATGGGGGCGAAAAAGTTCAGGAGTTTCACATCCTCCAGCCATCGTGTCGCACAGCTGACTCACTGACACTGAGCAACAACTGGTGGGGAGGGTTGAGCCTCCAGCAGCAAGCGAGGGATTTCTCCATGCGTTTTTGGGACATAAAAAATAGCTAATATCTTAGGGACGGTATGACGGAAAATGTTTGCGGTTTTGAAACCTTGACGTTTTCATACCATGGAATACCTTGAAACCGGTAATCGGCACGTCTAGCTCAGACTCGTATGAGGAAATGGTGAGAAATTCTAAATATTTATTACTGAATGTAGAAGCATAAGTTCAATTCAATTATCATTGTAAACTACATTGCAAGTTCCATTTTGATTTTTGTTTTCTAAATACTTTACTGGTATGGGCTTAATAATGACCCCTGAAGTATGCAATTTCTCCCAGAAGCAAGAATAACATTTTATGAAATGGTGATATGTACAGATATGTGCATTTTTGCTGCTTAATGATGGAGGTAATAACGTGCAAATGGTCCTATCGAGCATATACAGTATCTGTGAAGGTGGGCCTAAAAGCGCTATTTGGCCCAAATAACTAATTCCCACATTGCCGTTCTTGCCTTAATGCATGTCGCCTTTAGTCCCTGTCGCACTCATCTGTCTGCAACCGTCCAGTTCTTCATTGTGATGTTGCAGCAGATGGAAGCCCTTTCATGGCCATCAGCTGGGGCTTTATCTCCACTTCATCCGGGCCCACGAAGACATTAGTCATGCCTCTAGGCAACACAAACACAAATGGGCTAATTGGAAACAGATCACACACACTGGCACTTGTGATGAAATTTACACGCACAATCACACACTCAGGCTAGTGAACCCGCATGCAGGCCATTCCACATACACACACAAACACAATGTCGCACACTTAATATAATCTAACCCTCACACTAACCTACTCTCACACAATGTCTTGCAAACACTTGCTCTCTGTCTTTCAGAGGCCCCTCCGTTCCCCAAAGGAATTACCTCTGGGTGATGGGAAGGGGGTCAGTTTATTGTTTCTTATCAAGAGCATGGGAAATGATTGACTCAACAGAGGGGTAATGACAGTGGAAGAGAAAGACCAAGAAGGTCTTTTGCTCACGGTAATAAACATTGTGTGAAGTAAGCCTTGCATGAATGAATTATGGGTAAGAATCGAGTATACACACAACATGATTACTATCAGATTATTTAATTTACATTCCTTTAATCACACAACTAGCCATGTGTGATGCTTATATTTTTTGATCAAGGTTATTGTAAACCTTTGATGTTTGAAGTAGAACCAAATTACAGAGACAGAATTAGTTATTGTTAAAGCGCATGGCACTTGAAGTTTGTGTCAAATGGATAAATATGAAATCCAAATTAGAGTATATAGGTGTGTGCTGACCTTGACTTTGTGTTTGAGTAAAATAGGAGGAAAGAAAGCCACATCCGTCATCAGAACAAAGTAATTATTTACTCCTGTGTTGTAGCTGGCCTGTTATGATGCTTCCGAGTATCGGAACCAACAACATTTCTCATGCATGTGTATTAGTTTTAAACACTGATTATTCAGTGTTGATAGTTGCTTTGCTTTTCGCAACCTATAAACATACTTTGCGGTGGACTGTTTTTTGGTCACTGTCAGACATTGAAAACGACAATTGCTAGTGAACGACAAAACGCAACCGTCTCAGTCAGATTTTGTCAGCAGCAAAAAATAATTTGAAATTTTCTGATAATTTAAATAGTAGGAACATTTACTGGTTTGACATGTAGAGAAAAACTTAACTCCCAATGATTTAAATTTTAAAATGTAACCATTTAAAGTGCATATGACACCAAAAAGCATGTTTATTTCATATTTCACGCTGTATTTTATGCTGCTGAATGAAATGGACCGCTGGATGTGTGTGGAAGACATCGTTTTACTTCGTCAATTTTTTTTCGCCATGAAAATGAATAACTTCCTGTTTTGAGGAGAAATGCAAATGTGACGTCCCCTGGGTCACCATCTTACAATACAGCATTGCTTTAAAGCATGCAGATGGACTGCGGATTTAGATGATTTTGCGGATTAATTTGTTTATTTTTCACATCACGCCAGCCAAATGTGCTGCAGAAAAGTGTTGCTGCTGCAGGGAGAGGCATGTGAACCTTTTTGGGTTTCAAAAGGTTCCCTATTCACTGCGGATATTGGCCAAAACAAGCCCTTCTACTGTGTGACGATTGGACTTACGAGGAAGTGAGTAAACATCTTATTTTGTATAATGTCAAATACTGGGATCATGGCAAACGTTTTAATACGGAGGTGGCTTGCATTTTGTGGCTGATTGTCCACCGAGAATGCCACTCGCCCGCGCACCCCACTCGTTCCTTCGCATGCCCGCCGGCAGAACACTATATTCGGCTTATTGCACTCTTCTTGTGCCCGGTGTTCTGTCAAATTTTCAACTCCATCAGAAATTGCAACTTTGTGTTAGGAATGGCCGCGAATACAGTAATTACAAAATAAACACTAAACACTTTCTTTAAATAAAGGACTATTTACTTACGTTTGATCATGCACGGACATGTAGAAAAGTTCTCAGACACATCCTACCATGTTAGCTGCACGACAACTGCGTGCCGCTCTCTCACTCTTTACGTCTTCGCCGTGTAGTAAAGTATTATTTTACGCCATATTCGTGTTGACCATGTGGCAGCTACGCATTCCTCCGGCGTCGGCCGGTTTATCAGGTGGTCATTCTTCAGCTGCTTCCCCGCAAACGAGCTCTCCTGCCCGCAGCAGTGGAACGAGTGCGGCGAGCAGTAACTTGCTCGCCACCGGGCGGGTTGCCGATCGGCGAAGACAATCGACAACCCTGCTGCCGTGTGACATGGTCCGTGTGAAGTTGTTTTGTGGGATTTTTCGCTTCGAAAGCCGAGAATCATACTTTGAAACATCACTCAGTTCGGGTTAGCATGTCAGCTAGCTCTCACGCCTCCCAGTTTGTTTACGCTTTCCGAAGCTGCGGCAGGGAAATGACAAAAGCCGGACTAACTGCAGTGGCATAAAATATAGTTTGGGAGGTGCAAGAAGTGGACAGTTTTGACTATTATGGAGTAATTTTGCCATGTCTTACTGATACAATGCATTTATAATATTTCATATTCCATTTAGCACAAGACTGTTATTTGTCATGACCATACCATTTATTTGGCAAATGGGGAAAAATACTTTGATAAAAAGAATATCCTGTAAAAATATTGGAGTATAGAAACAGAAACGATGATATTTTGCGTCTCTCTCTTCATCAAATTTTCCTCGTTGTGAATAATTCCCACTCAATGGGCTGAATTTTAAATCAGATGAAACCATGACCCTGCCGACGTCATCCTCCTGTTGGGGACGCTGGAGCCCTTTAATGGTAGGCGTGGCTAAACGTCAGATTAAAAGACTAATTTCTCGTCATCTGCGCTTTGCCAAATTGTTGTATATAGTCAAATTGTCTCAAAATATGATTCTAATTCACATAATATGTTATTTAAGACATTTTTTATCCTGTCGTAAGCACTTTAAGCGCAGGCTGGGGCCTTGATGAATCTTTCAATAGTTAGAAAATACTTTAAACCTAAATCATAAATAGATACTCAGGACCATATATTTGTAAAATGTGCATCTGTTAATTCTCTTTCCGTTTTGCGCAAAACCAGCGCAACGGACACACACGGTGCAAGGGACAACTTTGTGAATAAAAGGCATATTTTCACTATACTGTCAAAATTGTGGTATAAATTTTTGCTCTGGGCAGACAGCTGTTCTAAGACTTTGCAGACACGTGAGGTCTATTCAGCCCATAGTTACATAGCATCCGTAACAGATCAGACGGACGCGTGACAACAGAATATGAACAAATATGTGCATCCATATCTACAGGCTTACGTCCAAATGGCTCATTTAGGCGGATTTAATTCACTAATAAACAATTAAATTAATTGAAAATACATCCAGGTGGCATGGTAGATGAGTAGTTCCGGGTACGCCTCACAGTTCTAAAATCAAGGATTCCTTTCTGGGCTCTGGCCTTCCTGTATAGACTTAACATGTTCTCACCGTGCCTGTGTGGGGGTACTGGAGTATTGTATTCCCCCACATCCACCCAAAAATGCATCGTAGTCTGACCGAACACTCCAAAATTGTCCCTCGGAACTGTGTTTAGTGTTATTGGCACCTTCAAAAGCACTGTCTGTAAATACATTGTTTCTTATAAAACAGTTGTTTAGCAGTAGTTACATCATGGTACATTTAGCCAAATTTTAAACCTAAATTACATATAACTGCTGTCGAAAGGCCTCAGGTAGAAATACTGTATGTTTGCATGTAAACATACTTATAGCGTAGGTAGGCAGTCCTTCATTTGGATTAATGGATATTTATTTGTTTTCTTTAGTTTCACTTTAAAACTGGCTATGACATTGCTGCTCAATAAAGCACTGGTCGCAATGAGATACTTCCTGTCTGTTATTCATTTTGAATCTTCAAATTCAAGTTTTGCTGGCTGTTAACCTATGTCCAACACACACAAAGGAGGCAGTGCAACAATTTTCATTATGTCACGCCTGGGTAAGGGCTGTCCTGTCTAGGTATATTGTTATGTCTCTTCCTGTTTTATTTTGAAGCCTCACCCTCCTGTTTCCACCACTCGCCCTTTCCTGCTGCCTCACCTGTCTATGACTGTGATTGCTTAGTGTTCCCACCTGTGCCTCATTCTTCATGTGCTTAAATTGTTTGTCACTCCCTCGTCTCATGCCAGAGTGTCTTCGCCTTTCATTGCCACTACAGCCTGAATCCATAGCCACAGATATTCTATGTTGTAAATTTGTTTATAGTGTTCTGCCTCGGTTTGTGTTATTTTGTGCTTTGTGCCTTTGTTGTACTGATCTACTCCTGTGCATTTCGTCTAGCTTCCCTGTATCTCGTTTGTATCATTTTGGTTTGCAGTATCTTTTTTTCCTCCATTTGGCGCGCCCTCAGTTGTTCCCACCGCTGAGCTTTTGTGATACTAAAGACTGAATTCTGCATCTGAGTCCGCTCCATTTCGTCTGAGTGTGAAACATTATACTTTTAAAATAATCCCATTGGCCACATACGTATATCAAAGTCATGGACGTGAGTTATCGGGGTAGAAGGCCATTTCTAATATGAGTTTCTTTTTCCTTTACTAAGTGTGCATCGGGTCAATTGTCCACTTTGAAAACCAGTTTCCCCTTCTGTCTGGTAAAGAAAAAGCGGCACTAATAGTCCTCTGGTCTCATACAGGCTCTTAAAAGACATGCAAGGTCAGAGGTGTTCAAGACTAGGCGCCTCCGCATCTCACCCTCTTTGCTTACCTGGTCTAAATTGTCTCTTTCTTTCACGTAGGTTTGGGTTGGTATAGGTTTGGATGCAGAACAAAAATTTGACTTGCGCCCAATAGCGGGTGTATAGTTTTCTGGACTTTCTAAACAGTTGGTAAAATACCATACATTTGATATAAAATGCAACTGACTCCATATTAGTCATTCAGTGCACGAATGAGAAAGATGACACTTGAAGTGTGTCAAGGTGACTTCCACACAGACTGCCTCCACATTGTGTGCACCTCCCTCTCTTTTACTGTCAGAAGAGAAAGAAATGGAGCAGCAGAACTAAGTTTGTGCCAATTAAGTGATGTCCTGGAGCACACCCGACTAACAGCTAATTTGTGTACACTGACATGTGCAGCTTGGTACTGGCAAAGGCAATGGAGGAGACGGGTGAAGCTATCTACTCCACAGATGAGTCGAGTCAGCAGCATAGCTGAGGCAGTGTTGATGGACAGCGGCTGATTAGGGGAAGGCCGTGGCAGCTTGAGTTTGCTCAGATGCCCCAAGGCTTTGTCAAGGTAGAACACCCCCCACGACCATTACTTATTTATTCATTCTTGCTGGGTGATGTGTTGACAGCCCGGGGCTCCACATAGCAATGATGAACAGGATACTGTTCTTTAGAGCTGTTACCGGAACAAAATCCATGGTTGACTACTCCAACCCTACATGCTGCAGATTGGCCAACAAATGACATTTGTAATGATAGAGGAAATAGTAATGGAGGTTCATACACTGGTCAAGACTGAAAGTTCAGACTCAGGCTTCCCCAAAAGTGATCTTGAATTAGATTCATTTAAACAAATTGAATAATTTTATGAGGAAATAGACAACGTCAAAACAGTAACTCTAATTGAAATGTACTGTATGTAAAGACCCTAAGTTTCTAAATGCAAGTACGATCTCCAATGTTTGCAGCAGCATCCTCAAACAGATAAACTATAAATGTGTGCCTATTTATTTTCTGAGAGTTTTGATGGCATTGTCCAAGGAGATACGTGATCCATGTGTCCTGATACACCTCATATTAATTAATTTAACATTTTTTAACGGCTGGACTTTAAAATAAAGGATCCAGACTTATACACACATTATAAATTTGGGTACGGTAATTGCATAAGTGTTAAATTAATTATATTAACAGTGGTGCAGACTACAGAAATGCCTAACAGTTGAGGCGATTATATTATCCATTTTCCTTTGTCTGGGCTTATATTCTGATTGCAATTGGCATACAGTGGTACCTCAAGATACGAAATTGATTCATTCCGGAGTGGCGTGCGTATCATGATTTTTTTCATGTATTGAATCACATTTTACATGTAAATCGCAAAGAGTTATACATTTGGTTTATGCAGAAATTCTTGTTAGGCTCTGCATGTTCAGAAAATAAGTACAATTCTGCCTCTGTGACTATGGTAACAGATACATTGGTGTACTGGTGTAGTTCAACAGAGAACTGAACATCTTATATAATGCTCACTTTTCCGCTAGTGCTGTAACTGTTACCTGGGGAACAAACACAAAGACACATCAAGGCTTGTCCTTGCCCTTGCACACACATGCAAAACCTCGGCCTAATTGCCGCACACACACACGCACCCCCATATGCACACAGGTGCATAGAGTTGATGAGTGACAGACCTGTACTGACCTTACCCGCACTTGGAGCTTCTCCAAATGAGGCTGCTGGAGGTGTTGGAGTTTATGAGCAAAACTGCAAGGTGTACTGGCACTGCTCTCCTCTTACATTCCTCCACCCCAAGTGGCACTTACTGTAGGCTAGGTTAACACTGCAGGTCTCAATGCACAATTCCGTTTTTTTGTTATATCTGGTTTTTTTTTTGGCGTGCCCGTTCAGACTGCCTTTTTTCCATTGAACCTGTTGAAGTATTATGCATGCTCACTAACTCACAGTCCGACACGCGCTGAGCAAACTGATCCGCATGCGCAGAAGCATCAAAACAAATGACTACACATGCTGGCTGTACGTCAATCCAGGGTGATCATATTTTGATTTCCAAATCAATTGGACATTAATATTCTGTTTCAGCTTATATTCAAAGTTTATATGGATTGATAGAATGCATGCAGGCACTGACGCACACACATAAGCCTTATACAGTATGTGTGCGTCTGTTTGCCCCGACTCGGCTAGGTAAGCAATACTGAAATATTGCACACAGAAAGAAAACCGAGTATTATCAGGCTTATCCTTTTTTTCATTTTGTCTTTTTATGACTGTGGTCAAGCCCACCTAATGCTTAAAAGCCGAGGTCAAGCTACATCGCTGTCGTCCTGCCTGCCGCTCTCGCTCTTTGCTAATTGCTGCATGAATTCCGATTTCGGAGACTTGACAGTTCAGACCGACGCCATCGGATTTAAACCACTTACGAAAGTGACCCCGATGGGATTTGAAATGGTCCACTTCTCAGCGACTTGTCCCGTTCAGACCGTCAAGTTAATGCTTCACTCAATTTTAGTCATGGAGTGAGGAGCAGTCTAGTTTAGAGATGACTGTCAGTGATTTATTTGGACATGGTTCAGTGGTTCATCCTGTACTATCGAAAGCACAATGCGCTAATGAACAGTGTTTTAAAAATGTTTTCCATTTTACATGCTTGCAATTTTCCTTCAGGCATCAATAAGTATGGACGGGAATCGAGAATCATTCCCTATAGAGAACTGGTCCCATGCGTTTCGATTCCATGGAATCGTTTGGCAGTATATCTAATGATTCTCTTATAGAATCCAAGCAGCACAAATTACGTCACGTAAATTACGCATATTACACACGCTCCTTTCAGCAAGTCACACTACGTGATTATTCAAAGAGTGACCACTCACCACGTATAATCTGTAAAACCGTCGTCGAGTGATTTTGCATTGATTTTCACAGGCCATGTTCATTTTCATGTTCATTCATGAGACTTAAATGGTGATTTTTCCAAAACAGTCTATTAATGGGTCCATTGTATTCCTCGTGAAATACTCTATAAGAAAAATATAACATATATGCATCCAAAATATTGCTAAACGATTTTATTAGCAATTTTATTACTCATTTCAGTCGGTAGTCCACCAATCAGTGGTATTTTCAGAATAATTTGAATTTGGTGGGTCGTAGGCAGGGGTGCACATAAGTGGTCCGCATGCGCGCATGCGTACTGGAGGTAGACAAATGCGCTGGGCCTCAACGGTTTCCATACGTTTTTGCGTACCGATGGCTGACCACTGTATTTGCGGCGGACACGAGAAAATCACTTCTCGAAATGTCAAAGAGGCAGGCCCCATGAGTAATTACTTCCGTGTTTCCCCACCCCCGTCAAAAGACAAACGGACGACAGAGACGTCACAGGAGCTACCGGAAAAAAGGACTTTTGCTGAAAAGTGGCACATTTGCCGTGAGAATCCCAATGTCGTTAATAAGAGTAGCGCATTTTATGTAGGGTCAAAGAATTTTAGCCATCCAAACTTTGAAAAGCACGAAAAAAAACAGAGCATGTGGCAATTAAGAAAACTATCGATGTCAAGACAGGACCCCACTCGCCCTATGGACAAGTGGCGGAAAAAAGTCATTGAAGAAAAGCGCCATGAACTGACAAATGTGTTTTTGCTCGCATTTCACAAAGCTAAACATGCACGTTCAATGAGCTCTTATGAGGAGGACACCCCAGTTTTACAAAGGCTTGGAGTTAATGTGAGAGTCGCATATGAATGCCTTTTATTTTGAATTAGTGCTTTTATGTTTATTCCTTTACTTTTCACTTCAAAGTAATGGCAATTTTGTTGTGCCAGTTGATGTTAATCAAGCGTTAATTGTTTATATAATGAATTAAAGGTAATTGGCTCTAAGTAAAGCTTGTCATAATTTTTTCGCATCAGGCGGGTCGGCTCTCAAGCTCAATGAGGACCAAGTCACATCGCCAGGTCCTCCTCTGAGAACCTGGGCAAAAAAAATATGTGCACCCCTGGTCGTAGGGCCAATCTGACTATTGATTTCACACAAAAGTATATACCTCCGCATCCGATGGTGGTATTTTTGTGTTGCTACAACTAATGGAAGTGGATGATCCAAATTACTTCCAGAAATTCACCTGAGGACTCCAGCCAATCAGAGTATTTTCGCCCATAATTTGAGATAGGATGGTACCATTGGTCCCAAACCACTTTTATTTTACTCAGTATCAAAAGGCCTTTCTATAGAGTACCCAAAACTATGTCTAGGAAGTTAACAAATCCGAGTTAACAGAGGATTGTGCTAAAATTCCTCTTATATTGTATGAGATCCAACCGTCCTTATGTAATTACACCAACCTAATTATGAACTTGTTAATATTTGGGAAAACAAAAGAGATACTCTGCCCCTGCTGTCTAGACTACAGTAGCTGAACACTTTCGGTGTGTGGAGGCTTTCTCCACCCCATCTGAGAGGGTGTTCTCCACTGCTGGAGACACCTATGTCCAGAAAGATCATGTATCCTACCTGAAAAAGCAGACATGCTTATTTTTCTGCAAAAGAATTGTTAATTTTGCACATTTGCACATTTGCACTGTTATTGTATTTGACAGGATTTATTATTATTTTTGAGTGCTATCATCTAATATGTCCTTTTTAAAAAGGAGTTTTTTTTTTTTTTTTTTTTTTTTTTTTTAATTATTATTTCTATTAGAAGTAACATTGAGGCTTTGGGCCTCTTCTGACTTCATTGTGAGTTTGAAGGCTGTGACTTCTGATTCAACAAACTAGATGCCAATCAAAAATGTTCTTCTTTTTCCCCAAATTAGAATCAATAAGAGAATTGATAAAGATTCAAATTCTTAACCAATATCGATAATGGAATCGGAATTGTAAAAATCCTATCAATTTTCATCCCTATTAATAAGTTGTTATTGTATTTTACCGCCATGTAGAACAGTAAAAACTTTACAATCCCTCACCCTCAGCAAAATCCTGCTCGCAGAGGCTATAGAACAACATTGAAGTGCACTATAAAAGCGCTTAATTTGTCCTCCACTTCTGTTTACCAGTGTCATGAAGTTTGCAGATAACTTTTGAGTCTGCCTTTGCTTTTTCCTCCTTGTTCTTTGCTGTGTTGCTCTTTGTCAGCATGTCGGAATAATGAGGGCAAGAGAGATGCAGTTTGGTCCATAGCAGGGACAGCTTGCTCAGTGACTTCCATGAATATTCAGTCCTGCATATGGTGTTGTGCATTAAGATTTGCATATACTTAAAGGTGCTAATTAAGATGCTTGGTTTGAAAAAGTGGCCGATGTTCATGTCAAAAAGCTGCTTGATCTTTGTTCATTGATTTTCTTATTGAGGCTTGGCAGCAGGACATATTCAAATGTAGAATAGGCTATAGAAAACCAATGACAGACTTGTATGACTGTCATCATGCCACATACTGTAACTGTCATGGGCCACTGGGAATAGAGAACATTTTAAAAGTTAGTTACCTCAAAAGTCAGTGAAAATGATTTAACCTTTTTCTCTAGGCAATAGTGTAACCTGAAAATATTGCTTTTTGAACATCTTCCAAATGTACTCACATTTAATGCTTCAGTCAGCCATCCATCTATCCATCTATATCAGGGGTGTCCAAACTTTTTGCAAAGGGGGGCAGATTTGGTGTGTTAAAAATGTGGGGGGCCGACCTTGGCTGACGTCCTTTACATAGAACAATATATTTAAGCAAATTTTAGCAAGCCATTGTGTGTGTCACATTGGCTTTATTATTTTTTTAAATTAATAATTTCAACAATCTCGCAACCAGCCTTTGTGGCTTACTCTTTCAAATATCGGGCTCTTGCGAAATACTGCTGCTGTGAAATTAAACTAGCTTCAAGTTGCTTCAGTTTATCGCTATTTATCTTTCCTGTCATCTTGTCATACATGTCAACCTGTCTTGTTTGGTAATATCGCCTCACATTGAACTCTTTAAAAGCAGCGACTGTGTCTTTGCAAATGAGGCAGACACAGTTGTTGCGTGTTTTAGAGAAGAAATAGTCCAATTTCCACCTATCCTTGAAGCGTCGGCCATCGCAATCAATTTTCTTTTTTTTGTTGATTGTCGCCATTTTAGAAAATTGGGAGTAAAGGGTCACATGGGCTAATGTTGCGTGGAGTGCCGCTGTCTTTTAGTGGGTAAATGAGAAGCAGCATTTAGTGTGTAAGCTACCTCATATGCTGGAAGCAGTGCTGCTGACCAATTTATTAAGTCTGTGTGTGGGCCAGACCTTATTGATTTTATGACAGAGGCTGGGGGCCGGATGAAATTTGTCCATGGGCCACATTTGGCCCCCAGGCCTGACTTTGGACATGTCTGATCTATATACAACATCAATCATGCTTGTAAGGGTCAATCTATCTCAGCTGACCTCGGGCGAAAGGCAGACTACACATTGAACTGCACCGTAGCTTGTAGCTTGAGTTGTCCTGGGACCGAAGGGTCAGCGGTTCGATTCCCAGCTATGACTGCCCACTGTTGAAGTGCCCTGGGGCAAGGCCAGGGCCGGCCCAGGTCATTTGGGGCCCCTAAGCAAAATAATACCAAGGGACCCATATTTTTGTAAAAATGTATTAAAATTGTAACCTTATGTGCATCTTTCTTTATTCTTGATCTCTTAACTATGTACACGACATTGCCAAGCATTACCTTGAATTGTACATTTGGGGAAATCATCATCTTGTGAAGATGACGGCACTCCACCTCCAATTCCATACTGAGATACTTCTCAATAGCTCCTTTGAATCATCCAAAGTACAACATATGATTACGTGGAACAAAATTCAGCCCAGGAAAATATTCGTCAACAAAAACGTGTACTGTGGGGAATGCTCAACTAATTAAGTAGATTCACCGTAGGCTGATACATGGCATACTACTTGATAATAATGTGCGATATAAATGCAATGAGACAGATAATTTTCTCCAGGGTATTTTGCCGACTATTTTTTTTTAGCCTGGTACTCTGACTCACCGCTGTTCCAGCTATTGAGTCTGGCCACCATTAAGCGGATAAAATTTCCAAGGCGGAGCAAGCCACAGCAAACAGACAGCGGAGTGGACCAATCAGCGACGGGCGGGACGAGGGACTTGCGCGCGGAAGTAAACATACGAGGAGAGCGGCGTTTATTCAACATGGCTAGCGCGAGACAGACTGTTGTCAATGACTTGTGTCGATGTGTTTTTGGTCATTTAAAACTGATTTTACCGTGGATTGGAACATATTCTCGGCTCTCCTGTTTGCCATCTGTGTTGTTGTGGAGACGACTTCCGACGCGGAAGAGTGACGTCGCTCGTTAAGAACACGTCATGCAAATAAACTAATCTGATTTGTCGATTGGTTTTGTACTTGCTCGAGAGGCCGTTAATGGGCTAGGTCCCAGGCTATTCTCTCAGTGTTTGAAAAACACAGGGCTAACAGTTTGGCCGTGCCAGGCAAATTTTTTTTACCTTTCCACACTTCGTTTAAGGTGCGTTTAAGCCTGTGAGCATTTGCAGCCGTGTTGTGCGCCATTTGCGTTTGTTGAGGCAATTGGGGTTTGTGCTTTTTCCAATTTGCTATTGTGCTTTAAGAATTGGGGATCGTGTTGTGGCAGTTTGGATTCGTGCGTTTTTCTTTTGCATTCGTGTTGCGAGGCATTTGCATTCATGTTGTGGCAATTTGGGTTCGAGCTTTTACCAACTTGCAGTCGTGCTTTGGCAAGTGGGAGTCGTGTCGTACCAGATTGCATTTGTGCTTTTTTCCTTTTGCAAAGCGTTTGCCAGTGGGGTTCGTGCTTTTTTCTATTTGCAAAGTGTTTGGACTTCGCATTTTGCCTGACACCTCTCGGCCACTGTAGAACCCACATTGTCTGAATCGAAGCGTTATGTGCCTCTAAACTACAGCTGCAGTCTATTAATTGAATTAATCCCACCCTATAGCCTGTAAAGTGCTATGGTTGGTTCAATGATATCAAGAAAATTATATATATTGGAATTTCTTTTTCTGATAGTACATTTTCAATGGAGAACCCTGTAATGGTGTTTACAAGACATAAATTTAGAACTTTTATTATGCTACCAAACCTGTATTTCATCCAGACACTCATACTGTAAATGCCAAGGATAAACTGAATGTTTAAACAAATTTTTTTCATGCTAGCAGTGCATTGGAAATCACAGAAATTTCCTTCTTTTGGTTACATTTACTCTACTGTATATTGCGGATTATACTATTAAACAGATCTGTTGAATTATTCAAACTTGTCTTACTGCAGTGATGCTCGACATTGTAATGAAGCCATTTGGTTTCACCACACCCTTTTTACGCGGAATGACTCTTTTCAAACCCATGTTTACTTGATTATTTGATTACTATCCTCATGGCATCACTTGCCACACATTATTCAACACTCCAGCGCTCTGTTTTTCCATCAAGCCTTCTAATTATCAAGAGCCAAGATGTTCCATTTATTTTTCTTGCTTGAAAAACAGGTACTAGGAGTTCCATAAGATTGTAAGTTTCAAAAGTAAGTTAAAAATGAACTTTATTTTTGAATAAATTATACATATAATAATAATAATATAATACTATTTCATTCTTTTTTTTTTTTTTTTTTTTTGTACTCACAAGAGTTGCAGGGGTGCCATACCCTCTCCGAGCTGACATCGGGAAAAAGCTACACTACATAGTGATCTGCCCACCAGTCAGTCACAGGTTAGATACAACCTTTCACGGTCACATTCACACAGTCACTGAGCAGAAACTGATACCACGCTACATGCACCGAAGTCAGGCTAATGTATCACTACACCATCAGTAACTTAACATTTAAAGGTACCTCGGATTTAAAGACTCGTAGGCTCCAATAAGCCACAGTTGTTCTCTTTTACTAAAATATGTTATTAGCAACACATATAATATTGCCATTGATTTAAAAATCTATAATATTTACATGTTTGGACCTACGGAGGGCGCAATGTTTTATGCGCGCAATGGACGCTCAGGGTGATGATGTAGTTCATAGGTGTCAAACCAGTTCCACAAAGGGCCAAGTGGGTGCTGGATTTTGTTCCAACCGATACCGCGCAAACAGTTTAACCAATGAATTTTCTGTTGAAACAAGCAGCACCTGACAAAGTTTAACTGATTACCCATGTAAGAGATCAGATTGGTCAAAAGGTATCCTCTTCATTAGCTGGAAAGAAAACCTGCACCCACTTGGCCCTTTATGGAGTCAGTTTGACACCAGTGATGTAGTTTGTCACTGTCACTAGACGAACAAACCGGTGGTCTGCAATTCCTTCCTACGCGGCGAGACGTCCAACACATGCACACATCGGTTAAAAGCGGCGAGTGCTTACTGTTTGTGTTTTTATTGAGTCTTTTATTAGCTTTTCATTGCCTCAAAATACTTTTTGTATGTGTTTCCTTCTCATACTTTTAAGCATTGTGTTTTCTTGTGGTACCTTTACAGCAGATTGTTGATCTGTTGACCACATTAGTCACATTGCCTATTTAACCCTTGTGCAGTATATTTTTTTTATACCTCTCGCAGTATTGGGGATGAAGTCTGGCGCCCTCTTGAGGGTGTGATAACAAAGTCATTTCTGAATATTTTTTTACTTGCGACGTCTCAAAATGTTCACTAGCATCAGACCTATCCATACGTATATAGTTTTTATTTATTTATTTATTTTGGATGCCCTCTATGGACAATAAAAGCAATAGTGTGCTATGAACAAAACTAACAATGTTGTATGTAATATATAAAAACAAATCCAAGTAGGAATATTTGATATCAGGTCATTAGAGGCTTGAATATGTTCATAAATTATAACATCAAATTTTTTGGGGAACTCAAAATTTTTTTACAATGGCAATTTCAAAATTTTTACCCCTCTCGCAGTATTGGGGATGAAGTCTGGCGCCCTCTTGAGGGTGTGATAACTAAGTCATTTCTAAATATTTTTTTACTTGCGACATCTCAAAATGTTCATTAGCATCAGACCTATCCATACGTATATAGTTTTTATTTATTTATTTATTTTGGATGCCCTCTATGGACAATAAAAGCAATAGTGTGCTATGAACAAAACTAACAATGTTGTATGTAATATATAAAAACACATCCAAGTAGGAATATTTGATATCAGATAATTAGAGGCTTGAATATGTTCATAAATTATAACATCAATTTTTTTTTGGAACTCAACATTTTTTTATAATGGCAATTTTAACATTTTTACCCCTCTCGCAGTATTGGGGATGAAGTCTGGCGCCCTCTTGAGGGTGTGATAACTAAGTCATTTCTGAATATTTTTTTACTTGCGACATCTCAAAATGTTCACTAGCATCAGACCTATCCATAGGTATATAGTTTATATTTATTTATTTATTTTGGATGCCCTCTATGGACAATAAAAGCAATAGTGTGCTATGAACAAAACTAACAATGTTGTATGTAATATATAAAAACAAATCCAAGTAGGAATATTTGATATCAGGTCATTAGAGGCTTGAATATGTTCATAAATTATAACATCATTTTTTTGGGGGAACTCAAAATTTTTTTACTATGGCAATTTCAAAATTTTTACCCCTCTCGCAGTATTGGGGATGAAGTCTGGCGCCCTCTTGAGGGTGTGATAACTAAGTCATTTCTAAATATTTTTTTACTTGCAACATCTCAAAATGTTCACTAGCATCAGACCTATCCATACGTGTATAGTTTTTATTTATTTATTTATTCTGAATGCCCTCTGTGGACAATAAAAGCAATAGTGTGCTATGAACAAAACTAACGATGTTGTATGTAATATATAAAAACACATCCAAGTAGGAATATTTGATATCAGATAATTAGAGGCTTGAATATGTTCATAAGTTATAACATCAAATTTTTTTTGGAACTCACATTTTTTTATAATGGCAATTTTAACATTTTTACCCCTCTCGCAGTATTGGGGATGAAGTCTGGCGCCCTCTTGAGGGTGTGATAACCAAGTCATTTCTAAATATTTTTTTACTTGCGACATCTCAAAATGTTCACTAGCATCAGACCTATCCATACATATATAGTTTTAATATATTTATTTATTCTGAATGCCCTCTATGGACAATAAAAGCAATAGTGTGCTATGAACAAAACTAACAATGTTGTATGTAATATATAAAAACAAATCCAAGTAGGAATATTTGATATCAGGTCATTAGAGCTTTGAATATGTTAATAAATTATAACATCAAAATTTATTTGAGGAACTCAACATTTTTAGACAATGGCAATTTCAAAATTTTTACCCCTCTCGCAGTATTGGGGATGAAGCCTTGCGCCCTCTTGAGGGTGTGTAACTAAGTCATTTCTGAATATTTTTTTACTTGTGACATCTGAAAATGAAATGGAAAATTTTTACCCCTCTTGCAGTATTGGAGCCAAAAGTCACTCTTGGAAGTGTGACAACTAAGTCATTTCTGAATATTGTTTTTTTTTTACCTTCAACCACTAAAAATATTCACTGGCATCAGAATAACAGTCAACAAGTCACAACAACTAGAAGAATTTTGAATTAACAGAATCTATATAACTCAAACGCACAACAACAAACTACTGAACTAGAACAACAAACAACTCAACTAGAACAACAAACAACCAGTGAGCTTTTTTTTTAAAAAAAAAAAAACAATTTGCACACTTTTTGGCCATGTTTTTGGCTAAAGAAATGCCACATTTGCAGCTAATGTTTGATGCCCGTAGTCGGTTAATGCAAAGGCCACATTGCCCACATTTCTGGCTTTGTGGCGTGGCCACCACTGCGGGGTCCACCTGAGTAAAGAGGGTGAATGCATTGAAGAGAGACAGATCTGATATGATATGATATGATATGGACATTGGCCATCGTAATGTCCTCCAGCAGCAAGAATATGTGGCAGATGCCTGCAAATAACACACACAAAAAAACACATCAGATGATGTCAGATGACCAGAGAGCTTTGATGCAAAGTTTTGAAAAAGACATAACATATGCTTACCTAGTCCAAGTGATCGACTGCCGCTTTACACAGATCGTAGTCCAAAATAATCTTGGGCTTTTTTTTTTTAGACAATCTGCTGGATAATGTCGTCCGGGCAAAACAGATTGACAGTAGTCTCGGGGCTACTGATCCTGGCAATTGCAAAAAGCGTTGGGCCAGGCAATAGAATAGGGGGCAGGTTGAAGTGCCTCGAAACTTCATTTGTAGAGGACCACACAATTTCTTGGTTTTTGGCAAGCCATGGAGTGCTGACCTGATTCTGTTGTTGTTGCTCCTCTGCTGCTTCTGCTGTAACCTCCTCAAAATCCTAATCATCATCCTCTTCCTCCTCTCCTACAAGTGGCTCAAAATCTTCATCATAGTCTTGTGACACATCATCCTTTTCATCCATTGAGTCTGTGGGACATTCCTCCTCCAACAACATTTTTCTTGCCTCCTGAAGAAAAAATATTCTCGCCATCTCTGCTCACCAGCAGTCACAGGGAGTAAAATGGCCTTTGAGCCGTTGGACCCCATATAAAGTTGTTTACAAACGTGACCATTCACTGAGCCAATGGGAGGAGGAAAAAGTAAAACATTCTACCAATAAGAGTTGAGATTCAATAAACAACTGCATTTTGAATTCTCAAAATGTGTCACATCAAACACCTTTTTGCGCCCTGCAGACAAGGTGCTTTGAAGTGCATTCAAAGCCGCCTTCTGCAGACCTCTGCACGCAAAAGTACAAGCACACACATACGCACACGCTCGGTGACGTGAGAGTGCGCGTGCATGTACAAACGCACACGATTTCTCCCACAGTCGCGTCATAAAGTCAAACGTCACAAAAGTCAACTCATACTGTCCCATTGAACAGGCAAAGTGCGCGCGCACACACACACACATACCCACATACGCGCGTGCACACCCCCACCCTCACACGCGCGTGCACACACCCACTCACACACAAGTGTTCGTGAGTCCACACACTGGCCCGTTCGATCAAAGCTCAACATGAAAACTTGTTTTTTTGGTAGTAAGTAAATGCGTTTGACAATGAGGGATCAATCAAGAAAAATGATAAATAATAGTCTAGTGTCCCCTGCTGGATTTTTTGTTTTTAAGATATTCATCCAGGATCCGTTACAATCTCGTGTCAGTTGACACCCCGCTGAAGCCATAAATTGTGTAATCGTGGGAAATGCACTTTCACACACCAGGTGGCAGTGCATCAAAAAACATGAGAAATTGGGATTTATAATGGGAGTCAATGGGGACGAAAGTTGGCGTAATACTCTCTGCGTCACAAAAAAGTAGGCCTCCCACATATAATAATGACAATACCAATTTTGAAATTGTGGATGGTGCCATTTTGAAGGTAAACATGTTTTGACATTTTTTGACAATTTTCAGCCCTCTAGCTTATTTTTTGATATGCTTTATATATGATAATATGATGAGTAACAAAGCAAAACGCCAGGATTTGGCGCAATACTGCACAAGGGTTAAACCACCCTTATTTGATATTACAACGTTTAAGTGTTTTCTTAAGGCAGGGGTGCCCGATACCGGTCCTTGAGAGACCCTATCCAGCTTGTTTTCCATGTCTCCCTCCTCTAACACACCTGAATCAACTAATCAAGATAGTTATCAGGCTGCTGCAGAGCTTGCTGATGAGCTGATCAAATTGATTCATGTGTGTTAAAGGAGGGAGACACGGAAAACAAGCTGGATAGGGGCTCTGGAGGACCGGGATTGGGCACTCCTGTCTGAAGGCATCTTCAGTACGTTCTGTCTGTATGCATCTAAACAAAACAAGCTGAAAGCGCACGGTAGTAGTTTGGGTGCCAAATTCGCCTCTTGTAGGATGTTTCACCGATGTAGCACATTTTGGCAGAACACTTTTGTTTTTTTTTTTTCCCTACTCTCGTCTCGTCTCATCCCGTCTTTCCTATTCATTTTGCTTTTGCTGCTCATTTTGTAAAATACTAATCTTTCTATACGTGAATCCCTTTTATAAATGTATCTTATAAGATTAATCTTCCTCGCGCAATAGAAAAATTTCTTGCCTGTCTGTTTTCTCTTCAACAGAGAGCAATAAAATTATTTTAAAAGCTACATAAACATCCGGTCTTTGTGGTGGCACGAGCTTGGTTCCACATCTGCCTTCATGAACATGTTGTCCTCCCATGTCGTGTAGTGATGATGGCAGATGGATGCGGTATTTCCAAATTGTCTTTTTTAATGGATTTAGATGAGTAATGTTACTCCAGCTCCACTATTGTTTTATATGGAGAAAGTGTGAACGGAAGTCGCGAGCAGTAATGCAGAAGTAAAGCGGAAGTACCTCGGAAACTTGTCTATACCGGATAAGCCACTGACGGTGTAGTGGTTTATGACCCTGACTTGGGTGCAGTCAGTGTAGGATCTATTCCCGCTTAGTGGCAGTGTGACTGTGGGTGCAAATATTTCTCTCTCTCTCTCTCTCTACCCTACAACTCACTGGCAACCAGTTTAGGCTGTAGTCTGCCCCTCTGCACCAGGTGGGATATACCCTGGCTTTAGTGACCCTATCAAGGATAAGTGATGTTGAAAATGAATGCACGGATCGAGAAATACAGCCGGAAAAAAAACAGTTTGATTAACTGTTTTATTTGATTTAAGATTAAGTTAATTGTACAAACCTTATTTTTGTTTTCAAATAATAACTCACCACAGACTGCATCTGGTTTCAAGACAAAGCCAAACACTGTAATGCACCCCGTTTGCTTCGTGTGTCCCTCACAGGTGACAAAACAGCCATAGTTTGTCTGAAGAGTCTAAAATACATTTTATATCAAATAATAATGTTGATTATTTGAGAGTAACAAAATGAATACTTTATATGCTTTGTGAGACCAATAGGGAATTCTAGCATCCAAATAGAGACCTTGTTGTTGTGGAAACTGCATCAAATTTTCCACAACAAAAGCTCAACGATAATATTTAACACTACCCCCAGGTCTGTAATCAAGTTTCCGTGCCGTCATTGCTATTATGTCAAGCTGACAAGAATATAGAGATGGATGACTGAGTCCCAGAAAAGCTGTGTGTATCAGCTTTAAGACTGATTGCCAGGAAAAAACAGTTAATGTTATCTTAAAGATGTCTTTGTACTGTACAGTACTAACATCAACATGCCTAAACGCTCAGATGGTATCATTCCAAAATATTTTTATTTATAAATTTCTGTTTATTGCGAAGTACACTTCACCATACAATGTTTAAATGCAAATCATGAATAATCAAATCATTGATTACAAGGCCAACCCCTGTTATCGTGATATGCAATTACAGTATGACTGTTTTCAGCTAGAATAGCTTGAATGGTAGCTATATATACAAGAGAGCAAGATAGAGAGAGATTGACAGGAAGACAGTGCGACAGACAGCCAGGAAAGAGCAAGGAAGAATTGGCACTGGCTTAGTGAGCTGTCTGTGACGTGATAAGCATGCCTGACAAATTGTTGGATAAAATATAGGGACACATGGCTACCAGATTGAAAGCAGCTCTGAAACTACTGATGGCCTGAGTGAGTGTACTGTGTGGTCTCTCACTGTGCCAAACCCCTTTTACTATGTGTGGAAATAATGTTCTGTCGTGTTTGTCTTAAGTTTTTTGCTTGGTTTCTGGCCAACAAATAATTTAGCCGTATGAAGAGTACCATTGTTTCATGATTCATGGTTTCATTAATGTTTTCAGGTCAAGACAGATGACATAAATCTAGGCAAATTAAAAAATACTTTGATTGTTTTAAAAATATCATGGATCTCCTTTCTCCAAAATGTTGTGGTTACCCTCTTTGTCTTCGAATGAGCATGTTCAAATGCGTATGTAACGCAGACCGACATGTCATTGGTAACAGAAGTGTTTTGGTTGGTTTTGGACCAAAGCTGGAAATCAAAACAGGAGAAATATCAGAATTATAGGAATGGCACAAAATGACCACAACCATTCAGTTTACAGCTGCACAAATGCTTCATACTATTCACATAAAGTTCATGAAGAAAATGTTGACGTGAATTACTGAGCAAGACAGATAAATTTTGAGAAGAATCCATGAGCTCATAAGTAAATGTATCATCAGAAAATCAGATTATTTGTTTTTTTTCCAAGTTCTTTGTGGTTTATAATGAAAAGCGTGAAAATGAGCACAGAAAACTTTTCCATTCTGAATCACACCCACTTTCTTCTCAACTACCAGTCCCCCATTAGTTCCAAAGCTCAAATTGTCTTGAAGGTCTTTGCAACAAATGCTTATTGCACTCCACTTTTCCACCACTTTCAAGTTCAGGCTTGGCGCTGTTATGAACCTTGATAGCACTACAGTAAAAGTATAAATCTGAAGCGGGGTGAAACACTGAACAGATTGACTGGTTGACAGCTTTTCTCAAATTTTAGAGAATGCTCTGGTTCTCACGGAGCAGGGGATGGTGAAAGAGCACCTGAAGAGAAATGGTGAAAGTCTGAATGAAAAAAAAATAATAATAATTTTGATATCCTATTGTATTTTTTTATCCTATTATTTTCTTTCTTCTTTTATGATATGGTTACTTTTTGACTCAATAATGGTAACAATTTGAAAACTTGGGGAAAAATATACCTGTTTAAGATATCTTTCATCAAATATAACAGTCACTTTTATTGCTGCATTAGAGCAGTTTTATTACTTGAGTATTACTGTTTGTAGTCAGTCGACTACAGTAGCTCTGATGTTGTCGTACTACTCAACTGTAAGAATATTACTTGAGCCTTGAACATTATCCAGAAACTTTGATTTATTTTAAAACAACACTCAATTGTTAAACACCTGTTACTTCGAAAAAGCCTAGTTTTGCTTGGTAATGTCAACCTAGCATAACATTAGACTCTGGTATTCCTACATAAATATTACCGCATTGGAAAAACTACCCTCCACACCCCTCTTTGAGTTGCCACCTTATTAAGATGCAGGGGGTTGTGTATCCCAATATCAGCTATCTCTTGCTATATCTTGAGCATTATTCGCTAATAATGTACCCATGGCAAATTAATCATAGGTAAGGAACCAGACTAATTACACAGCTACACTGTATGTATAACACTTCACTTATGCTCTTCTTGGAACGTCCATAACAGCCACCATAATCAATCTGGGAAAATTTGGCAAAGTTCCCCCATAATGCATGAAAAAGAGGTTGCACTGTATATAATAATACAGTGAGGACTAGCACACCAGAGTCACGCATTGTTGTGGTGCCAAGCAAAGTACTGTTGAACACCCCCCGCCCCCGCTTGGCTTTAAAGTGCATATGACAGGATTAAAAAAAAGTCTTAAATAGCATTATTATGTGAATTAGAATCATATTTTGAGACGATTCGACTATATACAACAATTTGGAAAAGCGCAGATGACGAGAAAATAGTCTTTTAATCTGCCGTTTAGCCACGCCTACCATTACAGGGCTCTAGCATCCCCAACAGAAGGATGACGTCGGCAGGGTCATGGTTTCATCTGATTTAGAATTCAGCCCATTGAGGGGGAATTATTCAGAAGAGGAAAAGGGGACGAAGAGAACAGCAAAATGTCATTGTTTCAATCTCTACTCCAATATTTTTACAGGATATTCTTTTTATCAAAGTATTTTCCCCAATTGCTAAATAAATGGTATGGTCGTGACAAATAACAGTCTTGTGCTAAATGGAATGTGAAATATTAAAAATGCATTTATTCAGTGTGACATGGAAAAATTACTCCATAATGGTCAAAACTGTCGACTTTACCATAGTAAACTGTCGACACCTTTACTGTCGCACCTCCCGAACGAAATTTTATGCCACCGTAGTTAGTCCGGCTTTTGTCATTCCCCTTACCCCGGCTTCGCAGAATGTAAACAAACCAAGAGGCGTGACCGCTAGCCGACATGCTAACCTGAACCGAGTGACGTCTCAACGTCTCATTTTCGCTTTTCTAAGTGAAAAATCAGACAAAACTAGCCCGGATCATGTCACACGGCGGCAGGGTTGTCGATCGTCTCTGTCGATAGGCAACCCGCCCGGCTGCGACTGGAGCTGGACGTTACTCATTTTCATAGCGCGGGATTCAAAGATTGAATATATAAAACGTTTGCTTCCACACACATCTAAGCGGTCCATTACATTCAGGAGTATAAAAGACCACGTGAAATATGAAATAAACATGCTTTTTGGTGTCATACACACTTTAAGGGCCCCAGTCATCTTCCTGGCCCGGGCCTTGATCTGATTTGTTGCGCCACTGGATAAGACGTCTATTGCAGTCATTGCCAGCTCAAGTATTAATGTGTCCATTACTATTATGTACCGTATTGTAAAAGATGTAAAGACCTTGGTCCAAGACGGTGTAAATGGCAGTAAATGAGTTGTTCTGTCAGATCAGTTATTCACAACAGATTCATTCCTCTCGCACTAGTCTGCATATTTGTGGTGTCTGCGTGTCACTCCTGCTTCTCTGATCACGTCAGCGGTGACCTGTTATGATCAGAGGCCAGACATCTGTCTCTCACCTTGGCTCAGGCATGGTCGTGATATGGTTGATCCCCTGCTTTTCTCTTTAAAACACACCACAGTGTAACATAATCTCAGCCATAGCACTGGGGATGAAACACTAGCGTTCATGATTGCAAGCTTGCAAACAAACACAGGGAGGTGAGGGTAAAATCTTCTTATTGAATCAATAGACACTCTAGGCTTCATAAGACTGGAAATCACTGAAACATTTCCTCAGACAAGCACAAGGCATGAAACATTGTGGCTTTTTGGAAAAAGCACCAACACACGTTATAAATCTTTGCCCTCAATACTTTGATACAGGTTCTTCACTTTGCTTACACACCCCACTTCCTGTGTTGACAGAGCTAGATACTAACACTCATCCATGTCCCCTTTATTTATTTATATTTTTTAATTGATAATAATATTTGCTGCAGTGTGCTGTTGTTCAAAGGGCTTGTTCCATTTTTAGCTCTGCGTTGTTGTTTTTTTATCTATTACATGATGTCATTCTGGCAATGGTTTTCAGGCTCTTCTTTGATTTCATAGCCCCATTTTTAAAACCTACAATTAGCCAAGAGGGAAGTAGTGGTCGCTCCCTTTCTTTCTCTTATTCACACACAGATCATATACATGGGTTGGAAAATTTAGAAACACCTAAAATTTTGGCATCATAATCATTGAACATAAACGTAAAGTCGTAAATATACATAAAACATAATAGAACATTAATGTAAAGACGTCGATTTCCACTGCCATCGTCTCTAAAAGAGTTAGAGGGTATTTTGACTGAAGAATGGCTTAAAATTCCTTTTGAAACAATAAACAAGTTGTATGAATCAATACCTCGGAGAATTGAGACTCTAATTGCCGCAAAAGGCGAGCCTACACCATGACCTACACCATATCAAATTAGTTGTTGTTGATTTTTTAAGGTGATTCCATTATTTTTTCCATCCCTGTAGGTTTTGCAGCTCGCAGCAGGATAATACCACTGAAAGTTCAACTTTGTGTTCATGAGAAAAGAGCCAGGGGAAACGAAGAGAGCCACGATTGTGAGCAAAAAAGCTGAAAGAAAGCATTTGTAACGGTTTGGAGATGTGGAGATGGGTTGAGCTTATTCTGAAGGGGAAACAGTGTAGAAAATAGAGATAAGATGTTCTCTAGCATGGAAACATCCATTGAAGGCTCTTTAAGATGGTTTATATTTAAAAACACACGCACACAGGCACACGCAGATTAGTGCTATTCGAGCCAAATATGTTGATGAAAGTATTATCAACCCTAGAGTATACTAGTAATGGGACTAAAGTTTAAACATAATAAAGCCCTGGACTGGCTGATCCTTGCTGAGTTCAGATTTCACAACAATGTTTAGAAGCATACCATTCGAGATACATAAATATATTCCACAATTAAACTGTTGCAGTTGTAAAACATTTTCTATGGTCAACACTTAGATGTAAAATCCTAGTAGTTTAAATGTAAGTAAGTAAACCTTTGAATCATTTATTTTCAAAGCAACACTTCTGAAACACGTTTAAAAAACCCTGTAAAGTGAATTTAGATTTGTTACATGTGTATATTATGTTTGAAAATAATTGATGAAAATGTGTGAAGACTAAGAATATTGTATTACTGAATTGTTGTGATGCACTGAAGGTTTAAATAATACACTTTTCAAATTTCATTTTGATTAGGATATACAAATTCTACTGCATGAAACATTTGCTAGCATTTGAAACTGCATGAAGTACATTCCACTACGGTGACAAAAGGCTTGTGGTTGTCTGAGGTCTTGCTGCGCTGTAGTGGTTGTTAATAGACCGTGTATAGAATAATTCCAAACTTTTTGGTTTAATCCCAAACCAGTTAAACCTGATCTGCCTCTGGATGTTTGCTTGTAATTCCATAAAAGCATATATTGTGGGCTTCGATTTGAAGTAGATTCATATCAATTCATTGTCTCGTAGATTCTTTTTTTCTTGCCTTATGATATCAAGGCTGTTGAGTGCACAAACTTTTAAATGCGAGATAATGTATATTCAATTTAGGTACAGGCGCAATAGGCGTATTGATGCCCATAGCAGCGCATCTCGGCCTCTTTCCAAATCACATGGTGGTTCACATCTGCAAAAATAGCATAAGATGGCCTAAAAAAAACTCTTCACAGCAATGTATTGGTTTAGATTTGTCCCAATCAAAATAAGGTTTTTGGTTGATGGCTAAAACCAAGCCGAAGTCCTGTACCTAATTGGGCTTTCTGCCATGAACTTTTCTTTACCCACTATAGGCTACGCAGTACAGTAGTGTTGCCATTATTTCAGAGGTTGTCCAGCAAAAGTAGAAGTGAATAAATTGGCTCATTTCTACCACTATAGCATGCAGTCAACGAGCAAGATATGCAAAAATTCTTCCCTGACATGTGTTTTGGGTTATTTGAGCTACATTGTCTCAGTTGTGGGGTCATAAGCAGATTAAGGTGGTGGCCACAGGCATCTTTTCACACGCTATCTATTAGTACTGGGGCAATCTCACACTGGCTGCACCTCAGGGTAAAGTGTAAGTCAATCAAAGGGCAAATTTCATATCGGCCTTCCTGTTTTTTGTTTGTTTGCTTGCTTGTTTGTTTTTTACTAGTATAAAAACCACCAATGAATTTAATAGCAGTATAAGCTAACATTAGCATTCAATTCTCCTCCATAGTATGTTTCTTTAGCTACTGCTCCACTTGCTGCTTCTTCAACAGCCTCGTCAAAGTTGTTTCTGGCAATCTCATCTCCTGGCTCAGCATTGCATCATCTCCTGCTGGCATGGGCCTGAATATGTATTGGAAATTGAACACTTCATTGGGACTTAATGCGCTCAAAGTGAGTCTTGCATCAAGTAACCTCAGGTGTGTTTTTTCTTTGAACACTCCATGTAGTGGCTGGTCATTCTAAAAATAAGTGATGAAAAAGCCGTTTAAATTTAAGAAAAAAAAAAATGTTTAAATGTGCAGTGGAGTTAATGTTGCTCACTAAACTTCTGTCCCACAAGCTAGTATCTGAAAATTGTACACAAGTGAGTGTACAGTTACTTTATAACAATGACTACATGACAAAAAAAAAAGTACTGCATTAAATATCTTGATGTGTGTACATTGTTGAACTTCTGCTTTATTGTTATTTTAATCTGAGAAACGATTTCATTATGACAAAAAACAAAACTTATATGGGATTGTTAAAAATTCAGATATGAGCTAACAATATCACTTTAACTAAAATATTAGTAGATCAGGCTTATAGGTTTGATCCTACTATGCTTCAAAACCAAAATTTTATGAAATGATTTAAAGACTTTATTTGTTCAGTTTTATTTATTTATTTATTTATTGGTGGTCATATGACTGCCTGATGCTGTTTGAACAATACAATGAAATCAAACATGACCAGTGGTTTGTGAAAAAAAATGTGCAGATTTGCTGAGGTATGGCAATAAACTTTTTTTCACTCAGTCAGCTGCTTGGATTTTTTTTTATGGGCCTAAATTGTTACATTTACTTTGACACTTCTAGGAAAAACTGTTCTGTTGAAGCTCCCACATATTCATAATCACCTGAGATGCTTACTATTTATAAACAAACAAGTACCTTTTCCGACTTCTTGTGTTGGGAGTACGCAGCTTGGAAGACTGAGAAGAATTTTGTGCAGATTTGCTGAGGTATAGCAATAAACTTTTTTTTTTTTTTTTAACTCAGTCAGCTGGTTGTATTCTTTTATGGGCCTAAATGAAGAATTAGGAATTTGGTTTCTGGCCTGCCCCTCCCACTCTGTAAGGACCAAACATTATCAGAGGCTATTTTGCGCAATTGCGAGATATCTGAATTTCAAAGACTCCCTTTCACATAGTAGTAGACCGACAACCCTCCAGCAAAACCGCATTGGGTCAGCTTCAACAAAAGTTTTTCCGAAAAGTCTCTTAAGTAAATGTAACAGAGTAAATGTAAAACGTTGTTGCCCACCGCCCTCCGCCCTAGATTTTTCCAATCCTCCAAAAAAAATATCAGGCATATCATTAATTCTGCATTTGGGTCATGCATGGACATTGCATCAAGCAATAAAGTGGGTTATTCCCAATTAGAAAAACAAACTAAACAGCATTGCTTTGCTGACTGACATACAGTAAGAGGCACATCCAGGAGGTAAGCCCATTACATTTTCTGGAGTCATTGCTAACAGTGCTAACACAGTTTTTAATCTTTCCATACACTAATTATTATTATTATTTTTAATCTACTATTGCTGGGTTTAGAATAATAATCTATATCATTGAACGGCAAAACAAGCTTGGAGACATGTTGACATGTATGATACAGATAACAAAAAAAAGGTGGGACGAAAAATGTGACTTGTGTTTGCCAAATTCCTCACCGATGTGTCAAGTTGAAGGGAGCGGATACACTTGACCACCACACCACAGCTTTAACAAAGTCTGTGTGTACTTGCATGGCATCATCTTTGACAATTTAGCCTGGTTAAACAATTTACTACTTGAAGTGAGAATCTTGGGGCACCTAACGATTACGATTACGATTCAGAGGCTCGGATTCTATTGTAAATCGATTATTGATGTACCCTCCCCAACCCCCGCTTTTAATATTTTGTACATTAGTTCCAAAATTGTTCAAAAATCCTCTCATGCTAAACCAAACTAATATTTCAGTTTCGAGTTAACAATTAAAAACAGTAAATAAAATACTCAAGTCCCCATTTTGTATCTGCATTCAATTAATTTAATGTGAATCAACCATTAAAGTTGGTTAAAATTGCTCCCGTTATTCCATAATTTCCCTTCTGTCTACTTTAGACATGTCTAAGTTTTAAAACCATGTCAATTTTAAAATTTCATCATTTAAAGTCAATATTTTGCCAATTTAGGAGTATTTTAGATAAAAAGTCAATTAGGTTCACTACAACAGAGCCTTCTAGAGAAGTCTACTGCTTTAAGATGGTGGCTGTTTACTAACGCCAGCAAGTCTGTCATTTTGCATCTCGTTATCTATACATGTTCTAATACCGCCGTCGTCTGTCATTTCGCATCTAGTTTACATATATGTGATATCTACCGTAGCCGTATGTGGTCGTATGTGTCCGTATGTTGGTAGCAACTAGCAGCTGGGCGTTGTTGGTAGCAGCTGTCGGCCTCAGTCAGGTATTATTGTTTTTTATCTAGCGGCATGAGTTGAACATGATATTTATTCTTGGTTAGTTCCTCATTGCATCCCGAAGACCGCGCTGACCGTGTTTTAGTTCTGCTTTACCTGGTATAATTCAATAATCGGAATTTGGATGTTTGTGAATCATTCTCGAATCGTCTACGGCCGAATAGCGAATAATCTAAGAATCTGAAATTCCGCACGCCTCTACTTACTACAGAAGGTAATTTATGAAATAGTAATTGCCAAATCATTGTTCAGATAACACATTCATCACAGTTGTGACCAATTGCAGTAAAGATTGAACAAAATGAAAAGCTTTTATTTTTTCATGGTACAGAAATTCAATGGAAACAAAACAAATAAAGTCTTTACACATTTTCAGCACATTCTGACCCAAATCATGTAAATGGCTTTAAAAAGCTATGGTAAATTTAGAATACAGTGGTATCTCTACTTACAAAATTAATTGGTTATGGAAGCAGTTTCGTAACTTGAAAGTTCTGTCAAAAGAGACACGTTTTCCATGTAAATGTCCTAATCCGTTCCAGGCCCCCCAAAATTCAGACATAAATCTTTTATGATGCGTAAAATGCATCAAAACATGAAACAAATACCTGCTACAATTAGATTATTGTACAATAAACATAAAATCAGAGTTGAACACCAAGAGGACGCTGCGATTAGTGTTGTCACGGATTATTTAAAAAAGTAATTACTGATTACACTTCAAAAAAGTAATCTATTTACTGATTACTTTATTATCAAAGTAACTAAGTTACATTCAAAGTAACTTATCAGTTACTCTTTATCAATGTTTCTCCTTTTGCAGCCTCAACATAAAAATGACAACAGAAATATATCATTGCATGTAATTGAATTTGTCCCATAAGGCTTAATCTTTGAGTAGCAGGGGTTTAATTAGTTGATGGAGTTGATTTCAGCTAAAACAGCTAAAAAAAATAATACATGTTTATGGCTTTGTCTGCAGCTACAGACTGGGGTTTCCTAGCTAGGTTTCCCTCATGAGTATCTTTCGTCATTAAGGTCAACTTTTGTCATTAGGGTTTGTATGATTGACATGGATCTGTTCATGTGGGTATTGGTGGATGTTAGGGTTTGGTTTGTATTGCCGGGTTTCTCCTCCAGTGTAGCTCATAATGACTCTGTCTAAGCCACAGAGGCCCAGCAAAGTTATGTTCTGCTTTTGCTGTAGTCTTCATCAAATTTAACTTTCCATTTTCCACCTTTCCAAATCCCCAAAGCCATGTTACAGTGGATTCATTTCACACCTGGAAATAGTTTCTCAGTGTGTGAGTTCAGGATGGATTTACAGGCATGCAGCCAAAGGAGGCAAGGGGTGTTTCAGTCTCAAACAAAGCAAATGTCTGCGTTGAGCCAATCTTAGCCGCCGGCCATCCCAAATTTCATCTCCTTGGCTGCCCACTGTTTTTCCATGTCACCCTGCCTGTTTCTCCCCACAGACATTGTGTCCTTTATTTAAACCTCTGTCTGACACAAAATCTATTAGCTCTGATTGGTCACAGCACGCATCCATAAAATGATCTACTGGAAATATACACAAATTGGAACAATCCACATTAGCTCCAAAGTAAACCCTGCAAATGTCAAAAAAAAAAAAAAAAAAAAAAGAATGAGTAAAACCATTTAAAAACTTTTTCTAAAATAATACGGAAATAATGTTTCAAGAAATAACTGCACAATCCTAAACCTATTTGTCAGTTGGAAACACTAACCTTTGTTCTGGAATATGCAGTACAGTATGTTGTATTGCTATTTATCATTGTTAATGCTTTCTGTGTGGTCTGTTTGAATAATCTGTGGTTTGTTTACCCTTATTTTGATTATTTTGTAAAAATGAACAGTGTAAATTAATTCTCACAATTATGCGACTGGCTGAAATTTATGTGCACATCATTACGCATGGAAGCTATGTGGAGCCAATCAGACATCAGAATCCTGCACACATAAGAAGCCTTCCTCCTGCCAACTTTCCGAAGGTTTGAAAATATTATTTAAAGCATAGACTTCACTATTAATTGATGGGACAAGGGCGCGGGACCAATTCATAGGAGGCCTTTTTAAAAATAAAATAAAATAAAAAATATTTTCAAATCCAAAGCTGCTACCGACCTAAAACCAAAACAGGCACCTACCTTAGGCATATATAAGTCTCCATCAGCAGCGGCATAAAAAATTCAAAATCGTTCCCTAATAAAATCCCTTTTTTTTTTTTTTTTTTTTTTTTTTTATATAAGTATAGCAAAACTTAAAATGGCTATAAAATTCTCAGATTGTATGATAGATGCACAAAAATCACCAGATATAATCACCAATATTTTCTGGGTCAATAGCAATATTTAACATATCATATAATTTTTTTGCCCGATATAGTAACTTAAATTACTTTATTTATTGCAAATTTGACATAAGTTTTCAACAGCTAATAAATTACTCAATTGTCACATCAGAAACGTAATACCTGAGAAAAACATTCAGAATCAATTATAAATAGTATTCAAATAAATTATAAATTCTATATACAGTCACAACTTATTGTATATTGAATTCCGATGTCACTATAGGTCATGTAGAGAGATGGCGGCTTGAGGACAGCCCAGCCGGTCTCCAACTCGACCAGGACATCGAACATCACAGAGGGCGGGTCACCCTACTCGAGCTCCACGGCAAGCTCCATGTTCTCCTGCTGGGATAGCTCCTGCTTGGCCTGGACCTTCCTGGCCAGGTAGCCTGGGTAATTGCCCACTGCGGCGAGGAGCAACTCGTTCATCGGCAGGTCCGGCTGATTGTCGGCCAGCTCCCTGGCAAGCTCAGCCAAGAGCTCCTCCTCATCCTCTTTCTCCTCTAACTTGGCGTGTTCCAGGTCGGCCTGCTCGTCCCCGGGGAAGAACCCGACGAGCTTTAGAAGGTGCAGGTGTTGGGTCTATTGCTGACCATGAAGTTCTTTATGCTGGTCCAGTAATTGGTGCCGCACATGTGACGGCGCTTGCCAAAAGAATGCTCTGTCAGCTCAGAATTGGCCTCCCCCATGCACACATACTTGACCCCGGGGATTTTGCGGAAGATGATGTGCCCACAGGAGGCAGGCATTGCATGTGATGCACAGAGCCAAGGCGGTGGGCGTCGGACGGTCTTTGTCCCTCTCTTCTTTTTCTCCTTCTTGCTGGCCCAAAGCTGGAACATTTTATGAAATTTAAAAAAAAATCAAAATTGAACAAGCTTGCTGTCGATTCAATTCAATTTAATCAACTAAAGTGTGGTTAGATACCTTGCAAAGCTCATCAATTTAATCAACAAAAGTGTGGTTAGATACCTTGCAAATCTCAACAATCTCCTGGAGGAACTTGACGTTTGTCTCCGACTGCTCATCAAAACATCCTCCCTTGTCCTCAACACCTCCTTGCTCTGTTTAAAGTGCAAAGAGCAGCATTACCCTTTGGAACTTGGGTCATTCTTCTCGTCCCTCTGTTGACACCTGGCCCTCAGCTCGTCATCCCTGAGGAATTTGTGGAGACTGATCGGAGTTCTTTGCTCCTGGTCCACCGCCTTGTTGGTCAGGTAGACAGTCTTGCAGCCCACAATGCAACACTACTTCCCCATGGTGTTTCACTGAAAGTTTTTAGATTGAAATGTTACATAAAATAAAATAAAATACGTAAAATCTGTTAGTTTTTTAATATGGACGCAGAAATGTCTAAATCAGTGTTTTTCAACTTTTTCTGAGTCACGGCACATATTCACATTGGAAAAAATCTCACGGCACACCACAAACCAAAAATGTTCCAAAATTACTTTCTGTACAGAATATTTACTCATAAAATAATTTCTAAATATTTATACTTACTCAGTGTGGAACTTGAGCCTGTTTAGATGAACACAAAGCCGATATCCTGGCAGGAAACAAAGAAATGCACACACAAAGCTCTTCTTCAAGAGCTCTCTATCTCTCAGTTTTTATTTTTTTAATAGCCGTTGGGCTTGAAAACCTCAGAATTATCTGACAGAGGGACTTTAACAATGTCTTTAACTGCATCAGGGCCGAGCATCTCACTGACAATGGTTTTTCAGGCAGGTAGTATTAATGTCTCTGCCACAGTGTGGGACTTCAGCCACAAGGTAACTTTGAGGCTTTGAGGGCTTTCTCATTTACCTTTGTATTTTTTTCTCAAAAAAATTGCCTTTTCCTCTGTGTTTTCACGAAGGTGCACAAATAATCAATCGACTTGTTTTGAAGCGACGGGTGTTTCGTTTGGAAATGACGTTTAAGCTTGCTCGGCACCATGGCACTGTTGAATAGTTGCTCGTGTCGCATTCAAGGACTGCTCGTATTTCTAGCCATCAGCCACCCTCCTGTCCTCGACAATGTATTGGAATAAAACAGGAGGGTTGTCAGTCGTAACATATGGATAAAAAGGAAAGGACACTTGTGTATATCGACACATGACGAGTCTAACCAAATGATGCGCAGTAGACATGCTAGGGTCCATATTGTCGCGGACAGCAAGGTCGTTGATGGCTAGAAATCGAGCAGTTTTTGAACGTGACACATGCAATACTTAGCTCATCTGCACAGGACCGAGAACTTTCTACCTACTCCTTCCTTCCCGCAACGCCCGACGAGGGGGGGAAAAAAAATTGTAATAGCCCTGAATGGGGAAATGGAAAGGAGAGGAGTCGGTGATGAATTTCCCACTTTATTGTGGCAACAATAGAAAATAATAACACCGGCAACCGCAACATGCGAACGCTAACTTCGCTCACACGCCTTGACCTATGGAGGCCGTTTGTAAAGCAGCACATGCTGAAAATTACGACAACATTTTATCACATTTAGCGTCACACATTGTTGAAAACGTGGTGTGAAATTGTTAGTCTTTTTTTTTTTTTTTGCACACTTACAAAATTATTTAGCAACTTAAATATTCATTTTTAAATAAGAGGTTTTGTACCTGAATGTTTAAATCCAGAACTAAATACTTAATTTAAATCCTTAATTTATATCCAATATCCTAAATGCTAAATCTGGATACAGTTGGAACTAAATATTTAGCTTAATATGCAAATTCACATGACTGGAGACCGGAAGTTACAAAATAGAAGCTGAAGCACACAAAATACTCTTTAAATAGTTCCTCCTAAATATGTATTTTACCAATATATTGTTATTATCACAATGTCTCATGTCGAAGAGCAGATTACCACCGCTGAGTAGGTTTTATTCATTTTCAAGCAACGTAAACAGATAGTCTGAGCTGCTCCATCAGCTTTTATTTTGTTACTTCCGGTCTCCAGTCATGTAAATTTGCATATTAAGCGAAATATTTATTTTCGAACGTTATCTGATTTAACATTTATGATATAGGATATGAATTAAAGAATATATTAAAATATTTAGTTCTGGATTTAAAGAATCAGGTCCAAAACTTCTTATTTAAAAATAAATATTTAAGTTGCTAAAAATTGTTGTAAATGTGCCAAAAAAAAATTGACTCAAGAAATTTCACATCATTTTAAACACTGTGTGGCGCTAAATGTGAGAAATTTTCAGCATGGTGCTGCATTACAAATGGCGCCCCATGTTCTCCCTCCTTCTTTGCTTGCTTCCCGCTACGTCACCACTCTGCAGTCTGATGGCCTTTTCAAGGGCCCGCACACAGTTACGGACATTACAATATACAGTATATGAATGCGACATTTGATCATTTCTTGCGGCACACCTGACGATCTCTCACGGCACACTAGTGTGCCGCGGCACACCGGTTGAAAAATACTGGTTAAAAATACTGTACTTAACTGTACTTGCTCTCGACCAGTGTTGTCAGTACCTGATTGCTTTCTTTCAGTCACGAGCAATCTGATGTGTTCATTTTTCTAAACCAGTAATCTGATTGAAGTTAGTTTTCTTAGTGCCTTTGCGTTACTATTTTGTTATTGCCTCATAATGTATGTAGAATGAAGAATACTGTAGTCTTGTACGAAGAGCATTTCAAATAAAAAATGTTGCTCTTGAGTTTGGGAATGACAACATATGTCAAGTTTTCCAGGGGTGAAAGTGGGCGGGAACGAGCCGGATCGGCGTTCCGGCATGACATTTGCAGCCTTTCAATACAAACAGACACTTAAGGCACAGATCAGTATGTTTGCTAACTAGCTTAGCGTTCCTTGCTAAATAGTGACGTGTCATCAACAAAGAATACAAACAATACGAAACAGAGAACACAAATAATACGATTGGCTTCATTTACTCACCTCTGGCAGAATGGATCTAACACCGCACAAGACAATCCAACCCGTGACACTTCTTGATATTATTGATTCAGCAACCAAACCTGAGTGATACAGACTAGCGTTGAGCTCTCTTTCTTTTGCTTCACTCACTAGGGCGCGCATAGCCTGACATTACACACAAATCCCATGACCCAAACAGGACTGCTCATTGCTGTCGGCAAAAATCGATGATCAAATTCAATGTGAACAATCTATTTCCTAATGACTTTCCTAATGAACAATTTAAAGTTGTAAGTTTAAAAAAATAAATAAATAAATACAAAATAAAATGAAATTTAAAAAATATATATATATATATATATACACAGTGGGGCAAATAAGTATTTAGTCAACCACTAATTGTGCAAGTTCTCCCACTTGAAAATATTAGAGGGGCCTGGAATTGTCAAAATGGGTAAACCTCAACCATGACAGACAGAATGTGGAAAAAAAAAAAAAGAAAAAAAGAAAGTCCCATTGTTTGATTTTTAAATAATTTATTTGTAAAGTATGGTGGAAAATAAGTATTTGGTCAATACCAAAAGTTCATCTCTATACTTTGTTATGTAGCCTTTGTTGGCAATAACGGAGGCCAAACGTTTTCTGTAACTCTTCACAAGCTTTTCACACACTGTTGCTGGTATTTTGGCCCATTCCTCCATGCAGATCTCCTCTAGAGCAGCGATGTTTTGGGGCTGTCGTTAGGCAATACGGACTTTCAACTCCCTCCACAGATTTTCTATGGGGTTGAGATCTGGAGACTGGCAAGGCCACTCCAGGACCTTGAAATGCTTCTTACGAAGCCACTCTTTTGGTGCCCTGGCTGCGTGTTTGGGATCATTGTCATGCTGAAAGACCCAGCCACGTCTCATCTTCAATGCCCCTGCTGATGGAAGGAGATTTTCACTCAAAATCTCTCGATACATGGCCCCATTCATTCTTTCCTTTACACAGATCAGTTGTCCTGGTCCCTTTGCAGAAAAACAGCCCCAAAGCATGATGTTTCCACCCCTATGCTTCACAGTGGGTATGGTGCAATTGAGTATTCTTTCTCCTCCAAACACGAAAACCCGTGTTTCTACCAAAAAGTTCTATTTTGGTTTCCTCTGACCATAACACATTCTCCCAGTCCTTATATGTATCATCCAAATGCTCTCTAGCGAACCGCAGACGAGCCTGGACCCGTACTGGCTTCAGCAGGGGGACACGTCTGGCCGTGCAGGATTTGAGTGCCTGGCGGCGCATTGTGTAACTGAAAGTAGCCTTTGTTACTGTGGTCCCAGCTCTCTGTAGGCCATTCACTAGGGCAGGGGTTTTCAACCCAGTCCTCAAGGCACACTGTGGGTCCTGGTTTTTGTTCCAGCCGATCCAGCAGAGACAGTTGAACCAATGAGGCTTCTGCTAAAACAAGCCACACCTGACTGCAATCAACTGATTGCACTTGTAAAACACCAGATTGGGGAAAAAGTGTTGTCATCTTGTTTGGTAAGAATGAAATCCTGCACCCACAGTGTGCCTTAGTGGAATAGGTTGGGAACCCCTGCACTAGGGTCCCCCTGTGTGGTTCTGGGATTTTTGCTCACCGTTCTTGTTATTATTTTGACGCCACGGGGTAAGATCTTGCATGGAGCCCCAAATAGAGGGAGATTATAAGTGGTCTTGTATGTCTTCCATTTTCTAAAAATTGCTCCCACAGTTGATTTCTTTACACCAAGCGAAGAGATACAGAAAACGTTTGGCCTCCGTTATTGCCAACAAATCCCCAATCCTCCTCGTGACGGCGCCCCCTGTCGGGTCGCGCCCATATGCGACGCATTCGCTGCTCAACATGTAGTTGCGCCACTGATACTAGTATTTTGCAAGGCTTAATGAGTGTTTGTGGGTTGCTGCTTAAACGCTTAAAAGTTAAGCCTTGTTTTTCATTTTGCCCAATGCACCCATTGGATTAAGTTTCATAAATGTTGGAAATGTGTATGTGTGAGTCTGTGTCTACAGGTTGCCGGGACATACTTCAATTTTGCAAGGCATAATGAACGTATGGGGTTTACGTGAATGCTGTGTGTTCTTTTGGCAGTAAAAGAAAAATGGAAAAAGACCTGACCCATGAGACAAGTAATTTTTTGTTGTTGTTGTTGTTGTTTTTTTTAAAAAAATATTCATCACAATGGTTTGTTTGCAGGATAAGAAGGAAATTTGTATTTTCTATCCTTTAATTGCTTGAGCTAAATAGTGTTAGTGCACTCAGTAAATACAGTGTTTTGGTACACTGAACACCCATTTACCTTCATCTGGACTCACATTTTCTGAAATCATACACAGGTTTCTTCTTGTACTCACACACATTGAAAAATATAATGGAGATAAGAATACATAGCATTACTTGGAGAACTGAGTAATATTTAAAGCGATAATTAAAGTAAAATCTTTGGCAACTATTGTGTAAAGGTACAGTATGTGGCCAGGTGGATTCATGTACGCATATCACCCAAAGGACATTAAAAACTGTTCAGAGTGGGATGGATGGATGGATGGATGGATGGATGGATGGATGGATGGATGGATGGATGGATGGATGGATGGATGGATGGATGGATGGATGGATGGATGGATGGATGGATGGATGGATGGATGGATGGATGGATGGATGGATGGATGGATGGATGGATGGATGGATGGATGGATGGATGGATGGATGGATGGATGGATGGATTTCCTCTTTTCCTACAAATTGCTTATACCATGAAAATTCTTGAGACCATAATCTGAACAGAATGGTGGACATGATGAAAAAAAAGTAATAAAACAATTGTACTTGTCATAAATACGGCATGTAATACATCAATGAAACTGCAACTCCGTCTTGTCAATGCTGTTAGAAAATGACAAAACAGATGCTTTTATGATTTAAAACAGGGGTGGGCAAGCCGGTCCTCTAGGACTGTAATGGATCCTGGTCTTTGCTCCAACTGATCCAGAACAGACAGTTTAACCAATGAGGTTTCTGCTGAAACAAGAAGCATCTGACTGCGACCAACTGATTGCGCTTGCTAGACTCCAGATTGATAAAAAGGTTTCCTCTTGATGGGTTGGAAGAACAACCCGCACCCATTGCGGCCCTTTGTGGAATAGTTGCCCACTCCTGCTTTAAAATGAAGTCTGAAGAGGTTTGCTATTTCCAGCAATCAACAGAGATTTATTGAAGAAAGGGCACCATTTCTAGCTCCATAACATGGCATAAAATAACATTCTCTTTGCAAAGCCAAGCCATGCTCTTTCTAATAGAGTCATCATGTATCAAATCACACCTTGGCCTATAGCACATCATAAAAAACATATAATGTAATCCTGTTGCGACGTTTGTTTTATTACAGAGAGAAATTGAAATACTATGGCAATAGAGTAGAATGCACTGAAACAATATGCAAATGTATAAAGATATACATGAAAAAAGCTAAATATACAATAATTCAGTGTTCTTTCTGAATGGTTTTGTAGAGTTTCCCGTTTCTACATTTCTGTCATGATCTACTGTCTACAAACATACAATACCAGAATTTAAATGAGCTGCTTGCAAATTAAAACTGAGTTGATCAAAGATACGTGTACCCTTACTTTTAACACTTAAGATTGTGGTTTACGAGATGAACAGACGTCATCTAAAGGTGCAAATTCATGATTTACATACCAAACTATATACACTTCAGAGTGCATTAAAACACTCAAATCCCTCTCAGACATACAAAGTAATAAAAGGAAGGATTGGAGTACAATCTACAGGTCTGATGTAAAGAACCCCAGGCTTAGCCTGCTCAAGCCCTTCATTTGGCACTCCACTTGTATGAAACAATACAAGGCACCTACACATTGCCCAATATAAACAGAAAGCATTGAATATGCACTTATCAATACTATACAAAAACATCTTTCTGATGCTAATTGAAAACAGAAAATAGAGACCGAGGAGAAGAGACCTCTAGAATTTGGTTTGAAAGCAGAACTTGCGTGGATGGTCTTGCCTCATCACTGAGGGCCAATTTGTAGACGTTCATTCCCTCCAATCTGTCAGAGTGGACAGTGAAAGTGTGGGAGTAGAGGTTAAGTAGTGAATGGGACACGGAACGAGGTGGGATAATAAACCCAAACGAGACTCCAGGGAATTAAAGACCACAGGGCTAGTAAGCATTACTGAGGTAAGCTTCATCGGTTTCTGCTACCTTTTCTCTGTTCTAGTATAAGACTGGGGAACAATTTGAAAAAAAAATCTGTGGTGTTAGATTTTCATGATGAGGATGATGTATCATCACATTCTCTTGAGCCACCACGTTCTCCACAGTGCTGTCAAGCTTTAAACAAACACATTTGCTGTTATAATAATGTGATGATTAAACGTTTACATCAATCTTGCACCTGTACTAGTGTTGTTATCGTGAACGATGACAACAAAAATATTTAGTCAACTAACACTTTTTTTCAAGACGATGACGAGACGATAACGAGCTAAAAATGTGTTTTGGGAGACTAAAACATAATGGGGCGCATGCCAGTTTTTGTCTGACAAGATGAGAACAAGACGAAAGTGCACAATACTTTGTCACATGTTCACAAAGTGTGACATTGTGTTGTATGTGTAGTTAGCCTGCTTCGTAGCACTGTCTGGTTATGTCACTCGACGTGCTCCACCCCCCCCCCCCCCCCTCCCGACTCACCAGTGTGTCGTCTCCAATCTCAGTGCAGGCTTGCACACATGGCAAGATTTGTTTTCTTGGCCAGAGAGAATATGCTATGTTGCTTAAGCCTTCAATGGTCTGTGCTGAGTGATCATCATGCACTAAATGTAACTTGTAGCGCTAGCATAGCGTTCGCGTTACCAATAGGCTAATGCTAACGACGAGCGTCCTCTTAAACTCTCGGACATTTTGTTTTTTTTGGATTGACAAACTCTTTTCCCTGATCAGTCAAAAATACTTTTTGGAGCATCAGACTGGTGAACAAATTTCACGATTCACTGTGCGACCTCTTGGGCTGACTTTTTTAATGCTTAGGCCTGTGGCATTTTGTAAAATAGTCCACTATCATGCAGATATATTGATGTCCATTTCCGTGCATTTTCCCAATAAGATCCACCACAACAAGCTGAAATGGCTGAGATACCTTACATCGGAAGAAACTTTCACATTAAAATAGTTCACTTCTTTTATCTTTACAACACTCTTCATCAGGCAAGTGGGACGAGGATATCAACCTCCTCAGAGCTGCTAACTTCCATTTTGTTTCTGGTTTTCGTTTTCGGGTTGGTCTTTTCTTTGCAACTTTCTTTGTCTTTTCCCAACTAATTTTTGAGGGCAATGTGGCACATGAGTCAGCTGACCAGGCTTATCCAGGTGAACCATGTGCAGTGGATGGATTGGTAAGAGGTGGGTAGAGTAGCCCAAAGTTTTTCCTCAAGTAAGGGTAGTGTTACTTCAAAATCATATTACTCAAGTAAAAGTAGTTGTCCAAAAAAATTTACTCAATTAAGTACAATTAATAAAGTATTTGTTGAAAAGAATATTCAAGGGATGTAAAGTAACATTGTGAGTAACTGCTTATATTTTTGTTGGATTTTTTTTTTTTTTTTAACAATGGTATATTTTTTTCTGAGCACAAAGTTATCTATATTGACTATTGTTATAATGATACTGCACAATAACCCATTACAAAACTACTTTAAGCCAAACAAATACAAAAAATTATAATAATACCGTATTGGCCCGGATATAAGACGGTGTTTTTTGCATTGAAATAAGATTCAAAAAGAGGGGGTCGTCTTATATTCGCGGTCTAGACGTTATACCCATTCACGGCGCTAGAAAGCACCAGATATCATTGAAGCGATGTTCTGTCATGACATCTCAGATATCTCAATTTTAACCAGTTGGCATTATTTTATTGCAATGTTTTTCCTTATTCAGATTTGTTTCAAGACTACAGTTACAGTTAGACTTCACTTTGATGGTTAATGCAGTTATTGCAATTTTGTTGTTTTATCCAGGGGTGAAAGTGGCTTGAATTTTTTGCCAGGACTCCCCGACGAAAAGGTCGCAACGGAACCAGAAATTTTATTTATTTATTAATTTTTTTCTTTCTTTTTTTTGGGGGGGGGGGGTGGTTTGGTTAAACCTCTTAAAATACTGAAATGCAAGGAAAACTGTTTTAGCACAGTTATTTCTGTAACACATACAAAAACTGATTTTCATTCAAAATTGTATTTTTTTCAATGATTTGCAAAATAAAAGCAATAACAGCAATAACCCCAACCTCCGTCCCCTAATTTTTATTTTCCCTCATTTCCTCACATACTAAATGCCATATCTCAATTTTAACTACTTAAGAAAGTAGGATGTATATAAAAATTTAAGTTAATGTAAACATTTACTTTTCTTTTTTTTTTCATAACAGATATAAGTAATATGCATTCAGAAAAATAAGTACAAATGACTTATATTATGCAGAGTGAAATGGAATACATTTTGAACATTGCGCAAACATTGACATTTTTTTTTAAATCATAAGGAAATGAATAAGTAGCCTAACATAAATGAACAAATACAAGTCCAAAGTGCACATTGACAGCTGAGAGGATTTGGACCTCCCCATCAGAGCAAATAAAACTAAATATGATAAATAAGCCTCCTCAACTCTTTGGTTGCTCTTAAAGATTTGCTCCATTTTATGTTGCATCGCCCTTTTTTTGTCTCATCAATTCAACTTTTTTTTTTTTTTTTTGCTGTTCCAGAAAACATGCACATTTGAACCAATCAGAGCTAATTATCTCTGTTGATCACATGTATGTCAGCCAATTGAACAGATAAATGAGTCCAGGCGTTTTGCTTTGCATTTGCACATTGACGCGATTCATCATCGTCAGACTCAGATAACTGCAGCAGCTTGGGAAACCTCCATGCCATCCATGGAATAGAATAAATAATAAATATTGGTGGAAACGGATTAAGCTACACAAGCACTTTATTATGCTTGTTTTGTTCTTGGAGATGAAATGCATGTGTCGCAGCTTAGCATTTTTTTTTTTTTACATAGTGTTTTGACAGTTGCCGTCATATTTTTGGAATCAAAGCCCCAATGGAACGGAACAGCATTCCGGCCCTGAATCTTATACCGGAACAGCGTTCCGGCCCTGAATCTTATACCGGAACTGCGTTCCTGACCGTTCTGGCCCACTTTCACCCCTGGTTTTATCACAATAGATTGGTTTATTTACATTTCAAAAACCAGAAGTCATTCATTTACAAATGTGATTCCACTTAAGTTTACATATTTAAATGTTCAGATATTAAGATTTGAATGAGGCAAAATTGCATGCTTTTTCTCTCAAATATATTGTTATAATCATTTGTTTCGGATGTACTGTAATTATTTTCTGTATAAAAATTAATTTGGTGTTCAAAAAGTCTTTTTTCAAACTTGTATCTTGAAAATGAGGGGGTCGTCTTATAATCAGGGCCGTCTTATATTCGGGCCAATACGGTAATTGAATTCCGCCGAGAGAAAAAAAGAAAAAAAAAACAATGAATGAAGCATTAAGCATGACTGCCCTCCAGTGAAGAAAATAGTTCCAAGTTGAATAGTGAAACAATCCTTCATAATTACTATTTTGAAATTAAAAGGATCACATCTCCGGTTTTCAGTGGTCGGAAATCGGTGCCAAATAAAAACTGGGAGAGAGGTTAAAATCCACGCTTTCGAGTCATGTTGAGGGCAGCGCTCTATATCAAATACTTCATTTTTTCGGTGCTTTAAGACACCACATGATTGAACAGGCTGGCATTAAGACAGAACGGCAAGCTTGCGTATGATTGGTATAATGGAGTCTTATGATTATTATTGTCTCATTGGTGAAATCGATAGAGCTACCCCAGTAAAACACCAGGCATGTCTCTACTCTTAGCATCGCTGGCAAAAAAAATAATAAATCTAATATGTAGAATAAAGAGGAAAATTGTAACAACTCTTGTGTAGCCCAAAGTAGCAGTATAAGGGTACTGTTTTTCCTGCACAAATCTACTCAAGTAAAAGAAAAAAGTATAACTTAGTAGTACATTTTTCTCAAAACGTTACTCAAGTAAATGAAACAAAGTGCATGTAACGTTTTACTACCCACCTCTGGGATTAGTATCAGTTACTGAACTGTCTGATGTGAGTAGTTCATCTGCACGTGATCATCTGCATGGGTGGCAGGCTGCAGCTCAGGGTTTGGCCTGTCTGTCAGCATGGATGGTCCAAATTCTTAATCAGAGAATATTCAGTAGATCTAAATCCAGATGTGATGTTGTGTAGTGTCACTGCTGATATGAATGAGTGAAGTGACCCCATCCTTTGCCTCACTTTACCCCATCACCACAAAAAAAAAAAAAAAAAACCCTCTCCTAGCAACACAGGCTATTCATAAGCTAGCATGCAGGGAACAGTTTAGAGACTGTCATAAATGTATGCCAAGCATGGACTATTGGTCACGATACTGTATGTAGAAAGAGTCTAAAATAACCAATTGTGCATGTTTTGAAATGCGAGATAAAAACTGCAGTACTTGAAGAAAACCTATGCAAAAGCTTCACACGTGAGTTGCCTTCTTTCTAATATATTTTACATTTATTCTAGAGTTAAAATATTTTTGTGACACCATAGTAAGCCCCCCCCCATATCTTTGTTTATAAGAAAAAAACGTGCTCATTTAGACATCTGTTCATTTGGTTTAGTGAACTGGATTTGGGGTTTTAGCAATTGGGGAAAAACTATCATCAGACATAGTGTAGAATAATCATTTTAATCATTCTCAACATAAAATTATGTAAATATGAGGTTGTTTTGTCACGAGTGCCTGTACCTTAAGGTTGAAACACTGTTGCAAATTGCAATCAAAATTGTCTGACATTGACATTCTTGCCCATTCGACTCACTGTGTCTTACAAGAAACAGGACTTTCCAATTCTTTTCCCAAAGTAATCGAACAGTAAAGTCAATTTCATATTGACTGTAGACAATTAGGTTTCAAATGGTGATTATGAGAGAAAAGTTCATTGTGTATGTGTTAAAGAACTCAGGACAGAGCAGACGAGAAACGTGGTGAGGGAAGTGAAAAAAGACTTACCACAAGATGCAAACTGCTTTTCAGCAACAACAACAACAATTCATCACAAAATACAGTATATTTGAAATATGGCTCACTGTTGCCTTTTAATTTTAAAGCTCTGGTTGGTGATGGCACAACTGTGTGACTGATGTTTTCTGTCATGGTGTCTCTATAGATTCTGGCTTGCTTAAAAATGTAGACATGATCAAATTTCAACAATAATTGGTTCACCGTCCTTTCTTGATAACTGACTGGAAATATCAAGGAAGAAAATTGTCATTTTGTGCGAGTTGTATTTACTCTGTTTTCAAAGAATCATATTATCCTCACCCTTTTCTGGGGGCCATCAGGCTGCTTTGCTAAACTCGAATTCCAACAATTGGTGACTTTCCTGATGCGATTTTCTTTGAATGGCGATTATTCACACAATATACAGCCAGTAAGGGAAAACATTTTCTGAATTTTTCACATTCAGTTAAATTCAAAATGGTTCTATTTTAAAAGAGAAGGCAGCCCATATTCTGTTGAGAAGTCAGGAGTCAGAAATTGTACTGTATATTTAGGGCCCGAGCACCGAGTGGTGCGAGAGCCCTATTGTAATGTAATGTAATGTAATGTAAAGGATTATTATTATTATCATAATTAATCTTATATCTTTTAGGGGCAAATGAAAATGGATAATTAGAAGGCCTCAAAATGCTCGAAAACTCACCACAATTTGCACATGATGAAAAATATTGAGGTTTCGTTGAAGCACAGGGGTCTAAACTGATGTCCATGACGGTAGCTCTTTCTCATGCCTCCATGATATTGCTTAACAATATGCCACCATAATTCAGTTGCAAATGAACAATATTTTTCTCTTTTATTCTCTTTATGAAGGCTGGCATGTATTTCTAGTCCTATTAACAAATTGTGTTTTTAGATTGGCCGATTGAAGCAAAAGATCCTTGGATACATTGTATTACACATGTACTGATAAACTGCGAGGAACTGAGGGTGAACAACGACCCAGCGGTTTGAGAAAAAAGTCGAAAAACCTTGAAATGTTGCAAATTTTAACTGATCTCATATCCAAAATATGCATTGTCATGTTATTTTGATGGAGTTTCACCCACCCCAGTCTTGTTAGGAGAAAACGAAACTCATCCCAAGCCCTATATAAGACGGCCATGGGCTGGGCTTTACAGACACGAGCCAAACCGTCCAGGTTCAACTTCAAACTCTTGCCGAGCGCAGAACAGCCAACATGCAAGTGCCAAGATGAAATTTGACAAGAAGATGATTCTGATGGTGATATTGATGATCGCCGTTTTGAAGGTGGATGCCTATCCGTATAAGAGACACGGACCTGGATTCGGTACGTACTACATAGAATTGGCTCAAGATGTTCTGTGTGGTTGAGTGTTTTCTTTTTCTTCTTTTATGATTCAGACTGCGATGACCAGTATGCTGAAACTACTCCCTCAGGTACAATTTATATAGAATTGCCTATTCATGATTTTTTTATGTCCATTTTCTGTTGGTGTTGACTGTCTTTCTTGTTATTTTGCGATACAGGCTGGAACGACTACGACTGTTCTGGAGGATATATTCCAACATTCACAGGTACAATTTAAATATAATTACCTACTCAAGATTCATCAATTTTCTGTTGTATGTTGTCGCTGACTAATTTTCTAATGACTATTATTTACCTTTCAGGCCCTGTGTGGCTGCCAGCCCAGTTTGTCGAGTTCATCAAGATGCTTCATGGGGCAATCATGACTTCCCTGATGGCGATTCCCAACACCAACGCCTAATCGACCAAATCCGGGTCTACGAAGCAGTTCCTGATTGATGCTGTCTTCCATCATTTTTTGTAGTCACATTTTTGTAATCAGTAGAGAAAGTAGTTAGAAATAAAGCATGCAGGCATAAAAAATGAGATGGTTGTGAAATGTTTTAATTCCTATAAAACACAAACATTTTCTACAGTATGTGAAATATTCATAATTGTTATTTTGGTTACACTTTACAATAAGGATCCCTTAACTAACATTGGTTAATGCATTTTATACAATAACTAATAATTAATATAATTGCTTATCTAACATTTATTAATATATTAATTAACATGAGTTAAAGCATTAGTTAATGCATAACCAGACAGTAACTAATGGTTTGATAAAATTAAAAAAATATATATAGGCCTATATAGGGTTCGGGTTTAGGGTTTGTTAACTTAAGCATTTATAATTTCTTACTTAAGGGACACATGTGTTACACTTTACAATAAGGGTCCAAAAAGCATTCAGTAATGGTTAATAAATGTTAAGGGGGGGACTTAAGCATTTATAATTTCTTAGTTAAAGGTTACATGTGCTACACTTTACAATAAGGGTCCAAAAAACATTCAGTAATGGTTGAATAAGGTTAAGTAATACTTATGAGGTACGTTCACGTGAAATAATACCATACTTAAGGTTAGGTTAGTAGCACCCAAGGACACACAGAGCAATGTTTCTCATTTTAAAATAACAGTCACTTACTAGTACCAGTATACAATAATAACTATTTATTAATGCATAATAAATAATAAAATAAATAATGTAGCTCTGACGTTAAATTGTTTTTTTCTTGGAACTTCATGTGTAGCAGCCCGGCAGGGGTTTTTTAACATGGGGTTTTAAGAGTTGCTGTCATATTTTCAGGATCAAAGACATGTTCTGGTCCTTTATGGAAATTGCATTTGGCCTTGTTAATAATCAGACCCTGAGAGGCAAGTCTTGTGACAAGGTCTGTTAGATGGCAAGGTATTCCTCCACCGAGAAGCTGGCTACATGGATGTTGTCCATGTTAGGGTGTGCGACGAGGAGGGAACGTGGCTTGGCGAGGCGGCGGCGCGGCGAAGGGGAGGCGGGGAGAGTTGTGCTTGTATGGCCTGGAGTGAGTGCGAAATGTCCGTTACCTTATGGAAGAGGAAGTCAATGGCTTGGTGGTGGTCTCGGAGTGATGTGGGCGAGCAGGTGTGTTTGTCTGCGAGATCCATTATGGCCCGATCAAAACTGTTAGGGTGTGCGACGAGGAGGGATCTAAGTGCAGACACACGGTGGTTGCGGTGAGTAATATTTATTTACAGACACCAGAGATAGCGTGGCGGATGGAGGTTGCTTCGTGAGCCGGCGTGAGACGTGGGAGCGTGGAAGGAGGCAGGCGTGGAAGCTCGGAAGGAGGCAGGCGTGGAAGCTCGGAAGGAGGCAAGCGTAGAATCCGACAAGGAGCGCGCAGAAGACAGGACCTGGGGCGAGAGCAAAGTAGTCGTGAGCCGGGAATCAGTGATATCATATAAAGAATGCGAGAAGCAACTGACGGCGAAACCAGACGAGTTGATCGGGCGACGAGGTGGAGCGTCCGCTTGGCTTTTAAAGCTGGCTGATGTTAATTGCCCTCAGGTGTGGCCGCTCCACTCGTCTGACCTGTAATCACTAAAAACATGCACACCTGCTGGAGGTGGGCATGTCTCAGAAGGAAGGGGAAGAGGACCTAACAGGACCTCCCCCCCTACGGGCGCCACCAGGCGCCCGACGGAGACGCCCCGGATGGGTGCGGTGGAAGTCCCGGATGAGCGCCCGCGACAGCACCCACCGGGCAGGGATCCAGGACCGCTCCTCCGGGCCATAGCCCTCCCAGTCAACAAGGTACTGGAGCCCACGGCCACGGCGGCGGACATCCAGAAGCCGCTCCACCCGGTAGGCCGGATCCCCGTCGACCGACAGAGGCGGCGGAACAGGGGGGGCCAAAGGACTAGAGAACACCGGTTTGATGAGGGAGACGTGGAACGTGGGGTGGACCCTGTAATGCGCCGGGAGCCGGAGACGCACAGCGGCGGGGTTCACTATCTTCGTGATTTCGAAGGGCCCAACGAACCGCGGGGAAAGCTTCACCGACTCAGTCTTCAAAGGCAAGGACTTTGACGAGAGCCATACCTTTTGGCCGACAGTGTAAGCCGGCGCGGGCGAACGGTGACGGCCAGACTGGGCACGGGATCTCCCGGAGGCACGGAGGAGCGCTGCGCGTGCCTGTTCCCAGATTCCGGAGCAACGGTCGATGTGGTCTTGGACAGACGGGACGGCGATGTCACTTTCCTGGGATGGGAATAATGGGGGCTGGTACCCCAAGGAGCACAGGAATGGTGACATACCTGAAGAGGCATTCGGCAGGGAGTTGTGGGCATATTCAATCCAGGGCAGTTGATCGCTCCAGGTGTTGGGGTGAGCTTGAGTGGTGCAGCGGAGGGCTGCTTCGAGCTGTTGGTTGGTACGTTCACACTGTCCATTCGTCTGGGGGTGGTAACCGGAGGAGAGGCTCACGCCAACGCCCAGGGCCGCACAGAAAGCCCTCCAGACCTGGGAAGTAAACTGGGGTCCCCTGTCGGAGACTATATCTGTTGGGATGCCATGCAAACGGAAGACATGGTTAGTGAGCAGGGTTGTAGTTTCCGTGGCTGACGGAAGTTTACGAAGGGGAATGAAATGAGCGGCTTTGGAGAATCTATCCACTATAGTGAGGATTACAGTGTTTCCTTTGGAGGGGGGCAAACCGGTGACGAAATCCAGGGCTATGTGGGACCAGGGTCGGCTTGGGACAGGTAGTGGGCGAAGGAGTCCAGAGCTGGGCTTGGTTGATGTTTTGCTGCGCGCACATACCGTACAGGCTAGGACATAGGATCTAGTATCTTCTGGCATGGAGGGCCACCAGAACCGCTGGCGTAGTATAGCCAATGTCCTACGGATGCCAGGGTGGCAGAACAGCCGGGATGAGTGAGCCCACTCCAAGACCTGGGAACGGAGACCCTGGGGCACAAACAGGTTAGACTGGGGACATGCTCGAGGATCTGGGTGCTCACCATGGGAATCCTTTACTTTGCGTTCGATCTCCCATTCCACGGAGGCCAGGAAGCGGGTTTGAGGAATAATCGGCGCGGGTTCCTCCTTAGGTTCAATGCTTTGGAATTGACGAGACAGGGCGTCGGGCTTTGTGTTTTTGGAGCCTGGGATGTAAGAAAGCGCAAAGTAAAAACGGCAGAAAAACAAAGCCCACCTGGCCTGTCGTGGATTCAGTCTCCTAGCCGCCTTGAGGTACTCTAGGTTCTTATGGTCAGTGAGCACGAGGAATGGCTGTGGTGTGCCTTCCAGGTGGTGACGCCATTCTTCCAGAGCCAATTTTACTGCTAGGAGCTCTCTGTCCCCGATACTGTAATTGCGTTCAGCGGGTGAGAGCCTGCGGGAGAAAAAGGCACATGGGTGGATTTTGCCATCAGTGGGCTGGCGTTGGGAGAGCACCGCGCCCACGCCCGACTCCGAGGCATCAACCTCCACAATGAACTGGAGTGACGGGTCGGGGTGGACCAGCACAGGGTCTGAGGTGAAACGACTCTTGAGGTCGCTGAAAGCGGCGTCTGCAACGTCGGACCAGAGGAACGTTTTTGCGGTGGAGGTGAGGGCCGTGAGGGGTGCTGCGATCCGGCTGTAATTGCGAATGAATCTCCTATAAAAGTTGGCGAAACCGAGAAAGCGTTGTAGTTGCTTCCTGTCAGAGGGGCGAGGCCAGTCCTGAACAGCAGTCACTTTTGCCGGGTCCATCCGCAGCTTCCCACGCCCCACAATGTAGCCAAGGAAGGCAGTTTCTGGAACATGAAACTCACATTTTTCAGCCTTTACATACAGTCTGTTCTCGAGGAGCCGCTGGAGCACTAGACGAACATGGTTCTCATGCTCGTGTGGTGTGGGAGAGAACACCAGGATATCGTCCAATTAGACCACCACAAACTTATTAATCATGTCACCGAGTACATCATTAACCAAATTCTGGAAGACAGCAGGGGCATTGGTGAGCCCAAATGGCATAACCAAATATTCATAATGACCGATGGGTGTGTTGAAGGCAGTCTTCCACTCATCGCCCTCCTTAACACGGACGAGGTGGTAGGCACTACGTAGGTCTAGCTTCGTGAAAATCGTAGCGCCCTGGAGGGGGGTGAACGCAGAATCCATCAGCGGAAGAGGGTATTTGTTTTTAACGGTGATCTCATTCAGGCCACGGAAGTCTATGCAGGGTCTTAGGCCTCCATCTTTTTTACCCACAAAAAAGAACCCCGCACCAACGGGGGAGGAGGACGGGCGAATAATACCTGAGGCTAAGGACTCTGTGATGTACGACTTCATCGCCTCCCTCTCTGGAAGCGAGATGTTATAAAGACGACCCTTGGGGAGAGTCGCTCCAGGAAGAAGGTTGTTGGCGCAGTCGTAAGGACGGTGGGGAGGAAGCGACAGCGCGTGATCCTTACTAAATACCTGCCCAAGGTCATGGTAGCACTCCGGCACCGCAGACAGGTCGGGCGGCCCCAATTCCCGGACCGGACCGGACAGCACTAGAGCAGATTTTAGACAGTGAGTATGGCAGTAGTCACTCCATGCAGTTACCTTAGGGTGTGTCCAGTCTATGGAGGGGTTATGAGTTTTAAGCCATGGGAGACCAAGGACGAGCGGTGTTCGAGGACTACTAAAAACCAAAAAGGAGCTCACCTCTCGGTGGTTGCCTGACAGGATGACGTCGATGGCCTCAGTCCGTCGGTTCACGTTAAACAGGGGCTGTCCGTCCAGTGCTGTGGTCCTTAACGGGGTAGGAAGTGGGTGCGTGCACAGCCCCAACTGGTTCGCCAGGCCTTCATCAATAAAATTTTCGTCCGAACCATAATCGACTAGGGCGGTGACTGTGTGAGACTGGCCCTTCCTGGAGAGGGTGGCTGTGAGTTGGAGTCTGCGTGAAGAATTGTGAGACATGTGGCTCACCAATAGTCCTTCCTCTATTGGCGAGCCATTTCCCGGACGCACCGGACAGCCACGAATAAAGTGCCCTCCCTTACCGCAGTAAATGCATAACTGAGCCTTATACCTGCGTGTGCGCTCCTCCGGGGACAGCCTTGTACGGCCCAACTGCATTGGCTCTGTTTTGTCAGAAGGGGGCGACTTCGCCTGCACAGCGTCAGCTGCCTGGGCAGGAAGTGGCGGTGGTAGTGGAAGGGCAGGGAAGATTTTGCGTGTGGCGTCCAGCTCTTCTATGCGTTGTCTTTCGCGCTCGCGTAAGCGATTGTCAATATTTATTGCCAAAAGAACCAGGTTTTCCAAGGAACTGGGCTCGTCCCGCGTGGCCAATTCATCCTTGAGGGATTCGTTCAAGGCGCGGGTGAACACTTCTTGGAGTGCCGCGTCATTAAACCAGCTTTCCGCGGCCAACGTCCGGAACTCCACCGAGAATTCGGCGACGCTCCAAGGCCCCTGGCGAATGGACATTAGCCGCTTGGCTGCCTCTTTGCCACGGATTGGATGATCGAAGATTTTGCGCATTTCCTTCGTGAAGCGGGAGTACGACACACACACGGAAGAACTCTGCTCCCATATTGAAGAGGCCCAGTCCAAAGCTGCTCCGCGAAGGCAGCCGATGAGGTAAGCAATCTTTGTACGGTCCCCTTGATACATGGACGGCTGTAGTTCGAAAACAAGGCTGCATTGGACCAAAAAAGCCCGACACGTACCGAGGTTTCCATCGTAAGGCGCCGGTGCGGGAACGTGCGGCTCCCGGTCTGCAGCTGATGACACTAGGTTAGTTACAGGAACGTGGCTTGGCGAGGCGGCGGCGCGGCGAAGGGGAGGCGGGGAGAGTTGTGCTTGTATGGCCTGGAGTGAGTGTGAAATGTCCGTTACCTTATGGAAGAGGAAGTCAATGGCTTGGTGGTGGTCTCGGAGTGATGTGGGCGAGCAGGTGTGTTTGTCTGCGAGATCCATTATGGCCCTATCAAAACTGTTAGGGTGTGCAACGAGGAGGGATCTAAGTGCAGACACACGGTGGTTGCGGTGAGTAATATTTATTTACAGACACCAGAGATAGCGTGGCATATGGAGGTTGCTTCGTGAGCCGGCGTGAGACGTGGGAGCGTGGAAGGAGGCAGGCGTGGAAGCTCGGAAGGAGGCAAGCGTGGAAGCTCGGAAGGAGGGAAGCGTAGAATCCGACAAGGAGCGCGCAGAAGACAGGACCTGGGGCGAGAGCAAAGTAGTCGTGAGCCGGGAATCAGTGATATCATATAAAGAATGCGAGAAGCAACTGACGGCGAAACCAGACGAGTTGATCGGGCGACGAGGTGGAGCGTCCGCTTGGCTTTTAAAGCTGGCTGATGTTAATTGCCCTCAGGTGTGGCCGCTCCACTCGTCTGACCTGTAATCACTAAAAACATGCACACCTGCTGGAGGTGGGCATGTCTCAGAAGGAAGGGGAAGAGGACCTAACAGTCCAAGTAAATGAAGACGTAGGACAAATCCCTGAGCACCAGCTTCTGAAAGACGAGTTGTGTTCTTTACTCCAAATGGCATCCAAAGTTGGCTAGAACATTGCAAATGGAGTCACCACTACTGTTTTGGGAACAGATGAGGGATGCATGACATTAACCATGATCTGTTGCTACCAACATACCCAAACTACCTTCAAGTAAATTATGGTATGTAACCTCTGCTATTTAAGAATATAAATGTATACAGAGCACTTTTTGATATGTTTTTCCTTCACTCAGTTCATGCATACTGACACAGATAAAAGTATTCCCATTTGTTAGGGTCCTATTGTGCATCAGGTACTGTTTTTCACTCAACAGGTACACATACACCACACATACACACCCCCAATGGCACACATCTCCCATAATCACAGGTGTACTTTTTTAACAAAGAAAAAAGTGCAAACAGCCCTGTCTTATAGCCAGATGGCCAACATAAAAGGAAATATGCAGGATTTTGAGGGTACTTTTGATGTGCTTGGTCGCCTATTGACACAGCTGCAGGCACCGACTTAGACCCATATTATTTGGCAAAAAGAAAAAAAAAATCTTCCATAGAAACTTGCAAACATCACAACCTGTTTTTTAAGGTCAAAAGAAAATCAAAAACCTTTTAGAGGCCACAAAGAATATAAAGTGTTTGTGAGAGGAACCGCATGTACACATTCCCTAAAAGTGTAATTAAGGCAGAAGTTTGGAGGATTTTTCATACTATGTCAGAAAATGTAGGAAAGTCCAGTTCTCCCAAACCATGCAGTGCAATAGTACAGGTACCGTAGTTGATAAGTTTGTGACCGCAGGGGTTTTTAACCAAATAGTTGTCCTTTTTTGTGATGGAAATACACACTTAATATGTTATCTGCTTTTAAAATTGGTGTAATGTTTTCTAAAACAAAATACAAAAGCTAATTTAGGGACCTAAAGGTTGACCAAATAGATTCAGAAAAGCGGTCAATCAAATTTTTTATCTACTCTGAGGTTAATCATTAAGAAATAAAATTCAATTTAAAAAAGGGGAAAAAAGAAAAGGAGTACCTAGGAATAGGGATGGGAATTGATAGGATTTTTACGATTCCGATTCCATTATCGATATTGCTTAACGATTCGATTCTTTATCGATTCTCTTATCGATTCTAATTTGGGAAAAAAGAAGAACAAACGTTTTGATTGGCATCGAGTTTGTTTAATCAGAAGTCACAACCTTACAAATTCACAACGAGGTCAAAAGAGGCCCAAAGCCTCAATGTTAACTGTGGCAATAAGTGACAAATGCACAAGAATGTGTAACATTTTACTGAAACATTTTTCTAATAGAAATAAAAAAATATTGGTATATATTGGTATATAGGTTGTTGTTCTGCCTTTGGCATTAAAGTGTATTATATACCAGTATATTGAAATGCATGCCTTTTAGTTTTTATGGTGCTTTCACGCTCAAGTGGGGGCGCACTTGCGTTTCCTCACGCGAAGAAGAACATGCTCACGTGAAGAAGAGCGCGCTTACACGCGAAGAAGAAGTGCCGCATCCAAGCGAGTGAGCGAGTTAGTGAGAGAGGGAAACACTTCTACGAGCCTACGTTCTTTGTTAATGTTTGTAAAATATCTACAGAGGCAACGCTTGTATGTATCATCTTTTGTGTTGTTGTTGTGTGTTTCCACTCGCGATCGGACACTTAAATCCAGTTGTGTAGTGGTTTGAACGATGTGCTAATGCTAGCAAACGCATGCTAACGGTTTTGATATTACTGTATTAGCAGCTAATCATTGCTGATTTACGTTGATGCAAACCTGTTTGTTATTGGGGACGAAATTGATTTGTTTCATTTCTATTTTTAGTTTCATTCTTCAAGTGATGGTTGAATAAAGTCAGCAAATTATACCAACGTCTTCTGCATCGTCATTTGGGAGTTTAGCTAGCTGTATAGCAAGGACTGAGCCTTAGCGTCTCAGTGAGGACAGTGTAGTTGTATTCTCTTCCCCAATGCAGTTATCTCCACCTTGCAATGACTGCAATTCGCTTTGTTGTAATTTTTCCTCGTGAAGTGAAGACACTTTGGAGCGTTTGAACCTACGTGCTGTCATTGTTATGTTTACGGCTGCAATGCTCGTGCTAAACCATCGTAACCTTTCAATCTCACCCTCTTTCTTGGTGAAGCGTAGCCAAACTTTGGAACAAGTGGTTCTTGGCGCCATGCTAGTTTGATGCGTCTGCACAACAAGACACGTCACGACGCAATATGCGTCTTTAGGAATCGTTAAAGGGATCATTAAGGCTTTTTCATTGTGATGTCGAGGCCTCAAAACACTAGGAACGGGTTCGGAATTGGAATCGGATTTCGATTCCCATCCCTTCCTAGGAATATACCAATGAAGTGCAAGTGAAGTCTGTCATGTCAATATGCATCAATTATTGAATGAAAGATAAACTGAGCTGTAAAGCAAAGGTAAAAACTTTCAGGTTTAGCTTGTATAAAATGAAAAATACTTATAACTACAGTCAGGTGAAGGCTGCAAAAGGGATTTGTCTGTCTGTCTGTCTGTCTGTCTGTCTTGTCATTACTCAAATGCTTACAAGCAAAATATTTTTTGCTTGTAAGATGTTTACGTTGAAAGCTTGCACTTAAATTACTTACCTATTGTGTTCAAAACATCAGGAAATACAGTGTTTTATTTTTTTATTAATCCCATCCAACAAAATGACGGTCATATAGTAAGCTTTTTTTTTTTTCACAAAAATATATAACATAACATTGGTATGAAATTTTGTTGTGTGTTTAAAATACTGTACGAACACTAGGGATGGGAATCGAAATCCGATTCCAATTCGGATCCGGTTCCGTGTGTTTCGAGGCTTCGACATCACAATGAAAAAGCCTTAACGATCCCTTTAACGATTCCTAAAGACGCGTATTGCGTCGTGACGTGTCTTGTTGTCCAGACGCATCAAACTAGCATGGCGCCAAGAACCACTTGCTCCAAAGTTTGACTACACTTCACCAGGAAAGAGTGTGAAAATGAAAGGTTACGATGGGTAAACACGAGCATTGCAGCCATAAACATAACAATGACAGCGCGTAGGTTCAAACGCTCGAACGTGTGTCTTCACTTCATGAGGAAAAATTACAACAAAGTGACTTGCAGTCATTGCAAGGTGGAGATAACTGCATCGGGAGGGAATACGACTGCGCTGTCCTCACAGAGAGGCTAAGGCTCAGTCCTGGCTATACAGCTAGCTAAACTCCCAAATGACGATGCAGAAGATGTTGGTATAATTTGCTGACTTTATTCAGCCATCACTTGAAGAGTGAAACTAAGAATAGAAATTAAACAAATCAATTTCGTCCCCAATAACAAACAGGTTTGCATCAACGTAAATCAGCGATGATTAGCTGCTAATAACAGTAATAACAAATGGTTAGCATTTGTTCGCTAGCATTAGCACATCGTTCAAACCACAACACAACTGGATTTAAGTGTCCGATCGCGAGTGGAAACACAACAACAACAGCACAAAAGATGATACATACAGGCGTTGCCTCTGTAGATATTAACATTAACAAAGAACGTAGGCTCGCAGAAGTGTTCCCTCTCTCACTAACTCGCTCACTCGCTTGGATGCGGCATTTCTTCTTCGGGTGTAAGCGTGCTCTTCTTCACGTGAGCGCGTTCTTCTTCGCGTGAGGAAGCGCAAGGGTGCCCCCACTTGAGCGTGTAAGCGCCACAAAAACTAGAAGGCATGCATTTCAATGTAATGGTAAATAATACACGTTAACCCAGTAGTCCCCAAACTGCGGCCCGCAGCCCAAATACGGCCCGCCTCCACATTTGGTCCGGCCATTTTGAATTTTTTTTTTTTTTTTTTTCTCAATCGTGTTATTTATTTCCTGGCCTTTTCCTTGAAGAATTCAGAGAGGGTTATTTGGTTATTATCTATTTAATTAATAGTGGTTTTATTATTATTATTATTATATTATTATTTTTATTTTATTTACTTTCTTTCCGTGAAGAATCCAGAAAGGGTTATTTGATTGTGGCTTTCTGAAAAACAATATTTTTTTTACATTTATGCACTTCTGCAATCGTCACACTTTTTCTGTTACAAACTGACCCCGGCCCCTCATCAGAGAAGGGAAAAGTTATGTGGCCCTCACAGGAAAAAGTTTGGGGACCCTGCTTTAACACGTATTGCCAAAGGCAGAACAACAACCTATCTGCCAATATATACCAATATTTTTTATTTCTATTAGATAAATGTTTCAGTAAAATGTTACACATTCTTGTGTATTTGCCACTTATTGGCACAGTTAACATTGAGGCGTTGGGCCTCTTTTGATCTCATTGTGAGTTTGTAAGGTTGTGACTTCTGATTAAACAAACTTGATGCCAATCAAAACGTTTGTTCTTCTTTTTCCCCAAATTAGAATCGATAAGAGAATCGATAAAGAATTGAATCGTTAAGCAATATCGATAATGGAATCGGAATCGTAAAAATCCTATCTATTAAGGTTGCGTGAGCAAGAGGGGATCCCAGAGCAGACACACAGGGGTGAGAGGAGCAATCGTTTATTGGCGATCACGAGAATGTGGCTGGAGTGGATGACTTGGCTCGTGGTAGATGAGCTGGCATAAAACGAGGAGGCTCGGGGGGAAGGCAGGCGTGGAATCCGACGAGGGGCGCGCAGAAAACAGGACCTGGGACGAGAGCAAGGAAGTCGTAAGCCAGTGAGCAAGGATATCATATACGAGTGCGAGATACAACTGACGTGGGAAACAGACGAGTTGATCGGGCGATGTGGTGGTGCGTCCGCTGGGCTTTTAAAGCAGGCTGATGGTAATTGCCCACAGCTGTGGCCGCTCCACCCATCTGACATCAGACCTGTAATCAGGCAAAATCCCCTCACCTGAGGCAGGGCTCAGGAAGGAGGAGCGGAGGCCCTAACAGGACCCCCCCTCCCACGGGCGCCACCTGGCGTCCAAAGGAGCGCACCGGGATGGGCGCGGTGGAAATCCCGGATGAGAGCCCGAGACAGCACCCACCGGGACGGGACCCAAGAGCGCTCCTCAGGACCATAGCCGTCCCAGTCGACGAGGTATTGAAGCCCCCGGCCGCGGCGACGGACGTCCAACAGGCGTCGCACCTGGTAAGCAGGACCCCCATCGACCGACAGAGGCGGAGGAGGGGGCGGAACAGGGGGGGACAAGGGACACGAAGAAACAGGCTTGACCTGGGAGACGTGGAATGTGGGATGGACGCGGAAATGACGAGGGAGCCTGAGGCGCACGGCTGCAGGGTTCACCACCTTAACAATTTCGTACAGGCCTACAAACCGGGGGGTCAGCTTAGCCGATCCAGTCTTCACAGGCAGAGATTTGGCCGCCAGCCAAACCTTCTGGCCCACGGTGTAAACGGGCGCTGGCATGCGACGGCGGTTGGCCTGGACACATGTTGCTTGCGAAGCCCGTTGGAGCGCCGTGCGAGCCCGTTCCCAGACCTGGGAGCACCGGTTGACGTGGGCCTGGACCGAGGGGACTGCAATGTCCTTTTCCTGTGATGGGAATAACGACGGCTGATAGCCAAGGGAGCAGAGGAACGGGGACATACCGGATGAGGCGTTCGGGAGGGAGTTGTGGGCGTACTCAATCCATGCCAGATTGTCGCTCCAGGAGGCAGGATGGGCCTGCGTGGTGCATCGAAGGGCGGCCTCCAGCTGTTGATTCGTGCGCTCGCATTGCCCATTTGACTGCGGGTGATAGCCGGAGGAAAGACTCACCGAGATGCCCAATGCCACACAGAAAGCCCTCCACACCTGGGAGGTGAATTGTGGTCCCCGGTCCGAGACCACATCTGCTGGGATACCATGCAGGCGGAGAACATGGTGAGTGAGCAGATCAGTGGTTTCTGAGGCGGTGGGAAGCTTGAGAAGAGGAACGAAGTGGGCTGCCTTGGAAAACCGATCAACTATTGTGAGGATTACTGTGTTGCCTTTGGAGGGAGGAAGACCGGTGACCAAGTCCAGGGCGATATGTGACCACGGTCGGCTCGGGATAGGTAGTGGGTGTAGCAGTCCTGCGCTGGGCCTGGTGGTAGTCTTGCTGCGTGCCCAAACCGTGCATGCAAGGACGAACGAGCAGGCGTCTGTCACAAGGGTCGGCCACCAAAACCGCTGTCGCAGCACCGACAACGTCCTCCTAATGCCGGGGTGGCAAAACAAACGAGATGAGTGGGCCCATTCTAATACCTGGGGTCGAAGGTCCGGAGAAACAAAGAGGGTAGACTGTGGCCCCCCACGAGGGTCGGGGTGGTCCCTGAGTGCCTCTTTGACCTTCGCCTCGATCTCCCACTCCATGGCAGCAAGGAAGCAGGTTGGAGGGAGGATGGTTGAGGGTTCCGCCTGAGACTGGCTTTTCTGGAATTGCCGGGACAGGGCATCGGGTTTTGTATTCTTGGAGCCTGGAATGTAGGACAAATTAAAATTGAACCGGCAAAAATACATGGCCCACCTTGCTTGACGCGGATTGAGACATTTGGCGGACTTGAGATATTCCAGGTTTTTGTGATCGGTGAGCACAAGGAACGGTGAGGACGCTCCTTCCAGGTGGTGGCGCCATTCCTCAAGTGCCATCTTCACAGCAAGGACTTCTCTATCGCCGATGCCGTAGTTACGCTCTGCTGAGGACAACCTGCGGGAAAAATAGGCGCAGGGGTGCACTTTGCCGTCGGCTCTGCGTTGGGACAACACTGCACCTCGGAGGCGTCGACTTCCACAATGAACTGAAGTGCTGGGTCGGAATTGACCAGCACAGGTGAAGTGGTGAAACGTGCTTTGAGGTCACGGAAGCCTACGCCGGCAGCGTCAGACCAGCAAAAAGGCGTAGCTGTGGAGGTGAGGGCCGTGAGAGGAGCAGCAATCCGGCTGTAGTCGCGGATGAAGCGACGATAGTAATTCGCAAAGCCCAAGAAGCACTGGAGCTGTTTCCGGTCGGCAGGAAGTGGCCAATTCAGGACAGCCGAGACCTTAGCTGGGTCCATGCGTAGTTGGCCCTTGCCGATGATGTAGCCCAGGAATTTGGTCTCGGGGACGTGGAACTCGCACTTTTCTGCCTTAACAAAGAGCTTGTTCTCCAGTAGACGCTGTAGCACTTGACGGACATGTTCCTGGTGTTCAAGGGGGCTGCGGGAGTAGACCAGAATGTCATCGAGGTAGACCACCACGAACCGATTGATCAAGTTTCCGAGGACATCGTTCACGAGGTTCTGAAAGACGGCGGGGGCGTTGGTGAGACCGAACGGCATAACGAGGTACTCAAAGTGACCCAGGGGGGTGTTGAATGCGGTCTTCCACTCATCCCCCTCTCGGATACGGACGAGATGATAGGCGCTGCAGGGATCAAGTTTGGTGAATATGGTGGCGTCCTGAAGGGGGGTGAATGCAGACTCGAGGAGCGGGAGCGGATATTTGTTCTTCACGGTGATGTCATTCAGCGATCGATAATCAATGCATGGGCGTAAGCCGCCATCTTTTTTCGGCACAAAGAAGAATCCTGCGCCCACCGGGGACGAGGACGGCCGTATAATGCCGGTTGCCAAGGATTCCTTAATATACTGCTCCATCGCCTCCCTCTCAGGCAGTGAGATCAAAAAGAGGCGCCCCCTAGGGAGGACTGCACCTGGGAGGAGGTCAATAGCGCAGTCGTACGGGCGGTGTGGGGGTAGCGAAGCTGCGTGTTCCTTACTGAAAACTTGCCCGAGATCATGATAACATTCTGGGACTGTGGAGAGGTCGGGTGGTTCCACTTCTGGGACAGGGCAGGACGGCATTAGTGACGACCGAAGACAGTGTGCGTGACAATACGAGCTCCAGGCGGTTATCTTGGGGTGTGACCAGTCAATGGAGGGGTTGTGTTCTTTCAGCCAAGGCAGCCCGAGGACAAGAGGAGAGCGAGGGCTCCTGAATCCATCAGGTACAATCTCTACAGGTTGGATTTCAAAAGTGATTACTTTTACCTTAGAGGAATGTAGGCTCTATGAATTAATCCATGTATACACCTGCAGATCAAGTATTGAATGTTTTTTTTTCTTAAGTGTTGATGATGTACACTACTTTTCAAAAGTCTGGGGTCCAAGCGACCCCACACTTTTAAGCCGTGATGTACATAATGAAAAATCCCATACGATGCACTACGGTTCAAAAGTTTGGGGTCATTTAGACCCCTAACTTTTGAACTGTAGTGTACATTAGGGTCTAAATCTCTTTTGTGTGCATTGTTTGATCTCGCATGTTGACAGATGTCAAAAGCTATGGCATTCATTTATTTGTTGTATCCTTATGATACGTGCTATTTATGATAGGTTACTCATTTATGATATTGAATTAAGTATTTTATGACATAATTTGATTATGTTACTTAAAAAGGCAGCATTGACACTTTTTTTTTTTTTTTTTTTTTTACGCTTACCTTCTACACACACGTAAGAGTTCATACAATACAAGGAAAGCACAGAGAGTTGCACAGTCACAAAATAAATGTCACAGATAAAAACCTTGTACCTAAACAGGCAAGTTGCTACAATGATACAATTATACATAATCTGGCAGATCTTACGACATGTAGATATTAATTTTAACAAATGGTTACACATATATGATACATAAATATAGACATGGCGGAAAACACTCAGGTGACTTGAAGTTCCGCTCTGAGACCCCCAATTTGACCAGCTTTCAAAATCGTATGACACGCATGAGTGATACCTCATTGTAAAGCTTAAAATCTCAATTTTCTGGGGAAAGAAAAATTTTGAACAGGAGGGCACTTTAAAAAAAAAAAAACATTTAAACAGCAAAACCCTATCTGGAGGCGAGAGCATGCGAGAGCAGAATTACAGACGCCATGACTTCACCGAGATATTATCGCGTACTTACAAGGGTTGGGAATCTCTGGGATGAAGCCGATTCGATATGTATCTAGATACACAGGTTACGATTCGATTAAAAAACAATACATTTTTAAGGCCGAGCGATTCGATACAATTCAATACAGTGTAAGAATGATACGGTTCGATAGAATGAAAACGATACGATAGTAAACATTTGTTGTGTGTGTTTGTACAGTATTTTAAACATATAAAAAAGACCACATTTCTAATATAGCAAAATTAAACAACAAAATTTCATACTAATGTTATGTTTTCTTTTTTTATGAAAAAAAAAAAAAAAGGCTTACTATATGACCGTCATTTTGTTGGATGGGATTGATAATAAAATAAAACTCCAGTGACAGACAACAGTAAAGTGCAGTAATTCAATTTCTGTATTTCCTGGTGTTTTTAACACAAGAGGTAAGTAATTTAAGTGCAAACTTTCAACATAAACATCTTTCAAACAAAAATATTAATTATATGCAGCAGCTCTAGAAAAAAAAAAAGAATTAAACCTGCTAGTGTTATCATAGATAAATAATAAATTATGCTTTACGACTGGTCTAATTGGGGGAATAAAAACATGGCATTTTAGACAGACAGGTCAATAATCATTACTTTAACCTTATACACAGCAAAGTCATTCACTTATGCCTGTGCTTCCTCATTTTTTATTCCTCATCACTGTCCATATCTTTTTTGAAGGGCAGATTTTTGTTGAGGAAGATCAACTAATCCACATGTTCATGTTTAAGTAGACTGCGTTTCGTGGAAACAATTTGCTGCCCTTTCCACCATTGTAGTGGGTTATTTTTCAGGGTTAAAAACTCACTATCTCTGTACTGTTCCACACTTCACACAAGTTCTGTCCCATGCGAACAGATCTGGCTGCCTTCATCACTTCAAAGTCCGACTTTTGTTTTCCTGGGTACGTTGAAAATCAATCGCTGCACGTCGCTGGCGTCAGTGATCACATTGTCCATTGTTTTAGCATGTTGCTTTGTTGCCACTACTAGTTTCGTTTTGGGCTCTGAAGAAAACGCTACGGACCATGCGTTACAGCGGTTTTGTTAGCTCTGGCGTTGTTATGACACGTCCATGACAATCGGGTAATGACGGCGACTAGTAGCGGTTCTGCCGAAATGCATGGGAAGTTCAGGCAACCACGACTGTGAGCTGTGCTTGTCCATATTATATCATGCGTGCGGTCTCGATCTTAGTGCACTGTGTGGTGAATGACACAAGCGCAGCATGTGAAGTAAAAACTAAATTATTATCATATTACGCAATGCATTAGAATCCGATTCTTGTGCTCGCGATAGCCGAATTCTATATCCACTATCAGTTCATTGAATATTTAATGGCTAATTACTGTCGAATGGTAACTTTACTATCGATACATCTGTATCTCTCACCTGTAAAACCAGATATCCGGTCGTATCGGTTTATCGTTCTCAAGCTTAGTACTTACCTTGTTTTGATCCAAAAACTCCATGTTGCAGGTACCATTGAGTGTCAAGACACAGCTATGAATGGCGACAGCTGGATTTTTGGGGGATTTTATGGGTGAAACATGGTAATATAACATGGGTCACGATGCAGAAATCGCAGACATCAAGGAGTGGTCGAGGTTTTCTTTTCCATATATTTACCATTTTTAATGTTTGTTTTTTTTTTTCAATTACTCTTTGTTTGGATCAATTATTAATCATCTAACATATCGGAGAAAATGCGACAGTAACAAAAAAAAAATACAATTAAGCGATAGTGATAAGGTAGTTATCCGAGACTTTTTTTTTTTTTAAATCCTGTCCTGTTCAGCTGTTTGACACGGAGAATGGAAGTGCCCGGATGGTCTGAACAGTTTTAATGTTTCACATTGAGAGTCTGACATACTCCCATTGTGATCATTCAACATACCTCGTTTATTATGACAAAGCAGCGAAAAGGAAGGGGTTATGGGGGAACAGAAGAAAAGAAACACAAGAGAAGAAAGAAAAGAAACACAAACTACAACAAAAAATACATTGAACGTCTACACTAACTACTAATATGTTGGCGCTATCGTCAGCTAGACGTATTTCCGGATGACACCATGTGGGGGGTCTGTTGACCAGGGAAAGAGGGGGATGGGGGTGGGGGAGTCTATAAGCTAAGTGTGAATTGTGTGAATCCCTTGTGAGTGTAAGCCCGTTGGCGACCGACCCTACGCCGCCCAATCGCCAATCCCGGCACCAGGACCCCCCCACCCGAGCGCGCCCCATCACATCCAGCCGCACACGAGCCCCACCGGGTGCGCGACAGCCACGCAGATGAGCAGAGACAGCCAACGACCCATGACGGAGCACAGGGCGGATACCCTGTCAGATAAGAGAGCGGAAGGCGGAGGCAGGAGAGCGCCGAAGAGCTGCCACGGGGCGGCGCAAGATCGGAGCCCCGACCTCCACCCACTTCCGCGGCCGGCAGCCCAGGCAAAGTCGAGGCCTCGCCCCAGGAGCCACGCCATAGGGAAAAAGTGTGTGACCCACCTACCACCCTATTACTGTGGCTGCAAGGTTCCCGGGTGGCAGCTATTACCCAGCACCGCGATGGGATTGTGAGGGTAGTGCAATGTTTGCATTAAAATAGAAGCGCTTGGCTTGGGGCAGTGGGACCGCAGCATGGACTTTCTACCCAGTCGCCCGTCCCACCGCCCTTTGCCGGAGCTCTCCTGTGGAGTATGATGTGTGTGGTGCGTTAAAAAAGGTGTAGGGATGGCGGGGCCTGTCGTGAGGAGGTAACCAAGAGGCACCCCCCACAACAGGTCCCAACCATCCCACAACCTTGGTGTATGATACATTAAAAACAGGGGTGAGCCGGGCTGGGGCTGTATGGCCCCGTCCCAACTCTCCCTGGAGAGATGTATGAGTCTGTAATGTGACTTTTTTACAGACGCCATTTTTTTCATTGTGACATAATTTGTTTAAAAGTTTAAAAAATGTGAGTGAATAATTTTTTAAAGTCATTTTTTTAAGACGAAATATGACACACCAATTAATTATTCTAAGCTAAAAACGACAGACATTTTGAATGATAAATATAATTAATTACCTTCGTTTTATGGCTGAGTTGAAACAAAAGCGGTTGCGCGACGTCTGTAAACGGGGGTTTTCGGAGTAAAACAGACAATTTAAAAAAAGTGTGGGGGGCTTAATGTGCCATGAATCTGCTATGGCAGCATATGGACATAATTTTCTGTCAAACACAACAGTTGTTTTGGCTTAAAATACAGCAGTTTCTTTAAAAGAGGAGTGCAAGAGCAGAAACTGTCTTGTCCGTGTTTTCCGCCATATATGTATTTAGATATATATATCTATATATATCTATATCTATATATATATACAGTGGGACAAATAAGTATTTGGTCAACCACCAGTTGTGCAAGTTCTCAATATATCTATATCTATATCGATATACTGTATATACAGTATATATACTATATATAAATAGATATAGATAGATAGACAGACAGAGTGGGGCAAATAAGTATTTAGTCAACCACCAATTGTGCAAGTTCTCCTACTTGAAAAGATGAGAGGCCTGTAATAGTCAACATAGGTAAACCTCAACCATGAGAGACAGAATGTGGGGAAAAAAACAGAAAATCTCATTGTTTGATTTTTAAAGAATTTATTTCCAAATTAGAGTGGAAAATAAGTATTTGGTCACCTACAAACAAGCAAGATTTCTGGCTGTCAAAGAGGTCTAAATTCTTCTAATGAGGTTTAACGAGGTCTAACGAGGCTCCACTCGTTACCTGTATTAATGGCACCTGTTTTAACTCAATATTGGTATAAAAGACACCTGTCCACTATCTCAGTCAGTCACACTCCAAACTCCACTATGGCCAAGACCAAAGAGCTGTTGAAGGACACCAGAGACAAAATTGTAGACCTGCACTAGGCTGGGAAGACTGAATCTGCAATAGGTAAAACACTTGGTGTAAAGAAATCAACTGTGGGAGCAATTATTAGAAAATGGAAGACATACAAGACCACTGATAATCTCCCTCGATCTGGGGCTCCATGCAAGATCTCACCCCATGGCGTCAAAATGATAACAAGAACGATGAGCAAAAATCCCAGAACCACGCGAGGGGACCTAGTGAATTACCTACAGAGAGCTGGGATCACAGTAACCAAGGCTACTATCAGTAACACAATGCGCCGCCAGGGATTCAAATCCTGCACTGCTGGACGTGTCCCCCTGCTGAAGCCAGTACACGTCCAGGCCCGTCTGCGGTTTGCCAGAAAGCATTTGGATGATCCAGAAGAGGACTGGGAGAATGTGTTATGGTCAGATGAAACCAAAATAGAAATTTTTGGTAGAAACACAGGTTCTCGTGTTTGGAGGACAAAGAATACTGAATTGCACCGAAGAACACCATACCCACTAGAGGTGTGCATCGGCACTGCCCTCACGATTCGATTACGATTCGGAGGGCCACGATTCGATTTGATTCGATTCAGAGGGTCACGATTCGATTAGGTTTGATTCGGCAATGCATCGCGATGCATTAAAGCCTGGGATGCATTAAAATTCTAAAGCAAAGCATTTTTTTTTTTAATCATGAGGCAACACAAGCGGTCAGACATTAAACAACTTTTTATTGGCTCTTGTGTCACTCCTGGTTGAAGTCAAATAAAAATAGTATACTTTCAGATATATATATTTAAAAAAAAAAAAAAAAAAACATCACAGCACTGAATTTGTGCTTTGAATGAGACCAGGGCTTTCTCTTTTTTTTTTACACACAGTAGCACTCCCTCTCTCTCCGCTTCAGCCATTGTTATGTTATGTCCTGTCTCTCTGCTCTCTCGATTGCAACTTTGCATGTCTGTGACGTTACTCCGGTGAGGAAGCGGATTTGGGTTCCTCGTCCCCCCTGCATTGCTTTGAATGTAAAGTAGCTTCCTCTACAGGTAAACATGAGAATAATAATACAAATGGGGAAACCAAATCCATTGCATCACCGGAATTGCGCAGGGAAGATTTTTGAACGTACTTATATTAGAGCCTAGTTCGTCCCTAAAAAATCCAGCCCGACCCGACCCGGCCTGGCCCGGCCCGCGCGTATTAAAGCCCGACCCTGCCCGAGCAATTAACTTACCTTGCAGGCCTGAGCCCGAAAAAACCCAAAATTTTACGTTTTATTTGTAGGCCCGCGCCAGGAACAAATAAAAAAAAAAAAAAAAACGTTTTATTCGTAGGCCCGAGCCCGATTTATTTGTGAGGACTCAGGTGGAGGAGGAAATGCGGGGATGCGATGCGTGGTTGCGTTTTTTGTGACGATGCCATGTGCATAATGATAACAAATTAAAGCCCGTCTTTTGTAACAAATTCTCCCAGTTAAACAAGACTGGAAGATGCATATTCAATAAATATATCTTTTATATTTTTGTGTCTGTTCTATCAGGTGGATAGTTCATGCGTCATTTCCTCGGCAAAATGCAATAGACGTGTATTTTAATTTCTTCGAGTTGGCAGAAAAAAACGCAAGTTTTCTTAATGTTTAAATAGTCTACCTATTTTTCTGATCATTATAAATGCATTTACACAACGAAATAACGCCGGACAGGTTTGGTAAATATATTTCTGTGTGGGATATTTTGCTCACTACGCGCCTCTATGACAATGAGAGGAACAGCAGCATACAAAAATAAACTAAAATACTTTTAAACAACATTCTTCTTTTTAATGGCTCGCATTAGAACACACAAAAGAACAACCTGCCTTAATGAGTATGTCATGCCCTGGGAAAATGTTAATATTCCATCATTTATCCATAAACGCATGCCTTTTGTATTCATATCTGTTAGGTTTTGTGTTTGTTTTCTCCTAGTGCAGTACTTCTCAAATAGTGGGGCGCGCCCCCCTGGGGGGGCGCAGAGCGATGCCAGGGGGGCGAATGTGACCTCGGGGAACATGCTTTTTTTTTTTTTTTCTGCCGTACTGGAATAAAGTGTACTTGCGCATCCACTCAGTGGGTGGCAGTGGCGCTCTCATTTTCAGAGTGCGTGCAGTATTTTTAAACTAAGGAAGAGAACTCATCACACAGAAAACAAATATGAAGAGCAGTGCGCCGCCGCCGTTTTCGAAAGCCGTTTTCCCGACCGGACTCACTCACGCAGCGACCCACTGTCTTGTCCGGTTCTCACGCCGCCGCCCGATAAGTGCCATTTTCGGCTTGGGATCGTTACGACGACCACCCTCACCTACGGTTCTACCTCGACCGCCGAGAATGCACTTTGTTCGTGCCGTTTGCCTTTTAGCTTGGACTTTTAATACTGTGGGTGATGAGGAAAGACTGTTTACTGTGTCTAAAAATAATTATAGCGGACCGCCAGAAGCCAAATCAATTAAGACGCCACTTAAAGACATTCGACCCCAATCTCATTGATAAGCCGCTTGATTGTTTTTCAGCGAAAACGTGCCGAACATTGCCAACAATCGTCCTGCTTTGTCAGTGTTATATCAGTAAACCAATGAGCATTGTTAGCATACTCATTGCAAAATGACTCCACACCATTGCAAAGGAGGTAATACTGAGTGTGAGCAGCAAAAATAAAAACTGTCCTTCTGTCCAAGGACACTCTTTTTTTCCTTTATTCATTTTTGTTTTTTCAGTCAAATTTTTTGGCATATTGTCCTCATGAGTGAATGTTTCTAATCAATTTGAATTTGTTATTGTTTACTTATTTTATTACATTTTATTTTTCAGTATCAAATGGTCAAAAATGTACCTTGAGTGTATTTTTACAGTTTGAATGTGACTTTTTTTTAATTCAGGCAAATTGATGCACGTCAAGTCTTCTCTGTTACAAACAAAACAATGTTAATAAAGTTATACTTTATTATAAGTTGATCGATGTTACTTTTTTTCTTTATTAGAAAAAAAGGGACACAATATTAGGCAGATGCATATTTATGATAGTAATTTTATAGACAAATAATACTATTTACAGTGGCGGCAGAGAGTTTGGGGGGGCGCGAAACATTTACGTCTTGTTTGGGGGGGCGTCGCAGAAAATAATTGAGTAGCACTGTCCTAGTGTGACTTGTCCCTGTGATTGCCCATTGCTCTCACCTGTGTGTGTTCTCCCAGTGTATCCTGCAATCTACATCCACCTGTGTTACCCAGCTGTTCCTCGTCTCGTTACCCCTTGTCTGCGTGTGTATATAATGACCCAGTTTCTTGTCACTCCTTGTTGCGTCATTGTCTATGTCAATGTCTGTCTATGCAAACGTTAATTTCAAGTCCTGTCCAAGCCCTCGTGTTCCAGTCCGTCTGATTAAGTAAGTTTTGGTTTGAACATTGCCTTTTTGATCACCAGTCCTTTTGTTTGTACTTTGTGATTTTTGTTAGTCATTATTAAAACGTTTTTTGAGTTCACTGCCACCTGCCTCGCTGCCTTTTTCGTTGCCCTGCTTTTGGGTCCACACAACCTACCTGCCTGCGTCCCTGACAATATCATGCCACTTCGTGTAATTACACACAAGAAAATGAGAGAAATTTGGCTCGATTGTCAAGCTAAAATGACCAGCGCCTGAGATCTGGCAGATTGTGTGTGTGACATCATTACAAGTGAAGAGAGTGCCACCGGCCACTAGGGGGCAGCGCCTGTCTGCATCAATATAATTCCTTCTAGTGAGGGAAGAATTAGCGGTGTTTTGAGCTGTTTATGCTGTTGCATTGTGTTCGTCCTGCACATATTCCAGGTTCCTTCATGAAGAAACACCCCTCGTTGTCAATAAAAGAGAATTCAGACTTGACAGTGAGGGGTGTTTCTTCAACAAGAAAAAAGGCTCAGTGCTTTAATACTGAATGGCGGCGATGATGGCAGACAATTTTGTTTCTAGTTTCAGCGACGAATCCGACGTAGAAGGACGTAACGAATGTTCATCTAATAATGACGAGGAGAGTTACGAAGCTTTAATTGGTGTTTTAGGTTACCAATTTGAGCCCAAACGAACGCCAATGCAGCGTAATGAAACGGTCATTGAGCGGAGCAATGACACTGATGAAACATCGGCAGCAGATCGTGTGGGAAACAACGAATGATATTTTTTGCATTTCTTTTTGTGAAGCTGATGCTCCGTGACCGCAAAATAAAGTAATGTATAGAATAATTATCATTTATTGTAGAGCCTAGTTCGGGCCTAAAAAATCCAGCCCGACCCGACACGGCCCGCTGGTATTGAGGCCCGACCCGGCCCGAGCTCGATCACTTAACTAGATTTGCAGGCCCGAGCCCGAAAAACCCGATTTTTTTTTTTTTTTTTTTTTGAGTGACACGGAAAAAACGCAGCAGCAGCAATTTATTTTCATTTCTTCGAGTTGGCGCAAGTTTTCTTAATGTTTAAATAATCTACATATTTTTTTGAGAATTATCAAAGCATTCACACAACGAAATAACGCTGGGAAAGTTTGTTAAACATATTTACCACAATGTCCTGCTTAGCATGAAGAGGTGCAGCCCTCAAAAAAAATGATAATAACGATGTTTAACTAATATCATCTTTTAGGCCAGTACAGTTTTTAAAATGCCTGCTCATCGTCAAGGTGCCAGTCTTTCTGCTCTCGTACGAGAGCAAAGCGCCACATTTGTTGCATTCGGCAAGGCCGACACGGTTTTCTGTAGCATCTTCCACTATCGATTTAAATCCTTTCCACACACCACTCATGGATTCTTGCCTTTTCAATCCCCCCGTCTTTAGTTTGCTTTTCACCTCTTGCTGCTCTATATCGAAATTCGAAAAGGAAATACGAGGATGCAGTTGCAGACTCGCGGAAAGGCCAAAACTCGAGGGGAAGATTAAAAGGAGGGCGGGGCAACAGCGTTCATGTGCGCAAACAATGTACTGGCTCTGCTGCGGTTCATGTTTGGGATTACCAAGGCGCCTTCTCTCTGTTATATCAAATCTATTTATTTTTATAACTAACATTCCTTAGTTTAACATCCATACATCGTTTTAGCATACAAATATATATTTATTAAAAAAAAAAAAAAAGTGAGTGTCCCGCCCAGCCCGACCCGACCCGACTTGGAAGTAAATCATTGACATTTTGGGCCCGAAATTCGGGTCGGGTTGGGTCGGGTTCGGGCTCAAGATCTAGGGTATTAGTCTTATATATTTTAAAATGCGAAAATGCAACAAGCGAATCGATTCGGCTTGTTGCCCGCATCGAATCGAATCGTCCATGCCCCGCATCGGGATGCATCGCCGCATCAATTATTGTTGACACCAGTAATACCCACTGTGAAGCATGGGGGGTGGAAACATCATGCTTTGGGGCTGTTTCTCTGCAAAGGGACCGGGACGACTGATCTGTGTAAAGGAAAGAATCAATGGGACCTTGTATCGAGAGATTTTGAATGAAAATCTTGAAGATGAGACGTAGCTGGGTCTTTCAGCATGACAATGATCCCAAACACACAGCCAGGGCAACAAAGGAGTGGCTTCGTAAGAAGCATTTCAAGGTCCTGGAGTGGCCTAGCCAGTCTCCAGATCTCAACCCCATAGAAAATCTGTGGATGGAGTTGAACGTCCGTGTTGCTCAACGACAACCCCAAAACATCAGTGCTCTAGAGGAGATCTGCATGGAGGAATGGGCCAAAATACCAAAAACAGTGTGTGAAAAGCTTGTGAAGAATTACAGAAAACGTTTCGCCTCCGTTATGGCCAACAAAGGGTACATAACAAAGTATTGAGATGAACTTTTGGTATTGACCAAATACTTATTTTCCACCATGATTTGCAAATAAATTCTTTAAAAATCAAACAATGTGATTTTCTGCTTTTTTTCCCCACATTCTTTCTCTCATGGTTAAGGTTTACCCTTGTTGACAATTACGTGCCTCTCTAATATTTTCAAGTGGGAGAACTTGCACAATTAGTGGTTGACTAAATACTTATTTGCCCCACTGTATACATTAAATATATATATATATATATATATATATATATATATATATATATATATATATACAGTGCCTTGCAAAAGTATTCGGCCCTCCTTGAATCTTGCAACCTTTCACCACATTTCAGGCTTCAAGCATAAAGATATGAAATTTTATTTTTTTGTCAAGAATCAACAACAAGTGGGACACAATCGTGAAGTGGAACAACATTTATTGGATAATTTAAACTTTTTTAACAAATAAAAAACTGAAAAGTGGAGCGTGCAATTATATAGCAAACTCACTCCAGAGGTTCAGTGAGGATCTCTGAATGATCCAATGTTGTCCTAAATGACCGATGATGATAAATAGAATCCACCTGTGTGTAATCAAGTCTCCGTATAAATGCACCTGCTCTGTGATAGTCTCAGGGTTCTGTTTAAAGTGCAGAGAGCATTATGAAAACCAAGGAACACACCAGGCAGGTCCGAGATACTGTTGTGGAGAAGTTTAAAGCCGGATTTGGATACAAAAAGATTTCCCAAGCTTTAAACATCTCAAGGAGCACTGTGCAAGCCATCATATTGAAATGGAAGGAGCATCAGACCACTGCAAATCTACCAAGACCCGGCCGTCCTTCCAAACTTTCTTCTCAAACAAGGAGAAAACTGATCAGAGATGCAGCCAAGAGGCCCATGATCACTCTGGATGAACTGCAGATATCTACAGCTGAGGTGGGAGAGTCTGTCCATAGGACAACAATCAGTCGTACACTGCACAAATCTGGCCTTTATGGAAGAGTGGCAAGAAGAAAGTCATTTCTCAAAGATATCCATAAAAAGTCTCGTTTAAAGTTTGCCACAAGCCACCTGGGAGACACACCAAACATGTGGAAGAAGGTGCTCTGGTCAGATGAAACCAAAATTGAACTTTTTGGCCACAATGCAAAACGATATGTTTGGCGTAAAAGCAACACAGCTCATCACCCTGAACACACCATCCCCACTGTCAAACATGGTGGTGGCAGCATCATGGTTTGGGCCTGCTTTTCTTCAGCAGGGACAGGGAAGATGGTTAAAATTGACGGGAAGATGGATGCAGCCAAATACAGAAACATTCTGGAAGAAAACCTGTTGGTATCTGCACAAGACCTGAGACTGGGACGGAGATTTATCTTCCAACAGGACAATGATCCAAAACATAAAGCCAAATCTACAATGGAATGGTTCAAAAATAAACATATCCAGGTGTTAGAATGGCCAAGTCAAAGTCCAGACCTGAATCCAATCGAGAATCTGTGGAAAGAGCTGAAGACTGCTGTTCTGACTGTGTGTTCAGGGTGATGAGCTGTGTTGCTTTTATGCCAAACATATCGTTTTGCATTGCAAACAGAACCCTGAGACTATCACAGAGCAGGTGCATTTATACGGAGACTTGATTACACACAGGTGGATTCTATTTATCATCATCGGTCATTTAGGACAACATTGGATCATTCAGAGATCCTCACTGAACTTCTGGAGTGAGTTTGCTGCACTGAAAGTAGAGGGGCCGAATAATATTGCACGCCCCACTTTTCAGTTTTTTATTTGTTAAAAAAGTTTAAATTATCCAATAAATGTTGTTCCACTTCACGATTGTGTCCCACTTGTTGTTGATTCTTGACAAAAAAATTAAATTTCATATCTTTATGTTTGAAGCCTGAAATGTGGCGAAAGGTTGCAAGATTCAAGGGGGCCGAATACTTTTGCAAGGCACTGTAAAAAAAAAAAAAAAAAAAAATATATATATATATATATATATATATATATATATATACATACATATATATTAAACCATTTGTTAAAATTAATATCTACATGTAGTAAGATCTGCCAGATTATGCATACTTGAATATATATATATATATATATATATATATATATATATATACACATATATCTGGGCTAAGTGTCTGCTAAAATGTGGTTCAGAAAATGAATGAATGTGTTTAACTAGAAAGAGCTTATAGGTAAAAATTGGACTTTAGTAATGGCTGCTACTTATCTTAGGTTCTCTAGCGTTAACGACAGTACTTAACATTGCAGTACCTTATTTCCCTCCAGCACCCCCCATCAGTACCACCGGGGGGTGCCAAATTTGAGAAGAGTGTTTTGCTCTGTGGCCATTTAGAATTTTTGAAATGTGTTGAAAAATGTAGTCATTTCTTATGAAGTGTTAGCTTTCAAATGAAGGACAAACAAAAACCTCCGTGAAGAAACACAGTCAATAAGTGCTGTAGTGGTTAAATATGTTTAACTTTATATTCAGATCATGTACAGAGCTAAAAACAGAACTCAGGGCATGTGAGGGGTGTGGAGGAGTGTTCCATAAATATATTAGATCCGGTGTTAATCTTTTGAAATCATGCACTCCAGCATGCATATAACTACTGTGTCTGCCCTTGCTTTTGTACGACACACACAATATTCATTATGTATGTTTTATATCCAGTATATGGTGTATATGTATGGTATATTCCATATAGCCCTACCGTATGGCTATAGACTATATTTTCTTAATTTGACTTTTGTGAAAAAAACAACTGACACTTTTTTTGTCAAACTAAACAATTATCGGTATTCTTTCCAATGAAAATTACAGACTAAAAATGCTTATGAACATTCAGACCAAAATGTTCTAACATTAATAATGTGCAATCAACTAAATTAGATGTTTTAATTATAACTTTGTTCAAGCCTATCAATCCAATACTTTTTCATTGAAGAAAGTTTTCATTCTACAAATGTAAAATATTTGCGAATCAATAAATGTATGATATATGCATATTCCTTTTTATGAAACCCACTCTTAAAATTGACACTCTGCTCTGAAGAACCAGCCAAAAGTGATTTCAGAAAGTCCTTTATCAAAGCACGAGATTCGCCAGCCTTCTAAGATGTGTTGCTACCATGGCAACCTGTATTTGTTGCAATCCCATTCATCACTTAGTCTTCCTCATCTGTGATTTATAAATGTGTACACACACTCCCCTGATTCACATTAGAGGGGTAATACACAGTCACAGTGCTGCTTTGTGTGAATACGACTGATGTCAATATACAAAAATAAATAGACAATACTTATATAGCGCATTTATCTACATGGTTACACATGTGCCCAAAGTGCTTTACATTAGCACACATTTACACTGTCACGCACACATTCACAGACCAATGGTGCTGCTGCCATGCAAGGCGCTGCCAACCCATTGGGGGCAAATCAGGGTTCAGTGCCTTGCCTAAGCAAGAACTTGCACTTCGTTAATAGGCAGTCGTAGCTGGGAATGGAACCACTGACCCTTCGCTCCGAGGACAACTCCAGCTACTACCTGCGCCACGGCCGCCGAATGTACCTCTACTTACGAAATTAATCGGTTCTGGAAATAGTTTTGTGAACTCAAAACATTGTAAGTTGAGACGCGTTTTCTGTTCCAAGCCCCCCAAAATTCAGACATAAATCTTTAATAAAGCGTAAAAATGCATCAAAACATGTCAAAAACACATGTTACAAATAGATTATTGCACAGTAAATATAAAATGAGAGTTGTGCACAATGTAGAAAACAAAGAATAGAGTAAAATATAACAGATAATACACTTACTTAAGGCTGTTGGAACACCTCATGGCGAATAAAGAGGACGCTGGGTTACACACATACAGATACAGTAGAGGTCCCTCTTAGCCAGTTGGATGCCAGGAAGAATCCATGCCATAGCAAGTAGCAGAGCAGCTACAAGTATGTTACGGTCAATAAACTCTGGGAGCTGTGATTAGCAGCCCATACTGTATTTTTGTCTTTCTTATCCTGAAATTTCTTTTGCAACAACAGGCAATATTTTCCCGTTGAGCCATGTCATAACCTGAAAATTCTGTATGTAAAGACTTTTGTAAGTAAAGATATCACTGTATTCACAATATTACGATATCCCAATTTTAGAAGCTATCCTTAAGCATTGAGCCTAGATGTACCCTCTGAAACGGTTGCTAATGCTAGCTAATCACAAGGTAAAAAGAGACAAGCAACGGGTCATGCTCACATTAACACATGCGGAAAATTATGACTGTTCATTTAACCAGTGTTTTTCAACCTTTTCTGAGTCACGGAACGTTTTCACTTTGGAACAAATCTTGGGGCACACCACAAACCAAATATGGTCCAAAATGACTTTCTGGACAGTACATTTAATTATAAAATAATTTCTCAATATTTATACTTACTCAGCGTGAAACTTGAGCATGTTTAGATGATCACAAAGCAGATATCCTAGCAGGAATTCAAGAAACACACACAGGAAGATCTTCTTCAACAGCTCTGGTCTCTTTTTTTATTTATTTATCTATTTTTCTTAATCGCAGTTAGGCTTGAAAAGCTCAGAATTATCAGACAGGGGGACTTTAACAATGTCTTTAAACGTATTTGGGCTGAGCATCACGCTGAGACTGGCTTTCTCCCTGCCACAGTGTAGGACTTTTTGGATTTAGCAAAACGTTCTGCAACAAGGCAACTGGCTTTGACTGCTTTCTCATTTACCTTTGTAGTTTTTCTCAAAAAGTTGCTTGTTTCTCTGTTTTCACGAAGGCGAATAAAATAGTCCATCGACTTGTTTTGAACCGACTGGTGTTTCGTTTAGAGATGGTGTCTGAGCTTGCTTGGCACCATGGCACTGATGGATAGCTGCTCGGATTTCTAGCCATCAGCCGCCTTGCTGTCCTCGACAATGCGTTGGAATAAAACACAGGGGTAGGATTGACGGACAATAAAATGGGAAGGATACTTTTGGGTATATCGACACTTGATGAGTCTTATCAAATGATGTACAGTAGACGTGCTGGGGTCCACATTGTCGCGGACAGCAAGGTGGCTGATGGCTAGAAATCTGAGCAGTTGTTGAATGCGACACGATCAATACCTCGCTGAAACCTTCTACCTACCCCTTCCTTCCTCCTGCAACTCCGCCGGACGATGTAAAGGAGGAAAAAAATGCCATATTGGATTATTTCTCGCGGCACACATGACAATCTCTCACAGCACACCGGTTGAAAAACCCTGAATTAACCTACCATGCATGTTTTTGAGTTGTGGGAGTAATGTGGTGTTTTTGTGATATTTGGATGTTCTCCTACGCAAGCATGTATTTTCTATGAGTACTCCAATTTCCTTCCACATCCCAAAAACATGCATTGTATGTTGATCAAACACTGTACATTTTCTGTATGGATGTGACTGTGTATATAAATGGTGGTTTGTGTCTGTGTGCCCTGTGATCCACTGCCAAGCAGTTACAGTCCTGCCCCAAGTCAACAGGGATCAGCCCCAGCCCCCCGACACTACGGCACTGGTGAGGACAAGCAGTACAGATAATGGATGATGTATGGAGGATGTGTTTGTGTGAGAAGAGAATATGTACATTTATGTGGATATTTTGCTCGTCCTTGATTGGTCCACTCCGCTGTCTGTTTGCTGTGGCTTGCTCTGCCCTGGGAATTTGATCTGCCGGACGGTACCAGGCAAGCAAAACCCTATCTGGAGGTAAAAGCACTCGAGAGCAGAATTACAGACACCATGACTTTAACAAGATATTATTGCGTACTTACCTTGTTTTGATCCAAAAACTCTATATAGCATGTATCACTGAGTGTCAAGACACAGCTGTGAATGGTCACGGCTGGATTTTTGGGGGATTTCATGGGTATGAGAACAAGGGTTGCGATGCAGAAATCGCAGACATCAATGAGTGGTGGAGATTTTCTTTTTCATATATTTACCCTTTTACCTGTTTTTTTTTTCCCAATTTTTCTTTGTTTGGATTGATTATTTATCATCTAACATATCGGAAAAAATGCGACTAACAAAAAAAAATATACATATACAATTAAGCGATAGTTATGAGGTACATATCCGTGACTTTTTTACAGACACCATTTTTTTCATTGTGACGTCATTTGTTTAAAAGTTTAAATTATGCGAGTGAATAATTTTTTAAAGTCGTTTTTTTTTTTTTAAAACCAAATATTAGACGTCAAACAAGGATTCTAAGCTAAAAATGACAGACATTTTGAGTAATAAATACAATTAATTACTCGTTTTATGGCTGGGTTGAAACAAAACGATTGCGTGACGTCTGTAAACGGGAAATTACTGGGTAAAACGGACAAATTAAAAATAGTTCGGGGGCTTAATGCGCCATGAATCTGCTATGGCAGCATATAAATATAGAGTTCTATCAAACACAACAGTTGTTTTGGCTTAAAATACAGAACTTTATTTTAATGAGGAGTGCAAGAGCAGAAACTGCTTTTTCAGTCTTGTCTGTGTTTTCCGTCATATGTACATATATATATATATATATGCCGGAAAACACTCAGATGACTTGAAGTTCCACTCTGAGACCCCCAATTTGGCCAAATTTCAAAATTGTCCTATATGCATGTGTGATACATCATTGGATAGCTTAAAATCTCAATTTTCTGGGTGACGAAACATTTTGAACAGGAGGACATTAAAAAACAAAAAAAAAAAAACATTTAGACTGCAAAACCCTAATTGGAGGTGAGAGCACACGAGAGCATAAATAAAGACGCCACGATTTTAACGAGATATGATCGCGTACTTACTTCTTTTCAATCCAAAAACTCCATCTGGCATGTATCACTGAGTGTCAAGACACAGCTGTGAATGGCCACAGCCGGATTTTATGGGTAAAACATTGTTAATATAACAAGGGTCGCGATGCAGAAATTGCAGACATCAAGGAGCGGTCGGGATTTTCCTTTTCATAAATTTACCCTGTTAAATGTTTTTTTCAATTTTTCTTTGTTGGATTGATTATTTATCATCTAACACATCGGGGAAAATGTGACATTAACATATATATATATATATATATATATATATATATATATATATATATATATATATATATATGTGTGTGTGTGTGTGTGTGTGTGTGTGTGTGTATATGTATATATATATGTGTGTATATATGTATATATATATGTGTGTGTGTGTGTATATATGTATATATATGTGTGTGTGTATATATGTATATATATATATATATATATATATATATATATACATACAATTTAGCAATAGTTATGAGGAAGCTATCCGTGACTTATGTACAGACACCATTTTTTTCACGCGACATCTGTAAACAGGGATTTCCATGGGAAAACAGACAAATTAAGAATAGTAATAGTCTTTGTTGGATCGATTATTTATCATCTAACATATCGGGGAAAATGTGACAGTAACAAAAATAAATAAATAAATAAATAATACAATTTAGCGATAGCTGTGAGGTAGATATCCGTGACTTATTTACAGACACCATTTTTTTTGTGATGTAATTTTTTGTAAAAGTTTAAAATGTGCGAGTGAAGTTTTTTTTTCAAACAAAATAATAAACATCAATTAATGATTCTAAGCTACATATGACAGACATTTTGAATAATAAATATACTTACTTAGCTCCTTTTTATGGCTGGGTTCAAACGAAAGCGCTTGCGCGACGTCTGTAAACGTCCTGGGTTTCCAGGGTAAAACAGACAAATTACGAATAGTTCGGGGGCTTAATGCGGCATGAATCTGCTATGGCAACATAAAGACATATTGTTCTATCGAACCCAATATTTCTGTTAGCTTAAAATACAGCAGTTTATTTTAAAGAAGACTGCAAGAGCAGAAACTGTTTTTTCAGTCTTGTCTTTATTTTCCACCATATATATATATATATATTGTATCTATCTATCTATCTATCTATCTATCTATCTATCTATCTATCTATCTATCTATCTATCTATCTATCTATCTATCTATCTATCTATCTATCTATCTATCTATCTATCTATCTATCTATCTATCTATCTATCTATCTATCTATCTATCTATCTATCTATCTATCTATCTATCTATCTATCTATCTATCTATCTATCTATATTTACAGGGGTTCACATAAGTGACATAGACAAACGCGCTGGCCCTCAACGGCTTCCATACGCTTTTGCGTACCAATGGCTGACCACTGTATTTGCAGCGGACACGAGAAAATCACTTTCTCTCGGCCCCACTGAGTAATTATTTCCGTGATCCCCCACCCCCGTCAAAAGACAGACAGATGACAGAGACATCACCGGAGCTACAGAAAAAAAGGACTTTTGCTGAAAAGTGGCTGCAGGAGGTAACATGGCTAGAAGCAAATGATGCTCGCATGGAAATGTGGTGCAACATTTGCCGTGAGAATCCCAATGTCGCTAATAAGAGCAGCGCATTTTATGTAGGGTCAAAGAATTTTAGCCATCCAAACTTTGAAAAGCACGAAAAAAAAAACAGCATGTGGCAGTTAAGCAAACTATCGATGTCAGATAGGACCCTACTCGCCCTATTGACAAGTTAAGTTACAATAAAGTTATTGTAGAACAGCGCCATGCGCTGGCAAACGTGTTTTTGCTCGCATTTCACAAAGCTAAACATGCACGTTCAATGAGCTCTTATGAGGAGGACATCCCACTTTTACAAAGGCTTGGAGTTAATGTGAGAGCCGCATATGAATGCCCTTTAATTTGAATTAGTGCTTTTATGTTTATTTCTTTACATTTCACTTCAAAGTAATGGCAATTTTGTTGTGCCAGTTGATGTTAATCAAGCGTTAATTGTTTATATAATTAATTAAAGGTAATTGGCTCTAAGTAAAGCTTGTCATAATTTCATCGCATCAGGCGGGTCGGCTCTCAAGCTCAATGAGGACCAAGTCACATCTCCAGGTCCTCCTCTGAGAGCCTGGGCAAAAAAAGTTTGGACACACATTTTCATTAGGTGTTTATTTATTTTCATGACTATTTACATTGTAACTTCTCACTGAAGGTAATAAAACTACGAATGAACACGTGTGGAATTATGTACTATGTACTATGTAAAAAGGGAAATAACTAAAAAAAGGTTAATATTCTAGTATCTTTAAAGTAGCCACCCTTTGCTCTGATTGCTGTTTTGCACACTCTTGTCATTCTCTTGATAAGCTTCAAGAGGGAGTACCAAACTGATTTTTGACTTCACAGGTATGCCTTTTCAGGGTTGATTAATGGAATTTATTGCTTTATTGAGGTTGGGACCTTCATTTGTGTTGCATTGTATGAGGTGAGTCAAAACTTTTGGCCTGTATGTATGTATGTATGTATGTATGTATGTATGTATGTATGTATGTATGTATGTATGTATGTATGTATGTATGTATAAGTGGAGTTTGAGGAATAGTCCATTTCTTTAAGGTTTCGTGGATTAAAAAGAGAAATAAATTTGTAAATACACGTTATTCAGGACATTGGAATATTAAAAAAAAATAAATAAATAAATATATATATATATATATATATATATATATATATATATATATATATATATATATATATATATATATATATATATATATATATATATATATATATATATATATATATTTTTTTTTCGGTTAATATATGACTATGTTTCCTGCATTTGATTTTTTAATTTTAACTCTATCACGAAAGATTGAAGCAGAACACACACCCCTGATTTGCTTAATGGTATCGTCCAGGGCGCCTTTTGGTAACTCCAGTCTGAGCGAGTGGAGCTGGAGCATAACATGCTGGAGACCGTACGGTGGTGTGTTGGTGATAGGTCAACTTTTAAAACCCCTGTTTAGTTCTGTCTGTTCGCAGTCAAGACAGAGAGTGGGCGAGAGCAAGGGGCGAAAACATCAGTCATGCATTTAGGTTAGCGTGAAATGCCGGAGCGTCTTTTTGTGTCACAAGCCCGCTGACATTAGTGAAGAGAGAGAAGAAGGAGCAAGGGGAAGCCCGGAGAAGAGTGAACCAAGCGGGGTCCAAGATGCAGCCTGTCGCGGTGCTCTGGGGTGCACTGTTAACTTTGCTGCTCAGCCTGAGTGCAGGTAGGACAATGCTTGATATTAACAACAGCCTAATAAAGAAAATAAGGTGAGATAATTTTGTACTTTAAGTGTTGGTCTCCGATATCGGACACTGTAGTTTTCTAAATCACCATGCTGGGTTCAGCAAGCGATTTCGCTGACCATTCTACCACAATATTCAATTCAGTTCATTTGTTTCAATACATCTTCTTTAACTTTTTTTAATTGGATAATGTTTGCATGCAAAGTAGATGTGCAGTTACGGCATGCACTTTGTACTACCGTCGTATATTGAAACATTGGTTGTGTCTTTATGTCTCCTTATTTGGGTTGGCATTTTTTGCACTTCAGGAGTTTAAATGAAGATTCCTGGCACATCAAAAGCTTGTAAGATATGCAAGCATGTGTCTGATGTTGTATCTACTTACCTTTAGGCAGTCAATAGGATATGGGAATTTAATCCTACATTTTTTGAGAGATTGAGTGGTGTTGGGATGTGAATTAGGAATATCGGCCATAAATTCATGTTTTTTTGACATCGTTGTTAATTAGATTATTTTAAAAATCTAATTTCAGGTGAACTAGTTGGTTTATGAAATATAACATCTTGTAAAAATACATAAATATAAATATCACAATTCTTGTAATAGGACTGAGTGATTCCCACCACCCCCTTTCTGTTTTCTCTAACACCTTGTATTTACAACATGTCAGAACAGCAGCTGGAATGCACAGACCCTACGGAAGCTATTTGTAAGCTCACACAACAGGCTTTCCCTCACGTATTGACACATGGACGCACATATGCACACACAGTTGTCATGCCCTTCTGACATGACCTTAAAAATATAGTAGACAGGAAGGCAAAAGTCACACCTGTAATTGGCTACTTGGACTAGAAAAAGGGCTGCAGTGATTGTTTCTTTTGCTAAATGTCACTGCAAGACTCTCTTCAAAATGTCAACGAGAGATCCAATATCCAATTGAAAACAAAAGACCCTGTGGTTGAGCAATGTCCTCCGTTTATGTGATAGTGTTTTTGTGATAGTCATCGCTCCAAGCCTAGTTATCAATATTTATTTTTGTCTTCTGCTTTTTTTTTTTTTTGGGATTATATAACCCTTCTGTCGCGACACAATTAACTTGGCTGTGGTACATAAATATCGATTTATTTTATCATGCATTTTCATTTGTAAAATAACTAAATACTATGCAACAAAAAAGCCTTAATGGAAAACATTGCAAGACGTTTTGGACTTATGTCATATTAACAACAAATACTGATAAGTGATAATGTGTATGTGACAGGCCTTCTGTTCACTGTAATCTATACAAAGATAACAAGTGGTGATCCATAGAGCAGTGGGGGATTTAGCATTGTAAAGGAAACTGTTTCCATTTTATTGGAAATGACCAAACAATGAATAGCCCATATGCGTCAACTCATATGTTTGTGTCTTGGGTCTGTAATCTGTGAGGAAGATGACTTCCTTGATATGTCAAGTGGCCTTACAGTAATTGGCTGAGGTTGACTAATGGCATCTTGGAGAGTGGAGTACACACTTTAATGATGCACTCTGGGACAGGATGATCATCTCAACCTCTGCTTCTGCCTCTGCCCCCCCTTATTTATTTATTTATTTTTTTGTTTTACTTATTAAGTGTTAATTGGACGGAGGGCCTTTGTTCTTCCTTTTTAACTGTATCTTTGAATGAAATTATACAATTGAGCAAACTATTAATTGAAAGACACAGTGTACATTGCCATATGAGGGGCAGTTGAAATGCATGATGTTTTTTCGGGGAAAGGGAACAGATTTGAACAAAGACAGCGCTTCACTACCAATCTGACCACGAGGCAGTGTTCCAACATTTCTCTGCTTCGGTGGATTTTGTTTGTTTAGATCTGCCAAGCAATGAAGAAGAAAATTAAGAATACAAAGTCAATATGTGTCTTGCAACAAATGTAAATTTCTAGCCATTCTCGCACAACCACATGTAGTTTTAAAATATATTTTATCTCATACTGAAATTATTTCGTATTTGCAAGTTGATGCTTACCATCTTTGTGTGGCATGCCAGGGTGCTGCTTTATTCGGTTTTACAATTTTCTAATTATGTGTCTTAACTTTATCATTAGTATGTAGTCTACTACATACTATTACTTCACTTGTATTCCTTGTTTTCTCATTATTGCGTTAGCAACAATAATGCTGTAAAGTAAATAGAGACATATTTTCTGACAAAAACATACCTCAATGGCTGCACAATAATACTGGGGGAAATAAGGTCCAAATCTTGGGAAATTCAACAAGGAAAACTTCAGCTATTAGTGGCACTGGTCTGTGCCGTATACAGTTTCCCTGCCTTCTTGAAATGTTAACTGGTGTTCACCCCCGCTTCTCAGCGTGAAAGCAACGCTCAAAACTAACAGAAAGTAGCGTTAGCTTCATGTCAAACAAGTCCGAGTGCAACAAAGAAAACCGGACCGCACGTGTAATATAGTACAATGAAATACCAGATATGCATAGCAATTAGAGATCAATCATTTACATTAATTAGACCTAATAAATAACTAAATTAAATGACAAATAATATGCTTACATCAATGCTGAGATGTGGCAGAGGAGACACTGTTTCGCGACTTAAAAAATAAACAAACAAAAAAAACGACTAGAGACAAAACAGCGGACGAAATTCAGGCGTCATTACGGTAAGTCAAAATCACGTAAGTCGTATTGGGTGAAATTATGCTTCTTCTCCAGTTTTGCTCAGCATTTTTCTGGTGGCCAAGTCGGATTGATCAGTTGCCTAACATTAGTAGCAGTCCTAACCACGACTATATTGCTATTGGCCTCTTTAAAAATCTGCAGATTTAGCTACCTTTGCCTACCGAGCAAGCCTCAAATGTAAATTTATGACTTTGTTTTGCAAAATGGCATCAGCACCCCATTAGATTAAGTGCCCCCAGAAATGTTTGGTTGGCATTAATGTCCTTTGTAATGTTGATGTCTGCTTATAAAAGTCTGATTTATTACTTGCCACAAGTTGATGTTGGTCCAGATTCAACCCTACAAGCCATATTTTTGAAGAAGGAAAAAGTTGTTCTGGAGGATGTGGCTTTTACTGATGTCTATGAATCACAAGTAATTTTTTTCTGCCAGTGTGTGTAAAACATTGGCCTTCAATTCCCTGACTTTTTTGTCGATGCTTAACCTCTTCAGGGGCTTGAGGAGCCTGAGGTGGGTAAATCCTTCATTGTTTTGTTTTTATAGAACTTTAATTTGATGCCAAAGAGCTAATAAACACTAAGCTAAATGAAGACCACCAAATGCCACCCACGAGTATTATAAATTGCACTGCTGGTCTGCAATTACCTGTGCAACAAAACTCAACCCCACGTCTCTTGTTGGCTCTAACTTTCCAAAAACCAAGATTTAGCAATTTAGCAATTTTTTGCTGACAAGTACAGAAAACGATAATAGTGCAACATTCCTATTGTCAGTATTCCAAGTGTGGTTATGCTATTTCTGTGTGTGTGTGTCTGCTTGTGCGTACTGTACATATGATTTGTTGTAATTTTTTTCTTTTTCTTTAGTACTGTTTTTGCATTCACTGTGGACTGTCAGTGTTGGACACCTGATACCCCCACTGTGCTTTGTTTGGCCCAGCTAAAGGGATGCGATTGCACCTCCGAGGTAGCAATGGAAGTAACCTATGATTACTTGATTAAACTCGCGCACACACACCCACCCAAGTTCATACACAATTTTCTCATATGGATAAATGTCAAGTCTCAAACCACTCCCCCCATCCACATTCCACTGCTCATGTTCCGCCACCTTTCTATTAATCACAGTGCTCTCTCAAACTAGTAGGCCAACCTCCTTTGCAAGAGAGCTCCAGGCTTTCTTTTTGGTGGCGTGTCTGATTTCAGAACATGATGCCATAGCCTAGGGGCCAATTTCAATTATGTTCACTGATGCTATATGCCACAGATGTCAGATTTAAGAGAACACAACCTAAAATAAAAGTAAAACATTGGCAATCCGCTGTGTCTACCAGTAAAGGTTAAAGTGCGTACGACAGGAGAAAAAAAGTCTTAAATGAAATTATTATGTGAATTAGAATAATATTTTTACACGATTCGACTATAAACAACAATTTAGCAAAGCGGAGATGAGGAGAAATTAGTCTTTTAATCTGCCAGTTAGCCACGCCTCCCATTATAGACCCTACCCACGCGACGTCACAACTCCGCTCTCCTGAATGGTACCGCCCACTTGTCCGTCAAAACATAGTGTTAACCTGTTACGGCTACGTACATTTCTCCTATTTACGGCGTGTTTTTCTGCTCCTTAACATTAATAATCAAAATGGTGAAGGCGTGTGTGGCTGTTGGTTGCACTAACAGAGAAGATGGAAGTAGAGACTTGAAGTTTTACCGTATTCCGAGGGATCCAAAGAGGAGAGCGAAATGGACGGCTGCAATTCGACGTGAAAACTGGGCACCAAAAAATCACCACAGACTATGTAATAGTCATTTTATATCCGGTAAGATGCATTTAAGATATACTTAGAGGGTTTTGGGCTGACAAATAACCACAATTAAGATCATTGCGAGGCTAATCGCCGACAACATACGACGTAGTACGACATAGTTTCAAATTCAAGATGTTTGTGACTTCCCTTTCTTCCACCATCGTTATTTTTTGAATAATATTTAGCTGGTACCAAGTGAAAGAAACTGGCCTCGTCTACGGGGCTGACAAATAACCACAATTAAGATCATTGCGAGGCTAATCGCTGACAACATACGACGTAGTACGACATAGTTTCAAATTCAAGATGTTTGTGACTTCCCTTTCTTCCACCATTGTTATTTTTTGAATAATATATAGCTGGTACCAAGTGAAAGAAACTGGCCTCGTCTACGGGGCTGACAAATAACCACAATTAAGATCATTGCTAGGCTAATCGCCGACAACATACACGTATGTATGTAGTGAGAGTGCTATCGCTAAACCATATAAACATTAAAAGCCTTAACTCCATTGACAAACGACATGAAATACATTAGACTTGACAGTGGATGTTAGCAATAACAAAAGATTTTGAATTGAAAATTTCGTAACTCACCTTTCCAAGCACAAGATAGATTCCTGCCGAATTTTCGTGGACGAGGACCTGTTTCACCCAACCAGCAACGAAGTATTTATAAGCCTCCAAGCTCTTGAAGTTTTTCAAATTTTCGTGAGAATAGGCTGATTTTGTGTGGACAAGATAATTGTAAATATCAGCGTAGCAGATGTCAGGCAGACAGGGCGAAGACAGTGGGTCGAAAAACATCGATTTGGGCATCAAATATGGATCTGGCGACTGTATAGAACGAAGCTTTTCCACATAACGCCTTTTATGCAACACATCCAGTGAGTTTACGGCATCAGAAAGCACCGGGTCTTCCATGAAATGCATTTTAAATTCCTCGATCAATTGAAAACAATGCTAATACAGAGACAAAATGACGGACAAGTGGGCGGAACCACACAGCGAGCACGTGGTTTTGTGACGTCGCTGGGTAGGGTATATATGGCTCTAGCGTCCCCAACAGGTGGATGACGTCAGCAGAGTCACGATTTCATCTGATTTAGTATGCAGCCCATTGAGGGGGAATTATTCACAACGAGGAAAACGCGACGAAGAGAGCCGCAAAATGTCATTGTTTCAGTCTCTCTACTCCAATATTTTTACAGGATATTCTTTTTATCCAAGTATTTTTCCCTAATAGCTAAATAAATGGCTTGAGAAGGACCAGTCAGCTCGTTGAGAGGGAATTATTCAGAAAGAGAAAAACGTGACGAAGAGAGCTGCAAAATGTCATCGTTTCAGTCTCTCTACGCCAATATTTTTACAGGATATTCTTTTTATCCAAATATTTTTCCCCAATAGCTAAATAAATGGCATGGTCTTGTGTTAAATGGAATATGAAATAATACAAATGCATTTATTCAAGACGACATGGCAAAATTACTCCATAATGGTCAAAACTGTCGACTTCACCTTTACTGTCGCACCTCCCGATTGATATTTTATGCCACCTAAATCGAGCTTATGTCATTTCCCTTCCCCGGCTTCGGAGAATGTAAACAAACCAAGAGGCGTGACAGCTAGCCGACATGCTAACCCGAACCGAGTGATGTTTCAAAGTCTCCGAAGCGGAAAATCACACATAACTAGCCCGTATCATTTCACATGGCGACTGGGTTGTCGATTGTCTTTGCCGATCGGCAAACCGCTCGGCGGAGAGCAATTCACAGCTCATTCCCTTGCTACTACGGACAGGAAAGCTCGCCGGGAAAGCTGCTGGCCAATGACCGCCGAACAAACCGGCCGAAATCGGAGGAGCGTGTAGCTGCCAAATGGTCAACACTAATATGGGAAAATAATCTTTTACTACATGGCGAAGTCGGAAACAGCCAGAGAGAGGCATAGGCGAGCAGCTGCAGTTGTTGTGCAGCTAACATGTGCAGCTAATGTGTATTAGGAGAGCTTTTTACATGCCCATCCATGATCAAATTTAAGTAGTCCTTTATTTAAAGAAAGTTTGTAGTGTTTACTTTGTAATCGCTGTATTCGCGGCTATTTTTAACTCAAAGTTGCAATTTCTGATCGGTCAGAAAATTTGACAGAACACCTGGCACATTAAGAGGGCAATAAGCCGAGTGTAGTGCTCTCCCGGCGGGGGTATGTGTGACAATCCCCCGGTCGTCGGCCAAGGGGGCAAGGAGCATGTCAGCCACAAAATGCAAGCCAACTACATATTAAAATGATCCCAGTATTTATAATAATACAAAACTAGGGCTGTCAAAATTATCGCGTTAACGCGCGGTAATTAATTTTTTAAATTAATCACGTTAAAATATTTGACGCAATTAACGCACATGTCCCACTCAAACAGTATTCTGCCTTTTGGTAAGTTTTACAGCAAGGCTTTTTGTGCTGTCTAACAGCGAACTCTTGTGGTCGCTTTGCAACATGGTTTATTGTTTTCTTGCCAGTTCAATATGGCTGCACGACGTCTCGGGCTGATGCCTACGTTGTAATGATGTGCTTATATGATCCTTGGACAAGATTTGTCCGTAAGTATGGTTGTTGTAAAGAATGTACATATTATGTTAGTAAGCGAAATATTATATTTTTTGTATGAGACGCTTTTTGTTTATGTTTAGTTAACCTGTATAGCGTGCTAAGCTAACGTTGTTGCTAATGCAATGCTTGTTTACTTTTTTTTTGTAGTTTTACGACGGTCTAAAGAGGACAATGGTTTGAGGCTATTTTATTAATAAATCAGATGAAAAAGAAAGAAGTCTGATTATTAAGGCGTCGTTCACTAGCTGTCTAGCTTTGGAAAAGTAGACGCTTCGGAGTGAGGACAGCATAGACAGATTTAAATGACAGTAGAGTGAAATGCCCACTACAGTCCTTATGTACCGTATGTTGAATGTAAAGATCCATCTTGTGTCTTATCTTTCCATTCCAACAGTTTATTTTACAGAATATGTATATAATTTACAGAAAAATATGGCATATTTTATAGATGGTTTGAATTGCGATTAATTGCGATTAATTACGATTAATTAATTTTTAAGCTCTAATTAACTCGATTAAAATTTTTAATTGTTTGACAGCCCTATACAAAACACAATGTTTACTCACTTCCTGTTAAGTCCAATGGTCCCACAGTAGTAGGGCTTGTTTTGGCCAATATCCACCGGTGAATTCAAACCTTTTGAAACCCCAAAAAGGCGCACACGCCTCTCGTACAGCAAGATTTTTCTGCAGCCGTTTGGCTGGCGTGATGCGAAAAATAAACTTATTAATCCGCAAAATCAGCTGAATCCTTAGTCCTTTTCATACAACAGTACGGCTGTATAGTGAAGAGGACTCCTTTCTCCATACACGTCACAGCGCCCTCTTTCTCAACTCGAGAATGTTGCCTTAAGTCACTCATTTTCATGGCGCGGGATTAAAAAAATTAATATATATATATAGCGATCGCTTCCACACACATCCAAGCGGTCCATTTCATTCAGGAGGGTAAAATACCGCGTATTATGAAATAAACATGCTCTTTCGTGTCACAGGCACTTTAAGCAGATGTATTAAAGTTGAACATATAATATAATATAATATAATATAATATAATAGTTTAAATGCAGTTTTAAATGCATAAGTTTATTAAGTATAATTGTGTAAACTAAGAAGAAATAAAAGAAGCTTTGTTATTGTGTAAACGAAGAAGAAATAAAAGAAGCTTTGTTATTGTTCGACATGATTGTAGGCTTGATAGTGCGCTACTGTGCTACAGTATTTCACAAACTTCTGCCACGTCTGCACTAGGACATGAAAGTCCTTAAATGTACAAATTTATACAGCCAATACCTCATATTGGCCACATTGACCAACTCTTTTCCAAATATTTTTTTTACTCATTTAATCTTAATGTAGCATATTTGATCAATTATTCTAATGCAAGCCATTTAAACCCAAACAGCCTTCAATGTATTTTTTCTTGTCAGTAAAAATGAATTGGGGCAATCGGACAGATATTGTGGATATACTTTTTATACCTCAGCTCAGGTATAATAAGTCTATTTACAAGTACTTCACCCTAACATGTGGATGTATAATGATTTCTAAATGCACACCAGACTTGAGGTTCAAACTTGTGGCACTAGGTCTCCAATAATGTATTTGCGTCTGGTTCTATACTGATTTAATACAGTTTTTATTCTATGTAGAATATGTCAGGATGCAATTTATTCAATATAAGGATGATTATAGCGTTATTTTGGTATTGAAAGCAGCATTTGTGGAGTGTTGGCCTAGTAGTTTGTAGTTGAGTTCCTATGGGGTGGCAGATTATTACAGGCTGTAATAAACTCTGCCTTTCTGTCTCAGCAGGGGGCTGCTGTAGAGGACAGAATGATAAGCAGTGCTGGAGACTCACTGTCTGAGCACAACCAGAGGGGTGTGGGGGGGGGGCAGGGACGCAAAGACATTTTGAAGGACACACCTGCTTGTGTGGGGGTGTGTACGTCTGTGTGTCACAGATCTATACTAACTTAATTCTTGAGCTCTGCTCTTGCTTCCGTTGACTTGACTTGAAAAGCATTAGTTGGGACTTTAAATGACAATTTGTAAGACTTGCTAAAAAGCATGAATAAAAGATTAAATGTTGGCCAGATTTTTGCATCACATTCGTCAAAATGTCCCAGGTGTGCGTTAAGCCATGCATTATAAATAAGCCACTTATGTTTTATGTCTTTGGAATCACATTATCTAAGTCTTTGCCGACCTGTTAGATCTTGGCCTCTACATGCACTTTGGACCACCGGAAAGTTGAAGTAGTGAAAAAGGCCCTTTCAATGTAAGGGCTCGTCCCTCCAGGTAGTCTGTTCCTCGTCTTTTGCACTCTAAAGCCTGAGTTAAAGCCGAGTTATGCTTCCGCGTCAGACCTGCGCTGTCAAGGAAGACCCAATTTACGACCCTGCGCCGTAGCCTGACGTACTCCTATTGAATTTTCAAACATGACGTGGCGGAAATGGACTGTGATTGGTCCGTTCAGACTGTTGTTTCCGGTTCAGCGCGAAATCACCGCCATTGTCAAAGATTATTTTTCTACACGCAAAAACCAACGGGAGTATCATCGAAGAGCAAGTCTCGTCAAGAAATCGTAAAGATTGCCAAATGGCAAGGTCAGCGATTGAATAAAAAAATGGAAGACCACCGAGACATTTGTGTATTCAGAATCTAGTGGCCACACGAATCGGTGACCTAGTCGGCAAAAAACTGACAGCTTTTTATCACTTTATGTCGTATTTTTGGTTGGTGCACTTCATCATTTATTGTGTACATATGTTTGCTGTGTGTCTGTGACTTATTTACATGTCACACTTCCAGTGTATGAAGAATAAAGAACAGGTTTGGTGTCAAAAGAGTTGTTTTGATGTTTAATTTTTAACAACAGACATTTGACACACACCAAATCATCACTGACTGAGAGTGCCTCGGTGCTTTTATGATAACATTAACATCAAGGCTTCCAACGCAGTTTGGGAACTTCCATAGACACCAGAAATCTGCTATGGCTTCCCACTGGCTGGTTGTAGAACATGGCAAACAAATCGGGCTGGAAGGCTTTGCAGAACTCGGACAAAATGCTGGACGCAGTGCTCGATGTCAGTTTGAAGCTAGCAGCCACAGCTAGCTGGTCTCCACCCGAGGCTAGAACTCTCCATGCGGCATCAAAAGTTGGACAGACCGCCTCGAAACCGTCTTCTGCATCGCATGCGCCTCAACATTTGTTGATCAGCATTTATCCAATGTTGATGAGCTGAAGATCCACATTCAAGCGTTCCATCTTGTATTGTTTATTTTTTTCTCCGTTAAATGAGACAAGAGGAAGTCAACAAGCATGCCCCAAAACCATACAAACATAACGCCACACCCCTCTAGTGGCTTGGTGGGGAATTACAGAGCAACGCGTCACCTGGCCGGAAAACCATCGAATGTCGAATGATGCTGTAGTTGCTGCGCCGTCACCGCACTGCGGAAGCATAACTCAGGCTTAATGCTCCTGCGTTGCGGGTTACGCGGGAGCATAACTCAGGCTTTATGCTCATGCGTTGCGGTGATGCCGAAGTGACTTCGGCATCAATGAGCATTCGATAGTTCTGCGGTGAGGGAACGCGTTGCTCTGTAATTCACTGCCAAGCCACCAGAGGGGTGTGGCGTTATGTTTGTACGGTTTTGTGGCATGCTTGTTGACTTCCTCTTGTCTAGTTTAACGGAGAAAAAATAAATATACAAGGCAAGATGGCTTCTTTTCTTGTTTAACGGAGAAAAAAAAAATAAACAAGGCAAGATGGAATGCTTGAATGTGGATCTTCAGCTCATCAACATTGAATAAATGTTGATCATACAAATGTTGAGGCGCAGGCGACGCAGAAGACTGTTTCGAGGCGGTCTGTCCGACTTTTGATGCCGCATGGAGAGTTCTAGCCTCAGGTGGAAACCAGCAAGCTGTGGCAGCTAGCTTTAAATTGGCGTTGAGCACTGCGTCCAGCGTTTTGTCCGAGGTCTGCAAAGCTCTCCAGCCCGATTTTTTGCCGTGTCCTACAAGCAGCCAGTGGGAAGCCATAGCAGATTTCTGGCGGTTATGGAACTTCCCAAACTGCGTTGTAAGCCTTTATGGTAAACACGTTATCATAAAAGCACCGACACACTCTCAATCAGTGATGATGTATCGAGTATGAACTGTCTGTTGTTGAACATTAAACATCAAAACAACTCTTTTGACACTAAACCTGTTCTTTATTCTTCATATACTTCAAGTGTGACACATACAGTGGGGCAAATAAGTATTTAGTCAACCACTAATTGTGCAAGTTCTCCCATATGAAAATATTAGAGAGGCCTGTAATTGTCAACATGGGTAAACCTTAACCATGAGAGACAGAATGTGGAAAAAAAACAGAAAATCACATTGTTTGATTTTTAAATGATTTATTTGCAAATCATGGTGGAAAAATAAGTATTTGGTCAATACCAAAAGTTCATCTCAATACTTTGTTATGTACCTTTTGTTGGCAATAACGGAGGCCAAACGTTTTCTGTAACTCTTTATAAGCTTTTCACACACTGTTGCTGGTATTTTGGCCCATTCCTCCATGCAGATCTCCTCTAGAGAAGTGAAGTTTTGGGACTGTCGTTGGGCAACACGGACTTTCAAACCCCTTTCCGTGATTTTCTGTTTTTTTTTTTCTCCACATTCTGTCTCTCATGTTTGAGGTTTACCCATGTTGACAACTACAGGCCTCTAATATTTTCAAGTGGGAGAACTTGCACAATTAGTGGTTGACTAAATACTTATTTGGCCCACTGTATATAAGTCACAGACTCACAGCAAACATACAGTATGTACACAATAAATGATGAAGTGCACCAACCAAAAATATGACATAAAGTAATAAAAAGCTGGCAGTTTTTGGCCGACTGGGTCACTGCTTCGTGTGGCCATTCGATTCCGAACACACGCATACTTGTCTCGGTGGTTCTTCCATTTTTTTCTTTCAATCACTGGCTGACCTCCAGTCCGTATTTTCAGCAGTCTACTCCTACGAGTTGCTTGCCATTTGGCAATCTTCATAATGTCTTGACAAGACATTGTAGAAGTTGTCGTACTTGCTTTTCGTTGATACTCTCGTCGGCTTGGTCCATTTTTGCGTGTAGAAAAATCATGTTTGATAATGGCGGTGATTTCGCGCTGAACAGGAAAGGAGTCTGAGCGGACTATTCACAGTCCATTTCCACCACGTCACACATGTTGACATGAGGCAAAGTCAGAAAATTGAGAAGGAGCAAGAGAGGCTACGGTGGAGGGTCGTAAATCGTGTCTTCCTTGACGGAGCAGGTCTGACGTGGAGACATAACTCGGCCTTAATGGGCTTTTGCTGTCCAAGAAATTTGCTTAACGGCTTAGCTTTTGGGGTTTTCTTTATCGAAAAATAAATATGTACATACTATATATACGTACTGGGGGTGTAACGGTACGCGCAAGTCATGGTTCGGTACGGGGGTCACGGTTCGGTACGTGTTCGGTGTAAAAGGAAAAACAAAAAGGCTTTTTAATTACAGCATTTGGAAGTTAAAGTTTGTTGCTCTTGTAAAAGTGCAAAATAAATAGAAGAAAATGTCAAACTTCTGAATTTGTGTTTTTATTGTTCTGATAGTCTTTAGTACACAGTTTATGTGCTCTTTTTTTGTAGGGATTGACTGAGGTAACAGGTAAAGTCAGGTAGCACTCGCCAGCTGGCAACCTTGGTAACATTTTATAAAAATAAGACGCTACCATTTTTAATGTTGGATTACACACAGTTAATTGTAAACCATTACAAGTGAACATACACTCCCACATAAAATATATTTTTATGTTAGCTAAAATAAAAAGTTAAAATAATTTCAAAACTAAAAGTATGTCTTCAAATAGTGCAAAACTGAATACTCACTGGGTGTTTCAATGACTTCAGCCTATAGCTAGATGAGAATAAACATTTCCTAATTTGAAAATACAAAAGAAATAGATTTCAAAAAGTGTTAGTAATAAAGCATTTGAAAGTTCCCATTCTTTATGTTAGGCATAACTTAAATTCCTAGTAGTGTTTATGACTAATAACTTTTTCCCCTTATGCTTTGGTTAATCTCCTTTTTCCTGTAATTTTAGTTGTTTGTATAGGCATATTACCTCTACTGCCCCCTGGAGTGGCAGAGGACTCACTACGACATGGCTTTAAAAATTTTTTTTTTTTTTTAAACTCTTAATGTATTCGCCGTCTGACTGCATGCACCGAACCATGATGCCTTTACCGTGACGGTACAGGTCAAATACAAATAATGTTACACTCTTAATATACACTATCCTACAGGTTTTAGTGAAAATTGTTCTTTTAATTTTTTCCCTATGCCCAAAATGCACCCTCCTAGCAAGTTTGACGACCGTGCGATGCACAGTCATTGAATAGAAACTGGACAGAAAAGGACACAGATTCCGGTGATTGCACTGTTCCATATTTGTGGGTGGAAGTGCAGAACAGCTCCTGGCCAAGTAACTAAAGATAGACTTGGTTGTTTGTTTGAAGACTTGATGGGTGGGCATGCACTTTAGAGAGCAAACAATTTGTACATAGTGCAAAGAATATTAAGTGAATTTTCCAGAAATAGGTTCCCATTTAAAGATTTTTTATGTCATGAGCACCCTAACAACTCTTAACGATATACACAGTCCTCATGCCCATTCAAATAGACTCGTGTGAAATCAAGCCAGCTTGATAAACTGACATGGCTCTGTGTAAAGTGTAACAAAATACTACATCTACAGTACCCTCCTGTATGTTGAAGGCTCAAAATAGAGTATTGTGCGATATTTGTGCCCTGTTGTCCACTGGCCAGCTGTTTGAGGTTTTTACTTCAGCCATTTGTAATGAATATGTTTTTACATTTCCCCTAAGAACAACTGGGATTGTTGCCCAGTGAGTGCTTCTCAGTTGAAGCCACAGAAGACCTTTTGCCTTGCTGGCTTTATTTATTTATTTATTTATTTATTTATTTATTTATTTATTTTTAAAGTGCAGTGATTTCATTATCTAATCTAAATACAGTTGATGATAGAAGTATGCATTTTCCTTTCACCTCATAGTAAATAAAATTGTATCGAATGAGAGCTCAGTGTAACAATAACCCCAGGGACGAACTGGCTTCTTCATGTACTGGACATGGGCTCATTTAAATAGTGTTCAACTGTAATGCAATGCCAGCTTCCAATGGGAGTACTATGCTTTTGAATAATGGAAACAACTGGTGTCAGCTCGATTCACTCAGTATTCAGCATTCAGCATGATTTGAATATGTTTTATTTGTCCATCAATAAACTTTTTATTAATTCATTCATTCATTCATTTTGTGGTCTATGTATGTATCCTATTTATACTGCAAGGAGAAAGTCACAGAAAATTGCCATTCATTTCATGAAACCCTTGGAGTTCACACAGCATGTAATCTAGTTAGATGATCAGAAAAATCCCATGCATAAAGTACAAAGATGCTGTTTTGTTTTTTCTGTTTGTGTCGAGACCCCAGCCCCAAACCCAAGTTTTAATTCACAAAATCATATTATTCATCAGTGTCTGCCAATGTGCAAAATCCAGTAAAGAAAACGAAGTTGAGTTACTTTTTGATGAATACCATCAATAATTCTCATTTTCTAAAATGAAAAACACATTCCACAAATGAAACAAAAGAGTTATGTATTTTTTTTTTTTTTTTTTAATGCAACTCTTGGACATTGGACACCTGATCATTTAGCTTAATCTTTGGACAGCTGATTGGATTTGAGTATATGTTTCATCTTGCTTACAGTATTAACATGGTAGTGTCACCTTTCCTTCCCCTACTGCCCTGGACAACTGTAGGGAAACAACTGCTTGGTATCTCAAGCCCTTCTCTCCCTTGAGTAAGGGGCATGCATAGGATTACGGGTAATAAGAAACATTTTTAGTGAAACTGTGTTTGCGGAAACAGGGTTTCGCAATTTTTTAAAATATTATTGTTATGTCCTGTCCATTGTTGTATATCACGCATCTTCTTGAGAAAAATGTCATTTAGGGGCGTTTTACACGATCACATTAACAAGGGGAAAAAGCAAAAAAAAAATAAAAATGAAATAAGGGCAGAACGAGACACAATTATTTCCGTGATTTTTGCTCGTTTAATTTAAAGACTGTTTGAGACACAAAACCACCAAATTTAAAAAGTACTACGGCACGACAATTTAGCATAAAGTCTTTTACTTTTATTTAAATCGAAAAAAATATATATGTATTTTATCCGGGATATTATATCGGATAATTTCTACCCAAAGTTAGTGATGTTGTTATTTATTGTGTAGCTTTATTTTATTATGAATGTAATTTAACAGTTTAGCAAACTAGCCTATTTTGTCCTAATTTGCATTTCTTTGATGTTGCCTTTATATTTCAAAGAAAAAAATTGTTCATAATGGCCTGTTTGGGTCCCTTTATTCAGGACACCATAACCTTCATGTCCAAACTGTTGTTTTCTTTACTGACTAATTATCATCAACATCAACAATTTATTAAAAATGTTAAAAAACGTCCGTTCTTTGTGACCTCACAACGGCTCCTGGGATGTCTTTCGTGGTGATTTCGGTTTTGAAAAAGGACAAGAAATGATGGAAATATGGACATAAACACATGATTCATGCAGCGTTTTAATGCTTTTTATGAGTTCAATAAAAGTATACGTTAATCAAATGACATTATTTCCAGTTTTGCTTTGTCGTAAAGTAAAAACGGGCGTGGACCTCAATTTATGCACTTTCAAATGAGACCAACCAGTGGCATGTGGGTGACGGATTTACAGCGTGACGAGACTTCAAAGATGAAATGCGTTATTGTGTCGCCGCTGACACGTCCTGTGTTAAAGGGTTAACGTTTGGGTACTAGGATTAAATGAATAAACTGACTCAATTTTGTTGCTCTTTGATAATCCATGTGTAACGGGCTCGAAGTTAACATTCCTATATTTTTTTGCTTGCTCCCGATCTATTTTTTCATCGGCTTATTATTTTAAGGCCGCTATTTTTTACCTTTCACCAGGCGATTGTGAACCTTTTTACTTTGAGTCAGTGTTTGAAATATGATACCGTAATTTTTCATATAGTATTATTTATTCAGCTTTCAAACTACCAAGGCAAACCTACCAAATTTAAGAATTTTTACAGTCTAATGTACTGTATACTATACTGTATGTCTTTTCCTGTAACTATCCCATAATACAACTTGGACACCTGCAGTTTATAGTCCAGTGTATCTTTTATATGAGAAAATACATTTTTCTGCAGAATTTCATGGGTGCATCTTATAGTCGGTTTCGTCATATAGCAAAGTAAAATAATAAAAATAATAAGAATTTCTATTCAGGCAATACAAATCACGGTCAAGCTTGGTATATTAAAAAAAAAAAAAAAAGTGTCCTGCGGTTGTGTGATTAATGGATACAATAATCAACTCCAGAAGGATTTGTTAGTGAAAGTGTACCTGCAATTCTTCCTGCTCATGAGAATCACTGTAGCCATATTGATATCTGTTTTGATATAATCTGTTTGTTGCTAACTCGACCATTAAATTAACTGCAATTCAGCAATGGGTTTGGTGTATTCGTTGGCTTGATGGCAGTTGTGCTCACCTGTAAATTTGGCGCAATTGAACCCGCCATTCTTGATAGAACGGGACCGTGAGACAGAGAAGAGTGAAATCTGTTCGAATTAAAATGGGAAAAATAAATCACATATTTAAAAAAACAAAATAACAATAAAAAAGTTCTGCGCATACATGAATCTCAGCGATCCAAACAAAGCCTTGACTCAATCCCCGACTTCCTCTCAAAAGTGTTTCCTCATGGAGATATACAGTAGAACTGTTAAAGAATTTTAAAAAACTGGAATTCTGCTAGATAGTCTGTTGCCTGTATGAGTCGTAGATTACTTTATTTTGAGCATGGATACCAGCAACGCTGGGCTGTGTATCATACATTACAGTAGGTATGAGGAAAATTCAGGTGTGAAATTATAATTTTGGGTTTGTATAGTACCTCATGATATGTTATGCATGAGAAATTAAAGTACTTATTTTAGTTTTCCCCTTACAAACATTCAAATATCTGTTACAGTCTTTATCTAATTTCCTACTGATTAAAATGTATGTTAAATGGATGTACTATTACTGTTCAGGGTTTCCACGAGGATTTTTTGAAGCTGTGGTGGCCGTGGGCTGCGTCAGAGTTGGACATCCCCATCATGTTTTGCCGCAGCAAATTTTTTTCATGTCAAGACAAATAAGATTTTTTTAACAACATTTATTTTTTCCAGGAACCATAACAAAAATCTATTTGCAAAGTTTGCACCCTGCCTGAGAACACTTGATTTTCCTGGGCAAAAAAAAAAAATAGGGAAATCAGCAATAGGTATCTTTTCATAGTCAATGTGAAGCATGCTGCAAGATGGTCCTCCCTCCTCAAGTCTGTCTTCACCTACACTGGAATAAGAAAAAAATAAGATCTAGGAAATGAAGACACTCAAGCATCACAACTTATATTGTACAGTTCTGTACAATGTACAGTTCGGCATGAAAATCTATAACCTTTCGGCGAAATTCGCCGTTTTGAAATCAAAAAGGGCAACCTATGTGAATTGCGTAGATCCGAGGAGAAATTCTTTTTTGGGGGGGGGGGGGGGGGGGTCGCGAGGTTTTATTTAAGTATTATTATTATCATCATGTGATTAACTTAGTACGTAAACTGAGCACTTCAGAAATCGGTCCTTTAAAAAAGTGACGCTTGGACAGTCAGCAAATCCTTCTAGATCAGGGGTGGGCAAACTATTCCACAAAGGGCCGCAGTGGGTGCGGGTTTTTGTTGCAACCCATTAAGAGGACACCTTTTCACCAATCTGCTGTTTTACAAGTGCAATCAGTCAATTGCAGTCAGATGCTTCTCATTTCTGCTGAAACCTCATTGGTTAAACTATATGTGCTGGGTCAGTTGGAACAAAGACCAGGACCCACTGCGGCCCTCGAGGACCGGTTTGCCCACCCCTGTTCTAGATGCTTCACTAACGAGAACCAATCATCGGCGAAAGCAGCGTTCCATTATTCCAAACGCGCGCACTCCTTACGTGTACATGGAGTGCTTGGAGAGCCTTTGGTTGCATTGCAAAGTTGCGAAAACAAAAAGCAGGCCTTATCCACACCGGGCCAGACCAGAGCGCAGCATACACACTTGCCTGTATTTGCCAGCAGATTGAATTTGGTGAGTAATGGTTTCAGTCGTTTTCACATTTTGCGATATGATAAAGTTACTGCCATTCGTTCCAGCTTGCGTTGAACGCTGCCAGAGCTAGCCAAATCTCCCATGAAAAAAAATAGCTCCCGTCAAATTGGCGTCAAGCTTGTGTATTTAGCGGTAATATGAACGATGAAACACACTGTTGAGTCAAATTAAGCGGCATGCTCTCGGATGGAGGGGGGCACCTCGCATCGCATCGCTCCCCTCGTCCGCCTGAGACGCATTATTTTCGGCTGGGACTTGAGCTGACGGCCGGTGTTGTGCCGACACCGGCCCGACGAGTGGTGGGAATGACTCTTGCTTCTTAAAACTTTTCAGAAATACAGGGATCTCTCGTTTTTGCCGGTTAATGGGGACCAGAACCAGAAGTGAAAACCGCGAAGTAGCGCCCCCCCCCCCCCCCCCCCCCCCCATTTTTTTGTGCGTGTTCAATGTATTTATTCAGATTTTACATTGGAAAAAAGATACACATATATAAGACAATGTTTTTTCACTTCTTTCCCCAAAGTATCATTTATAAATGGTTTTAAAGCACTTCAAAATGTGAGAATTATGATAAGTTTTAAACATGTTACTGCCCCACCAGATCATTTTTAAACAAGAATAAAGTAGTAAGAAAATGCTTGGCTTTATTAAATGTTTCATAGTGAGTCTACTCAAACCCTCTCAGGCTACTCCCTTTGTTAAACGGTGATTGACACATGTGCAAGGTTTTTCTTTTTATATATATTTTTTTGTTTGAAGCAACTTATTATTTGATTGAATAATAAAGACACAAATGTCCTAGCCAAAATGTGGCCCAAACGCAAAACAACATTACTTCAATGGAAAAAGTTGTTTCCATCAAGAAAAATAGTTTTCAAATGCTTTTTTTCGTCTCAAATTTATTTTTTCAATCAAAAACTTTTTTTTTTTTTAAATTAAAGTGACTTTTTTGAGATTAAAAGTATATATTTTGATTGAAGCAACTTTGTTTTTGATAGAAGTAACTTTGTTTTTTGATTGAATAATAAAAACACAACTCCACCTCCATCGTTATTGAGAGAGAAAGACATTAAGAAAGCTTTAAAACTAAAAGCCACCGGGGAGTCTGAGTTTTTTTTTTTTTTTTTTTTTTAATATTTCTATTTCATTATATAGACATTCCTTGTAGGGAAAGGAGATTGAGGGATAAAAAAAGGAGTTGGATGAGGCTGCTAAATGCAGTGGATACCTTATCAGCTGGGTGAATTGCAGACTTGGTAAGAACAAGTTTGCAAGGATAGTCGGGTATTAAATACCATTTTAAACACAATTACAATGTTATTTTTCTATAAGATTTTATGTCATTGTTTTATTAATTATTAGGTGCTAGAGTTGTTAAGTATGGATAATAATGAAATAATAGTTTTGAGAAAACTGTGCTGTTGGTGGCTCAGTGACCATCTGATGTGGTTTGTTCTCAGATGAACAAGTTGAGGAAGGAAGTTCTGATGCAGAGGTTGAAGGAAGAAAAGAAGCAGAGTGACTGAGTCACAGTCAGAAAGTGTTGATGACAGTTTTGATTTCTATTCACTGTTGCCCCCTCCCAATTAAAGTATGTCACAGTCGCAGCCTATTATTATCTAAAGCTGGTTAAAATTGAAGTTATGTTGTTTTAAGGTGTATTAAATACTTGTTCATGTGCCCCTTTTGATCTACGAGCACCCGCCCCTCCACCGGTCTCTGCACGGCCCTGCTGAAACACAGTGTGGGTCGAGCTCAATATTTTGTTGGGGTGTACAGTGTACCGGAACATATTTCCTCCACACCCTTCTCACCTTTTTAACCCCTGACCCATTTTCATGCCTGACAGTTGAACAAATATTTTACTCTGTTCATTGCAGATAAATCTCACTCACAGTTCACTGTTGAGATGGGCACTGTCAACGCAATGGCCGACAGGTTGCTCAAACAGGGGTACAGCCCTCCCCATTAATCAGTCTGTGATGCCATTTTTGGCATTATGCTGACCTGGTCCATATTCTGAAACGCATTCAATGAATTACCCATTTGGATTTAAATAATATGTGTCAAATTTACATTAGTCAATCCAACTTCAGTTCAAACTGAAGTGTCTTTGTTGGAGTTACTTTTTTGATTGTTAGTGCAAATTCATATAATGATTTGTTTCAATGAGATGAAAAATACTTCTTTCAATGCAAATACACCATCTGTTTTGTAATTTTTGGGATAAGGAATATGCCATGTTATAGACGGTGAATCTTTTTCCAACACAAAAATTAGGTATGGTAAATTAATACAATTATGATTATTAAAAATAATAGGTGCACGATTCCTAACACTCACCTTGATTTGTGTGGTACAGCCACAGCTTGACCTTTGCCATTTCTTTCCATGTTGGGTCCCAGCTAGATTCCCTGTTTGCTTTTTATTGTTTAGTCGAGACTTCTCCTACCCTGGACTGTGCGCCTGCATCTTCAGCTGTAATTTTGCCTCATTCAGTTTTTGAAAATGTTATTTCAACATTAAAAAAACGCTTGTCATAACCATTTCGTTATTTCTACTCCTCGGAACATGAAAGCTAATGCCTTTGGAACTGAAGGGTATCTGAAGGGTGAACCTCACGTTCCTAAATATTTAATTAACCTCAGATGGTAATTGAATATTTCGCAACGTGACGTGATCACCACAACAATATTGGTCATTTTGTTAGTGGACCCTCATCCTCAGGAACTTTTCTCTTTCCAAAATACTGTACCTGAAAATAATTGCAACAAGTGACATCGGCGCCCAACAAATGCTATGCTAGGACGCAACGATTCGGGTTAAAGACACGGCATTAAGAACTTAAACGTCAATGTCAATGTCAATATTACTTTCACAGGCGTAAACCAGAAGTACATTCATTAACTTCAAATGCTTTTCTGTGGATCTATCTCCCGATTTCCATCTCCGAGCCGACGTACTCACTCGGGCGCAAAACTAATGGACTTTTTCAAAATAAAGAGTTTAAAGAAACAATTTCTATTTGACATGTTATTTTAGATGAATTATGGCAAATAGTGCGTAAAAAATGAGCTTCATATATTTATTTAGCCGTCATGTTAAATGTAGGGGAAACCCTGGTGTTTTCTCCTTTTTGCATAAATGAAATAAAAATCATATGCTCGTAACAAACTAAATTCATTCTAGCTAGGGATTTAAAATATTACATTATTTCATCAAATTCCTATTTTTTTTTTAATTTTTAAATTTTATTATTTTTATTTGAAGACAACCCATGCTTCCCTTCCTATTTTTTCTTTAATTTTATCATTTTTATTTGAAGACTACCCATGCTTCCCTTCTTATAGAATACAATTAGGTTCAACAGGCATAGGAAAGCACCAAAACACCGCCAAGCCATTTTATTGGGGCTCTGCCATTTCTGATAGAGGAATCTTGTGTGTAGTTCATATGCACAGCTCTTGCGTTGTGGTAACTCCAAAATCCTCAGGGTGTGCATGTTCTTTGAGTGCCTTTAACCTTCTAGAATGACATCTTTCAGTTTTCTCCCCTCATTACTGCTGCACAGTGATGTCACCTAAAAGTGTGAGAGCAGAAACCTGACACGGGGCTCAATAAACAAGTAACACCCACAGAAATACAATACTTGACATTAAAGACCATGGTTGTATCACAGGTTGAAGAGGATGCTAGCAAACTACCATATTTTCATGACTATAAGGCTAAAAGACTAGAAGTAAAAAAAAAAATTTCCAAAATGGATGCCTTAAAATGAGGAACACCTTGTGTGTGCACCAAATTTAGGAATCTGTAGATGTTGTTGTGTTACTTTGATGACCTCTCTGCTTGAGTGACTGGGTATATTTCCTGCCGACAAGCCGTATTATATACAGGATAGGCGGTCATGACTGACAATTAATCAATTAATCGACAACTAATCGATTAGCAAATTAATCGACAACTATTTTGATAACCAATTAATCTTTTAAGCCCTTCTTCACCTTAAACTTTTCTAAATTCTTGAAAGTATACATATAACTTCTCAGTTGTAAATATTGTCAGATTTCTTAATTATATGTTTGCTAAGTCAAAGTAGGACATGAACAAAAATCTGCCAATACTTTGGAAAACAACAATTCAAATTTTTGCCAATTTTCTCACATTTTACTGCCTAAACTAGCTTTTTGTAAAGGCTGCAACAACTAATCGATTAAATTGATTAAAATCGATGAATAATTTAGTTGCCAACGAATGTAATAATCAGTACAGTTGTAGACTACAGTTAAGTCAGGAAGCGGTATAGTATATTATTTTTTAAGGTTATAGTCATCCATTTGGTCTTCATTGTTACTTATAATACGCCTACAAAAACTTGGTCATTGAAAAAAGTGATATTTATCTGATTAATCGTCCGATTAATCGATTATGGTAATAATCTTTAGTTGCAGCCATAGGCGACAGGATGAGGACCTGAGAAGTGGAAGGGTGGGCGTAAAAAAGAGGCAGTAAAGGCATGTCCACAATAGGTACACCTAGGTACGTCTAAGGACTCTTGAAAATGGTACCTGCGAAGAGACGCTTACGAAGCACAGTTTAAACTGGAAGCTATCCGCTATGCGGATGAACATAGAAATCGTGCAGGTGCGAGAACTTTCAAGATAAAGGAATCCATGGTTCGCAAGTGGAGGAAGCTGAAAACAAGCTTTTCCAAGTAAAGAAGACAAAGCTCAGTTTCCGCGAAAATACTGAAAGGGCAGGTGGCCCTGTAACTGGTCTGCATGTAATCGTGCCTCAGAACGCGATCTGTCCAAGTCGTCCAGATCAGGAATCGAACCCACACTGCACAGCATATCCAGAACGACAGGAGAGCGCACTAACCACTGGGCTAAAAGCCCAGGCTATTAGCCCTGTCTGCCAGCGAGCACTCTTGATGCCATCAGGGGGCAGGTTTCTTATGCCACGCACACAACAGATGTGCGTGCAAAGCCAGGAGAAGTGTCTGTACCGTCAGAGATGGATGTCCGCTGGCGAGCACAGCTTTACCAAGACAGGCAGGCGGCGCAGGGGGAGTTACGCCACCATTTGTGAATGGATTGTGGATTCTTGGGCTAACGCGTCAGCTACCACTGTTGTCAGAGCTTTGGCCAGCACATCCAAACTTAGTCCCACTGCCTTGTTGCATGCTTGCGTATCATGTTTTAGCGGGCATGCATGCTGTTGCTATCAAAAATAGGGTACGTATCAGTGTTGTACTAAATGGTGTACCTTTCTGGGTTTCTTCTTCAATTAACTCATACCTAATTGGTAATTTGAATGTGTGATGATGCAAATTGGTCTGAAAGTGGTGGAGGACTTTATTAAACAAATAGTGAAGGGCTGTAGAGGCCCCATTTAAGCCTGGAACTGGAATGGGGACACAACTGAAAGCACTGAACTCCCTAATGAACTTGAGTGTCCCATAGAAGTTGGGCTTTTTCACAGAAGCTAAGGAGGACAGAATGTCAAAACAAGACCAAGCTCTTGCTGTTCACAGGGGCTAAATGCCGCCTTTTGACTCCTAGGAGTGTGAGCATCTGAAGGGGAGGTTACAAGGAGAAAGGATATGGAGGTAGAAAGTACTTGCTAAAACAATCCCCTCTTAAATCTCCTCCTCCTTGCCCCCACCCCCTTGTGCTAGTGCCCCCCGCCCCCTTTCTATTGCCATGACTCCCAATTAGGGCTACTCTTGCACAAGTGTTTGGAAGCCCCATATATTAGGGGCCTCTGAGAAGGAGGCCTAAAAGTTGGGTCTCTAGCATTTCTGCCATCAAAGACCTTAGTATCCTATGCCACAGTGGGCAGGCATATTCCCATGTCCTCTTTCATCAGTACCTCATCATTCCTTTTCTCCTTCTCCACCACCTTATTTACCAAAATGTGAGAAGTTTTCAACCCCTTCATTGTTCCAACACGTTTGAGTGCTTGTAAGGCTTGGCCAAGAGCAAAGCATGGCCACGATTCGCGTTCTTTTTGCCTCCCTCCGTTCCTTATTTATCCTGAGCCAACCCAGTAATTACAACAGCTGATTAAAGACTTGGCTTGAGGAAGCCATGTATAATACCACAACTCCTACTCTATCCTTCATAACAGAGACTTAAAAATAGAAAGAGCAGTGCTGGATAAGGACAAGATAAGTTTAACCAACTGATACAGGGCTATTGCAAAATATGTTTCAGTCAAACAAAAGTGGTTCTAGTGCTTGTCGGATATACTTGTCAGCCATGCAAATTAATGTTTTTACTTTTTTCTTCACTTTGGCAAGAACATATTGTAGTTTAATTTTTTTTTTTAACATTGGTGTAGACTTCAAACTTCAAAATCGATTTGAGCAGATCCAATAAGGACAGTCACAAATAGATAAGGCCGTAACGATTTGTGTATCCAAACCAAAATCCTGATACTGAGATATCGACAATGACCTTTCAGATTGCAAAAACGTTAAGTCTTATACTCTAACAAAGGGATAAAACAGCTGGCTGGGCGAGCGTGAAAGAGGAAGAGTGAGCAAGAGAGAGAGAGAGAGAGAGAGAGACTGTGTCCCTTCACGCTACCCTGCATTCTTGCTCCTTGTCCTAAATTTGAGCCAATACCATTATATTTGCCATCCACTCGCACATAAATCTGCTCATTCGTTAAAGTTGCACAGTGTAAGATTTGCACTTCAATTATTCATGAAATGGCCATGATATTTCAAGACATTAAAGAATCATTTTTTTGGGGAAATTCTTTTGAAACATCACAATGGTTAAGCTGAGATTTTCCCATTTTAAAAGACGATTTACGCGTCGTAAATGTGTTCCCATTTAGCTTCCGTATTCATCATCAGCCAGTCAGGAGACCAGTTTCCAGTTTTCGTCCGGGTTACCACAAAGGATGAATCAATCGAAGGATTTAGGACAACAAGAGAAGAAAAACAAGGATATGCATTCATTTTGTGTGGTTGTGCTAAGTTATTTAGCATGTGGATACAATGACCAGTGTTCTGCCAATGCTACATTATTCAGCATGTGGATCTATTGACCGAGGCAAAGATAAAGTCTTTACGCGAGTTTAGATTAAATCGGTAATTACCGTATTGGCCTGAATATAAGACGACACTGATTATAAGACGACCCCCTCTTTTTCAAGACTCAAGTTTGAAAAAAGACTTTGAACACCAAATTAGTTTTTATACAGAAAATACAGTACATCTGAAACAAATGATTATAACAATATATTTGAGAGAAAAAGCATGTTATTTTGCCTCATTCAAATGTTAATATCTGAACATTTAAACATGTAAACTAAAGTGCAATCACATTTGTAAATGAATGGCTTCTGGTTTTCGAAATGTAAATAAACCAATCTATTGTGATAAAACAACAAAATTGCAATAACTGCATAAACCATCAAAGTGAAGTCTAACTGTAACTGTTGTCTTGAAACAAATCTGAATATGGAGAAACATTGCAATAAAATAATGCAAACTGGTTAAACTAGTAGATGAGATCTGTCATGACAGAACATCGCTTCAATGATATCTGGCGCCATCTAGTGTCGTGAATGGGGAGAGTCGCTGAGATCTGTCATAAAAGAACATCGCTTCAATGATATCTGGCGTCATCTAGCATCACGAATAGGTATAAAGTCTAGACCGCGAATATAAGACGACCCCCTCTTTTTCAATCTTATTTCAATGCAAAAAACACCGTCTTATATTCGGGCCAATACGATAAATCAAATGGATAGAGCAATTAAATAGTCTTTGTGGCTGCTGTCAATGCATTACCAAATATTATATTTATATGCCAGTTTGGTTATACATTGAGAAAAATAGCCTTCCCTCACTTGTGTCATGTTGACATAAACTAATTTGGACCTAGTATCACTGTTCTTTTAGCTGTCCTTACTAAATGTTGGCATTATTACACTGAAAACATCTTGCATGAAAATTATAACTAAGCTATGACTCCTGCAGAGGACTCGTCGCTTGCTACTTAAAGTTCTTTTCCTGCAGGTACTTCAATGTGAAGAGGAATTCTGGCAACCCGAAGGAGGAGGGCATTTAGTGCTTGTCAATATTTTGATCTAGTTGCAGTAACATTTTTGGCCATCAATCCTACATTGTGCACCTTTAAAACATATTCTCATTAACTAGTTTTGTACCTGCAGTTGACAAGTGATAAATGTCCACCTGCCTTAAGCTTATTTGTCTGCCGCGGAGTGATGAAGCGTGTCCACCCACACAAAGGGAAGAAAGGGGGAATTATTTGATGTTGTTTAACATTTGACAAAAATCCTCATAGGGAAGAAGTCGATCACTCTAACATTGTCAAAATCAAGTCGCTAATCCAAATGAATTAAAACATTTTCCATTGCATCTGTGCCCTTCAATGCTTATGCTGTAATTGGTTAAGGCACAGTACATGGCGTTCTTACTGCGCTACTTCCGGTTTCACAATAAGAGCGTCTCAGAGTTTAACATTAGAGCGGAAGCTGGGTCCCATCGAAAAAAATTCCTCCGGAAAGCCTAAAGCCTCATGTTGTTTTTGTCTGCAACATATGATGTATTATATAATTTAGGAAAAAAAACCTTCAAAATATATATGTGTCCTACATAGTATATGCAGGTTTTGTGAGACATTTTCACATTTTTCAATTTTTTTAAAAACATGATTCTTAGTATGTTTATCAATGTGGGTGCTTTGTTATCCATTAAACCTGTCCTCCCTCCAACCATTGCCATTTGGAAATAACATTATTTTTTGCTGCCCTTAATAAGCAGAAAGATCTGGTTGAATGTTTTTTCTGGACAGGGATAGGAATGACTAAAGGTAGCCAGTATGTCCAAAATGGTTGACCCCATTCTAAATGCCCATATCTTGGACTTGATGGATCTTAATGAAACTAAATACACTTTATGTTAAAGGTCATAAGTTTTATTGGTTAAATTTACAAAGAAAAGTACAAATATTTGTTGGTTCTATGACAAATTTTCATAAATGTTCAATATGAGCGCCGCCTGTGACTCTGCACACGTCGAGTCGGTATTCGAGCTCGTGCCAAACTCGCTGAAATTTCTTGAAATTTTTGGTGCCAAGTCCTAATTTGTTTTGCAGTTGGTGCCTCCTTTGCAAAATTTGTGAAGGAGGCACGCTGCACTGTCTTCGGTGACTGAGTCCGAGCATACTCTAACACCTCTTTTGAAGTGAACGGCATTTCTTAACCTGAAAAAAGATAGAAATGCTAAACGTTACTCACAAAAACTTGAAACGTTTCTACTCAAGCTGTGAAAATTTGAGGTCATTCCAACGAAAATTGTCAAAATTATTGATGAAATTCGAAGGAACAAAGCCAGGCGATCCATACGTGACCTGCTGGCGGACTTCCTTCGCCGCCTTACTGGAGCGTTGGCTCCCACTCGTTTGTCACGGTAAGCGATTTTCATTGCTAAAGGTACACTTGGTTGTGCTATAACGGTAGCGCGGGGATTCTGGGATTGACAAACTCAAATCTAGCGTCATCGTTACCCTTGTTATGCTTGTTTTTGATACTTGTTTGCTTCCTTTTGTGGGATTGTAATCAATAAATCTCATTTATTCTGCATTTTCTAATCAATAAACATTGTCTATTTTGTAAACGTGTGCCTTTTACTGATTCATCGCGAGCCCGTAACTTTTCGTAAAACACCTACCAAATGGGGTCAAACATTTTGGAGCACCCTGTACATAGGGTTCTCAAAAGTATCGAAAAATATTGAGGTGTCGATACTGAAATGTTGTATCCGGAAAAAGCGGTCACTGGTTGTTGTACGCTTTAAAAGAAGTAGACATTACTTCAAGCTAAGTACTTCGCTTTGATATTTTTTCACCTAAACCCTTTACAGGTGCAATGCCTTGCAATGCATCATCAATTTTTTGAATGCATTTGTGTATGCATTATGATTTTGTTTTGTTATTGTGATGTTGTATGAAACAGGTGTAAAACTATATCCAACTTGCCTTGTACTAGTAATAGCTGGCTTGCAATAAAAAGGTAAAGTAGCTCCCAGAATGCTTCACTTAGTTATGTGCCTTTGGCCAGATGCCGCATGCACAAACACACACGTGCACACACACATACTTTATGTGACTTTTTTCCCCTTTCTGTTTCCGTGGCCAAGGCTTTACTGTCACCCAGTAGGTTCAGGTAGACATTTTCATCAGACAGAGTGGTGCCAGCCTATTTTATGATTGGATTTAGTGTTGGCACATTTTCTTCCCACCCTCAGCCAGATAGCACTGATTTATGGGATGTCTAGGAGACTATGACCAAGTCAAACTGCAAATTTTTTTTGCCAGTGTTAGTAGCTATGCGAGAATTGCTGTGAATAATTTGAAAAAAATAATGACACTAAATCAATTGGCAGTGGTCCATAGCTGCTAATCCTGTTACTGTACATAGATAGGTTTAAAGTTGTCAAACTGATTTGCGATGACCTAATTGGTATGTGTTATGTGGTGAGAACACTGTATATTGGACCTGAAAGGAAGGCAAGTAAGCAAGCAGTACACGTGTGGCAAAGTACGAGAGTGAGTATGACTGTGAGGGGGAAAAAAAACAAAAAACAAAACACATTTTAAAAGAAAACTTAAGTCTAATGGCCCATGCAAATATTAAAATGAAACAGTTAAAAGTTAGCTAAAAGATAACACTGAAAAAAGATGTGAAGAATAATCTTAACTATAGAAGTTAAGAAAAAACAGGAGTGTTTAAAAATTGATTTTAAAAAGCAGGAGGTTGTGGACACCGTTAAACAGCTGGATTCAGGAGTGACAAAGTACTAAGGCAAGAAACAATAGAAATACTGGGAACAGTAAATGCTGTTGGCAAGTTAGCATCAGTCTGATGGCTTTTTCTTCTGCTTCTCTTGTGCCGAAGTAATTGGCTGGTTGCTGTTGTCACACAATATAGACATTAACTTGCATTACATCTTACCTTGAATCTCCTTTAAATGAAAGTAATTAAAGTATTTGATTTAAATTGTTCTGGCAATTCACTGATCATAATGTTTTTTATTTAAAAAAAAAAAAAAAAAATTAATACAAATACTTGTTTTAAACTGTGACGTTACCCACTGCATGTCCAGTTGTAATTCATATGATGGGAAAAAAAGGGTGGCAAAACAATGTCTACAGGAACATCAAGTGCTGACCTCGTGCTCTCAATAAGTCTTCTCTGAGCTTTCTCTGCTGCAACACAGACACCATTCACTGCAACTCCCCTTAAACTCATGATGACACTCTGAACCTTCCTAATGCATTTAGTTTCAATTCACTATCTGACAAAGGGTGGTCACTTTTTCTGTCAATTGCATAATTTTCAGTACTCGTCCTTATTTCCACCCGATTTGAAATTGTGTGTGTGTGTCTCTCTCTCTCGCACTCTGTCTCTCTCTGTTTTAACTAGGTTTCTCTGTTATGTGACCCCACACATGAATAGATTCATTTAAATAGCCTGCTGATTGTTGTTGTTCAGTCAGTCACCATCTCACTTGGTTTTCTGTTGTTTGTGTTACCACATAACATAATGGTCAAGCGGACCAGCGAGCAAGCTTGCAAGTGAGCAAGCCGGATACAGCCCGGTAGTCTGGAATGATGGAGGTCAGTACAGCGGTACCTCTTCAAAGTTAATTCGTTCCAGTACCTTGTTTATAAGTCGAAATGGTCGTATGTCGAGCAAGATTTCCCCATAAGAATACATTATAATTCCATTAATTCGTTCCACAGCCCGAAAATATACACTAAATCCGAATAAAATACTGCTGATACTATTGCAAATAGCAATTACACAGAGCAAAACAAATAAGTTATAAAGAAAAACTGGAATAATATAAGAGTAATAATATTAACAATACCTTTAGCAATGTAACGAATCGGGTTCTGATGTGGCGGATGTGTTTTGCATGGTGTACCTGAACGCACCGCGTTGATGAGGTGACAGAGTGAGGGAGAGGTATATGAGTTTTTACTTTCACTTTACATGCTCTGATAGTGTCAGTTGCAGCGGATAGTAGGCGTGTTGTATTGTACAAGATCTGAAATAAATGATTAAAAACCTGACGAAGCTGGCGATTTCTTTGGTGATGTTACAATAATAATAATTGTCACATTAACTTATAAAGAATGGCGAACAGAGGTCGGAGGAGGACCGTCAAGATCGGAGACATTTTACGGCCGTATTGTCGAGCCAATTCAGGGACGCGCACACCACGCTCGTATCTTTCTATCATTTCCATCTTCATTTCAATGGTGAGCGTCACCTTCACCCATATGTCACCACCCACACTAACATTCTTGGAACCTATGTTGATTTCTCTCACAAGAAAATCAGCCATGCATCCATCTTACTGGAAAACAAAGAAACTGCAATGTATGAAATGATGCAGAAACAAACGGCGAGTCAAATTTTACGTCGGATGCCGAAAAGATCATCTGTCAAAGCGATCTTATGTCGAGGTACCACTGTACTTGCGTGTGGGGCTTGGGCCAATTTATACCAGATTTCCCAAGAGCATACTCGTGCTTGGTTTTAGCCACACCCGAAATGTGTACAACTAACATGGTAGAAAAAAATCTCCCAATCATTCAGCACTGAATTTTTCTCAGGGAGATTTTTACCTCGGATTTACCTTAGAAGTCTAATTAATTAATCCATTAATCTATCTATTAATTAAATTAATCAAGTAATTAATCTAAACTCACCCAAAAGCTGATAATAAATCCAATTCGATGAAAATGGTAAATATTAAATTGAGTGACCTTCTAGAGTGCTTTATCTTTGTCAAAGAGGTTTAGGAGGGCGTGTAAAAACGTTTGTTGAAGGCGTAGAACACCAAAGCAGTGACAAAAGTATTAATATACTGTACTCCAATACTTAATATTGTGTGTGATTATGGATTAAATTGAAACGTTCGCGGTCTCTGGGAAATGCGTGAGTCCAAGACCTGTCATGTGATTGAATGCAAGTGCTTGAAAGATATCCTTCACTGATTTGTTGTGGGCAGCACAGTGGCACAGTGGTTAGCACGTATGCCTTACAGTTCTGAGCTTGTTGGTTTAATGCCGGCTCCAGTCTCCCTGTATGGAGTTTGCATCTTCTCCTCGTGCTTACGTGGTCTCGCTCCTGGTACTCCAGCTTCCTCCCACATCACAAAAATGAGCATGGTAGGCTGATTGAACACTTCAAATTGTCCATAGGTGTGAGTGTGTGCATGTGCGCTGCGACTGGCTGGCAACCACTTCAGGGTATACCCTGCCCGTTGTTAGCTCACGAGGATAAATGGCTTATAAGATGAATGAATGATTTATTTGGGAAACCCTGCATGCTTTAGCGAATGTTATACGAAGTCTGCTTCTTGTTGGTAATAACACTTCACACATCAAATGATAATTAGGTTAAGGTCTTATTCTTTCTCTATATATAGACACATCATAGGCATTTTCAACAAATTATCTCTCAAACCTGATAAAATGATAATCCGCAGGTTTTGGAAAAAACAAAACAAATAATGGAATTGCACCTTAAAAGAATCTTTAAATTAGGCCTGGGCGCTATGAAAAAAAATTGTATCAGTTGACATTGATAATTATCACATCTTTTTTTTTTCTTTCAAATTTGAAGTCTGATTTTTGCCCCTGAGTAAAAGTTGACAAAGCCAGACGCTGCTTTAATCAGTCTTTAATGTCAGGAGTTAATGCATGGTGACAAACTACTACACAGCATTTCGCAAATACTAGTACGAGGAACATTGCACAAAATTAAAATTTAACAAAATGCAGAACATTGCACATAAAGTAATCAAAATGTTCAACATTGCACAAAATCTAAGGTAGATGTGCAATCCCAAAAAATTAACTATAAATAGACAAACTTTAAATTTTAATTTACACTCAGCAACACGTTAAAGACTTTAGTGCATAAATTCTTAAGGTGTCTGACAATGTCAACAAAATAAATAGAAAAAACAAAGTTTAAAAAATGTTACATATAAACAAATAAGACTGCCATTGCTTTATAGGTTACTGGCCAAAAAAATAAGTCTGTCCACAGTATCAGCCTTTAATGCTCATCTGTGACTGGTCATGATGTTCCCTCCTATATCGAATACCCTCTCAGAGCTATAGTTCACGTTGCATCAGTGCCCCCCTTTTCTCCGGTGTTCGGATGTAATTACAGCTTAAATATATCGACTTTTATGTTTTTATGATTTATGTTGACAAAAAATATATGTCGCTAATTATCGTTATCGTTTTATCACAAAGGGTTACTTTAAATCAATGTTTAAAGGCTCAATATGAAGTAGCAAAATTACTGATTTGTGCTGCACAATTCTTATTTCGAACTGGCGAGTTTCATTTTTAATCCAGCGTTATTGCTTTAATTCCATACTGAAATTCCCATTAATTACATAGTAGTTAAATATCGCCAACGATTTATTCATTGTCATGTTGTCCTGCATTTATTTTGTATCCTGTAAAATATCTATGGTAGTATTTCAATTTCTTTGTGAGTGAGAAGGAGATTTAGGCTGGGGAGTAGTGGGTGGAGAACATCAGAATCAAAAGAAGCTAAATATACCCATCCTATATTTGGTTCTGCATGTGCCCCGCTTGCTGTGTGAGCTACACAGAAACTCAATTGTAACTCATTCACTGTGCTACCATAGGGATGGCCCCACAGAGACTTTTTTTTTTTTTTGTCCTGGAATTGATTCATAATCTTGGGTCAGAATGAATCCATTGAAGACATCAGTGACATGAGAATTAGCAATGCACAGATACAATTTTTATTATGTAAAAGTATGACTAAAAGTACAGTTAAAACATGATATAATGGAATAATCAGAGCGAGGGGTTGTCCGTTATTACAGATTCATTTATACAGATGCACTTTTTTCTGCGGTTTAAAACTACGCAAAACTATATTTAGCAGTATTAGGGTGCTTCATTTTCTGACCTGTTATATTTGTATGCAAATAACATGTTGTGACTGGAAACCCTAGGTGCGCGCTTGTTACATATAAGTGGCAGTCTCACTGTGTAGATCAATGGAGCATCACTGACCGGTGCTATCTGTTGAGTGTGTCAGCAAACAGCAATGGTAAATTCTGGAGTGAACAAACTTTCCTTTTACAGCGTGGATGTTTTGAGTTTCTGTAGATATTGTGGTCACTTTAAAATAAGATCAATGGTCTTTAAGAAAAATTGCAAACATGTTTAATTTACACTCGTGGGCTAAAAGTTTAATTAAATAAGCTCGCTGGAACTTTTTGTCTGAAATGCCATGACAGTTCACAGCTAGGGAGGTAGATTTGTGTCTTTATTATTCAATCAAAAAAAGTTGCATCAATAAAATATAAAGTTGCTTCAATCAAAATATATATTTTCAATCGAAGAAAAAGTCACAAATGTGTTTGAATGCAAAAATAAATTTGAAACTCAAAAAAAATGTATTTGAAAACTATTTTTCTTTGATTTTTTTTATTTAAGTCACATTTTTTTAAAACATAGTTTTTATTGAAACAACTTTTTTGTTTGAAGTAATGTAATTTTGCGTTCGGACCACATTTTGGCTAGGACATTTGTGTCTTTATTATTCAATCAAAAAATAAGTTGCTTCAAACAAAAAAATATATATTTTCAAAAGAAAAATCACTTCAATCAAAAAAAAAAAAAAAAAAAAAATCGTAGAAAAAAAGGTTTGAATGTGAAAAAATATTTGAGAGTCAGAAATTCGCATTTGAACACTTCATTTTTCATTGAAACTGTTTTCTTTGATTGAAGCAATCCTTTTTGTATTTGAGCCGTATTATGGGTAGGACATTTGTGTCTAAATCACTAAATCATTCAATCCCAATAAAAGTTGCTTCAATCAAAAAAACTTTTTAATCAAAGAAAAAAAACATTTGCAAAAATATATATTTTTTGAAAATATTTTTTTTATTTGAAATATATATTTTTTTTATTGAAGTGTCACTTTTTTTGAAAAGCAAAACGTGTTAAACTCTTTTTTTTTTTTTTTTTTTTTTTTTTTTTTTTTTAAGTGGAAAACGTTTTGAACGCACTTTTTTTTTTTAAGTGGAAAAAGTTTTGAATGCACTTTTTTCAATTGAATCATTTTTTCACATTCAAACCTTTTTTTCTACAATTGAATTTTTTTAAAATTTTGATTAAAGTGGTTTTTCTTTTGAAAAATATATTTTTTCGTTTGAAGCAACTTATTTTTTGATTGAATAATAAAGACACAAATGTCCTAGCCAAAATGTGGTCCAAACGCAAAATCAAAAAACTTCAATCAAATAAGTTGTTTCAATAAAAAAAAAAAAAAAAAACTTGACTTAAATAAAAAAAAAAAAAATTCAATCAAATAAAAATAGTTTTCAAATACATTTTTTTGAGTTTCAAATTTATTTTTGCATTCAAACACATTTTTTTTAAGTGACTTTTTCTTCGATTGAAAATATATATTTTGATTGAAGCAACTTTTTGATTGAAGCAACTTTTTTTTTATTTTTATTGAATAATAAAGACACAAATCTACCTTCATACACAGCACGCAGCCGTGGTCAGCATCAGACAGAGTCGTGGCGTAGTGTTTATGTGAGGCGAACATGCACTCCATTGACATGCCGTAGACTTCCCAGGCTCGCACAGGATTTGAACTATCATGACGGAAGCCAAAACGTAGGGATGTCTAAATATAATCGAAAAAAAGAGGATAAGCATTACTTTCACTTGCCTAAATCTGCTAATCCAGACCGTTCTTTCGCTAGCGGACAACATGACTAAAAAAACGATCTCGCTAATAACTCAATAGCAACTGGTGGTAGCCTCGGAAGTACAATCAATGACATGACTTCACATCTGTTCCTAATATGGCGGCTCGCAAGAAAATTAATTGGGGGACATTGTGGTAAATGCATGATGAGAACCAAATAATACAGGATAAAACCAGATAGCCACACAGGTTTTCTGTACTACGCAAGATCAACTACAAATGAGTACGATGGAAAAACTTGCCTTTTATAACTACACTGTCACTTAGAAAGTTGACAAAGACCAGTATTGGCTAATAAACAATTATGAATGCTGTTAAGCGAACATTACACAATTAAAATAAAATACACAGGTGGAATATGCAGTACATGCACCAAAGAAATGCAACTGGAAAGCAGAACAGGCGTCCGGGTTCGCAAGGGCCTCACAAGAACTTGGAATTTGCCAGTTGGCGGGTGTCTCCGCTATTTGTGGGTCAGCCGCCTCTGTCACTGCCTGAGGAGTAATGCGTCCATTTTGCACTCATATGTATCTCCACTCATAAATACATTGACATGACTCCTCGCCATAACGTGTGCAGTATGTCTAACCTTTGTGTTGTATCATTTCTAAATTCTTACAGGAGCTGAAAATTTTTACTGACACATGAACATGGATATATTAATTCATTTTCTTGTACTGCATTCATTGTGTATAGAAACATCCCCTTGTAAAAATTTGTTTCCAATATTTCCTTTGTATGATAAAATTTTATTAGAATATATTGTTCATGTTTTCTTTTTTTCCAGAATTTTTTTTGTTTTGTTGTGAATGTAAAAATTAAACAACCCTGATCTAAAGATATTTATTCATGTTTATGCCTTGATTAAAAACTTTCCATTTATATTTTTTTGGCACCACAGGTCAGTAAGTCATAGCATCTTTCAAAACAGTAATCATGCTTTAACTAAATTAAGTATACAATCATTGTCATAATTTATCATTCGTAACAATAAAAAGTCATTTTATTGACAACTAATACATACATTTATACCAGGATCCTCAACTTGAAAAATGAAAATTGTTTTACAGTGAGACTTGTGTGGGTGTGTGTGTATGTGCTATACTGTATATCAGATGAATGCATGCATAGACCCCTAGTGGTGCTAAAGCACATGGCCTTTTGCACTGAATTGGAAAAGTCCCCCTTTTGCTGGACAATTTTTCCTTTAGTCATCAATATTTAAAAATGTAAAAATGTCCCTTTCTGTCATCAATTCCCCCCAAAAGTGTTTTGGTATCTAATGAGCATTTATTTGAGTTCTTGTGAGAATTCTGCCCAGACATAATCTGCGACGCACACAAACCTTCACCTTGCCCCTCTCTCTTCCTCCACTTAGCTCTCATGGACTGTGAGCCCTAGGCCAAACTGCAACAGCCTGCAGGTTTCTTCTAACCTGCAAGATCAGACATATCGGTAATTACTAAGTTTCTTATTGTTAAAGAAAACAAATGAAATAGTGAAAGCTAAATTGTAAATACATTTTTGCTCACTGTAATAAGTAAAGACAGAATTAAAAGTTTAATATGATAACTGAAACTGTATTGTGTGTTCATAAAACTAAAACACTAACATTGATAAGACTAATCCATTCATTTTCACAATTTTAGATTGATATGAAATATAGTTAGTTTGTTCGGGGAATTTTGCTTGTGGCACCATACAGCTTCTTCGGTCACTTTTCGGTTTATTGTTGTTTTTAGTGACTGAGTTGCATGTCATTGCGGCAAAGGTTTGGAGGAAGCGCTAGAGTCATACATTGAATTTTTGTTTTTAGTCTGATGGAGAGAAAGACGAATCCAAGTTAGTACCTTGTGAGGGAAAGTTATGATGTTATGTTTGGATTTCTTCTCAATGGAAAAATCCTCACGACTCTTGATTCCAGACCTGCATTTGAGAAGCTAGCACATGAAATCTACCTGGGCAAAGAGTGGCCTCTCTGGGATGGGAGGTAGCACTGGGAAGGTAACAACAATAATGAACTTATTATAATGACTAGTAGCTACTCAACTGGTTATTAAACACACAGGAACGCCACAAGCGGGAAGCTGTACTCGTTAATGGTTATTGAGCTGTTTACTGAGACACATGCCGTTTACTGAAACACGTGTGTCTACACGACTGATTCGATTGTCTTAATTAGTTTTTGTGTTGGTAAATGTTTTAAAAAATGCATACATCTGTACAGTGGATTGAGTTAGTGAAAATTGTTATATTGTTTTGATGATATACTATATTGTCATATCATACAGAACTAGGGTGAGAAATTTAAGGTGTGGTGTACTATGTGAGAGTTGCGAACCCTGTTGTATCCTCAAGTGAACATGAACAGTCACTTTTAAATACGTATATTGCCCTTGTCTGTTGTTATTGCCCTGTCCGCCTTAGGGCTGCTTGCTTTTGGGTTATCAAATCAACACGATTTTACTAAACAAAGTAATTAGCTACCTATTGACACCTACTGATATGGAAGCATATTGTATGATTTAAGCCTGTCGCAATATGCGATAATTCCATTTATCGCGCGATAAATAAAAATGAAGGCGGTAATTTTTCCGCTGTGATTTATCGCCTCGCGTGCACGTGCGTGCGCGCGTGCGGCAGACGGGCTGTTAAAAGTTCGGATTCCTTGTTACCAACTGCGCAAAATGCATCTTCGTCCCAGGTCCGGCAAAAACTAGCGCCGGAGCCAATCGTTCCCATTATATCCTATTGTTCAACGTATACCGGCTGCGTCAGTGCTCCGGAGTGACTGCGGACTATCTACGGTGCGCCGGTGTTGTTGACGAGTGGGCGCTCCCGTAAGGAGTGACATTTCACGCGGGGCGGCTATATTTCGACACAACGGCGGATATTTACAACGAAGTCCGCCAAAACATTGTTACCGACTTGGCTGCTACGAACAACCTCGCTTTGACAACGAACAGCTGAATAAAATTAAGAGCGCTGTGCTTCAAACTCGTCCTGTTTATGAAATTCGATTGTCGTATGCTGGTGTTGTTTAGTAATGAGCAGACGTGACTCCAGCGGCTCTTGCTAACTTTTTTTAATGCGCGCACACACTAGATATCATGAAATGGCAAACTAGATGTGCTACGTCCCATGCCATTGGCTACGTGAGCCCAGAGTGATTATGGGACATGTAGTCCATATACTACATCGATGAATTCTAAACTGTCATGACTGATTGGAAGTTAAGGCCAAATCAATCCATACCAGTGACTATAGATAATGTTGCAAATACTGTTAATTCAGTACGTGACACAGATGGATTATGATCACAAATAGGATGTCTTGCTCATGTACTAAACCTAGCTGCTAAGAAAGCTGTAGCAATCAACAGTGTGCCTTGCCTCACTTTACAAACAGTAAAGATTGTTCTCAGCACTTTTATACAAATTTTTTCAGATCAGTAAGAAGTAAGCACATAAATATTATGCACTAAAATGCATGTTTATATGATGGCAATTTAATATTTGCTCATTAGCCAAAAAAAAAAAAAAAGAAAGAAAAAATATAATTTTTTTTACAGAGCATTAAATGTATTGAATCGAATCGAAAATCGTGTCCCCCGTATCAAAAATCGTACCGAACCATGACTTAACTGTATCGTTGCATCCCTATGGAACACCATTGCAGAAGCTATTACGGGAAAAGTTTTCATTTGCCTAAATGCTTAAAGTGCCTGTGACACGAAAAAGCATGTTTATTTCATAATACACGCGGTATTTTATGCCCCTGAATGATATGGGCCGCTTGCATGTGTGTGGAAGCGATCGCTATTTTTATTTAGTTTTTTGAATCCCGCGCCATGAAAATGAGTGACTTCCGGCTTTGGTCTTGCATTGAGGAGGAGGGCGCTGTGACGTGTACGGTAGAAGACGTCCTATTCACGCTACAGTGTACTGTTGTGTATGAGGACGAAGGATTCAGCTGATTTTGCGGATTAATACGTTTATTTTTCGCATCACGCCAGCCAAACGGCTGCAGAAAAATTCTATATGAGGGAGAGGCGTATGCGCCTTTTTGGAGTTTCAAAAGGTTCCCATTCACCGTGGATATTTACTGTGGGACCATTGGACTTACGAGGAAGTGAGTAAACATCTTGTTTTGTATTATGTCAAATACGAATACAGTGATTACAAAGTAAACACTACAAACTTCCTTTAAATGAAGGACTACTTACGTTTGATCATTGATAGGCATGTAAAAAGCTCTCCTAATGCTCATTAGCAGACGCACGTTAGCTGCACAACAACTCCAGCCACCCTCCTCCGGGGAACGAACTGTAAATTGCTCTCCGCCGGGTGGTTTGCCGATCCGCGAAGACAATCGACAACCGGGTCGTCATGTCAAATAATCAGGATAGTTATGTGTGATTTTCCGCTTCGAAGACTTTGAAACATCACTCGGTTCGGGTTAGCATGTCGGCTAGCTGTCACGCCTTCTGGTTTGTTTACATTCTCCAAAGCCGGGGAAGGGAAATGACATATGTCCGATTTAGGTGTCATAAAATATCGTTCGGGTGGTGCGACAGTAAAGGTGAAGTCGACAGTTTTGACCATTATGGAGTAATTTTGCCATGTCGTCCTGAATAAATGCATTTTTATTATTTCATATCCCATTCAGCACAAGACTGTTATTTGTCATGACCATGCCATTTATTTAGCAATTGGGGAAAATACTGGATAAAAAGAATATCCTGTAAAAATATTGAAATAAACAGAAACAATGACATTTTGCCGCTCTCTTCGTCGCGTTTTCCTCGTTGTGAATAGTTCCCCCTCGATGGACTGACTGGTCCTTCTCAAGCCATTTATATAGCTATTGGGGAAAATACTTGGATAAAAAGAATATCCTGTAAAAATATTGAAGTAAAGAGACAGAAACAATGACATTTTGCCGCTCTCTTCGTCGCGTTTTCCTCGTTGTGAATAGTACCCCCTCGACGGGCTGACTGGTCCTTCTCAAGCCATTTATATAGCTATTGGGGAAAAATACTTGGATAAAAAGAATATCCTGTAAAAATATTGGAGTAGAGAGACTGAAACAATGACATTTTGCGGCTCTCTTCGTCGCGTTTTCCTCGTTCTGAATAATTCCCCCTCAATGGGCTGAATAGTAAAACCGATGAGCCCAGTCTACCGCTGACGTCATCCACCTGTTGGGGACGCTAAAGCCCTATAATGGTAGGCGTGGCTAACCGGCAGATTAAAAGACTAATTTCTCGTCATCTATGCTTTGCTAAATTGTTGTATATATTCGAATCGTCTCAAAATATGATTCTAATTCACATAATAATGCCATTTAAGACTTTTTTTCTCGTGTCATATGCTCTTTTTAAGTTATTAAGTGCTTTTTTTTTTTTTTTTAAAACACATTTTATTTATTCTGTGTTTCTGTGCGGTATCAATATTGTTGTTTTTTACTTAAGAGGCATGGTCTACTGTTTTTAGTTGTGATTTCTTAAAAAGTATTTTTGAATTTAAGAGTAAATATTTATCGCGTTTAAATGGGTGTACTTGATCTATTAATATATACTGTATTCTAACTGTGTTATTGTAAGTTGGTTAAAAAAAATGGGGGGGCGCAATAACATCACATATCGCAATAATTTATGAGAATAATTATCGCACACTAAAATTTGTTATCGCGACAGGCCTGGTATGATTACCTACCAATGAAACGCACAGACACTCAGCAACGACACATTCGCGGATTCATTTTTTTGGTTTTTTAAAAAGCATTACATCATTTAGGTGAAAGTGGATGATTTTGCATGGCACACAAGACACTAGTGGTTGGAAAAACCCTGAACCTGTGTGCTTTTGCCTCGATGGTTGTAGTTTTGCCTTTGCTACGCATTTTTACGTTACGAATATATAACCCTCCGCAACATTTTGTAAACACCGTTTCCTCGATCTGGAGTGTTTTGCACTAGTTTTGCTTCAAAATAAATCACTAACACATTCCGGTATACATTTCCTGGCCAAGGCTTGTGCCGCTGCAGTCATGACGCTTGACAGACTAGCAAGAGTAACTAACTGGGGGGGTGGGGTTTGCAAAAGGTCCATTAATACTAATTTTAGCATTAACACTTGGTGTATTCCATTGTATATTATAATTAAGTTAGCAGATGTTTTAGAAAACGAAATATATTTCTTAATAGTAGGTGTAATTTTCTTTATGTGTGTTTAGTGTTACAGTTCAACTCAACTACATGTAATAAATGTTTTGAAAACCATCAACAGTGGACTCTTTTTGAGGTACTGACAGGTCAGTTTCCATCAACACTATGTTATGTTCAATTAAAAATGTAACGTCTGATCACCAAGATAGAACTCTTTTTTTTTTTTTTTTTTTTATCTACTACTTTCTCGATCTTATCATCGCCCATCCCCAGTTTCCAGCAAGGGCCTACAAAGGGATTTATGAATATTGTTGAACAAACTATCATGGTTTTGGTCCTTAAGTGTGTTTCATCCTTCAACACTATCTTTTCTTCTAATTGCTATGCAACAATGACAGCCATGAAAGACATGTGCTTTGGCCCTAATGCTGTTGAAACTGACTTTAGGCAACGCCCTCCCACCTTAACTCACCTAAACACACATACACACATGCTATCCAACAAGTACCCTGCTTATTTGCGGTTTATGATACTGAATCTCCTCCCCCATCTGAAGCGCTCCCTGCTCAGCACCCCCTTTCTGAGGTGACAAGAGTGAAGTGTCCAGCTGGATGGAGCTGTTGTATTTCTCTCCTATGGGCTTTGATCCTTTGCCCCTTCATCTTTCAAATCAGTGCCTATCCAGCCAGTCTAGAGAGGGGGGTTCAATTGTTCCTTGATTTATCTTCGCTTTACCATTGGGGCTGCTTGTCGGAATGAGCTGGAGATGAATAATGCATACTTATGCGACTCCATAATACAGTTGGGGCAAGGTCGAGTCGTATTCGTAGGATCAATCACCCATGTGCCCTTACCACCTTTCCTTGCCATAACTTCTTTCAAGCCACCACTTGCTATTAGCTTCCCTCAACTCCACAACCTTTGTTTTTTTCTCTAAGCCACTGCTTGTCCTCAGGGAGTAGAGGGAGAAAGCTTGAGGCTCCCTCCCTCTCCTGTCCTATAGAATCCCCTGATCCCGGCCCCATTTTTTAAGGCTTTAAGACTGACCTGTCAGCCTTACTCTCTTCCCCAGAGTCAATGTGGGACGGCCCCCTCAAAGAACAGTTTGCATCAGCCTTCTGTTTGAACAGACACCACTAAGAGCCGCCTTGTGCTGTTCTTTGTGTAGTCACACATAAGATCAGAGTTAAACTCCCTTTTCACTTGTGTCCCTTGATGGGCCCTGTGGGCCAAGAGACCAGTGCCACTTGACAGTCCTATGCTTGTGTAACGTTCCTAGCATGTTTATCTTTACAAATACTAACATGTTTTCATGCTTTATGGAGTAATAAATGTACATTTTCTGCAGGTATAGCAAAACATTAGAGAAATAGAAATGTTTCCATAGTATACTTTTTAAAAAAAATTAATATCGCTCAACATTGCAGTATCACATTTTTTCAAATTTCTCTGTAGTATTACGTGTGTCAGAAAATTTCTTAGATTTGTCACAAAAGACACATTCCCCCTTTGTAGTAATCCCTATTGAGTCATCCCATGGAAAAATATCATACATGACTTCAAAATGTTTCCACTTTAAGCGTTTATGAAAAAAAAAAAAAACTAAATGCAAATCCTTGTCAGGTGAGTTAGGAGTTTGCTGCAGTGTGGCAATGTTCTTTGTCAGGAACTATTAGATGCTCCTGATATTGCGAGCATACGAGTCATGATGAAACAGCCACGGTTTGTCCCACCATAATTCATGACAAAATTGTACTCCGTACTACTTGCATGATGAACTTTAAAGTGGTTAGACATTTGTTAAGGCTGCTGCATTGCTAGTGTCTTGTTCATGCTAGAGTTCAATCAACTTGCCTTTTGTAAAACTATTCGTTCAGCAACTTATAGTTGTTTCTTAATTTCCCATCTATTATTTTAAGAGCAACTCAATTCCATTTAGCAACCTATTTGTTTTAAAGGGATGTGTTTTTTTTTTTAAACAATATGATTCATCAATTTATAATAATATTAGAAATATTTTTTAAAAAAGTTAGTTGCAGCCCTCAGTCATGCATTCTCTTTTTTCCGTTCCCTATTAGCTAGTTCAACCGACAGCGAGTCGCTTTGAAAATATTAATTTAATTTAAGAAGCATAAGCACTAGGGTTGGGCATCGAGCATCGATGGGAACCGGTTCTAACACTCCGATGCTCCAGGAATCGTTCAAACTTTTAAATTTCAATTCCTTTTTTCAATGCCCTGAGCGCCGAGCGGAAAAAAATTGCTCGAGTTCAAAGACTGATACTTGTCTACAAGTTAAAATTAGCCCCGTGAGTTCATTTTATTTAAAAAATCATCAAGATGTTAAGACTTTAATATAAACTATGCATTTTTTTTAACCCACATTTTTTTTTGTTTTACCCTACCTCTTAAAAGAATCGGAATTGAGAATCGTTCGGAACCGGAATCGAAACGTGGAATCGGAACCGGAATCGTTCAATTTCAAACGATGCCCAACCCTAATAAGCACTGCATAAGCATAAGCACTAACATTGTAGCGCCTGAACTATTATGACAGTTTTTTAAATATTACGAGCTGAAGGCCTGTAAAGTCGCTTTTGTTGTTGTTGATGGTGTGTACACTATATTTTATTTTAATCTATACCTCCAGTAATTGTGGACAGATCACAATGACGTTTGGTAAGCATGTTCTTGCATCTTGATGTGCATCGATCCTTGGAGACCGATTTCTGATTATTTTTGTATCAGGACTGATTATTAATTGCGGACGTACATTTGCAAGGAGGTTAGGAGTTAGCCAGTAGATGGCATGTGCGCTCTTCGTCACAGTCCCCAGCCTCAATAGACCCTACTCACGTGACGTCACAGCCACGCCCCCGCGCCATGTTGTCCGTATACTCGTCATGTTAATGCATTAGCGCTTCGTAAATTCCTCCTATTATGGCGTGTTTTTCTGCTCGTTAACATTAATAATCAAAATGGTGAAGTCGTGTGTGGCAGTCGGTTGCAAAAACAGAGAAGATAGACGGAGAGACTTGAAGTTTTACCGTATTCCGAGAGACCCGGAGAGGAGACCGAGATTGACTGCTGCAATTCGACGAGAAAACTGGGCTCCAAACGACTACCACAGATTATGTAGTAGTCATTTTATATCTGTTAAGATGCATTTAATATATATTTAGAGGGTTTTGGGCTGACAACCACAATTAAGATCATTGCTAGGCTAATCGCCGACAACATACACTCAGACGTTGTGAATGAACTACCTGAAAATATATAATTATAAGGGGATAATCAGACAGTTGTCATACAATTAATTTACAATTTCACTATTGAGGTCAAAAGCCAAAAAATAAATTCAACTAGGGACAATCTGGAGTAGTGCTATCGCACTTCATATTTATTACATATTATATATGTATGTAGTGAGAGTGCTATCGCTAAACCATATAAACATTAAAAGCCCTAGCTCCATTGACAAATGACATGAAATACATTAGACTTGACAGTGGATGTTAGCAAGAACAAAAGATTTTGAATTGAAAATTTCGTAACTCACCTTCCCGAGCACACGATAGATTCCTGCCGAATTTTCTTGGACGAGAACCTGTTTCACCCAACCAGCAACGAAGTATTTATAAGCCTCCAAGCTCTTAAAAGTTTTTCAAACTTTCGTGAGAATAGGCTGATTTTGTGTGGACAAGATAGTTGTAAATATCTGGGTAGCTAGCGGATGTCAGGCAAAGATGGCGAAGACAGCGGGTCGAAAAACATCAATTTAGGCATCAAATATGGATCTGGCGAATGGATAAACTGAAGCTTTTCCACATAACGCCTTTTATGCAACGCATCCAATGAGTTTACAGCGTCAGATAACACCGGGGCTTCCATGAATTGCTCTAAAACTTGCACGACTAATTGAAAACAATGAGAATAAGTCTAAAAAATACGGACAATATGGCGGCCGGATACAGCGACACGTCATTTTGTGACGTAGGTGAGTAGGGTCTATAGCAGTACACCTGTATTGTATAGGACGCTAGTGCTTGTTTGTAGATCAAAGATTAGGAATCTCATTGCAAGATGGCCAACAAGCTTCATTTCACTTTGCAAACCTCTGGGCACATTTGACCAGTCCATTTATTGTGTATGTAAGTCTCCCACACGAAGTGGATAGAACCATGTGCCAGTGGTGCCTGAATTGAAAAATGTTCTGTTTGGGTCAGCACTTGTTGGCAAACATTTGCCCTATGCTAATGATGCACAGACAGCCTTCTGAAAATGCCTCAAAATTCATAAATTGTGAGGCAAAAATATTCATCTTTATAAATAAGGTGCCTAATTATTACTTTTGTGGTCATTTTTCATTCAATCGGAATCAAGTTGCCTGAAGCAGAGCATGAAATTTCAAGTCGATAGTGTGTCGGTACCAGATTATACATTTTGTGCAGCTTTGTGCAGAAATGAATACCCACACTTGCCTGTAAATCCTACAATTTAGATTTGTGGTCAGTAATGTCAACCTGAATTCATACATGAAATGCACTGGATTTTAAAATGCACTCTCAATTTTTAGGAAGAATAAAGGATTTTAAGTGTGCTAGTTTCTGTGGCTTACATATATCGCCGAAACATAATGTTACATTTTTATTGCAGTAGTAACATTTCCAATTGGTTCTGAAATTTATTTAGGGACTTTGTCAAGAGTTTTTAGAAGATTCAAGTCAGATGGATGGATTTATCCTTTTCTCTGGGTCTTAGAAAAAAGAAAACAAAAAACAAAAACACTTGTATCACTCTCTTAGAGTGATTTTAAGAGCAGGGTTCAGTCTTTTATTATGTGTGGATCATGCGCCATTGAAAACGGTCTTTTAATGACTGTGAATGGAGTCATCTGTAACTGCTTCAGTGTTTCATGTGAGATTCCACTGTCTTGCCTTTAATCAATCACTGCACCTCAGTCACAGGGCTGTTTTCTTCCTCTTCTTTTTTGTGTTTAAAAAGAATATGGGAAAACCCCTTGTCTGTCTCTTTTATAGAAGACAGAGGTGGAAGGTGGTGAAGATAATTCAGGTAAAGAAAATGCGGTGTCGAATCAAATGACATGCTACTTTTGCATGCTCCGAGCATGCAAGAGATTGCAGTATGCGTAAATGGTTCATGGAACTGACTAGAACTATCCCTTTTTACCAAAGAAGTGAAGTGACAAATCACAAAAATTCTTGTCTGTTTGACCTTTATCCAATAAGGTGGCCATCTACTGTGTATTAAATATGTTAAAAATGTAGCATTCTCCAGTAAGAAAAACAACAATAACAATAGCAAACAAAAAACAAATGGGTTAGTTAAACAATAAGGAAAAGAAACACACTGATGGATGGGTAAATAATTACTGATGTTTACTTTGTTCTATTGTACAGTTGTCAGTTAACCCACTGCTTGGTTTTAATATGGAGGAAATGTGACTCACACTTAGTACAACATAACTCCATATCAGCACAGGTGTGCTGCGATGCTAAACCGATCTTATCAGAAGCTGCTGGTTTTGCGTCACTTCACTGCTGCATGTTGTTCACCAGTGAGTTTGAAACGCTTTGGCAGCAAGTGAAAAAGGAGGGGTGTGTATCCGTCCATCCGTCCAGCCATCCATCCACCTACCTAGGGATACACACATTGGTGTTTTCAGCTTGCAAGCTGGAATTAGCTGGTCCAGTCATGGGATAGACAAGAGGTGCATTTATGCATGTGTGTGTGTCCATCAAAAAGACATTGTTTGTTTGATCGTGTGAATAGGAGGTGTTAGAAAGTCAAAATTATAATATACTGGACTGTCTCAGAAAATTAGAATACACAATATTCTAATTTTTTGAGACAGTCCTGTGTATATATACGGGACTGTCTCAGGAAATTAGAATACACAATATTCTAATTTCCTGACTGTCTCAGGAAATTAGAATACACAATATTCTAATTTCCTGAGACAGTCCTGTATATATACACAGGACTGTCTCAAAAAATTAGAATATTGTGTATTCTAATTTCCTGAGACAGTCCAGTATTTTCAGGCTATATGTTTGCGTGTGTAAGTTCGTGGGTGTTCTTAATCACAAGTGCTGTAAGTGGCTCACGGCATATTGCATGCAACACGTCACTTCTGCTCATTAATATTCATGATGTTAGCTACTATTGCTAAGGGAGGACACGCTAACGTTTGTCCCCAGTAGGAAATTAATGGAAATCGTGTACGAAGGAGATGTTTACAAAGCTAAACTTAGCAATTCTCACCGAAAATGATGTGCCCAGTGCCAAATTGACGTGCAAATATGTGGAAATACATAATAATGTTCAGTTAAAGAGATGGCTTGAGTGTCAAGGGCTGAAAAGACTAAAAAAACGAACCGATCTTAGCATAGCCTTAGCTTTTTTATCGACACCTTTTTCTTACGCGACTGACAATTACATTCTCCTGTTTGAACATGCTATCCTTTACCACCAGCCCTGTCTTTCCTATATACTATATCCTCTGGTTGTCCTACGTCTCTGACATTTCTTGGGTGTATTTTATAATTTGTGTGGCGATCGCAAATGCTACCCAGTGACAGCCAACGAACACTTTTAATGTTTTCATTGATAACAAATCTTAATTCTATAATTTATTTATACTTCCCCGTTACTAAAGTTTTTTTTTTTTTTTTTTTTCCACAAAACAGAAAAGGCAACAGTGGCAGTCAGATAGCCTACCATTTTAATTATTTTCAGGTCATTCATTGTCAGGCAGAAGCAGCAAGGCACAATGTCACGCTAAAAAATAAGTTAAAAATGTCAAAATGGCTTACCTCTTTGTCCTCTGAAATACCATGCCAACCCGACAAAATGTTTACTGCATATGAAATGTGAATGGATTCACCGAGCTGGCGTTAAAAGTCCGTGCAAGTTGATTCATTCTTCACATTTTTTCCTCCCGAGTTTTTGGTTTCGGGAAACGTATGAAGAAAACAACCTTCATATGTCGTAATGTCTAGAGTCGTTCCTACAAGTTCCAAAAAAAAGCAATGTGTGATCGGCATGTTCGTTTTTGAAAGATTGCCGGAGAAAAGTAGCAGAATTAACATTGTTTCTATGCGAGGCCGGGTCTATAAGGCTCCACTTCTGCTTTACTTCCGCTTTACTATGTGACGTCACGGTGTAAAAATAGCATGCGTGCGGCAGGGGTCGCGTTAACCGAATATTTTCCGTCGTTGACCGGTTTTTTAAAACAGTGACGGAAAAAAACTGAAGTCCATCCGTCATTTTGACAGGTTGCAATTCACACCCCAGACCACAGGATGGCGAGGGAGCATATTAATAAGCTATTGTCTCTCTTGATGCATGACGTCGCTGGTCTTACTCGGAAAAATATCCGAACTAGCATTCAGGTAGCAAACACGGAAACGTTAGGAAGCTTTGGAGAGCATTGTCTAAGGCTACGTTCATTCTACAGGTCTTAATGCACGAATCCAATTTTTTCGTGTTTTTCCGACTCGAGTCAGGCATTAACTTGACGGTCTAAACGGGACAAGTCGCATACAAGTGGACCATTTCAAATCCGATCTGGGTCATTTTTTTATGTGGTTCAAATCCGATCTGGGCCACATTTTCCCAGACTATCGCGGCGGTCTGTACCGTCCAATGTCCCAAATCCGATTTCAGTTGTGCGTTATTAGCGCCTAGCTTGCAGTGAACACGGCTTTTGGGGAAGGGCCGGGCTTGACAACAGTCATAAAAAAAATAAAAATGGGTTGAGGATAAGCATGAGAATGATCGGTTTTCTCTCTGCTCTATGTGAGCTATATTTCAACATTTCCTACATGGCCGAGAGTCGGGAGAGGGGTCTGGCTGCAGCCCATCTTGGAGAGTCAGGGCAAACTGCCCGTATGTGTGTGTGACATGCACGGACAGTGCGTGCATGCTATCGATCCATATAAACTGTGAATATAAGCCTAAACGGGGATTATTTATGTCTGTTATTTGTGTCCTCCTTTTGAAAAGCAAAATATGATAGCCCTGGAATGACAGATGACTTGTCATTTGTTTTGATGCTTCTGCACACCGGCGCGTGTCGGACTGCGAATTAAAGCGCATGCGTAATACTTGAATGGTCTCAATGGACAAAGGCAGTCTGAACGGACACGCCAAAAAAACGGAAATGACAAAAAAAATGGATTTGTGCATTAAGACCTGTAGTATGAACGTAGCCTAATTGAATGAGCAGGGACAAACAGCTTGGAGTCAGAAGTACGTGCGCTATTCTCAAACCTGAACGCACCCAGAGTCTTGGATGACAAATCAACAGAGCAGAGAGTAGACACAACATGGCTGGTAGTTTCTTCAATTTATTCAGAGTTGAGTAAGTAACGCACCACTTTTGACCAACACTGCTATTGAATATGTCATTATTATCATTTTAAAAATTTAAGTGAAGGGTAAAAATAGATTATGACCGGATTTTTATGACCCTGTCAGTCAAAATGACAGACAACGAAAAAGTCTGGCGCAACCTCTGGTGTGGTACGCCATTGCCTTCTATTTGCTCAAGTGCACTGATGGCCAAAGGCCACAGCCAAAATTCGTGTTTGCTTAATTGATTGGTTTCATATTAAAACCATTAACCATGTTTTACTGCGAAACATTACATACCGATATGTATTTTTTGGGTTGCCATTCAAAGGACATTGTCATTTTATTTGCATTAAAAGAAAAAATACAAAAGTGGAGGAATAAAACATGGATGCAAGTCTGTCTCTTTTCTTCCTCATCGAACTCATCCAAATATTCGTATGTTTGGAACTGAAATAGACCCTTCCAAAACTGTTTGCACTAATTTCAAAGCAAAGACTTGTTGCATTCAGATGCCAAGTCTCACTGCCACATCCCTTTTCAACTCATAAATTAATACGTGTATAAAAAGTGGACTTACATGAGGTTGATGTATATATTTTTTTCATATTCAATATGAATGTTTTTTGAATGGTCTAGTCCTCTGTATTGTCTCCTTGTGCTGTGCAGAACTACACATACGCAAGTCTTTCACCTGAGTGAGAAGTAGTCACTGATTTACTGAAAGCTCTTTTAATCATTGCAGATTTTAATACCCCATTCTGTCTGGAGGTGAGCAATCTTTTTTTTTTCTTTAGCCTAAAAAGAGCTTTGTAGTTGTTGTTGTCACCAGATTTTTCATGAAATGTTTACTGAAATCTTAGCTACTACCGTAACCTTCTTTTTCCCCATGAACCTTGGGGGCTTCACTTAAAATACACAGCAATCAGATTAAAGCAGTAATGTGAAGTAATTTCTTCACATGCCAAATAGGGTCACGAGTAAAGTAATTAAACATTGTCCAACAAATAAAGCATGAAAAAAATAATTTATATGTTGTATATTTGACAAAATAATCGCGTTTCCGAAGTTCGAGCCTGAAAGGGGACGAACCCGGAAGTGATACGTCACACCGGGAACGCGATGACACCTCCATACATACGGCCGCCATACAAAGCCCTTCAAACAATGATTAAAGCAGGGATATAAGCGATAGATCAAGCGCAAGGGAGGAGATCCAAGTTTTTGAAGAGTTGGAGGAAGAAGAGGAGATTGGAATTTTATGTTATTAGCCAGACGCTAATCAGGATGCAAACAATATGCCTAGACTACCTGACATGGAATGGATACAAGACCCATCGAGATTACATCATTGGTAAGATACAGGCTGTTATTATTTTCATGATTTGAAGATGCAGGCATTTGCACATAATTTTATGTTTTTGTCTATCTGATGACATTGTTCAAAAAAGTAATAATCAGTGTATGTATTACAACTAAATAATATCCACTCTATCACAGTCGTCGATGGCTTTCTCCACTTTATTGTGGCAACAATAAGAAAACAAAGTGGCGTCTAATAGCGTGAGGAAATGTAGTTTTTTCACACAAGCAAACAGATTACAAAGCACCACTTCAGTGTTGTCTCGAGACTACATTTCCCATGATTCACTGCGTGACCTGCGCGCTCGCTGATTCGCTGCGAGATTGACTCAATGCCAACACGCTAAATTGTCACCTGTCAGCGGCTCTCGCGAAACAAACTAGAAGGCTATCAAGCGATCACCGTGAAAGAAACGCCGAACCGTACAAATGCAATGCAATGCTAGAAGCATGAAGGTGGAAATACATAATACAAATACAAATAAATGTGCACAAACTCGCCGGCGGTGTGTGTCTCTTACTGCAACGTGACTGTGAATTACCGCGACGCCGACCCACTTATGTGCACATCCACACCCTTTTCCCGATTGACAGTGGATTAACCTTTTCGGACAAGATCGTAGATGACGCACAATTTAAACACGCTTAACCTAGCGAACGCAACAACAACTATGATCGGGGATTGCAGCGAGTTAACTTTCGGCTAACGTTGCTAGCTTATACTGTTCATTCCACAACAGTTGGCAGCTCTGCTTTGACAAAGTCATCAGTCATCTATCCAAAAATCACACTTACTTTTTGGCAAATCCTTGATCATAAGCAGACGGGTTAAGGAAGCAGGCATCTTCAAAGTGTTTGCAGCAGAGAACACTACTCGATGATGGCATGAAATTCATTCGCTTCGTGGGAACGAAAGATGTCTATTTGCGTGCCCTGCTATCCTTTGGCCACTCATACAACTTTTCGTTTGAGTGAGAACAAAACATCGCCACACATCGCCGTGGCATTTTACCGATAAGCAATGCAACAAACAATACTGTTCTATGGCGGACTTCCCTCGCACTTCCCGGTGTGACGTAATTTCCGAAGATTTCCGAAGATTGCCAAAGAAAAGCATTTTCGTTGTCAAGGGCGTTGCTATGGGTTAAACAAAGAATCTGGAAGGGTTGCGTTAAAAAAAAAAAAAAGAAAATATGCTTATAACTGTTTAGCCATTGATATTATTCAAAAACATGGTTGGCCAACCTTACTTCACATTACAGCTTTAAGTGTTGCATAGAAGAAACTACTCTGCCAGTTGTATTTATTGTATTGACAAGTTATTTCTATTTTTATTATATTTCTTATATATAGCATAATAAATGTGATATTTTAGGAATACTTAAACTTGCCAAACCTATGAAATCTTTTTTTTTCTTTTATCATATTACTCATAAAAATGATATACTATTCTATATGCTGTATTACAACAATTAAAATACAACAACTATTTTATACAAAAAAACGAATTGTGTATCAAACATTTGAAAGTCTTGATACAAATTGAAACTTTTTGCATCTTTACAGCCCCATCATTATACTGTTGATGCTTTTAGATTTAACTCTTGTCCCTTTTTCCCTCAGAAAAACAAAAACATGACATTTTTGCACCTGGTATATGCCAGTCACCACTACTAATCAACAGAAAAAGTGGGAAAAGTTTGATAGGGCCACAAACTAATAAGTAGAACTTAATGACAACCATCGTATACATAACTGCTAGGCCTGAACAATATTGGAAAAAAAACTTATCATTGCGATTTTTGGGGGGGTTGCGATATATTACAATATATATTGCGATATTAAAACTAGAAACATTTAGTTAGATACTTTGGTTGACTCGCCATGACCACATTGTATTCATATGATATTGTTTATTCCAGGCTAAGGGGCTTAATTTGTGAATGATGAAGATTGCTTTAAAGGCACAGGTATGTAGTAACGCGTTACATTCACTCTGTTACATTTATTTGAGTAACTTTTTGAGAAAATGTACTTTTAACTTTTATTTGAGGAAATTCGTGAAGAAGAAACGCTACTGTTGTTCCGCTACGTTGGGCTACACTAGAGTCACTACATTATTCCTCTTTATTCTACATACTGACTTTATTTTTTTATTAACGATGCCAAGTTGCCAACAGTAGCTCCACCAGTTTCACCAATGAGATGTCGCAACAATAATCACGACTCCATTGTACCAATCAGACTCAAGCTTGCTGTTCTTCTATCATGCCAGCCTGTTCAGTCATGTCTTCTTTAAAGCAATGAAAAAAAATATAAAGTATTTGCTGTATGTGCTGAGAGAAAAATACCATATTTAAAAATAATAATAATAATCTAACATTGTAAGCAGTTACTCACAATGTTACTCATTACTTGAGTATTGTTTTCACTAAATGTTTTTTTTGTTGTTGTTTTTTTTTGTTACTTGAGTACATTTTTTGAATAATGACTGCTTTAACTTGAGGGATATTATTTTGAAGTAACACAACTTTTACTTGAGTACAATTTTTGCCTACTCTACCCAGCTCTGATAAAAGGGATCCAAGAGGCCATGTCTCTGTACACGTGCTGCTTTTATTAAGCAAAAAAAAAAAAAAAAAAACCCCCCCCAAAAAAAACAATTGCATGTCCTGTGATAGGACTATTGCGCATGCGCAGATTGCGATGGCGATGTTCAAACGATATATTGTGCAGGCCTAATAACTGTCCTCTATTTTTGAGTGTACCCCAAGGCACACATTAAGGCCCATGCATTTTCGACGCTATTCCCGACATTGGAACAGTCATGAAGTTTCAACAAAGGATCTATCTATTAGCTGGTACATTATACATTTAGCTGTGCATGTTGAAGTAACTTGAAAAAGTAAACTTGCGTGCCTTATGGCAAAATATGTCATTATATATATTATTTTTCAACAATTCAACACTAAATTATTGTTTTAACTTAAATGATTAAAGAAAATGAAACACACCATCACTATTTGTCCAGCTGTCTACCAAATTCTTGGGAAGAACGCTGCAGAGTAGTTGTGCACTTACCACTGTGGAAGCAACATAATTTTCACAATGTGTTTTTGACATGCAACTTGTAAAATGACCAGTGACAGATGGTGCATCATCCAATAATAATAGTCAAAACTACATAACTGTCAAATGAATGAGGAGCCATGTTTATATGGAGCCAAAGAAGTTGTTTCTTCTCTGACTGTGAGCGTTTTCACGGTTGTCTACAGGCCTAAAGGCATCCGAGCCAGCAGGCAAGCCAGTGCATGCCCCACACTTAGACATCAGACGGCACCACCACTGTTTTCTAAGTCTCATCTGGGTCATATCACACTGCCCTCTTGGTTTATGCCCTGGAAAACTCATTTTTTGAATGAACACAGACAAATTATCCTAGAAACGGTTCTATTAAGACAATGCGTCAGTTTTGCTCTTGCAAAGAGCCTAAAGCGATAAAGACAAAGAAACAGTAGGTTAAGGCAGCCATGTGGGATGCAAGATTAGATTTACGGTTAAGGTGTCTCTCTTGGGTGAGTAAAAGTGTCAAAACTGCCAACCAAGGGTTATTGTTTTTTGTGACATGCTTTTTTAAAATTGATGTGTCAGGTACGCGGGCAGGCAGGCAGGTTGTGTGGACCCAAATGCAGGGAAAACGAAAAAGGCAGCGAGGCAGGTGGCAGTGAACTCAAAAAAACGTTTTAATGATATCTAACAAAAACACAAAATACAACCAAAACCACTGGGGATCAAAAGGGCAAGATTCAAACAAAACTTACTTAAATCGGAGGGACGGATACACGAGGGCTTGGAACGGACTTGACTTTGGCAGAGAGGGACATGGACATAGACAATGACGCAACAAAAGGTGACAAGGAACTGGGTCATTATATACACATGCAGACAAGGGGTAACGAGACGAGGAACAGCTGGGTAACACAGGTGGATGCAGATTGCAGGATACACTGGGAGAACACACACAGGTGAAATCAATGGGTAATCACAGAGACAAGTCACACTAGGAAAAACCCAACACAAAACCTAACAGTACCCCCCCCCTCAAAGGACGGATCCCAGACGTCCTGAAGAAACAAAAAGTCAGAAGGTTGCTCGGGGGAAGGAGCAACACCAGCCCGTCAGGGCCAGTCAGGCGGGCGTCCAGGACGCCAGACATGGGTTGAACGCAAGGGTCGATCTGGAGGGCGTCCAGGGCGCCAGACGTTGGGCGACCGCACGGGCCGATCAGGTGGGCGTCCCAGACGAGGCAGTGCTCGGTCTTTCATGCCGCCAAGCCGTGGCAAGAAGCGGGGAGCAGCATCGTCGGGGCGAGGGCCAGGAACTTCGGCGTCTGCTGGCGGGACAGCAGCGGTGTCGTCTGCTGGCGGGACAGCAGCGGTGTCGTCTGCTGGCGGGACAGCAGCGGAGTCGTCTGCTGGCGGGACAGCAGCGGAGTCGTCTGCTGGCGGGACAGCAGCGGAGTCGTCTGCTGGCGGGACAGCAGCGGAGTCGTTGTCGTCGTCGTCTGCTGGCGGGACAGCGCCTGAGTCGTTGTCGTCGTCGTCTGCTGGCGTGACAGCGCCTGAGTCGTTGTCGTCGTCGTCTGCTGGCGTGACAGCAGCGGAGTCGTCGTCGTCTGCTGGCGTGACAGCAGCGGAGTCGTCGTCGTCTGCTGGCGGGACAGCAGCGGAGTCGTCGTCGTCTGCTGGCGGGACAGCAGCGGAGTCGTCGTCGTCTGCTGGCGGGACAGCAGCGGAGTCGTCGTCGTCTGCTGGCGGGACAGCAGCGGAGTCGTCGTCGTCTGCTGGCGGGACAGCAGCGGAGTCGTCGTCGTCTGCTGGCGGGACAGCAGCGGAGTCGCAGGAGTCTGCTGGCGGGACAGCAGCGGAGTCGCAGGAGTCTGCTGGCGGGACAGCAGCGGAGTCGCAGGAGTCTGCTGGCGGGACAGCAGCGGAGTCGCAGGAGTCTGCTGGCGGGACAGCAGCGGAGTCGCAGGAGTCTGCTGGCGGGACAGCAGCGGAGTCGCAGGAGTCTGCTGGCGGGACAGCAGCGTAGTCGCAGGAGTCTGCTGGCGGGACAGCAGCGTAGTCGTAGTCGCAGGAGTCTGCTGGCGGGACAGCAGCGTAGTCGTCGTCGTCGTCTGCTGGCGGGACAGCAGCGTAGTCGTCGTCGTCGTCTGCTGGCGGGACAGCAGCGGAGTCGTCGTCGTCGTCTGCTGGCGGGACAGCAGCGGAGTCGTCGTCGTCTGCTGGCGGGACAGCAGCGGAGTCGTCGTCGTCTGCTGGCGGGACAGCAGCGGAGTCGTCGTCGTCTGCTGGCGGGACAGCAGCGGAGTCGTCGTCGTCGTCTGCTGGCGGGACAGCAGCGGAGTCGTCGTCGTCGTCTGCTGGCGGGACAGCAGCGCAGTCGTCGTCGTCGTCTGCTGGCGGGACAGCAGCGCAGTCGTCGTCGTCGTCTGCTGGCGGGACAGCAGCGCAGTCGTCGTCGTCGTCTGCTGGCGGGACAGCAGCGCAGTCGTCGTCGTCGTCTGCTGGCGGGACAGCAGCGGAGTCGTTGTCGTCGTCGTCTGCTGGCGGGACAGCAGCGGAGTCGCAGGGGAAAACAGGAGTGGTCGGCGCGGGCAAAAGACTGCGGGGAGTCGGCGCGGGCACTGGAACGAAGGTCAGACGGCGAGGCGCCGGGACAGGGACTAGGCGACGAGGCGCCGGGACGGGCACCTCGGGCAGCTTGGACGTTGGCGCGGGCACTAGACTGCGTGGAGTCTGCGCGGGCACTGGAACGGAGGCCAGACGGCGAGGTGCCGGGACAGGGAGTAGGCGACGAGGCGCCGGGACGGGCACCTCGGGCAGCTTGGACGTTGGCGCGGGCACTGGACTGCGTGGAGTCAGCGCGGGCACTGGAACGGAGGCCAGACGGCGAGGTGCCGGGACAGGGACTAGGCGACGAGGCGCCGGGACGGGCACCTCGGGCAGCTTGGACGTCGGCGCGGGCACTGGACTGCGGGGAGTCGGCGCGGGCACTGGAACGGAGGCCAGACGGCGAGGTGCCGGGACAGGGACTAGGCGATGAGGCGCCGGGACTGGCACCTCGGGCAGCTTGGACGTCGGCGCGGGCACTTGACCGCAGGGAGCCGGTGCGGGCACTTGACCGCGGGGAGCCGGCGCTGGAGGAACTTGACTGCGGGGACCCGGCGCGGGAGGAACTTGACGGCGGGGAGCCGGCGTTGGAGGAACTTGACGGCGGGGAGCCGGCGTTGGAGGAACTTGACTGCGGGGAGCCGGCGTTGGAGGAACTTGACTGCGGGGAGCCGGCGTTGGAGGAACTTGACTGCGGGGAGCCGGCGTTGGAGGAACTTGACTGCGGGGAGCCGGCGTTGGAGGAACTTGACTGCGGGGAGCCGGCGTTGGAGGAACTTGACTGCGGGGAGCCGGCGCGGGAAGAACTTGACTGCGGGGAGCCGGCGCGGGAGGAACCGCCGCACGCCGTCGGCGTTGATGACCACGCCGAGGCCTTTGGTGAGCGCCTTCAGGTGGCAGGGGCGGCAGAACGGCCTCATTAGGCCGCCTTGTCCCAGGGCGACCCCGCAGACCACCCCGGGGGGGTCCCCGATAGATGGCCCAACGGGACCCCAGGTAGGAGTCTCTGGCCAGGAGCTCCGAACGGGACACAGTGGTAGGGGGGTAGAAAGAAAAACGATCAGAGGAAACAGAGGCTGTGAAATCAAAATCCAGGTCAGAGTCAGAATCAGAAAATAGGAGATCGTATAAATTATGATCCTCCTCAAAATCAGAAAAATCAGAGTCTAACAAAATGTGCTGTGGTCGGGTTCGGGTTGATGGCCGTCGGCGTGCCTGCCGAAAATGAATTTTTCCCGCTGGGTCCACAATTGGTTGCGTCATTCTGTCAGGTACGCGGGCAGGCAGACAGGTTGTGTGGACCCAAATGCAGGGAAAACGAAAAAGGCAGCGAGGCAGGTGGCAGTGAACTCAAAAAAACGTTTTAATGATATCTAACAAAAACACAAAGTACAACCAAAACCACTGGGGATCAAAAGGGCAAGATTCAAACAAAACTTACTTAAATCGGAGGGACGGATTCACGAGGGCTTGGAACGGACTTGACTTTGGCAGAGAGGGACATAGACATAGACAATGACGCAACAAAAGGTGACAAGGAACTGGGTCATTATATACACATGCAGACAAGGGGTAACGAGACGAGGAACAGCTGGGTAACACAGGTGGATGCAGATTGCAGGATACGCTGGGAGAACACACACAGGTGAAATCAATGGGTAATCACAGAGACAAACAAGTCACACTAGGAAAAACCCAACACAAAACCTAACATGATGTCTCATCAACAAACAGCTAGAGCAGATAGCCTTCTTATCAAAGGAAAGTTAGGCAATGTGTCAATACTAGGCACCTGTTTACAGGTTTGCCATGGTTTTTAAAGGGGGCTCAAATGCACATTTCACATTTATGAGCTTTTAATCATGCTATATGGCCATTTCCTGCTTAAAAATACAGTCGGAGAAACAGTTTTCTGAAACATTCACGTTTGAGAAATCTTCGAATGTGTTCGGTCTGCCGAGGGGGCAACTGAACAATGCTTGGCGGTACTTACCACAATGTTCTCGCCTCCTCTACTTCCCCTCAAGACAAATTTGCATGTAATGCTACAGTTTAGCTAACACTTAGCGCTTGGGGAGACTACAAGTGTGAGGAAAAACAAGCTTAAGTCGTGTATAGAATCTATAGCTTTCGCAAATCAACTCGTGGTAAAATTGTTACTAGAATGTGCTGATACTACGTCATACAAAAGATTTTTTAAAATTATAATATTAATTGCTTACTCCTATAAAGGGAATTTTATTAATTTAAAACGAGCAGTCAATTTTCCTGAGAAATACATTTCATCTTCTAAACTTTATCTGGCACTTCGACATCTTTATTGAAATAATCACTCAGTCAAACAGTGTTTACACTGCAGGTTCGTCCTAATTTTTTACAGAGGTGATTTCCTGGTCCTCCTTTTCTTAGTTTTTTTCTTATCTCCTTCCTGATACTGACTGTTGGCTGTATTGATCTCCAGAACATCTTTCTGAAATGACACATTCCCTTGTTCTGGTAGACTGATTCAAAGGAAAATCAATGTCTTTTCTTTTGTTGTTGTTGTAGTTGCTCATTTGAAGAGAGGTTTATATAGGTGTATGGTCTTCTATGGCCCTTGCAGCACAAATCAGTTTCAAGATTGTAGGTGGGGAAGATTGATTGTGTATTGTTTGGTCAAGGGGAATAATGTATTTAGTGGGGCCGAGGCTGGCAAGAGGTGTGCTGTGGCGAGACTGAGCAGCATTTGGCCCTCCTTGGGTGTTTTGTAAGGATTTGACAGGTGAAATAGTGTGGGAACTGTGGGGGGTGTTGCTTTAAAATGCTTTTTGTTGAGCTTGTTGGGATGTGGAGGTGCCTAGTGAATGCTCAATAGCTCTGTAGGAGACGGTGGTGAATGGTTGCGTACTGGGAGTAAAAATGGCTTCCCGCAAGAGCTGTACAGATTGTCTTGGAGGCTAGTTCTGGTTCATAGCCCACAACTCTGGTCATCTATGGATGAATGCAAAAACAGTTTGCACTTTTTTTTTTGTCAAGGCACGGAGTGATCTTCACGTCTACTTTAATTTTCATTGTCATGTTTGTGGTTCATGTGTTTTATAGAAATTATAAACGATATGGTAAATCCAAAGTAGATCCTTACAAATAAGCTATTTTGTTCTGTTTTTGTTTTTTAGTCAAAATTCAGACAGGGGGTGCAAATGCAACAGGCTTTTTCTGAAAGATTATTTTTGGGCATACTGTGGGGTTATGATGTTTTTGGTAAAAGTAGGGTCAAATCAGACTACCTAGTCTAGAGCATGTAGGGAAAGTTAGGCCGAGAGTAAAGCAGAATAAGGGATTGTTGAGGACCAGTGCCTGGCGTGGAGTATTGTTCATCTTTCTCTTTTGAGCTGAACAAGACAGGAGAGTTTCACACGCCACTTGCAGGCATCCTGCTGGGCAGCTCCGGAAGGGGGCTATTGCAACCGGCAAACAAGGCTTGGCCATAGGGATAAATTACTCTGAATGAAGTGGTCTGTGTTTGCCGTTTTCCCCTCTTCCAAAAGGAGGCAGAAAGGGAAAGAATTTAAACCAAACCACAGGTTGTCTGTTTCGATTCTGGAAAAAAACTCAGCCATCCAAGTGACCAGTTTAATATCCCTCCTCTCTGACAGTCTGTAAACTCTCCACACAGACTTCTACTAGATTGCTCTTCATCATGGTTGCCCTGCAGCGACTTGGTGGTTTCTTAACCTTATGATGATTGTTTATTAATAATGGCTTATTCATTTTTGCATGTGCCTATTTGAAACCTCATTGAAGTGAAAAAATATCATGGCCAAATGCTGGACTAATGTGGAAAACAGTCATGTCCTAAAGGTCCAATATAATAGTACAGTCTTTGCCCCAAACGCCACAGTTTAACATCATGCAGAAACGTGCGCCAACTCAGTAGAAGTTAAATCTGCCAAGTGAATCCCTTCATGCTGTGTCATTTTATAACTGAATATTGATTGCAGAGCTGAAGCCTCAGTTCCTGCGCGTTTTATCCAGCAGCCAAGAAGGAGAGTTACAGCTTGCCCACATGGAATAATCTCTTCTTATTACATTTATACCTTCATCGTGAGTTCATATTCTCAGACATTGACTAAAATGAGACTAATACTTATCTGGTCTTTGCAGCTGTCCCGAGGTCATTTAATGAACAAAATTACTCATGTGCAAAATCCATTCTTGCGTTTGACCCCGCAGCAAAGACAGCAATTCAAAAAATGTTGAATGAGTAAAAAAGGCTAACCTGTGCACTATGATCATTCATACTCATATTATTCATGTGTTAATAAGGCCTGTATGTGGCAAAGCTAAATGCTTTTAAGATATGATGTTATTCAGTTTAATTCAATTTGTAGCTGAGTGGTTAGCACCATTGTTGTTTTTGTTAGCAATTTTAATTTTCGTCTTAGTCTTTTGGACGAAAATACCTATTAGTCTTAGTCATATATGAATGGATGAATATTTCAGTCATTTCAAAAAGCGTTTGTTTCTGTGTTTCCGCCAACAAAAACAAGACAGACTAATTTCATCTCGTTTTAGTCGATGATTACTCAAGGTTTACGTCTGTAAATTTGAAATGTTTAGTCCATAAATTAAGTAATAAAGGTTTCCAACAATTTCAAATGAACATTGACGGTCAAGCACGTATTGTAGCGTCTACAAGTACAGCACCAACTTTGTGATGATAGCACACACTCAACAGAAAAACAGTTCAGTGATGACTCGCGACTTCGTGCTTCAAACTTCGCATCCTCAGTCCATTGCAGATGTTTTTCAATGAAAAGAAAAAAAAAATACAGATAAGTTGTCCCTCCCTCTCCCAGCTCAAGAACTTCAAAAGCGCCGCATGCGTCATTCGTCATTTAACTTGGTAAACAGGTGCTGTGGCAACTCATTGTGTGTAAATGAGCAGCTTCAGTGGATTCGAGTAGACTTACGTCGATTTTTTTTTTTTTTAATTTGGAGAAAAAAAGGCTACTTCGTGGGTTTTCACTTATCGCGGCGGGTTCTGTTCCCATTAAACGTGAAAAACGAGGGATCACTGCACATTATTTTCAATTAATTATACCCATCCTGGACGCCACAAACTGTATGTAAAAAAAAAAAAAAAAAAAAAAAGTTGGCCGAGAGTGTATGACAACGCTAGCCATGCTAAATGCTAACATTTAGTTTTTGATGGTTACTCAGCACAGACCTTTAAAGGCTAAAGTAACATTGCGTAATCTCTCTTGCCAAGATAAGAAAACAAATCTTACCATGTGTTTCAAAAACAAGCATGCCTGAAGAAGACACCGGTGAGTGGTAGTTGTGGTAGAGGAAGGGGTGCTTCACAGTTTGGAAATTAAGGGTTCAATCCAGTGTTCCAGGCCTCCCTGTGTGGAGTTTGCATGTTCTCCCCGTGCCATCGTTGGTTTTCTCCTGGTACTCCGGTTTCCTCCTACATCCCTTGGTATAACACCAAATTGTCCCTAGTAATGGGTGTGTGCGTAAATGGTTGTTTGTCTCCATGTACACTACCATTGGCTGGCAACCAAAATCAGGATGTACTCCACCTTCTCCCCATAGTTAACTGGAATAAGCTCCAGCACCCCTGCAACCCTCGTGAGGATAAGTGGCACGGAAGATGAAGATAACTATCAGTTAAATATCCTCATCCCATTTCCATCCGAGTTTAGGTCATGCAACTTTCTGTGCTTGGTATTTGAATTACAGGGAAATGTTTTACTCAAAGCTTAATAAAATATTTGGGAGAAGGGGGGGTGCAATATTGAAAGCCAAATATACATAGGAAACTTCTGGAAAGGAACTAAAACTATCATCAAGTCTTTTCTTACCTCATTCAATCTGTTGAGCTAGTAAATTAAGATAATTTCTTCACCAGATTGAATTAAATATTTCATCATGCAGCCATAAAGCAATAAAATGATTGATAGCAAGGAGAAGAAGGGAAGGTGGATTTTTTTTTGGCATAGACAAGTGACTCCTATAACATTTACAGTCTGACTCTTGGCTGTATCTGATCCATCATTACTTTACAGACACATTCATACTGTAACAAAAACCCATGATGTTGGAGCCTTTGTCATTTGAGGAGACATGCTCCTGGAAACAGTGACATTTCAGAATTATCAAGGTAAATGGATTTGATCAGACAACCATTATTCTTCATCGTAGCCCTTATAAGCATAGCAATGTTTATGTTATTGTTGGTTTGGCTATATTCATGCCATAGAGGGCTATGCCTTTAATAATCGAAAACATTGGATTTGCTTCCTTTGACTGTAAAAGACCCCCTCCACGACCCCTTGAACTCCATCCCCACCTTTACCCCAGGGCATTTGTTTTTATGAGTTGTAGTGATTTTAATTCGCAGATGTCAAATAATATACTAGGTTCAAAGAAAAACTAAATGGCTTGTTTAGGTTATACTGTTGGATTTCAGAAGTTTTCCTTTTGTATTTTCATTAGGGGCTGCTCTACATCCGTAATTTATATGATGCCATAAAATTCCTGCTTTCTGTATCTAAAAGGGATTCAGGATCTGCACACTGGCTGTTTACAACTTAAGAAAAACAACAAACAAATGCACGTCCTGCGATGTGACTGTAGTGCATGCGCACATTGCGATGGCGATGTTCAAACAATATATTGTGCAGGCCTACAGTATAGTACAGTATTGGATACTGTACTTAATGTACTTGACTATATTTGATTGCCTTTTGACTGTTACGGTATATTATGGAAGTTTGCAGATAAAAAGTAAAGCATGACAACAAGAAGAGATCACTTCACTATAGTCAGAACACTGATGTTTTGGGCACATTGAGGCTCTGACACTTGTATGCATGAGTGTGAGGCCCCAGTTTGGGGGTATAGTTGGTGTGTTTGTGTACGTCTATTGAGTGTGTGTGCGTACGTGGGTGGTGGAGGGCAACTGGCTGACAATCTGTGGATTAGGGTGAGCTTGGACACCAAGTGCTCTCTCAGCACATTACCCACCAAGTATGGAGTTTCCAGCCAAAGGCAAAGCATAGAGCATTAATGTGTTTACATTGTCAGCCTTAACACACGCACACATGCACACAGACACACCGTACTTTACTGATGTGCCGCATAAGAAATATTCAGTATTGTCTTTTTAGAGCCAATGTATCATTATAAAATTTTAATGGACATGTAAGTAAAAAAAATGAAGTCATTCTAAATTAAATAATTTGGAATCAATTATTTTTTTTGCTCGCCTTAATACATTTTTGACAGTCATTTGCCAACTTTAAAGCTACTATATGGGATTTATAGTGTTAATGTAAAATGGTTTTCTACTCATGCATGCTCAACCAATGCCCTGATGAGTACACAGAGTCCGAACATTTTAACTGAGACTGCCCCAAAAAGCCCCTATTCTTCCCTTCAATAGAGAGTGTTTGGGTCAAAAACTGTGGGCTAACACATGCCTTTGCACGTCCAAGCGCATTCCTTCGGCAACATTGCTTTTTCGTTTAGCCTCCGCCTAGTCTCCGCTTGGTAAAAAAAAAAATCCTAACCACTTTTTTAGCCCACTAAAGACTTGCTACTAACAGTAAACCATCACGTTATCCGATACGTCAAACGCTTGTTGATTTATGTTCATGCTCATACAAGCATGTACGCCATACACGAGCTTAACACAGAGGCTGCTGTTACACTTTCGACCGGAGGTGGCAGTCGCGAGTAGAAAAGTGAAAAACTCCATATCGCATATTCTTAAATTCAGCGTCATGTAAATGAAAACATTTATAAATTCCAATTGGAACTTGGAGGCCTTCAATAAACTCGGAAACACGAGCAGTTAGATTTGCTGTTAAAGTCGCACGATCGCGAAGTTGCACAACCTTACTTGCTGAGTGACCATGACGACACATACATCACATTGTAGTACTATTTAAACAAAAAAGGTTGAAAGTAATAAAAAGTGTCCTTCGTGATTATTTAGTACAGACATGTCCAGAGTCCGGCCCGGGGCCAAATGCGGCCCGTGGTCAAATTTCATCTGGCCCCCAGCCCCTGTCATAAAATCAATAACGTCTGGCCCGCACAGAGAATTAATAAATCAGTCAGCAGTAATGCTACCAGCATATGAAGTAGCTCACACACTAAATGCTGCTCCTCATTTACCCACCAAAAGGCAGCAGCACCCTAAGCAAAATTACCCTGTGTAACCTTTTACTTCCAATTTTCTAAAATGGCGACAACAAAAAAAAAGAAAGTTGACTGCGACGGCCGATGCTTCAAGGATAGGTGGAAATTGAGCTATTTCTTCACTGAAATACGTAACAACTGTGTCTGCCTCATATGCAAAGAGACAGTAGCTATTTTTATAGAGTTCAATGTGAGGCGATATTACCAAACAAGACATGCTGACATGTACGACAAGATTACAGGGAAGATACTAAGGGAGAAATTGAAGCAACTTGAAGCTAGTTTAATTTCACAGCAGCAGTATTTCGCAAGAGCCCAAGAGACAAAAGAGAACACCACAAAGGCTAGTTCCGAGATTGTTGAAATTATTATTTAAAAAAATAATAAAGCAAATGTGACACACAGAATGGCTTGCTAAAATTTGCTTAAATATATTGTTCTACGTAAAGGGCGACAGCCAAGTTCGGCCCCCCACATTTTTACCACACCAAATCTGGCCCCCTTTGCAAAAAGTTTGGACACCCCTGATTTAGGACATTTAATCAACTCATTAGCAATGAACGATTACTATGGTTATACACAAAGTTGACTGGCGACTTGCTACGTGCAAACCAGCTTTGGAATGTGAGGTTGAATTTAGGTTCTGGATGCACTTGTTTTTGTAACATCACTGGATGTACTGGGCAAAATATTCTTTCCTTTCAGCTGCCCATTTGTCTGGCTGGTATGACAGTCATGGTGCTGCCTCAGCAGCCCTTGAACAAATACAGATTTTCTCTGTCTTGTTCGCTCTTCACTCTCCGGCTTGCTGCAACGTGCTTTGTTTTTCTCCCATACCTCCTTAAGACACCACATGACACCACTTCACCACCAGTTCATAACCATGATCACCAGAGATGTAGTTCTTTAACTGGGCATTTAAGCATGTTTGCCTAATTCAGCATTTGTTTAAAGCTTCCTTGCCTCACAGTGACCCTATGTTGTCTATGCCAGTGTTTTTCAACCTTTTCTGAGTCACGGCACATTTTTACGTTGGAGAAAGTCTCGCGTCACACTGCAAATGAAAAATGTTTAAAAATTACTTTCTGAACAGTATATTTAAATGTAAAATAATTTCTCAATATTTATACTTACTCAGTGTGAAACTTGCTTGTGTAAATCTTCAAGAGTTCTCAGTTGCTCTCTGTTTTTATTTTTTATAGCAGTTAGGCTTGAAAGCTCAGAATTGTCAGACAGGAGGACTTCAACAATGTCTTTAACTGCATCAGGGCCGAACATCTTGGCGAAAATAGCTTTGCAGGCAGGTAGTAATAATGTCTTTGCCATCGTGTGGGACCTTTTGGATTTAGCAACAAGTTCAGCAACAAAGGGACTGACTTTGAGGGCTTTCTCAATTGACCTTTGTAGTTTTTCTCAAAAAAGTTGCCTGTTACTCTGTGTTTTCAAAGGCTAACAAAATAGTCCATCGGCTTGTTTTGAAGCGACGAGTGTTTCGTTTGGAGAGGACATTTAAGCTTGCTTAACACCATAGCGCCCTTTGGTGTAGGGCTGTCCCAAACGACTAATTTTCTCCCGATTAGTCAGCCGACTATTTTTACGATTAGTCGACTAATCTAATAATTTAAAAAAAAAACATTAATTTTGTTTTTGTTTACTAATTTAGCAATGAAATTTTTGTTGACGCTTATCAATTCACAAAAAACATATTGGAACACTTAAATTATTTATTAAAGTACAAATAAACACATAAATAATAATAAATCACAAATAAACAATTAGTTCAAATGCTGATATAATTTACTAGTGTAGCATCCCTGATTGAAAAGGTGGTCTCTTAAACTGATGGTTTACAACTTTTATTCCATCCTTGATGTAATCACACTGTAAGAGCTATGGTGCACACAAATAAAACAACACAATTAGAAATTAACAACAACTTTTCACCTTTTTCCTTTTAAACCTTATTTATATATCAGTGAATTGCCTTTACCTTAATTTATTACCTTATCATTGACAATCTCTCCCTTGAGTGCAATCACTGTATATACTGTATATATTTATGACCTTTTAACCTTATATAATTTTCTATACCATAAAATAAACCATAACATGAAATAAACCTTTCAGTTAGCATTAAGGACAATACTAATAGCACTATGGGCCCATTGTCAATGAAACGTTATTATTCAGTAAGGCGACAGCACCCTCTGGTGTACAAAAAAATGAAAAAAAAAAAAAAAAAAATTACAAACGGTGACGGCGCTTGAGGTGTTTATTCACGGCTGACGTGCAGCCAAGCTTGGCATTTAACAGACAGGGCAGAAGAGTGTACCCTCCGTTGTTTCTTTGAAATAAGTCAATGGTTTGGACACTCTGGTGCGCTTTTTTTGGGTTTGTGCCGCTTTCCCCGCTTGCATACAGAGCATCCGACATTCTGAACTTTCCACGCATGTATTTTTTTTTAACCCTTCATTAACCATCGACGGGATGTTGTGCTCGTCGACGGATTTACGTCATCGATGACATCGACTATGTCAACTAGTCGGGACAGCTCTACTTTGGTGTCCTCGACAATGTGTTGGAATAAAACACAGGGGGAGTATTGACGGTCCTCACATATGGATAAAATGGAGAGGACACTTTCGTGTATATCGACACTTGACAAGTCTAATCAAATGATGTACAGTAGATGTGCGGGGCTCCAACCACATTGTCGTGGAAAGCTGAAGGCCATAAATCCGAGCAGCCCCCGAATGCGACACGAGCAATACCTCGCTCATCTGCACTCGCCCGTAAACTTCTACCTACTCCTTCCTTCCTACTGTAACTCCGCACGACGATGTAAAAAAAACCGAAAATGTGATATTGGATATTTTCTCGTGGCACACCAGACGATCCTTCACGGCACACTGGTGTGCTGAGGCACACCGGTTGAAAAACACTGGCCTATGCAGCTTCCCATCGAGGTCAAAATGTCAGTGCAGTAAAAACATGGCAATTTTTCCCAAAAATTACAAACTGTCAAAATGCAATGCCAAGTTGATATGGCCACTCTAACCAGACTACAATATTCCACGAATTTAAAAGGGGGGAAAAAAATCGCTTGAATTTTAAATGGGAACTGGAACTCCTTGAGTCTACTCCTCTCCCCAACGCGCCCTCCGTGATTTTTTTCTTTAGTTTTCGTAGGTGTGTTGTGAATAAATTAGAGAAAGATAAAGTTGTACAATAATGTTTTTTTAAAAGGCCAACGGAAAATAATGGCTTGGTAAACAAATATGGCGACGCTGATACTTATTCTAACTGATCAAAAGGGAGCTTCGACAAGGGAGCAAACATCGACAGAACAGCAGTCTAAAACACTGGTAATTGACAGTAAAAGAAACACTGAAGGAATTAATCCTTTGAGCATTAAAAAGAGACGATACTCTTCTCCGGTTGCGGAGGATTGTTGTGTGCCGTTTTGTCACTTTTCAACAAACTGGTGAGTTTCCATGGTTTCCTGGCTACTCCTTACTTCGTCGCCGCGGATGGCAGACCATTTTTGGTTTGGTCGCGCATCAACTACGGAGACAGCGATATAGCAGTCATGTTTAATATGACATTAAAATCTGCTCAGTTAGAAAGCCAACAACAGTGGTGGTAATGTCATGTTTTCAAAGTGAGGAAAACTATGATTTCAGCTTACCTTTGCAGTTGTCTACAGTTTGGATAGCATTATCTTTAGGGGACAATCTGCCTACAATTCCGCTATCAAAATGAGCTTTTGTTTTTAAAACAGCAGCTCTTTTTAAAAAATGGTTGTTGACAGAAATTACAAAAAGTACGACAATTTCTGATTAAGGGTGGTGTCCTATGAAAGTTCTTTGGATCCAAATTTCCTTATCGATATTTTGTAAATCACTCGATTTAAAATGCAGTCGTATGCGTTGCTCTCTTAGTAGTCTGCACAGGTGCTAAAGTTTAACTGAGTTGTCACTTGATGCGATTTTTCTTGGAGGTGTGCGGGTGAGGAGGAGCGGTAGGAGCTTTTGGAAAGAGGCGAAGGTAGGTACCACGAAGCGTTTCAGCAGCCCTCGCTGGCAGACAGGACAGATTCGACGACTTCTCGAACATAAGTAAATGGTTCAGAAAACCACTCTGAATCCGTTTTTAACGAGGGAACGAGCCAATAACATGATTAAAAGCTCAAACAAGTGAAATTTGCTTGTGACCCTCTCTTTTAAATGACCTAACTCACATGAAGTACTATATACTTAAAATGTTCGATATAATAATTGTTAAAACCTTTTTATTTTCAAAAGGGAAATAAGGAAGTCAAGATATTCTACACTATATTTTATACTTTTGGAGATCAACTTGTGTAGGAGTGCGCATTCAAGACAGTTTAGCAACTTTGGGTTGAATTTATGGATTTTGGGCCAGATTTTCCCCCATATTTTGTTTTATGTTTAAACTAGGGCTGTCAAAATTAACGCGTTAACGCGCGGTAATTAATTTTTTAAATTAATCACGTTAAAATATTTGACGCAATTAACGCACATGTCCCACTCAGACAGTATTCTGCCTTTTGTTAAGTGTTACAGCAAGGCTTTTTGTGCTAACAGTGAACTCTTGTGGTCACTTTCCGACATCGTTTATTCTTTTTTTGCCAGTTCAATATGGCTGCACGAGGTCTCTGTTGTGCTTATATGATCCTTGGACAAGATTTGTCCGTAAGTATGGTTGTTGTAAAGAATGTACATATTATGTTAATAAGCAAAATGTTATATTTTCTGTATGAGACACTTTTTGTTTATGTTTAGTTAATCTGTATAGCGTGCTAAGCTAACGTTGTTGCTAATGCAATGCTTGTGTACTTTTTTTTGTAGTTTTAGGATGGTCTAAAGAGGACAATGGTTTGAGGCCATTTTATTAATAAATCAGATGAAAAAGGAAGAAGTCTGATTATTAAGGCGTCGTTCACTAGCTGTCTAGCTTTGGAAAAAGTAGACTCTTCGGAGTGAGGACAGCATAGACAGATTTAAATGACAGTAGAGTGAAATGCCCACTACAGTCCTTATGTACCGTATGGTGAATGTATATATCCATCTTGTGTCTTATCTTTCCATTCCAACAATTTATCTTACAGAATATATATATAATTCACAGAAAAATATGGCATATTTTATAGATGGTTTGAATTGCGATTAATTGCGATTAATTACGATTAATTAATTTTCAAGCTGTAATTAACTGGAATAAAATTTTTAATCGTTTGACAGCCCTAGTTTAAACCCATAATGTGAATTAAAAAAACAACAACAACAACAACATTTTTAAGGATTTCATTGATTGCCTTGGTAACAGCAATTACTGTAATAAAATTTCAAGGTTTGTGTAGGATTTCTACAATAGAAGAGTTCAAAGACATTGGTACTCTGTAAAATATGTTCTGGCATTCTCTCTGAGGCAAAGTTATGCCACTGGAAGATTTTCTTCTCGACACCAGTCACTTTTCTGGTATTCTACCACTTGAATAGAAACTTTTCCTTTGTATTTGCTACACAATTTGCCTGTTCCTTATGAGATCTTGACAACTTTTTCAATTATTTTTGTCTTACTATTATTTGTAATGTCTTTCCTTTTTTCTTTTCTGTATTGGTCTCATTCTGTCTAGCTCTCCCCTCCTCAATGTAGTGCCAGCCAGAATAACCGGCAGCCGTTCACTTATCCCTGGCCAAGTCTAATGTTATCTTTGAACTGAATTCAGAGACGGCTGGTCAGCTATGGATCGCGTGTGCTTGGGTGTGTGTGTGTGCGCGTTTGTTTGTGTGGACTATCAATTGTATACGATGTAAATGTATTTATTTTCTCATTTCAACAAAAAATTCAACATTTGCAGCGGGGGAATGCATTTCTCAGTGAATATCTAATTATGATATTTTAGTTTCTTTCATAGGAAGAAATTCCCCTATCCTCCCACATACTCCTCAGTTTTACTTAGTTAAATGGCACAAGCTTTGTTCTGCATGTGTACTTTCTGTTATGTGATTGAATGAGTCACTGCACATGACTAACATGTGGCAGTGTGTCACTGCATTTAAGTGAGACTGGAGATTGTTTGGCATTAAAGTCTGGCTAACAGCAGTCACAAAGAACATTCTCTTTGGCTGAGCTTTAAGAAATTGATTGAATGCCACTGTTTGATAAGAGCTTGAGATGAGCAGGCGTGAAAAGAAACCTATGTTGTGTGCTAGTGGGCAAGCCAGAGAGATGAGCTTGTGATGATGAACCTGTCCAGAAAGATTGTTAGTTATGCTTTGAACATTTGGCGTAAACGCAGAGCTTGTTTGTCAGGCACTTTGTATACATTCATAAGACCCAAACCAGATATTTTGGAGTGTTTTAGAATTCCAAAATCTTTGCATCACTTTCACTCAATACACCCAGCAAGGCTCAACTCCTGCTGCTGTGGTTACCAGCTGGCTATGCCGATGCAGCCTGACGTATGATGAGCAAATTAGTAGGTGCAGATGAGCCAGTGGAGCAAAGTACCTGGCCCGTTTGGCAACTTGCTCTCATGTTAGCGTGGCAGAGCCCAAAGAACCGCAGGGAATGTAGTGACTTTGTTCCTCTTTGGTTGAAGAAACCTATAAGTACACATATGTTATCACAGAATGTAGAATAGAGTTAAACTTGGAAATTGAATGTGAAGTCATTTAAGTTAAATGGAATTCATATGTTTCGCTTATAATGTAAAAATGTATGGTGTCTTGGCAGTTTCCCATAAAATTACAAATTTACTAATCATCTATATATTATTTTCAGAATAAATACTTTGTTGATTGAAGGACATTAATCAATTCATTCGTTAATTGAATTGATTGTCGATTAAGGACATACTTATTTAGAATCAAACTAGGTCTTTCTCAATTTTGATAGTTTTAGTTTAGTTCCCCTTTAAAGAGCTGATGTCCCCCCAATTAACAGAAATCCTAAATCATTTAACTCACCCTGTAGATTACATGATTTACATAAAGCATTCAGTTTTGTACTATTTTGAACAAAATTTTACTATCTGTGCAACAGTTCTACTTTTTTTGGCAGCACATAGCTACTTACAACAGTACCATTTATTGAGGGGAATGTCTGTTCTAGTCGACAACCACTGCCTGATGGCCGTGGGGCGCTTGTTTTTTCGCCTTAATAAGCAGCATTTTTACAACAGCCTCATGTTGTTCACAGTAATATTGGCGATGTTGGACTGTCTGCGCTGGTACAGCTGGATGGATGGATAACTGGAGGCGCTCAGGATGAGGAGCCTAGAGTGTCATCAACGTAGATGAGATGCGGGAAGGAACGAAAGTCGACTTTTGAAAAAAAAAAGTGGAGAGGATTTTAATGAGACTGGAGAATTCAACCAATCTTTTTATACTTATCCACTAGGGATGTCCCGATCCAGGTTTCTGCACTTCCGATCCGATACCGATATTGTTTTGCACTTCCGATCCGATACCGATACTGGCCGATACCGATACCGGCCTATCTGAGCATGTATTGAAGTTTAAAGTTATTTAGCCTCCTTACTTAGTTGTCAGACTCATGTTGAAAAGGGTTTTAGTACTCTTGATAACAACTAGCCAGCTCAATTAGGTGAGTTTGAGTAACACACAATGGTTGGTAACAAGAAACTGACCTATTTATTCAGTGACAAACACAAAATATTATAAATAACAAACAGAAATGGCATAGTCAGTCAATAAAACTTGCAAATAATATTATAAACTGTCAGTGGAAAATCCCACAAATCCCCCAAGCTATTAGATGCTTTAATGTTTTGTGCATTAGTTACAAAAATTGTATAAAAAGCCTCTCAGGTTTAAATAAACGACTATTTCAGCTTCAAGTTAACATTTTAAAACGGTAAATAAACTACTCAAGTCCCCATTCTGTATCAGCAGCTTTAAACTACATTCAATTAATTTAATTTTGTGAATCAACTGTTAAAGTTGTTAAAATTGCTCCCGTTATTCCATAATTTCCCTTCTGTCTACTTTTGACATGTGAAAGTTTTAAAACTGTTTTGAAGATAGATTCAAGTCAAGATTTTGCCGATTTAAGAGTATTTTAGATAAAAAGTTAATTAGGTTCACTTGGAAGGTTCACTACAACAGCCTACAAGGGAAGTCTCCTGCTTTAAGATGGCGGCTGTTTACTAACGCACCTAGTTTTCAATGCATGTGTTGCTAACGCTGTCGAGTCTGTCATTGTGCATCTAGTTCTATATACATATGATATCTGTTAGACAAGCATGATGTTTACTCTCAGGATGCAATGCGGTCCGTTTCTCATTGCGTCCCGAAGACCCCGCTGTGTATTAGTTCCGCTTAATTTGGATGTTTGTGAATTGTTCTCGAATCTTCCACGGCAGAATCGCTCAAGGATGTAATGACGTCTGGGCATGTTGTACCGTGGTTCTAATGCTGCTTTCCAGAAAAGTGGGATGTCGGACTTTTCCGACCTCCGACTAGGAAAATATCATTGGAACACCACTCGAACTGGGAGGTCCAAGCCGCGAAGTCGGAGAAAAAATAACTACCCCGACTTCCAAGTTGTTTCAATCTGACATCACTGGACAAAATGGCGCTCAAGAAAATGAATGATAACACAATAATGAAGTAAATCAAGTTTATTTGAGACGCCATGTATTTTTTTCCTCATATAGTGAATTATCTATGTTGTGCTATGTTTTTATATTGACGATCAGCAAAGGATGTAACTAAAAAAAGGCAGTTTACAGTGTGGGTATAACGCAGCCGTCGTTTTTCCTCTACTATTTGATCGCTTATAGGAAGGCAGGTTCGCTGGAGGTCAAAATGTCTTTGGATGGCCAAAATAAAAAACACCTCGTCACTATCAGCCATCTTTGTTGTTTACATTTGCTTGGAACGCTTTGAGGTCGGAACTGGTACCATCCGAGTGGGATAAATCCGACTTCCCACTTCTCTGGAATGCAGCATAATGTGTCGGATGGTGCGTCTTTACTTACGAGAGATAATGGCTTGTCATCCAGAATGAATTCCCGATTCTTCTTCTTGCAATGAATTTTTGCAATGACTCTTGTTATTCCCTGGGCTTTGGGACTGTTGAGTGCCAGTTTGTCACGCATAGCAAAAGTTTCCGCCAGTGTTAGTTGCGTAGGACCTTTCTTTTTGTATTCGGTTTTCTTAACATACTCCTTATATTCTTTGTGGTGGTATGTCGCTAAATGCTTGATTAGGTTGGTTGTATTAAAACTTCCAACAGCTTTACCACCACTCTTGACTTTGTGGCATATGTTGCACTCTGCCTCTTCGTCTTTGTCGTCCTTTAAGGTGAAATGATCCCACACAGCTCACATTTTTACCGATAGTCTCTCGGTAAATTGGGAGACGGTAATGTAGTGTGTTGAAGGTGTGCCATAAAATGCGGACTGGATTTTAGGGAAACCGAAGCAAAAACTGGAATGGATTATGTATATCAGTGCGCTGGAAAACCCGGACCGGATTTTCAAAAAACTGGATCGGAAGTCTGGATCGGAATTTTTCCGTGTCGGCCGATCCGATACCGATGCGCATTTTTTTGCCCATATCGGCGTCCGATCCGATCCAAATATTGGATCGGGACATCTCTATTACCCACAGATGCTACAGTTGGTTGTTTACTTCTTGACCTCCTCTTTTAACTAGAACTGTTTCTTAACTTTAAAACATAAAAATCATATAGGATTGGAGGATATTTTTGTTGTTTGATTGATTGTATGATTGATTGTTGCGATTGTTTTTTGTTGTATTCCGTAACATATTTTGTACTGTAAATTAACCTGAATTGAGTTGAAAATAAAAATAGATTTAAAGATTTAATTTAAAAAAATTATGAATGTAGAGTAATTATTTTCCTTGCTGCATAGCGAAAAATTCTTTAGCTTGAATTTATTACTGTGTGGCATTTTATTCAAATTACACATTTATCAGATTTATCTACTGTATAAACTACCAAAAATTGTTTTCAGTCTTCAGTCCTACTTGTAAATAATTGCATATCATTTGTAGTTTTTGTTTAATATCGCCGCATGGATTATGATGTCTCACTTAGTATGCAGTAAGTTAGGATACCAGTTGGTTTCATTGTGATGCTGCGACGATGCAGGACTATGTGGGCTATGTGGGACGTAGGCTTATGCAGTTGCATTAAGATGGTTCAGGCTCAGCTGTTGCTGGGACACAGCTTGCCCGCTGCAACTACGCTGGTCCTGCTGATCTACAGCTGCAGAATGGCAGACAGATGATAGACAAAAAGGATTATGTATTGTCTCTGCATTCCCATCTCCCACTGTTGCTCAGTCTGATGGCACAGTATACCCCTCTTCTATTTCTTATCAAATTTCAAAGCATGGTGCTAAAAGAAAAATGCAGTTCTGACCCTTCAGGTAGGCATCTGGGCAGTTTAAGGCTAATTAACTTGCAGCTTTATTATACAGCTCAATGCCTGTGGCCAGCCTGGGTTACTCTTGTGTGTTTTGGCCTACTAGTCTGTATTCCATTCCTCACACCTCAATTATAACAACTGCAATTTAGGAAATGGTAAATGCCACCTGCTTAGATCCAAGACTTCCACGTTGTAGCCACCTCTGGTTCATTGTGCTTGGTAGAGCTCGATTATGTGGCCCAGCAGCTTAATGTGGATCTGCAGAGGCATGGTGTTCGGGTGAGTTTGCGGGATCATTTGTGTTTACTTGAGATGTAGGACCACCTGTGCTATCCCACAGTAGGCCTGTTTAGACAATTTGCAGCTGAAGCTGTGGTGGATCCATGGTGGTCTCTGTTTTCTTTTTCTTCTCTGACAGTACCCTATTACAACACGCAGAGCAGCTTCTGGCAGGTGAAGTGAAAGTTTCAAATATGCTTGCCATACTGTTGCTTGACAACCAACTTCAACAATCCACTGGCATCATTTGTTATTGGGTAGAAAGAAGCTGCATAATATTCCGTCTGTATAGCTAATAGTCTAGCTTGTGAAATGATGGGGTGTTTTTTGGAGAAACTGAGCAAAGACGTCAGTGTGTTCTGACAGTACAAAAGGATGTCCTAGGTGCATTTTAATCCTGGTGAGTAGCTATTTATGACAGCTTCATATTCTTGTCTTAGACTGAATGGCAAATGAACGACTAAAGGATACAGAATTTATAGCTCAGTGTCTCTTCAAAACAGGCAAGCATGTGATTTGGTATCGGTGTCATGCATCAGAGGTTCGTCATGCTGGTATACAGTAGTTCAAAGCACAACGCTGTCATGTGTGGCAGCTGCATGCTGATCAAGATACCCTTTCAAATGTGCTCCTTAAACTAATAATCTGATATTCTGGCACCTTTAAAAAAAAAAAAACATTTTAAAAAGAATAACACAGAAGCAATGTTTCTTTTTATTTACTTGTCATCCAAGTTAATTTTCACCTGGGTTTCTATACGCCTGGCATTTTTAATTAGTAATGCTGTCAGTTAAACGCATTAATAACGCCATTAACGCAACCCCCTTTTGTCATCGTTAATATGTTTTAACGCACGATAAATTATGGCCCTTCTCTTACCCCGTAGTTTGGAATTCAAGTTAACGAACGTGAACCTGCTTGGCGTGACCCATCGTGGTTGTTTTCAAGCATGTTTGGATGAAAATACAGCGATGAAGCTCCTGGCGCCATGTGCAGCTTTCATGGCCGCTCGAGACGCACTATATGTGGGCAAAGCACACAGAGGATTGGGGTGGAATCCACGTGTTGTTTTAGCTCAAAATGTGGCACTTTAAGGAGAATTGTGGCATTATTGTTATTTATTGAGCGGCAATGGACAGGTAAATGAGTGTGTGGAGTTTAGGCATGTGCCGGTTACCGGTTTCACGGTTTACCGTGGTGTGAAAACGTCGCGGTTTCAAAACCACTAAAATTTTCCGTCAGACCGTAGTTCGGTATTCGCTATTTTTCTTGTGTCAAAAATGCAGCCAGAAGCGGCTTGGCGCAGCAGCGCTCACAGCCCCCCCCCCCCCCCCCCCCCCCCCCCCCCCCCCCCCCCCCCCGCCGTTTGTTGCTGTGTGTGAAAGTGACGCTATCGGCTAGCCAGCCAGCTAACCCAAAAACAATTACTCCAAACATAAGGCGTATTGTTCTTCAATTTATTGAGCTCTCAAATCGTGGTAAGTGTAATATACAAAATGAATACATTTAAAATGTTGTACAATTAGATTTTTCCATGTGAGTAGCTTCAACAGATTAGCACCATGGAAAAAGTTCGCCAAAAACAAAACACACATTTTCCTTTTAAATTCAATATAAAAACTAACTAAAAGCTTACAAAGATGATTGTTAGCCTAGACTTACCTGGGAGAGCAACTTTGTTGAGTGTGTCAGCCGCAGAGTGAGAAAACAAGCTTGATTCGATTGAATGAAGGGGAAAAAGTGAAAGCATCAAAGATCGCTAATTGCGAAAGATGATCTTGCCCTAAGCACAAATCCACGTTCGCTGGATCAAGAGGAGGTCTCACTCCCAATGTTTTTTTTATTTTATTTTTTAGATGAAACCTTTCCACAACAATATTGACATTTTAACTAACTTATACATTTTTAACTAACTTATGAATTATTTATGTTCTTTTTAACACAAAGGCATGACATCATGTAGACTAGAGTTGACACAGTGGCTGAAAATGGCAAAACTTCACTTAAGGTTTTCCACATTCAAAAAAAAAAAGTCATGCAGTATAAATAAAAAAATATATATATATTCAGAAGTGTTTTTACTTTTTTATAAAAATTATTTTGTTCTTGCTCTAATCTTGAGCAACTTCAGCTGTGGCTGTGAGTATAGTCTATAAGTCATATTTAGTTTAATTTTATTTTAAAAAATATATATATATTGATAATTTATTTATTTTAACAATATATTCATGTTCCAATTTGCAACTATGGTCTGAAAAAAAAAATCCTGTTAAATGGAAAAAAAAAAAATTTAACCCATGCATCTCAAAATTTTTTGGAGCTATAATTGCAATACCGTGATACCGTGAAACCGCGGTATTTTTGCTCACGGTTATCGTACCGTCAGAATATCATACCGGCACATGTCTAGTGGAGTTAAAGAATGAATGCTTCCGAGCACCATGAGAACCTCCAGCATGGAGGCTCCAGGCGCTTCGCGCTTCTCTTGCGGCGGACCGAAGCACACTATTGTCGGGCAAAGGAACACACAGGATCAGGATGAAATCCACGTTCTCAGGCAAAATGTACCAGATTAACCCTAAATATGGCACTCTGAGGTGGATTGACAGTTGCAACCCCCCCTAAAATGCACAGAAAAATGTACTAAATACTTTAAAAGACAAGCGTTTTGGTGAGTTCAATTATCTCATTTTTCACTTTTAATTTTTTTTAGTAATTTAATTCATAAATAATATTAAACCAATGATATCAAAGATATTTGATTAAAGTATACATGTATATATGTGACGGGTCACAATATCAATGTGACGGTTGCAGCTCTCCCATCACTAGCGTACCAAACATCACAGAGACTCAGGTGGACTGCTATCGTTGGCATATATTGCAAACATCCCTGCAACACAGTGCGCAAAGGAATCACATGGTGGTCGCTTTCACAAGCACATCTTTACTGCACATACTGTAATTTCCTGAATATAAGGCGCACCCGTGTATAACGCACACCCCAAATTTACTTGTAAAATCTAGGGAAAATTATTGTACCCGTGTATAACGCGCACCCTAATTTTAGCACCATTAAATAGAAGAATACAAGAAAACAGAGCTCGTGTAAAGATACAGAAATGTCATTTTACTGACTGGTGAAACACAGCACAAACATAGCACATTGGTAGTTCAAAACATTACGGTAAACTGACAATATGTACGGTAATAATATAATTTGACAACTTCTCCAACTTAGCAGAATCCAGGAGAAAACAAAACAGATGTGGCTTTTCTTTTAAAGGCTGCTGTATAACTTGCTCGTTTCATCATGATAAATAAATGTTTCTTCCATGTATAGATACGGTAAAATAAAAGTGGGGCTAGAAGTCGTAAAACCGAAAGCGCGCATCGCTGTAGACCAGGGGTGTCCAAACTTTTGGCAAAGGGGGCCAGATTTGGTGTGGTAAAAATGTGGGGGGGCCGACCTTGGCTGACACCCTTTACGTAGAACAATATATTTAAGCAAATTTTAGCAAGCCATTCTGTGTGTCACATTTGCTTTATTATTTTTTTAAATAATAATTTCAACAATCTCGGAACTAGCCTTTGTGGCGTTCTCTTTCGTCTCTCGGGCTCTTGCGAAATACTGCTGCTGTGAAATTAAACTAGCTTCAAGTTACTTCAATTTCTCCCTTAGTATCTTCCCTGTAATCTTGTACATGTCAGCGTGTCTTGTTTGGTAATATCGCCTCACATTGAACTCTTTAAAAATAGCGACTGCGTCTTTGCAAATGAGGCAGACACAGTTGTTGCGTATTTTAGTGAAGAAATAGCTCAATTTCCACCTATCCTTGAAGCATCGGCCGTCGCAGTCAACTTTCTTTTTTTTGTTGTTTGTCGCCATTTTAGAAAATTGGAAGAAAAGGGTTACACAAGGTAATTTTGCTTAGAGTGCTGCTGCCTTTTGGTGGGTAAATGAGGAGCAGCATTTAGTGTCCTCCTCTGTGCGGGCCAGACGTTACTGATTTTATGACAGAGGCTGGGGGCCGGATGAAATTTGACCACGGGCCTCATTTGGCCCCCGGGCCGGACTTTGGACATGTCTGCTGTAGACTAACAAAAGGAACTATTGTTATTTGGGTTTGAGTTTCCCGAGGGACAGATATAGTTGACGGACACAGAAAGTCTGTGTTGTGTTACATTTGCTACGGTCCGAGTTGCGGAGCTTCAATGAATGTTGACTCAAATGAGTTCAAGAAACTAAATTCTGTGCTTTATGAAGAGTGAAAAAAGCAAAATTTAACACAGACGAAATCATTCGACCAATCAGAGTGAAGTATTACCGTGTAACAAGTTATAACAGAATTCCCCGGCGGAAATTATGTTGGCACGTTGTATAGTTCCCGGGGGGAGGTATTTTGTTGAGGGAACAGCCGGAAATATAGTTATAATCCGCGGGTTGCATGTGAGACAGACATTGCTACCGTATTTTGTTGCAGCCTAAATGTCAATAAAGCAACGCGGAATAGCTCCGTTGTTTGATACTCCGCCTCCGACTCCTTCCCTAGGTCGCCACGACCGGGATAAAATGGTGACATCACGTACCGGCAACGGATCGCCGCATACGTTTCTTCAACACAACATGGCCGTGTCAATAAAAATAAAAAAAATCGGTCTTTTTATGTATGGTAAATGGTGTTATACTTATATAGCGCTTTTCCACCTTTCAAGGCGCTCAAAGCGCTTTACACTATCTCGCAATCCACCTACTGGTGACATATATAATATATTTGTCTCCATCCCTGTACCCATTTATAATGCTTTTACAATGATTTTACAAGTTGATTTTGGGGAAAAAAAGTGCGCGTTATATTCGTGAAATTACGGTAAGTGTCCGCCTCGCTTCTGTCTTAATGAACAAAATAACATGAGCAATTGTGATTGCATAGTGATATAAAAACAGTTTGCATAACAATATATGAAACTCACATTTGCAACATTTTACTACATAGTAACAAATTATATACCGTACATATTTACAAGGTGTCCCTAAATGCATCACGGGTGTGACGTAGTTGCATTATAGTGAGCCACAGTAAGAGACTGAGCTGTGGGATCACATCCAACAGACACAAAAATAGTACAAAAATACGCTTATAAAAATAGCACACTAATATGGAGGATATTTTACCTGCAACACAGTGCACAAAGGAGTGAGATGATGGTCGCATTTTCAAGTATGTCTTTACTGTACTGCATAATCCATAAACAATGAGCAATTATTACACAGAGAAAAAGTAAGCTTCTGTCTAAAACTATTCACAAACAAGACTAAACTGAGCGCTAACTTTGTTTCACTACAACAATGGGAAGCTATACAGGGAAACCACTTGGTAAAATGTGCAATACAAGCAAAAATATGACTTCTTATCATCATTTATGTCGGACCATTACAAATGTGCGACTCACCATAACAGTGTCCTCCTCGCATCTGTGCCTTCCCCGCGCTAGATTGCACACGTCCCCTTCCGCGAGCGAGTGATTACGCATCACTTCCGGCATGATTTAACAAGTATATTTACTCCGTTACATATAGAAATGGAAAGTATACAAAAGAAAGATATATAAAGTAAAATACAAGTGTTATAGATTGTACCAAAAAAATAAAATGGAAAGGCATGACACGGGCTTGTACACTTGCTCTCAGAACTGTGAGCAGACGTGCTAGCCACTCTTCCGCCGTTCCGCCCCTTTATTTGAAGTTATTTGGGGAAAAAGGAAGTTTAATTCATCTTAACAATTGGAAAGTTGCCCAACTCTTTCATTCCAATGAGGCTTAAATTTGAATGATGTTAGGTAAGCACACTGGTCAACTCATGTGCTCATAGGTGTATTCAAAACTTCAAATATATCATCATTTTTGCATTTAAACTTTTTTTTTTTTTTTTTAAACAAAATACGATCAATCCCGAGTTAACAATGGATTGTATGTGCTTGACAGCACTAGTATCAAATTTAACAAAATAATGACAGATTTTTTTTTTTTCTCACAAAAACAAAAATGCGAGTTAATTACAAGTTAGCTATGAAAAATGCAATTAATCGTGATTATAGATTTCTAATTATGACTTCTCAGATTGCGTAAACGTCAATTGCTGAGTGTCACAGAAATATGAAATGACTTAACCCCAAGAAATTATCAACCAGGAAACAATGAAATCTGGGTTTTCCTTTCCAACATGTCTGCAAACAAGGGGCATGGAGAGATAGAAGGTTAAAAGGGCTTGAAATAATAGGGACAGCTTTAGGGGAAGTGTGATGAAGGGATGGTGAAAAGAAAGGAATAGGAAGAAAGAATGGGGACTAAAAAAGAAAGAGGGCATTAATTTAGTGCAGTGGGAGGAATCTGAAGGTTACTGAGCTCTCTCTGCCAGGCCCTCCTGGGTTGACTGATGCCTTTGTGTAGGAGCCAGAAAACACACACACACACACACGCACACATAGTATTCAAAACCATCCATGAACTCGGAAGTATGTTGAAGAGTTTGTTGTTGAAGGATAGTTTAATAAAATAAGGTGATCATTAATGTTTTGTTAGGCCCACCAGTGAAACCAATGCAAAAAGTAATGGCAATATATATCACAATGTTAATTTGTTCCAATATTGTTCAGGCCTATGCCAAACAAAGCTATTCAAGGCATCTGGTGAAAATTCTTGTGTAGTTTTAATATCACCACATAGTATCACAATATATTGCAAATCCCCCCAAAATCGCAATGATATTTTTTTTTTTCAATATAATTTAGGCCTAATTTATTATATATATATTTTGTGTGTGTGTATATATATATATATATATATATATTTTTTTTTTTTTGTGTGTGTGTGTGTGTGTGTGTGTGTGTGTGTATATGTATATATCCACACACACATATATATATATATATATATTTTTGTATATATTAGGGCTGTCAAAATGATCGCGTTAACGGGCGGTAATTAATTTTTTAAATTAATCACGTTAAAATATTTGACGCAAGTAACGCACATGTCCCGCTCAGACAGTATTCTGCCTTTTGGTAAGTTTTACAGCAAGGCTTTTTGTGCTGTCTAACAGCGAACTCTTGTGGTCGCTTTGCGACATGGTTTATTGTTTTCTTGTCAGTTCAATATGGCTGCACGATGTCTCGGGCTGTCGCCTACGTTGTAGTGTTGTGCTTATATGATCCTTGGACAAGATTTGTCCGTAAGTAAAGTTGTTGTAAAGAATGTACATATTATGTTAGTAAGCAAAATGTTACATTTTTTTTATGAGACGCTTTTTGTTTATGTTTAATGAACCTGTATAGTGTGCTAAGCTAACGTTGTTGCTAATGCAATGCTTGTGTACTTTTTTTTGTAGTTTTACGACGGTCTAAAGAGGACAATGGTTTAAGGCCATTTTATTAATAAATCAGATGAAGAAGGGAGAAGTCTAATTATTAAGGCGTCGTTCACTAGCTGTCTAGCTTTGGAAAAAGTAGACGCTTTGGAGTGAGGACAGCATAGACAGATTTAAATGACAGTAGAGTGAAATGCCCACTACAGTCCTTATGTACCGTATGTTGAATGTATATATCCATCTTTCCATTCCAACAATTTATTTTACAGAATATATATATAATTTACAGAAAAATATGGCATATTTTATAGATGGTTTGAATTGCGATTAATTGCGATTAATTACGATTAATTAATTTTTAAGCTGTAATTAACTGGATTAAAAATTTTAATCGTTTGACAGCCCTAATATATATATATATATATATATATATATTTTTTTTTTTACGTTTTAAGGTCTAAAAAGAAAACAAAATAATACAGAAATAAAATGGCATTGCCAAAAGATGCAAAAATATATATGTTTTATACTCCGCAGTACTCACAGAAAAAGCGGAAGAGGAAGTACTGTAAAAAGTACAGTGCTGTAATGTGTTTTCGAGTATCGGATCAGGACTCAGTATAGGCAGATTCTCAAAATCGTGTGACCTAGACTCTGACTCGGGTGCAAAACTATGCGAAATCCCTAGTCCATACATGACAGATCCAAGATTTAGTCAGGTAAACAATTTACTGTATTTTTCGGACTATAAGTCGCACCTGAGTATAAGTCGCACCAGCCATAAAATGCCCAACGATGAGGAAAAAAACATATATAAGTCACACCGGAGCATAAGTCGCATTTTGGAGGGACATTTACTCGATAAAATCCAACACATAGAATAGATATGTCATCTTGAAAGGCAATTTAAAATAAAAATACAATAGAGAACAACATGCTGAATAAGTGTACAGTGTGATGTTACATGATGCATGAACAACGAAATGCAGACATGAGTTATTCAAAAAACTGTAGCATAAAGAACATTATAAACAAGTTTGACAAACCATCAGTGTCACTCCAAAACACCAAAAAAACATGTGAAATGACATAATAATGTGTTAATAATTTCACGAATAAGTCGCTCCAGAGTATAAGTCGCACCCACAGCCAAACTATGAAAAAAGCTGCGACTTATAGTCCGAAAAATACGGTACTGAAGAAGTCCTAAACTTGTGTACATTTAAATTGGTGTGCACGTTCTGTTTTTCCTGTTTATGGTTACACGTGGTCATCTGCACGATGCGTGCACCTACGATGTAGATGCTCAGCTTTTTCTTGTCTTTGGATATTTATCTCAAAAAGCTTGTACGTATCCTAACTCATGTTTTTGTGTGTGTAGGAGTTGACGGCAGTGCTGAGTGTTCCTGTGGGAGAAACCACTTCACATGTGCGGTCAGTGCGTTTGGTGAGTGCACCTGCATACCAGCTCAGTGGCAATGCGATGGAGACAACGACTGCGGGGACCATAGTGATGAGGATGGATGCAGTGAGTTGACACAACTGTTTTTATTTCTTATGAGCCCCATTCCTCTTCTACTTCTTTAGCTGACAATTATTTACATGATATTAAATCAACATTGCTTTGAAGAACAATCATACAACCTATGTGAACAACAATTCTTAAACCTGCTGGGTTAGTCTTTTGAGAAATTCCTATGCAGTGTAACCTTGAATCATCATGTACTGTATATTACACGCAGATATGTTTGTTTTTGTTGTTTGCGCCAAACAATCCCTAGATAGGACAACAGTTTTGTCATCTTTTTCCATAGTAACCATACCAACTGACTGCTTCCCTGGTGCTTATATGTTTGATACCTGCGCTTCTGGATAATGATAGCAAGCTATGCACATGTTCAGGCAGTCAGGCCCTCCAGAAATAAAAAGAAAAGAAGAAAAAGTATAATTGGACCCATATGCACCCCATCATCACCAACACTGAATGGTTCACTGGTCCACGTAGTGTTGCATTTGTTCATCAGAAAAAAACAGAAGCACTTCGCATCGGTGTATGTGACCTTGCAGTACAAGTGTCTGCCTGAGTGACATTCTGTGCCAAATGATGTGTGATTTGAGGGAAGTCTCTGAGACATTGATGGTTGTGAAGAGTATGTCAGTTGACAGGAGCATATCTTCTTCAACTTCTAAAATTGGTGTATCAGTGTGAAAAATAATCTCCCCTCTGATTTGCCACTTTGGAAATCAGTTTAATTTAACTTTGAATTTTTAGGATGCAATTATGCTCAATTTCCATCTATGTCTGTCATGTTTCACTACTTAGAAACTAGGAGATATAAGGTTAAGAGTTATCGATCTGTAGCCAGTTTAATCCCTGATTGTCACATATTGATCTACTGTGTGTTGTTTATTCAAGAAGACACGTGGAAGCAGTTGAAAGATAGGCAGATCTTTCTAAATCATTACTACAGTCTAGCTTTATCAGTTCTCTGCCCAGTTACTTTGCACTCAGTCACAGCCCACCCCATTTAGTCAGAATGACCAGTGCCACAAATAATAAGTTCTAAAAATCCAAGTGAGCTCCAATAGCAATGTTAATTAGAGTAATTCTGCAAACACTGGCCACACTAAGTTATATTTTGTCTCTGAAACTCATTTTGCTCTGGGACCCAATAGTGAAACCAAATGAAATATTGTTCATCTATAGCAGGGTTCACTAAATCTGGACCTCGGTGCCACTTTTCCTGTCGTGTTTTCCACATCTCTATCCCCAAACACACCTGAATCAAATGATTGTCATCAGCAACCTCTCCAGATGGCTGATAATGATCCTGATTATTTTGATTCAGATGTGTTGGAGGAGGGAGACATGGAAAACACGACAGGAAAAGTGGCACGAGGTCCGGATTTAGTGAACCCTGATCTACAGTAATTATTTTTGTTGTACTATGTTTACACAAATGATTCTCAAACTTAAAGGCTAAGCAGCATATCCCAGATCAAATAACATTTTGATGTGAAAAGTAAAAAAAAAAAAAGCAGATCTTGTTCTCACTCACTGCAGACAAAATAGACTTCTCCATGATGATGATATTTGGCCTATCAGTACCTTTTGGTTGACAAATAAACCTACTCTACTATACTGTATATTACAGTACCATCGGGGGCTGAAATGTGGTTTTAGATTGTTGGCGCTTCGAAGGAATCCTACAGCAATCATTTCTGTCTGGTATTTGAGCTACTTAGTTTTCACCTTATTTTTTTTCTTTATAGTCTTTTCTATAGTGGTATCTTTGGGTTTCCCAAATTAGACTGCTTTCCTTTCATTCAAAAGTCTAAAACATAGCTTACAAAAGGTATAAACTGTGTCGTGTTTACATTGATGTGTTGTGTATATGTATATTCAGTGGTTGCGTGTGTGTGTGTGTGTGTGTGTGTGTGTGTGTGTGTGTGTGTGTGTGTGTGTGTGTGTGTGAGAGAGAGAGAGCGAGAACTAAAGGCATGTGTGGCTGTGAAAGTTGAGACCCAAAGTGTCATATACACACAGACATCTCTTCTCAGCATATTTTGAACAGCGTGATTCTGTAACTTCTTAACGGTCGTTTGAAAATGCACATTTATGTCAATTAATCTATTTTGAGGGGAAAAAAGCCGCTATTGTTCTGTATCACACAAGAGGAATGTGGAATGTCTCTGAAGCTCCCCCTTGTAAACTTTGGATCTAATTACAATGTGGGAATCACATGGAAATTGTGTAGTGCAGACCTTTGTTTTTTTATGTCAGCTAGTGTAGAAATGAGAATTTATGCTTCTGTTCATCCAGATAAAGTTTGATTACTTTCTTGAGATCCCCAAGATGAAAAAGAGAGTCAATGAGGGAATTTGAAGAACATTACAATCTTTTACAAGTATAGGATTTTAGTGAGCTAAAGAACAAGATAAATGACACCCTGGGAGCACCATAGTAGTAAAGTTGAGTCAAGGTAAGGAGGTAATGGCTTTGGTGCTGACTCTGACCTTATCTATGACGATATATGTTGACAGTCAGCAAGTAAAAATGGAATACGTCTTACCACCTCTCATTATGAGTTTGTCGATTTAGGTAATCACTTAGCTGCAATTGAGAATGTTTTGAAAAACATGATTTTGAGCTGTGGGCACCAGTACATAGGGTTGTATCAATTTAGTCATGTTTGTTGAACTCAATGAAACACAAAATTGTGGCTTTACGATTATTTCATTCGATATGCCTGCAACTCTTTACTGCCGAGTATTATTACTGTTATTGCTATCATTACTTTACTTAATAATTTGGAACGCTGTATTAGGTAGATTATCCCCAAAATTTACTGTTGTCTTCTTTGGTAGTTTAGATTAAAACAAAATCCATGTTATTAGTAACACTGTAGAAACAAGCAAACTTAACTGAGGGTGATTTATCAGCCTGTCTACCATCTCTTATCTGAATTATGTTTTGTGAACTCTTTTCAGAGTTCAAATTAATAAATTATCTCAACCAACTCTGATTCAGAATTTTCAAAACAGAATATGTGCTTTAATAACATTTAAAGGTGTATACTATATATCTTCCACATTATTGCCATATGTATCCTGTTGCCAGTGACTCCCTAGATTTGCACATCATTCAAATTTATTTGGACTTGTTTTGGTTAAACTGATGTAAGCAGAACATGATCTGTAGAAGGATTCCTGCTGAGGCAAAAGGATTATAGAATGTTAGTGTAAATGTGTTCAGCTTGAGTGGTATGATATATAAAGGTACAGAAATGGGAATACCTGAAGATGTACATTTCAGTGTGTAGCCTTTTTCAAACACAAATTGTGCAACATTGCCATAGATATGGGCCTTCTATGATCTGCAATGCTTGTTTTTACAGAAGTCACAAATAACAGCAATTTACCACAGGTCCATGTGCAAATGTTCTAACCTGGCATTCTAAAACGATAGCCTTTTAAATCACTGCTGGAGTAGCCTGATATTATTGTATAAAGATGTACAGGGTGCTTTTGTCTGTGATATATTGCATTTAGTTTGTGCTTTGTCGTTAGCTCACACAGGTTTGTCATGTTTGAGTTGCACCATAAATTCCTCAAGGGTCACAGTTCAACTCCCATTGCAGACCCTAAAAAAATGAAAGAAATATGTTAGTCTACTTACTGACCACTCTTGAGTTTTACTTGAACAAGGAAATAACCTTCCTCCAACATTAGCTTGAGATATGCAGTGCTGTTTGTGCATTGCTTTCAATTTTATTTTTTTTAATTTAGTACATATTTGCTGGAAGACAAAACAAGACTTGTTTGAAGAAGATTTATTAGGAAAACATGTTATGCTAAATAAATAACTTAAAGTGCGTACGACATGAGAAAATAAGTCTTAAATAGGATTATTATGTGAATTAGAATCAAATATTTTGATACGATTCGACTATATACAACAATTTAGCAAAGCGCATGTGACGAGAAATTAGGCTTTTAATTTGCCGGTTAGCCACGCCTACCTTTATAGGGCTCTAGCGTCCCCAACAGGTGCATGACGTCGGCAGAGTCACAATTTCATCTGATTTAGTATGCAGCCCATTGAGAGGGAAATATTCACAACGAGGAAAACGTGACGAAGAGAGCCGCAAAAGGTCATTGTTTCAGTCTCTCTACTCCAATATTTTTACAAGATATTCTTTTTATCCAAGTATTTTCCCCAATAGCTAAATGAATGGCCTGTCATGACAAATAACAGTCTTGTGCTAAATGGAATATGACATTTTTAAAAAAGGATCTATTCAAGACGACATGGCAAAATTACTCCATAATGGTGAAAACTGTCGACTTCACCTTTACTGTTGCACCTCCCGAACGATATTTTATACCAACTAAATCGGGCTTATGTCATTTCCCTTCCCCGGCTTCGGAGAATGTACACAAACCAAGAGGCATGACAGCTAGCCGACATGCTAACCCAAAACGAGTGATGTTTCAAAGTCTTCGAAGCGGAAAATCACACATAACTAGCCCGGATCATTTCACATGACGACTGGGTTGTCGATTGTCTTCGCCAATTGGCAAACCACCCGGCGGAGAGCAATTTACAGCTCGTTCCCCTGCTACTACGGACAGGAGAGCTCCCCGGGGAAGCAGCTAGACAATGACTGCTGAACAAACCGGCCGACGTTGGAGGTGCGTGTAGCTGCCAAATGGTCAACACGAATATGGGAAAATAATGCTTTACTACACGACGAAGTCGTAAACAGAGAAACTCAGTGGAGGAGGGCAGCTGCAGTTGTTGTGCTGCTAACATGTGCAGCTAATGTGTATGTGGAGAGCTTTTTACTTGCCCATCCATGATCAAACGTAAGTAGTCCTTTATTTAAAGAAATTGTAGTGTTAACTTTGTAATCGCTGTATTCGCGGCTATTTTTAATTCAAAGTTGCAATTTCTGATCGGTTGGAAAATTTACCAGAACGGGCACACGAAGAGGGGAATAAGCTTAGTATAGTGCTCTCCTGGCGGGGGGATGTGCGACAAGCCGCCGGTCATCAGCCGAGGGGACAAGGAGCATGTCAGCCACAAAATGCAAGCCACCTACATATTAAAATGTTCGCAGTATTTGACATAATACAAAACACAATGTTTAATCACCTCCTCGTAAGTCCCATGGTGCCACAGTAATAGGGCTTGTTTTGGCCAATATCCACCGGTGGATGGGAACCTTTTGAATCTCCAAAAAAGCGCACACGCCTCTCCCTCATACAGAAAGATTTTTCTGGAGCTGTTTGGCTGGCATGATGCGAAAAATAAACAAATTAATCCACAAAATCAGCTGAATCCTTAGTCCTTCTCATACAACAGTACGGCTGTATAGTGAAGAGGACTCCTTCCTCCGTACACGTCACAGCGCCCTCTTTCTCAATTCGAGAATGTTGCCGGAAGTCACTTATTTTCATGGCGCGGGATTAGAAAAAATTAATATAGCGATCGCTTCCAAACACATCCAATCGATCCATTTCATTCAGGAGCATAAAATACCGCGTTTATTATGAAATAAACATGGTTTTTCGTGTCACAGGCACTTTAAATTTCACTTCAATGTAGATTTCTTAGACTAATTTATTTTATCGTTTTTAGACTTGTTAACTTTACAGTCCTGATGCTAAGATTTGTTTCATAATGAAAAAAAAAAAAAAAACTTAAATTGGACTTAAATTGTCCTTATCATATTAATTGGACTGCGATTGGCTGGCAATCAGTTCAAGGTGTACCCTGCCTCTTGCACGTTGTCAGCTGGGATAGGCTCCAGCATCCCACGACCCTCGTGAGGATAAGCAGCTCAGAAGATGAATGAATGAATAATAATAGGAATATTTGATATCCCTATGCAGCATGATAGAATGTGGAGAAAGCCTTCGTAACAAGTATGTGCTAATGTGCTCCTACAGGCTTAAGGCTTTAACCAGTTCGCATGTAATACTCATTGGATTGCAGCATCGTTGCGTAAACAGTACGCTCATTTCCAATCGATTTGATACCAAATATGACTATTTTCTGACCAATTAGAAAGTTGACTGGATTTTAATCAAGTATTTTTGTGTGTGTGTCCAATATAAACCCTTATACGCAAACCCTCTGTTAATGTTTTTTGCTTTAGGGTCTAACCTTTTTAATTCCGCATTCACGGACCGTAACAGATTTGTTGGTTCATCTGAGGACTTAAGTTACTGATTGCAGCTAATAGATTGGTAAACAATACACATACTATTAATGTAGAAAAAAAAAACGTGGTCCTTGTGATGTTAATGTTATTAAACAGTGTGGTCTTGAATGCTACAGTACCTACATGCAGCGAATGTGCTTTAAGTACAAATAACAAAAAACATCTATCCAAAAACATGTATTATACATGATTGTACTGTCCTCGCCAAGACGTTGGAGCTAAGTCCCAGCTAGACAGCGAGCTCAGCTCTAAAAATGAGACACCTGACGTCCGTGTGGTTTGCTGACGTCATTCAGCTGCTCATGACACCAAAACTTACAGAATTAAACTAAAATAAAAATGAAATTAAATCAGTGTCATCTTCAGTAAAAGCAATTCAAATTTGTGTTTATAAATGGCCACTGATGCAGCAGTAACAATCCCAACAAACGATTAACGTGTATCAGTTAACATCCGCACATCATCAAAAATAATCACATAAACTCACCCCAAGTATTTGACCATGACTAAAAACGCACAATAAACAGTACAAAAGGTGTTATATACAGGTGTTGCCTCTGTGGATGCTTCACAAGCAACAAATGTGCGCACAGGCTTTCTTTCTCCTCTTTCTCACTCGGCCGTGTGACTTCTTCGTCAAATTCGCTGTCCCTCGTGTGTGCGCGAGTGCTCTTCTTTGTGTGTACATGCGCTCTTACTTGCGTGTGGAAGTACTACATGCTCTAAGCTTCCTACGCCAAAATAAAAGCATGCAACACAAGACAAAAATCAACATTTAAAAAAAAAAAAAAAGACTGGAGACAAATCGGCGGATGAGACTCCTGCGCCGTATAGTCAAAATCATATAAGTCGGGTACGTCGTAACTAGGGCTGCAGGTATCGAATATTTTAGTAGTCGATTAATCGATGGACTAGTTAGTTTGAATAATCGAGTAATCTGATAAGGAGTATGAAAATTAAAATACCTGAGCTGAGCTTCAAATGGTAGAATTTTTTTTAAAATGAGGATCTATGTACAACAAAAGAACAATTGGCTAACTTCCATAGAAAAATTCCGCTAGCTTAAATGCTATAAAATGCTAGTTTTTTTTTTTATACAGTGCTCTTAACAAATGGTTCAGACACATATTACCGCAAAAAAACGGCTAAATATACCTATAAACCAAATTATGAATGCAGTAAAAAAACATTAACTCAAACAAAAACTTACGTTGGTTTTAACAGGGAGCGATTCGATTCGATTCAGCCATGTGAAAAGAGGCAGACCAGAGGGCAGTGTATCCACCCTAATCAATAAAACTAATTGCAAACACTTTCAAAATAAACCATTAAAATGCCACTTTAATTAAACGAATACTCGAAGCAACAAAATTAGAATATTTTTTTTCTGATCGAATACTCGAGTTAATCGATTAATCATTGCAGCACTAGTCGTAGCTGGGGTGTTTTATTAGAAGTACTTCTGACATGATCCAGCATCATTACTACTACTCTTACTACGGTATTCTGGATTTTTTTCTTTTTTATTTAAATCTCAAAGAGTAAGGCCCGGATCTCCTTTCTGATGTTGGAGCAGCAGTTCACAAACGTAGGTCATATTGAGACCTTGTGTTTAATTTTGCGTATTTATTATGGCGATGCATGGCAGCGGACCCCCATCATGGGAGAGCGACAGCCCCCAACCTCAACAGCGCAAGCAGCAATCACTGGTGCTCAAACAGGAAACCGGGACAGAGGGGACAGAGACTGGGGCAAGAAAAAGGAAGCCTAGACGCCCCCTCAACCCGCAGCCATCGGTCCAGACTCCAGAGGAGGAGAAAGCCATGCCCCAAGAGCTACGCCGTAAGAAAAGTGGTACCCACCTACCGCCCTATTGTGGTTGCCAGGTTTCTGATTGGCAACCATTAACCCCACATCGTGAAGGGATCGTGAGGGGAGGGCAGTGAGTTAAAAAAGGAGAGCTTGGCCAGGGAGTCGTGGGGCAGCAATGGGGAATTGCTTCCCCGTCGTGTGATCCGCCTGCCCCTTGCCGTAGCACCCCCAAAAGTGTGATATATGTGGTGCAATAAAAAAAGGTGCGGGATAGGCGGGAAAAGCGATGGGCAGGCACATGACTGGATGCTGACTCCACCATTCTGTCAGATGCATTAAAATTCTGCATTAAAATCGGGGGAGCTGGTCAGGAGCCATGCAACCCCATTCCACTCCCCTCAAAGACCCTAAACGAAAATGTAAGTTCTCGCAGTGTCAGATATTTACATTCAAAACTGAAGAGTGAGTGATGTAAAAATTCATAGGTGTTTTTATTGGACTTAAATCAATTCTTTCATTTGCACTATGTCATCAAATGAAGTTGAAGCAAATGCAGTAGTATTTCTATACGCAGGTGGAGGTGTTGGGTTTCTTTTATTGTCCTCTTGTTTCACCTTGAGGTAATCAGATTTGAATGTGGCAATAAAGCTGTTCACTGCACCTCTGTCTTGATTCAATTACTTTGAGGTTGAAACTTTCCTGCCACAAACTACCCCTGTCCAAAAGTACTCTGCTTTATCCATTGGCTTTAAAATGTATCATAAAAACCATTGGGCTGTATTGAAATAGACGGGAAACTAGCAATTATGAGACCATAAACTCATCGGCAAATGTTGATTGAGGTCTGTCCAGTTCTTCTGCGCACTGTGTAGTTACTTAGTCACTAATGCCAGTCGATTTTCCTTAAATATGAGCCACTGGCAGCTTGAACGTTCTGTTTTTCCTCAGATCTTTTATGTTAACATTGTTCCTACAATGCAGCATGCATGCATGCACCTTAATGTATTCATTTCCAGCCTTTTGAAGTAATACCAAACAAGTCAATGTGACTAAAGCTGTGTGTGTGTGTTTTTTTTTTTTTAAATAATACCGAGTGACAGACATTATCAAAAACCCTGATTGTAGAAATTTGTAGTCACAGTTGCGTTTTTTCTAGCTTTAGTTATTTTCTTCCATTTTTTTGTTCTTGCAATAGTCAGATGTCCATCCACCTACTGCACATGTAAACCTGTGTTACCCCCCAGTTCATTTTCATTGCTTAGTCTTTTTCATAAATGACCCTAATTCAGCACAGAGTAGAGAGAAGCTGCTCCCGCCACTGGCTGAGCTGAGGCTTATGGGGTTTTCAGGTGTGGGTATCCAAGCATCCTTCCGTTTCGGAAGATGGACTCTAACCCCAGTCTTCGCGCAAGCTGCAATCAGCGGACCCCGATTCTTACTGAATTGAAGAATACTCGCGTACCTATCCAGCGCTAAACAAAATCCTAGGAAACTACAGGATAAGCAACATTATATTCACATTCATTTATTATCCATATCGTTTATCCTCAAAATGGTGCTAGAGCCAATCCCAGCTTACTTGGGCAGGAAGCAGAGTTTACCATGACTGGATGCCAATCACAGGGGACACAGAGACAAACAATCATTCACACCTATGCACAATTTGGAGTGCTAAGTTAACTAACAATGCATGTTTTTGGAATGTAAAAGGAAGCCAGAGTACCTAGAGAAAAGCCATGCAGGCATGGGAAGAACATACATAATCCACACAGGTAGGCCAGTGCCCGGGAATGGAACCCTTGAGCTCAGAACAGATCATTTATCCAACTTTTTGTTCACTTATGACACATTTCATGTTTGCAGTTACATGATTCCATCTAGGTTCTGTCTCCATTCGAACGAAGTCGCCATTCCGTGTGAAAATGATGTAGTATTCATGCTTGGCCCTAGGGGGCAGTGTAGTTTTACAAGGCGACAGCCAATGATGCACTTCCTTGACAACAACCTCCTCCGCCCAGAAGACAACATATCCGCTCACTCGAAGCAATGGCGTCCACACGTTTTTTTCTTTTGTTACATTAGGCACAAAAATGTTACATTAAATATATTAAAATTAGATATTACGACATTCCACCATGTTTGCTGTTTTGAATGTTTAATAGCACCGACTGCTGATGTCATCGGAGCGAGAGTGTTCCATTTACAGTGGTACCTCTACATACATTAATTCGTTCCAGGACCTTGTTTGTAAGTCGAAATGATCGTATGTCGAGCAGGATTCTCCCATAAGAATACATTATAATTCCATTAATTCGTTCCGCAGCCCAAAAACCTACACTAAATTCTTAATAATTACTGATGTTACTATTGCAAATATCAATTACAAAGAGCAAAACAAATACATTATGAATAAAAATCGGAATAATAATATTATATTACTAATTATAATAATAATTATAATAATACCTGTAATAATGTAAAATAACGGGTTCTAACACTCTCACGTGGCTGACGTGAGCCTTACTTTCACTTTGCTTACTTACTGCGGGGGACACTTGGTGTGTTGTGTTGCACATATTGATGGAATAAATAACTAGAAATCTGACGAAGCTGGCGATTTCTTTGGCGATGTAACCACAATAATAATTGCCACCTTAACTTATAAAGATTGGCGAACGGAGTAGGACCGCCGAGATCATGCAGTCTATGGCTGTATTGTTGAGCCATATCATGGATGCGCGCCCCATGCTCATATTTTTTTATCATCTATCCATCTTCATGTCAATGGTAAGGATCACCTTTTTCCTTTTTTTCACCACCTGCACTAACATCGTTGGAACCCATGTTGATTTCTCTCACAAGAAAACCTGCCGTGCATCTGTCTTGCGGGAAAACAAAGAAACTGCGGTGCTGTCATAGATCGTCGTATGTAGAGCATGTTGTCAAATGTAGAAACAAACGGCGAGTCAAATTTTACGTTAGATGTCAAAAAAGATCGTGTGTCGAAGTGATCATATGTCGAGGCACCACTGTACAGTATACGGTTGCGGAGCAAGCCCCGCGATCGAATCATTCCACTTTGGAGGCTTGAATGAAAAGTCTTCGCCTTCCGTTTTCGCCGTCACCATGTAAAAGCAAGACTGTTCCGCAACACAATCGTTGCATCTTGGTGTCACACAGACAAAAAGTCAATTGTAAATAAAATTAATGCAATAAAATAAACTATTACTTGCAAACTATTGGGAGCAAACAGCTTACAGAGTCGACATGCTTTTTTTTTTAGGAATGCCGTTTCTATTACCTGCTCAGATTTTGCATCACAATCGTATTCAGTATGTGCTTCACAGGCCCGTTTTGCTGATATAGCAGACATCAGCTTGGACCGTGCGGTAGAAAATCTGACTTCAGGTAACCCTCAAAAATCAAGCTGGCCCTAGTGACCAGCTAGTGCTTTTGACTCTGCAGTTAAAGCACTGACTCGTGACCGCTGGAGGGTGGTGGCACAGTTCCGCAATCCAAGTGGGTTTTGAACAGCACTCATGATGTTCCACAGTTACAATAACACCAGTTAGCAGTTATACTCTTAACCGTTTGCGCTTTTGTTTTCAACACAGATGAACACGAACGGACGCAGGTTTGAGAGAAAAACAATACATTAGCAGCATTTATAATTAGCATTTAAAGTGATCCTCTGATTTAAATACATGTAGGCTCTAATAAACTGCAATTGTTCTCTTGTACTAAAATATGTTGTTAGAAACACATAAAATGTTAAATCAATGGCAATATTTTATAATATTTAGTCCATATTTTGACCGTTAGTTGGCGCCATGGTTTGCGGGCTCGCAGTGATGACGTAATTGATATCTTTCCGAATGTGTAGCGTGTTCAACAATTGCTTATTGCTGCCTAAACTCGCGAAGTAAAATGCCACGATGTGCTGCTTTTGGATGCAATTTTCAGTCAAATGGAAAAAAGGGGAGTGAAGTGAGTGGTCAAGGTGGAATTATTATTTTTAGTGAATAAATGTGCATAAGTGGAAGCTTCTCCCCCTTCTTGGTCCCTGTATGCATGTATCCTACCCACCACGCGTTACAACTGGCGCCCGAACATTTTTTCTGGATCCTCAGTGAAGTAATGGTCCCATCGCGTCTGCAATAATGGTTTTGGATCTGTCCATTTATTTTTATTCGTCGGTCCCACAGGGGCTTTTCGGATCCGTCTATTTTATGGAATCGACGGCCTAATCGCGGCTGCGATATTGCCTTGGAATCGGTCTAATTCCTGGATCGTCGAGTGAGTAAAAAACGCGGATTTGGATTAGTATTGCTGTCTTTTTTGTTGACTATTCTTCGTGGGAGTTTTCCCCAAATCATACTAAATAATTAAAGCACTATGGCACGCTACAGTGACGACAGTGACTCTGACGTGGACCTTACAACAATGTTGGAGTTCGTCAGGGAATGCGTGTTTGTGTACTGCTGAGCTCCCGAGTGAAGAGTGGTCAAGGTGGAAATATTATTTTTTGTGAATAAATGTGCATATGTGGAAGCTTCTCCCCTTTCTGGTACTTTTATACACGTATCCTAGCTACCACGCGTTACAATGTACAAGACCTGGATTACACGAGGTGTGCTCTTTGGCCTGTACTGTATGTAAAGCACACACAGCTCTGGATGCTAACAATCTACATAATTATATTGGGAAAACGTTTGAAAATGCAATATGCTTACCTTGAATATCTGCTAATAAAACCGGAGTTCCCGAATCCCAACAGCATGCACTCTCGCTCTCAACCGGGGTTCCCAACAGGACTCTCTCGCATCACCAGTTTTGCTCAAATTTTGTCTTATCAGGTATTTGCTGCGCGCATTTTTCCCTGAATCTTGTCTTGTGAACGACCGACTGTGCTGTCCTGTTCTTCACTTTTCAGATCTGTTTCAAATAGGAAGGGTAGAACTGACGACATGTTGGGAAAGCTAACGAGTGACAAGCTGGAATTTCGGCATTCGGGGCCAGTGACGTCACGCACTGCGATGTAACAAGAATGCCGACCTATCACTTAAAATAATTTTACAAACTTTATTAAAACAAAAACATTAAGAGCGGTTTTAATATCAAATTATTATAACTCATACTAACATTTATGTTTTAAGAATTACTTGTCTTAAAAATAGAGGATCCCTTTAATAAAATAAATGACATTGTCCAGGATCCAAAGAAGTAGAGGAGGTCTGCTAAAGCCCATCAAACAGAATGCTGCTAGATCCCAAGGAAAGAAAAAAAAAACTGCTGGGAGCCCTGCTCCAACCTGTGTGTGTCAAAATGACTAGCGCCGTCTAGAATCAGATATGTCCCATGCGTCATATAAGTCCAAGCACAGGAGAAGAGATCACATCGACAAAGCAGAGGTAATTTTAGGCCTTTCTGTGAAGCAGCAATCATTCCCACAGGAACACTTTTAGTTGCAGTTGAACAGCCTTAAGTTACCTCAGTGTATTTTCCCCCCATTCATATTTGTACATATTTTCATTATTACTAGGGATGTCCCGATCGGATATTTTTGCACCCTAGTCAGAATCACCTGATTTTGAGAATCTGCCGACACCGAGTCCCGAGCCTACTCCGAGAAAAAAAAAAAAATATATATATATATATATATATTAAACATTTTACTGTCTCACGGAATTATTTTTAAACAAAAATAATGTAGGGAAATATGTTCCTTTATTAAATGTGTCATTGAGTCCACTCAAATCTGCTCACGCTGCTAAGAACACTTACACACATTCACAATGAGTTGCCACAGCACACTACTGCTAGGGTTTAACAAGCTCAACGGTGATTGACACATGCAGCGTCTTTCAAGGTACAGCTCCCAGACTTCTCTGGCAGTTTTAATGCTTCAATGGCTGTCACTCATCATTAACTTTAACAAGGAAACTTCAGGTCACAGGTGAGCAAGAAAAGCAGCTGGAGGGAGAGTAAAGGCTGTATGCGCATGAACCACAGAAACATAAACGTATTTCTTTAACTAAAAACCCTATCCTTTTCTGCCAATTCCGATCTTCTGAAAAATGGTGTGATCGGCCCGATTTCCAATCACGTGATCGGATCAGGACATCTCTAACACATACCCATATAATCCTGTTAAGTATTTGGTTTAGAATAACATGAACTTTTACAAGTTTCTTATTCTGTCTACTTTAATTAGCAAGACAATAACAGTCGTGCAAAAATGCTTTTTTTTTTTAGTTGATTATATTAGAACACATATATGGCCTTCAATATTTCATACAGAATTGTTTATACTTTCTACGATTTAAAAAGGAAGTAATATTAAAATACAAAACAAGTTAACTCAGTTACGTCATTTGTTTGAGTCACTTGCTCCCTTCTACAATTACGAGATCATTACTGGTGCACAATAATTATTGGTCTGATAATTATCGGTCCGATAATAGGAATTATGACGTCATCCCGATAAATCCAATAACATTTATAATAGGAGCGATAATATGTACTGTTCTGGCTTTGCAGTTTACACAATAGTATGGGAAATCAGTTGACCATTTGCGGGGCATTGCTCCCACCTGCTGGTCAAAATAATTCAATGCACCTATTTTTTTGTTACAGTAGTTTGGTTCAATCACTTACACATTGCGGTGTCTAGCGGTAGCATTGACGGCCGTGAATGCTTTCTGTTACGTTTCCGCCTCGGAAATATATGTAAGTATTTTATGTTTCTATTACATATGGATGTGCAAAATATGTTTACTTCTGTGGTGAAGGGTCATGTACAGAACTTCATAAGTTGTGATATAGAAACCAGCCAATGCTTTAGTAGCACAAGCTAGTGTGCTATGCTAGACATATAATAGTTGTGGATATAAGTGTATTGTGCAGTTTGTTGTATATTGAGTATTGAATATGTGTATTTTTTTTTTGTACTTTCACAATATTGAGACGAGTGTCTTCCCATAAAAGCAAGAAAAGACCAAGCCTTGTGGTTTATGGAAGTGCATTCATTCTTAGCTGGCTGTCAGGCAGTGCAGAAGTGAAACGCACTGTTTTGTTCATGTCATTATGAAAAATCTGATGAGATCGAAGGCAAATCTATGTTGAATCCACCACTATTTTTTTTAAACCTCCAGGTGTTCAAAAACTCAGGTTATACATTTAAAAAATTATATATTTATTATTGGTTATTGATATCGGTATCGGCTTTGAGGAGCAGGAAGTTATCGATATCGGTATCGGTTTCAAAAAATGGATATCGTGCACCCCTAGAGATCATCATTATATATCATTATTTAATGTTGGATGTGATTTTCAATCAGTGTGTGTAAAAATAGACCTTTATTTTGACGCAATAAAATGTTTTCATTAGAGATGACCATAATCTGTCAAGGAAGTGGCATGTGTTAGACAAGAAAAAAAAATCCTAAAGATCCTCAGTCCCCTTACATCTGTTTTCCAGACAGCCCTTTCTTTCTAAAGATGTTCATCCCTTCATCTGTTGAATCCCGATGATAAGCAGCTTTACGACAGATATATTGGTCCCATTAGGCACTTGATTCCGCTGCTCTACAGGAAAGAGCGGGCCATTAACTTGATGCTGAAGGCCACTTAAAGCTACACACAGGTCCTCGCAGCACACGCACCCATACACATGCACGCAAAGATGTGCCTAGCATTTTCATTTGTCATGGTGACACAAACCTTCTTTTCCTCTTTGTGATAACATATACACTCACTTTTGGAACTGTGAGGCTAATTCCTTTGTTTGTAGTTTAGACAGAAAACTTGGGTTTAATACAAAAAAATAAAAATGTGAGAATGTCAAGTGATTCTTTCTAGATCCAAGCAAAGGTATTGCGGCTGATGGGACTTATTGCAAAGCATGCAATAACTACGTCAGCCATGTCACCTACTGGCAGCATATCAATATCAGCATATTTTTCCACTCTCCTTTTTTGAGGTTTCTCAGACTTTCAGCCTCTTTCAGTTGTTTATTTTGGAAGGTACTCCTTTAAATGTCCTGTTTCTTATGTCCAGAAATTGGCCAGGCCAGTCTGAGACCTTCCACTTTATGCGCCTGATGAGTGGAGGCCTTTTCACATTGGACTTGACGGTCGGCCCGCCGTCAAATAACAGATTCTCTGTGGTGTGGTGAGGGGGGAACACGGAATACAAAGTCAGATCGAGACATTAGGAAAAAGCTTGTGTTCGCCTTCTCCTTACAATCACAAAAGTTTACAACTATTTAAATTATGCAACAAAACTGTACATCTGTCAAGGTGAGGTCTACGTCTCTAAAAACATCAGGGAAAATCCTTACAGTTTACTGCCTGGTAGGCTGCTACATCAGCACTTTCAAATATAGTCATTCTTGCACCTCGGCACCGCCGTCCTTTTGCTCTGCCCATTGGGCCTTTCAAGTGAAATGTGAAAAGGCCTTTTGTTTTCTTGTTTTGGCTGTGTGTCATGGGTCATTTTCTTGCTGCATGACAGGCGGTATGGTTACAACTGGAACTGAAAAAATTCCACAGTTTGTAACAATAACGCTGAAGTCGAAAAGTTGTGCGCGAGTTTAACGAAGGTCTTGTTGACAGTTGTGTGTAGTGGTTTCTTTTCCATATGGCAAGTAGAAACTTATGGGGCAAAAGGCTGTAATGGATAAATGATTCCTGGAATGCTTCAAATCACCTCATAGGGGAAATGATAAATCTTATGAAGGTTTTATGAGTGTGTGGGGTGTGTATGTGTGTCATCGGTCTCTGAGGCAAAATCATTGGTAGCTAAAATGATTTACGCATAATCTGTATGATGATCAGGATCAAAGAAACAAGACCTTATCAAACATCTGAGGATGTCCCTGTGGATACACTTGATATTGGAAAAAAAAGTGCCTGTATGTATGTATTGTATACATACAAGATGCATGAGTTCTACATTGCATTCTTCTAAGTTTAGTTCAAAAGCGCCTGTATGTATTGTGTATATATACAAGATGCGTGAGTTCTACATTGCATTCTTCTAAGTTTAGTTCAAAAGTGCCTGTGTGTATTGTATATATACAAGATGCATGAGTTCTACATTGCATTCTTCTAAGTTTAGTTCATATTTGTTCGGATCAAAGTACTATCAGGCCAGCAATTTCATTGTGACAAGAACATCATTGGGTTTGTCATTGTTGGTACAGGTGATGCACGTTATGATTCATTGTGTTTTGAAACTGGCAGTATAGCACTAACACTTGCTGTGAAGGACTTACCCCGGTAAAACCAGGCACGTCTAAGGCGCGTCAACGCAGTGAAACGCAACCATTAAAGTCAAGCAGAGTGTGGACACCAGTCGCACAGTCCGGCCACGATTTAAACGTGTCATAGATGCAGTTCAACGCGTGGCACTCGAAACGAATGACAGAGTTCATTAATTGACGCGAGATGCGACCCTCCTGCGTCAATACTACTAGGTAGGATCGGGCAGACCGGAAGTCATTCATGTTAAAATACGGTGGATCCGTTCTATTTTGAAAACGATATGCAATTAAATTTATTAATTTCTGTGTGGCACTTTATCTTGAAAATCCATCAATAAAGCTTTTGAAAACCATTCATGAGAAATAAAAAATGATTCATTGAGGCATTTTATTTGTAAAATACAGGTTAAAATCTTTGTCATTGGGATTGTTTTTGTCTTTAGCACAGGACTTTTTTCTTCTTTTTCTCCAAAAAGAAAGCTGACCAATAAGCAGGGTCTGAAAGGCAAATGGTTGTTGCATTACTATGTTTAAACACCCACTACTCTCGCACGATCTTAAAATCCTCATGTGAACTGATCGTGTCGCTCCACAGGCACTCTGCTCGTAAAACATGTCCTGTGGAAATTGGGGACGAGCGTCAGTGGTGCGTTGACGCGCCGGCAACGTTGAAGTGCCACAGACGTGCCTGGTGTATTACCCCGGTTACTCAATGTCAAATTTTCATGCTTTAAATACCAGCAGGGTTCACGATGACCTGATACTAGAAAAAGACCTGTCGCGATAACAAATTTTAAAAGGCGATTATTGTCTCATAAATTCTTGCCGATATGCGATATTACTTTTTTTTTTTTTCACCAATTCAACCTCAAATGTAGTGACAATACATCCTGATAAACCACTCATTCAAGTGAAATAAATTGTTATTCTTAAATAAAAAAAACATTAAAAATAATGTTAAACAAGAAAACAACAACATAAAAACACAATGCATAACGAGTAATTTCACACTCAGTAAAAAAACAAAAAAAAAACCACTTGTCTTCAGTTTTCGTCATGCATGTGGTGTCAGTAATAGATTTTATTTATTTATTTATTTTTTGCATCGTTTGCAAATGCTGTAAACCAGCGAGTCACCTCTTAACTGCAAGTTTGCTTTTTGGAGGAGACTGCCAATGTTTTATAGCAAGCTAAAGGGGTTAGTACATTGTTTTTTTGCATTAGCCTCAATGTAGCAATGCCAACATTTTACAAGGTTTAATATAGATGTTTCCTTTTTTCTTATGTCTGAACTTTAATTCTACGTTGTATTGATGACCAATAAACATCTGTAAAAGGAACTGGATTCTCAAATGCAACCAACACACAAGTGTGCAGAGTGTACGCACAAATGGATGCACGCATTTGACGATAAATCGCAGCCGGGAAAATTACAGACCTCATTTTTTTCCCGCCCGATAAATTGACTTATTGCATATGGCGACAAGCTTAACTAGAAATACAAAGAACTCAGCGGCTGAAAAATTTCTGCCAAAAAATGACTAAAAATTCTGAGTTCTCATGATAACACAGGCAAAAATGCCCCATCGTGGGGGATTTAAAACCGTGGAAGTCTAAAACCCTGCGTGACCAGAGATTGTCTACTGGAGGCTGGCTTCAAAATAAAGCAATCTTCCATTCGCTTGCATCTATATCACCCAATTTCAACTTACAATATAAAGCAGTTTAAAGCCTGGTTCAAACTTTGATAATTAATTTTGTGGCGACAGGATCCCTTCATACATTTATAAGGTGGGGCATCAATCTCATTTTGACTGGCTAATTTACTTAAGTCTTCAATTTTGACATTGTTCCACTGATCACAGCCAGTGTTCTTTTTTCCTGTAATTGTAGGACAAGAAGGGACAAATAAAAATATATATACTGTATATCAACTTCTCTATATGACTATATTGTTTTTAATGTTTTGCTTAACTTCAGGCAGAAGTTTAAGCAGAATTTTTTTGTTTACATGTCTTCGTCATAATTGAAAAGATTTTCACAATCAATATCCCAGGACCTCCACGACCTTTTTGAGGATGAGCGGCACAGAAGATGAATGAATCTGGATCACATGATAGACTGTTCAACGACCGCAAATAAAAACACATTACTGGAGCCTGTCTACATAATAAATAAGTAGGGTGATCACTGTGGTGAAGGAAAATAGTTTAAAACCAAGTTCATCAGAAATGAAGAATATGTTCAACAGAATGTAGAACTGAGAAAGCAATTTCTGTATAATTATGTCTCCTCTCTTTGTCTGAGCTTTGAATAATGTAATATCCAAGCAAGGGTATGTGGGTCAGTGGGACTTGGCTTTACCCAAGAGAGCTAGCGCCACGCCCCAACACACACACTCAATTCACTCACTGAGCCCCAAGTTGTCTCCCTGTCTGCCATGGTGGTTAACTCGCTGCGTGACGTCATGCATTTTTCATAAAGTCTGCAAAGCCCAGTCAATATTTAATATCTGCAATTGACAAGCGAGCCCAGTGGCAAGATAAGCTCCCCTCCTTTCGCTTTTATCCTTCTCCGGGCCATAATTAAATTGGCTATGTCTGCGCATGACAAAGAGACAGTCATTAGACAGTGAAGAGTTGCACTTTTTACGGATATGAAGTTAAGCAGGAATGCGCTGAGTTGACCGGGGTAGACATTGTGGATCTCTGCATTTTAGTGGAAAAAGGTGAAACAAAGGTGAATCTGCTTTAAGCAAATAATGAGAACTATTAACTGTTATAATGGCTTTAAATGGTCATTTTTCTTTAATGACATGAAGTTTAATTGTACGGTGACCGTTTCTGTGGGATTCGTTTTTTTCTCATTACTGACAAACAGGGTAAGGACCCCAACACCAGATAAGGATACATTTTTTTCCTTTTACACAGCGTCTTTTACACAGTTTTACAGCATATCCGGGAGGGAAACATTATATCAGTGTGGTGGAGCACATTGTGCTACTCAATAAATGTTTGGTCATTCTATTTTCTGGCAAGATTCATTTTACTCTTATCGATTACTAGCAGAGAGAGAGAGAGAAAGAGAGAGTGAGAGAGGAAGAGAGACTAGATTTTGTCTGATTTCCACCCTCATTTTGATTGTTTTTGCTTGTAAATTTATTTCACTGTTCGCTGCTTTAATTAATAGATTGAAACATAATTTGACTTGAAATTTATTAGGATTAGCACAAAAAAAATACATTGCAGGTGGCACATTAAGTATTCCTTACATGGCGCTTAACCTGTCTTTGCAACTATGTATTAGCAAACTTTTACTATCTCTTACCCTTATTATCTTTCTTTTCTGCTGCTACACAGCTTGTTTATGTTTTGATGTTCACACTAACAACCATTTGACCGTGTTTGTTTGCAGTGCTTCCCACCTGCTCACCACTGGATTTCCACTGTGACAATGGCAAATGTATACGACGTTCGTGGGTCTGTGACGGAGACAATGACTGTGAGGATGACTCGGACGAGCAGGATTGCCGTAAGTGCTTCTTTTCATTCCTTTGGAGATATTTTCACACACTCCACTGCCAAGTTCTGCAAACTAACATATCAAACGACTATAAGGATAGGTATAATACAGAAGTTGTATCGGAATGTTTTTCTTGTATGGCTAGACACCAAATGATAATAATAATAATAATTGGTCACGTGACTGCTTGTATCTTAAAAACTCGAAGTCAAGGCATAAGAGTTTGATTGGTAATTTACTCTGTTTAATCACATTCTGTTTTAGCATGTTTTCCCATGTGGCAGAAAGGGTCACTAAGTGCCCTTTCAAAATCCAATTTCATCTCATACAATATCAATACAGATCAAAATAAATCCCATCCCACCCCGCTTATTCATCTCTGTAACATTGTAATGACTATGGGTTTATAATTGCCGACAGTACGGCTTAAGCTTCTATGGACGTAGACAGCTCAAAATACCCACATTAGGTATGTTACCGGTTTCACGGTTTACCGTGGTATAAAAACGTTGCGGTTTCAAAACCACTAAAATTTTCGTCATAACTTAGTAAGGTATTCGCTATTTTTCATGTCCCAAAAAAGCAGCCAGAAAAGGCTTGTCGCAGCAGCGATCACCCGTTTCCCTGTTTGTTGCTGGGTGTGTAAGTGACGCTATTCTGCTAAACAGCCAGCGAACCCAAAAACAAACACTCCAAACACAATGCGTACTTTTCTTTAATTTATTGAGCTCTCAAATCGTGGAAAGTGAAATATACAAAATGAATACATTTAAAATGTACAATTGTATTTTTCCACGAGTAAGTAGCTTCAACAGGTTAGCACCATTAAAAAGTTCGCCAAAAACAAAACACACATTTTCCTTTCAAATTCAATATACAAACTAACTCAAAACTTACAAAGACGAATGTTAGCCTCGGCTTAGCTGGGAGAGCAACTTCGTTGAGGTTTTAAGTCTCATAGGTGCTGAGTGAGAAACAAGCTTGAATTAAAGAGCATACGACAGGAGAAAAAAAGTCTTAAATAGCATTATTATGTGAATTAGAATCATATTTTGAGACGATTCGACTATATACAACAATTTAGCAAAGCGCAAATGACGAGAAATTAGTCTTTTAATGTGCCGGTTAGCCACGCCTACCATTATAGGGCTCTAGCGTCCCCAACAGGTGGATGACGTCAGCGGGTGACTGGGCTCATTGGTTTTACTATTCAGCCCAATGAGGGGGAATTATTCAGAACGAGGAAAACGCGATGAAGAGAGCCGCAAAATGTCATTGTCTCAGTCTCTCTACTCCAATATTTGTACAGGATATTCTTTTTATCCAAGTATTTTTCCCCAATAGCTAAATAAATGGCTTGAGAAGGACCAGTCAGCCCGTCGAGTGGGAATTATTCACAACGAGGAAAACGCGATGAAGAGATCTGCAAAATGTCATTGTTTCTGTCTCTTTCCTTCAGTATTTTTTACAGGATATTCTTTTTATCCAAGTATTTTCCCCAATTGCTAAATAAATCGCATGGTCATGACAAATAACAGTCTTGTGCTAAATGGAATATGAAATGTAAAAATGCACTTATTCAGGACGACATGGCAAAATTACTCCATAATGGTCAAAACTGTCGACTTCACCTTTACTGTCGCACCTCCCGAACGATATTTTATGACACCTATGAACATATGTCATTTCCCTTCCCCGGCTTCGGAGAATGTAAACAAACCAAGAGGCGTGACTGCTAGCCGACATGCTAACCCAAAACGAGTGATGTTTCAAAGTCTTCGAAGCGGAAAATCACACATAACTAGCCCGGATTATTTGACATGACGACTGGGTTGTCGATTGTCTTTGTGGATCGGCAAACCGCCCGGCGGAGAGCAATTTACAGTTCGTTCCCCGGAGGAGGGCGGTTGCAGTTGTTGTGCAGCTAACGTGCAGCTAATGTGCACGAGGAGAGCTTTTTACATGCCTATCAATGATCAAACTTAAGTAGTCCTTTATTTAAAGAAAGTTTGTAGTGTTTTCTTTGTAATCGCTGTATTAATATTTGACATAATACAAAACAAGATTTTTACTCACTTCCTCGTAAGTCCAATGGTCCCACAGTAGTAGGGCTTGGCCAATATTCACAGTGAATGGGAACCTTTTGAAACTCCAAAAAGGCGCACACGCCTCTCCCTCATAAAGCAAGATTTTTCTGCAGCCGTTTGGCTGGCGTGATGCGAAAAATAAACGAATTAATTCGCAAAATCAGCTGAATCCTTAGTCCTCATACACAACAGTACGGCTGTTTAGTGAAGAGGACGCCTTCACCCGTACACGTCACAGCGCCCTCCTCCTCAATGCAAAACCGAAGCCGGAAGTCACTCATTTTCATGGCACGGGATTAAAAAAACTAAATAGATATAGCGATCGCTTCCACACACATCCAAGCGGTCCATATCATTCAGGTGCATGAAATACCGCGTGTATTATGAAATAAACATGCTTTTTCGTGTCACATGCACTTTAAGGGGAAAAAAGGATAGGGTCAAAGATTGCTAATTGTGAAAGATGATTTGCCCTAAGCATAAATTCGCTGGACGAGGTGAGGTCTCACTCCCAATGTTTTTTTAGATGAAACCTTTCCACAACAATATTTACATTTTTAACGTATACATCTTTAACTTATTAACTTATGAATTCTTTATGTTCTATAAACACAAAGGCATGACATCATGTAGACTAGAGTTGACACAGTGGCTGAAAATGGCGAAACTTCACTTGAGCTTTCCCCCCTCAAACAAAAAGTCATGCAGTACATATATATTTTTTATTTTATTTAAAAGTGTCTTTACTTTTTTTATAGCAATTATTTTGTTCTTGCTCTAATCTTGAGCAACTTCAGCTGTGGCTTTGGGTATAGTCTATAAGTTCTATTTATTTTAATTTTATTTAAAATATTTGTTATTTTGTGTTTAATGTATTTATTTATTTTAACATTATATTCATGTTCCAATTTGCAAATACGTTCTGAAAAATTTAAAAAAAAAAAAATGTTCAATGGAAAAAGTTGTTTTTTTTTTTTTAACCCATACATCTCAAAATAAACACATTTTGGAGCTATAATTTTTAAGCATGAAATATTGGAATGCAAAGCTAATTTTCTTTAGCTTGTGAATTGTGTCTTCCATTGTTACAATGTACATGAGTATACAGTAAACCGAGTGTGTTTGGAGAAATAAAAGAAAGTTGAGTGTGTTTTATATTTTAATGCACATTAGGGGAAATTTTGCTGTTTTGTGTTTTTAGTTTTATGGTTAACATCAACTGGTGTGCAACAAACGGCTTGAAAACCAGACACATTGGAATCTTTTTGAGCTGGAAAAGAAGACTGACTATCATTTTTAGCTGATTTTGATCCTCTGACAAATTACGTAATTAGGCCTGATTTTCAGTTACGTGATCGGCTTCGGACATCTGTACTTACAATACTAACAATGTATTTCGAATGTATTATTCTCCTTTGGCTCACTATACGATGCTGCAGATTTAATAACTTTCAGTGGAACTGCATGCCCAAATAATGAGCCCTCAAATCTACATACACACATTGATTCAAAAAAAGCTGTATAAAACACATGTTACAATGAAAGAATTACTTCCCCATCTTCTCCCATCTGCCCATGCAAATGTCCAGCTGCATTGTTGACTAAGCTTTGCTTTAGCCTGCATTTCTATTGTGACTTTGTAGATGATGTTAAAGGCTGATCATGAGAGTTTGTTAGCTGTTCCATGTATACAATAACATTCATTTATATAGTTGTTTTTCCAATTCAAGGCCATGGTTATCGAACCCAAGCGATTGACAATTTTGCAAAAGTACTTGATGTCACTATACAGTATGGGTGTGGATCAAATGAATGCAACTGCCACCTCTATCTATGAGCTTTTTGTTGCACTTAGCAACTCAATTATTTACTGAGTTGAATTTAAAAGTAGCCTGACCATGATTTTTTTTTTTTTAACTCAAATGCTAGCAACCACCCATTAAAAACACTGGCAGTAGACTTAGTTCTGTTTTTGGATGGATCTTTTGTCAGAGAGCTTTTAATTTTTCATCTATCGACATACATTTTTGTTCCTCCGTCTTTCCCCTTACCTACTAATTATTTAATGTTCTTTCTCAATGTTTTTTCACCCTCTTTTAACATCCTTTGGGACCATGGGTTTATTTAATTATTTAGAGATGGTGACCTCTAAAGAGAATGTCCTATTTACTCACACAAATAGGATCTTGTTGTTTTTTGCTATGTGAATGGATGTTTGATGGGGATTCGTGATTTTATATGATGAATCACATAAAACAACATAAACGTGAAACTGCCCGCTCATTCAGTAATCCCAGTAATGACTCTGAGCCCTCTTTGCCCTTTGCCATTTGGCAGCAGGTTGAGTGATACGGGTCTTGAGGGCGTGTCCAACTTTGACCTTCCTTTGTTTACTTCACTGATGGCAGAGAACACAACAAGCTATGCGCATGGGGAGAATAGCTTATGTTTTTATAATTAGCGTTTGTATGTTTTATCATTAGTTATGATTAAAATATACTGTACCTTAAAAGTCAGTTAAATTGAATTTGATTTTACAGTTACATTTTCACAAGAAAAAAAAAGTTGTCTGTATAAATGTTGCAAAATAAAGCATAAGAAAACACTGACTTTAAATACCAGATGTGTTGAAATGAAACACATTTTGGAGTATGTATGCACATAATCAATAGTGTCAAATACTTAAATATGTTTATATCTAATCATTCACACTTTGTATGCATTATCCATCCTATAGGTAATTCATTAAGTAGTAACACACCTAGCCAATCACTCGTATACTCGTTGTATTATGTGTGGAGACAACTTATGAGTGTGTATTGGTACACTGCGCAAGGAGCATAAAGTAAATATCGACTGAATCAGTCATACTGAATCCTGGATTGGGGAAATTGTGCCACCTCCACGGGGCATACAGAACTATCAGCATATCACAAATCTATGATCTATGATTCAGACGCACTGTGTACACATTCTAGACTGCTTTGTATCATGTTACTCCTGTCCCCAGTTGACTCACACTTTGAAGCAGCATCATGCCTTGAAAGAGCTCAAAAATCAAACTGCAATGGCTTCTCTCTCACCATCTCTGTTTCTGTCTCTCTTTATCTCTTTTTACTTTTCTCACTTGTCGGCCACACAAACACACACATGCATACACAACAATGATAAATTATAGATTGCCACCTGCCCTGGGCCATCCGTCATCGGTTCCCCGTGACTAACGTGTATACTCTGCCTCAGGCTAGCAAAGCAGGGATTTGCCATCGATTAGGACTATAACTGGAGAATGCGCTTTTGAAGATCCATTCACTACTTTAATCAATGAGGGTGTGATTAATTAAACATCAAAATGGAGGAGTTTGGCCAAGTAAAAACAGTTTAAAATGGAAACGATGTCAATGTCATAGTACTAAAAGTTAACTTGAGTCAGTGGCTTCTATATAACTACTTCATGTAGACAGAGGCCATGGATGACTTATGTCTTTTATGTCCAGTCTCAAGGTTAACTGTATAGTGAAATAGCACTTCCTTTTATATCACAGCTAGGGTTCCCAATTAAGATATAAATCAAGCTGTGAAGCTTAACAGGGGCAGCTTTACATTTCGACTGGGGTTGCATATAAATGAAATAGGATTTTTTTTTTCCCTTTCTTTTTTTCTAAGCCATAAATTTCATCAAATGTCAACATGGCCATTGGCTTGATTTAAATAACTATGTGGAATTTGCTCAGTAATGCACATAGATTGTTTGAAATGCAAAATTAAAATATCAAGTATAAACCTACATAGTGTTACCTGTCAGAACTAGATGGACGCGTCCATAAGCTCATTCCAAAACTCAATGTCATTCTAAATTAGAATTATAAATAACATAAGTGCACAAAGGATATGCATATACAGTGTGTGTGTATATAAGTTGTATATATATATATGTATATATATATGTATATGTGTGTATATATATATATATATATATATATATATATATATATATATATATATATATATATATATATATATATATATATATATATATATATATATATATATGTGTGTATGTATATGTATATATGTACATATGTATATATAGATATACGTTACAATAATGCAAATTATTTTTGTTAAACGATAATGTATGTAAATTTTAAACTGCAAGCATGATTTTGATGTATAATTTCCCTGCCTACTCGCCTATTGTCAAACGTGAAATGTTACTGGTTTGATTTTGTATTTTTTCAGATTGTGCAGTTTTTGACATAATAGTGGGTTTCTTTTTTTTTTTTTTTTTTTTTTTTGCGCGAGTACTCTGTTCCTCTGTGGATCCTTGAGCAGAGGAAGACTGACAACACTAACTGATCAAAGCTTCTGTTTTCAAATTTGCTAGATGTCTGTGAGGCCAGTTGGTTTTAAAATAAAAGTTATAAATATTTAATTTTTTCACCATATTATCAGTATGCCTACAATATGTATCATTTGTCGTTTTGATAACGCTTTGTTGGTCATGTGACATGAATAACGTTGGCATTTGTAGGTACTAACAAAAAACAAGTTAGTCTTGGATGCCAGGAATAATTCAATTAAAAAAATCAATGGTGCCACCAGGGGGTGGCCACGCCCCCCACCCCTTCCCCAACCACCTAACCCCTACAAATATATTGGCCACCACCAGTGTTGTTAATCTTACTGAAAAAAAGTAATTAATTATAGTTACAAATTACTTCTCCCAAAAAGTAATTGCGTTAGTAACTCAATGACCTGAATGTAAGAGTAATTAGTTACTTGGCAAAGTAATTGGTGATAATTACTTTTTTTTTTCCTCAAAAAAAAAAAAACAAACATTGGCCACACTATGTGAAGTTTTTTTGTGAAGGTTTTTGGTACAATTGGCCCGAGCCCAATTCTTTACCCTAATTTACCCTTCACCCTGAATCAACTGTTAAAAGTTGTTAAAATTGATCCCATTATTGCATTAGTTCCCTTCTCTCTACTTTCGACAAATGAAAGTTTTAAAACTTTCATTTTGACTTTTTGTTGATTTTTTTTGTTGATTTTGACTTCAAGTCAAGATTTTGCCGATTTAGAAGTATTTTAGATAAAAAGTTACTTAGGTTCGTTAGGAAGGTTCTCTACAAAAGAGCCGTAATAAAAGGTCTACTGCTTTAAGATGGCGGCTGTTTACTAATGCATCTAGTGCCGTGTCTGTCATTTTGTATCTAGTTATATCTATATACAGTATATGCAGTGTTGTTAATTTTACTTTAAAATAGTAATTAATTACAGTTACAAATTACTTCTTCCAAAAAGTAATTGCGTTAGTAACTCAGTTACCTGAATGTAAGAGTAATTAGTTACTTGGCAAAGTAACTAGTGATAATTTTTTTTTTCTCAAAAAAAAAAAAAAAAAAACAAGAAACAAAAAAAACAAAAAACAACAAATAAAAAAACAGGTCACACAATGTGAAGTTTAAAGGATTTGGGGGACAATTGGCCCTAGCCCCTTTACCCTCCACTTAACTAGACACAAGGGTATTGCGATAACTAGCTAGTAACCTTTGCTATGTGTGGAAGTCATTTAAAGTTGTGAATCAACCGTTAAAGTTGTTAAAATTGCTCCCGTTATTGCATTAGTTCCCTTCTGTCTACTTTAAACATGTGTAAGTTTTAAAACTGTTTCATCATTTAATGATAGATTTAAGTTAAGATTTTGCCGATTTAGAAGCATTTTAGATTAAAAAAAAAAAAAAAAGTTACTTAGGTTCGCTAGGAAGGATCTCAACATCAGGGCCTTCCTGAGAGGTCTACTGCTTTAAGATGGCGGCTGTTTACTAACGCATGTAGTCCTTAAAACATGTTGGCAATGCAGCTGTGTCAGTTTTGCATCTAGTTCTATAATATGATATCTACCGTGTCATGTGGGCGTAGTTTGTCGGCTATGGTTACAGTCAGGTATTATTGGAGCCACCTAGCATCGCGGTTGCAACGGCGTCTTCCCCACTGCTGCTCTGCTCTCGTCCCCGTGAGTCCGTTTCTCTCAGACTTTTTTTATTCAACCAACTTAGTAACGCATAGTAACGCACGCCTTTCCCGCCTCAGTAACGGTAACGGCGTTGCCAAGATGAGAAAAGTAATTAATTAGATTACTCAGTGCTGAAAAAAATAACGCCGTTAGTAACGCCGTTATATTGTAACGCCGTTATTAACAACACTGGCCACCACACTGACCAATATAATGTAAGATTGTTGCAGCATCACTTATGCATTTCTATGCGTTGCTTTGCACATTAAATCATTAGTAACATGAAAAATAACCTAGTAAAACAAAGTATATCAATAGGCGTGTCCTTAAAGCAACACTAGGTAAGTTTTCAACCTTTATAAAATATTTTCATAACATTTGTAATGATATGTCGACTGATAACTAGTTGAATGACACCTCTTTTATATCTTGAGGGGTCTGTATCACTTTGACCGACACTAATTAACCTTGAGGAGGGTGGCAGGAACTCTGCCACACAAAAAAATACAAATGTGCTGACTACGTAACGGCATCCATGACTTCCCCATTTTCCCATTCATTATAAAGACGGAAGTCAATGCTAACGCTTTCGCGCAAATGGCAATGCGACAGAGACAAAAAGTTTTGTCGGAGGAGGATTAAAAAAAGAGGCTGATGGGATAAAAAGGATACACAAGAATAAAAATTGGCCTGGCTTTTACTCGCATTCGTGACACACCCCCTCAACTGCACTCATCAGAGTTTGGGTGGAGTGGGCGGTTTAGCCACACTAAGCCACACGGTTGCTAACCGTCATACGCTATTGTTTACCCACAATGGGATTCATTACCTTATTACTTTTCATCCTTCACACAGGTGCTGGAAACAACAATGTTGTTTGATCCATCTGCAGCCGACCATCATAATTTTACGACACTATGCGCTGGTCCTCATGGGAAACACACCGCTGTTCCTCATGCAGTCTTCCTTAAGGCAAAACACTGCCGCTTTTGTCCACCAGCGTCGCTAAAATTGACAAAAACTAAAAAGTTACTGAGTGTTTTTTTAAATCTTTCTGACAGTTTTCTACTGGCTTGTTTACTAAAATAACATAATTAAAAAAACATTTAAAATTATGGCTTTTAGTTATGGTGCGCCACTCCAAGATTTTAAGTGGCTCCATCTGGCCACTGCTATGAACAATTTCTGGAGGCGCCACTGAAAATAATATGCCCTAAAACCCTGTGCACGATTAAAACACAGCAAAGGTAGTGTTTCTTGCGTTATTCTCTCTAACAGTATGTTAAGTCAAAGCAATACATCTTGATCCATTCCCATTGAGCGACAATCTAGCGGTTTGTGGCATCTTCAATTTTTAAGATTATTATTACTATTATTATTTTACAACTAAGAATTCCTGTTGCCTTTTATTTCTTGATCCTTTTGCGGGTCTTCTCAACCTGGGTGACGAAGAATCTACACAGATGTTGGAGTGAATGCTGGACTAAGATCTAGTAAATGTACTGCACTGGTTAGTTAGACACTGTAAAATATAAAGGATGCATTGTTATGACACATTACGTTATATGTACAGTTTGTGGATCTAGCTGACGTGGTGGCAGTTTTTATTCTCAATAAATTCTGTGAATATATCTTTCTCCAGCTCCCCGAGAATGTGAGGAAGATGAGTTTCAGTGCCAGAATGGCTACTGTATCCGCAGCCTCTGGCACTGTGATGGAGACAATGACTGCGGCGACAACAGTGATGAGCAGTGTGGTGGGTAAAAACACACCAAAATTTGTCACCAGATACTGTATGGGCTTATTCAATTGGTCTAAGCCTACACATTGACTCTTCCAGACATGCGTAAATGTTCAGACAAGGAATTCCGCTGTACAGACGGCAGCTGCATTGCTGAGCATTGGTATTGTGATGGCGACACAGACTGCAAGGATGGATCTGATGAGGAAAACTGTCGTAAGTTTGTGTGTGTTTGTGACATGGTCTTTTAGTGCATCCTCTAAAGCAGGGATTCCCAGCCACCAGGCCAGGTACCGGTGCAGGTCCGTGGCACATTTGCTACTGGGCCACAGAGAAATGATAAATAATTTGTTCATGACAGCAATCTGGCCTGTTCTATTTCAGTGATCCGAGTAGAGATTTGTGTACGTCGTATCTAGTGGTTGGCCGCCATTACTGGGGTGTTTGCACACCTAGAGCAGCCCAGCGTCAATGTAAACAGTAATGTTAACTGCTTTTAGCTGTGTGCTGCGGGCGACGATGTCTTTGGACAGTTTTTTCACGGGGAAAAGGCCACCTGCTCAGCCAGAAGAGGAGCCAAAAACCAAGTCCATTTGGCGTAATATGTGGCTAAAAGCTTGCAAACAAGGCAACAAAAGCGAATGCACTGAGAGCATCATACCTCGTAGCGAACCGTATTGCTGAAGCCAAGAAACCTTTCACGATTGGAGAAGAAGTCATTATGACAGTGACGAAAAAAAATTGTAGTCAGGTTTTAGGAGAGGCTGCTGTTAAAAAAGGTTCATTCAGCGTATGGTAAGTTACATTTTCCGTGCACTTAATAATCGTTTTTAGCCCCATCGTCTTATTTTATATTTAATCTAATTTTCTGCCACATGTTGCCAGTCCGTGAAAAAAGGCCCACATCACACCTCTCCGTAGTGCAAAAGAAGAACCACTGCTCTAAAGGACATTATAGGGAAAGGCTAATTATCTCCAATCTAAGGTGTTTTCCGTTCCTGTGTAGTACTTCAAATTTGGCAAACATTTAAATAATTTTTCAAGGTCAGCGACCTTGACTAAAAAAATGACTGAAAGGCGCCAATATTTTAGAGGGAAGCAGTGACTACAATACATCATTCTAAAGGTACTGTAGTTGAATCTTACAAATTGCAGGTCAGTGTATCACAGTATCTCGTGAATTACAAATAGGATCGCATGAGAGCATTTTCATTGGTAGTTCACTTGTTGATTTACTTAACTTAAGCAGAAAGTGTGTAATTGGCTAGTTTAACATTTGAATTTATCATTTGTTCATATTTAATAATTATCCCCTGGATTTCAAGATTATTAACTTGTTCTCTATGAAAAAGATAAAAACATTCTACATAACAGTAATTACTGGTTTCCTCTGTTAAAATTTAAAATGGAAAGTTACGAATTTGCACAGATGCCAGAAACCTTGTGGAAATGATCTTTAACCAACTTTTCCTTCATGTAATCTCTAACAGAACTTCAGAGTACTTCAGAGACGTCAACTATTTAGCCATATTTTTCACTTTTGTCATCTGTTTACCATGTGTGCATCCAGCCTCAGATGTGATGGCAGCCACCTGCAGCTCCGAGGAGTTCCAGTGTGCATACGGCCGCTGCATCCTGGACATCTATCACTGTGATGGAGATGATGATTGTGGAGACTGGTCAGATGAGTCAGATTGCTGTAAGTTAACCCTCTTAGACACAGAAACACTCTCTGAGCATTATCAAGGCCTTTTTGCCTTCATCAAATATTTTAGCCAAGACATCGAGACATACTGTAAAAGGCACTTCTGAACAATGCCTTATATACAATTACCTGACTGATTGCTTAGTTTGTGTCAAAGCTTTACTAATCGTAAGACATGTTATTTTGTTGAACTAAAAATGAACATGTTTTTTGTATATTTTTTTAATGTTAGTATTATTTTTAGCCATCCTGTAAACAATGTCAACATGCACAAGCATTTAGCATCAATTGCTGGCCTGGGTTCAATAGAACTAGAAAATGGTGCATGTATGTGCACATGCACACAAAGAGGGAAATTGTGATCCTGATTAAAAGAGTATCATGTTTCACCCATCCTGTTCTCAACTCCTCCCCTCTTTCACCGTCAGACAGCTCTTAATTTGTTCTTTGTTTCATTCATTCATTGAGTACATAACCAGTTTTGCTCATGCACACAAGCACTCTCTCTCTCTCTCTCTCTCTCTCTCTCTCTCTCTCTGTATCTATCTCTCTCTTACTCACCAGATTTCCTTTTGATGTTTTTTATCTACACTCTGATAAGCATAGCTTGAAAGTTTCCTGTCATTTGGCGTCACCAGGGTCAGAGTAGCCGGAGCGGTTCTCTCTGTTCCTCCCTTCCTCCCACGTCCAAAGTTTGCTGCTGTCTGCTTTACTGTTTTTACACACTTAAATGCATACAGTATAACGAGGAGCAGTTTTTAAAGGGATCCTCTATTTTTAAGACAAGTAATTCTTAAAAGATAAATGTTAGTATGAGTTATAATAATTTCATATTAAAACCCCTTTTAATGTTTTTGTTTTAATAAAGTTTGTAAAATTATTTTAAGTGATAAGTCGCCATTCTTGTTACGTCGCAGTGCGTGATGTCGCCGGGCCCGTTGCCGAAATTCCAGCATGTCACTCGTTAGCTTTCCCAACTTGTCGTCAGTTCTACCCTTCCTATTTGAACCAGATCTGAAAAGTGAGGAGCAGGACAGCACTGTCGGTTGTTCACAAGACGAGCTTCAGGGAAAAATGCGTGCACCAAATACCTGATAAGACAAAAGTTGGGCAAAAGTCTCAATGACAACAGAGTGAGAGAGTGTATGCTGGTGGGAACTCCGGTTTTATTAGCAGATATTCAAGGTCAGCATATTGTGTTTTCATACTTATCCCAATAATAATTATGTAGATTGTTAGCATCCAGAGCTGTCGTGTGCTTTACATACAGTACAGGCCAAAGAGCACACCTTGTGTAATCCATGACTTGTACATTGTAACGTGTGGTAGCTAGGATACGTGTATAAAAGTACCAAAAAGGGAAGACGCTTCCACATATGCAAATTGTATTCTCAAAAAATAATATTTCCACCTTGACCATTCTTCACTCGGGAGCTCAGCAGTACGCAAACATGCGTTCCCTGACGAACTCCAACATTGTTGTAAGGTCCATGTCAGAGTCACTGTCGTCACTGTAGCGTGCCATAGTGCTTTGATTATTTGGTATGATTTGGGGAAAACTCCCACGAAGAATAGTCAACAAAAAAGATAGCAATAGTAATCCAAATCTGCGTTTTTTTACTCACTCGACGATCCAGGAATTAGACCGATCTCATAGCAATGTTGCAGCCGCAATCATGCCGTCGATTCCACAAAATAGACTGATCCGAAAAGCCGCTGTGGGACCGACGAATAAAAAAAAAAAATAGACAGATCCGAAACCAATATTGCAGACGCTGTGGGACCGTTGGATCCAGAAAATAGACGGACCCCTTACTTGACTGAGGATCCAGGAATAATGTTCGGGCGCCAGTTGTAACGCGTGGTGGGTGGGATATGTGCATACAGAGCCCAAAAACGGGGAGAAGCTTCCACTTATGCACATTTATTCACTAAAAATAATAATTCCACCTTGACCACTCACTTCACTCCCCTTGTTTCCATTTGACTGGAAATTGCATCCAAAAGCAGCACATCGTGGCTTTTTTTTTCGCGAGTTTAGGCAGCAATAAGCAATTGTTGAACACTCTACACATTTGGAAACATCCCACTGACGTCATAACTGCGAGCCCGCAAACCATGGCGCCAACTAACGGTCAAAATATGTAGTAAATATTATAAAATATTGCCATTGATTTAGCATTTTATGTGTTTCTAACAACATATTTTAGTACAAGAGAACAGTTGTGGTTTATTAGAGCCTACATGTATTTAAGGTAAAGGATCACTTTAAAACACTTCACTCAGAAGTGAGAAAAAGTCAACAAAGTGAAGCGTTTGGGACACACACACATGCACACGCAAGGCATTCCACTGAGGCGTAAGACGTCCTCACACAGCATTCCAAGGTATTGCATCTCCAGACATATGAAGGGTGCTTTGTTAGGGGGTGAAAAAACGTCTCTCTCGCTATCTTGCTACTTCTCGTGTGAACGCACACACGCATGTATTCACATACACTTCACACTGATACATGGAATAGAAAACACAAAAAAATCACAGTGATACGGCTCTCAGGCCACATGACATACTACATGAAAGATGATTGTTGTTTTTTTTTTTTTTTTTTTTTTTTTTTTTTTTTTTTTTGTGAGGGGGGTTAAAATGAATGAATCACATATTTAAGTACAGTATGTGTATCAGAGTAGCTGTATCCCGCCGACTTTCTTCTTGCCTATAATTGTCCCTCTTTGAGTAAACCAGGTGGCTGTTTTGATCATTTCTGTCTTCCCTGAGCCAGCTGATAAGCTTGCAGCAGCAAGTTTGAAACAGTGATCGTGTCTATCTCCTTCTTTTGCCTTCTCTCCCAGCCTTGTCGTTTCCTTTATCTCTGGCCCACTCTACAACGGAACAGACGCATGCTGTCAGGGGAAAAGATGCTCGAGAAACACACATAAAGCATGTGTTTTTTTATGCTTTAATATCCCTTTCCACATCCACCCTCATATGCTGGATGTTGAAGGGTCATGTAAATGTAATGGTATATACCGTATTTTTGGATTATAAATCGCTCTGAAGCATAAACATCCCAAAACATGAATAATAAAGTATACAAAATGCAATGGACTCCAACCCAAAGACGAATAGGTGTGTGGTATGCTTACGTAACAAATTCAGCCAATGAGTCTGTGAAAGCTTTCACTGGTGTGTGGTTACAAATGACGACTTAAACCAAATGATGTATATACAGTATATATGTATAGTACACTTAATAACAAGTAGCCTACCATTGACAGCAACAGAAATGGAGCACTTCTCCATCTGCGTTGGCTTTGGTCAAATTGACCACAGACACACCATCAAAATTGACCAACTAAAGATTCCTCCCGAATGTTGTCTACATTTTCACTTATGCCTTGGTCAATTTTCATTATTTATGTTTTGCATTGGCTCGAACTGCAAAGACTTAACAGTTAAGCTCATCGCGACAAATAGCTGCTACAGCAAGCGGCATCTTTTTGCGTCACTACCCAGAACACAATGCGACCTAAACAACAAACGTGATTTACGTTGAAATAATTTTTTTGAATTTTATATTAAACTGCTAATTATTTTCAGAAGTTCTTTATTATAGATGTGTTAGTAAAATAAACAATACAGAACCAAAATGTCATTTTAGTTGTGGTTTCTTTTCATATTGTCACATATAAGTCGCTCCGTAGAATATCCAAGCTATGGAAAAAAAACTGTGATTTATTGTTTGAAAAATAAGGTAATCTGGAAAATTAACACCAGTAGTTGTAAAGTCATTGAATCATTGTCCTTCATCTCGACAATCGATTTTGAATACAATGAGAACAGATTAAGAAGTACCCTCTCCTTTTCCAGGATGACTGAGCCCCAGTTCACAAAAGAAGATCCATAAACCACTAATAGCTGAATGGGTTTGGTGTGGGAGTTTCACATATTTCACCCCAATCATTTTCAGAATGATAAATGAAATTGTGAAAAGAGTACCGTATTTTTTGGACTATAAGTTGACCAGCCCAAAAATGCGCAATTTAATGAAGAGGGAAAAAAAACATACAAGTCGCACCGGAGTATGAGTCGCATTTTTTGGGGGGAAATTTACTTGATAAAATCCAACACATAGAACAGATATGTCCTTTTGAAAGGCAATTTAAAATAAAAATACAATAGAGAAAACCATGCTGAATAAGAGTACAGTATGATAATGTTACATGATGCATGAACAACGAAATGCGAATGTGGCCGGTATGTTAACGTAACAAAGCTATTAAGAGTTATTCAGATAACTATAGCATGAAGAACATGCTAACAAGTTTACCAAACCTTCAGTGTCACTCCAAAACACCAAAATAACATGTGAAATGATATAATAATTTGTTAATAATTTCACACATAAGTCGCTCCAGAGTATAAATTGCACCCCCAGTCAAACCATGAAAAAAACTGACTTATAGTCCGAAAAATACGGTAAGCTACAACTCCATTTTTTTTTTTTTTTTTTTTCCACTATGATTTTATTAGCAATGCGGATCAATACCAGTACCAAACTACATTAATCAAATGTCAAACATCAAACTGCTACAATCTTTTTTTCTATGAGATGAGATCCCCTCAGAAATCAGGTCAAAGTTTCATAAAATCCTCAAACTGCGTGCATGATGTCTGACTGGAATGTGATGCAATTGTGTTTTGATTTCAATGGCAACATGTGTGAATTTTTGTGTGCAGCATCCCACCAACCATGCAGGTCTGTTGAGTTCATGTGCAGCAGTGGAATGTGCATCAATGCAGGCTGGAGGTGTGATGGCGAGTTTGACTGTGATGATCAGTCTGATGAGATGAATTGCAGTGAGTAAACACTTTTGTTAATGTAATGACATACATTTGCTGCAGATTCCTGTGATGGTCACCATATATTTGAATTGTTCTGCAGCCACATCTATGTGCACAGCGGACCAGTTTCGGTGTGGAACTGGACGCTGTGTCCGGTTGTCATGGAGATGCGATGGCGAAGATGACTGTTCAGACCGCAGTGATGAAGAGGGTTGTGAAAAAACTGGTGAGACTGTGCATGCTATCTTTTCAGAAGCTAAATATAGCACAAATTTAAGGTGTAGTCATGACAACTGTGGCTCTCTAAGCAAAGTCAAATCTTATTTTCAGTTGAGCCTAAATGTAACTTTTTAAACAGTTGGTCTATAATCTCACTATTTGCTGGATATAACACTCGTTTAATATGTGTTCAAATAAAATAAAGATGTCTGAACATTGAATTAGAAATGACCATGTTGATAGATGGTGGAGGATTTGATTGTTTATATTCATTTTACTTAAGTAGGACACTATGTCAAGAATATGACCCCCTCATTTGTATTTGCTATTTTTTGGGGGGGTCACCATATCATTGGCTTGCTATCTCAACACAAAATGACATTCTGGTGTGTGGTGATGTCCCCGCAGAGACATCTGCTTGTGCTCCTGACCAGTTCCAATGTGGTAATGGACGCTGTATTGGTCAAAGGAAGGTGTGCAATGAGGTTAACGACTGCGAAGACGGAACTGATGAACTTCCACACCATGAATGTCGTGAGTAGAGACTTTTCACGGGAATATTTTGTTTTTTACTTTTATTTTGGTACTGAACACGATGCTCTCTCTTTTATACATCTTTTTAACAACACCTTTCAATAATGCTAATGTGTCAAAGTTTGACATTTTAGAATTTGAATTTAAGTGTTAAAGTAACAGTAATCTTTTAGCCATAACATGACTTAAGAAATGCAGATGAAATCATGATTCCTTTCATAGAGCCACCCTGAAATAGCCATGTGCTGGTATGATATTCTGACGGTATGATAACCTTTAGCCAAAATATCACGGTATCACGGTATTGCAATTACAGCTCTATAATGTGTTACATTGAGATATCTGGATTAAAAAATATATTTTTCAAAAGATATTAGCAAATTGGAACATAAGTATAATGTTTAATTAAAAAGAATTTTAAAAACTAGCAAAAAAATAATTTAAATATTCTAAATGAAATGAAAATAAATGCAGTTTTCTAGGTGAGCGTAAACCCACAGCCACAGCTCAACACAAAACACCTGGTTTTACCACTGCTAGATGCACTAAACATGCTGGAGTTAACTATCATAGCTGGTGGGAAACGTTCATGACAGTGTTTACTAACCTTTAATTTTGTATGAATGCGAAATCATATTGGAGGTATTGCCTCCTCAGCAGCCACCCTCCACAAACAGGATTTACAGTAAATGTCAGCTGGCCCTCCTCCTTTAAACCGCAGCCATCTGTAAATTCTCTGTAGCCAAAGTATTCCCATACCAGTGATTTTGTTTTCTTCGATGTGGGAAAAAGTTCAGGCGTTTCACCTCCTTGATCCATAGTGTAGCTCAGCTGACTCACTGACACTGAGCAACAACCGGTGGGGGAGGGGTGAGCCTTACCGCTGCAAGGGAGAGATTTCTCCATGCATTTTTAGGACATATAAAATAGTTAATACCTTAGAGACGGTATGACGGAAAATTTGGCTGCTTTGAAACCTTTATGTTTTCATACCATGGTATACCTTGAAACAGGTAATCAGCACATCTACCCGGCCTCAACAGTGAGAAGTGGAGAGCAAAACACCGGTTAATGCTATGGTAGAGGTTTTGAAGAGTTTGTCCAATGGCGTACAGCAAGCAACACGTCACTTTTGCTCATTAATATTCATGCCATTAGCAATTGTTGCTAGGTGGGTCAATCTCCCTTTTGTCCCTAATACTAAATCAATGGAAATGGTGTACAAATGAGATGTTTACTGAGCTAAACCTACCAATTCTGTCCGAAAATGATGTCCCTGGTGCCATATTCACTGGTAAAGATGTGGAAGAATATGCAGTGGAGCAAAGCACGTGTTTTTCAGCCCTCGACACTCAAGCCATCTCATTTTCTGAACATTTGTACAGTGGGGCAAATAAGTATTTAGTCAACCACCGATTGTGCAAGTTCTCCTACTTGATAGATTAGAGAGGCCTGTAATTGTCAACATGGGTAAACCTCAACCATGAGAGTCAGAATGTGGAAAAAAAAAAACAGAAAATTCCATTGTTTGATTTTTAAAGAATTTATTTCCAAATTACAGTGGAAAATAAGTCACCTACAAACAAGCAAGATTTCTGGCTGTCAAAGAGGTCTAACTTCTTTAAACGAGGTCTAACGAGGCTCCACTCGTTACCTGTATTAATAGCACCTATTTTAACTCATTATCGGTATAAAAGACACCTGTCCACAACCTCAGTCAGTCACACTCCAAACTCCACTATGGCCAAGACCAAAGAGCAGTCAAAGGACACCAGAGACAAAATTGTACACCTGCACCAGGCTGGGAAGACTGAATCTGCAATAGGTAAAAACACTTGGTGTAAAGAAATCAACTGTGGGAGCACTTATTAGAAAATGGAAGACATACAAGACCACTGATAATCTCCCTCGATCTGGGGCTCCATGCAAGATCTCACCCCGTGGCGTCAAAATGATAACAAGAATGGTGAGCAAAAATCCCAGAACCACCCGGGGGGACCTAGTGAATGACCTACAGAGAGCTGGGACCACAGTAACACAATGCACCGCCAGGGACTCAAATCCTGCACTGCCAGACGTGTCCCCCTGCTGAAGAAAGTACATGTCCAAGCCCGTCTGCAGTTCGCTAGAGAGCATTTGGTTGATCCAAAAGAGGACTGGGAGAATGTGTTATGGTCAGATGAAACCAAAATAGAACTTTTTGGTAGAAACACTGGTTCTTGTGTTTGGAGGAGAAAGAATACTGAATTGCATCCGAAGAACACCATACCCACTGTGAAGCATGGGGGTGGAAACATCATGCTTTGGGGCTTTTTTTCTGCAGAGGGACCAGGACGACTCATCTGTGTAAAGGAAAGAATGAATGGGGCCGTGTATCGAGAGATTTTGAGTGAAAATCTCGTTCCATCAGCAAGGGCATTGAAGATGAGACATGGCTGGGTCTTTCAGCATGACAATGATCCGAAACACACAGCCAGGGCACCAAAAGAGTGGCTTCGTAAGAAGCATTTCAAGGTCCTGGAGTGGCCTAGCCAGTCTCCAGATCTCAACCCTATAGAAAATCTGTGGAGGGAGTTGAAAGTCCGTGTTGCCCAACGACAGCCCCAAAACATCACTGCTCTAGAGGAGATCTGCATGGAGGAATGGGCCAAAATACCAGCAACAGTGTGTGAAAAGCTTTTGAAGAGTTACAGAAATTGTTTGGCCTCCGTTATTACCAACAAACGGTACATAACAAAGTATTGAGATTAAGCCTGTCGCAATATGCGATAATTCCATTCATCGCACGGTAAATAAAAATGAATATGAATGAATGTAGTGTGGGTTTTTGGGCTGTGGAACGAATTATTGGAATTATAATGTATTCTTAGGGGAAAATCCTGCTCGACATTCGACCATTTCGACTTACAAACAAGCTCCTGGAACGAATTAACTCCGTATTTAGAGGTACCACTGTATTACACATGGAACGCCATAGCAGAAGCTATGAGGGGAAACGTTTTCATTTGCCTAGATGCTTAAATTATTAAGTGGAATTTTATTTTTGTTAAAAAACACATTTTATTTCTTCTGTCTTTCTGTGCAGTATTAATATTGTTGTCTTTTACTTAAAAGAGGCATGGTCTATTGTTTTTAGTTGTGATTTCCTAAAAAGTATTTTTTAATTTAAGAGTAAACATTTATTGCGTTTAAATGGGTGTACATGATCTATTAATATATACTGTATTCTCACAGTGTTATTGTAAATTCAATTTTATTTATTTATTTTTTAAATTGGGGGGTTGCAATAATATCGCATATCGCAATAATTTATTAAATAAATTATCGCACACTAAAATTTGTTATCGCGACAGGCCTAATTGAGATGAACTTTTGGTATTGACCAAATACTTATTTTCCACCATGATTTGCAAATAAATTCTTTAAAAATCAAACAATGTGATTTTCTGTTTTTTTTTCCACATTCTTTCTCTCATGGTTGAGGTTCACCCATGTTGACAATTACAGGCCTCTCTAATATTTTCAAGTGGGAGAACTTGCACAATTAGTGGTTGACTAAATACTTCTTTAACCCACTGTACAAATGTTCAGAAAATGAGATGGCTTGAGTGTCGAGGGCTGAAAAACACGTGAAAAAGAGCCGACTTGATCCAGAGTTAGCTTTTTTATCGACACCTTTTCCTTGTGTGCATTGGATTACGTCACTGACAATGACATTCTCCTGTTTCAACAATATATACTTTACCACCACATGCCCTGTCTTTCTTATATATTATATCCTCTGGTTGTCTTTCGTCTCTGACCATTCTTGGGGGCAATTTACATTGCTATTTTTGTGTAGCGATCGCAAATGCTACTCAGTGACAACCAACAAACACTTTTAATTTTTTCATGAATAACAAATCTTATTTCTATAATTTATCTACACTTCCCCCTTACTAAATTTTTTTTACAACAATAAGGGTAACAGTGGCAGTCAGATACCATTTTAATATTTTTTTAGGTCATTCATTGTCTGACAGAAGCAGCATGGCAAAACGCCACGCTAAAAAAATAAGTAAAAATATCAAAATGGCTTACCTCTTCATCCTCTGAAGGGCCATGCCCCCCAACAAAATGTTTACTGCATATGAAATTTGAATGGCATCACCTTGATGGCGTTAAACTGGTCTTTTGGACGTCCGCGCAAGTTGATCCGTTCTTCACATTTTTTCCTCCCGAGTTTTTGGTTTCGGGAAACGTATGAAGAAAACATCCTTCATATGTCGTAATGTCTAGAGTTGTTTCTACAAGTTCCATAACAGCAGTGTTTGATTGGCATGTTCTTTTTTTTTTTTTTTTAATATTACCGGAGCAAAAAAGCAGAAATAGCATGGATTGTATGCGAGGGCGTGTCCATAATGTCCCACTTCCGCGTTATGATGGTGAGGTCAGGGTCTAAAAATAGCATTCGTGCAGTACGCTATTGCATGTTTTATGTGATTTATGCTAGCTTCTCGATTTAACACAGCTTTCATATTCATGGGCCAGATGTGAGCTGTCATTCATTTACGTAAGTGGGCCAAATCTTTGCTGTTTCTCCGGGCCACATCCAAGCAAATTGACATTTGCTATTAGGACAGCACATAATTGATGATAGACAGGAACACTGGTATAAAGAAGCAAAATGAAAACGGTCGCAAGCTGTTTAAAGTTACTACACCTCCTCTGGTGTTGTGTTTCTCTTTTTTTCCATTTTTTTTTTTCCATTTTGGTTCAGATATCGCCTTTGGACGGGCGAAGTGGTCCTGGTACAGCTGAAAGCTGAACATGTAGCATATTGACACTGCCTTTTCATTTTCTTTATGTCATTTTCATGGGTAAAATCCATGTATGAAATGATTATAAATTACATGACTGAGTGGGAGCACAGCTGCAGAGCAGCAGACTGAGAGCAACAGATAGCCACACCAAATCAAAGTATGGCAAGATAGACTAACCTACAGCTACATAAGTAGTACGAAATACACAACATTCTCCTTTCCATGTATCGTTTTTGTTGAATATGTATATGGCGGAAAACACAGACAAGACTGAAAAAGCAGTTTCTGCTCTTGCACTCCTCTCTAAAAGAAACTGCTGTATTTTAAGCCAAAACGGCTGTTGTGGTTGATAGAACAAAAATGCTGCCATAGCAGATTCATGGCGCATTAAGCCCCCCAAACTATTTTTAATTTGTCCGTTTTACCCTCAAAACCCCCTTTTACAGACGTCGCGCAACCGCTTTTGTTCTAACCCAGCCATAAAACTAAGGTAATTAATTATATTTAATATTCAAAATGTCTGTCGTTTATAGCTTAGAATCATTAATTGATGTCTCATATTTCGTTTAAAAAAAAAAAAAAAAAAAAACGACTTTACAAAATTATTCACTCACATATAAACAAATTATGTCACAATGAAAAAAATGACGTCTGTAAAAAAGTCACGGATATCTACCTCATAACTATCGCTTAATTGTGTTATTTTATTTATTTTTTTTTTTGCTACTTTCGTATTTTCTCCGATATGTTAGATGATAAATAATCAAACCAAACAAAGAAAAATTGGGGGGGGGGGGGGATAAAAAAAAACATTTAAAAGGGATACATGAAAAAGAAAATCTTGACCACTCGTTGATGTCTGTGATTTCTGCATCGCGACCCTTGTTATATTACCATGTTTCACCTATAAAATCCCCCCAAAATCCAGCTGTGGTCATTCACATCTGTGTTTTGACACTCCATGATACATGCTACATGAAGGTTTTGGATCGAAAGAAGGCAAGTATGTGATAATATGTCGTTAAAGTCATGGCATCTTTAATTCTGCTCTCGCGTGCTCTCACCTCCGGATGGGGTTTTGCTGTTTAAAAAATGTTTTTTTTTTTTTTTAAATGCCCTCCTGTTCAAAATGTTTCTTCCCCCAGAAAACTGAGGTTTTAAGCGTTCCAATGATGTATCACACAGGCATATTGGACAATTTTGAAAGTTGGCCAAACAAAAAACAAAACAAAAAAGTTTTTATACAGAATCTTATCCAAGCTAATACCTTTAACAATTGTACAGTGTCAACGGCAGGATTATCAAATAAAAAGTACCTTCTTTAACAACTGCGGATATAAAAATGAACAGACTCATAATAAAGCCAAATGCTGGGACACTTAGCATAATGGGTGATTCTGAAATGTTTGTGCTCCTGTAATGTTTCCATCTAGGGCCACGCCCAAGCGATGGCAACTGTAACCAGAATAACGGTGGTTGTTCCCAGAAGTGTCAGATGCTTCGAGGTCTGGTCCAGTGCACCTGTCACACTGGATACCGACTGATGGATGATGGCAGATCATGCCAAGGTATTTCCGTGCATGTGTGTGTCTCTATGTACTGTATGTGTTTCCGTGCGTGGGTTTCTACATGTGACAGCTTTGGCACACCAGCGATTGGTCAGTTGTTTAATTATGTTGTGTATCATTACACATTCCTGAAACCTGAGAGATAAAGTGTTGAACAGCATGATAAATATAACTTATGACTACCTCAAAATGATAGTAGGCACAGTCAGAGTGTTTCAAAAAAAGAGAAAACATGTTTGGAAACAATATGGAAATAGAGTACTACAAATAACTGAAGAGCACCAAAGTTTTTATTTATTTATTTATTTATTTTTGTTTAAACGTTTCCTGTTGAGAACCATGGTATCAGGAGGTGCTGATTTTCATCCCAACCGCTAAACACTCAGCTGCAAACTGCTCCACTATTACCCCTTTCCTACTGGCCAAAAAACCCATGTCAACCCACTAACAATCGGCTTTAGGCGGCAGTGGGAAAGGTGCAGCGACCCACCTCGACCCGTGTCAATCAACCCGCCAAGTGACCCGCGTTAAAATCACCTCGGCTCTGATCGTCATGCAGTGTGAAACACAAAACCCCAGGTCAACAAACACAACCCTAATCTACGTGGTGACGTAGGCTCTTACGTGATGCGTCATAACAACGTGCCAGTCGCCTCCCATTTTAAACGCCCCACAACCGTAGTTACGTCGATGCTCACAACTAAGCTAGTAGAAGAAGAATGAGCCAGTAGCGCACCAAACCAAAATTCACGTCGCCTACTGTGCCTCAGCACAAGCAGAGTGTTGATCCTTTGCTGCATTTCGACCATTTTGAGGGCAGTAAAAAGCATGAAAACAGAGAGCACAAACGGAAAGGAGGCTTCCATGTTGCTCTGCATTGTTTACTTCCTGGAACTGAATGAATTCGGTCCCACATGTCGACGCACATCTTAGCGTGGTGACGTCACGTAACCTTACGCACGGCTGAGGAGGGGTGGGGGGTTAGATGGGTGAAAAAAAAAAAAAAAAGACAAAGCTTTTTTTTTGTCAGTGGGAAAGGTGCCAAATGCCAATTGCTAGTGGGTTGCATCGGCTTGGAAAAAACGGGCGTTGACCCACTAGTTTCAGTGGGAAAGGGGCATAAGAGTTGAAGCTCACAGAACCAAATCATATGCAAAAACCAGAGATGCAGCACTGAGGCCAGCAAACTGCAGCCCCTTAATGCCTTGCTTGTGCCTAGATTTTGTGTCCATAAAAGTTATGAACTAATGATGTTACCCGAGTAGCTACCTAAAGTTGTGGCTGGTGACTATGTGACTTAATCATGATGAAATGACACATTATAAGTCACTTCAAATGAAAATCCTTTTTTTCACACCTACTATGCATTCTTGAGCATGAGCTAAAAAATGGTTTCTGAACCCTTCAGAAGTTTTATTATGATGTCTCACTGTCTCATCCCCCTTTTTCATTCACCTTTTTTGCTGTGTTCCAGATGTGAACGAGTGTGCTGAAGAGGGCTACTGCAGTCAGGGCTGCACCAACGTAGAGGGCGGCTTCCAGTGCTGGTGTGTTCAAGGCTATGAACTGCGGCCAGATAAGCGCAGCTGCAAGGCACTGGGTAAAGATCCACTGTACTGTGTTTCAACTTTTAAATGATACTGCAGATCAGGCAGGCAGAAAAGCTTTGACCACATTTTTTTAAGTGGTTGCATATTGTTTATATTTTCCTCAGCAGTAACTGTATCCATTGGCTGGCTCTAAGGCCTTGGACATACACTGAGGGTCTGGATTACATTTAGATGTTGTGAGGGTTGAGTGCTGCTACATCAGCCCATCAGTCTGTTGCAGAAGCAAGTTTAACCCAAATCCTGAAGGAATGAAAAACATGAAAAAAATACTCAGTGAATCTTAACTCTTTTTTTCCCTTCCCAAATTATTTCCATTACCATCCATCTTTTTGTTCTGAGTTTTCGGTCTTTGATTTTGACAGGTCCAGAGCCGGTGCTGTTGTTTGCCAATCGAATCGATATCCGTCAAGTTCTGCCGCACCGCTCTGAGTACACGTTGCTGCTAAACAACCTTGAGAATGCCATCGCTCTCGACTTCCATCACAGCCAAGAGCTGGTTTTCTGGTCAGACGTGACACTGGACCGCATTATGAAAGCCAACCTCAATGGATCTAATGTGGAAGAGGTCGTTTCAACTGGCTTGGAGAGCCCAGGTGGGAATAGCATTATATTAATCAAAGATGTTCTTTTTTTCTTCCCTGAGTGTGTTTCTAACGTCCTCTCTTTTTTCCACTTGATAAAAGCCTACGGTTTGGCTATGGTTCTGCTCTTTTTTTGGTTCTTTCTTGAAAAACTAACTGCACTTATCTCTGTTATCTCCTTAAAATGTAATTTTCTCATTCATTCAAACAGACCATTTTTCCCCTCACTTAGGTGGGCTGGCCATTGATTGGATCCATAACAAATTGTACTGGACAGATTCTGGAACATCACGGATTGAAGTGGCTAATCTGGATGGGACTCATCGCAAGGTGCTACTGTGGCAGAACATGGAGAAGCCCCGGGCCATTGCGCTGCATCCTATAGAGGGGTAGGAGCTCAAACATTTAGATGCGAACTGATGCACAGCAGATGGTTTCAAATGTTCACACTATCCTCTCTGGATGCGTCCCAGTTGTAGTGTAGTTCCAGAGTAGGGATTAGAGTTTGGTAACACTGCATTGCCCGCAGCCAAGAGTCTGTGTGGTGCAGAGATTTGAGACAAGAACCATGGGCTGAGACTCTGGCTGTGTCACAGTGGCAAGATAGAATAGAATAGAATAGAATAGAATAGAATAGAATAGAATAGAATAGAATAGAATAGAATAGAATAGAATAGGTCTTTATTGTCATTGTACAACGGCAACAAAATGAACATTGTGAAAAATGAAATTTGACGTGGCACTCCAGTATAAACATATGTATTTAGTTAAGATAAAATAAATAAATAGGAAAGCAGGCCAGATGAAGCCATAGAAAAATATCAAGCTTGAAGACTCAAGTCAGTTGTTAGGTAGTATTTTATGGACATCTGGAAGTAATCAGTTGGGTCAATCCTGAGCACGTATTTCATTTTTTTTTCTATAGTGGCACAGAGATAGATATTTTTGCTCATCTTCAGTCCCAGAGGTTTAAACGAACCATCTAATACTGGTAACCTCAAATTTCTCCTCAGTAAGATCTACTGGACTGACTGGGGCAACACGCCTCGCATAGAGTATGCCAACATGGATGGCTCGAACCGACGGGTCATTGCAGACACTCACTTGTTCTGGCCCAACGGGCTGACAATTGACTATGCTGGGCACCGCATGTACTGGGTGGACGCTAAACACCATGTCATCGAAAGAGCCGACCTGGATGGACGGAATCGTAAAGCTGTCATCAACCAAGGTAAACATCTCTTTTAGAAGAAATATTGTTTCCATATGGTGACCAGTGGAATGATAAAATAAACTTTGATGAGCACACCTGGGCTTTTCCATTTTCATGTTCAATTTTACTTTAAATCGCTTTGCTTTAAAAGATCAGAATATTTATCCTTTTATTTGGACTCTTATACAAGCCTCACTTTTGCGCACTCCCTCTCACAAACACACACACATTTAATCGTACAACACTAGACCATGTAATCAGTCAAAATTTCCATTAAAACAATATGAATGTTTCTTACTGACATGAAAACTCATGGCAGCACAAGCTTGCTACCAACAGTTTTTTGGTAGCTATTAAATTAGGAGTCTTTGAACAGCTGCGGTAGTGGGCAGAATATTGATCCCTTGTCTCTTTTATACGTTCAGTTTTTCAGTTTTTGATAATTTAATCCTGTAACAGTATAATGCTCTGCAATAAAAGCAGGGTCATGCGTAGGGATGGGAATTGATAGGATTTTTACGATTCCGATTCCATTATCGATATTGCTTAAAGATTCGATTCTTTATCGATTCCCTTATCGATTCTAATTTGAGGAAAAAGAAGAACAAACGTTTTGATTGGCATCGAGTTTGTTTAATCAGAACTCACAACCTTACAAACTCACAACGAGATCAAAAGAGGCCCAAAGCCTCAATGTTAACTGTGGCAATAAGTGGCAAATACACAAGAATGTGTAACATTTTACTGAAACATTTATCTAATAGAAATAAAAAATATTGGTCTATATTGGCAGATAGGTTGTTGTTCTGCCTTTGGCAATATGTGTTAAAGCAGGGGTCCCCAAACTTTTTCCTGTGAGGGCCACCTAACTTTTCCCTTCTCTGATGAGGGGCCGGGGTCAGTTTGTAACAGAAAAAGTGTGACGATTGCAGAAGTGCATAAATGTAAAAAAATTATTGTTTTTCAGAAAGCCACAATCAAATAACCCTTTCTGGATTCTTCACGGAATGAAAGTAAATAAAATAAAAATAATAATATAATAATAATAATTAATAATAAAAACACTATTAATTAAATAGATAATAACTAAATAACCCTCTCTGAATTCTTCAAGGAAAAAGGCCAGGAAATAAATAACACGATTGAGAAAAAAAAAAATTCAAAATGGCCGGACCAAATGTGGAGGCGGGCCGTATTTGGGCCGCGGGCCGCAGTTTGGGCACCCGAAGAAATGCCGCATCCAAGCGAGTGAGCGAGCGAAGTGAGAGAGGGAAACACTTGTACGAGCCTACGTTCTTTGTTAATGTTAATATCTACAGAGGCAACCCCTGTATGTATCATCTTTTGTGTTGTTGTTGTTGTTGTGTTTCCACTCGCGATCGGACACTTAAATCCAGTTGTGTAGTGGTTTGAACGATGTGCTAATGCTAGCGAACGAATGCTAACCATACTGTTATTAGCAGCTAATCATCGCTGATTTACGTTGATGCAAACCTGTTTGTTATTGGGGACGAAATTGATTTGTTTCATTTCTATTCTTAGTTTCACTCTTCAAGTGATGGTTGAATACAGTCAGCAAATTATACCAACGTCTTCTACATCGTCATTTGGGAGTTTAGCTAGCTGTATAGCCAGAACTGAGCCTTAGCCTCTCTGTGAGGACAGCGCAGTCGTATTCCCTCCCGATGCAGTTATCTCCACCTTGCAATGACTGCAAGTCGCTTTGTTGTAATTTTTCTACGTGAAGTGAAGACACACTTTCGAGCGTTTGAACCTACGTGCTGTCATTGTTATGTTTATGGCTGCAATGCTCGTGCTTACCCGTCGTAACCTTTCATTTTCACACTCTTTCCTGGTGAAGTGTAGTCAAACTTTGGAGCGAGTGGTTCTTGGCGCCATGCTAGTTTGATGCGTCTGGACAACAAGACACGCAATACGCGTCTTTAGGAATCATTAAAGGGATCGTTAAGGTTTTTTCGTTGTGATGTCGAGGCCTCGAAACACTTGGAACCGGTTCCGAATTGGAATCGGATTTCGATTCCCATCCCTAGTCATGCGAGATGTTTTTCTGTGCTAGTTTAGTATAGACGAAAGTTAAATGGGAGCAAAGACACTTGAATACTGTATTTGTGTGTATGTCAACAATGACAAACACGGATATTGGTTATGATCCAATAATCATTTGAAATATTATAATTAATTTTGTCTTTTGACAGATGATGCAATTCTAATTTAAACTGTTTTATTTTTAGTAGAGAGCATTCCGCAACTGTAAAGCACATGAGCGACAATCAAGCTTGTTTAAATGTGCATGAGGGGGTTTGTGTGTGTGTGCACGCGCCATTGTCCGTGTGAGCACTCCTTAATGATGTGTGCTCTCTGGATAAAAGGCTGTAATTGGCCCTGTCCGTTCTCCAGAGCCTCTGTTTGCTCAGACAACACACAGGACAAATGGGACGTGCGTGTGTGTCTGCTCATGTCTACTGCCCAGGCTGCTGTGCCAAAGAATGTTAATGAGTATCCCCCTACACCTATAGTTGTGTTGTGTGAGTGTTTGAGCTGGATGTGGGCCAAGTTCCTGAAGCTGTACAGTGGGCGGGTGTGGCAGTTTAATCCTTTACCAGCCTACACACCTGTGGACCTTAGGGTGGGGGCAAGGACAAGTAGAGGGCTATGCGGGGTGGGAGTGTCTACTTGATCTTGGAGTACATGTGCCTGGAGATACTCTACACTTGAAATATGCCTCTTTATCATTGTTATCATTGAAGCTTCTCTTGCATGTGAAGATCTGTCCAAAGAGAAGTAGTCAAGAGCAACAGAACAGCACACCCTTGTGGAATATATGACGTTTTGTTTCAAAAATATTTATATATTTGAAAGTACTGTATACTCTATATCTACTAGTCTTAAACATGTCTCATGATTACTTTAGCCTTATGCTTTCACTCATATGTTAACTTGCCAATAAAACCCTGGGTAAAATCTGCTCAATCCAACTGCGTACATTATTAAAATGTTTCCCCTTAAATTTTAATTCTAACTTTTGATTCTCCTTAATTCAACTAAATTATTTTGTTACATATCTGATTTTTTTAAATTAATGCATACGCTTATGTAAAAAAATATCAAATTCAAACAAACGAAAAGGAGAAGAGGAAATAACCAGCAGATCTTGTGTTTTTTGGCCCCTTTCTACAGTGAACAAAGACAAAAATATTTCACTCCCAAATTTCGCTATCGTCTCTACAGTATATTTTTAAATATATCAAAAAGTTAGAAAAGTTTTTTTGTTTTTCCTCATTATTTAATGCCTTGAGTCGTATATGAGTTTTGCATGCTGATCCCACGAGTAAGATAAACAATAGATATTGTTTATTTTGCCTTGTTTTTAATGCTACGGCATTCTCTATCTTTCCTTTGGTCTTACCTACTGTACTAGTCACTTTCAGGTACGAAATTAATCAGTCATGATTCATAAAAAAATTAAATTTCTGTTTCCCTTCTACTTACTTACAAAGTAATTTTGTCATCATTGCTGTAATGATTTTCTCTGTTAATTCCATGAGTGCCATCGTTGTAGAATGATTGATACTGTCAGAGAGGTAAAGTAATAATTTAGCAATGTATTTTGTCTGTTAATGCATGGCATACTCCAGCAGTCTTTTGACTTTGGGCCAGAGGTACACCCTGGACTGGTCACCAACCAATCACAGGGCATATTGAGACAAACAACTATTCTTACTGACCGATGCATGTTTTTGGGGGATGTTTGAGGAAGTCAAAGTACCCAGAGAAAACCCACACAAGCACATGGAGAACATACTCCACAAGGGAAGATCGGAAACCGGATCCAACCCATTGTAGCCCCCCCCCCCCCCCCCCCTTAAAATGTGAGGCAGATGTGCTAACCATGCTCTCTTGATTAACGCTACATTAAATAGCTTAAGGTTCAATTTTTATGAAAAAGCACATTTATATTAGTAATGTGCTTTGCCCTACAAATAAAATATTTTATGCTATCAATCATTTAGCACCATTAGCTGCATTCAAGTACAACAATGAATGTAGGTAAGGAAAAAGAACCTCAAGACCACACACAAAAGTCAGCTAGTAATCCCTTACGCTGTGATCGAAGCAGATTTATGTCCATCTGGAAGCAATGCTGCATTGCTTATACCAGTGATCATTGGAGAGTGTGACAGATTCAGTCCTGGTGTGAGAGCAGTGAGAGGTGCCACATGTAGGTTAAAGGGGACATTACTGCGAAGGCTTGGTGCGGCGCTTGATGCGCTGTCGGATTGCAGCTGCTCGTCCATCTGTCTCGGAAAGAACAAGAATAAAGGGGGCGAGAAGTGTGTGTTGATGACATGGAAGAAGGTGACCATGACAAAACTAGTTTCCTGTATAGCTTTCTGTGATTCAGTAGAGGGAAGCGGGTATATTATTTGCTACCCTCATGTTAAGATAAGGACCCCCCCCTCCAAAAAAAAGAAAAAGTTTAACAAGGCACACACCTGCACCTGACCGGGTTGCAAAGCTTTTCATGTCCAGGAAAAAAATGTAGTACCCTTAAATGCCAAAACACCAGAATAAGCTAACTATAAAAGTCTAGGTTTTAATTCGTTGATGCTGTCTGGACCAGAAGTCCTTCATGTCTCTCTTTCCTGTTGCTCTCAACAGTTCTCTTTTAACGTGCAAAAAAGAAAAAAAAAATTAGAAAACATACATTACTGGAAGGGTATTTGTGCTGTATTAAGTAGCTGCTACTCGAGTTGCACATTATCGTTAGGGTCTCTTCTATTGTGAATATTCTATATCTTTTCCTCCTTAGGCCTGCCTCACCCATTTGCCATCACTGTGTTTGAGGACAGCCTCTATTGGACTGATTGGCACACCAAGAGCATCAACAGTGCCAATAAATTTACTGGCAAGAACCAAGAGATTATCCGTAACAAATTGCACTTCCCCATGGATATCCACACTTTGCATCCCCAGAGGCAACCTGAAGGTCAGAACACATCTCTTGAGGGTTTTTGGCTAGATTTAAGTTTCTTTAATTATAGTTAAGTCAACTCAACTCAGGTACTTCTTTTTGTTTTTGTTTTTCACTGTATCTCATCACTGCCTTTTCTTTGATAAAGAGTAATATTAGTGTTATATGGCGGAAAAGACACAGGTGACTTCAGTTCTGCTCTGAGACCCCCAATTTGGCCAAAATTGTCCTATATGCATGTGTGAGACATCATTTGAAAGCTTAAAATCTCAATTTTCTGGGGGGGGATTTGAACAGGAGAGCATTTAAAAAAATAATAATAAATAAATAAATAAATAAACAACAATACCCTAACTGGAGGTGACAGCTTGAGAGAGCATAATTAAAGACACCACAATTTTAACGAGATATTATCGCGCACTTACCTCTTTTGGATCCGAAAACTCCATGTAGCATGTATCACCGAGTGTGAAGACACAGCTGTGAATGGCCACGGTGTTTTTTGGGGGGATTTTATGGGTGAAACATAGCCATATAACAAAGGTCACGATGCAGAGATCGCAGACATCGAGGAGTGGTTGAGATTTTCTTTTTCATATATTTACCCTTTTAAATGTTTTTTTTCTCCATCTTTTTTTTCTTTGGATCGATTATTTATCATCGAAAATATTGGAGAAAATGCAACAACAACAAATACAATTAAGCGATAGTTATGAGGTAGATATATGTGACCTTTTTACAGGCACCATTTTTTTTCATTTTGATGTAATTTGTTTAAAAGTTTAAAATATGAGCGTGTATAATATCTTAGTCTTTTTTTTTTTTAACTAAATATTAGAATTAGACATCAATTAATGATTCTAAGCTAAAAATGACAGACATTTTGAATAATAAATATACTGAGCTTCTTTTTATGGCTGGGTTGAAACAAAAGCGGTCTGTAAACAGGGGGTTTCCAGGGTAAAATGGACAAATTAGAAATAGTTCGGGGGCTTAATGCACCATGAATTTGCTATGGCAGCATATAGACATATTGTTCTATCAAACACAACAGTTCTTTTGACTTAAAATACAGCAGTTTATTTTAAAGAGGGGTGTAAGAGCAGAAACTGCTTTTTCAGACCTGTCTGTGTTTTCTGCCATATACATACAATTGTTGTAAAGATTTGATTTTGTATGAAACATGCTTCTAAATGTTCTGTTTTTTTACTACATTGAATTGACTGTAGGAGGCAAGAACCGCTGTGGTGCCAACAACGGAGGTTGTAGCCACCTTTGTCTTCCTGGCAATAAAACATACACCTGTGCTTGTCCAACTGGTTTCAAGAAAGTGGACCACAGCAACTGTGCTAACAGTGAGTCCTTCATCCATGTGTTTTACTTATGACCATTGATGAGTAATAAAAAGATTGTGACTTTATCTATGTAGGCAATCAGAGGTTGCGCTAGACTTTTTCGTTGTCTGTCATTTTGACTGACAGTGTCATAAAAATCCGGTCATAATCTATTTTTACCCATTTCTTACATTTTTAAAATGATAATAATGAAATATTCAATAGTATTTAGTTTTCATTCATTTTTAATTAATATTCTGTCCGAACAAGCTTAACAAGAGGCAAACAGACAGCGGAGTGCACCAATCAGCGACGGGCTGACGTGTCGTTAGCAAAGCGACGAGGGCAGGACGAGGGACTTGCGCGCGGAAGTAAACATACGAGGAGAACGGAGTTTATTCAACATGGCTAGCGCGAGACAGACTGTTGTCAATGTCTCGTGTCGATGTGTTTTAGCTCATTTAAAACTGAATTTACCGCGGATTGGAACATATTGTCGGCTCTCCCGCCATCCGTGTTGTTGTAGAGACGACTTTCGGCGCGCAAGAGTAACGTTGCTCGTGAAGAACACGTCACGCAAATATACAAATCTAATTTGTCGATTGATTTTGTACCTACTCGAGAGGCTGTGTCCCAGACTTTTCTCTCAGTGTTTGAAAAATACAGGGAGAACAGTCTGGCCGTGCCAGGCAAACACTCAGTTGCCTTGACATTTTTCCGAGTAAGGCCAACGACGTCATGCATCAAGATAGACAATAGCTAATTAATATGCTCACTCGCCACCCTGTGGTCTGGGGTGTGAATTGCAACCTGTCAAAATGACGGATGGACTTCAGTTTTTTCCGTCACCGTTTTAAAAAACCGGTCAATGACGGAAAATATTCGGTTAACGCGACCCCAGTATGCAATATGCGTTATTCTACAGCAGTACCAAGAGCCACATTAATATGTGGTGGAGTAGTAGGCTGGAAGGTTCATAAAACAATTGGTTAGGTGTTTTATATAATAATATGACAAGACACCATTTGATCATTAACCAAAGGTGGGTAGTAATGCGTGACATGTCCTCTGTTACATTTACTTGAGTACATTTTTGAGAAAAATGTACTCCTCAGAGTAGTTTTAAAAAGCCAAACTTTTTACTTTTACTTGAGTAGATTTGTGAAGAAAAAACGCTACTCTTACTCTGCTACTTTGTGCTACACAAGAGTTGCTACATTTTCCCTCTTTATTGTACATATTAGATTTTTTTTGCCATTGACGCCAAAAGTAGCGCTACCAATTTCACCAATGAGACGTCGCAACAATAATCATATGACACCATTATACCAATCAAACGTAACGCAAGCTTGCCGTTCTATGATCATGTCAGCCTGTTCAATCACGTGGCGTCTTGAAAGCACCGTAAAAAAATGAAGTATTTGACATAGCGCGCTGCCCTCAACATGACTTGAAAGCATGGATTTTACCCTCTCTGCCAGTTTTTATTTGTCACCTATTGACCACGGAAAACCGGAGATATGATCATTTTTATTTCATTACAGTAACTACAAAAGAACTAATCACTATTCAAACTGGGAACTATTTTCTCCACCACAGGGCACTCATGCTCTTTGGACGAATAGTGCTTCTTTTTTTTTTCTCTCTAGCCAGAATTCAATGATTTTTTTTTCTTTGTATTTCTTTGGCTTAATCTGGTTATGCAATGGGTTATTGTACTGTATCATAATAACAACAGTTCATTTAGATAACTCAGAATTTACACAAAAAAAAAAAAAAAAAAACATTGTTAAAAACAGAATCAAACACAAATGTAAGTCGTTACTCACAATGTTACTCATTACTTGAGTATTCTTTTCACCTAATACTTTTTTTTTTACTTGTACCTGAGTACATTTTTGGATGGCTACTTTTACTTGAGCAATATCATTTCAAAGTAATGCTACTCTTACTTGAGTAAAAGTTTTGGCTACTCTACCTACCTCTGTCATTAACATCTATCTGGCTTGGATATAGGAAAAATAATTAAACTTTACTTGAATAATTATTTAATAAAATTCTTGTTACCATTAAAAGTCATTTTTTTTCTACATGAATGTTTAACGATATATATATTTTGTTTGCTAAAGATTCAGTTAAATGTTATTGTTGCAACTGAACTGGATTTAAATGAGTGAACGTTAGGAGGAGGAGAATAAAGCGAATTAAAAAGAAAACATTTTAATTTTTGGTACTCGTACCACACTTTAAGGACACAGTCTCGAGATGTTTTAAGTGATCTCGCGCAACAAGTGTGGTGATTTAGGAGATGTGTAAATTTGTTGTTTGTCAGTGTGTTGTGTTTTTTATTGTTGATCCAATGTTTAAAAATAGAAGACTGACAGAAGACCTTTGGTCTTTAATCAGGTCTTGACAAGTTCCTGCTTTTTGCCCGAAGGACGGACATCAGACGAATCAGTTTCGACACAGAAGATATGTCAGATGATGTCATCCCTCTGGCTGACGTGCGTAATGCTGTGGCACTGGACTGGGATGCCAGAGACAGCTACATCTACTGGACTGACGTCACCACTGACTCTATCAACAGAGCCCTATGGAATGGCAGCAAGCAGGAGGTCAGAAGACCCTCTAGAATTGAATCAATGGGATTCTGGATTTTTCATGTGGGGTTAGGTTTAAAAAAAAAAAAAAAAAAAAAAAAAGGCAGGAAGAAACTGGTGTAATAGTGCCATCTTTGGATGAAGAAGTGTCATTACACCTTGGTTGAATACCAGAAGAGGGTTGCAGCAGTCTTACTAAGATAACAGATCGGAGGGTTATAACCAGTGACCAAGCTTGACTGTTGGGTTTATTCTTGTCTTGCAGGTGGTGGTGGACACCAGCCTGGAGAGTCCAGCTGGTTTGGCTATTGACTGGGTGACTAACAAACTCTACTGGACTGATGCTGGTAACCAACCTAGTTTTCAAATACTCGATACAGTAAGATAAAATATAGCGCTTATTGGGCAATGTTATATTTCACGCTGTTAAAATGACTTTGTATGCTCTTTGATATTAAGTCATGTAATATATTTTGTTACTCAGGTACAGATCGTATTGAGGTCTCTAATGCAGATGGGAGCATGCGGACTGTCCTTATATGGGAGAACCTTGACCGACCTAGGGACATTGTTGTCGACCCTATTGGAGGGTGGGACTATTTAAAAAAAAAAAAAATGTTTATATGATGAGAGCGTTTTGTTTGAGGGAATTTCTTAAATGCTGTGCATATGTTTTTCTCCATAGCTTCATGTACTGGACTGACTGGGGTGCCAACCCAAAGATTGAACGTGCAGGGATGGACTCTTCGGGTCGCATAGTCATTATCTCTTCAAACTTGACATGGCCCAATGGACTTGCCATTGACTATGAAACTAAACGCTTGTATTGGGCAGACGCTGGCATGAAGACAATTGAATTTGGAAACTTTGATGGTTCTGACCGACAGGTAATATAGGCTTTTATGTGTTTATATTTCTATAGGGTTGTAATCTAAATATGGTCTACAGTGACGGATAGAGATTGTAACTGTGTTTGAATAACTAACTGGAAAAGCTCACTAGTCTTACCTATCCTTTTCAAGGTTTTGATTGGCAGTCAGCTTCCTCATCCCTTTGGGCTTACTGTACACGAAAACATGCTGTACTGGACAGATTGGCAGTCCAAGAGCATCCAGAGTGCTAACAAATTCACTGGCTTGGAGCGGCACACCCTTACAGAAAACCTGGAGAACCTCATGGATATTCACATGTTCCAGAGACACCGCGAAACAGGTGTGTGCGCTCGCGCTTTTCTTGACATGTTTCTCCTGATGAGTAGTATAAGAATGAGTCATTGCATTTTTGAATAATTTATAACGGGACAGGAAGTAAATATTCTTATATTTAGCCGACACATATACTGGATTACTGTAATTATGGCTGTGTCAGACACTGCTTGAAGAAACTTGTTCCATGCTGCTGTCACTCAAAGCTTGCCCATAATAGAGCTCATAATGCTTATTGGCAAACCTGCTTGAAATTTAGAGTGTGGAAAGCTTCTATTATACTGTTGCTGAATAATGAATGTGTACCTGTCAGCCTGTCAAGCAAAAAAATGTTCTTATGGTTTCTAATTTTTCTTTCTTTATTTATTTTGTATTTATGGTATTGGGACCACAGCCAGGTCTGTTCCATTGTATGTTGTCACGTTGTCATGTAACTGCGCTCTTAATTTTTTTTTAATATAAGAGGAAACATCATGTTTTATCTCTATTTGCATTGAAACACCTTTGTTTTCGTTGTTGATTTGTTTAAACTTATACAGGGATGTGCTGCTATTGCAGCTATCTGATAAACGTCCTACTGAATATTTAATGAAAGTAAATGTTGAAAATGATAAATGTAGCCTTGATCAGTGCCTAAAAAGGCACAACCTGTGTCTGATTGCTTCAAAACAGGCCACAGCACTCTCATTCGTCTCCTAGAATGACCCAGAAAGGAGCAGTTTGTCAGTTTGTTGTTGTTGTTTGTTTCTCTACCTGTAGTACACAACCCATGCGCAGTGAAAAATGGAGGCTGTAGTCACCTCTGTCTCCTGGCTCCTGCTCCCAAAGTCTACAGCTGTTCGTGTCCTACTGGGATCAACCTTCAGACAGATGGAAAGACCTGCACACCTGGTATATAATCTCTCTCTCATACACACATACATATATAAACTTATTTTTACATTAGTCTTGTACCTTGTTACTCATTGCGTGTTGATGCAGCATATTAATAACAATAGTTATTTGTTAATTTTTCCTTTTTTTCTCTTCTCGCCTTTTTTGTCTTTTTTAGGGATGAGCAGCTTCTTGATCTTTGCACGGAGAACGGACATAAGAATGGTGTCTTTGGACATCCCTTACTTTGCTGATGTGGTTCTTGCTGTGAACAGTTCCATGAAAAATACGATTGCTATTGGAGTTGACCCGCAAGATGGTTTGTGTGTCCTGTCAAAGAAGTAAAATGTCATGAGCTGAGCTTATGTTTCAAAAAGGCAAGCACTATATCTTTATCTTATTTTGTTATTGTCTGCAGGAAAGGTGTATTGGTCAGACAGTACACTTAAGAAAATCAGCAGAGCCAATATCAATGGAACAGCTGATGAAGACATCATTTCTACAGGTGAGGAGAAATTTTAGAAACCTAAAGTTAAGCAAGATAGAGCAACAGGGTTCTCAACTGTCAGGCATTGAGCTTGCTTGTCATGCATTTCAGGCTGTTCACACGCACTACACCACACCTTATATTACTCACATCTCCCAAAAATATAACTCGATTGGTCGGTCACGAAGCCTCCTGTAGTGTGACATATCTAATGACAGTCTCAAATGCTTCACAACCACATAGCATGAAGTTTGTCGAGTCAGAATTTCTGCTTCTCGTGCTGCTTAGTATGACACGCTCTACGTGTTCTTACTATTTGTTGATGAATATTGACCCTAAGTGTAACTTTGTGATCGTTGTGTGCTTTCTCTTGTTCTTCATTGGCAGCGTAGGGACACCTGCATGTTGCCTGTGAGCAACACAGTTGTGTTCCTACATCCTGCGCAGACAAAATAAACATTGAGACAGTTTATCCATCTTGTTCATGGGAAACGTGTTGATCCGAGAGCAGACGACCGTCACTATATGTTACAAAGTGCCATTGTGGCCATTGCTAACTGACAGCTGCTTGTCCCACCTCCTGACGAAATTTATGATAAATCGAGTCGTTTGAAATCGGTTGAAAATGGAGCAATCTATGGCTATTGGAAGAACACATTCAATTGTCTGCAATGTTATGTTTTTTGAATGGTCCCGATGTAAAATGGCTGAAGTGTGACGACACCAGTTCCCATTGCTCCCCTAAATTCTCTAATTGCTAACGTTGTCACAAGCCTCTCGAAGTATAAATTTTCCGCTCATTTCATTTCCACGCCGTCAAAAATACAAATACTTCACATTGTACTGATGCCCTCTGAAGTTATATAGTATGTAGTTAGTTCATTTTTCAGTGTCGCTAATCTGAGTATTGATAGTATCGAGCAAATGTTAACAGCCAAACACTACTACTACTGATTACGAGATGGGGCTAGTCAGGTGTCACTTGCTTTTTCCTCACACATGGCTCATCCACATTGATCAAGATGAGTGTTTTGAACCCTTTATTTTGTATTTTTTGTATAGTGCATGATGCGCATATTTTAATTCAATATATTTTAATGAATTAAAACTAAGTCAATTCATATATTGTATAATAAAAATCAATATCATATTTGTATTTCTAAAATAAATATATTAAAAATAATTTAAAATGTATTAATTCAAATTAAATTCTGCCCATGCTGCTGAAAACAAGCACCAGTGTGCGCCAGCATACTAACAGGCTGAAGGCTGTGCACGCATGCCCTCGAATGGCTAACTAGGAACCAACAGGCACAAAAAATTCGCAGTTAATTAATCAAATCGGGCTCCGAGGATGGAAGCAGTGTAGGAAGAGGAGCCTCAAAACTATAAGGAAAACAAGTGAATTACTTTTCTTTTTTCACACAGAAAAAAAATGTTTCCAACTAAACTAAATATTGCACTTGTTGTATGTAAATTGTTTTGTCACATTACATTTTATCCAACACAAATTCCATCCATTTATTCCACTTGCGCAAGTACCGCAGACTCTCCTGTACATCTCAGCAACTCTCCCCGGAGATCAGTGCTCATAAGGCGACCGTACGCTGCAGTGGAAGTTGGGGCTGATAAGATGGAAGCAGTGCTCCAGCCTGTTCTTTTCTTTCTCTATACGGTCTATGACCATATTTTCACCGGAGTAGTGTTTTCTAGGCCCGCTACATTTTATTTGGTAATTTTGTATCTCGTTCTGTCCTTAAATTAAATGATTATGAGTCACAAACAATAGGTCCTCACTGCCCTCCACTGGCAAATTCCCAACTTAAAGAAGGTTGCCTTGTAATGGCTAATGATTTTTTAATTAATTAATTAACCCTGATACAAAAAATCCACATTTGGCGCTGAGGATCAATATATACTGCGCCATGCTACAAAGTTGCCAAGTTTCAGGACAATTGGTTCATGAATGACAGAGGAGCAGGACTTCAAAGTTGGTGCCCAGAAATACCACAACAACTTGTGTTGTGACTTGACAGGCCTCAAGCCTATGAAAGTTCTAGAGAAAACACTTACCATGCACACGCACACATGAACACATGCATATACACAGACAGACACTTACAGTCAATAAAATTCTAAGTTACAAATATAATTTATGTTGGTAAATTGAGAACCCTGCAGCAGTGTGCCTACCTTTTTTCTTTTTCCAGGACTGATGACGACTGATGGTCTGGCAGTAGATGCAGTAGGCCGAAAGATTTACTGGACCGATACAGGGACCAACCGGATAGAAGTTGCCAATCTGGATGGCTCCATGAGGAAGGTTCTGGTGTGGCAAAACTTGGACAGCCCCCGTGCCATTGCACTTTACCATGAGATGGGGTGAGGCTACCATAGCGTGCGGCTTTTGTATCGCGAATTTGATCCCCAAAGATATCTTGTATATTAATGTGGCACAAAAGAAGTGATATGACCAGATCACCATCAACTTTATTATCAAAGTTAAAGCCTGTCAAGATACACCTTATTTTACTTTTTCCATGCCCACTTCACTTCTCAATCAGTCTGTGAATCCCTTTACAGCTATATGTACTGGTCTGACTGGGGAGAGCATGCTAAACTGGAGCGCTCATCAATGGATGGGTCAGATCGAGTGATCCTCATCAATAACAACCTTGGATGGCCCAATGGTCTTGCAATAGACATGGCCAGCTCCCAGCTATTGTGGGCTGATGCCCATACTGAAGTGAGTGTTGGTCCAACCCATTTTTTGCTGATTATTGGAGCTACTTTCCAGCATTTATTTTTCTTAAGCGAAAGATACAATTTTTAAATTATAAAAGAAGTGAGAATCTGCAATAGAGGTGCAACAATTAATTAATTAAACAATTAATTGATTTGAATTGAGTTTTAAATTATAAAAGAAGTGAGAATCTGCAATAGAGGTGCAACAATTAATTCATTCATTGATTAGCAATTTAATCAAGTAATTCATTAATGGATTAGCAAATTAATCAACAATTATTTTGTAAAGCAATTTATCGCTTAGGACCTTCTTCACCCTTAAACTTAGCTAAATTCTTGAAATTATACATATAAACTCTCAGTTGTAAATATTATCAGATTTCTTTATTATATTTTTGTTAAGTCAAAGTAGGACATGAACAAAAATCTGCTTTTACTTTGGAAAACAACAATTCACATTTTTGCCAATTTTCAGACAATTTACTGTCTAAACTACCTTCTTAATATGGCTGCAACAACTAATCGATTAAATCAATAGATTAATGAATTAGCTACCAATGAATTTGATAATCGATACAGTTGTATACTACTATATAGGTCGGGGAGCTCTAATAAAATATTATTTTTGCAGGAAATAGTCTTCCATTTTGTCTTCATTGCTACTTACAAAATGCCTAAACCAACTTCTAGGTAAATTGTGAAGGTAATTGAAAAAGGGACATTTATCCGATTAATCGATGATGAAAATAGTCTTTAGTTGATGCTATTGACAAAGAAAGATATAATGCTCTATTTATCCTATTTCAGACTCAGCTCCTATGCTGAGTTTTTGCATAACATGTCAGGAAACTTGGCCTTCAGTTACTCACTCCAGTTTAAATATTGGAGATTTGCACACACAAAATGGGAATTTGCTTCATTTGCACAGCATTTATATCCCTGTTCAAGGATGGTTTTGCTACCGATTTGTCAAATTGCCATTGTTGCCTCGTTCGCAGTAAAAAGACCTGACAACTGTACATAAACAGCAAGCAAATCTACGTTAATTTACCAGATGTGCCATCGTCTTTACTTCATTTCGTTACATTCGTTTATTTCAGCCCATGATTCGTCCTTGTCAAGACAGCAAATATATACAGCTCATATAACAAAAAAGAGCAGCAAAACAAATTAAGAAACACTGCAACATCAACTGAAAAGGAGCGGGAAGAAGAAAACGTATTTAATCCCACCCCTATTCTCATCTAATTAAGAAACTAAAATTCTTGCTACTCCCTTCCAAAATGTAGGCAACTAAAAATTCAGTTCAAACAATTTTTTACATAGATAATAAATTTGTAACCAATTTCGTCATTTGTGATGAAGTTACCACAGTTAACACAAAACAATTTCATACCAGCATGGTAAATGAAAGTAAAACCATACCAACAATGGTGAAGGCCACACACACAGGACAAACAACTATAAATGACAACAATAATAATACCAACAATGGTAAGAAGCAACCAGCACTAATGAAAAACTCCTGGAGATTGCGTATTACAGGTTATATTTTTGACTACAGGGATCTTAGGTAAATGTTTACGCCAATTATCATAACTGAAATCATCGTATCTACCCTTTGATCCTCCGTAGCGCATTGAGGCTGCTGATTTGAATGGCCAGAACCGCCATACCCTGGTAACACCAGTCCAACACCCGTATGGTTTAACCCTCTTGGGGTCCCACATCTATTGGACTGACTGGCAGAGTCGCAGCATCCAGCGGGCAGACAAAAATTCTGGTGCCAACACTATTACTGTTCGTTCCAATCTGCCAGGCCTGATGGACATCCAGGCTGTGGACAGAGAGAGAGCTTTGGGTAAGTCTTGAGTTAGGCAAGTTAACAAAAAACAAATTATTTAACTGATTGCTTAGTTTAAACATTTTGAGACACCTTGCCACTTTACTTACCCATTTCTAGTATGAACTGACACAGTAGAACATCTCTTCTAAGAAGCCTACTTTTTGTCAATTCATCCAGAACAACATTGGTGAGCTAAAGCATTGTTGGTTTTGGTGAGAGCCCTGGCTATAATCTCTCTTTCCTAGTCCTAAGGGGAAAAAAAAAAGCGTCTTGAGGTCAGCGCTTTTATCGTCAAGCACCCCCCAAATGAAATGGGCAATTTTCAAGGCCTAGATCCAGCTTGTGTGCTTAGGGTCCAACTTTGACCCAGTCAATAACCAAGTGACTGCAAATTGACTTTAGTTTCCTGAATAAATTGACCTGGAATTCACTGCATAATTTTATTACCTTCCTCACTTGTCCTCCTCAGGATTCAATAAGTGTGGCAGGAAGAACGGTGGCTGCACTCACCTATGCCTGCCTCGTCCCAATGGTACTTCCTGTGGTTGCCCTACTGGCATCCTGCTGAAGAGCGATGGTAGATCATGTGATGACTCCCCCGAAACATTTCTTCTTTTCTCCAACCGCATCAGTGTGCGGAGAATCTCTTTGGACACTAACGATCACACGGATGTGCACGTACCTGTGCCTGAGCTGCACAACGTCATTTCACTAGACTATGACAGTGTAGATGGAAAACTGTACTACACGGATGTCACCTTGGATGTGATAAGGTAGCGCCCCCTGATGATGCTGGTCTTCGGTTTTCATTTAGAATAAGAATACATGATATATTTCATAGATTCTGATTTACTTGTGTTTGTAGACGTTCAAACCTTGATGGCACTGGCATGGAGACTGTAATCAGTCAGGGCCTAAAGACCACAGATGGATTGGCTGTGGATTGGGTAGCCAGAAACATGTACTGGACTGACACCGGAAGAAACACCATTGAGGTGGCACGCATTGACGGAACCAGCCGCAAAGTCCTTGTCAACAACAGTTTGGATGAACCCAGAGCCATTGCTGTGTTCCCGAGCAAAGGGTGAGCAGGAATTGATGTATAGACGGAATTGTATTGAACACTCCAAGAAACCCTATAATTAATAGCCCACTTACCCTAAGACTACTTGCATGAGATAAATCAAGAATATGACATGCAGTTGTTTTGCCTGTCATTTCACCAATGCCACCTTGTTTTTGCAGGTTTCTATTCTGGACCGATTGGGGTCATATTGCAAAGATTGAGCGATCTCACCTGGATGGCACAGACCGCAAAGTTCTCATCAATACTGACCTGGGCTGGCCCAATGGACTCACATTAGACTATGACACGCGAAGGTCAGAGACTGCCTTTGTTCTCAGACAACTCTATCTGCATGTCTACAAAGGAAATTTTGGTTTGTTAGCATCCAAATTAGAGATGTGATCGGGTCCGATCACGTCATTTTCAAAGTATCGGAATCGGCAAAAAAAATATCGGCAATGCATTTTTTAAATATATATATATATTTTTTTTTTTAGGGCTGTCAAACGATTAAAATTTTTAATCGAGTTAATTACAGCTTAAAAATTAATTAATCGTAATTAATCGCAATTAATCGCAATTCAAACCATCTATAAAATATGCCATATTTTTCTGTAAATTATATATATATTCTGTAAAATAAATTGTTGGAATGGAAAGATAGGACACAAGATGGATATATACATTCAACATTCGGTACAAAAGGACTGTAGTGGGCATTTCACTCTACTGTCATTTAAATCTGTCTATGCTGTCCTCACTCCGAAGCATCTACTTTTTCCAAAGCTAGACAGCTAGTGAACGACGCCTTAATAATTAGACTTCTTCCTTTTTCATCTGATTTATTAATAAAATGGCCTCAAACCATTGTCCTCTTTAGACCGTCGTAAAACTACAAAAAAAAAAGTACACAAGCGTTGCATTAGCAACAACGTTAGCTTAGCACGCTATACAGGTTCACTAAACATAAACAAAAAGCGTCTCATACAAAAAATATAACATTTCGCTTACTAACATAATATGTACATTCTTTACAACAACCATACTTACGGACAAATCTTGTCCAAGGATCATATAAGCACAACATTATCAGCCCGAGACGTCGTGCAGCCATAATGAACTGGAAAGAAAACAATAAACCATGTCGCAAAGCGACCACAAGAGTTCGCTGTTGGACAGCACAAAAAGTCTTGCTGTAAAACTTACCAAAAGGCAGAATACTTTCTGAGCGGGACATGTGCGTTAATTGCGTCAAATATTTTAACGTGATTAATTTAAAAAATTAATTACCGCGCGTTAACGCGATAATTTTGACAGCCCTAATATTTTTTAATTAAATCGTTTTCTAATTGTATTTAACGTTACAAACATAATATGCTACACTTAGCCAGAGTCTTTAGTTTAGGCTTAAGGTAGGGTTATCAAATTTATCCCAATAACGGAGGTAATTACATTTTTTTTTTAAATATATCACGTTAAAATATTTAACGCAATTAATGCATGCACTGCACGACCCACTCACGCATTGTCGCGCTCCATCTGTAATGGCGCCGCTTCGCCTATATAGAGAGCTAAAAGGCAGCGTAAAATGAGTAAAGTGAATTTTGGCAGCCTTTGGAGCCTTATTTTAATTGGCTAAAGCCTTACAATCCCTCTTCCTTCGATTAGAAATATCATGGGAAGCAATGTGGGGAAGCAAGCGCGCAATTGATCTTTTTCTTAACATCTTATGTTGTTTCCCAACACAGAGAAGATATATCAATTGGTAGCACTATGCACAGTCATGGTTCCAATTCCCATCATGCATTTGGGCATGGCCTTCAGTATCATTTACTGAAAGCTCAACAAATACACTAGGTGGCAATATTTAGTCACAATATACAAAGTCACAAGTCTTTCTATCTGTGGATCCCTCTCACAGAAAGAATGTTAATAATGTAAATGCCATCTTGAGGATTTATTGTCATAATAAACAAATACAGTACTCATGTACTGTATGTTGAATGTATATATTTGTCCGAGTTGTATTCATTTTTTTCTTAATGCATTGCCAAAATGTATATGATCGGGAAAAATTATCGGGAATGATTGCAATTGAATCGGGAGAAGAAAAAAAAAAGCAATCGGATCGGGAAATATCGGGATCGGCAGATACTCAAACTAAAATGATCGGGATCGGATCGGGAGCAAAAAAACATGAGCGGAACAACCCTAATCCAAATGAAATGGGTTGAAAACCTAATTGCTTGGTTACAATGACATAAGTACAAAGAAAATTATTCAACCCTTGTGATTGTTTTTTTGTTTTTTTTCATTCAACACTGTCATGTTTTCTCAATTCAACACCATTATATTTTATGTGTTATCAATAGATATCATATGCGTATTGTTGGGTTTTAATGGATTTCTGTTCATTTCTACAGGATATTTTGGGTTGATGCCCATTTGGACAGGATCGAGAGTTCTGACCTGAATGGGAAACTGCGTCAGATCCTCGTTAGCCCAGTGTCCCACCCCTTTGCCCTAACACAGGTACTCCTTAACCCCAACCTCTCAGCCCCCAAGCTATCAATCACTGGACTGAACCTTCCTAATGGCTGCCTCCGTCACTCACCTGCTCTCTCACGTATCAGCTCACCGTGTAACTCTGGTCACCGGTCATCTGCTCGTTCTCCAGTTCATACTTGGCTCATTGGACTTGACCATTTCTTCTGTTTCGCTTCCACTCTGACCCTCATTTTTCTTCCTCCTCTTCTGCCTACCCCCTCCCTTTTTTTCCTCCTGCCCCCCATCCTTGTCTGTTTTCCTTTCCTCTCTTCTTCTCCCTCCGTTTCCCCAGTTGAAGCCGGTGTCCTCCCCTCTAACCCCTTTCTCCCGACTCTCGCAGCAAGACCGCTGGATCTATTGGACTGATTGGCAGACTAAGTCAATCCAGCGAGTGGACAAACACACTGGCCGTAACAAGGAAACTGTACTGGCCAATGTTGAGGGGCTTATGGACATTATAGTGGTATCACCTAACAGGCAGACAGGTAAGCGATGTGTTCACCAAGCAGAAGAGTGTTTTTTACCCAAATGCCAAAACAGAAAACATAACTACTATGTGTGGAAAGCACATTTATGTATAGGTCTCTTATTTTACCTATTTTTACCAAGACTGTTGGAAATAAATAGTCAAATTAAGTATGTTTGAAACATCCCTCCTCTTTCTTCAGGTACTAATCTTTGTGGGGTGAACAATGGAGGCTGTACTCATCTATGCTTTGCCAAGACCAGCAGTTTTATCTGTGCATGTCCGGATGAGCCAGACGGACGGCCATGCTCCACCAGTGAGTGGTTTAAGATTCTGCAGTGCCTACAATTAAATTATTTTAAGCAGAGTTTTGAAAAGAATGTGTAATTCATGAGTGCACACTCCACATATATTTATCAGTTGCAGGCTACATCCCCACTTCTCCCAGCAGAGAAACCAGCAGCACCCCTGTCCCTAACAAGATCCCCAAAGCTTCAACGGAAACCTCTCAAAGTGGACCCTCAGTGGTCAAGTATGTCCACACATTTTCATTTATTTTTAACTTTAACTACCGGTAGTTCACAATGGATTGCAGATCAGGGTTTGTGATTATTATATCACAAAATGCTCACTTTGTTTTCTCAAGATATATTTATAATTTGTTTTACAGCTGCACTGACAAGAACCTAAATGTAGAAGAGTGCTTACAGAGTAACGTGGTTACTGCTCCCCATGGTCAGTATTCAGCATTTACATGGATGCACACACATATTCAATACAAGTCAAACAAGTGATTGCTGACCAGCTAAGTTTTTTTATGTTACAGGGGAAGGACTTCATATTAGCTATGTGATTGGAGGAGTTTTGACTATACTGGCTATTCTAATTCTTATTGTTGCGTTGATTATTTACAGGTGAGTCCTCCATTGAAGAATACTTTTATGTACTGTACTAAAATGTTGCTTGAAAGTAATATTTGGATCATATTTAATATTCAAGTCATTAAATAAGATATGCACGTTCTATATTTGGCCAACAGACATAAAAAGTCCAAGTTCGCTGATCCGGGAGTTAGCAACCTGACCTACAGTAACCCTTCATATCGGACTTCCACACAAGAAGTCAAGCTTGAGGCCTCCCAGAAGCCTCCAATATATAATCAACTTCGATATAAGAAAGAGGTAATGACCCTAAGACCACAAAAGAAAATATTTCAGAAATTTTTAATTACTGAACTTTTGCTTTCATTCATTATATTCTTTTACAAACAGACACATTTCACTAGCAAATTATATCTGGGAGAGGTAGTTTCCAACACCTCCACGCTCATTATGTCCTGCCTTTCTTTTACTCCCTGCAGCTCTCTCATCCATACAACTCCCTTTCCCCCTTTATATTTTGACCCCTAATGTGCTATGGACAGGTAGTTATACCATCAACCAACTGTCTTTTACACTTGTTGCTTTCTTTGTTTTCTTCCTTTTCTACTTAATTATTGACAATGAGCTGTGTGTGAGTCTTTTCATGGGCATGTTTGTCTTTATTTCACATTTTTGTACAGTGAGTGTAACTAAATATTTTGTTTGTTTGGTGTAGTTTTTAGGTGTCTGAATGATAATTATCCATACTATTAACATTTCTAGAAAAAAACAACTGCACACGTTGGGAAAAAAAAAATAAGGGAAAAAAAAATATATATATATATATATATATATATATATATATATATATATATATATATATATGGCGGAAAACACTCAGGTGACTTGAAGTTCCGCTCTGAGACCCCAATTTGGCCAAATTTCTAAATTTTCCTATATGCATGTGTGATACATCATTCGAAAGCTTAAAAATCTCAATTTTCTGGGGGAAGAAAAATTTTGAACAAAGGGTATTTAAAAAAAAAAAAAAAAAATTAAACAGCAAAATACAAACTGGAAGTGAGAGCATGAAAGAGCATAATTAATTAAATAATTTATTTTGAAGTTGTTTTTTTAACAAAATATTACACATCAATTAGTGATTCTAAGCTAAAAATAACATACATTTTGTATAATAAATATAATGACTTACCTTCTTTTTATGGCTTGGTTGAATCAAAAGTGGTTGCGCGACGTTTGTAAATGGGGGGTCTCCAGGGTAAAACGGACAAATTAAAAATAGTTTGGGGATTTAATGCGCCTTGAATCTGCTATGGCAGCATATAGACCAGGGGTCGGCAACCTATGACACGCGTGTCAGCACTGGCACGCGAAGGGTTAACCAGTGACACGCGAGGGCATGGCAAAAAAAAAAAGCGTGTTATGTTCATTGTCGGTTGTATCTTTATCACTTGCTCAAGCGCCCCATCTTGTGGCCGTTTTATTTAAACAGTAGAAGAAAAATGCAAATAGGAAGTTCTTCTAATGGGATTCAGTGTGTTACATGGCAGCTCCACTCTCACAACTTGAGTGGCATTTGTGTTCTTTAGAGCAACGTCTGTGAGTATTTTGTTGTCAAATTGAGAATTACACTCTTTATATTGTCTTTAGGTTGCATGTTTGATGGGAAATGTGTTTGATATTTCTAATTAAGAACTACTGAATACAGGCTAATTGTGTTTGCATATATGGATGGCATTTTTGTTATTTGCAGCATTGTTGCTGATTGCATGTATTTTTTCATTGTTTTAGTTTCATAAAAAAGAAAAGAGACACATAAAGGATTACTGAAAACATCCGGAGTGTGAACCTTTTCATGTTTAGCTGTTTGGATAGCAGAAGCGAGCCCATTTACAATGTGCCTTTTTACCGGAAATTAAGGCATTTTCAGTTGCGCGCCCTGTTATTTAGGGGCTTTACGGGACCGCCCCTCTCACCCATTCTGCCTGTGGCGTTATATGCGAGCAATAATTGATTTTGAGCACACCTCCAGCTCTTCCCCAATTTCTCGACTCCTGCGCTTGTCGGATTTTTTTTCTCTGCGCGTTTAATTCAGCCCACGCTACTAACATGTCACGAAGCCGACCAATCAGAGAGCTGGCGGAAGTACACTGTGTTACCAATTGCACTTTTTGGTTATTGCAACTCTGCACCGTAGGGTGTAGTGGACAGGCGATTAACGTGGCTTGTTGTCGTCGATTCGCCCGGTGCGTATTACTTCAGAGAGGTGGTGATGTGTATAAAAACACAGTGACACGTTGGATGGTATTTTGCTGGAGACTTTTATTAACAAAACTAAAACCAGCATGGGACACAGCCACTTTTCATGGCGCTCTTCGCACAACTCTCTCTCAACACCTTGCTCCCTGCCTCTCTTTTTCTTACGCTTAACTAGTAAGCTGGTCATACTGTAGGGGACAGCGGCCCCTTGGGGGTGCCGGTAACAACTGGTTGGCTGGTTACTTCCGCTTGCTCTGTGCATTATGCCTCGGGAGCGTTGTGTGTGTGTCGCATAACAAGTGTCAAACGCAACTACGAGACGAAACATGAAATTCATGGAAAACAGGGCCAGGGATCACATTAAGGTAGTCATCTTTTGTATTTGTTATATAAAATCTAAAATTGTGCATAGAATTCACTGTTAGTGAAAAAGACAAAGTAGTCGCCTGACTTTGAAGGTTAAAACAGCCCGCTCTGTACTGTGAGAGACCTGCACTGAGAATCACGCTTGTTCCCCTTTTCTTGCTGGGTTGTGTGTGTGTGATATGTTTACATAAGATGATGCTCAAGTTTTGATATTTTCTAAAATATACTTTTATTTTTTAGTTATTTGTTAAAGAAGAATGGTAGTTGTAAGATTTCAACGTATGTTCATGTTGTTTTCTTTGGAGTAAAATTACAGCTCTGTTGGATATAAAAATTCGGATGTGCGTCATTAATCTTGGTGTGGCACACTGATTGACAAGAAAATTTGAAAGTGGCACGCCACACCAAAAAGGTTGCTGACCCCTGATATAGACATTGTTCTATCAAACACAACAGTTCTTTTGGCTTAAAATATAGCACTTTATTTTAAAGAGGGGTGCAAGAGCAGAAACCACTTTTTCAGCCTTGTCTGTGTTTTCTGCCATATATATACAGTATATTAGTACAGGCCAAAATTTGGACGCACCTTCTAATTCGTATGTTTTCTTTATTTTCATGACTATTTACATTGAAAATTCTCACTGAACGTAATAAAACTGAATGAACACGTTTGGAATTACATTACGTACTTAGCAAAAAAGGTGAAATAACTAAAAACTTCTATAATATTGTAGTATCTTTAAAGTAGCCACCCTTTGCTCTACTTTTTTGGGCACACTTGCCAAATTGTTTTTGACTTCACAGGTATGCCTTTTCAGGGTTGATTAGTGGAATTTATTGCTTTATCAATGGAGTTGGGACCTTCATTTGTCATGCATTGAATGAGGTGTCTGAAAACGTTTGGCCTGTACTGTATATACTGTATATTTATATATTTTTTTTACAGTAATCATTGTCCACTACTCACAAAAAGTTAGTACTCGACTGCCGGAGTAACTTTCAGGATGAACCTAAAATGCTCTGTAAAGTTCATAGCTGAACTTAATTTGACCTTCTCTAAACTTTTGAATGCATATGGGCCAAACTCTCCAGTTTTCAATAACTGAAATAAAACTTAATCATTTTGATGTATTAAAGAATGACTGCAAAAGTCAAACTGAAAAAGTTCCGCCCAAGTCTGTTGAGAGTTGTGGTCGTAGTGATTTAATCTAAATTATGTGCGATTTTGTTTTTGACTTTTCTTAGAATGAATAATTGCTTGTCGCTTTCCATGGTTGTTATACAGTGTGACTAAAACAAACTAGATCACAGAAAGGTTTTGCCCTTGCAGGTGTGAAAAAATATGAGCATGTTTGGATTCAACTCTGTCTTTCGTAATGCTGACAAACATTGTCTCTAACTAAGTGAATACCATTTGTTGTCCAGGGTGGAGTGGAGGGAGGGTACACAAAAGAGAAGATCCGTATTGTGGAGGGCGTGTGTCTTCTGTCCACTGAGGAACTTTATTGGGATGACCTCAAACAGATCAAGCCATCGCGAGGAGGCCTCCACACCTGCATGCGCACAGACACTGTTTCGCTGCAAGCGAGCAGCGCTTCACTGGATGATGGAGAGACGGAGCAACTCCTTCAGGAAGAGGCATCGGAATGTTCCTCCATAATCACCCTCACTCCTTCAGCAATCACCCCTCAACGTCACGCCCAGCACAGCCTCCCTGACACTGGCTGGATTTCCATGCGCAAGCCCTCGACTGAGAGTGAGGTGTGAGGGTGGCCTATCTGCTTTAAAGTAGCTTCCATTTCAAAAACACACAAACACGTCTGTAATTTTATCTGGTCTGGACATAGATTATTGAAGGTGTACTAGTGCGGATGCATATTTCGAGTCAAAATCAAACAATTTTTTCACTGAACACTTTATCCGAAACTGGACCTCTGTCCTACTTGTACGCATACAGTTCATACACAGGCCCAGAATGTACTCTGCTAAAACGTTTTGTGGAAAAATAGTACACATATTAATGGTGGCAAAAGAAAATGCAATACACTCTTAAGAAGAAGTGACCAGAGATGCAAACACTAAAGGATGCAGACTCTCATTGCGACAAATGTCTCTCAGTGTGCGACATAGTGTGCGACATTAACTTTTGGGGGAGGTTTTTTTTCTTGTTGGATTCGGCTGAATCAACATCCTCCCGGGACTATGGTGCCCTAAAACCACTCATCTCTTTATGAACTCTATTTATGAATGATTTTTGTACTTCTGAGTGGGCTTTCTGACTTTCACAGAACAGTGAGTGTTTTGTTGAGCTTTGTGCAGCAGGTTTTCAAGTATTGTATTTATGACAGTGCCAAAGGGTGGGGCTTTACCAACTCTTCATAATCCTTCTTGAATTTCACATCAATAGAAAGTTGTCACAAATTTGCAGAAGCCGTCAGTGGCAAATAAATGTTTAACATCCCTAGCAGTTTCAGCAAAGATCTAGCTGGGAACTCTTTATTTAGTTGATTGCACAAGTTCTGCAAATGCTGTATAAAAGGCCCTTTTAGGTTTTTTTTTCTATTTAAACATTGCTCATCCTTGGACTAAGCTAAGGAAGTTGCAATTATGTTAACTGCCCAAGTGCCAGATATTTTGTCTTTGTTCCCCATACATTTTTTTAACTTATTAGATTTAATTGATTGATTTGCTGATGCAACGTGAAGGTCGTTGTGCTTTCGTACCTACTGTAGCCCATACGGTGTTTGTGATAAAATAAAGGAAAAGCACACGTAAAGATACTGAGACTGTGAAGGAAGAAATTAAGCAACACAAGGCCGAAATCTTTTCAGCAGTTCATTCTTTGTGTGTTAGTCATTTGTTTTTTCATAACCAGCAACTATGTGATAGAAATTGAATGTTATTAGAACAATTATTTCAGTAGTTCCTCCAATTTTTAAACTATACTTACAGCACTTATAATTGTAATGTGAAGTTTTAACAATGTTACACAAAACTTGCCAATTAGATTTTTAGCATAAAAGTGTTTTCATTGTAGTGGTGTGCTACAAAACAAAATTATTATATTTTTTTTTATTAGGTTTATACAGTATGAACAGTATATTGTATGTCGTTTCATTGTTTTTGTATTTAAAAAAACAAAAACACATTGTTACCTGAATCTCCAAATTGAATACACTTTTTGAAAAATGCTACTTTGAATCGATTAATATTAGCTTATCTTACAAGCTGTGCCATTTTCTCCCAAGTTCTCTTTTAAGACAACATTATATTTATACTAATATATTAAACCACAAAATATCTGGTTTGCAAAACAAATATCTGGAGTTAATTTCTTTTGAAGGGGATGGGTAAATATGTGATGCTAAAGTGCACTTGCAGCACTGTTCTGGTATCTGCAACAGTAGTATAGCAAAACACTGCAAGATGGATTCCATGAAGCAGTGAGCGTTGTAGTTTAGTTTAGCATCACTTTAAAAGATTTAAGACACAGCTATAATGCATTTTACTTTTTAGAATGTTTCCCCCTGTTGACAACCCTATATTACTACTCAGACAACTATATTCATAGAACCATGTATTTTTAAGAATCTGCTTAGAGCTCAGCAACTTGCTGTTTTGCTGCTAGACAAAGCACTGAAGCCAATGAAAGAGGGTCTTGGCAGCTACACGGTTGGTTGAAAGCCAGCCTACAAGAGTATGATAGTGACCCAACCTATCATCGTCATCCCAGCTCACAGTCTCCCCAACTCTGCTGCAGGAATGCTAAATCTGTACAAATTATACTTTGCGGATATATATAGGTCATTAAAGTTGAAGATACTGTTTTGATTGAGATGTATAATCTTTTGTACAAAGGGATTTCATGACTGTCATTAGATTAATCTTACTCACTGGAGAAGAACAATTTGTTTAACATTTGCTGGATAATTTTAACCACTGTGTTTCCAAATCTTGCAAATAATAGGGAATATATCATTTATTTAATTGTCCCCCTTTATGTTATAAATACTGGTCAGATATAGCTGTTGTAAAGTTAACAATAAGATGTATTTATGATTTCTTGGATTGTCATTTTGATGTGTAAATATGAAGACTGTATATGTATTTCCATGGCAGTGCAGTACTAACAAACTGTGTTGTGTGATATAGTGAATTATCCCTTTGCCATCTTTTAATATAAAACTGCATTTCAGTAAAACATTGACTCATCTTTTGGAAATGATAAGCAGCTTTTGACATTTGAATCTTCAGCCAAATTTTCTTTTCTTTGTTGTGTTACAGTGAAACCTTGACCTCTGAACCCAAAAATGCAGGCCCAGTAGCGTTTGAATGCTAATTAATCTGCAGTAAAACTACAAAACAGCAGGGGAAAAAAACACTCTGGACAGTACGGGGCAAAAAAAATAGCAAAAGGAACTTGGCAACATGCACGTGAATAATACTCTCACAATGCGAAGGGCGCAGAGTAAAACAAAACTAAAAACGATCAGAACTATGGCAAACAAAAAAGTGCAGGTGAGCAAGAGAATAGTCCAACGCCTGTGTCCTCTGCTGCCATTCTATTTTTTTTTTTTTTTTTTTTTTTTTTTTGTTGGAGAATGGAGGTGTCCGGCTGGTCTGAACAGTTTTAATGTTTCACACTGGAGTGTGACATACTCCCATTGTGATCATTCAACATACCTTGTTTATTAAGACAAAGCAGTGAGCAGGAAGGGGTTATGGGGGAACAGAAGAAAAGAAAGAAAAGAAACACAAACAACAACAAGAAATACGTTGAACGCCTACAATAACTATGAGTATGTTGGTGCTATCATCAGCTAGATGTATTTCCGGTTGACACCATGTGGGGGGCTTGATGACCAGGGAAAGAAGGGGTTGTGGGGGGGGGGGGGGGGGGGGTCTATAAGATGAGTGATTGGGAGGCGTAGAGTGTGCACAAATCAGCTCTATGATCTAGAAACCAGTAATCGTGTGAATCCCTTGTGAGTGTAAGCCCATTGGCAACTGACACTATGCTTCCCCATCGCCAATCCCGCCACCAAAGCCCCCCCCCAGATGAGCGCGCCCTATCACATCCAGCCGTGAGCGAGCCCCATCAAACACGCGACAGCCACATGCAGACAAGGGGAGACGCTGCGCGGGCGCCACCCTAGGGCCACGGCACCCACACAGCCAGCCCGGGAAGGGAGGAGCCAGCGCAGCCCATCCCTCTTCCTGCGGCCTAGCAAAGGGGCCATCGTCACCCCCTAGGGATCAAGGGTGGTCCCCCGGGCCACCCAAGCCCCCATCAACCGGCCTTCAAGGATTGGAAGAGGGGACACACCCCCAACCCCAGGTCCCTGGCTGGCAGCCATGACCCAGCACCGTGATGGGATTGTGTGGGGAGGGTATTGCAATATATGCATTAAAATAGGAGAGCTCAGCTTGTGGCAGTGGGACCGCTGCATGGAATTTCTACCCAGCTGCCCCTCCCACCACCCTTTGCTGGAGCTCCTCCGTGGATGTGTGTGGTGCGTTAAAAAGGTGCGGGGCTGGTCGTGAGGAGGCAACGTGATATCACACACACACACACACCCACCAACAGGTCCCATCCATCCTACAACCTTGCTGTGTGACGCATTAAAATCAAGGGGGAGCCGGGCCGGGACTGTATGGCCCCATCCCACCTCTCCCCGGAGGAATGAATGAGTATGTAGGTGCTGCTGCCATTCTGAAGGCAGCTGATTGCCAACGCATTTAAAGACCAATGAGATCAAAGGTTGTGATGGTATGGGCAAAGGACAGCACAGCCCTGCAGAAAGCTGATTTGAAGACTTATTGCAGGCACACATTACAACACGCATGAATAAACTGTGCTGTGTTTTTCGCAATCCTCCGGACCACCAGACCTCTGAGCAAATTGTGAGTCCAACTGATTTCTGGATGGCTTGCGACGTTGAAAGGAAACTTTTGAGGTAAGCATGAGACAGTGTAGAATGTACAGTGGGGAGAACAAGTATTTGATACACTGCCAATGGGAAAATCCATTGGCAGTGTATCAAATACAACTATACACTGTTGAAGGTTTTGGGAGGAGTGAAAGGAACTTTTTTTTTTTTTTTTAGAGAAGGCTGGTCCAAACTTTACTTTCTGAGTGCTGCCTTCAAAAGAATCAAAAGAAACAACAGCCAACTTGAAACCTTTCCACTTTTATATGTTAAACAGAGGATGGGAAACAGGTAATATATATATACAGTATATATATATATATATTATATGTATTTATTTTTAAGTATTAAATCACTATTGATGCGATAGCTGTACAATCTATTTTGCCTGGGAGTAAAATTGGATTGGACATCTGTCGCAATCAATAGTAATGAAACATGATCACTCCATGCCATCCTTCCTGGTTGAAAGTGATTTGATGTTTCTAACTATCAAAGGCAGTGATTGGGCTACAAACAACAAATAATCCAAAGGTATGTTGCTGTAAGTATGTATAAATTTACTGTATATTTACACTACTGAAACAAACTTTGCAGAACAAAAAGAAATATGCACTAATATTTTCATAATTAGCTGTGGGCCATTAAAAACTGGGCAGCGGGGCAAGAGGTCACCGGGTCACACTCCATTTCGGATGTGGCGGTATTAAGTTGGCATCCACTCAGACACAAATTTATAGAAAAATTATGTCATAAGTTTGTGCTCGTTTGTGCTGAAAAACTTTCTCTATGGTGCTATCGTTCTTGATATATTAACAATTATTTTATAGGTCAATCAGCCAGGCCGCCCTTTTTGATTAAAATTTGTGTCAGTCGTTTGTGCTGTAAGTATTTTCGTTTGTGCCGCTATCGTTTTTTGAGAATTAACAATTCTTTACATGTCAATCAGCCAGCCCCCTATTTGGATTAAAAATGGTGTCAATCGTTTGTGCTAGTTTGTGCTGTAAAATTTTTGGTTTGTGCTGTCGTTTTTGAGATATTAATTTTGAGTGATGACGTCAAACAGCTCCCCATTTATTGCAAAATGGACCCGAAATGGTGCCATTCGTTTATGCTACATTTGTGCTCGTTTGTGCTGTAAAAATTTTCATTTGTGCTGCTATCGTTTTATTTGAGATATTAATTTCGAGTGATGACGTCAATCGCAGCAACTCCGTCGCGGCTGACAAAGCATACCAACTCTCTTGATAGCAGAAGGGTGTCCCAACAACTATTGCAAACAAACGTAGAACAAACGAATAGAACCCTTTCGGGTCCGTTTTGCAGTAAATGGGGAGATGCAAGGCACGTCATCCCTCGAAATTAATATATCAAAATCTAAAAAACGATAGCAGCACAAACAACAATTTTTACAGCACAAACGTAGCACAAATGACATGCCATTTTTAGCCATTTTTAATCGAAATGCAGGGCTAGTTGACCTCAGATTGACCTATAAAACAATTGTTTATATCTTAAAATAATAGAAGCACAAACGGAATTTTTATAGCACAAACGAGCACAAACCTAGCACAAATAAATGAATATAATTTTTCTATAAATTTGCGTCTCATGGCAATTTGCGTCGTCAACTTCACGGAGGTGTATTTCACATATAAAATGTTTGCCACCCTTCCAAAAAAATAAAGTGTAGGAAGGGTACCTATTTGTTTAAAGTGCCTGTAACATCATAAAAAAGTCTTAAATAGAATTATTATGCAAACTAAAATCATATTTTTAGACGATTTAACGATATACAACAATTTGGCAAAGCGCAGATGACGAGAAATGTGTCTTTTAATCTGACGTTTATTCCCACCTATCATTATAGCGCTCTCCCGCCTCCATCTGGGCGATGATGTCGGCAGAGTAACGATTTCAGCTAATTTAGAATTCAGCCCCATTGAGGGGGAGGATTCAGAAAGAGGAAAATGTGACAGAGGGCAGCAAAATGTCATCATTGTTTTATTCTCTCTACTCCAATATTTTTACTACATATTTTTATGAAGTATTTTTCTCAAATTGCTAAATAAATGATGTGGTCGTGACAACAGTTTTGTGCTAAATTGAATATGAAATATTAAAACTGCATTTTTTCAGTAAATTACTGCATCATGGTCAAAACTGCCAGCTTCTTAAACCTCCTGAATGGTATTTTATGCCGTCGGAGTTAGTCTGGCTCTCGTCATTTCCCAGAGTGGACTCGGAGGAAATTGGAAACAAAAGGGGAGTGTGACATTATAGGCGACGTGCTAACCCAAACCGAGTGGCTCTTCCAAGTCTCTTTGTTGCCTTTTGAAAACGAAAAATCATACAAAACTATGCTGACTCATGTCACACACGGCGGTGGGGGTGATTATCTTCACCGATCGGCCACCCCCAGCGGCGAGCAAGTTTCGGCTTGTCGTTCTGCTGCGGCCCCGGCAGGCAGCCAGTGCTCGTCCTTGGGGGCGCAGAGGGGAATGAACGCAGAAAATTGCGCATCCTCAGTGGACAAGCCGGCCGACGTCGGAGCACGTAGCTGGCAGAGCCCAAGCAGAGTATAGCGCTCTATAGGTGGGCATTCGAAGAGTACCGAGGGGGGTGGAAGTCTACACAATCAAGAACCGTAGACGAGAGAAGGGGGCTTCCCAGGCCCAAACCGAGGATAGTGCTCTCAGGATGGGCACGCAAAGAGGACTGAGCGGGGTGGAAGTCTATACAATCGAGAACCGGAGACGACCTGGCGCTCCATAGGCCTTTATCGGCCGGCGACCATAGTGTGCGACAAGCCGCCGGTCGTCGGCCAAGTGGCCTCCTCGGTGGACAGGGAGCATTGTCACTCACACCCCCTCCTTATTAAAACATTTGCCATGATCCCTGTATTTGACATAACATATAACACGACACTTACTCACATCGTCATTCGTCCAATGGTCTCTAGATTGTAGAACTTGTTTTGCCCATACTTGGCGGTGAACCGGATCTTTTGGAAATCCAAAAAGCCTCACACCACTCTCCTTGGTGTAGCAAAAAAAGCAACAAAAGCCTGCAGCAAATTGGGCTGGCGTGCAATGATCATCTAATTTTTCATGTGTCTGAGAAGACACACAAGCTCCCTGAGCTAACTGAGGACCACTGTGAGCAACATCATATGTGTACGCTGTGGCCACACGCTAGTATCACACCTGTTCAAAACCTTGGATCATAGCAAGTTACATTGCTTTTTACAAGAATGAAAATACAGCAGCAATTTACATTAGTTTACTTATAATATGATTGATTTGGCCCACTTAAAATGAAAAAGACAAAATTCTCATTGGCCATGAGATGTGTACTACGTTATATGTGAGAGTCCTGCTATAACCATGTGAAGAGTCCTTCTTTGGCCTGCAAAAGTTCCAATTGTGCCATAGGTGAGTTAATGAATAAAACATAATGAACAACCACAATGGGAGTATATCAAACTCCCACATTAAAACTGTTCGGACATTAAGGACCCTCAAGATTCCTATTCTCCTTGTCTAAGCAGCTATACAGGACAGGTTTAAAAAAAAAAAATCTCACTTCAACACTTGTTTTTCTATTTGCACATACTGTACTCTGACAGCTATTTGATCTTAATAGAACCGCCTTTCTTTTTTAATTTGGCTTGATGAGTCTAGTATCGCTGCCCGTTCCTTTAGCCATGATCGGGGGTTTGCATTTGCATCTCAACTTGCACCAATAGGAGTGTCGTGCTGCGGCGCCGACAGTAGTAATGGTGACACTACAATACGTTTCTGTTGAGTTTTATCTTGTGCGCTGCATCGATTTTCTTGTGCGCTGAGTTTGTGCACGCAGTGCGCTATTGCGCACGCGCGGAGCATAGAGGGAATATTGCTGGTGTGATGCAAAAAATAAACTAAATAATCCGCAAAATCAGCTGAATCCGCCATCCTTCTGCATATAATAGTAATGGCTGTATTGTGAAAAATTAATAGTCCGCTGACGTCACATTCGCCTTCTTCCTCAATCCGAGACCATGGCTGGAAGTCTCTCATTTTCGTAGCGCACGATTAAAAAAATTGAATAAATATATCGATCGCTTCCACACACATCCAAGCAGTCTATTTTATTCAGGAGCATAAAATACCGCGTGTAATATGAAATAAACATGCTTTTTTGAGTCACAGGCACTTTTTTTTAAAGAACAAAAAAAAAAAAAAAAAAAGTGTGGAATGGCTGTTGTTCACACTCCCGATCAGTGGGTGGCGGTAGTGCACCCTTAATTGTTTTGCCAGCGGTCATAAAACCATTTTTTTTTAAAAACTGAATACGACCAATCAGCGTCGCCACAGCGCTTCTGCCTATCACAGCCTTCACAGGGCGGAAGTCTCCGGTCCAAATCGCCTACTTGACTTCAAGAACTCTCTTTCTGACGGTGTACTCGTCCTGGTAAGGTCACATTGGATTGATAAACTCAAATGTACTTTTTCAGAAAATACGATGATGATTTAGACGTTTTGGTTGCATATGTTGAAGAGCTTTGTAGTTTAACGGCTGCTCGCAAAAATGCTGCTCCGTTCTTTTAGCTATATATTTTTGCTCTGTTTTCTCTCGTTTTAAATGAACGAGGATAAATATAAATTGTGTTGTTAACTCGCAAGCAAGTACAGTATATTTAGCGTCAGTCGACCTTCCTTAGAAGCTTCATTATTCAATTTTCTTTCGTCGGGCATGCCTACTGACAGGTTCATGGTCGAATAATCTGACGATTAGTAAATTTACACAAAAAAATATGGTATATGTTTGGAATGACAAGCAGTAACTCCAAAAATAGAGGAGATACATGTACATCAACTAAGTAATGCATGGTTTGTATTGGGTAACTTTTCGTCATCGTGGATCAGCAGCCACGTGGTTTACAAACAATTGTGTGGTGGGATAGCACACCCGGGTTGACCCTGATCGTTACATAAGTGGAATGCATTGATTGATATATTCTGAAGATGTTTCTGTTGCCATCACTTTACACTGCCGACCCTTCAGAATAGTTATTTAACATCAATGATAGCCAGTGCCAGCGAATGAGTTAAGCCCCCGCAAACTGAGTGAATGTGCTACTTTTAGTTTTCCTTAATAGGGAATGGGACGTACTACGTCACTGTTTGGACGCGCCTCCATGCTGGCAATATGATTTACTTCCGGTTCGGCAGAGTCAATGCTGATTGTAACGTGTGGTAGTGCTAAGCTAACTCCTTCGGTGTTTTAGAAAGAAAATATGGGCGTTTATTGTTGCGTTACCGGGTTCAGCAGCGTCTCCCACAGACAAAAAGGGGTTAGGAAAAATGGACTCACTTTTCACCGTTTTCCTGCATGGAGGACCAAATATCAGATCACGAAGGTACTACGGATGGCTGGAATTGCAGCGGTTCGTCGGAAAAGCATTTCTTATCATATTTCTGCTGGAATGAGAGTATTCCCCTCATCTCTACTCTTGTAAGTTGAACTACTTATCCGTTTTGGTTTCAATACGGTTTTTTTGTTTTGTTTTTTTTTTGTTGTGTAAATCTGCCTCGGTAGCAATGCTAACCTACTCCTCCTCCTCACCTACCTGTTGTGTTACTAGGAAAACCTGCATATGAAATGCTGACAACACATCCCGATTGGTCACCATATCTCTTCTTGGGTTATTCTGAGGTCAAGCACACCACATCGGAGCGTTATGAGAGGTTGGAAAGGCGAAGAGTGCACGCTGAAACTTCAGTTTGCTCTGCTCTTACAAACACGATCCCAAGTGTTGTTGTGAAAAGTCAATAAAATATGAATACCAAAACATGACTTGAACAACTTCTTGACAAACTGTAACTGCTTGTTGTTTACTTCAGGTCTTCATAATAAACAGGTGTAATAATTACAAAGTCAGGTGACTTAATTTTGTTATTCTATTTGGAATATGCATTGACGATGTGTGGACAGTGTTGTAGACAAGAACTGGGACTGATAAGTTGCAATAGATTTATTTCAAGTAATGCAACTTCTCCAATACAGTATTTGAGCTGACAGTTTAAAATCTTTAAATTAGTGCAAACAAGGCCCACCCTCTGACGGGGTCAGCAAATATTATATAATTATAAGTAATATATACAAGTTTAACATAAATGTGTCTTTGTCAAAGCAGTTTAAAAACTATTTACTGGCCTTGGGTAAATTGCCAGACAGAATAAATATGTGGTTTAAAGTTCTTGCATTTCCATTTTAAGTATTGCAAGTACTAGTCTCCAACACAGTATTTGAACTGACAGTTTAAAATCCTTTTAGTACAAAATGGCCCACACTCTGGCAGGGGGCAGCAAATATTATAATACATAATACATTATAATAAGCTATATACTATATAAATACAAGATCACAACAAAACCTGTATTTTTCAAAGCAGTTAAAAAACATCCAGTGGCCTTAGGTAAATAAACGTGTATAAATATGTACTTTACAGTTCTTGCATTTCTATTTTAGGTATTGCAACTTTTCCAACACTATTTGAATTGACAGTCTAAAGTCTACATTAGTGCAAATAAGAATATTATAAATTAAAAATAATAATAGAATATATAAATTCAACATTACAATGAAACGTGTCTTTGTCAAAGTGATTAAAAAAAAACGTCACTGGCCATAGTTGAATAGCCAGGCAGAATAAATATGTGCATTACAGTTCTTGCATTTTCACAAGTTAAAAGCCCGCAGTTCATCGACGAGAAGGGCAGACCCAGATGGCGTCTGCAGCAGGGGCTTGTTTGAGTCCGACACAGGACAAATGGAACCACTCCATTGAACAAATTTTCTTTGTCAAATGATCCAAGAAGAGAGATGGTGACCAATCGGGATGTGTTGTCAGCAGGTTTACCTAGGAACACAACAGGTAGGTGAGTCGTAGTAGGCGAGCATTGCTACCGAGGCAGATTTACACAACGGTGTAAAAAAAGAAAAACGTATTGAAACCAAAAGTGGATAAATCGTTCAACTTACAAGAGTAGAGATGACAGGAACACACTCTCATTCCAGCAGAAATATGATCATAAGAAATGCTTTTCCGACAAACCGCTGCAATCCAGCCATCCGTCGTACCTTCGTGAGCTGATATTTGGTCCTCCATGCAGGAAAACGGTGAAAAGTGAGTCCATTTTTCCTAACCCCTTTTTGTCTGTGGGAGACGCTGCTGCACCCGGTAACGCAACAATAAACGCCCATATTTTCTTTCTAAAACACCGAAGGAGTTAGCTTAGCACTACCACACGTTACAATCCGCATTGACTCTGCCGAACCGGAAGTAAATCATATTGCCAGCATGGAGGCGCGTCCAAACAGTGACGTAGTACGTCCCATTCCCTATAGCCAAAATCTGATTGCTGGCAGTGTTTTTGCATTTGGCATCGCAGAAAGCCAACCGCAGAATAATAGACATTGAATTACTTCTTGCAAGATAGGTTTTTATCTGAGAATTAATTCGAATGGTTTTCAGAGACTATATAAAGTACATCAACCTTTTTTGTCCTCATTCACACAGGCTTTTTTAATTGAACAAATTTAAGTATGACGCAAGAGTGGGAGTTTATATATGAGAGTGATGAGTTGCACTAATCAGTTGGGGTGTGTTGCAGTGGCATCAACACTCCAATCTGACTCAACCTGAGGACGCACGATGTGCACAGGGGCCATCTGACTCATATCTCCCATGCATGATCTTTTTATGGTCCCAGTCGGACCATTGGATATCACATTAATCATTCCGCATTTTTGAAAAATTACATTTATTTGAAACTTGCTCATGCATCTATGTCTTTGTTTTCCATAGAGTTCTGTGGTGGATGACACCTGTGTCTTGATTCAGCAGAAGATGAACATCAGCCTGATAGCCGACTTGGTTTGTAAAATTCATAAGAAGCTATTATAATAATATAATAAGCTATTTCAGTAGTCCAATCCTTGCCACATTCAGGCCTCATGAATGGATGCCTGCTCAATATCCTGATTGATCGTAGTGAGGTTGAAAATGTCTGTCTATAATGAATTGTGCATTCCAGTATAGATCAAGGGCGTAGGCTTGGTCTCAATATAGGGATATAGGAATATGTAGGGACGATATAAAAGCATAAGCTGCATGTACACTTTTTGCTCGGGACAGGACATTAATAAGACCAAACAGATTGGGCGGTCAGGGCTACATTTCTGACCAATGAGAACCTAATTAATTGATAAGTTAAATGATTAATGCAAAATCTGTATTGACTTGTACTAATTTTTACACTGCAAATTTTACATCATACCGTCTTAATCTGATAATTTTTCTTATCTAGTTGAATATATATATATATATTTATATATAGTTTTAAAGGCTAGCTAACGGATAAATGCATCAAATTCTTTCACATTTAGTAAATATTTGCATTTGTTCTTTTAGGCCCATATATCTAAGTTTTTTTTTTTTTTTTTTTTTTTTCCCCTAAAACAAAGAAATGATTTGAAATGTTTTGAACAATATCTAGAATTAAGAGCATTTCTGACAAGTTTTTTTTTTTTTTAAGATTAAATATATAAACTTTTTGTTTCAAATGTGATTTTCAGCTAGCAATTTTTATTTCAAGAAATCTGAAATTTAATTGAAGCACTGGCAGATAATTTCACTTATTTCTAGTGGATTTACACTGAAAACGAGGGAATTTAAGCCGCCCCCCCTCCTCCCCTTTTTTTTTTTCTTTTTTTAAGGGGGTGGGTTTTTGCAGTGCATATGTATTAGTTCAGGTGATACCATTTGATTGTACCCTTTGTTTTCGAAAACTACTAAAGACACATTTTGAAAACGTCCAGAATAAATGTCTGGATTTTAGTGGCAAATTTAAATTGCATTATTTGAACACAAAGTATGTTAACATACACAAGAAATACAAACTTGTTAATCATCTCTCAAGTATCCAGGAATGGAAAAAAATTAACATTTTTCTTTAGAGCTGAAACGAATACTCGAGTAACTCGAGTTTAAAAACTGATCCGAGTAATTTTATTCACCTCGAGTAATCGTTTATTTTGACAGCTCTAAGCATCACGTTTTGCTCGGACTACTTTTAATGCGGGACAACGCGCTGATGTCACGTGCGTAGAGGAAGAAGCAAAAAAAAAAAAACTGCAGCTGACAACCGCTACAAACGACGCCGACGTTGCTAAATACTAGCCCGCTCATGCTACGTTAGTTGCAGGTAGCGTCCAATGAGTCTCATAGAGATCACATGTATGTTGAACTAGATGGACAGTGACAGACTAGGCCGCGTCTGGGCAGCGTTAGCAAACAGCCGCCATCTTAATGCAGTAGAGCGCTAATAAAGAGCGCTAAACGCTAATATACTGTATAAGATTAACGTTACTGTCACTACTAGCTCACCTTACGTTAGCACTGCGGAGGGCTAGGTTTCAATTAATTAAGACCGCTTTCGATGCGTGGCTAACGTGTCTTACATACAGGCTATAACATAACATAGCGTTGTGGAGTGATGAGGGTGTCAAATAAAAACTCAATAATGCTAACTATCAATTTTAGCTCAGTAGTCATTGCTGGATAAAACACCAAGTAGCACTAGTCCCTAATGTGCTCCAATACAGCCTGTATCATACATTTATTTTGAACAGTGCAAAAACTCAAAATCCTATCAGGACTTACAGTTTAGACTAACTTAAAACTTAACTAGAACTTAAAAATGGCTTGACACAAATAGAAATTTAATTGAAAAACGTGGGAAAAAATCCTAACTTTTAAGTGATGTGTGTTATCAAGGCTAAAGGCATTTTTAGGTGTGTTTATATATATATATACTTTTTTAAAATAAGATCTAAAGGTTTTTTGAGTGAAAGCAGTGAATTAGTCATTTTTTAAAATTCAAATTACATCTGAGATGCAATTGTTGGCTGTTTTCAACAATATACATAAAAAATAAAGACATTGATTGACTGAAAATGATAAAATGTCTTGTTTTCTCATGTATATCTATAATTGCTCTTCACCTAAAAATATATTTGTTTTATCCGATTACTCGATTAATCGATAGAATTTTCAGTCGATTACTCGATTACTAAAATATTCGATAGCTGCAGCCCTATTTTTCTTATTACCACTCAAAATTGTCTTTCTAGATATAACAAAAAATGTCTTAGTCATGGAATAACACCAATAAAAGTAGAGCCATCCTTCAGAATTAACTGTTTTTGTCCACAAGCACAGCCAAACTCAACAAAAAAGTGAAAGCTCTTTGGGCTACTTTAAGACCACATAAGTAAAATAAAAACAAAAACTGGGGAGAAGGTTGTAAACCTTGGTTCACCACATTCCTTACAGCTGAGCAGTTGACTATATTTCTCGGTTTAATTATCGTTAACATAGTGGAAAACGCATACAGGAGGACACTTCTACTGTAACTAAGCAGCTTCCCACTCAGGATAGCAAGTTCACACAGTTTATCATAATGGTAATCCTAACTCTATTATTTCCATAACTTACTGTGGCTGCTGGCCAAAAAAAACTTATAATATCCCTCCTCTTCGAAGCGGGTGAAGGAGGGTATGCCCACATGCAAAGTAATTCTGAACTGTGAGAGTGTGTGCGTGCATCTGTGTGTCAGGGGGTTGGTCAAGTCATCAGCCAATCAAATGTGCGTTTAAGGGGGGGCGGTAAATATAAGTCTGAACATAATGAAAACAATTCATTCAATAATTGTAGGGTCAATTCTATTATTACAATATATGGGAAGACAATCCAAATGACTTTTTATAACTGAACACATTATATAATGCAAATAAGGTTGCTTAAAAGTTGGTGGAGACAATTTGAGCATCCTGAAAAGTTGGTAGTGTTATGTCCCTACCGTCCCTATGAAAACCTACGCCCTTGGTATGGATTATATATTGCTCTAAAAAATTAACAATAGTTCTTAATTTTTGAATTTCATGAAAAAGTGTCACACATATTAAGGTTGAAAATGTCGTTCTAGAAGCACCTGTGCATTTCAGTTAAGATTATAAATTGCTCTAAAACTTAAGTCTCTTTGAATGTTATGAAGTTTGTTGCCGCTATTAAGGGTAAATTGTCATTTTGTAAAAAATTGTGTATTTCTCGGTTGTTTGTAAATAACTAAAAATAACAATTGTAATCTATTTTATGAAAATTTTGGCACATCATTTTTAAATTTATTTTGAATAGAAAGTGATCCATTTAACATGTTTACATGGTCAAAGATTTGCAGAAAGGTAAATTGATGGCCAAGTTTTGAGAAATTTACATGATTAGTGTTTTTGCATGAATAATAATTATCAAGCTAATATATACAAATTTGTTAGTTCAGAAAGTGTATGTCAAATACTGTAATTTCCCGAATACCCATGTATAACGCGCACCCCAAATTTACTTGTAAAATCTAGGGGAAATTATTCTACCCGTGTATAACGCGCACCCTAATTTTAGCACCAATAAATAGAAGAATAAAAGTAAACAGAGCTCGTGTACAGATACAGAAATGTCATTTTACTGACTGGTGAAACACAGCACAAGCATAGCACATTGGTAGTTCAAAACATTACCGTAAACTGACAATATGCACGGTAATATAATCTGACAACTTCTCCAATTTACCAAAATCCAGGAGAAAAACAAAACAGATGTGACTTTTCTTTTAAAGGCTGCTGTATAACTTGATTGTTTCATCATGATGAATAAATGTTTCTTCCATGGATTGATACGTTAAAAGGGAGGACCGAAGTTGGAAATCGGAACGAGCGCATCGCTACTCTAACACGAGGAACTATGGTTATTTAGGTTTGTTTCCCGAGGGACAGATATAGTTGACGGACACAGGAAGTCTGTTGTTACGTTTGTTATAGGTCAGAGTTGCTGAGTTGCAATAAACGTTGACTCAAATGAGTTCAAGAAACTAAATTCTGTGCTTTTTGAAGAGTGAAAAAGGCCGAATTTAACAGGCGAAATTATTCGACTAATCAGAGTGAAGTATTACCGAAACAAAATGGTGACGTCATGTACCGTAATGGTCGGCAACGGATCGCTGCATACGTTTTCTTCAACACAACATGGCCGTGTCAATAAAAAAAAAATCTGTCTTTATATATATTTATATATACCGTAATTTCCCGAATATATCGCACACTTTTTCCCCCAAAATCAACTTGTAAAATCATGGTGCGCATTATAAACGGGTACATGGATGGAGACAGAAATGTATATATAAACAGATTTTTATTATTGACACGGCCACGTTGTGTTGAAGAAACGTATGGGGCGCCCCGTTGCCGACCATTATGGTACATGTCGTCACATTTTGTTTCAGTAATACTTCCCTCTAATTGGCCGAATGATTTCGTCTGTGTTAAATTCTGCTCTTTTCACGCTTCATAAAGCACAGAATTTTGTTTCTTGAACTCATTTGAGTCGACGTTTATTGCAGCTCCGCAACTCTGACCATAACAAACGTAAGCACACAGACTTCCTGTGTCCGTCAACTATATCTATTCCTCAGGAAACTCAAACCCAAACAACAATAGTTCCTATGTTACAGTCTAGTGTGCAGCGATGCGCTCTTTCCGATTTCTGGCGTAAATTTTACCGTATCAATCCATGGAAGAAACATTTATTCATCATGATGAAACGAGCAAGTTATACAGCAGCCTTTAAAAGAAGTCACATCTGTTTTTCTCCTAGATTCTGGTAAGTTGGAGAAGTTGTCAAATCATATTACTGTAAATCTTGTCAGTTTATGGTAATGTTTTGAACTACCAATGTGCTATGCTTTTGCTGTGTTTCAAAATGTGCTGTGTGTAAAATGACATTTCTGTATCTGTACACAAGCTCTGTTTTCTTGTATTCTTCTATTTATTGGTGCTAAAATTAGGGTGCGCGTTATAAACGGGTACAATAATTTTCCCTAGATTTTACAAGTAAATTTGGGGTGCGCATTATACGTGGGTGCGCCTTATATTCGGGAAATCCCGGTACATATATATATTTCTGTCTCCATCTCTGTACCCGTGTATAATGGGCACCATGATTTTACAAGTTGATTTTGGGGGGGGGGGGGAAAGTGCGCGTTCGGGAAATTACGGTAGGTCTCTGGTGTAAAATGACTAATCCCCACCTCTCGACTATGTGATTTGACTCTGTTATGATGGAAATTTAGATTTGTTTCAGATTGATAGATTAGGTCATGCCATTTTGTTTTCTTTCAGGTTATACATTTTTTTGGGGTATGCTTTTTTTTGACATAACACTTAATATCACAAGGGTCACAGTGTCTCAAGGGTGCTTGAGTCATCTGGCAGGAGAAGGCAGGATTCAAAGAGGGGCTACCCTGAACTGGTTGCCAGTGCAGGGCACAAAGAGAAAAAACATTCACGCAAATCTTCATAGCGATGGGTAATTTGGAGTGTTAAAGCAATCTTTTGTTCTTCTTTTGCACACTACTAAACTAATTATTGCAACTTGCAAGTTTAACTCAAATGACTAAAATAATAACATTTAATTTCCACACGACATTCCAAAACCAAGTTGGTCATAGTGCTTAATGTTTAAAAAGCTGCACAAAATGAAAAACCTTGCTCTAATAACTTTTTTTTGGTGGGGGGGGGTGTCACCGTACAATTTTACTGGTCGGAAAAATTCCATCATTTTAATCATAATTGTTGCTATTATTTTTACACTGCTACTCATCTTGTCTTCATTTTCTTCTGATTGTTTTCAGGCGGTGAGCTTCGAGGCAATGTAAACCTTATCAACTCTGAATGGGAACCAAGAGGTCCTAGGCCTGTAGCGAACCCAATTGCACCGAAAGCAAAGTGGAGTCTTTGAAGTATTTTAGCTCATTACTCTCCTGTAGTAGTTTATAAATAAAGATTTGGAGAAAGTGCTGGCTTTTTATTTTTTTTTGTCATTAGTAACCTGAATTTTTTTTTTTCCCCCAATCGATCACACTACTGTTGCAATTATTTGCTTAACCACAAGGTGCCGCTCAAACACTAGCAATCATGTGTGGTCAGGTACTGCTGAGCTATTTCATGGACATGATCTTCGGGTTTCAAATATAATCTGGGCCTTTCAAAGGTCGCTTGCAATATTTCCTTGGGCCCTGATTGAGATACTACATTGACGTGGCCTGTTGGCAGCATGGCGACAGGTTAGCATGACTCACTGCACAGACGTCATGATTAAATGACATTTATGGTTCCAAGCTGTTCCTTACCCTCTATTTTTGAAGTGAAAATATGCAGGTTTAATTCATATCATGGATATGATTGGATTACAAAATCAATTTGAAGCACAATTCAGAGAATTTAAAGGGAAACAGTCATTTTGATGATTTGGTCCTAAACCATTTACTCTGCCATCAAGCTGTGCTGACAGGTTTCAGCCACCGATTATCTAAGTAGATTATCTAACTTTCACATGCATGTCTTTTTTTCATGTGGGCTTTGTCTTGGTGAGACCAGGGCCGGCCCAGGCCATTTGGGGGCCCTAAGCAAAATAATGCAGAGGGGCCCATATTTTTGGCCCACCATTTCGTCACCGTGTACTGTGAAACCCATACATGCAATCCAACCCATACGTCCATATTTTGTATATTAATCAGATTTTGTTGCACTGCATACTTCAAACTTCTCACCCCAAATGATTGTCAGTACTTACAGTAGATAACGCCAAACCTTTTTCTAAAAGAGGAAAGAAGTTAAGAACTTTTTTTTTTTTTTTTTTTTTTAATAAAAAATAAAGCAAACTGTAGTAAACAAAATAGAATATAAATTTTTAAAAATTGCCAGTTTGGGGGCCCCTAGTAATCAGGGGCTGTAAGCAGCTGCATAGTCTGCGTATTGGCTGGGCCGGCCCTGGGTGAGACAAACTGCTGGCCGCGAATATCGACGCAGTGTGGACCACCACACACAGTCGTTGCTTGCCAGCGGTTAATGCGTGTATTTGGCGACAATATTGCCAAGAGCACGGTAAATTTCAAGTGAATTTTATGTGACAGTACATATTTACTGATGGCAACTGCTGCAGGAGCCGCTGCTTGCCTGCATGCTTTCCAGGCAGGTGCTTGCTAATGGTTGGCTGTTTCGCTTTTGCAAAGTCCCACTGACGAGAAATGCTTCTTACATTCATTAAGAGCGAGTCTTTATGAATGGCATGGTAGATGAAACATTTAAACCTGGGGTCGCAACCTCAGTTTGGTTCACAGGCCATTCACAGAAGTTAGATCTCAAGAGGGCTGGAACAGTAAATGTTTGGCCTAATAAGCTAGAAATTATTTCCCCCAACAATGCATTCACATTTAGTGATTATTTAGCAAATCTTTTTTTAAATCGGCAAAAAAAATTTTTTTTAATGAGTGCAATGTTAACAACTAACTGCTATGAATCAGTTTTCATTTCCATATCAGCAACGTACTTTACTTATTAGCAGCGTAGCCTACAGTGTCTATCATAAGTATGTTTTCCCATTTTATTACATAACATCCTGTCTGATGGCCAAAGAGATCAATTTTGCTCTCATTAGACCAAAGAATCTTCTTCCACTTGACCATGGAGTCTTCCACATGCTTTGTGGCAAACTTTAGTTGAGATGTAATATGACTTCTCTTCAACATTGTACGCTATGTTTGGCAGAAACCAAACACTAGACATCACCAGAAACGCCATCCACACAGTATGGATATTTCTCAGCAATCGGACCTGGGAGGCTTGTAAAAATAGACGTCAGAATTAATGCTGCAAAATACACTGAAATCCCGGGGGACAAATTTCTTCAATCTTTAAGAGAGTTACTTCTTGAGGCAATGTCTTCACGTAGCGGTTTATTTGGCACAAAGAACTTTTTCTATGGTTTGGCCTATTATCCACATGCACATTTAAACGAGGGTTCTTTAAAACTGTCCAAAATTAAGATGTGCGAATTCTGCGGTTGTAGCACCATCATGTCACGTGGACACTGATAACCGAAGATTTAACTGTGGAAACGTCACTGACTGCGACTAACTTTGGTCTCATGTGACTTGGAAACAATGTTTACATCGTTTACGTTTAGATCTAATTATTAAACAGATGCTTCCATTTATTTACAAACTCTTGGAGTTGTTTTTTGCGCAGTTATGAATCTACTTAAAAATGAATGAATACAGTTGGTCGTGGAAGCTTTTTTTTCTCCTATAAATTTGCTGGTGTAGACGTAATTATTTTTTCCTCAGTTTAAAAAGAAAAAAAAAACATCTGCCAAGTGTACACATGGCCAGACTCACTGCTGTGATTGTAGCCAAAGGTGCTGCATCTATGAGATACTGACTTGAAGGGAGTGAAAAATTATTCAAACAATTAAATTCATTTATATTTTTTATTTCTTTAATATTACACTGTAGAAATTTGTTTTCACATTTACATTAAACCTTTTTTCCCAATACACGTTTGTGTTAAAATGCCAAATTGTTTTGACCATGGTTGGTTTATGAATCCAATGAAAGGGGCAAACATCCAAGTGGCTGAATACTCAACAGGCACTGTAAATATTCAGGCATATTGCTTCTGTTCGAGCACACTCACTTTGTTCATGCATGTTGTGTCTATGTCAAAATAAAGGGTGATTTTGTGATGATTTGTAGCATCAATTTCTGTAAATTTAATTAAAATGTGCCTGTGGTGCAGAAAAAAACTCCATGGGGCAGTTTATAACCCCTGGTGGGCCATTTCCAGGGGCCCTATGTTTGACATCCTCTAAACCAGGGGTGCCTGAGTCCGGTCCTTGAGATCACCTATCCAGCTTGTTTTCCATATCTCCCTCCTTTAACACACCTGAACCAAATGATCAGCAAGCTCTGCAGGAGCCTGATAACGATCCTGATTATTTGATTCAAGTGTTTTGGAGGAGGGAGACATGGAAAATAGGCTGGATAAGTGATCTCGAGGACCGGACTTGGGCACCTCTAATCTAAACAATGTATCATCCGCATTGTAACAAGCTGTGGTAACAAGTAGAAATTTGGCACCTGAGTGGGGTGGGGTTTAAGCACAGTCAGTGGGCATACATAAACAGTCTAAGACCTGGTGACTGGCCATTTCTTCCCATTGTGAAACCTTATTAAATATAGTTTATAATTATTATTTTTTAAATTATTATTATAATTATTAAATATCTTAATTCTCTTATCTTTGACCCAAGCAATTAATTTGTTAATGCTGACTTCCACTCGAGTGTCCCTGTAAATGTAAAGTATGCTGGCCTATGTTTTTTATTTTATTTTATTTTTTAACTATTTATATAAATGTGTGGCAGTAGCTACCTCCCTTGACACCACATCCCCGGAGCTGCATTTCAGTGGTTAATTTTCCTCTCATGACAGTTCAGCTGTCATTTTTCACCCACCCAGCAATCACCATGGCTGTCCATCACAGTCACATAGTTGGAGCATTGCAGCACTTCTCCTGTCACTCTGACCCAACTGTATGAAGTTAGTCCGGCCACAGTGTCAGGTTCTGGTCAAAATCTAGGAGAATGGAATTTGATGTGGGGGTCTGGGTGCATTCCAGGCCTTCTGCTGGTCCTGCAGTCTACTTGTGACATTTTTCTTTTTTAATTTAACAATGTTAAAAATTCTAAGCGCTTAGGCATTTATTGACTTGTGGTGTTACCTGTCTCGTGCATCTATTTTGTATGTCTTGTTTTCCATAGAATTTTGTGGTGGATGAAGCTGTTGTCCTAATGGCCGACTTGGTAAGTATCAATTTCCGTTCACATTATTTTTCATTTATCTATTTCAGTAGCATGTCTTTGTGGAGCTCTTTGGGATCTATTTGATGATTTAGGGGTATAAATGAATTTGACTTGACTCGTGACTGTAGCTTTGGGAACAAAAAAAGAATATATGGGCTTTGCTAATGTGGACAAGAAGCAAGGCAGCTGTCATTGCGGCGTCCTGACCACTGAGGAGGACGGCTAACACTATTGGTGATGTGATGTGATGTGATGTGATGGGATTTTTTCATTTTATTTTTTACAGTCGATGGTTTCGTGCTGTTACCAGTAGACGACAGGTTAGGTACTAGTTTTTTGTTTTATAGGTTACGTAGTAGTACTAATGCTTTATGACCTTTGAGCTGCTGTAAATCTTGTGAGAGAATGATTTTTTTGGAAGCCCTTTTAATTTTCATATTAGTCTTAGTCGTTTGGTCAAAAATACGTATTAGTCTTAGTCATATTTTATTCATTCCAAAATGTGTTCGTCTTTGTATAGTTTTAGTGGATGGAATCCCAGATATATTTTGTCTCATTTTAGTCGGTGATTACTCAAAAAGTTTTCATCTGTAAAATTCAAATGCAGTTCCAAAATAAATAAAGGTCTCCAACAAATATCGAATGAACATTGACAGACGAACACATATTTTAACGTCTACAAGAGCAACACCAACTTTGTGATGATAAAACACACATATAGCATGAAAACTACATTATTTTCAATATTTCAATTTCAATTAGACCCACCTGGACGCCACGAACTGTATGTAAAAAAAAAAAAAAAAAAAAAAAATGTCTGATGCTCGCCACGCTAAAGCGAACGCTATGCTAAAGCTATGAGTTACATTTAGTGTGTGATGATCACTCAGCACAGACCTTTAAAGGGTCATACAACATATCATATTATCTCTTGCCAAGATAAAACAAATTTTACTACGTGTTTCAGAGCAAGCAAGATGGAGCGCAGCGTAGCTTCAAGCGCATCTTAACACCAGTGAGGATGGGGGAGTGGCGCAACACATCTCACATGAGTGACACGACCCAAACAGTCCTAAGATGCAAAAAAACTAGCATTTGTCTCGTTATGTTTTAGTCTCAAAAGACACATTTTTAGCTCGTCATCATCTTTAAAAAAAATGTTCGTAGGTGACATATTTTCATTCTCGTCATCGTTGACAAAAACAACAATGCCATGAGAAAGCTTTTCTCTTTCCAAAATTGTTGTAGAGATGGCTAGCTATTTAGGATTTGACGCTTTTTGTCCAATTGTTTTACAACAACATAGTAAAAAACATCACATCTAATTTAATATACAGTGTGGCAAATAAGTACTTAGTCAACCACCATTTGTGCAAGTTCTCCTACTTGAAAATATTAGAGAAGCCTGTAATTGTCAACATGGGTAAACCTCAACCATGAAACACAGAATGTGGAAAAAAAACAGAAAATCACATTGTTTGATTAATTTGGAAATAAATTCTTTAATAGAGTGGAAAATAAGTATTTGCTCACCTACAAACAAGCAAGATTTCTGGATGTCAAAGAGGTCTAACTTCTTCTAATGAGGTCTAACGAGGTCTTACGAGGCTCCACTCGTTACCTGTATTAATGACACCTGTTTTAACTCATTCTCGGTATAAAAGATACCTGTCCAAAACCTCAGTCAGTCACACTTCAAACTCCACTATGGCCAAGACCAAAGAGATGTCAAACGACACCAGAGACAATATTGTAGACCTGCACGAGGCTGGGAAGACTGAATCTGCAATATTTAAAATGCTTGGTGTAAAGAAATCAACTGTGGGAGCAATTATTAGAAAATGGATGACATACAAGACCACTGATAATCTCCCTCGATCTGGGGCTCCATGCAAGATCTCACCCCGTTGCGTCAAAATGATAACAAGAACGGTGAGCAAAAATCCCTGAACCACACGGGGGGACCTAGTGAATGACCTACAGAGAGCTGGGACCACAGTAACAAAGGCTACTATCAGTAACACAATGCGCCGCCAGGGACTCAAATCCTGCACTGCCAGACGTGTCTCCCTGCTGAGGAAAGTACACATCCAGGCCCGTCTGCGGTTCACTAGAGAGCATTTGGATGATCCAGAAGAGTACTGGGAGAATGTGTTATGGTCACATGAAACCAAAATAGAACTTTTTGGTAGAAACACAGGTTCTCGTGTTTGGAGGAGAAAGAATACTGAATTGCATCCGAAGAACACCATACCCACTGTGAAGCATGGGGGTGGAAACATCATGCTTTGGGGCTGTTTTTCTGCAAAGGGACCAGGAAAACTGATCTGTGTAAAGGAAAGAATGAATGGGGCCATGTATCGAGAGATTTTGAGTGAAAATCTCCTTCCATCAGCAAGGGCATTGACGATGAGACGTGGCTGGGTCCTTCAGCACGACAATGATCCCAAACACACAGCCAGGGCAACAAAGGAGTGGCTTCGTAAGAAGCATTTCAAGGTCCTGGAGTGGCCTAGGCAGTCTCCAGATCTCAACCCCATTGAAAATCTGTGGAGGGAGTTGAAAGTCCGTGTTGCCCAATGACAGCCCCAAAACATCACTGCTCTAGAGGAGATCTGCATGGAGGAATGGGCCAAAATACCAGCAACAGTGTGTGAAAAGTTTGTGAAGAGTTACAGAAAGCATTTGGCCTCCGTTATTGCCAACAAAGGGTACAAAATTTATTGAGATGAACTTTTGGTATTGACCAAATACTTATTTTCCACCAGGATTTGCAAATAAATTCTTTGAAAATCAAACAATGTGATTTTCTTTTCTTTTTTTTTTTCCCCCACATTCAGTCTCTCGTGGTTGAGGTTTACCCATGTCGACAATTACAGGCCTCTCTAATATTTTCAAGTGGGAGAACTTGCACAATTAGTGGTTGACTAAATACTTATTTGCCCCACTGTAACTAGTGAAATGTAAGTATGTGAAAACTTGTCCTTCTGTCTGTAAACAGCAGTGCTACTCAGTCTTTGTGGTAGTTCCACATAAAAATCTACTGACCTACATCCTGAAGCCTTATGCTGTTGTTAAGTTGAAACTTTGTTGAACATAAACGTGCAGGGTATCCAACGGAGAACGCCATACTGGCAAATCCAACCATTAAACTTACTAGTGAGGTCAGATTTGTACACCACTGCTGACTTGGTTGGTTGCTTGAGGTCAGACTCTCGGGCTGCGATCTTGCCATTGAATTTGTCTATTTAAAATCATGATGTAAACGCCAAACAAGTAAACCCATATGATCTCTGAGGGTGGAAGGTATTTCACACTGAAATTGCAGCTCTGGGGGCTATTCTTATACCCTCTTGCAGATATTCAGCAAAAACTCACAAGTGCAAAGAATGTAAGAATAGTGAAGCTTCTATATTAAAATGTGACTTCATCTCTTGAGAATGATTTGATTGAAATAGCTGTTTATTTCAGCAAATATAACTTCCTAATGCTGAAAATTCAACATTGGTTCTTTGCAACCTACAAAATTTGTTGAAAGTCCATTTCGCATATTTAATGTTTTATATTTTGCTTTGTTTTTATTTTCCGGAAACCCCTGTCTTTTTTGTTATGTTTATTATGTTCCAACATTTGAATGTTAATAAAATGACTAGGTCAAGAAATACATTCACTGTTCGCTTGTAAATGTTAGGGCCTCCGCCCCTCCTTCCTGACACCTGCCTCAGATGAGGGGAGTTCTTCTGATTACAGGTTGGGCGTCAGACCTAAGCCAGCTTTAAAAGCCCGGCAGACGCACAACCACGTCGCCCGATCAATTTGTCTGGTTTCTCCGTCAGTTGTTTCTTACATCCCTAGTGTATACAAACCGGATTCGGTTGAAGTTGGGAAATTGTGTAAAATATAAATAAAAACAAAATACAATGATTTGAAAATCCTTTTCAACCTATATTCAATTGAATACACTACAGAGACAACATATTTAATGCTCAAACTCATAAACTTTAAGTTATTTTTCAAATAATAATTAACTTAGAATTTCATGGCTGCAACACGTGCAGTAGAAGTTGGGAAAGGGCATGTTTACCACTTCGTTACATCACCTTTCCTCTTAATAACACTCAATAAACGTTTTGAAAGAAAGGAAACTAATTCGCTTAGGTTCTCATGTGGAATTCTTTCCCATTCTTGCTTGATGAACCGCTTCAGTTGTTCAACAGTCTGGGGTCTTCTCTGTCGTATTTTATGCTTTATAATGCGCCACACATTTTCAATGGGAGACAGGTCTGGACTTCAAGCAGGCCAGGGGAGAACCTGGACTCTTTTACTTCGAAGCCACGCTGTTGTAACACTTGCAGAATGTGGCTTGGCATTATCTTGCTGAATTAAGCAGCGGCGTCCATGAAAAAGACATCGCTTGGATGGCTGCATATTTTGCTCCAAAATCTGCATGTACTTTTCAGCATTTATGTTGCCTTCACAGAAATGTAAGTCACCCATGCCATGGGAACTAATGCACCCCCATACCATCACAGATGCTGGCTTTTGAACTTTGCGTTGATAACAGTCCGGATGGTCCGCTTCCTCTTTGGTCCGGAGGACACGATGTCCAAAAACAATTTGATAAGTGGACTCCCCAGACCACAAAACACTTTTCCATTGTGCATCAGTCAATTTTACATTTTACATTTACAGGCCCAGAGAACCCGGCAGCGTTTCTGGATGTTGTTCATAAACGGCTTTTGCTTTGAATGGTAAAGTTTTAACTCACACTTACTGATGTAGTGACGAACTGTATTTACTGACAGTGGTTTTCGGAAGTTTTCCTGAGCCTATTTGGTGATATCCTTTACATACTCATGTCGGTTTTTAAGGCAATGCCGTCTGAGGGATCAAAGGTCACGGTCATTCAGTCTTGGTTTCTGGCCGTGGCGCTTACGTGCATTGATTTCACCAGATTCTCTGAACCTTTTGATGATATTATGGACCGTAGATGTTGAAATCTCTAAATTCCTTGCAATTTTGCTTTGAGAAATGTTGTTCTTAAACTGTTCAACTATTTACTCACGCAGTTGTGGACAAAGTGGTGAACCTCGCCCCATCCTTGCTTTTGAATGACTGAGCATGTTTGGGGAGGCTCCTTTTATGGTACCCACCTGTTCTCAATTAGCCTGATCACATGTGGGATGTTCCAAATAGGTGTTTGATGAGCTTTTCTCAGCTTTCTCAGTATTTTTTTTGCCACCTTTCCCAACTTCTACTGGACGTGTTGTAGCCATGAAATTCTAAGTTAATTATTATTTGGCAAAAAACAATTAAGTTTATCAGTTTGAACATTAAATATGTTGTCTTTGTAGTGCATTCAATTGAATATGGGTTGAGAAGGATTTTCAAATCGTTGTATGTTTTTATTTACATTTTACACAATTTCCCAACTTCAACCGAATCCGGTTTGTATATATTGATTTTTGAACACCAGCTTATGATATATTTTTCTCGCCTCCAGGACCTAACCAGCACGTCCCTCCTCAGATACCTCCACCTCCCCAGTAAACCGTCAACCCGACAACCGCCAGCTTCCCACATTGGCATCCACAGTGCTCACCGTGACCACGCCGCCTCTCGCCTGGGCAAACTCTGACAACCAAATAAACTTCACATTTCACCACTCTGTTTTCACGTTGTCTGTGTTGGGATCCCAACACCGGTTCCACGATCCGTAATAGTAAATGCTGACAATTAAGGGACTACTCCTTGTAATATTACACTTATATATGCTTGTCTGGACAAGACAAGGAGCAACCAGTAGTCCAGCAATTCTTGTATAAAAGTTCATATTAAAAATTCAAATGCTAAAATTCTAATCCCACACAGAAAACTAATCTATTAAACTAAAAATTTTCAGTTATTCCTTTGTGCATTCAGTGATAAACCTTTTCCCCTGCATCTATAATAGCTAATTGCATCAGCGAGTTCTTCGTATCTAGGTAAACTTGCAATTGAAAAGTAGAATGGACACATTATATAAAATCAGATTCTAATGGAAGTAAACTTGTCTGACTTCTACAAACAACGATGTAGTTTTGCATGGGGACGGTAGGGACGTAACAACTTTTCAGGATGCTTGAATTGTCCCCACCAACTGTTAAGCAACCTAATTTGCTGTTAGGGAGCGTGAGAAGGAGAGGATTCCGGTGCAGACAAACAGGGCTTGTGAATGAGCAATGATTTATTAGCGACACCAAGGAAGAAGTGTTGTTGTAGCCTGCTCTATTCGGGGTGGCTGAGCCGGCGTGAGGCGAGGGAGCTCGGAAGGAAGCAGGCGTGGAATCCGACAAGGGGCGCGCAGAGAACAGGTCCTGGGGCGAGAGAAAAAACAAGTCGTGAGCTTGTGATCAGAGGAACGTATCAAAGCAATGCGAGAAACAACTGACGGTGGAACCAGACGAGTTGATCGGGCGATGTGGTGGTGCGTCTGCTGGGCTTTTAAAGCTGGCTGATGTTAACCGCTCTCAGCTGTGGCCGCTCCACCCGTCTGACCTGTAATCAGCCAAACTCCCCTCACCTGAGGAAGGCCTCAGGAAGAAGGGGCGGAGGCCCTAACAATTTGCATTATGTAAAGGGTTCACTTATATAGGTATATTAGATTTTTTTCCCATATGTTGTAATGATAAAATAGACCCTACCATTATTAAGTGAATTACTTTCATTATGTTCAGACTTACATTTATCCCTTTTCACTTGATGAATGTACCGGTTGATTTTTACCCCCTCAAACGAACGTTTGGTTGGCTAATTACTTGAAGCCTCCCGTCCCACCACAAAGACACACACACACATACTCACACAGCCCGGCAGATTCAAGTCGACAACATGCCACCTCCTCCGGAGAGGAGGGATATTATTCAGTTTTTTTTTCTGCCAGCAGCAACCACTGTAAGTCATGTAAAAAGATGTCAGTGTTGTGGAAGTTGAGGAAACACCACTAATTTTGCTACTGAAGGTCCGACCTGCATAACATTAGCATAACATTAAATTTGCTAATCTACAAAACTACTGCAGTCAGGCCAGCCTCCACAAGGAACAGCGAAGTCAAGCTAGCCGTCCCTTATTTGGATCATTTTTTGCATTATGTGCATTACAGTAATATCGTCCCAACTAAAGTTGAGACCAAACCTAGGCCCTAGTTTACAAATCATACTCAGCAGCAATCAGAACGCTCCATAGCGCACCATCTTTCACTATGATTCTTCAATTTTAAAATAAATACCTTGGAAGGTGAAACATTTTATAGTACTTGACGTTCGGATTCAGTTACAATCAGTACTAACCATAATTATATTGTAAAGTTAAATAGCCCCCCTGGTGCCAGGGTAAAAAAAAAATATTTTCATATGTAATCAGTAACCACATTTTAGTCATCTTTACGTACAGATTACTGAACTGTGGGTACAGATTACCTATGATTTTTCCCTCTACCCTGGCACCAGATGGGCTTTGTGTGTGTAAAGGAGATCCAGAAAACTAGCAAATATATTAACTCCCACTGTCATTAGTTTGTTTCTTCCATTTTTACAGACTGTCTTCATTATGCCATTGGCGTTGATTTAAAGACTTCGTTATCAAGGCGGAACATTTACCCCAATACCTTGCAGGTATTATTTGATTTTAATCTACAGCAGGAATCCATAACCACAGTGGCTGCACGGTGAGGCTGAGCACAAAAACACTTCGAGTGGAGTAAAATAATTTTTTTTTTTTAAATAAATTCAAAAAAACCAACACCAAACTCCCATGTGGCACATTGCAACTCTTGGGCCTATAAAGACACACAGATTCTCAGTCTCTATGTCTAAGCGTCTAAACATTTGAACAGGACAGGCTTTAAAAAAAAAAAAAAAAAAAAAGCCCTGCGAATTCGAATTTTACAGTGTTTTAACTGTGATAATTTCTGAGTGAGGATTTTGATGCCAGTAGACTTTCTATTCGTCATTTATCTACATTGCTCCTGAACACTTCAAGGTGTGCGCCAGCATTAAAAGATGAGTCCTTAGGGAAAAAGATGACGGGTACCACAAGACGAGACCGACTCATTGAATACAAATGAGCACATGGCTCGTGCTTTGGTGGTCGTTCTACCATAAGATAACCCCCGTTACATATGTTGAGCAATGGAGAATGAAAATTATTACCAATTTACATTGATACTTGTCGGTCATTAATAATGACATGCCATATTGACAGCTGTGCATTGCGGATGTAGGTTTTTAAGGGACCCTTCCCGTAGATGTCGTCCAAATTAGTTTTTGAATTTTTATATACTTATATTATTTCATAATTTTCTTTGTACACATACTGTATCTATTTTATTGAATAGTGTTTTGTTGTCGCTTCTTAGTGCTACTCGCTGAGAAAGTGTTGCTTTTTGAGCCGTGAATGAATCGCTTTCTGATGCACGTTTGACCAGAAGGTGTGAAGCGGAACAGTGTAAAATAATGTCCATCATGTCTGAAAACAGCTTTCGGTTGACACCAACATTTACAAATGATGAATGGCTTTTGCCTGGGAAAAACATACATAAACCTGAAATTGTCACTTGTGAAATAACACTGGGGAACAGTAGCCAGTGATCAAATAGTTACCATAATCAGTTTTTTTTTTTTTTTTTTCATTGCAACATTCAAATCCAAAATATCCATACTAAATTAGGGCTGCATCAGTTCACAATCATTATCTAATTAGCAAAGCAAAATTGAAGATGAGATCTTGTTCATGTCTCATTTAAATCTCTGACAAATGAATCAGCAATAATCGAGACCAAAGTGGTTTTCTTAGTTTTCTCAAATTTGTCTCATGAGAAGTCTCATAGTGAGCATTACATGAGAAGGTCTTGAGAATAGTTCTACTAGCACGATTTTTCAATCAAGTCTCACAGTTGTCTCCTTTCAAGATCTCACCAAGAGACAACTGTGAGTACTTGTGTCGATCGCAAATGCGTCTCAATTTTATCTCCTTAATTGGAGTCACGATCTCAGTAATGTCTCAGTAAAAGACATGGATGAGCAAAGTATTTTATTTCTTCAACTTAGCTCAAAACTGCCTCTTTTACTGATCTCGCAGAGCAATCTTAAATTGTGCCAGTCACAAATATTTCTCAATTTGATCTCCTTCCAGTCTGCAATTGCTCATTTCGGGTTTTCAAGATTCTTTCATTGTAAAAAAGAGTAGTGTCTGCACTGACATGTCCAATCACATCTTAATTCATCTCATGCCAAAATCCGAGAAAATATTATAATCGGTCAAATATTAAATAACATCTGGTTCATTTGGTCCATCTTGTTCAATGTAAAAATTAGAGATGTGACCGAAAATTTGGCGCCGAAAACTATCGGCCGCGACAAATGCATTATCGGTTTTTGGTTTCGAAGACTGAAAGTTTACCACAAAATAGTGTGAAAAACCTTAGTCCGCTTTTTGATGACGTAATCAAACCAGGCAACACGGTGGCTGACGATGTCTTGCTAAAACTACTGGCTCACAGGCAACATTTCTGCGATTTGGAAGGATTTTTTTGGAAATATCAAAGAAATATATAAATTATTAAATGAACCAAAATATAACCAATTTTCTTCATCGCTGCTCCACGCTTTTTCTGGAGTTGCTTTCCATTGATGTGACGCGTCGCATCGAGCACGGTGCATCTGAGCCCGGGTGTGGCTCAGTGGTAGGAAAGTCGTTCCCCAAACCAGAGGTTGTGAGTTCATCCCTCTGTCCTGATACACTCTTCTAAGTATGCTTGAGCAAGGCACTGAACTCCACGTTGTTGAGTCACCAGCAGGTAGATAAGGATATAGTGTCAAAGCGCTTTGAGTGGCCAAAAGGTGCTGTACAAGTATAACTCCATTTTTAATTAAGAAAATTTCTCTTCACAAATATTGCTCAAATCTGGTTTTCTCAAATCAATCTCCTTTGTCTCAGTGATGTCTTTGCTCATTTTGACCCTTAGGAGCACAAACTCCGAAACAAATAAGCAGAGAATGAGATGAATATGAGATGATCAAATTCGTCTCACGAGAGGAGATTAAGCAACGTATGAGTAGCAAATTTTTGCTATGGGTACCCAGGTTTTGTGACTAAACATGAACATGTATTTTTAGTCGGTTGTGTTCCTCTAACCCAGGTGGTACACCAGGCACGTCTACGGCGCGACAACATAGCCGCCGCGTCAGCGCAGTGAAACACGGCCGTTAAAGTCAATCAGCCAATGCACACTAGCTGCAGTACAGTCGCGTTTTAGACGCGTCCTAGAAGCGGCTCAACGCGTCACACGCGAAAAGAACAGCAGAGTTTATTATTTGACGCAAGACCCTCCTGCTTCAATACTACTAGGTAGGATCGGGCAGACCAGAAGTCACTCATGTAAAAATGCAGTGGATCCGGTTGATTTTCAAAATAATATGCAATTGCAACCCTTAGTTTTCAAGTCCATCGGATCTCCTGAGGCTATGGGTAGATCGTGTCAAATTTTACTTGTTGTTGTTGATTTACTGCTGTCTTCTCTGCTATAATAATAACCAACCAACACGGCAGGACAGAATCAACTCTGCTTTTAATCTCGGCGCTGTGAGTTCCAATACCCCCGTGTTCAATACAAAACCCGTCCTACCACAACAAAACAAGTAGAAATTAATATTCACATAGGAAATTATACAACAGAAAATATAAAATATAAATAAATACTACATCATATTGTTAAAATATAAATACATAATAAAACGTGTCCTATGGAAGTTGTCATGCCGTAGACGTGCCAGGTGTACTACCGGAGTAAGGCTAGGCTCAGACCGCAGGTCTTAATGCACTAAATCAATTTTTTCATGTTTTTTCGACTCGAGTGAGGCATTAACTTGACGGTCTGAACGGGACAAGCCACATAGAAGTGGACCATTTCAAGTTCGTTCTGGCTCACTTTCGTATGTGGTTTAAATCTGATCTCGGCCACATTTTTCCAGAATGTGGCGGCAGTTTGAACTGTCTCGCAAATTGGAATTCATGCAGCAATTATGTCGGCAAAGAGCGAGAGCAGCAGGCAAAATGGCAGCGATGTAGCTGTTCATTAGCGATAGAGCCTAGCTTGAACTCGGGTTTTACTAAGCAGGAGGCCCGCTTGACCACAGTCATAAAAAAATACAATGAAGAAAAAAAAAAAAAAAACAACATATGACAAAAATTAGGAATTGTGCATTAAGACCTGCAGTATGAACCTCGCCTATCTGTGAGGGACAGTTGTTCGACAAAAATTCCAGGGCTGATTTTTTTTTTTCTCCTCAAACCTTGTGCATGTTTCAGAAGTCAGGCCAGGAGAATATGACTAATATTGTATGAAAATTATGCACGTTCAACAAGACAGTTGTGTATGTGAGAGCTGGTGAATTTGTACAGAGCTATTGAGTACTCACTTTACAGAAATTCCAACATCCATCCACAAATAGATAACCTATTTAATAATGCAAGTCATATTACCCCCCTCCACTGTCATCGAATAACATGTCGCGGCAAATACAGAGGACACAATACGTCTCTCTGGTTGCTCAAATGAATCTATTTGAGAGTTAGTTGAAAACAGATGTGTTTACTGTATACTAATCAGGAGCAGCTATTGCCTTTGGCTGAATTCTGCTCACCTCATAAAAGCAGCACGCAGCACATTTCCATCCGGCTCAGTGGTAGAGTTGGTGTGCACAGAGCCACGAGGGAGCACAGAAATGAATAGTGAGCATGTGTTTATTGCTCCACAGAAACATTTGATGATCATTGGCTGCGTTCTGCTTCATTTATTTTCAAAAATTTTATGTCAAACAAAAGCACTGAATGCATTCTAGTGTATTGGAAGCGCTCTTCATATTATTATTATTATTTTCTTTTTTAATTAAAAAAAAAAAAAAAAAAAAAAAAAAATATATATATATATATATATATATATAGTCATGCACATACTGTAAATGCAGCAGATTTTAAAGAGGAGTGCAAGAGCAGAAACTGCTTTTTCAGTCTTGTCTTTATTTTCCACCATATTTATAAATAAATAAATAAATAAATATACACTCACCGGCCACTTTATTAGGTACACCATGCTAGTAACGGGTTGGACCCCCTTTTGCCTTCAGAACTGCCTCAATTCTTCGTGGCATAGATTCAACAAGGTGCTGGAAGCATTCCTCAGAGAGTTTGGTCCACATTGACATGATGGCATCACACAGTTGGTGCAGGTTTGTCGGCTGCACATCCATGATGCGAATCTCCCGTTCCACCACATCCCAAAGATGCTCTATTGTATTGAGATCTGGTGACTGTGGAGGCCATTTAAGTACAGTGAACTCATTGTCATGTTCAAGAAACCAGTCTGAGATCATTCCAGCTTTACGACATGGCGCATTATCCTGCTGAAAGTAGCCATCAGAAGTTGGGTACACTGTGGTCATAAAGGGATGGACATGGTCAGCAACAATACTCAGGTAGGCTGTGGCGTTCCAACGATGCTCAATTGGTACCAAGGTGCCCAAAGAGTGACAAGAAAAAAATTCCCCACACCATTACACCACCACCGCCAGCCTGAACCGTTGATACAAGGCAGGATGGATCCATGCTTTCATGTTGTTGACGCCAAATTCTGACCCTACCACCCGATTCCATTCCAGTCTTCTATTGTCCAATTTCGATGAGCTTGTGCAAATTGTAGCCTCAGTTTCCTGTTCTTAGCTGAAAGGAGTGGCACCCGGCGTGGTCTTCTGCTGCTCCAGCCCATCTGCATCAAAGTTCGACGTACTGTGCGTTCAGAGATGCTCTTCTGCCTACCTTGCTTGTAACGGGTGGTTATTTGAGTGACTGTTGCCTTTCTATCAGCTCGAACCAGTCTGGCCATTCTCCTCTGACATCAACAAGGCATTTCCGCCCACAGAACTGCCGCTCACTGGATATTTTTTCTTTTTCGGACCATTCTCTGTAAACCCTAGAGATGGTTGTGCGTGAAAATCCCAGTAGATCAGCAGTTTCTGAAATACTCAGACCAGCCCTTCTGGCACCAACAACCATGCCACGTTCAAAGTCACTCAAATCACCTTTCTTCCCCAGACTGATGCTCGGTTTGAACTGCAGGAGATTGTCTTAAACCATGTCTACATGCCAAAATGCACTGGGTTGCCGCCATGTGATTGGCTGATTAGAAATTAAGTGTTAACGAGCAGTTGGACAGGTGTACCTGATAAAGTGGCCAGTGAGTGTATGTATATATATATATATATATATATATATATATATATATATATATATATATATATATGTATATACTGTATATTAATAAATATGGCGGAAAATAAAGACAAGACTGAAAAAGCAGTTTGTGCTCTTGCACTCCTCTTTAAAACCTGCTGCATTTACAGTATGTGCAATTCAAGCCATCTATAAAATATGCCATATTTTTCTGTAAATTATTGTTGGAATGGAAAGATAAGATACAAGATGGATATATACATTCAACATACGGTACATAAGTACTGTATTTCTTTATTATAGCAATAAATCAACAAGATGGCATTACCATTATTAACATTCTGTTAAAGCGATCCATGGATAGAAAGACTTGTAGTTCTTAAAAGATAAATGTTAGTAAAAGTTATAGAAATTTTATATTAAAACCCCTCTTCATGTTTTCGTTTTAATAAAATTTATAAAATTTTCAATCAAAAAATAAACTAGTAGCCCGCCATTGTTGATGTCAATAATTACTTACACAATACCCATGGGTACTGAAACCTATAAAATCAGTTGCACCCAAGCACCAGCAGAGGGCGGCAAAACTCCGAAAAAGACAATAAGTACACCTTTCACTGTGCTGACATTTTAATCTGTTTGAGCGAGGCATTTGTGCGTTAATTGCATCAAATATTTTAACGGGATTACTTAAAAAAATTAATTACCGCTTGTTAACGCGATAATTTTGACAGCCCTAACATATACATATATATATATGTATATAGCGATAATTTTGACAGCCCTAATATATATATCTATATTAAAACAGATAAGATGGAAAAAGCAGTTTCTGCTCTTGCACTCCTCTTTAAAAGAAACTGCTGTATTTTAAGCCAAAACAACCGTTGTGTTTGATAGAAAATTATGTCTATATGCTGCCATCGCAGATTCATGGCGCATTAAGCCCCCAAACTTTTTTTAATTTGTCCGTTTTACCCTGAAAGCCCCCGTTTACAGACCTCGCGCAACTGCTTTTGTTTCAACGCAGCCATAAAACAAAGGTAATTATCATTATAATATCATATTTATCATTCAAAATGTCTGTCGTTTTTAGCTTTGAATCATTAATTGGTGTCTCATTTTTTGTTTAAAAAAAAAATGACTTTAGAAAATTATTCACTCACATATTTTAAACTTTTAAACAAATTATGTCACAATGAAAAAAATGCCATCTGTAAAAAAGTCACATTACATACTCATACATCTCTCCGGGGAGAGTTGGGACGGGGCCATACAGTCCCAGCCTGGCTCCCCCCTGTTTTTAAAGCTGTAATGTGAAGTAATTTCATACATTGTCCAACAAATAAAGCATGAAAAAATAATTTATATGTTGTATATTTGACAAAATAATCGCGTTTCCGAAGTTCGAGCCTGAAAGGGGACGAACCCGGAAGTGATACGTCACACCGAGAACAGCGATGGCAGCGCTCCATACGGCTGACATACAAAGCCCTTCAAACAATGATTCAAACAGCGATATAAGCGATAGATCGAGCGCAACGGAGGAGATCCAAGTTTTTGAAGAGTTGGAGGAAGAGGAGGAGGTTGGAATTTTATGTTGGACCGTACATGGGATATTAGCCAGAAGCTAATCAGGATGCAAACAATGTGCTCTGACTACTTGACATGGAATGGAGACAAGACCCATCGAGATTACAATATTGGTAAGATATAGGCTGTTATTATTTTCATGATTAGAAGATGCAGGCATTTGCACATAATTTTATGTTTTTGTCTATCTGATGACATTGTTTAAAAAATAATAATAATCAGACTGCATGTTCATTTTGGCAGATCCGGCAGCGCTCATGCATATAAAATAATAATATAAAAACGTTGGGGGGAGAGAGAAGGAGATGAGTCATTGATAGCTTTCTCCACTTTATTGTGGCAACAATAAGAAAACAAAATAATAGCGGACTGCCGCCACATTCGACCGCGATGTTTTGCTTCTTGCTCATCTCCGCCTCGCCTCGCACTACCAGCTACTACGACTTCCAGTCCCAGCGTCTCTTAAACGGATCATGCATAGTGTCTTGTTATGAGCGTTTTGTTGACAAAGGTATCGAACACACGACGTGCTTACAACTTTGTTTCTTTATTAACACATGGAGCTAACAGTAGCTGGGGCTTTCGGCAGTAAGTGGTGTCTAATGGTGTGAGGAAATGTAGTTTTTCCACACAAGCGAACGGATTACAAAGCACCACTTCAGTGTTGTCCCGAGACTACATTTCCCATGATTCACTGCGTGATTTGAGCCGCTCTCTGATTCGCTGCGAGATTGACTCAATGCCAACACGCTCGCTGTCACCTGTCAGCGGCTCTCACGAAACATAAACTAGAAGGCTATCAAGCGATCACCGTGAAAGAAACGCCACTACAAATGCAAAGCAATGCTTGAAGCATTAAGGTGGAAATATATAATACAATTACAAATAAATGTGCACAAACTCACCGGCGGTGTAAACCTGCCGCTGTCAACGCTCTGGGAGGTCGCATTTCACAGCATTCTGCCGCGGTCGGTCCTCCTCGCCAGCTGTTTGCTCGTCATTCACGCTCGTTTGCATTTGCTCGCTAGTTTGATACACTCCAGCTTTTTCGGTGAGGTCTTCTGTGTTTATTCGTTATTGGATCGTTTTTGTTCACCACTGTAAATAAGAGCACTGAAGCAATAGGTGTAAGTCGCCATTTCTGTTCAACCCGTTTTCTCCTGTTTTGTTTAGCGTAAGAAGCTAGTTTAGTGGCAGTCTTTTCTTTGTTCTTTTTCATGATCAGGGTTTAGTTAGCGGGTGGGGTACAAGTGTAGATTCCTTTTGTTTGTTGTTTTGGCCTGGGCTTACCCTGAAGTCGCGCTTCATCCAGATTTTGTACATATTCATTGCGAGTTTGATTGTTGTGTAAATAAATTTGTGCCACTTGTGAAATTGTGTGGCTCGTTTTATGTTACGCCCTTCGCGAGCCGTCCTTGGGACGTAACACTAGCGAACACAACAACAACTATGCCACGACTATTGCCACGAGTTGGCTTTCGGCTAACGTCGCTAGCTTCTACTGTACATTCCACAACATTTGGCAGCTCTGCTTTGACAAAGTCATCAGTCATCTATCCAAAAATCACACTTACTTTTTGGCAAATACTTGATCATAAGCAGACCGGTTAAGGAAGCAGGCATCTTCGAAGTGTTTGCAGCAGAGAAGACTACTCGATGATGGCGTGAAATTCATTCGCTTCGTGCGAACGAAAGATGTCCATTTACGTGCCCTGCTATCCTTTGGCCACTCATACAACTTTTCGTTTGAGTGAGAACAAAACATCGCCACACACCGCCGTGGCATCTTACCGAGAAGCAATGCAACAAACAATACTGTTCTATGGCGGACTTCCCTCGCACTTCCCGGTGTGATGTAATTTTAGAAGATTTCCGAAGAAAAGCATTTTCGTTGTCAAGGGCATTGCTATGGGTTAAACAAAGAATCTGGAAGGGTTGCGTTGAAAAAAATAATGAAAATATGCTTACAATTGTTTAGCCACTGATATTATTCAAAAACATGGTTGGCCAACCTTAGTTCACATTTCCCCTTTAATGCATCACACACCAAGGTTGTGGGATGGTTGGGACCTGTTGGGAGGGGGTGTCTCACGGTTACCTCCTCCCGACAGGCCCCGCCATCCCTGCACCTTTTTTAACGCACCACACACATCATACTCCACAGGAGAGCTCCGGCAAAGGGCGGTGGAACGGGCGACTGGGTGGTCCATGCTGCGGTGACGGTCCCACTGCCCCAAGCCAAGATCTCCTATTTTAATGCATACATTGCACTAACCTCCCCTCACAATCCCATCACGGTGCTGGGTAATGGCTGCCACCCGGGAACTTGGCAGCCACAGTAATAGGGTGGTAGGTGGGTCCCACACTTTTTCCCTATGGCGTGGCTCCTGGGGTGTGGCCTCCCCTCTGCCTGGGCTGCCGGCTGTGGGAGTGGGTGGAGGTCGGGGTTCCGATCTTGCATCGCCCCGTGGCGGCTCCTCGGCGTTCTCCTGCCTCCGCCTTCCGCTCTCTTCTCTGCCTGGGTATCCGCCCTGTGCTCCGTCGCGGGTCGCTGGCTGTCTCCGCTCGTCTGCATGGCTGTCGCGCTCCCGGTGGGGCTCGCGTGCGGCTGGATGTGATGGGGTGCGCTCAGGTGGGGGGTCCTGATTGGCGATTGGGCGGCTAAAATTGGGCGGTTTAATTTTTTTTTTTTTTTTTTTTATTCTTAAAGTGCCCTCCTGTTCAAATGTGTTCTTTCTCCAGAAAATTGAGATTTTAAGCTTTGCAATGATGTATCACACATGCATATCGGATGATTTTGAAAGTTGGTCAAGTTGGGGGTCTCAGAGCGGAACTTCAAGTCACCTGAGTGTTTTCCGCCATGTATATATTTATGTATAATATATGTGTAACCATTTGTCAAAATTAATATCTACATGTAGTAAGATCTTCCAGATTATGCATAATTATAGCATTGTAGCAACTTGCCTGTTTAGGTACAAGGTTTTTATGTGTGACATTTATTTATGTGGCTGTGCAACTCTCTGTGCTTTCCTTGTATTGTATGAACTCTTACGTGTGTGGAGAAGGTAACCGTAAAAAAAAAAAAAAAAGTCAGTGCTGCATTTTTAAGTAACACAATCAAATTATGTCATACAATACCAAATACAATATCATAAATGAGTTCATATATAGCACGTATCATAAGGATACAACAAATAAATGAATGCCATAGCTTTTGACATCTGTCAGCATGCAAGATCAAACAATGCACACAAAAGAGATTTAGACCCTAATGTACACTACAGTTCAAAAGTTAGGGGTCTAAATGACCCCAAACTTTTGAACCGTAGTGCATCAATTGGGATTTTTCAGTATGTACATCACGGCTCAAAAGTGTGGGGTCGCTTGGACCCCAAACTTTTGAACGGCAGTGTACATAATCAACACTTAAGAAAAAAAACATTCAATACTTGATCTGCAGGTGTATACATGAATTAATTCACGGAGCCTACATTCCTCTAAGGCAGTGTTTTTCAACCGGTGTGCCGCGTGTGTGTGCCGCCAGAAATTATCTATATATATATATAATATATACATGAATATATATATCCTTAACTGTGTGCGGCCCCTTGAAGGGGCCATCAGACTACATAGTGGTGACGTAGCGGGAAGCAAGCAAAGAGGGAGGGAAAAGGCGTGTGAGCGAAGTTAGCGGTCTCATGTTGCAGCTGCTGCTATTTTGTTTATTATTTTCCATTGTTGCCACATTGAATTGGGAAATTCATCACCCACTCCTCTCCTTTCCATTTCCCCATTCGGGGCTATTACAATATTTTTTTTAAGTCATCGGGCGTAGCAGTAGGACGGAAGGAAGGAGTAGGTAGAAAGTTCTTGGTACTGTGCAGATGATCGAAGTATTGCATGTGTCACATTCAAAAACTCGGATTTCTAGCCATCAACGACCTTGCTGTCCGCGACAATGTGCACCCTAGTCTACTGCACATCATTTGGTTAGACTCGTCATGTGTCGATATCCTCGAAAGTGTCCTTTCTATTTTATCCAAATGTGATGACCGTCAATCCTCCCCGTGTTTTATTCCAACACGTTGTTGAGATCAGCAAGGGGGCTAATGGCTAAAAATTGGAGCAGTTCTTGAAGGCGACACGAGCAGCGATCCATTCCAACAGCGCCATGGTACCAAGCAAGCTTCAGTTAAACATGCTTAACTGTCATCTCCAAACGAAACACCCGTCGCTTCAAAACAACTTGATGGACTATTTTGTTCGCCTTCGTGAAAACACAGAGAAACAGGCAACTTTATTGATAAAAACTACAAAGGTAAATGAGAAAGCCCTCAAAGCCTTGTTGCTGAATCCAAAAAGTTCCACACCGTGACAGACATGAATAAATACTACCTGCCTGCAAAGCCTGTGTCTGCGAGATGCTCGGCCCTGATGCGGTTAAAGACATTGCTCAAGTCCCCTGTCTGATAATTCTGAGCTTTTTCAAGCCTAACTGCTATAAAAAAACAAATAAATAAAACAGAGGAAGACTGAGAGCTGTTGAAGAATAAGGATATCGACTTTGTGTTCATCTAAACAGGCTCAAGTTTCACACTGAGTAAGTATACATACTGAGAAATTATTTTATAATGAAATATACCGTACAGAAAATAATTTTGGAACATTTTTGCTTTCTGGTGTGCCGCGAGTTTTTTTCCAATGTAAAAATGTGCCGTGAGTCAAAAAAAGGTTGGAAAACACTGCTCTAAGATAAAAGTAAGAACTTTTAAAATCCCACCTGTACAGGGTGACCCAAAAAAAAGTTTACACTCAGTTGACTGCTTGTTTAAAAGCCATTGAAACACATCTGTATAGGTTGTCATGCTTAAGTGATACATTAAGGCCACTCAATGCAGCTGGTAATCTCTCGTCTCTACAATTCCTGTGCTTCTGCTGAAAATGAAGAAAACTTTAGCTGTACCTGAATTGCTGCGTGCCGGTCTGACACCTACTGAGATGGCAGCAAATCTGAGAATATCCAGATGTGCAGTCTACAAAGTTAAAAAGAAGCTGAAAGATACTGGAACAGCCTCACGAAAACCTGGGTCTGGAAGTGAAGATCTGTGCGGACCAAAAAGTTGATTGACAAGGTGATATGTGGCCACCACAGAGGCCAGATCTCAATCCCCTGGATTATAGCATATGGGCAACTGTGGAGGACAGTGCCTGTAAGAAGCCACAAACTTCTGTGGCAGCCTTGGAGAGGTCCATTGTTAGATCTTGGGAAAAGATGACAGCATCCTACATAAAGAAGCCTTCCGCAGGCGCCTGGAGGCTGTTGTGACACTTAAGGGAGGACACATTGAAAAATAGAGTGTACTGTACATGTTCTTTACAATAATGTATAATTTGTCATTCAATTCTAATTCTAAGATGAATAAACATGGCATTTAAGTTGTATTATGGCAGTGTAAACTTTTTTTTGGGTCACCCTGTAGAGATTGTACCTGATGTCTTAGCATCAATTCTTTGAAAATCATTAGGAAACCATCTTATCTTTCAAGACTCACTGTAAAGTGCCTTTGGCTCTAAGGCTGTGGAATGAAGATTTTGTTTTTTTGTTGTTGTTTTTTGACGGCAGATAAGATATATACTGTATGCGATTGATTCAATGCTAGAAATACATTTTTCTAAGCCGGTAGGGCATGTGGGATACACCCTGATTCAAGAGCACATGTGTACACCTTAAAGCCTGAAGGTGATTCTGTCATGTAAATATTAAAGATGCACCGATACCGATACTAGTATCGGCAGGGGGCGCCGATCTGGTCCAAAATGGTGGTATCGGTATCGGCGAGTACCAACAAAGACGGCGCCGATACCATTTACCGGTCCATTATTATAACATTTGACCGCAGCCTTTTTTTTTCTCCTGGTGCTCACTACACTTTATCTCTGTGTTGTGTGATGACACGTGAACACCAAGCAGCTATCGCTATTGGCCTGCTCCAGACCAATGAGAACGGGCCAATAACCACTCCTGACCAATGACAAGGCCGCTTGGCGGCGCCGACACGTCTTGCGGTCGGGAAATATTATAAAATAGAAATCCCGTCAATTAAAATCAATGGCTGCATGCAAGATTTGCGGCCTGAAAGTTTTGAGATGTGGAGTTAAATCGGCCAGTTTCAATACCTCGAACCTGATAAAACATTTGAAGACGAAACGTGGACGAACACAACGGGTTTGAGCCTGAAAGAGCAGGACTGCTATCCAGAGGAAGGGCGCTCGCCAGGTGCAACAATCTCTGGTCAGTTCACTACGTCATATTTACTTTGTCTTTTACTTAAAGAAAAGCTGCAGTAATTTGGGAACTGTTTCCAAAGTAGGGTTGCCACCTTTCAGAAATAGAAATAAGGGACCCCCCCCCCTCCCGAAAAAAGGAGGATAATAGAGAGACAGGATGCTGTGGTCAATTATTATTACTTATAATTGTTAGCGTCCGCAAATGCGGAAACAAGGTTGGACCTCGAAGCGGACAACAAGCGGGGGATACGTACAAGGGTTTAGTGATTGCAAACAAAAAATAACACGCGATCGCGGGATAGTAGAAATAACAAAAGGAGTCCGTGACAGCAGGTCGACGGAGCTCAATACTACATACTCGAAGGTTAACTAAGACGATAGGCAGCGAGCCAAAAATCCAAAATAAAAACACTCAAATACCTGCACAGGGTAGAGGTTACAAACGAGTGCAGCACACTAACAGAAAAAAACCAATGCAGGGGCGTAACAAGCAAATGTAGCGAGACTATAGTGCGAGATGTCAAATGGCGATCAGCAAAGCAAATATCTCGGCAGCCTTCTCTGGGCTCACCCGTGCTTAAATGCTGCGTTGATGAGCCCGCATTGGATTCAGGTGCGACATCAGGAACGCCCCCCACTAACTGCCCAGCAGCAAAACACAATCTAACCAGCAGCAGAATGTGACAATAATTTCATGAAAGTTGCACTGTTTGGCCTTTGAGAGGTTTAAAAAAAGTTTACTCAGTTCATTCAGAGTTTATTATTATTAACTTATTTTTACTTTCTTACTGTTGGGCTAGTATTATACTTTGTACTAGTCTTTTTCCTATTTTGCAAAGGTAAGCAACAGCCTGAGAAAGCCTTGATAGCAATGATTTCACATCTAATTATGTAGCTCTTTGGGAAAAAAAAAAAAAAAGTATATATATATAAACGGGGTGGTGTCGGTATGGTATCGGTATCGGCCGATACTGCACAGCCAGGTATCGGTATCGGGGCCAAAAAATGGTATCGGTGCAACACTAGTAAATATTAGGGTTGGGAATCTCTGGCATGAAGCCGATTCGATATGTATCTATATACACAGGTTACGATTCGATTAAAAAACGATACATTTATAAGGCCAAGCGATTCGATACGATTCGATACAGTTTAAGAATGATACGGTTCGATACAGAGTGAAAACGATATGATAGTAAACATTTGTTGAATCTGTTCGTACAGTATTTTAAACATATAAAAAAAGATTAAAGATTAAATTAAACAACAAAATTTCATACCAATGTTATGTTATATTTTTTTATGAAAAAAAAAATAAAGCTTACTAAATGACCGTCATTTTGTTGGATGGGAATGATAATAAAATAAAACTCCAGTGACGGACAACAAAGTGAAGTAATTTAATTTCTGTATTTCCTGGTGTTTTGAACACAATAAGTAAATAATTTAAGTGCAAGCTTTCAACCAAATTATCTTACAAGCAAAAAATATTAATTATATGCAACAGCTCTAGAAAAAAGAATTAAACCTGCTAGTATTATCATAAATAAATAATAAATTATGCTTTACCACTGGTATAACTGGGGGAATAAAAACATGGCATTTTAGACAGGCAGGTCTATAATCATTACTTTAACCATATACACAGCAAAGTCATTCACTTATGCCTGTGCTTCTACATTTTTCTATTCCTCATCACTGTTTATATCTTTTTTGAAGGGCAGATTTTTCTTGAGGAGGATCATCTGATCCACATGTTCATGTTTAAGTAGACTGCGTTTCGTGGAAGCAATATGCCGCCCTTTCCACCATTGTAGTGGGTTATTTTACATGGTTTAAAAACTCTCGATATCTGTACTGCTTCACACTAGCTCTGTCCCATGCGAACAGATCTGGCTGCCTTCGTCACTTCAAAGTCCGACTTTTGTTTTCCTGGGTGCGTTGAAAATCAATCGCTGCACGTCGCTGGCGTGGTGCGCAAACTGTCCATTGTTTTAGCATGTTGCTTCGTTGCCACTACTAGTTTCGTTTTGGGCTGTGACGAAAACGCTACGGAGTGTGCGTTAATTTTGTTGTTGTTATGACACGCCCGTGACGATCGGGTAATGACGGCGACTACTAGCGGTTCTGCCAAAATGAATGGGAAGTTGAGGCAACCAGGCCGGCGGTCACAATCTAAGTGCGCTGTGTGGTGAATGACACAAGCGCAGCACGTGAGGTAAAAGCTGAATTATCATCATATTAAGCAATGCATTGAATTAGGCATTAGAAGCCGATTGTTGTGCTCGCGATAGCCGAATTCTATCTCTACTATCGGTTCATTGAATATTTAATGGCTAATTACTGTCGAATGGTAACTTTACTATTGATACAGATGTATAGCTCACCTGTAAAATCGGATATCGGGTCGTATCGGATTATTGTTCTCAAGTTTAGTAAATATCTATATCTGACGTTAACGCTCAAGAGGAAGTGACATCGATTCGTGCATGAGCAGAAGTAGCAATCCATCGCGTTTGAGTAATGACAAGACAGACAGACAGACAGACAGACAAATCCCTTTTGCGGCCTTCACCTGACTGTAGTTAGAAGTATTTTTCATTTTATACAAGCTAAACCTGCAAGTTTTTACCTTTGCTGTCCAGCTCAGTTTATCTTTCATTTAATAATTGACGCATATAGGCATGAGAGACTATAACCATTGTTCAACAGTGCACTTCATTGGTATATTGCTAGGTACTTTTTTTTCTCCCCTTTTTTTTTTTTTTTTTTTAAATTTCATTTTTTAATGATTAACCTCAGAGTAGATTGGAATTTGATGGACCACTTCTCTGTATCTATTTGCTCAACCTTTAGGTCCCTAAATTAGCTTTTGTATTTTGTTTTAGAAAACATTGAACCAATTTTAATAGCAGATAACATATTAAGTGTGTATTTCCATCACAAAAAAAGGACAACTATTTGATTAAAAACCCCTCTGGTCACAAACTGATCAACTACCTGTACTATTGCACTGCATGGTTTGGGAGAACTGGACTTTCCCACATTTTCTGACATAGTATGAAAAATCCTCCAAACTCCTGCCTTAATTACACATTTAGGGAACGTGTGCATGCAATTCCAAGTTCCTCTCACAAACACTTTATATTCTTTGTGGCCTCTAAAAGGTTTTTGATTTTCTTTTGACCTTAAAAAACAGATTGTGATGTTTGCAAGTTTCTATGGAAGATTTTTTTTTTTTTCTTTTTGCCAAATAATATGGGTCTTAGTCGGTGCCTGCAGCTGTGTCAATAGGCGACCAAGCACATCAAAAGTACCCTCAAAATCCTGCATATTTCCTTTTATGTTGGCCATCTGGCTATAAGACAGGGCTGTTTGCATTTTTTTCTTTGTTAAAAAAGTACACCTGTGATTATGGGAGATGTGTGCATGTGGGTGTGTGTATGTGTGGTGTATGTGTACCTGTTGAGTGAAAAACAGTACCTGATACACAGTTGGACCCCAACAAATGGGAATAATTTTATCTGTGTCAGTAAGCGTGAACTGAGTGAAGGAAAGACATATCAAAAAGGGTTCTGTATACATTTATATTCTTAAATAGCAGAGGTTATATACCATCGTTTCTGTACTTGAAGGTAGTTTTGGTATGTTGGTAGCAACAGATCATGGTTAACGTCATGCATCCCTCATATGTTCCCAAAACAGCAGTGGTGACTCCATTTGCAATGTTCTAGTCAAATTTGGATGCTATTTGGAGTAAAGAACACAACTCGTCTTTCAGAAGCTGGTGCTCAGGGATTTGTCCTACGTCTTCATTTACTTGGACAACATCCATGTAGCCACCTTCTCGGTGGAGGAATACCTTGCCATCTAACAGACCTTGTCACAAGACTTGCCTCTCAGGGTCTGATTATTAACAAGGCCAAATGCAATTTCCATAACGGACCGGAACATGTCTTTGGTCTTGAAAATATGACAGCAACTCTTAAAACCCCATGTTAAAAAAACCCCTACCGCGCTGCTACACATGAAGCTCCAAAAAAAAAAAAAAAAACAATTTTAACGTCGGGGCTACATACAAAATTGTTAACACCAAGCATAATAAAGTGCTTGTGTAACGTAATCCGTTATCACCGATATTTATTTATTCCACGGAGCAACTTGTTACAGTAATTGTAATGCAGTAGCCTAATGCATGTGTAAAACCTGTTGTGTTTTGTTGTGTGTTATACTGTAGGTATAAATTTGGCAAAAGCAATTTTCTTTGCATTTCAGTGGTTTTAGTAGGTTTGATACCCCCCCACCCCAAAAAAAAAAAAAATAAAGATAAAATTTTTAAAAAAAATCTGGCTCCTTAGCGACCTTTATGGCAGAGACATTATAGTCACGTTAACCCCTGATATTGACACATACAGGGATGAAAATGTAGGGCTAAAAAGAAGTGTGTTAAATATATTTCCGCTATGCAAATCAACCAATAAAGATTTACTTCTACCTCTGAATGAATCGCAACAGTACCATAATGTTGCATGTGGTAGCACAACTGTCCCATTACAAGTACCATAGGGATAGAACTGGACCGTCAGAGTAACTATGCATATTCTCCCTATGCTACAAGCTTTTAAATAGAGTTTATGAAAAAAAAGGCCGCTTTGTGTGAACTTTGATACATTATTGCAAGTGAAGAAAAGCTTTCTTGATCATGCAAACAAAATTGGAAAATGATCTTTCCACAAACGTTGTTGCTGGCACCTTTGTGGAGTTTGCTGGAGTAACTTTAGTCACATCCCGTACAGTTTAAATCACATCCTTCTCAACCAAAGCAACGAGAAACTTTCTGGAAGTTTATGATGCCACCTTACGGTTTGATAAGGTCACTTTGTAGTGTTGTATAAAGCTAAAGAAACTTTATACTATCAGGAAACTGCTGGGAGAAAGGTACCAATGTACATCTGTGTGCTCTTGTGCACCCTCCTCAGTGTGGCTAAACTTTAAGCAAATTACCAAACATAGTGTGGAGGCAGAATGTAGTTTCATGCACACTGAAAGACTTTTAAGAATAGTTTAACAAATAATATAAAATACAAAATTCTATATAATAATTTTGCTCTCTGCTTGCTGCCACACTACCCAATCCATCAAAGTAAAGAAAATACACAAATCCAAGTACCATAATTTTAAGCCGATACATTTTTCCTTAATTTTAATACCTGTGGCTTATAGTCCAGTGCTGCTTTTTTGTTGATTTATTTGGGTTAATAAGTAACACTTTATTTGAGAGGGGCGTCATGAGACTGTCATAAGACTGTCATAATAAATATCTATCATATAAAACTATCATGGGCATTACTGAATGCTTATGTCAGGATCATTATCAGGGCTGCTGCAGAGCTTGCTGATGAGCTGATCATTTGATTCAGGTGTGTTAAAGGATGGAGACACGGAAAACAAGCTGGATAGGGGCTCTCGAGGACCAGGATTGGGCACCCCTGGCTTATGTCATTAAGTGTCATCCGGCAAATGATTCATTCAAAAGTGAGATAATTTGCCGGATAACACTAAATGACATCTGTTATAAGCATTCATTAATGCTAAGAACAGCGTCATGTCATAAATATGATTGTCAAATGACAGTCTTATGGTTCCACTGTCAAATAAAGTTATACCAAATACCATAACTAGCAATTAATAAAAGAAGTGGAACACTAACTGAAGAAATATTTACCACAGAACATGAGTTTTGATTGTTATTTACATCTGTGGCGCTGCAATATATGCTGGGAGGCATGTTGGACGACAACAGTGTTGGCAGCAGGTGGCAACAGAGGTTGACCGTCTCCCCGAAGGAAGCAGTGATGGCAAAATGAAGCTTCTTGAAGCAATGAAGCTTTGCATAAAATTGGTTCCAAGCTTCATGGTGGTTCATTTGGCATTATGACAGTTGTACAATGCCGCTGTCAAATGAAGTGTTACCGGTTAATATCTTTTGGTGTAAATATCCAATAATACAGTGAGGCTGGCTGCAGCTTTTAGGCCAGTGCGGCTTATCTATGAACAAATGCCGTATTTGTGGTAAATTTGGTGGGTGGCGGCTTATAGTCAGGTGTGCCTTATACTGTGAAAATTAGGGTAAATCACTGGCATTATTACTAAAAAAGAAAAAAAAGAAAAAAAAAAAACGTCCAGCACAGACTTGAAAACTGAAATGGAAATAAATATGCGCTCATCATTTTCTTTGTTATTTTCTGTTTCTCTTCTCAAGTGAAGAAGAGGCCCTGCCTCCTCAGACCACACATCTCTGCTATATTTGAGGGCTATGCAAATGTTGCGCACGTTCTGTGCTAATTATTTCTTCAGTTACTATTCCAGATTACACTTTATTTGAGGGTGCGCCATAAGACAATCATTAAACAATCATAATTATGACATGTTACTGTTAAGAGCATTAATGAATAGATAGATAGATAGATAGACAGATAGATAGATAGACACATTCAGAAGGCACGTATACCAGTGCCTCCAAAACCGTATAAAATTTTAATATTTATTTCAATTTTTATTTATTTATTTCAAATTATATTTATTTATTTCAATTTTTATTTATTTATTTCAATTTTTATTTTATTTATTTCGATTTATATTTATTTATTTCAATTTATATTTATTTCGATTCATATTTATTTATTTCAATTTATATTTATTTATTTCAAAATTTATTTTGATTTTTATTTATTCATTTAAATTTTTATTCATTTATTTCAACTTTTATTTATTTATTTCAATTTATATTTATTTATTTCTAAATGTATTTCGATTTGTATTCATTTATCTCAAATTTTATTCATTTATTTCAAATTGTATTTATTTATTTCAATTTTTATTTATTTATTTCAATTTTTATTTATTTATTTCAGCTTTTACTTTATTTACTTCAATTTTTTTTAATTTATTTCAATTTTTTTTTTTTAAATTTCATCATTTATTTATTTATTTATTTATTTCAACATTTATTTATTTCACTTTATATTTATTTCATTCTTGCACTCTTGTTCCTCTGGAGGTGCAACCATGAAATAATTTTATCTGTCACGTTTGCTCGTCAAAGTTTCTAACGTCTGATTGGTTGCTCAGCAAAGTAAGTCTTAACTAGTCGATCTCAGATAATAGATTGACGCCTAAGGCATTGGCTAATTTTTATGTACACCCGATACATAAGGTGGCTGTGTAGATCCGTATAATCTGAAAAATAATTGCTCCCTCAAAATCACAAAGACGACGAAGATTAGTAGCGTGGTCAGTGTAGCGGTAGTAGGCCTTGACGCATCTCACGTGTTGTCCAAGCAAAACATACATATGTCCAAAACGTGCCCAGAGCTGCTCAGAGAAGCAGAAAATTTAATCGAGGAAACTCTGAGGAGAACTCCACCAGCAGCCCATGGTGGAGTCCAGTCTGTGGCTTCTACATCGCGCGGGCCAGCGCCTTTAAGCGGGCTTATGTCTGTTTACGGGAAACTCTAGTATAACTCAGAAGTGGAACAGTCCTTGGATATCTCCCAGATTTTATTATTATTTTTTTTTATCAAGTTTTGAAATAAGGCTAAATGACAGAAATAACTAGCAGTTTTCTAAGTAGTTTTACTCTGAACTCCGACATATTTTTACATCATAATGATTTAGTTTGGGTCTAGGGGTGCTCCAGTGTCTCTCTAAAGTGGACCGGCTGTCGAATAGGTCACCGTTTTTTTTTCATATATTTAATAAAGGGACTCGCGCTCTGAAGCCACCTCATTGCATTCTGAAGCAGCGCATTGCATTACCGTAATGCACATAATGCAAACAATAATCCAAATGAGGGGCGGCTGGTTTGACTTCGTTTTTACGAGTGGAGGCTGGCTTGACCGCAGTTCTAAACTATCGAAAACTCTTTGATCAACATCTTGATCTGACAGAGCCGAGATGATGCCAATAACGTTAATTAATTGCTCTGTTTTGTAGGACACGTACTCAGGGTCCAAATGTCCAGCTTCAATTTGTTCTGAGAAATCTAACATGTGCCGAGAGAGCTCATGCAAAATCTCAGACAACGCCGCCATGTTGGGAAGAAATAGGACGAAGCAATCGCTTATTACTCGATCAACTCAAACCCCGCCTAGTTCACGCCGCCCACCAAGTTTGATGAGCCAATGACAGATAAAATTATTTCATGCGGCCACACATCTAAAAAACACATAAGCACAGAGGAGTTTTTACTTAAATATGTGTTTACCAATTCTTTTAGAACGTAAATACACATATCCGTGCCATGCTTAGGTTTAAAACCAAACTGATTATCCATTGAGCTTATTGATGTATTAACTCTCTCCAGAAGGAGGAGTTCAAAAACCTTAGAAAGGACACTAGCGAGGGCGATTGGTCTATAATCGTCAGAGCTGCTCACTTTCCCTGCTTTGTTTTTGATAACAGGGACCAGCAGCACTGACATCATAGATTCAGGAAGACAGCCATGAACCATAAAGGATGTAAAGCAAAGCTTATGCAATGCTTATGCTTATGCAATGCAAGCAATGCTTATAACAGATGTCATTTAGTGTTATATGGCAAATTATATCACTTTTGAATGGATGCAAAAGATCCAAGCTAGACATAAATGGAGTTAGTGACAATATTTTGGTGGATGACTCTTAATGACATCTGTCATAAGCTCTCGGTAATGCCCACTATAGTGTCATGTCATAATTGATTTCTTATTACAGTCTTATGACGCTGCTGTCAAATAAAGTATGACCTTCTAACCAAATAAATCAACAAGTAATCCGCACTGGACTATAAGCCGCAGGGTCCTAAATGAAGTAGCGGCCTATAGTCCGGAAATTACAGTATTTATTTTTTAAAGTTTTGAAAAATCGTTTTTAATGACCTCTTGTATGATTTTCGCTTTGTATATTAAAGTCACAGTCATGAATATTTCACATACTGTAGAAAATAATGTTTGTGTTTTATAGGAATTAAAACATTTCACAACCATCTCATTTATATGCCTGCATGCTTTATTTCTAACTACTTTCTCTACTGATTACAAAAATGTGAAAACAAAAATTGATGGAAGACAGCATCAATCAGGAACTGCTTCGTAGACCCAGATTCGGTCGATTAGACGCCGTACGTGCAGATCAACATCTGGAACTTGTCGATTGTCTCAGCAAGTATCTCGATGACCTCATGGAAGAAGTCGGGTGACACCCACGCTGAAAGGTAAATAATAGTCATTAAAAAATTTGCAACAACGTACAACAGAAAACTGATGAATCTTGAGCAGGTAATTCTATTTAAATTGTACCTGGGAAAGTTGGCGGATATTGTCCAATCTGGCCTGCATCGCAAAATAACACACAGTCAAACACAACAGAAAATGGGCATAAAAAAATCTTGAGTAGGCAATTCCTTATAAATTGTACCTGAGTGAGTAGCTTCAGGATACTGGTCATCAGAGTCTGAATTGTAAAATAAAAAAAAAAAAGAAAAACAGTTAACCACAGCAGAAAATCTTGAGACAATTCTGTGTAGTACGTACCGAATCCAGGTCCATCTCTCTGACGCGGATAGCCATCCACATTCAAAACGGCAATCATCAACATGGACATCATGATCATCTTGTTAAATTTCATCTTGGCACTTGCTTGTTGGATGTTCTGCGCTCCGCAAGAGTTTGAAGTTGAACCTGGACAGTTTGGCTTGTGTCTGTAAAGCCCAGCCCATGGCTCTCTTATATAGGGCTTGGGATGAGTTTCGTTTTCTCCTAACAAGAGAAACTCGATCAAAGTAACATGATAATGCATATTTTGGATATGAGATCAGTTGGTAAAATTTGCAACATTTTAAGGTTTTTCGACTTTTTTCTCAAACCGCTGCTTCATCGTTCATAAATTCCCCTCAATTCTTCGCAGTTTATCAGTATGTGTGATGTACAATGTATCCAAGGATCTTTTGCTTCAATCGGCTAATCTAAAAACAGTTTGTTAATATGGCTAGAAATACTGTACATGGCAGCCTTCATGAAGAGAATAAACGAGAAATATATTGTTCATTTACAACTGAATTATAGTGGCGTATTGTTAAGAGAGATTATGGCGGCATGACAAAGAGCTACATTTAACTGTTGAAAGAATGCGAGAAACAACAAAGAACAGAAGTCTGTGTGTTCAAGTAGATACATTAATACTGTAACTTTTCCAATTTTGGGGGGGAATTTTCTTTGAAATTCCTCAAATCATCTGGCGTCCAAGGCCACAGTCCTGGACAATAAGGTCAGTTCTTGTGATAATGGGACTAATGGTTTGACAGGCCACGGCGCCGGGCCAATGGCACTTCAATATTGGGAATGCCACTCTCTTTTGAGAGGTTATTGCAGGTAAAAACATTCTACCACAAACAAATAACAAGAATAAAGAACTAGGCCTGCAAGCAGGACTGAAGGGGCCCTCACAGTTTGGCACAACTCGGACGGCACACAGCTCAGGGTGGTGGCAGATTGTCCCCCTCTCATCATCTCATGAGAAACTAACGTGTGCTTGAACTTGTTGTTGTGAGCATGGCTGATAGTTTTTTTTTTTTTTTATATATATCCTGAGATGAGAAATACATTCACACACCTAGATGAATAAACTGCTATTAAGGAGGGTCCTACAAAAATGGAGATGCTCCTGAACTGTGCAGCCACGCCCTTATTCAAAACCAAAATGATTTAATTGAGCCAATTTGACCAAGTGTGCCAAATTTCAGGGCTCTATAAGCTGCCTAAGTCCCTGAAAAAATCTCCTTTTTAGTTGTGAACAAAGGGATGTCTTGGACGTCAGGTTGAACCCCTTTGCTTCAACGAAACCTCTATTTATTTATTTTTTTTCTATCACGTGCAGGTTTTGGTGCGTTTTCAAACATGTTGAGGCCTTCTGATTTTCCATTTTTATTTGCCCCTAAAAAACCCCCCAAAATTATAATAATAATCATCCTTTGCAAGACAAAAGGGCTCTCGCACCACTCGGTGCTCGGGCCCTAAATATACGTACACTACAATTTATGACTCCTAACTTCTCAACAGAATATGGGCTGCCTTCTCTTTTAAAATAGCACCATTTTGAATTGATCTGAATCAGGGAAAATTCAGAAAAGGTTTTCCCCTACTGGCTGTATATCAGGGGAGTCCAAACGTTTTGCATAGGGGGCCAGATTTGGTGTGGTAAAAATGTGGGGGGGCCGACCTTGGCTGTGTGTCACATTTGCTTTATTATATATTTTTTTATTAATAATTTCCACAAAATCTTGCAACTAGCCTTTGTGGCGTTCTCTTTCATCTCTTGGGCTCTTACGAAATACTGCTGCTGTAAAATTAAACTAGGTTTAAGTTGCTTCAATTTCTTGCTAAGTATCTTCCCTGCAATCTTGTCGTACATGTCAGTGTGTCTTATTTCCAGAGTTAGTTATCAAGAAAGGACGGTGAACCAATTATTGCTGACATTTGATCATGTCTACATTTTTAAGCAAGAATCTGTAGAGATCCCATGACAGAAAAACATCAGTCACACTGGTGTGCCATCACCAACCAGAGCTTTAGAATTAAAAGGCAACAGTGAGCCATATTTCAAATACACTCTATTTTGTGATGAATTGTAGTTGTTGTTGCTTGTCATTGATGTCACTGACTGCAGTCTTTATTCACTTCCCTCACCACGTTCCTTGTCTGCACTGTCCTGAGTTCTTTAATACATCTGTAGACAAATACAATGAACCTTTTTCTCATAATCACCATTTGAAACAAAGGAAACTTTAAAGATGTCACTATTTTTAGCATGTTTACTATGGAGTCACAGAAATATTTTAACACTAGAATAAATGTAAAATATATTAGAAATAAAGGCAACTCACGTGTGAAGCTTTTGCATAGGTTTTCTTCAAGTACTGCAGTTTTGATCTCGCATTTCAAAACACGCACGTTTGGTTATTTTAGTCTCTTCCTACATACAGTATAGTGACCATTAGTCCATGCTCGGAATACATTTATGACAGTCTCTAAACTGTTCCCCGCATGCTAGCTTATGAATAGCCTGTGTTGCAAAGAGAGGTTTTTATTTATTTATTTATTTATTTTAAATTTTTATTTATTTTTTTTTTTTTTTTACAAAATTGTGGTGATGGGGTAAAGTGGGGCAAATGATGGGGTCACTTCACTCCTTCATGTCAGCAGTGACACTACACAACATTACATCTGGATTTAAATGTACTGAATATTCTCTGATGAAGCATTTGGACCATCCATGCTGTCAGACAGGCCGAACCATAAGCTGCAGCCTGCCACCCATGCAGATGAGCCACGTGCAGATGAACTACTCGCATCAGACAATTCAGTAACTGATACTTATCTCAGAGCTGGGTAGTAAAACGTTACATGTACTCATTTACATATACTTGAGTAACTTTTGAGAAAAGTGTACAACTAAGCTATACTTTTTTTTTTTTACTTGGGTAGATTTGTGCAGGAAAAACAGTACTCTTACTCTGCTACTTTGGTCTACACAGGAGTTGTTACAATTTTTCTCTTTATTCTACATATTAGATTTATTGTTTTTTTTTGCCAGCGATGCTAAGAGTAGAGACGTGCCTTGTGTTCTACCGGGGTAGCTCTATCGATTTCACCAGTGAGACGTAGCAACAATAATCACACAAAAAATGAAGTATTTTATATAGAGTGCTGCCCTCAACATAACTCGAAAGCGCGGATTTTAACCTCTCTCCCAGTTTTTTATTTGGCACCGACCACTGAAAACCCATTTAATTTCAAAATAGTAATTATGAAGGACCGCTTCACTATTCAACTTGGAACTATTTTCTCCACAAGAAGGCAGTCATGCTCTTTGAACGAATAATGCTTCATTGATTTTTTTTTTCTCTCAGCGAAATTCAATATTATTATTATTATTTTTTTTTTTGTATTTCTTTGGCTTAATGTGGTTTTGTAATGGGTTATTGTACAGTATCATTATAACAATAGTCCGTATAGTTAAATTTGTGCTCAGAAAAAAAATACCATTGTTAAAAAAAAAATTAAAAATCCAACAAAAATATAAGCAGTTACTCACAATGTTACTTTACATTACTTGAATATTCTTTTCAACAATACTTTTTTAATTGTATTTAATTGTGTAAATGTTTTTCGACAACTACTTTTACTTGAGTAGTATGATTTTAAAGTAACGTGACTCTTACTTGAGTAAAAACTTTGGGCAACTCTACCCACCTCTGACTAATCCATCCACTGCACATGGTCCACCTGGATAAGCCTGGTCAGCTTACTCATGTGCCGCATGGTCTCGGTCAAAAATGGGTTGGGAAAAGACAAAGAAAGTTGCAAAATGGCCACAGGCTTAAGCATTAAAAGCAAAGTAAGCCCAAGAGGTCGCACAGTGCATCATGAAATTTGTCCACCAGTTTGATGACCCAAAAAGTATTTTGACTGATCAGGCAAAAGAGTTTGTCAATCCAAACAAAACAAAATGTCAGAGAGTTTAAGAGGACGCTCGCCGTTAGCATTAGTCTATTGGTAACGCGAATGCTATGCTAACGCTACAAGTTATATTTAGTGCATGATGATCACTCAGCACAGACCATTGAAGACTAAAGCAACATAGCATATTCTCTCTGGCCAAGAAAACAAATCTTGCTGTGTGTGCAAGCCTGCACGGAGACTGGAGACGACACACTGGTGAATCGGGAAGGGGGAGGGGTGGGCGGAGCACGTCGAGTGACAAAACCAGACAGTGCTACAAAGCAGGCTAACTACACATACTACACAATGTCACACTTTGTGAACATGTGACAAAGTATTGTGCATTTTCGTCTCGTTCTCATCTTGTCAGACGAAAACTGGCATGCGCCCCATTATGTTTTAGTCTCCCAAAACATGTTTTTAGCTCGTTATCATGTCATCATCGTCTTGAAAAAAGTGTTTGTTGACTAAATATTTTCGTTGTCATCGTTCACAAAAACAACACAAGTAGAGGTGCAAGATTGATGTAAACGTTTAATCATCACATAATTATAACAGCAAATGTGTTTGGTCAAAGCTTGACAGCACTGTGGAGAACGTGGTTGCTCAAGAGAACGTGATGATACATAATAGTTTTAAATAATATGAAAATCTAACACCACAGATTTTTTTTTTTCAAATTGTTCCCAGTGGGGAATGAACGTCTATATATTGGCCCTCAGTGATGAGGCAAGACCATCCACGCAAGTTCTGCTTTCAAACCAAATTCTAGAGGTCTCCTCTCCTCGGTCTCTATTTTCTATTTTCAATTAACATCAGAAAGATGTTTTTGTATAGTATTGATAAGTGCAGATTCAATGCTTTCTGTTTATATTGGGCAATGTGTAGGTGCCTTGTATTGTTTCATACAAGTTTGTATGTAGTTTGGTATGTAAATCATGAATTTGCACCTTGAGATGAGGCCTGTTCATCTCGGAAACCACAATCGTAAGTGTTAAAAGTAAGGGTACACGTATCTTTGATCAACTCGGTTTTAATTTGCAAGGAGCTCATTAAATTCTACTATTGTATGTTTGTAGACAGTAGATCATGACAGAAATGTAGAAATCGGAAACTCTACAAAACCATTCGGAAAGAACACTGAATTATTGTATGTTTAGCTTTTTTCATGTATATCTTTGTACATTTGCATATTGTTTCAGTGCATTCTACTCTATTGCCATAGTATTTTGATTTCTCTCAGTAATAAAACAAACGTCGCAACAGGATTACATTATATGTTTTTTATGATATGCTATAGGCCAAGGTTTGATTTGATACATGATGACTCTATTAGAAAGAGCATGGGTTGGCTTTGCAAAGAGAATGTTATTTTATGATATGTTATGGAGGTAGAAAGTGTGCTCATTTTTCAATAAATCTCTGTTGACTGCTTGAAATAGCAAACCTCTTCAGACTTAATTTTAAAGCAGGAGTGGGCAAATATTCCACAAAGGGCCGCAGTGGGTACAGGTTTTGGTCTCTGTTGACTGCTTGAAATAGTAAACCTCTTCAGACTTAATTTTAAAGCAGGATTGGGCAAATATTCCACAAAGGGCCGTAATGGGTGCAGGTTGTTCTTCCAACCCATCAAGAGGAAACCTTTTAATCAATCTGGAGTCTAGCAAGCGCAATCATTTGATCGCAGTCAGGTGCTTCTTGTTTCAGCAGAAACCTCATCGGTTAAACTGTCTGTTCTGGATCAGTTGGTGTAAAGACCAGGATCCATTTCAGTCCTAGAGGACCGGCTTGCCCACCCTTGTTTTAAATCATAAAAGCAGCTGTTTTGTCACTTTCTAACAGCATTGACAAGACGGAGTTGTAGTTTCATTGATGTATTACATGCCATATTTATAACAAGTACAATTGTTTCATTACTATTTTTTTCATCATGTCCACCATTCTGTTCAGATTATGGTCTCAAGAATTTTCATGGTATAAGCAATTTGTAGGAAAAGAGGAGATCTAGACAGGATGACGCTCGCTCCATCCATCCATCCATCCATCCATCCATCCATCCATCCATCCATCCATCCATCCATCCATCCATCCATCCATCCATCCATCCATCCATCCATCCATCCATCCATCCATCCATCCATCCATCCATCCATCCATCCATCCATCCATCCATCCATCCATCCATCCATCCATCCATCCATCCAACTCTGAAAAGTTTTTAATGTCCTTTGAAAGGATGGGGTGATATGTGTACATGAATCCACCTGGCCACATACTGTACCTTTACACTGTAGTTGCCAAAGCTTTTACTTTAATTATCGCTTTAAATATTACACAGTTCTCCAAGTAATGCTATATATTCTTATCTCCATTATATTTTTCAATGTATGTGAGTACAAGAAGAAACCTGCGTATGATTTCAGAAAATATGAGTCCAGATGAAGGTAAATGGGTGTTCAGTGTACCAAAACTATTTACTGAGTGCACATTTAACACTATTTAGCTCAAGCAATTAAAGGATGGAAAATACAAATTTCCTTCTAATCCTGCAAACAAACCCTTGTGATGAATGATTTGTGTAAAAAAAACACCTTTATTACTTGTCTCATGGGTCAGGTCTTTTTCCATTTTTCTTTTACTGCCCAAAGAACACACAGCCTTCACGCAAACCCCATACGTTCATTATGCCTTGCAAAATTGAAGTATGTCCCGGCAACCTGTAGACACAGACTCACACATACACATTTCCAACATTTATGAAACTTATTCCAATGGGTGCATTGGGCAAAATGAAAAACAAGGCTTAACTTTGAAGCGTTTAGGCAGCAAACCACAAACACGCATTAAGCCTTGCAAAATACGAGTATCAGTGGCGCAACTACCTGTTGAGCAGTGAATGTGTCGCATATGGGCGCGACCCGACAGGGGGCGCCGTCACGAGGAATTACCCCAGATCACTCCTGGTACCAGTCTAACTCACTCACACTCAGATATACAGTGGGGCAAATACGTATTTAGTCAACCACCAATTGTGCAAGTTCTCCTACTTGAAAAGATTAGAGAGGCCTGTAATTGTCAACATGGGTAAACCTCAACCATGAGAGACAGAATGTGGAAAAAAAACAGAAAATCACATTGTTTGATTTTTAAAGAATTTATTTGCAAATCATGGTGGAAAATAAGTATTTGGTCAATACCAAAAGTTCATCTTAATACTTTGTTACGTACCCTTTGTTGGCAATAACGGAGGCCAAACTTTTTCTGTATCTCTTCGCTTGGTGTAAAGAAATCAACTGTGGGAGCTATTATTAGAAAATGGAAGACATACAAGACCACTGATAATCTCCCTCTATCTGGGGCTCCATGCAAGATCTCACCCCGTGACGTCAAAATGATAACAAGAATGGTGAGCAAAAATCCCAGAACCACACAGGGGGACCTAGTGAATGACCTACAGAGAGCTGGGACCACAGTAACAAAGGCTACTGTCAGTAACACAATGCGCGGCCAGGCACTCAAATCCTGCACGGCCAGATGTGTCCGCCTGCTGAAGCCAGTACACGTCCAGGCTCGTCTGCGGTTCGCTAAAGAGCATTTGGATGATACAGAAGAGGACTGGGAGAATGTGTTATTGTCAGATGAAACCAAAATAGAACTTTTTGGTAGAAACACAGGTTCTTGTGTTTGGAGGAGAAAGAATACTCAATTGCACCATACCCACTGTGAAGCATAGGGGTGGAAACATCATACTTTTGGGCTGTTTTTCTGCAGAGGGACCAGGACGACTGATCTGTGTAAAGGAAAGAATAAAGGAACCATGTATCAAGAGATTTTGAGTGAAAATCTCCTTCCATCAGCAAGGGCATTGAAGATGAGACGTGGCTGGGTCTTTCAGCATGACAATGATCCCAAATACACAAGACGTGGCTGGGTCTTTCAGCATGACAATGATCCCAAACACACAGCCAGGGCAACAAAGGAGTGGCTTCGTAAGAAGCATTTCAAGGTCCTGGAGTGGCCTAGCCAGTCTCCAGATCTCAACTCCATAGAAAATCTGTGGAGGGAGTTGAAAGTTTGTGTTGCCCAACGACAGCCCCAAAATATCACTGCTCTAGAGGAGATCTGCATGGAGGAGCTTGTGAAGAGTTACAGAAAACATTTGGCCTCCGTTAGTGCCAACAAAGGTAACATAACAAAGTACTGAGATGAACTTTTGGTATTGACCAAATACTTCTTTTCCACCATGATTTGCAAATAAATTCTTTAAAAATCAAACAATGGGATTTTCTGTTTTTTTTTTCCACATTCTGTCTGTCATGGTTGAGGTTTACCCATTTTGACAATTACAGGTCTCTCTAATATTTTCAAGTGGGAGAACTTGCACAATTAGTGGTTGACTAAATACTTATTTGCCCCACTGTATATTTATATATATTTATATATATATATATATATATATATATATATATATATATATATATATATATATATATATATATATATATATATATATATATTTAATTTCATTTTATTTTGTATTTATTTATTTATTTTTTTTAAACTTACAACTTTGAATTGTTCATTACGAAAGTGATTAGGAAATAGATTGTTCACATTGAATTTGATCATCGATTTTTGCCGACAGCAATGAGCAGTCCTGTTTGGGTCATGGGATTTGTGTGTAATGTCAGGCTATATGCGCCCCAGTGAAACAAAAGAGAGAGCGCTCAATGCTAGTCTGCATCACTCAGGTTTGGTTGCTGAATCAATAATATTGTAATAGCCCCGAATGGGGGAACAGAAGGAGAGGAATGAATGATGGATTCCTTTACTTTATTGTGGCAACAATAGAAAAAAAACACAAATAACTGCTAACTGCTGCAACATGCGTCCAACACTCTCGCTCACGCCGTACTACTCCCCCTACTTCCCGCTACGTCACCACTCGGCAGTCCCATGGCCCCTTCACGGGCCCGCAGGAAGTTACGGACATTACACTGCCCCCCCCTTACGAAAGCCCCTCGCCCCAAGGGGTCAACAACAAAATCCTCAAACCGCAGCGGTCTTCTTATTTGCCACTGTGGCCGGCCTTGCACAGCAACTTGTCCATCGCCGAGTGGCACTAGCGGTGGAACAGGAACAACAGGGGTGTCCACAGAACTTGGAACCTCAACACGTTCCTGAGCCGCTGGAGCATTAAGTCCCATCTCGAAATGAGGAATACCGTTGTCCCTGTATGGTGCTAAACGGTCGCGATGCAGGACGACTCTCCTGCCTCTCGGAGGAATCGCGACCCTGTAAACGACCTCCCCAACCCGTTCTAGCACCCTACAAGGTCCATCCCAGTGACTGTCCAATTTTGGGCAACGTCCTTTCTTCCTCTTAGGCGCATAAATCCACACCAGTTCTCCAGATTGGAAGTCACGTCCTTTGCCCCGCACATCATAGTTCCTTTTTTGTCTCATACCAGCCTTCTCCAGCTGGTCTCGTGCAAACTCATGCGCCGCCTCCAACCGGTCTTGAAGCTTTCGGGCGTACTCCAGTCCTGGTGGGTCCCCCAGGCTGTCGGGTGGTCTGCCAAACGTCAACTCTGCAGGGGTCCGGATCTCCCGGCCTAGCATCAGCAGTGCAGGGGTGCAGTTCGTGGAATTCTGCACCGCTGATCGGTAGGCCATCAAAACCAGCGGAATATGACGATCCCAGTCACGCTGGTGGTTGGCGGTGAGGATGGCAAGCTGCTGCTGCATGGTGCGGTTGAATCTTTCAACTAATCCATCGCTCTGAGGATGTAAAGGTGTGGTCCGTGTCTTTTACATGTTCAGTCGTTCGCACAAGGAAGCAAAAACCTTGGACTCAAAATTTCTGCCCTGGTCACTGTGCAAAGTGTCTGCAGCCCCAAACCGACTGAACATTCCCTCCAGCAGAGCATCCGCCACCGTCTCCGCCTCCTGATCTGGCAACGCATAAGCCTCCGGCCGTTTTGTAAAGTAGTCCATGGCACACAGCACATACTTATTTCCTCTCTCAGTCACAGGAAAGGGCCCCATAACATCCACAGCCACTCGCTCCATAGGCGCCCCCACCCCTTGCTGCTGAAGAGGCACATGTGACTGATTCAAGGGTCCTTTGAACGCCGCACATTCATCACAACGCCGACAGAAGTCCTACACGTCCCGTCGATGCTGCCCCCAGTAGAATCCTTGACGCAATCGCCGCAGAGTCTTGGTGTTTCCAAAGTGTCCGGAACCAGTGCCCCCATGACATGCACCCAGCACTGCATCTCTGAGGGATCTGGGCACTACGACCTGCCACCTCTCCTCTCCGGTAGCTGGTTCTTTCCAAGCACGCTGTAGCACACCGTCCATCACGCGTAACACAGCAAACTTGCTCCAAAGTCCCTTCGTGCCTGCAGACAGACCCACCACACTCTCCCACGGAGGCCGACCACCGCGCAGGACCCACTCACGCACCGGTTTGAGTTCCCCGTCCTCTTCCTGCTTGGCCGCCCACTCTGCAACATCCTATTGGGACAACATCCGGCCTCACAATTGTGGCAGACGACCCAGAGTCCACCAGGGCACTGCAGGAAATGTTCCCGATCAGCACTGGAACATGGCAGGGGTCACCAACCTCTGTCCAACCCACCGTGGCAACAGCTCCATCATGCTCTCGAGCTCTTCCATCCACGGTGTCCACCACGGGGGGCTGCTGGTCCCGGAAAATGGCAGAGGGGGCCCGCGTTGTCCGGGTTACGCGGACCCCTTCCCGTTTCCCTGCTGGTCCATCCTCTTTGGGCACCGTCTCATCAGATGCCCGGGTTGTCCACAGCCCCAGCAAATGGCAGGGCGTCGGTTGGTCTCGTCCACACGCTGATCAATGTGGGTTTTCAAAGCGCACACCATCTCGTCCAGCCATGGTGGCCTTTGCTCCCCTCCCCCTGACAGTGCCGTGACTGAGACTTGATGGACTGATGACTGTGGCGACCCCTTGGCTGCAATCTCCCTTTCCATCGCGAGTGCAAGCGCCACGCCCAAGTCCGCGGGGTGTTCGAGTTGCACATGAATGCGAAGTTCCTCTGGCCTGAGAGCCTGGACAAATTGATCGCGTATCAGTTCATCTTGGACCTTATCTGGCATCCCAGCATACGCCCGTCAGCCCAGGCTCTCGATCTCGTGGGCGAGGCAACGCAGCAGCTCATTTGACTGCCGCACACGATGTTTAAACTCACAGCGGATAGAGTCTCTCACATTAAAGTCTCCTCAACTTGTTCATCTGAGAACAAACCACATTAGATGGTCACTGAGCCACCAACAGCACAGTTTTCTTAAAACTATTATTTCATTATTATCCATACTTAACAACTCTAGCACCTAATGATTAATAAAGCAATTACATAAAATCTTATAGAAAAATAACATTGTAATTGTGTTTATAATTGTATTTAATATCTGACTATCCTTGCAAACTTGTTCTTACCAGGTCTGCTATTCACCCAGCTGATGAGGTATCCACTGCCTTTAGCAGCCTCATCTAACTCCTTTTTTTATCCCTCAATCTCCCTTCCCTCCGAGGCATGTCTATGTAAGGAAATATAAATATTTAAAAAAAACCAAAAAAAAACAGACTCCCCGGTGGCTTTTAGTTTTAAAGCTTTCTTAATTTCTTTCTCTCTCAATAACGATGGAGGTAGATTTGTGTTTTTATTATTCAATAAAAAAACAAAGTTACTTCTATCAAAAACAAAGTTGCTTCAATCAAAATACAGTATATACTTTTAATCCCCAAAAAGTCACTTCAATAAAAAAAATTGTTTTTGATTGCAAAAATAAATTTGAGACAAAAAAAGCATTTGAAAACTATTTTTCTTGATTGAAGCAAATTTTCCCATTGAAGTAATGTTGTTTTGCGTTTGGGCCACATTTTGGCTAGGACATTTGTGTTTTTATTATTCAGTCAAATAAGTTGCTTCAAACAAAAAAATATATATAAAAAGAAAAACTTTGCACATGTGTCAATCACCGTTTACCAAAGCCTGAGAGGGTTTGAGTAGACTCACTATGAAGCATTTAATAAAGCCAAGCATTTTCTTACTACTTTATTCTTGTTTAAAAATAATTCGGTGGGGCAGTAACATGATTAAAACTTATAATAATTCTTACATTTTGAAGTGCTTGAAAACCATTTATAAATGATACTTTGGTGAAAAAAGTGAAAAAAACATGTCTTATATATATATGTATCTTTTTTCCAATGTAAAATCTGAATAAATGCATTGAACACGCACAAAAAACTCATTCCCACCACTCGTCGGGCCGGTGTTGTGCCGACGCCGGCCGTCAGCTCAAGTCTCAGCCGAAAATAACGCGTCTCAGGCGGACGACGGGAGCGATGCGAGGCGCCCCCTCCATCCGAGAGCATGTCGCTTAATTTGACTCAACAGTGTGTTTCTTCGTTTATATTACCGCTAAATACACAAGCTTGACGCCAATTTAACGGGAGCTATTTTTTTTCAAGGGAGATTTGGCTAGCTCTGGCAGTGTTCAACGAAAGCTGCAACGAATGGCAGTAACTTTTTTATATCGCAAAATGTGAAAACGATTGAAACCATTACTCACCAAATTCAATCTGCTGGCTAATACAGGCAAGTGTGTATGCTGCGCTCTGGTCTGCCCCGGAGTGGATAAGGCCTGCTTTTTGTTTTCGCAGCTTTGCAATGCAACCAAAGGCTCTCCGAGCGCTCCATGTTCACGTATGGAGTGCGCGCGTTTGGAATAATGGAACGCACCTTGGGCCGATGATTGGTTCTCGTCAGCGAAGCATCTAGAAGGATTTGCTGACTGTCCAAGTGTGACATTTTTTAAAGAACCGATTTCTTAAGTGCTCAGTTTACGTACTAAGTTAATCACATGATGATAATAATAATGTAACGTTGATAATAGTCAACCGTTGAATCAGATTGAAATTCTTTATTTGTGGAAACTTATTGAACAACACGACTGCTGTCTGCCGCAACCAATGCACATATACTCCCCCGCCAGAACAAACGTAAACACGGAAGGCACGTCCCTCGCTCTCCCGCACCTCCCTCACCCCTCTACGTCATGCGGTGCATTCAGGAACACATGCTAACACCCCCGCCACATTATAACTCGATTCGTTACAATAATAATAATTAAATAAAACCTCCCGACCCCCCCTCCTCCTCCCAAAAAGAATTTCTCCTCGGATCTACGCAATTCACGTAGGTCGCCCTTTTTGACTTCAAAACGGCGAATTTCGCCGAAAGGTGAGAGATTTTCATGCCTGCGGAGCCGCCAAACATTTTGCCAAACGTCCTGTCTCTCTCCCTTCCACACGAGTACGCGGCGTAGCGTCGTAAGCCCGAGCTTCTGACACCAATGTAATAGCCCCGAATGGTGGAACAGAAGGAGAGGAATGAATGATGGATTCCTTCACTTTATTGTGGCAACAATGGAAAAAAAACACAAATAACTGCTAACTGCTGCAACATGCGTCCAACACTCTCGCTCACGCCGTACTACTCCCCCTACTTCCCGCTACGTCACCACTCGGCAGTCCCATGGCCCCTTCACGGGCCCGCAGGAAGTTACGGACATTACAATATTAAGAAGTGTCACGGGTTGGATTCTCTTGTGCGGTGTTAGATCCATTCTGCCAGACGTGAGTAAATGAAGCCAATTGTATTATATGCGTTCTTTGTTTTGTATTGTTTGTATTCTTTGTTGATGACACGTCACTATTTAGCACGGAACGCTAAGCTAGTTAGCAATCATACTGATCCATGCCTTAAGTGTCTGTTTGTATTGAAAGGCTGCAAATCTCATGCCGGAACGCCGATCTGGCTCGTTCCCGCACACTTTGACCCGTGAAAAACCCAAACTCTCAAACTCAAGAGCAACATTTTCTATTTGAAATGCTCTTCGTACAAGACTACAGTATTCTTCATTCTACATACATTATGAGGCAATAAAAAAATAGTAACTCAAAGGCACTAAGAAAACTAACTTTAATCAGATTACTGATTTAGAAAAATGAACACATTAGATTGCTCGTTACTGAAAGAAAGCAATCAGTTACTAACAACACTGGTCGAGAGCAAGTACAGTTAAGTACAGTATTTTTAACCAATGTTTTTGAACCGGTGTGCCGCGGCACACTAGTGTGCTGTGAGAGATCGTCAGGTGTGCCACCAGAAATGATCTAATGTCGCATTCATATACTGTATATATATAATACAGTAAACAATACAAAACGGCTCACCGCAGTGCACTTGACTCGCCTGGCGCCATTACCTGTTGGCTCACGTACGCCCCCCTTCTGTGCGGCAGCGTACTATCTGCCGCAACCTGTGCCTTTTCACTGCGGTTTTATTTCCCAAAACTAAATATGTCGCTAACAAAAATTAAACTTTAAGGGTTAAAGACATTAGCCAGACTGTGGAAAATCAGGTCAAATAAACGTATCTGGAAACATTATAATGGCGACATGCAGATGTATGGCAGCCAGCACGCTCCAGTTCCATGTATCAACCCAGTTTGTTATGGATTGCGCAATCAGAGGTGAGGCTTTACTCGTTGCTGCCGCACCTCTCGTTTCATTTCGTTATTTGAACAGGAAATGGGCAAATTCAGAGATTTTGACTATAAAATATGTTTGAAATGAGTCATACATTAAGAGCAATGGATAAATATTAATATAAATTTGATGCTATAATTATTTTTTTGTCATGATGATAGGTGAGGCTCTGCCTCACCTGCCTCCCTGTCAGTGACGTGCGGTGAGGTTCATGGTTGGTGAGGCACTGACTCCTTTAGTATCAGATTTCCAAATATATAAACCAAAAAGGGTAGCTTATTCAATTGGCTACTGGTTATTTCATATCTCATCAGCATTCTTCACAAAACACGCACACACGGTACATATTATCGATACGTAAAAGTAAGAAAATAACATGCATTTGCGATAATTCATGCAACATAAATGAGAGTAAAGAGTGGTGTACAAAACCACAGAATTCAATTCTGACCTTTCGTGAAATATTCAGTTGTTTTTAAAACTTGTAATTCTGATACTTTAATCAATTTATTACAGATTGCTAAACAAAAAGTGTGAAAAGAAAAACAAAGAATATTTTATTTAAGGCCAAAATTTAGTTTTTAAATATTCTATTGTATTTTTCTAAGTCTAAGCTCTTAATTTTTTTTTATTTTTTTTTATAAGATTGAAATGAAAACTGTTTGTGGTCTTGCACCTGTCCTTCACCACAAAAACCGCCGTTACTTTGGAAGAGTATAGGTTTGGTCTCAACATTCGTAGGGACGATATAACAGCATAACCTGCATGTAGGTACACTTTTTGCTGGGGACGGGACATTAATAAGACCAAACAGATTGGATGAAGGGGGCAAAGGGCCACATTTCTCATGTATATGAACCTAGTTAATTAATAGGCAAAATGATCAATGCAAAATAAATCCTTATCTACTGATAATAACTTTTATGTGCATTGGTTCAGATGATACACTGTTCGATTCAAACCTTTGTTTTCAAAAAATACTAAAGAAACATTTTGAAAACTTCCTGAATAAATGTCTGGTTTTTATTAGCATAAACATAATGAAAATAATTTACTTAATAATGGTAGGGTCAATTCTATCCTTACAACATATGGAACTATTGAAAGATCTAAATTCTCTATATAACTGAACATTATATCATGCAAAAAAAGGTAAGGTTGCTTAAACGTTGGTAGGGACAATTTTAGCATCCTGAAATGTTGGTAGTGTTATGTCCCTATCGTCCCTATGCAAACCTACGCCCTTTTTGTAAAAGTCCTCCTTATTTTCCTTTACCTTAAAAAAATCTCTCCACCTCAATGGAGAGGATTGCTTCAATTAGATCGCTGTGTTCTATTTGACAAGCCAGAACACACAGTGGATGTGTCCAAATGTCTAGCTAACCTTTCATCTTTCTTAGCAAAACCATGTAATCGTTCTACATATATGCCACGTTTAGAAGAGCTTACATGCTCATCGTTACCACGAAATGTTAACTCCTGTTTAGCTAGGATGGAGGTTGCATTAATGAGGTATTTCAAACTCTTTACCTTAGCATTCTGGATGCTACCGTTGAGCTTCCGCTGTTCGTCAAAGCCAAATCGATCCTTGAGCTTCCAAAAGTTTTTAAAGCAATCAGGCTTTGAATGTGAGTGGTCAAGCTCTCGTGTTTGCTGAGGCTTCGTGGTAGTTTTTTAATGTCACAATATCTCGTGTTAGTCCAGACATTGGCACAAGTTGAGAAAAAAAGGCAGGGAAAGCAGCAAAGCCGATTTTTTCGAAGGACAGCCACATAGCCAGTCTTTTCGGGTGTACCAGTCCGTTTGAAAAGCGCGAGTTATCTTCTGTCCCGTAGTTTGAAGCAAACCTTTTAGCTCCGGTGTTGTTAATCGCGTCCACTTTTGACGGAAAGTCCAGTTTCACGTACGCCCCCTTTCAGTGCGGCAGAGTACTATGTGCCGCAAGCTGTGCTTTTTCACTGCGGTTTTATTTCCCATCAGCAAAACTAAATATGTCGCTAACAAAAATTAAACTTTAAGGGTTAAAGACATTAGCCAGACTGTGGAAAATCAGGTCAAATAAACGTATCTGGAAACATTATAATGGCGACATGCAGATGTACGGCAACCAGCACGCTCCAATTCCATGTATCAACCCAGTTTGTTATGGATTGCGCAATCAGAGGTGAGGCTTTACTCGTTGCTGCCGCACCTCTCGTTTCATTTCATTATTTGAACAGGAAATGGGCAAATTCAGCGATTTTGACTATAAAAAATGTTTGAAATGAGTCATACATAAAGAGCAATGGACAAATATTAATATAAATTTGATGCTATAATTATTTTTTTGTCATGATGACAGGTGAGGCTCTGCCTCACCTGCCTCCCCTGACCGCACGTCACTGGTTTACTACGTCGACATCGGACTCCCAAAATGGAAGAGGACTATATATCCAAACTTAAAAAATTCTCAAAACTGGACTTTCAGTTAAAAGTGGACCTGATTAGCAGAGGAAGACCAACGCCGGAGCTAAAAGGTTTGCTTCAAACTACGGGACAGTCTAAGATAACTCGCTCTTTTCAAACGGAGTGGTACACCCGAAAAGACTGGCTGTGTGGCTGTCCTTCGAAAAACCGCCTTTACTGCTTCCCATGCCTTTTTTTCTCAACTTGTGCCAATGTCTGGACTTACACGGGATATTGTGACATGAAAAATTTACCACGAAGTCTCAGCAAACATGAGAGATCGTACACTCACATTCAAAGCCAGATTGCTTTAAAAACTTTTGGAAGCTCAAGGATTGATTTGGCTTTGAACGAACAGCGGCGGCTCAACGTTAGCATCCACAATGCTAAGCTAAAGGAGAACCGCGAGATTTTGAAAGACCTCATTACTGCAACCTGCTTCTTAGCTAAGCAGGAGTTAGCATTTCGTGGTAATGATGAGAGGGCAAGCTCTACTAATCGTGGCAATTATGTCGAACTTTTATACGCTTTTGCTGAGAAAGATGAGAGGTTAGCTAGGCATTTGGACACATCCAGTGTGTTTTCTGGCTTGTCAAATAGAATACAGAACGATCTAATTGAAGCAATCGGTGATGTGATACAGTCGGAATAGGACCGATTCAGGACGACTTTCCTCCCTGGCGATCATCTCCATTGAGGCGGAGAGACTTTTAAAACTAAAGGAAAATAAGGAGGACTTTTACAACAAAGTAACTGAGGTTTTTGTGGCGAAGGACAGGCGCATGGACTTCATCTACAAATAAGGGTAAGACCACAGTTTTCATTTCAATCTTAATATTTTAAAACTAAATTTTGGCCTTAAATAAAATATACTTTTTCTTTTCATGCTTTTTGTTAAGCAATCTGTATTAAATTGATTTAAGTATCAGATTCAAGTTTTAAAAACAACTGAATATTTCACAAAAGGTCAAAATTGAAATTTGTGGTTTTGTACACCACTCTGTACTCATTTATGTTGTATGAACTAAAGACTTGCGATGGAAATTCCAACACATGGAGAGTGTAGCGCAAATGCACGTTATTTTCTACCTTTACGTATCTGTAATTTGTACCGTGTGTGTGTGTTTTGTGAACAATGCTAATGAGATATGAAATAACCAGTAGTTAATTGAATAAGCTACCCTTTTGGTTTATATATTTGTAAATTTGACACTTAAGGAGTCAGTGCCTCACCAACCACGAACCTCATCGCACGTCACTGTATAATACATACTGTATATATTGTAATGTCCGTAACTGTGTGCGGGCCCTTGAAGGGGCCATCAGACTGCAGAGTGGTGACGTAGCGGGAAGCAAGCAGAGAGGGAGGAAGAATAGGGGGCGCCGTTTGTAAAGCAGCACATGCTGAAAATTTCTCACATTTAGCGCCACACAGTGTTTAAAATGATGTGAAATTTTTAGAGTCACTTTTTTTTTTGGCACATTTACAACATTATTTAGCAACTTAAATATTTATTTTTAAATAAGAAGTTTTGGACCTGATTCTTTAAATCCAGAACTAAATATTTAATTTAAATCTTAAATTCATATCCTACATCCGAAATGTTAAATCAGGTAACGTTTGAAAATAAATATTTAGCTTAATACGCAAATTCACATGACTGGAGACCGGAAGTAACAAAATAAAAGCTGGTGGAGCAGCTCAGACTGTCTGTTTACGTTGCTCGAAAATGAATAAAACCTACTCAACGGTGGTAGTCTGCTCTTAGACATGAGACATTGTGATAATAACAATATATAGGTAAAATACATATTTAGGAGGAACTATTTAAAGAGTATTTTGTGTGCTCCAGCTTCTATTTTGTAACTTCTGGTCTCCAGTCATGTGAATTTGAATATTAAGCTAAATGTTTAGTTCCAACTGTATCCAGATTTAGCATTTAGGATATAAATTAAGGATTTAAATTAAATATTTAGTTCTGGATTTAAACATTCAGGTACAAAACCTCTTATTTAAAAATTAATATTTAAGTTGCTAAATAATTTTGTAAGTGTGCAAAAAAAAACTGACTAAAAATTTCACACCACGTTTTCAACAGTGTGTGGCGCTAAAGGTGATAAAATGTCATAATTTTCAGCATGTGCTGCTTTACAAACGGCGTCCATAGGAGAAGGCGTGTGAGCGAAGTTAGCTATTTATCATTGTGAATGCTTTCTGTGTGGTCTGTTTGAATAATCTGTGGTTTGTTTACCCTTATTTTGATTATATTGTAAAAATGAACAGTGTAAATTAATTCTCACAATTATGTGACTGGCTGAAATTTATCGTCTGTAAACTACACAAGTGGAATATTCCATGCCTACTAGGTAAAGGAGAATGCATTACATTGGACACAAATGTAAACACAGATCACAAATCCTGTCTGTCGCCTTACGCCCTTTTTGACTGTCAGTCCTATTTATCCACTTCTGAATAGGAGGATAAACGCCTTTCATGCATAGAGGAATAAGAGCTAAAACTTGGGGGATTAAATTCTGCGGGTTGTAGATGTGAGAGACACAAAGGAGGGAAGGTGTGATGTGCTTAGAATGAAATGTGTCACGATGACTGTAAAACCTGCAGTGGTTTTCCCACTTGCCCTACAATGTAAAGGTTGACTGCAACAAACATCTGACAAGAGCTATAAGGCATCTGCTGAGCAAAGAAATTTCAGGGTTTAAGAGGCCTACATGTCTTGAACCTTAAAGAAATGTAAAATTAGCAACATACAACACGAACTCATTCAGTTGAAACATAAGGGTTTTAAAATTAGACCTTATTTTTACAATTGAAGTGTTGCATTTTGCATACATGGCAGTCTTTGTTTAATCTAAAATATTACATGTGTTCAATATTTCCAACACCAAATCTTTATATGCTTGCAGTAGCGTTGCTAGGGTTTCTTGGGGTCCCCACTTTACCCGTGCACACCGCAAAAATGATTTATTGTGCATTTATTTGTGCGAAAAAAATAAGTAAACAATGTATAAGGCAACATCAAAAGAAACATAAAGTTGGCAGACAATATATAAAACATTTGAATAGAAAAACATTTAATAGTACAGTTATCCTTCGCAGATCTGCCGTTCACGTTTTGCAGATTCAGTGCAGCGCGGGGTTTTAGCAAGTATTCATAAAAAAATAAAAATGAAAAAATTATGCGTTGTTTCATTTTGAGGCGACAGAGACATTGTTTCGCAGCAAGGCTAACATGACTGAGGCGCTTTGTACATACCCTAGGGTAGGGTTGTTGATTTTGCCTCACAAGAAAATACCGATTATTTGCTCTCAAACCCGATTTTCCGATATTGATTACGATTTCTTGGCAAAATAAAAAAATAATGTCAAATGAAGTATTCAGAATGTTTTCTATTTAAATTTATTTTTTCTTTATTAGAACTGAAAGGGCCAGTGAATGTAACTTTTAATTTTTTCTACTCACAGAACAATCCCTTGGGTTTAAGAGCATTTTATTCAGTGGTGTCAACAATAATCGATGCGACGATGCATCCCGATGCACGGCATGGACGGTTCGATTCGATGCGAGCAACAAGCCGAATCGATTCAGCGCATTTTAAAATATATAAGTACGTTCAAAAATCTTCCGCGCGCAATTCCGGTGATGCAACGGATTTGGTTTCCCCATCTGTATTATTATTCTCATGTTTACCTGGAGAGGGAGCTACTTTACATTTCAAGCAATGCAGGGGAGACGAGGAACCCAAATCCGCTTCCTCACAGGAGTAACGTCACAGACATGCGCAGTTGCAATCGAGAGAGCAAAGAGGTAGGACATCACATAACAATGGCTGAAGCAGAGAAAGAGGGAGCGAGAAAGATTATTGATGCACCTAAGACATTGAAAGCAGACATCTGGAGACATTTTGGCTTCTACAAGGTTGGTGGGAAACTTGACCAGAGTTATGCGGTGTGTAAAAAACTGCCGCACCAGAATCAAACACGTCGGAAATACGACAAATTTCACCAACCACCTTACCCGCTGGCACCCTGAATTGGCTACCGATTCCAAAACACCACCAAAGTCAGAAAAAAATCAGCCAAGTATTCAACAGTCCATGTCAATACTTCCACAAAACTCAGAGAGGGCTAAGAAAACCACACGTGGAAATGCCCAAATGCTGAAGTTCTGATATATATTCCGACTTGTCATATATTTCCTCATGTTGAAACAGATTGTTATGGCTGCTAAAATGCTGCTGCACTTCATTTTAATGATATGATATGTCATCTTGAAAGCCAATTTAAATAAAAATACAAAAGAGAACAACATGTTGAATAAGTGTACAGTATGACAATGTTACATGATGCATGAACAACAAAATGCAAAAGTGGCTGGTATGTTAACGTAACATAGCTGTTAAGAGTTATTCAGATAACCATAGCATAAAGAACATGGTAACAAGTTTACCAAACCATCAGTGTCACTCCAAAACAACAACAACATAATATAATAATTTGTTAATAATTTCACACATAAGTCGCTCCATATTATAAGTCGCACCCCCAGCCAAACTAAAAAACTGCACCTTACAGTCTGAAAAATACGGTAAATTAATTAGTGCAAAATTTCTCTCAGTAATACAATATGCAAGGTGTCACGTTGTCTAAACAAGCGAAAATATCCACCCATTGAAGGTAACAAACAGAATGAATCCTTAGGTTTATGAGCACCTCATCTTTACAAAAGACGTCAGGTCAAACACATGAATGGGCTAATGAACAATGTGCATATAGATTCAATTTTGAATGTAGACCTATGCATTCAGCCAAAATATGGATTTTGTAAATGTTAAAACAACAAACAACATGGCATGCTTTTATTTACTGAAATCTAGTAGCAGCAATCGTGACAGGAAAACGAGACAGAGAGATGGATGCACATGCACATACTGTACTTACACACTTGTGGTATAATGCAATATACACTCAGCCAGACGTGGCACTATACTACTGTCTGTCGTTATGTTGTACATGAAAGTGTGCAGATGAAGTAAATGAGGAAATGTTGAATTCTTCAAGGCTGCATTTTTACTTGACAGTCCACTGCAATCCTTCAATATGTACAACAATACTTGAAGTACATCATGGGATAATACGCTTACTCATTGCGTTATGCAATTTGTGTCCAAAATTGGCTGGGCAAAAGTACCAGAATCACCGGTAGCCATGGTTGTTGTTGTTCTTGTTGTTTAAGTGGGAGGAATCGGAAATGCAGAGGAAACTACAGCGGTTTAGATATACAGTGTATCACAAAAGTGAGTACACCCCTCGCATTTTTGCAGATATTTAAGTATATCTTTTCATGGGACAACACTGACAAAATGACACTTTGACACGATGAAAAATAGTCTGTGTACAGCTTATATAATAGAGTGTATTTATTTTCCCCTCAAAATCACTTAAAATATAGCCATTAATATCCAAGCCCCTGGCAACAAAAGTGAGTACACCGGATGGGAACTACGTACATCCCTAAATGTCCAAATTGAGTACTGCTTGTCATTTTCCCTCCAAAATGTCATGTGACTCGTTACAGGAGTGCTGTCAGCATTGCTTCAGAGATTGAAGAGGTGGGGGGGGGGGGGGGGGTTCATTCCCACCACCATGCTTGACTGTGGGCATGACACACTTATTTTTGTACTCCTCACTTGGTCGTCACCACACATACTTGAGACCATCGGAATCAAACAAATTAATCTTCGTCTCATCAGACCATAGGACAGGGTTCCAGTAATCCATGTGCTTTGTTGACATGTCTTCAGCAAACTGTTTGCGGGCTTTCTTGTGTACCGTCCTCAGAAGAGGCTTCCTCCTGGGGTGACAGCCATGCACATTAATTTGATGTGGAGTGCAGCGTATGGTCTGAGCACTAACAGGCTGACCTCTTTAATGCTGACAGCACTCCTGTAACGAGTCGAAAGACATTTTGGAGGGAAAATGGCAAGCAGTACTCAATTTGGACATTTGGGATGTACTTAGTTTCTATGGGGTTTACTCACTTTTGTTGCCAGGGGTTTGGATATTAATAGCTATATTTTCAGTTATTTTGACAGGAAAATAAATTAACTCTATTATATAAGCTGCACACTGACTACTTTTCAATGTGTCAAAGTGTCATTTTTTCAGTGTTGTCCCATGAAAAGTTATACTTACATTACTGCAGAAATGCGAGGGGTGTACTCACTTTTGTGATACACTGTAAAATGGCGTGGTTTTGAAAGTCGAACGGACCGATTGGAACGTTTTGAACATACTTTTTAGCAGTATTACAGCGGTTTGGATATAAAATGGTGCGTTTTTGAAAATCGAACAGACCGATTGGAACGTTTTTAACATCATTTTAACCAGTAAAGTCGGTTTTGGTTCAAAATGAATTCATCGAACAGGCTTACCCAAGGGGATTCATACAAGGCGTGTTCCTGCTGTGAGATTATCCGCTTTCGGACTGAAGGAACCTGAGTACTTTGTTCTAATAACTACCCCGCCCTGCACTAGTTCTATGAACTATCCTTTGCTAGGCAGTCGTGTTCGCACATGGATGCTACTCCCAATGTGATGTTTAATTCTGCGCCAGTAACGCGCCAGTGACACATTATTTACTTGCCACACCCAGCAGCTGCGCATTTTTTAAGTTAAATAGTTTCCATCGGCGAGCAAATCCAAGAGACTGGAAGAGCACACAGATTTCGTTAGAAGACGACAGATCCAAAGGCGAGTGATATTTCTTCACTTCATAAAGGACAAAAGGCAGACAGTAAAAGACAAAGGAGGCAAGAGGTAAGTGTATGTATATTTAACGTGTTTACAAAGGATGGATGGTTTACGTGGGTTTATTAAACTGTTTTGATTTTGCATGTTTGATTTGGTTTACTTGCATACTGTTTCGGTTTCGTTTAATGAATTTTAACCCCTTCTAAAATTACTAGCACAAGCTTAAGAGATGCGCACGGTCCCCGCAAGAACACTATAAGTGTCTGACACTCAGGAATATGGAGTTGAACACTATTTGGCTGTCTCGTTAAATTATACCTGTGGATAAATCATGTGCACCATCGCAGCCTCCCTGATGCTGATTCACAAACGAAAGTACAAATGAGAGTAGATTTATCCTGTGAGCTAATATGCTGCATGCATTTATCAGATCGCTGTATGCAATCACACTGTATGCAATGCCACCAAAAATGGCAAGTTGAATTTGGTCAAAAATAAAACAGAGTGTTTACATTCATGATTTGTTAGCCTGACCCATTTGCTCCTCCCCTGGTCTGATTTTTTTTTTTTTTTTTTAATGTACGGCCTGAGCATCAATTAAAAAAAAAAAAATGCAGGTCAGGTCCCTTAGACATAGTTAAGAAACACTGCTGTGTATGTAGATAATGATCAGAATAATTTATTCGAAATGACAGTTAGCCCTACTGTATCAAACTTGCATTCACACTTTCCACTTACTTTTAAGAATTAATTATGTTTTGCAGCATTTCTTCACTTTGATGGTCTTAGTGTCTTATAGTAAAGGCAATTGACCTAATTAGCTTGTTTGGCCCTTGGATTATGTATTACTGATGACAACAAGAGCAGAGGAAGGAAACAGCTAAATGGCTTAGCCTTGCCACTGGAGATTTGGATACGTATAGAAGTGAGCTTCAGTCATCTCCCAGTTGACATTAACCTTCCTTTCTGCTCCCATACCTCCTCATAGGTCATTTAATGATGGATGACCTCTACCTCACCTCCCACCCCCCTCCACAAACACACATCAACCATGCAGCCACGCAAGCACGTACACACAAACTACACACAAACTCCATTCCAAGGCCTATTAAGCACACATCCTTATAAATAGATTAGGTTACTCGCAATGGAAATCTGTTGAACTAAATCCCATAGTCCTCTGATTGATGCTCTTTGCCTGTATCAATCTTTGTTGGGGTCTTCAATGATTGTTGGAAAATGTCATTGTTTAGTATGTGAGGTGTGTTTGTACGTGTGCTGATTTGTCGACATTGTGGGGTGCAGCTTTATTTTGTGCACTTGTCAAGACTAATCATTACTGTGGTACATTTATTATTTATTCTGTGCTGAGGCAGAGCCTGTTCTGGCGTATTAGAGCATCATTTTGGTGTCACAAATGACCCAAATTTCTCTTGCTCCACTCCCCTTTCTTCTGTCTAGCTCTCTTCGGTAGGAGGATACCTCCCATTAAAATATACAAATGCAGAAGGAGAACCGACCACTGATTTTAATTACCTGTCGTGTCTGTTGCATCAAAAACATAAACAATTGGTGGATGTTGGATAGAGTTGGTAGATTAAACAGTTACATTTCATTGTCAGAATATGCATAGACTTTTACCTGCCACCACACCAATAAATGAAGAAAAATGGAAATGTTCTACATGACAAGTAAATAACAAACAAAACTTGTCTTGAGTTTGTAATATTAATCGTCTTCAATGTTAATTATGAAGTCAGGTGTTCTACTGACCCAGTTATTAGCATCCAGGCACTGCTTCACAATGGAAAGCTAGCAACGGCTTGGTTTATCACTCTAAATGCGGAAAGGTGGACTACATTGGCCTAGATGATATACAGTGGGGCAAATAAGTATTTAGTCAACCACCAATTGTGCAAGTTCTCCTGCTTGAAAAGATTAAAGAGGCCTGTAATTGTCAACATGGTTAAACCTCAACCATGACAGACAGAATGTGGAGAAAAAAAAAGAAAATCACATTGTTTGATTTTTAAAGACTATTTCCAAATTAGAGTAGAAAATAAGTATTTGGTCACCTACAAACAAGCACGATTTCTGGCTGTCAAAGAGGTCCAACTTCTTCTAACGAGGTCTAACGAAGTCTAACGAGGCTCCACTCGTTACCTGTATTAATGGCACCTGTTTTAACTCATTATCGGTATAAAAGACACCTGTCCACAATATCTGTCAGTCACACTCCAAACTCCACTATGGCCAAGACCAAAGAGCTGTCGAAGGACACCAAAGACAAAATCGTAGACCTGCACCAGGCTGGGAAGAGTGAATATGCAATAGGTAAAACGCTTGGTGTAAAGAAATCAACTGTGGGAGCAATTATTAGAAAATGGAAGACATAAAAGACCACTGATAATCTCCCTCGATATGGGGCTCCATGCAAGATCTCACCCCGTGGCGTCAAATTTCCCAGAACCACACGGGGGGACCGAGTGAATGACCTACAGAGAGCTGGGGCCACAGTAACAAAGGCTACTATCAGTAACACAATGCGCCGCCAGGGACTCAAATCCTGCACTGCCAGACGTGTCCCCCTGTTCGCTAAAGAGCATTTGGATGATCCAGAAGAGGACTGGGAGAATGTGTTATGGTCAGATGAAAGCAAAATAGAACTTTTCGGTAGAAACACAGGTTCTCGTGTTTGGTGGAGAAAGAATACTGAATTGCATCCGAAGAACACCATACCCACTGTGAAGCATGGGGGTGGAAACATCATGCTTTGGGGCTGTTTTTCTGCAAAGGGACCCGGACGACTGATCTGTGAGAGATTTTGAGTGAAAATCTCCTTCCATCAGCAAGGGCATTGAAGATGAGACGTGGCTGGGTCTTTCAGCAAGACAATGATCCCGAACACACTGCCAGGGCAACAAAGGAGTGGCTTCGTAAGAAGCATTTCAAGGTCCTGGAATGGCCTAGCCAGTCTCCAGATCTCAACCTTATAGAAAATCTGTGGAGGGAGTTGAAAGTCCATGCTGCCCAACGACAGCCCCAAAACATCACTGCTCTAGAAGAGATGTGCATGGAGGAATGGGCCAAAATACAAGCAAAAGTGTGTGAAAAACTTGTGAAAAGTTACAGAAAATGTTTAGCTGCCGTTATTGCCAACAAAGGGTACATAACAAAGTATTGAGATGAACTTTTGCTATTGACCAAATACTTATTTTCCACCATGATTTGCAAATAAATTCTTTAAAAATCAAACAATGTGATTTTCTGTTTTTTTTTCCACATTCTGTCTCTCATGGTTGAGGTTTACCTATGTTGACAATTACAGGCCTCTCTAATATTTTCATGTGGGAGAACTTGCACAATTAGTGTTATGAACGGCAAGCCGTTGATGTGGATCCCAAAAACAGACCAGGAGATCAGGTAGAGCTAATGTTTGTATTTAATAAGTACAACAAAGGGAGCACGCCAAAAATGCGAGTATAACAAAGTATAAATGAGAGAGCACGCCAATAAACGCGAGTATAATAAAGTACAACAAAGGGAGCACGCGAAAAATGCGAGCTTAACAAAGTATAACTAAGAGAGCACGCTAGAATGCATGAATATAACAGAGTACAAGAATCTAACTACAAAGCCCAAAAGAGCACTAAAGTAAAGATGACCAAACCAAAATACGACCGTAGAACGTCGGGAAACTCGAAGGATGACGATGAACACACAGGCGATAAGCAAGGCAAATAGCAAGCAATAGTCCGAGTAGTAGTAGTAGTAGTAGTCTGAGAACACACACAAATATGACAGAACCCCCCCCCTCAATGGACGCCCCCTGGCGGACCACCTGGTTTCGTGGGATGAAGGGAGTGGAAATCCCGCAGCAGCGACGGATCGAGGATCCAGGAGCGGGGGACCCATTGGCGTTCCTCTGGGCCATAACCTTCCCAGTCGACCAGGTACTGCACCCCCCTACCCCGCCTTCTAGAATCGAGAATGGAACGCACCGTATACACTGGCCCACTGTCGACCACACGAGGAGCAGGAGGAGGCACGGGCGGGGGATTCAAGGGACTGGTCGAGACCGGTTTGAGCAGGGAGACATGGAAAACAGGGTGGACCTTCATGGAGCTCGGAAGCTTCAGCCTGACAGAGACCGGATTCACCACAGCATCCACAGCGAACGGACCGATGTATCTAGGGCTCAGCTTCTTAGAAGTCCCAGCGAGGTGCAAATCTCGTGATGACAGCCAGACCATCTGGCCCGGACGATAGACCGGAGCAGGCCTTCTGTGGCGGTCAGCAATCTGACGGTTGCGGGCTGCCGTGCGGACTAGAGCAGCCCTTGCGTTCCTCCAGACTCCATGGGCCCTCCGCAGGTGGACCTGGACAGACGGCACAACTACCTCCGCTTCTTGCGACGGAAACAACGGGGGTTGGAACCCGTACGCGGTCATGAATGGTGATCTCCCGGTGGCTGAGCAAACGAGGGTTTTGTGGGCATACTCCACCCACGGGAGGTGTGAAGACTAGGAGGCTGGATGAAGTTGACAAACACAGCGGAGGGCGGCCTCTAGCTCCTGGTTGACCCGTTCTGTCTGTCCATTCGATTGCGGGTGGTAACCAGAAGACCGGCTTGACGTGGCCCCCAATGCCTTGCAGAACGCTCCCCAAACTTTTGAGACGAATTGTGGCCCCCTATTAGAGACTAGGTCAGTAGGAATGCCGTGAGCCTGGAATATGTGCGCCACCAACAGATCAGCAGTCTCCAGAGCTGAGGGCAACTTGGGGAGTGCGACAAAGTGTGCCATCTTTGAGAACCGGTCCACCACAGTCAAGATGACAGAATGACCTTTGGAGCGCGGGAGTCCAGTGATGAAGTCCAGCGCCACATGGGACCAAGGGCGAGATGGAACAGGTAGTGGATGCAGCAATCCAGCTGGAGGACGATGAACCGCCTTGCCTCGAGCGCAGATGATACAAGCAGCGATGTAGTCCATGATGAAAACCTCTGGGAAATGAGGAAGAACGTGTGGGACACATCTGGGTGGCAGGCGAACTTGGAAGTGTGACCCCATTTCAGCACTCCTGCACGTTGAGCATCTGGAACGAATAACTTGCCAGCGGGGCAGCCTCCAGGCACCGTTACACCCTGCAAGGCCTCCTCCACCAGACGCTCAACCTCCCACCGTAGCGACCCAACAATCAGGTTGTCAGGTACGACCGGCTCCTCTGAAGGACCCTCCTCCACCGGTTCATGGATCCTTGATAGTGCGTCAGCCATTCCATTCCTCGACCCTGGACGGTAAGTAATTGCAAAGTTGAAGCGGATCAGGAACAACGACCAACGGGCCTGGCGAGAGTTGAGGCGTCTGGCAGCCCGAAGGTACTCCGAGTTTTTGTGGTCCGTGAGTATCTGGAACGGCTCTTCCGTCCCCTCCAACCAGTGCCTCCATTCCTGCAAAGCCTACACAATGGCGAGTAGCTCCCGGTCGCCGACATCATAGTTTGCTTCCGCTGGGCTGAGGCGGCGGGAGTAGAATGCGCAGGGGTGCAGTCTCTGGACGACGGTAGACCTCTGGGACAGGACGGCCCCCACTCCGGAACTCGATGCGTCAACCTTGACCACAAACGGAAGATCAGAATCAGCATGGACCAGGACAGGTGAACTCGTAAATGCCCGTTTAAGGCCTACAAATGCTGCATCTGCCACCGAAGACCACGTAAACAGCCTTTTGTTGGAGGTCAGTCGAGTAAGGGGCTCGGCCCTCATACTATAATTACGAATGAAACATCTGTAAAAGTTGGCGAACCCGAGAAACTTTTTTAGTTGCTTATGCGACGCTGGAGTCGGCCACTCGGCTACTGCCTGAATTTTAGCGGGATCAGGCCGGAGCTGTCCCTTTTCCACAATAAACCCCAGAAACTGTATTGAATCCCGGTGAAACTCGCACTTCTCTGCTTTGATAAACAGTTTGTTTTCCAGAAGTCTTTGCAGAACCAGGCGGACATGTTGCTGATGTTCCTGCAGGCTTCTTGAGAAGATTAAAATATCGTCCAGATATACAAAACAGAATACGTTCAACATGTCGCGTAACACATCGTTTATGAGGCTCTGGAATACTGCAGGTGCGTTAGTCAGACCGAAAGGCATGACCAGGTATTCAAATGCCCGAGCGGTGTTTTGAAAGCGGTTTTCCACTCGTCCCTTTCACGAATCCTGACCAGGTGGTAAGCACTGCGCAAATCTAATTTTGTGAAAATGGTGGCTGATTTTAATGGGGCGAAAGCCGAATCCAACAATGGTAAGGGGTTTTTTGTTGTTGTTGTTTTTTGTTGTTTTTTTTTATAGTAATCTCATTGAGACCCTGGTAGTCAACGCACGGCCTAAGACCCCCATCTTTTTTGCCGACAAAGAAAAACCCTGCCCCTAAAGGAGAAGACGAAGGGCGAATAAGGCCAGCAGCTAAGGAAGAGGAGATGTATTCCCTCATTGCCTCCTGCTCCGGTTTAGAGACCTGATATAACCTTGAATTGGGCAGTGGGGCATTGGGCAGCAAGTTAATGGCACAATCATAGGGACGGTGCGGCGGCAGGGTCATAGCATGCTCTTTACTAAAAACGTATTTGAGATCGTGATAATCAGTAGGAACATTGACCAAATTAACTAGCTCGGTAGTCATGTGTGCTCGAGCGGGAAGTAGACACGCCGACCGTAAACAGTGTGCATAGCAGAAAGTACTCCAGGTTACAACTTGCGTCTTAGCCCAGTCAATATTGGGGTTATGTACTTTCAACCAGGAGAGCCCCAGCACTACTGGAGCAGATTTACACGGCATAACCAAAAAGATTCGGACCTCAAAATGATTGCCCGACAGTTTTGTTTTGAGTGGAGGCGTAATAAACCTAATATCCGCCAGGGGTCACCCATCGAGATCTAAAACCTGTTTTGGCCTAGCAAGTCTTATTAACGTATAGCCAAGAGCGTCCACAACACTCTGATCTACAAAACAATCATCTGCCCCCGAATCGACCAGAGCAGTAAACTTAAAATTAACCCTACCATGTATGACAATTCACCCGGCAGTTGCAGTCTCATAACGCCTTGGGGGTGTCTGGGTTCCTTTTTGTCGTCGCGGGGCAACTCACTTGACGGATTGCTGTCATGTACGAACCTCGGCCGCCCTCGGGCGAAGGGAACCCCAGGAACCGAAGATCCAGGTCGACGCGAAGGAACAGCATCACAGGCGGCAATAGGGTGTCCCGGCGAGCCACAATAGAGACACAAGCCTGCCTCCAACCGCCTCCGTCGCGCTGCAGCAGACAGGCGGCCGCCACCGAGTTGTGTAGGCTCCCCTCCCGTCGGGACTGGACTCCGCGTCGGCATAGAGACGAACAGCGGCTCGACGAAGCCATCTTTATGGACTGCAATCGGGCCGCCCTGCGACGACGACCAACGACGTTCCCGAGGCTCCATGGCTCGTTCCCTCTCACGTTCCTTCAGATGATTGTCCAAGAGCACGGACAAGGAAATCAGGTCCTCCAGATTCGACGAATCGTCCCGAGCCGCCAACTCGTCCTTTACCGCAGAAGACAGCCCACGTCGAAAAATCCCACACAGCGCCGCTTCTCCAAAACCGCACTCCGCGGCCAAAATGCGAAACTGAATAGAGTAGTCTGCTACAGTCAGATCGCCCTGAAAAAAATCCAACAGGCGGCTGGCTGCCTCCTTGCCTCTTACGGGATGATCAAAAACTCTCACGAACTCCGTCTTGAAAGTTTCAAAACAATTACGGACCGCGGGCCTTGTGTTGCTTACCGCCATGGCCCATGTAGCCGCTTTACCGGTGAGGAGACTCATTACATAAGCTACACGAGATCTATCACTAGCAAACGTAAAAGGCTGCTGGTCAAAAAAAAGGGAGCACTGATGCAAAAACTGTCGGCAAGCACCTGGCTCTCCCTCATAACGATGAGGGTGTGGCAACATAGGCTCCCAAAAAGACGCCGGCGGCCTCATCGGAGGAGGGGCGGGTAGATTGGGCGCCGCGGCAGCGTCAATTATACCACCAGGCTTTACAGGCGAAGCCATATTTGCAACTCTTGTGGTGAGCGAGCCGATCACATCCACTAATTTGCGTATCGATTGCTCGTGTTGACTGATCATATGGTCGTGACCAACGAGAGCACGGCAAAGACCCTCCGAGTCCGTGGGATCCATGTGGTCGGACTATTCTGTTATCAACGGCAAGCCGTTGATGTGGATCCCAAAAACAGACCAGGAGATCAGGTAGAGCTAATGTTTGTATTTAATAAGTACAACAAAGGGAGCACGCCAAAAATGCGAGTATAACAAAGTATAACTGAGAGAGCACGCCAAAAATGCGAGTATAACAAAGTATAACTGAGAGAGCACGCCAATAAACGCGAGTATAATAAAGTACAACAAAGAGAGCACTCCAATAAACGCGAGTATAATAAAGTACAACAAAGGGAGCACGCGAAAAATGCGAGTTTAACAAAGTATAACTAAGAGAGCACGCTAGAATGCATGAATATAACAGAGTACAAGAATCTAACTACAAAGCCCAAAAGAGCACTAAAGTAAAGATGACCAAACCAAAATACGACCGTAGAACGTCGGGAAACTTGAAGGATGACGATGAACACACAGGCGGTAAGCAAGGCAAATAGCAAGCAATAGTCCGACACTTGCAGATGGTGACAGGCTTCCTTAAATACTGAGCTTTCCTAATCAAGCACAGGTGTGTCGCATTACCCCGCCAATCAGGCTCAATCAGGTGCTGCATAAAGAAAAAAGAACTGAGAACACACACAAATATGACAATTAGTGGTTGACTAAATACTTATTTGCCCCACTGTATGTCCGAAGAAGCGTTGTGTTTTAGTTATTTTTGCCAGGCATCATTGTATGGATTCATTTGGTACATACCTGATGTTGATCTTAAATTAGTATTGCGCATGAGCTATGAGCATCATTGCTGGCAGTGGTGCGTGCCTGGTCAGTAAAGGACTTTTTGGCGCTGCCTTGTAAAATGTGCATGTGGAACAGCAAAATGCTGCAGCAAAGTCAAAAAGTAGGTGTCAAAGTTGGAAAACAAGAGCCTGCTTTAAGTGCCTTAACCATAGCATTATTATAAGTAAAAACCCGTTTAACCCTAACAAAACATTGAAATACTCAGGAAACAAAACATAACTTTATTGACAGACATATTGACTCATCATCATACCTGCATCATAGTTTCCGTCCCCATTGTCTTTAGTTCCTGCTGACTTTTGCGCCTGTTTCAGTGCATTCCCATGATTGATAATGAAATTAGGAAATACCAAAAAATGTTAATTACTGCATAATTATATACTATAGTGCCCCATCACTCAATTTTCTCTGATGAGATAACCAGTCATTAGATTCCTTGAGTAAAGTCAATACTACTCAAACCATTTCATTTTATCTGCAATATTTTAGTGCAATTGCAATTTCATTTAGAGTTTGCCGGCACTGACAGTGAGTGATTATTGGAAAGTAAGAAATCATGACATTGAGAATTACTGTTATATGGCTGAGTCAGTCATGCTGCTAATATCATACATTTCTTGATACATTGTAGCTCTGGGATGGTATTGTATGAAAGTGCACACCTAACGTTTCCCTTTAAAAATGATAGATTTCAGGTCAAGAGTTGAATTAGAGTACCTTACTTTCATACATTTCTAAAGGCATTGATATGAAGAATAGTTTGTATTTCCTGGCAAATCAAGTCTGCCAAAGAGAGCTGTCTTCTCCTGAAATGCCACTTCAACTTTAAAAGTAGGGAACAAAGCGCTCTGAATGCTTACACTGTTATTTGTGCTGACACTGCGCTGTTCTCAATTGTTCGAGAATCAAATAGAAAGAAAAATGGAGTGGGAGCATTCTTGGGCTTTACTCAGCTCAGATTTAAAGAGCAAGGGGGTGTGCACGCTGTCAAGGATATAGACCATCCATGATCCTAAGAGCACAAAAAAAAGATTATAGCATTATTTAGACAATACAGCTTTCCACATATTTTTCAATTGACATTGTCTTTGTCATCTGCTTGTCTACACCCTCCCTGGACAGGTCATCAAGGGGCACATCTACAAAACTATTCCCACAATTACAACTGCGGCCATTTTTTCCCCCGGTTCATCCACCATGTATCTCTGTTAGATTCTTAGTATATAAACTAACTATTACAAAACAAAAACTTGGCAGACTTTATGATTCATGAAAGTAGTTCATTGTTCAGTAATGACGGGAGAAAGTCTTTTAAGTAACTTAGAAAAGAGTTTGAAACATACTTTAAGTCTTCACACATTTCTAAGGAATTTGAGTGCATGTTTTTTGTAGTCTCTGTGGAAATGAATGAATTTCAAATATTGAATGACCCATAAAGGCAAAATATAAATAAAATCTCATGTTCTGAGTGAGTAGGGACACTATGACATCATACTTTGTATGGAAATGTGTTGAACTTGTATCTTCAACTTGCAAGACATATGATGTGACCTTGTATTTGTCACACCGTGGTGAGGTTTGTTGTGTCATGGTTATTTCCTGCTTTATTTTGAAAGTCTTCCCCTCCTTGTTTCAGAGCACTTGCCCTTCCTCATGTGCTCCCTAATCACCAATTGGTTCCACCTGTTCCCCATTACCTTCTGTGTGTATATATAGTCAGTCTCCCCTTTGTTTTGTGCCAGAGTGTCTTCGTCCGCTGACGTGTCATTCCAGCCTGCTATCGTCCACAGCCAAAGCTGCCACGGGATCCTAGTCCTGAAAAATTTAGTAAGGCTTTTTGAGTTTGTTTGCTGCTTTGCTTTTGATAGTATTTTTTGCCTTCCTTGTGAAGTGAATTTTTGTTGAAGAACCTGCCTTTTGATTGCGAATATTTTGTCAGCATTTCTGAGTTAATTTGTTACTTTGTGTTTATGATGAGATTTTTGCCTCCCACAGTGGAGTGACCTTTTGTTGTGCCATATTGTAAAATAAATACATTTTTGTTAAACAAGAAAACTCTGCATTTGAGTCCTGCCTCGAGTCCAGTCCTGACAGTATTATTCATTACAACTACCTCAATTGGTCAATTGGTGTTCCCTGGATGGATATAAAGGTGTTACAGACAAGGGTGATGATTTCAAACTGTGAAGCCACACAGTTACAGTACTGGCCAAAAGTATTGGCACCCCTGCAATTCTGTCAGATAATGCTCAATTTCTCCCAGAAAATGATTGCAATTACAAATGCTTTGGTAGTAATATCTTAATTTATTTTGCTTGCAATGAAAAAACGCAAAAGAGAATGAAAAAAAAATGAGTCATTATCATTTTACACAAAACTCCAAAAATGGACCAGACACAAGTATTGGCACCTTCAGCACAATACTTTGTAGCACAACCTTTAGACAAAATAACTGTGAACAACCGCTTCCGGTGTCCATCACTGAAGTGCTTGTAATGCTCTGCTGGAATTTTAGACCGTTCTTCTTTGGCCAACTGCTCCAGGTCTCTGAGATTTGAAGGGTGCCTTCACCAAACTGCCATGTTCAGATCTCTCCACAAGTGTTCTATGGGATTCATGTCTGGACTCATTTAGAAGTCTCCAGTGCTTTCTCTCAATCGATTTTCTAGTGCTTTTTGAAGTGTGTTTCGGGTCTTTGACATGCTGGAGGACTCATGACCTCTGAGGGAGACCCAGCTTTGTCACACTGAGCCCTACATTATGCGGAAAAAATTGTTGGTAGTCTTCAGACTTCATAATGCTATGCACACAGTCAAGCAGTCTAGTGCCAGAGGTAGCAAAGCAACCCCAAAACATCAGGGAACCTCTGCCGTGTTTGACTGTAGGGACAGTGTTCTTTTCTTTGAAGGCCTCGTTTTTTCCCCCTGTACACCCTATGTTGATGCCTTTTTTCCAAAAAGCTCTACTTTTGTCTCATCGGACCAGAGAACATTCTTCCAAAACATTTTTGGCTTTCTCAGGTAAATTTTGGCAAACTCCAGCTTGGCTTTTTTTTATGTCTCTGGGTCAGAAATGGGGTCTTCCTGGGTACCCTACCAAAGAGTCCCTTTTCATTCAGACGCCGACAGATAGTACCGGTTGACACTGTTGTACCCTCGGACTGCAGGACAGCTTGAACCTTTTTGGATGTTAGTCGAGGTTCTTTATCCACCATACGCACAACCTTTCATTGAAATCCCTCGTAAATTTTTCTTTTCTGTCTACATCTAGGGAGGTTATCCACAGTGCCATGTGCTTTACACTTATTGATGACACTGCGCATGGGAGACACAGGAACATTCAGGTCTTTGGAGATGGACTTGTAGCCTCCTTGAGATTGCCCGTGTTTCCTCACAATTTTGCTTCTCAGGTCCTCAGACAGTTCTTTGGTCTTCTTTCTTTTCTCCGTGCTCAATGTGGTACACGCAAGGACACAGGACAGAGGTTGAGTTAACTTTAATCCATTTTAACTGACTGCAAGTGGGATTCAGTTATTGCCACCACCTCTTATGTGCCACAGGTAAGTAACAGGTACTGTTAATCACACAAATTAGAGAAGCATCACTTGATTTTTCAAAGGGTGCAAATATTTTTGTCGGGCCCATTTTTGGAGTTTTGAGTAAAATGATAATGATTTAATTTTTTCCCCTCTTTTTCTTTTGTTTTTTTCCATTTCAAGCAAAATAAATGAAGATGTTACTACCAAAGCATTTACAATTGCAATCATTTTTGGGGAGAAATTGAGCATTATCTGACAGAATTGCAGGCGTGCCAATACTTTTGGCCAGCACTGTACTTAACCATCATCTTTCACCTGCTTAATTTTAGCTGGACCTTCAAGGATAGACAAGATAATTTACCAGCACACTGTTAGTAAAGAACTTAAGCATATATTTGACAATGCCAGTTCACCGCTGTAGATGACAATTTCCCATGAGAGCTTTGAAATTCCCAGAGACACGTTATTAAAAAGAGTGATTTATTTAATCTGGAGTGGGGAGTGATGATTACACCTTCCATTGTGGAAGAGTTTGACAGTGTCAAATTAGACTTTCTATCAGAATTTAGGACCCCACTGCTTATGTTATTCTGCCTCAGTCATTTTCAATCAAGTTATTATTTTATGTATTATGTATTTGTTTTGTTCATTTCTGTCTTTGCTATTTAACTTGGCAATGGCAGGAAGATAATTGATCACTATTACACATCCTATTAAAAAAAAAAAAAAAAAAGCATAACCAAAATTATTAAAGACGCTCGCAAATTGAAGTGTGTTATCAGTGTTGTTCTTTATTTAATCACTTGCTGATCTGAACGTAGATTGATTGTGATAGCGGTAAAAAGACTGGTGGGACTGTTTATTATTTTAGTTATTATTTTATGTATTATGTATTTGTTTTGTTCATTTCTGTCTTTGCTATTTAACTTGGCAATGGCAGGAAGAGAATTGATCACTATTACACATCCTGTTAAAAAAAAAAAAAAAGCATAACCAAAATTATTAAAGACGCTCGCAAATTGAAGTGTGTTATCAGTGTTGTTCTTTATTTAATCACTTGCTGATCTGAACGTAGATTGATCGTTGTGATAGCGGTAAAAAGACTGGTGGGACTGTTTATTATTTTAGTTATTTTATGTATTATGTATTTGTTTTGTTCATTTCTGTCTTTGCTATTTAACTTGGCAATGGCAGGAAGAGAATTGATCACTATTACACGTCCCATGAAAAAAAAAAAAAAAATTATTAAAGACGCTCGCAAATTGAAGTGTGTTATCAGTGTTATTCTTTATTTAATCACTTTCTGATCTGAACGTTGATTGATCGTTGTGATAGCGGTAAAAAGACTGGTGGGACTGTTTATTCTGACCGTGCGGTCCCCGAATAAAAGATTGGGGTGCTAGCCAGCCTAGTAGCTAAATGGTGGTTAGCGTAGATGTAGAGAAATCGGACAGGGTGCTAGGATTCTTCCCCCTTTTTTTCTTACATTTTTCAGTCTGTCCGTCTCTTTTGCTCTCAGTGTCATTGCTTGTTACGTGACTTCAAAGATGCAATTATGTGAAGCTTGAATAAATGTGATTGATCATTTTTAGGAAGAAATTGAATCATTTAATGGCTGTAAAAGTTTGCTTTTTGTGGCAGAGTGGGCAGTTTTGGAAAACGGGGGTGATGTGTCACCCCTGCCGTCAACAGTAAGATAATGACTTTTGCATGCATGTGCTTAGTGTACTTTATGCCAGAGAAATAGTATTAATTGTTTTGCCTTTCACAATTCGTGGATAGCATTTATAGCTTACATGAACAAAGATATGAAATCCATCTCTATTTGTTAAGATGTATAAATTGCACAACCATTACATCAAGATGTTGTACAAATGAAGTAGGAGCTGACTTGGCTTTGCACTTGGGCTAGAGGGTTATGAGCTGGAAATAACTACAGACATTGAGTTCATTGGAAAATGTAGTGTAGCCCATATTAACTTCCAATTTGTCAGGGCTGTGGACTGAATCGTGGCAAAGCTCTTTGTGCGCGTTATTAAGAGCTATGCTGCCTGTCTGTGTATTGAGTCAGTCATGGATTGAGACCTTGCTCTGAAACCAGCTAGCGCGCAGCCTTTTGTGTTTTCCAAACGGCAAACTGCACATTATTGACTGCTCTTTCTGAAGAGAGACATCAGCATTTAGATGTCATTTACTTCAATAAGCAAACTGTATACTGTATGTATCTTAATTCCATCCAAACAAACATGTGAATGTGTAAACATTTTTATCATTTTATTCAAAGGACGTATACTTCATATGAATTTAATATTTTCCTTCAGTCACCCTCTCTAGCTCACCTGGGTGTTGTAGTAGCAGTTATACAGTATAGTCAACTGAAGTTGAGAGCACCACTTCCGCCCACTGAGTGGATGTGCAATTACACTTTATTCTAGTACAGCAAAAAAATGTTTCCCTAGTTCACATGCACGCCACTCTAGTATAGAGATACAAACAATGATGCCATTTAGTGTTGCCCAGTCTGCTCTGGTCGTCAAGGGAGGTAGCTTCGGGTTTGTTATCTTTGTCGCTGTTTTCTCATTCCTCCCATATTTAGTTGTATGTCACAGGCTGCCTCTGGATTGTCTATATTGTTCAAAGAGCCACACTTAAACTAGAATTGCTAAAGTACACTTCATCCTCCACTGTGAATGTTGAATCAATGTTAAATCCACTGAAATCGTTACTCCAGTGATGTCATAAACAAGATGGAGGTGCAGGAGCGCTATAATGACAAGAGAAGCTAAACAGCAGATTTAATGACGGATTTGTCGTCATCTGTGCTATGCTCAATTGTTGTATATAGTTGAATCGTCTAACTGAATCGTATGATTCCAATAATAATGTTATTTAAGATTTAATTTTAGGTGTTGTATTAAAAAAAAAAAAAAAAAAAAAAAGAGAGAGAAAAATAGTGTGTAGCCCTGTATACTGTACTGGTCAGAGCAATGTCTTTTACCACCCAAATATTTGAAGCTAGTATTCAATGAGGTTGCCTTTGAGACTATGTCTTATTCTCAGAGTGCTTTCCTGGGAGGATCGGATTGTCAGCAGCACTGTGGAAAAGAGCAAGTGATTAAGCAGCAAGAATAGGGAAGCTTAGAAAAAAGTCTTAAGAGTTTAAATTAATGTCTAAATTTGTCCTGGACTACAAAACATTGATTCTTGAAGATGTCGGATTTTTTCTCGATTACTTTTCTCTGGCATCCTTGGGGATTGGGACTTTCACCTTCAATCAGCCTTTAGGATTCCTGTCAGACTAAACTCTTCAAGCCTTCACCTTTTCCCGTTTCCTCCTTCATTTACATCACAATTCTCTTTCATTGTTTTTTTTTTTTTTGTATTTGCAAATCATTGATAATTGCTGTCACTGTCAGCTCCTGTTTGCCTAACACAGCAGCTTTAGCCCCCAACTCTCTGAAAACAAGAATTTCAAATGTAAAGTTATGTAAAGTTAGAATATAAAATAAGTCACAATTAAAAAAAAATATATATATATATATATATATATATATATATATATATATATATATATATATATATATATATATATATATCTATTAGGGCTGTCAAGCGATTAAAATTTTTATGAGTTAATCACAGCTTAAAAATTAATTAATCGTAATTAATCGCAATTCAAACCATCTCTAAAATATGCCACATTTTTCTGTAAATTATTGTTGGAATGGAAAGATAAGACACAAGACGGAAATATATATTCAACATACTGTACATAAGTACTGTATTTGTTTATTATAACAATAAATCCACAAGATGGCATTAACATTATTAACATTCTTTCTGTTAAAGGGATCCACGGATAGAAAGACTTGTTGTTCTTAAAAGATAAATGTGAGTACAAGTTATAGTAATTTTATATTAAAACCCCTCTTAATGTTTTCGTTAATAAAATTTGTTACATTTTCAATCAAAAAATGAACTAATAGCTCGCCATTGTTGACGTCGCCGAGCGGAACGTGACATGAGCTCCCTGCCTTTATTCCACAGTATCTTAACTACGCAAGGTAGTGATTAAAATACACCAAAAGGTGTCAATGGCGAGTTTTAAATCAATTAGAGATCTAGCCAAGGCAAAGTCTGAGTACGTTTTATGTGTATTTTGCATAGCTATTTTGACTGGGAATGCCAGTCCTCTTTACATTAAGCGCATTTCTTTGTGTGAACATTACTTTTTTGAGAGACAGGAATATTATTTTTGTTGTGCTTTCACTAAATGATACTGTGGCGACTTAACTGTTCTGCCCAAATACATGATGGGAAGTTGGGCAACCATGACTGTCAGTGGTGGCTGAAAAATGGTGGTAAAAATGGTAAACTATATAACAGTGGTACCTCGACATATGATCGCATTGACATACGATTCTATTGACATCCGCCGTAAAATTTGACCCGTTATTTGTCCTGACATTTGACAGGTCAAATTTTACATATACGACGATTAATGACAGCGTCGCAATTTCATTGTTTTCCCGCAAGACGGCTGCACGGATTTTTTGGGAGAGAAATCAACATGGGTCCCAAGAAGATTAGTGAAGGTGGTAAAGAAGAGAAAAAGGTGACACTTAAAACTTTAAATTAAGGTGGAAATGATAAAGTATCAGCGTGCTGTCCACGTCAGTAAACTGGCTCAAAATTACAGCCGGAATATGTCTACAATCTTGACAGTCTTCCTCTGTTCGCCAGTCTTTATAAGTTAATGTGACAATTATTAATATTGGAACATCGGCAAGGAAGTCACCAGCCTCGTCAGGTTTTTAATCATTCATTTCAGAACTTGTGCAACACAACACAGCTACTGTCATAGCCGACGCCAAAAACCAACATGAGAAAGTATAAACTTCTCTCGCTCAGTTGTCAGTAATACAGTGCGTTCAGGAACAACATGCAAAACACAACAGCACATTGGGACCTAATTCTTTACATTATTATTTTACATTTTACATTATTATTATTATTAATTTTTTTTTATAGTTTATTTGTTTTGCTATTTGTAATTGTACCAGCAGTATTTATTAAGGATTTAGCGCATGTTTTTGGGCTGTGGAACGAATTATGATACAAAAATGATAATTTTTACGTACCCATTACTTTACTTTTATTATACTTTACATACTGAGTTAATCCTTTATGCCCCAGAGTTACTTTCAATAAAACATTGTTTTGATATCATTATTTCAAAAGTTTGCAGTTTGAAAATAGCAAGAAATAAAGACATACTGTAAATGAGAAATGATATAATCCCAAATTTGTATTGGGAGTAAAATTATTTAATTTGGACAGTGCAGATGTGGCTAACTTAGTTTAGTGTGAACGAATAATAATCACTGTGAAGCACTTTGAGTGTCTTCAAATGTAATGTACAAATCTAACGATTATATTATTATGTTAGGGCTTCGCCAGGCGGTGACCATTTAGGACTTTACAGATGTTAACATACATATAATTTAAAACGTCAATGCCGCTTATAATAATAATACATTTATTGATCAATTTCATTCTGTGTGTGATATGTTTTATTGCAAGAAACAACACGCAGACCTATTCTACACTGACTGCATCTGAATTGATCTACTTTTGAAATCCTTCCTCATCTCTCAAGCAAACCCAGCTAATATATAAATTTACGTTAGTTAAATGAACGCCATTTCTGCCTACTGCTCTTGGCAGTAGAGTTCAAAATTATACTTGTCGGCATGAAACGTTGACTTTGCCAATTAAATAAAAAACACAGAGTTCATAAAATGGACATACTGTACATAACATGCTCTACTATTAATGATGACACTTTTCTTTTTTAGGTACTTGGTTTAAAACAAACAAACAAACAAACAAAAACGTGATTTTTCTGACACCCTAAGAAGCAAAAATAGAGGGTCAATTCTGTATATGGTCCTCTGTCCAGTGTTGCTAAGGATTGCAGGGTATTAAGAGGGATTCAGCTCTCAGTTGGGGCCCAAGGTATTTACTGAGTAAGTGCTGAGGAAAGTGATGGAAGGGGCTGGAATCTATACCACATGGCGAGAGAGCAACACAATGCCACATGAAAAAATAACACTGCCATGGTCCTGCAGTAACTATCAAAAATGGTATGATTGGGTATCCTTAAGGTTCAAAAGAGGCATACGACTTAATGCAACGGGGAGAGGATAGTCTGCCACTTTTGATGTACAGAAAAATAGATGGTGGCAAATGTAGATAGATTGATTGGGATGTTCGTCAAGGTATCCAACCAGCAGCAATTATAATCATTTCATTTCATCACAATTTCTTCTCCCTCATCTATTTTATGACATGTACTGTCTGCAGGTATTATGCAGTTATGAAACTTGTTTTTTCAAAGTGTGTCTTACATATAATGTAAATATGTATAAATACCTGTATATAAATAATATTTGTCTTTTTGGCAGGTGCATCATGGACTCATGGTCGCAATCAGACACTCTTGAACTCTAATAAATGCAAATATATTTTTAAGATTCTCCTTTTTAAATCATAGCTTGTATGGATCAGAAACGTACATTTAAATATATCGTATACCAGACAAACACAGTAGTAAGTAATAGGAGTTAAGGAAATTGTGCAATAATTACTCAAACAAAACAAACCATGTGCAAACATTTGGGCACACATATTTATTAATTTGAGCACCTTTATAGTTTTCGGAGCACACATTTTGTTTGGTGAGCTCATTGACCCTTGACATATGTACATACGAACACAACCTCATTTTGGAATGAGGTACTGTGATTGCTGAAACTAAAATTGAGTTATTTGGACAGAACATGGGGCGGTATACATGGAAGATGAAGAAATCTGCATTCCAAGAGAAACACTTGTGACCCACAGTATGATTTGGTGGGTGTGGGGCTATGTAGCAAGTGCAGGCACGAGCAATCTTTCAGTCAAATTTTTCTTTTATCCCAGACAATAGTAATTTAAATACCTGACATGTTTTTGATTTAAATACGTGTTTCAGCAAACACTTCCGCAGAAGTGTCGCCGAAACATGTCAGGTATTTAAGCCACCTATAACTATTGTCTGGGTAAAAGAAAAATTCGACTAATATACGTATATGTATATGGCAGAAAACACAGACGAGACTGAAAAAGCTGCTCTTGCACTCCTCTTTAAAATAAACTGCTGTATTTTAAGCCAAAATAACTGTTGTGTTTAATAGAACAATATGTCCTCTATGCTGCCATCGAAGATTCATGGCGCATTAAGCCCCTGAACTATATTTTATTTGTCCGTTTTACCCTGGAAACCCCCTTTTACAGACGTCGCGCGACCGCTTTTGTTTCAACCCAGCCATAAAACGAAGGTATATAAAGAAGGTCCGTGTTGCCCAACGACAGCCCCAAAACATCACTGCTCTAGAGGAGATCTGCATGGAGAAATGGGCCAAAATACCAGCAACAGTGCGCGAAAAGCTTGTGAAGAGTTACAGAAAACGTTTGGCCTCCATTATTGCCAACAAAGGGTACATAACAAAGTATTGAGATGAACTTTTGGAATAGACCAAATACTTATTTTCCACCATGATTTAAACATAAAGTCTTTAAAAATCAACAATGTGATTTTGTGTTTTTTTTTTTCCACATTCTGTCCTTCATGGTTGAGGTTTACCAACGTTGACAATTACAGGCCTCTCAAATATTTTCAAATGGGAGAACTTGCACAATTAGTGGTTGACTAAATACTTATTTGCCCCACTGTATTTATTATTCAAAATGTCTGTCATTTTTAGTTTAGAATCATTAATTGATGTCTAATTTATTTATTTATTTTTTTAAAAAACAAAACAAAAAAAAAAACCCTACATTACAAAATTGTTCACTCGCATATTTTTTTCTTTTAAACAAATTATGTCACCATGAAAAAAATGTTGTCTGTAAAAAAGTCAGGGATATCTACCTCATAACTATCGCTTAATTGTATTTTTTTTGTTACTGTCGCATTTTGTCCGATATGTTAGATGATAAATAATCGGTCTAAACCAGGGGTGTCCAAACTTTTTGCAAAGGGGGCCAGATTTGGTGTGGTAAAAATGTGGGGGGCCGACCTTGGCTGACGTCCTTTATGTAGAACAATATATTTAAGCAAATTTTAGCAAACCATTCTGTGTGTCACATTTGCTTTATTTATTTATTTTTTTTAATTAATAATTTCAACAATCTCACAACTAGCCTTTGTGGCGTTCTCTTTCAACTCTCGGGATCTTGCGAAATACTGCTGCTGTGAAATTAAACTAGCTTCAAGTTGCTTCAATTTCTCGCTGCGTATCTTCCCTGTAATCTTGTCGTACATGTCAGCGTGTCTTGTTTGGAAATATCGCCTCACATTGAACTCTTAACAAACAGCGACTGTCTCTTTGCAAATGAGGCAGACACAGTTGTTGCGTATTTTAGTGAAGAAATAGTCCAATTTCCACCTATCCTTGAAGCGTCGGCAGTCGCAGTCTACTTTGTTTTTTGTTGTTGATTGTTGCCATTTTAGAAAATTGAAAGTCAAGGGTCACACGGGGTAATGTTGCTTAGAGGGCTGCTGCCTCTTAGTGGGTAAATGAGGAGAAGCATTTAATGTGTAAGCAATACTGCTGACCAATTTAATAAATCTGTGTGGGCAAGACATTTTTGATCTTATGACAGAGGCTGGGGGCCGGATGAAATTTGACCACGGGCCGCATTTGGCCCCCGGGCCGCACTTTGGACATGCCTGGTCTAAACGGAGAAAAAAAAAAAAAAAAAGTTTAAAAGGATAAATATATGAAAAAGAACATTTCGACCACTCCTTGATGTATGCGATTTCTGCATCGCGACCCTTATTATTTTACTGTGTTTCACCCATAAAATCCCCCAAAAATCCAGCTGTGGCTATTCACAGCTGTCTGTGTCTTGACACTCAGTGATACATGCTACATATAGTTTTTGGATCGAAACAAGGTAAGTACGTGATACTATCTCGTTAAAGTCATGGCGTCTTTAATTCTGCTCTCGTGTGCTCTCACCTCCAGATAGGGTTTTGCTATTTAAAAAAACATTTTTTTTTTTTTAAATACTCTCCTGTTCAAAATTTTTCTTCCCCCAGAAAATTAAGATTTTAAGCTTTCCAATGATGTATCACACATGCATATCGGACAATTTTGAAAGGTGGCCAAATTGAGGGTCTCAGAGCGGAACTTCAAGTCACGAGTGTTTTCTGCCATATATGCTAAAGTTGAACGTCACATAGATTCCACTCAGTACCAGCAGATTCATGAGAACAATCTTCAAGAATTACTGACAAAGCTGAAAGTGCGCTAGATACTTCAACAAGACAACGACCCCAAGCACTGCTCAAAATCTACAGATATTCATCCAGGAAATGTACAATGTCCCGGAATCATGATCTAAGTCCCCAAACCTGAAGATTATTCAAAACCTGTGGTATGATTCAAAGCAGGTTGTCCATGCTTGGAAACCATAAACCTGACTGAACTGAAAATAAAGAATGGTCCTCAAACTGGAGTCTTTTTTAATACGTTGAAAAAAATGTGGTGGAGTTTGTCAACCAATCTCAAACCAAATTAGGGCTACATGTGGGAAGAGAGCTAGCTAGATAGCTAGCTACGATGGAAAAATGACCGCACTGTCTTGGTGTTCAATAAATTAATTTAGACAAGGCTCGATTCTGTAGTATCTAGTGATTTTAGCGCTTTAATTGGAAAAAGAATTATATTTGCCTAAAGTGAGTTTTACTTAGCTGACATCCAGGCTAGGCTATGCCAATCACAGCAAATGCACCATTTCTTACAATTTCAACTTTGACACGTTGTGTCTGGCAAACCGTTTTATATACAACTTTGATGATAAACATGTTTCATTCCACCATAAGACACCATTGCTGATAAAGGCTCTGAAGAAAAGCAACAGGCTTACCGTTGAATTTGGCTATCATTGAATGAGGCATTTCCAGTGGAGTCTGTCTAATGTGATACGCTGTCTTCCCAGTCAACCACGAACACAACTATTTTTTGACCATAACTCCCGCTCATCCATAATTCAATGACTTTTCAATCATACTTCCCGGTCAATCAAAAATCAACTACGGTATTTGTCCACATTATTTCAACAACTACAGTATAAAACACTGTTAACCCAACCATCGCCTGACACACCATAGAACAACTTTGTCTCAACGTCACTGTCAGGTGTCATCGGTATTTTCAATGTTGATTCAACATTGTTTATTGTCGAAAATTTTAATATGAGCCATACTTATGATTTGGATGGAAAATCAACGTTTATTAAACGTCGGTCTGCTATCTAGGTGAGGTGTTCACTATCAATGTCTACTAAGTAATTTTCCGGTTTACAGTTTTTTTGTTTGTTTGTTTTGCAGTGCCACACCAGATAATCAAAAGATTAGTGATTTGATCCCTTCTCCCACTGCCCTGTGTCAAAGTGGCATTTAGCAAGAGATTGTGGTTAAGTCCTAAAGTGCACCAAGTGGGCATGGCAGAGCTTTGCTTGGCATCGCCCACTGTTGTATAAATATGTGCATGAATTGGTGAATGTGAGCCAAAGAAAATTACGCTAAACACCACAACAGCGTACATAAAAGCACTATACTATAAGTCATATCTATTTAACCCTTTAAGGTCTGGGCCTATTTTGTCTGATTTTGCATGCCTTTGAAGTTGCCTTTATATTTCAAAGAAAGAATTGTTTACGATGGCCTGGTTTGGTCCCTTTTTTTGTGACACCTTGAACTTCATGTCCAAATTGTTGTTTCCTTCACTGATCAATTATAAATCATCATTTTGGGCCCAAAAAGACCAAAAATTCCAAAATCGTTTTGTCAAAATTTTTAATATTGATGTCCAATTGACAACCAAACATGCGTAACGAACCGTTTTGAAACTTTGTAATATTTATTCAACATGTTAGGATGAACATTCAACCAAAAAAATTTAGAATAAATAGTCTTATATTTGACAATTCAACATAAACAACAGGTATAGCCATAGGCGTTTTTTGCCTTTATACATGCTCCAGTCAAAACAGGTTATATACAGCAGACCTAACAGTGAAGAACAGTGAAAAAATATATACCATCTAACACAAAAAGTGTTTAGAGGCCATCTCTTTATGAGTTTAGGTATTGCGGCCCATCGCCTGATGAAAACTATGTACACACAATCAAGCTTCTTGAACACACATTTATATACACAAATTGAGAAGATTGATGTGGGAAAAAATATATATATATAACATTGGGGGAAAAAAGCATTTTCAAAAATATTTACAATAAACAAGTTAAATTTTTTTCAGTCATGCCACTCCGAAAAGCAGTTTCGTCCTGGAATTAGACACGGCTACATCACACAGCTCACACTTCCATGGGGTGTCGGTCCTCTTTCCACCCTTCCATTTTCATTTCACTTTACTTTCATTGTCACTATAAATGTACATGAAAATAAGTCAGTATTTATGAAAATAATAAAGTATAAAATAAAAATATATACAGCAATAAATAATAATGGAAATCTATATGTATGACAATAGAAAGAATACCATAGCTGAATATGTGCTACATCCCTAATCTTCATATAGAAAGAAAAACACCACAAATTATAAATTCCTGCCTGGGATACCCACAGTGCACGTACGACTTTGATCTGATATGCACATTTTATTATTATATACACAAACACACACTTATATTGCATCAAAATTAACTTTGTCTTGCGATATCAAAAGAAACTTTCAAAAGAAACGTTTTCAGCATGAAAAAAAAGAGCGAGTTGGTTTACCTCTGCTCGTCGATGGCGTCACCCACGTGTTCAAATCCGTCACTCTCTTCACTCAAGGACTCTTCCGAAGAAGACGATGATGACGAATTTGGACCATCCTCTTCCTCAAGTTGATCAGAAGCACAATTGCTTGCGCTAAATTTAGTTTTCCGTTCATTGTCAAAGTCACACAAAGTCGCTGCTCGATCCAGCAGTATCCAACTGGCCGTCGCTCGCCACCTCGCTGCTTCAGAACACTCCTTCCTCTCGTTCGGTTGAACCTCGCACCGCAGTTATATTTATTAAAAAAAAACCGCATTTTGTGCTTCCACTGTGACTTCGAAAGGGTTCGTTTGATTTGTGTTTTTTTCATGGAGCTTCCGTTTTGAAAAAGGACTAGAAATGATGGAAATATAGACATAAACAAATGATCCATGCAGCGTTTTAATGTTTTTTTGAGAGGACAATAAAACTATAAAACTTAAATGACAATATCTCACGTTCTAGTTGGTCGATTGACTTCAAATAATAACGAGAGTAAACCGCAACTTCCGCACTTTAAAACGAGACCAACCAACGGCATGTGGGTGACGTAATTAAAACGTGAGGGCGCTTCAAAGACGATGTGCGCTGAGGACGCGCCGGCGCGTCCTTCGACTCTCAAGGGTTAAAATGTAATTGTAATTGCTATAAGAGCAGACAAAAATCTCATCATCGTCAGCCCTAGAGGTTAAGGTACCTGCTGGGTTAGAAGCTAGCCTTTAAAATAAGCCATAGCCTTTTGGCAGCAGGTTTGAGGCTTGGGTGGCAGATGAAGCCCTAAACTGTCATAGATGTGTAATTGTGCGTGGAAGCACAGATGCCACAACACTACCAATTGTGTAATGTAGTAAGGAATATTACCTTCTGCTTTAAAAAAAAAACATTTTTTAAATATATAGTATATGTTTTTAGTTCTGAATATTTGTATTTATTCGCAATCCAAGAAATACTACATTTTTGTGAGTATTACGCTCCCTATTCATAATGGAATCACACACTCAGTTTCAAGCTTCTGTACCAGCTATCCAAAATTCAACATTGATGTGAGGAATTTTTACAGCAACCCCCATCTTGCCAGGGTTAATTGACTCTTAGAATCTATTTCTACTCGTACGTCTGTGTTGCCAAAGCCGTATCAATATCTCTTCATTATCCCAGCAAACAAAACAGTCCAACCATAACAAGCCACATAATAATTTGTGTACCAACGTTGCTGGTGAGAACTCCATCTCAACTACAGTGTACACTGAGGTGTCATCAGTCTCCAGGGGCTACTCTCCATCTGCTCACAAAGATAACACATTCAATTTCATTTGTGCTGGAAGCTGAGCCACACTCCTCTTCTGCTCTGCCTGTGTTTGAGGTACAAGAAAAAAGACAAGAGAAGGATGTTGGAAACCAAATCCCAAAGGGCACTGAAGTCTACTCACACTCACCAAATAATTAACTACCAGCACTTGTTAGATATACATGTAAACTGTACAGACCTAGAAGTTTGTTCTTCTCTTGAAAGGCAAAAACTGTCAGATGATAAATTTGATTGAAACCTAGTTAAAGTGAACCAAATCTGGGGAACAGGGAGTAGAAGTATTGCTTGTGTTTTTGTGTGTGCATGTGCAATATTATCAGAAATACATACACGAAGAGACATCTTAAATGTTTGATTTTCTGAATAATGAAGACGGCGACGTAAGCAAAGGCTGTGGCAGAGTGTTTCGAGCAGAAATAACCTTTCTTGCTAGTGTCTAAATGAACTCCAAAAAATTATGTGACCTGACCTCAACCTTACCGAGGACTTGTTTAGAATTTTGGAACATTGCAGCATGCCGTACCTTTAAACAGCAGCCACGAAAAGCACTGGATCATATACACAAAATCATTTAGCATTTCCAGTTAAAAAGTTGCAGGTGTTCCCGTTTCTGCTGGCTGTGTATTTGGAGCTCCTGGGACACCATCTGATGAAAAAATAACTTTGTGTGATCGTTGGATAGGTATTTTCAATAGTTTGGGGCTGGTTCTTTTCGGGAAAAAAACATTAGATGTTTTGACTACAGATGAAGGGGTTTTTCTCCAGCTACTAATACAGTATGCTAAACATATTTCGCAAGTCTTTTTTTTTCCCACCACATTTAACAGTGAGTGTGTAATTTAATCAGTTGAGAATCTAATTCTAATTACTTTACTGATACGTTGATAACTGGAGCTATTATAAAGGTAAAGAGTCATCCACTACTTTGGGTAATTCCAACAGACATCGAGTATACGTCAGAGTTGGAGGCTGTCATGCTCACTTTAAATACATTTTCAACCTTCATTAAACATCATCTTGGATGTTGAATGACAACTCTGTCATGACCAAAGGGGGTCTGGATCACTTTCACTAGCACTAAGCAACTTTGATGAGGGTGGTAGGAACCCAGCCAAAAAAACTACATCTGTGCTGACTGCTTTACAGCATACATCAATTCTCCCTTGCCCCATTTGTTACATTGTCATATGATATTGTTTAGCCACAATTAGACTTAGTACATCATCGCTATTCTTCTTTTGCACAGCCACTGGAAATACAAATGTAGTTCAGTCCGACTGCAGGAGATCAGGACTTTATGACGCTTGAGCAGGTCCTCACTGGAAATGCGGTTTGCGGTTTTAGACAAAACAAGTTTTTTTCTTCTTAAATTTAACACACTGAATGCATAACAGCATACCACATGCTGTATGTGTAACTGTGTCACAATACAGAGAGCATTGCAGCATGTGGTTCAAATAATAAGACTTGTAATGTGTTTTTATCACAGTGTAATTTAATCTAGTAATTTGCTATGGTCAATAATAAACAATGTAAATAATATTTAAAATGCTTATCTACATAATTAGTTGGTAATTGGTAGGTCTATGTCTATTAAAAAAAATAAAAAATAGGCAAAGGGGGCGAATACAAAACATTTTTGGGAATCTCTGTACTGGAATCTAATGTATGATGATGCCAAAACACCAATTCTGAGCTATTGTTAAAACAAAGAAAAATCTAAGATGCTGACATTTAACAAAATTTCATTAATCCGCAGTCCACTTCATTTGCACCATTTGTGTTTCTTCATTTAGTTAAATGCTACAAGCTTTAGCAACAACGTTAGTGTTAAGGTGTTTTGGATGGCCACAAGAACAAACATTTTTAGGTGTCCCTGTAGATTTTCAGACCCATTTTCCTGATCATCCATTATGAGTGCCTGTGTTATACTGAGCGAGATTTTTTCCCTTCCCATTTCTAAAGACTATTGTCCTCTATCAACCTCAGCAGGATGTTATCAGCTTCAGCCAGGCCGTCCTATGAACCTGTTTGTCTGTGTGCGTGTGTGTGTGTGTGTGTGTGTGTGTGTGTGTGTGTGTGTGTGACAGACATAAAGACCGAGAGAGTAACAGAGAGAGAGCGCGAAGGTCTGCTCGGTTAATATGACTGGCACAGATAGCACAACTCTCAAAGGGTGCTACAAAGAATGAGGGACACTTAAATGAGGAACATTCATAGATCTTAATATGTGTACTCACTAAAGTACTTCTACAGACTCTGGTCTGCATGGTGGTCTGACGTTGACAGAGATGTGAAAGCAAAATCAGCCAAACCTTACCTCCTGCTCGGCAGTTCCTGTTATGGACCCATCTCAAGGTGGACATCTACAATGAGCTCTTTCCAGTGGTTCAACGGCAGTTCCTAGTAGTGTAAGATGGCCAGTCCAAGTGGCCTGAGCAACAACTAAGATGTTTGGGGAAATTTTCCGAGTCAATAAAGGGGAAGGAAAATACAATATACGGGCCAATGTGGTACTACAGTATTACATTTACAGTGGGGCAAATAAGTATTTAGTCAACCACTAATTGTGGAAGTTCTCCCACTTGGAAATATTAGAGAGGCCTGTAATTGTCAACATGGGTAAACCTCAACCAAAAAAAAAAAAAAAAAAAAAACCAGAAGATCGCGTGTGATTTTTAAAGAATTTATTTGCAAATCATGGTGGAAAATAAATAGTTGGTCAATACCAAAAGTTCTCAATACTTTGTTATGTACCCTTTGTTGGCAATTACGGAGGCCAAATGTTTTCTGTAACTCTTCACAAGCTTTTCACACACTGTTGCTGATATTTTGGCCCATTCCTCCATGCAGATCTCCTCTAGAGCAGTGATGTTTTGGGGCTGTCGTTGGGCAACACAGACTTTCAACTCCCTCTCTCTTTAGGTATCACGCAGTAAACTGCAGTAAACTACTCTGGTTTCAAATTGAGGTAGCATATTAGCTGCCGTCTATTAGCTAACTGGCTAGGAATACAATGACAGTTAAATGCGATTTAAGGGATAGGCTCCTACTCAAGAGCTTTGTCTAATATTTTGTTAATATTATAAGTGGCATTTGAACTGTATCAATACTGATGCTGTTTTTTGGCTATTTGTTTATATGAACAAAATGAATCACATTAATCTGTATGAATTAACTGCCCATCTTTGGGATATATCCTCCAACAATTTTGTATGTATGCTCATCATAATTTACAGGTGTTTTACAAGCATTTTATTTGTAACTGTAGTCCCTGTAATCTGTAACAAGATGTTGTAGTGACCACAACATTATAACAGAATTCACCTAGGGAACTTGTGCGGGGCATGTTGTGTTCCTGGGGGGAACTATTCAGCCTTGCGCGTTTCCGGCTGAGTCACGAGAGATGAGTGAGTTACGAAAGACACGAGCGGCCTAACACGGCAACGCAAAACTTTACTCAGCGAGCTACAGGACACAACAACATCATCCGCTACAATGTATAATTTTTTATTTCTATTTGACTCAGACAGCATTTCTCTTACAAATGTACTTAAGAAAGTTATTTGCTCGCAGCAAGGATAAATCAGCAAGAAAGAATGAGAAAAGGTACTCTAGGTAACCCACCTAAGCAACACCAACCACTTTTAGGTCACATCCTACCAGTTGAGAAACACTGATTAATTGCATAACAGTTACAGCGATATATCCCCATTTCTGTCCAGACAAAGTAGAGCAGCATAGTGTCGGAAGAGGTGAAGGAGAGATGGAAGTTGATGAGCATGGGCAGAGGTGAATTGATTGTCAACAAGGGATGTCCCAATTTTGATTTTGAATACTAATGGCTGAAAAACAAAAAAATGTCACTTTTTTAGAGAAACCTGTATTTTGGTTCAACCATATATTGTTGAAAGCATTATTTCTGAATTTTTATTATGGATACAGTGTATCACAAAAGTGAGTACACCCTTCACATTTCTGCAGATATTTAAGTATATCTTTTCATGGGTCAACACTGACAAAATGACACTTTGACACAATGAAAAGTAGTCTGTGTGCAGCTTATATAAAAGAGTTGATTTATTTTCCTCTCAAAATAACTCAAAATATAGCCAATAATATCCAAACCACTGGCAACAAAAGTGAGTACACCCCTAAAAAACCGTACATCCCTAAATGTCCAAATTGAGTACTGCTTGTCATTTTCTCTCCAAAATGTCACGTGACTCATTGCAGGAGTGCTGTCAGCATTGCTGCAGAGATTGAAGAGGTGGGGGGGTCAGCCTGATAGTGCTCAGACCATACGCCGCTCTCTACATCAAATTGGTGTGCATGGCTTTCATCCCAGGAGGAAGCCTCTTCTGAAGACGGTACACAAGAAAGCCCGCAAACAGTTTGCTGAACAGATGTCAACAAAGCACATGGATTACTGGAACCATGATCTATGGTTTGATGAGACGGGCGGGCTTTCTTATTTACCGTCTAGGAAGAGGCTTCCTCCTGGGGTGGCAGCTATGCACACCAATTTAATGTAGAGTGCGGCGTATGGTCTGAGCTCTAACAGGCTGACCCCCGCACCCAAATAAATTAACTCTATTATATAAGCTGCTCACAGACTACTTTTCATTGTGTCAAAGTCTGATTTTGTCAGTGTTGCCTCGTGAAAAGATATACTTAAATATCTGCAGAAATGCGAGGGGTGCGGTCACTTTTGTGATACACTGTAAGTGCTAAAAATAATATTGCTCGCTTGCCAGTGCCCCGGTGTGCCCCAGTATTGTATCAGGTCTAGTGACGCCTCTGATTGGCGCACTGTCATTGCACTAATTTTTGTTAATGGAGATAACTTATCCCAACCTACTGACCGCTCTGACCTGCAAAACTATCCACTACCATGACCATTGCACACTCCAAATTTTCTTTACTTTATTCACATGAAAATATACATCCATACAGTGCCTTGCAAAAGTATTCGGCCCCCTTCAATCTTGCAACCTTTCGCATATGAAATTTAATTTTTTTGTCAAGAATCAACAACAAGTGGGACACAATCGTGAAGTGGAACAACATTTATTGGATAATTTAAACTTTTTTAACAAATAAAAAACTGAAAAGTGGGGCGTGCAATATTATTCGGCCCTTTTACTTTCAGTGCAGCAAACTAACTCCAGAAGTTCAGTGAGGATCTCTGAATGATCCAATGTTGTCCTAAATGACCGATGAGGATAAATAGAATCCACTTGTGTGTAATCAAGTCTCCGTATAAATGCACCTGCTCTGTGATAGTCTCAGGGTTCTGTTTAAAGTGCAGAGAGCATTATGAAAACCAAGGAACACAACAGGCAGGTCCGAGATACTGTTGTGGAGAAGTTTAAAGCCGGATTTGGATACAAAAAGATTTCCCAAGCTTTAAACATCTCAAGGAGCACTGTGCAATCCATCATACTGAAATGGAAGGAGCATCAGACCACTGCAAATCTACCAAGACCCGGCCGTCCTTCCAAACTTTCTTCTCAAACAAGGAGAAAACTGATCAGAGATGCAGCCAAGAGGCCCATGATCACTCTGGATGAACTGCAGAGATCTACAGCTGAGGTGGAAGAGTCTGTCCATAGGACAACAATCAGTCGTACACTGCACAAATCTGGCCTTTATGGAAGAGTGGCAAGAAGAAAGCCATTTCTCAAAGATATCCATAAAAAGTCTCCTTTAAAGTTTGCCACAAGCCACCTGGGAGACACACCAAACATGTGGAAGAAGGTGCTTTGGTCAGATGAAACCAAAATTGAAATTTTTGGCCACAATGCAAAACGATATGTTTGGCGTAAAAGCAACACAGCTCATCACCCTGAACACACCATCCCCACTGTCAAACATGGTTATGGCAGCATCATGGTTTGGGCCTGCTTTTCTTCAGGAGGGACAGGGAAGATGGTTAAAATTGACGGGAAGATGGATGCAGCCAAATACAGGAACATTCTGGAAGAAAACCTGTTGGTATCTGCACAAGACCTGAGACTGGGACGGAGATTTATCTTCCAACAGGACAATGATCCAAAACATAAAGCCAAATCTACAATAGAATGGTTAAAAAATAAACGTATCCAGGTGTTAGAATGGCCAAGTCAAAGTCCAGACCTGAATCCAATCGAGAATCTGTGGAAAGAGCTGAAGACTGCTGTTCACAAACACTCTCCATCCAACCTCACTGAGCTCGAGCTGTTTTGCAAGGAAGAATGGGCAAGAATGTCAGTCTCTCGATGTGCAAAACTGCTAGAAACATACCCCAAGCGACTTGCAGCTGTAATTGGAGCAAAAGGTGGCGCTACAAAGTATTAACGCAAGGGGGCCGAATAATATTGCACGCCCCACTTTTCAGTTTTTTATTTGTTAAAAAAGTTTAAATTATCCAATAAATTTTGTTCCACTTCACGATTGTGTCCCACTTGTTGTTGATTCTTGACAAAAAATTTAAATTTTATATCTTTATGTTTGAAGCCTGAAATGTGGCGAAAGGTTGCAAGGTTCAAGGGGGCCGAATACTTTTGCAAGGCACTGTATACAGTATATATACATACATATAAATTATCTGATGGCAAACACATAATGAAATAAATGCCTCACATTTTAAATGAATCATAAATACCATAAATAAGCAAATACATATTGATGAAAGACCAATGCAAAAGAGGAACTAAGTTATTTTGAAACGAGTGATTGTTGGAATGGTTTTCTTGCCTAGGGTGCTAAATTACTCAGGGCTGACCCTTCTGGTGCCTATCCCAGCCGACCTTGGGCAAAAAGCAGAATACAGGCTGCAGCAGTCAAGTGTAAGGGCACATACTGTAAAAGGATAACACTTTGTGCTTACATTCACACCATCACTAAGAATGTATTGAAATCAAGCTACAAGTACTGCTTACATAAGTGATTAAATATATGAGACAACCCGTCTAAAATGAATACCAAAATTTTAAAATGTTTATGCATTCTTTAATTAAAAAAGGAGAAGAAGAAAACATTTCCATTAGTATGTAATGTAACGTAAATGGAAAACTTGTGGTAGCAGTGGGTGAAGCATTTTTTTGGATGGAGTACATGACAGATTGTCACAGGCATCCGGTCAGAGAGACCTAGCATGGTTGACTAACCCAACAGCATGAGGGATAAATGGCAGACCTATTTAGGAAGTGCCAAACAACATTTGGATGCCTCATTGTAGCAACATCTGGTCAAACACATTTTAGGGTATGCAGAAATTATAATATGCACCCACAACTTTAAAGAAGCACACACTTTTTCCCCATTAAATGGTCATTGCTTTGGACAGGTTATTATTTGTTGTAATGCACGCTGTGGTGACTTTTAGTAGCATTTCTTTTTGTATTATTTTAGCCACTGACTCACCAATTGGAGGTTCAGAGACTGTGCTGTCACAATTGGCTGTGTTCTCATCCAAATCTTCACAGCCAATCGGTGAAAATGCATACACATGTAATGACAGGGTTGGAGGCTGCAGCCTGTCATGTCAAATGAATCGGTCAGGTTATCACAAAATGTCTACTGTCTACTATCATCCAAACCTGGCCCACTTTTGCTCCAGGTCTTGCACATTGAATGACAACAACTGGAACATTGTGGGGTATCAGGGGTTGGTGGAATTTATAATTAGCTGTTATTTAAGATCAAGAAAGTGTTGTCTTTTTGTGAAGAGGCTATGACTCATGCCTCTGCATGAAGAATACATAAACATTGATTTGCCCTGCAATGTTGCAAAATGGAAATTACCATTTTTAAAACAGGGTATTTCACACTTGAGACGACACATAACATAACGACTGATCTATGTCATGTCAAAAAGCCACCCACTGATAGGTGTTTGGCCAAAATTTATTTCCCTGCACAAGGAAGTACAAGGCCCTCTTCTGGACTAATCACATAACGAAAGAATAAGACCCAGCACTGTACTCCAATTTTCAACAGTACGTTGCATTTTTGTACTTTTGCTTATCTTTAGATAAAAACGCAAAAAAAATAATTGTTAGTTTTGACTCTTCCTCGCGAATTTTCCACCCTGTGTTTAAAAAAATAAAATTAAATATTTTTAGTACATCCTTTTATTTTGTTTTTATTTATTTATTTTTTGTTAAAAATAAAAATAAAACATATTGCAACAATAGCGTATTTAACTTTGGGGATTAAATATACAGTACTGTGCAAAAGTTTTAGGCAGGACAAGTGCTTAACTCTTTTGCACAGTACTGTATATATATATTTTTAATTATTAAATTTATTAGGATCATGGAAGCTTCCACTTGGGGAAAATATATACATACAGTATATCCTGTATATACATAATATAATAAAAATATACAGTACTGTGCAAAGGTTTTAGGCAGGTGTCCTGCCTAAAACTTTTGCACAGTACTGTACATGTTGAAAAAGTTTTGTTGTTGTTGTTAATAACACCACCTGACACCTTGTTTGCTTCCGGTCACGCTGAATTAGGTGCTTTTGGAATGGGAAAGTAAACTGTTGATTGAGGAGGTGTTAACATGGTGCAAAAAGGAATTAGCAATTTTTTCTTTACAAATTGGCGAAATTGTCTAAAATTCAATTTGAGCTCTAAAATGAAGATGACTGTCCTTTGGTGTCTTCAAATAGGTAAGACATGCATGCATAGCCATATTATTGGTTGTTTTTGCTGTTGAGCTGCCGCCATGCAGAGCGCTGTTGGATATTCATGTGCAATTTATTTTAGTTTTGTGAAAAGGGGGCGTTAAACCGAGGCTTATTGGCCCTTTTTAATGATCAAATGTGTTTGTGTGTCATTGCGCTGTAACGCTGCGGGGATTTGCATTATAATACACAAGCACCTTTGTTTCCAATACAAAAACTCCAACACCCACCATAAGTGAATTTGGAATGCTGTCTTTGTAGTAGCCTAGTAGTAGTAGTACCTAAACTATCCAGCATGCGTGTGTACTGCAATTGTGCACGCCTTGTATGGAGAAAACACGTGAGCGTGACAAATTTGGACCGAAACGGCTGGTTTTTTTTGGATGGGAAAAACTAAAAAAGATTCTCATCACCCCCTGCTGTGAATGACTTCCTGCGCCCCTGTTTCTCCCTGACTGGCTGGGTAGTTGACCCATTGCCAAGAACCGCAAGAGAGACCCTGGGCGGGAGAGGAATGTGCGAACAGGAATGTTACGGAGCGTAAAAACTAATCTTGAGAATGATAAACCGATACGACCGGATATCCGGTTTTACAGGTGGGAGATACAGATGTATCGATAGTAAAGTTATTATTCGACAGTAATTAGCCATTAAACATACAATGAACCGATAATAGAGATAAAATTCGGCTATTGCGAGCACAAGAGTCGGCTTCAAATGGCTAGTTCAATGCATTCCGTAATATGATAATAATTTAGCTTTTACTTCACATGCTGCGCTTGTGTCATTCACCACACAGTGCACTTAGATCGAGACCGCACGCATGACATAATATGGACAAGCACTACTCACAGTCGTGGTTGCCTTAACTTCCCATGCATTTCGGCAGAACAGCGATTAGTCGCCGTCATTACCCAATCGTCACGGGCGTGTCATAACAATGCGAGAGCTAACGAAACCACTGCAACGCACGCTCCCTAGCATTTTCTTCACAGCCTAAAATGAAACTAGTAGTGGCAACGAAGCAACATGCTAAACCAATGGGCAGTGTGATCACTGACGCCAGCGACGTGCAGCGATTGATTTTCAACGCATCCAGATCTTTTCGCATGGGACAGAGCTTGTGTGAAGTGTGGAGGGGTACGGAGATCGTGAGTTTTTAACCCTGAAAAATAAACCACTACACTGGTGGAAAGGGCGGCATATTGTTTCCACGAAACGCAGTCTACTTAAACATTAACATGTGGATTGATTGATCTTCCTCAAGAAAAATCTGCCCTTCAAAAAAGATATGGACAGTGATGAGGAATAAAAAATGAGGAAGCACAGGCATAAGTGAATGAATTTGCTGTGTATTAGGTTAAAGTAATGATTATTGACCTGTCTGTCTAAAATGCCATGTTTTTATTCCCCCAATTATACCAGTCGTAAAGCATAATTTATTATTTATTTATGATAACACTAGCAGGTTTAATTCTTTTTCTCTCTCGATCTACTGCATATAATTAATATTTTTTGTTTGTAAGATGTTTACGTTGAAAGTTTGCACTTAAATTACTAACATCTTGTGTTAAAAACACCAGGAAATACATTAATTGAAATACTGCACTTTATTGTTGTCTGTCACTGGAGTTTTATTTTATTATCAATCCCATCCAACAAAATGACAGTCATATAGTAAGTCTTTTTTTTATTTTTTTATTTTTTTCATAAAAAAATAAAAAATAACATTGGTATGAAATTTTGTTCTTTTAATTTTGCTATATTAGAAATGTGGTCTTTTTATATTTTTAAAATACTGTACAAACACACACAACAAATATTTACTATCGTATCGTTTTCACTCTATCGAACTGTATCGTTCTTACACTGTATCGAATCGGTCGGCCTTAAAAATGTATCGTTTTTTAATCGAATCGTAACCTGTGTATCTAGATACATATCGAATCGGCTTCATGCCAGAGATTTCCAACCCTAGTAAAAACACGTGGTACGTTGACTGTGTATGGTGACATTGTAGTTTTGATAATAAGCTACAATCATTGCAACAAATCGCTCCTGCTTAAGCCTCAGGACCTTGAAAGTCTTTAAGAATTAATTCACGTTCAGTACATTTTGTGAACAGCACTCATATCCTGCAGCTGTATGCCCTCTTATTTTAAAATATTTGTGCCTCATTAATAAATGTTACCGCTTAATATGTTGTGATGGAGAATTAATGGTGCTGGCCAGGCCATGTGTGTGAAGGTCATGGTGACTTCTGATATACAGTACAGGCCAAAAGTTTGGACGCACCTTCTCATTCATGCGTTTTTTTTATTTCCATGACTATTTACATTGTAAATTTTCTCTCAAGGTAATACAACTATGAATGAACCCTTTTCATTAAGAAGCACACCTGCTGGAATGACAGTGAGTGTGTGAATCTACCAGTAGGCTACGACTGCATATGCACGTCAGGTCCAGGTTGCACTGGAGACTGCCCACAAGAAGATGGCATCAGAAGGAACAGAGAAGACTGAAAACCCAGTTATGACCTCTGCACAATTTGTTCATGCAAGGTACAAAGCCCCAGCAAATACAGTGGGGCAAATAAGTATTTAGTCAACCACTAATTGTGCAAGGTCTTCCACTTGAAAATATTAGAAAGGCCTGTAATTGTCAACAACGGTAAACCTCAACCGTGAAAGACAGAATGTGGAAAAAAAAAAACCCAGAAAATCACATTGTTTGATTTTTAAAGAATTTATTTGCAAATCATGTTGGAAAATAAGTATTTGGTCAATACCAAAAGTTCATCTCAATACTTTGTTATTTACCCTTTTTTGGCAATAACAGAGGCCAAACGTTTTCTCTAACTCTTCACAAGCTTTTCACAATCTGTTGCTGGTATTTTGCCCATTCCTCCATGCAGATCTCCTCTAGAGCAGTGATGTTTTGGGGCTGTCATTGGGCAACACGGACTTTCAACTCCCTCCACAGATTTTCTATGGGTTTGAGATTTGGAGACTGGCAAGGCCACTCCAGGACCTTGAAATGCTTCTTTGTTGCCCCGGCTGTGTGTTTGGGATCATTGTCTTGCTGAAAGACCCAGCCACGTCTCATCTTCAATGCCCTTGCTGATGGAATGAGATTTTCACTCAAAATCTATTGATACATGGCCCAATTCATTCTTTCCTTTACGCAGATCGGTCGTCCTGGTCTTTTTGTAGAAAAACAGCCCCAAAGCATGATGTTTCCACCCCAATGCTTCACAGTGGGTATGGTGCAATTGAGTATTCTTTCTCCTCAAACACGACAACCTGTGTTTCTTACAAAAAGTTCTATTTTGGTTTCATCTGACCATAACACATTCTCCCACTCCTCTTCTGGATCATCCAAATGCTCTCTAGCGAACTGCAGACGGGCCTGGACGTGTACTGGCTTCAGCAGGCGGACACGTCTGGCCGTGCAGGATTTGAGTCCCTGGTGGCGCATTGTATTACTGATAGTAGCCTTTGTTACTGTGGTTCCAGCTCTCTGTAGGTCATTCACTAGGTCCCCCCTTGTGGTTCTGGGATTTTTGCTCACCGTTCTTGTTATCATTTTGACACCACGGGGTGAGATCTTGCATGGAGCCCCAGATCGAAGATTATCAGTGGTCTTGTATGTCTTCCATTTTCTAATAATTGCTCCCACAGTTGATTTCTTTACACCAAGCGAAGAGTGAAAAGTTACAGAAAATGTTTGGCCTCCGTTGTTGCCAACAAAGGGTACATAACAAGGTATTGAGATGAACTTTTGGTATTGACCAAATACTTATTTTCCACCATGATTTGCAAATAAATTATTTAAAAATAAAACAATGTGATTTTCAGTTTTTTTTTTCCCACATTTTGTCTCTCATGGTTGAGGTTTACCCATCTTGACAATTACAGGCCTCTCTAATCTTTTCAAGTAGGAGAACGTGCACAATTGGTGGTTGACTAAATACTTATTTGCCCCACTGTTTTTTTTTCTGGATGAGACAGATTACCCAGACAAAACATCCTGAAAGTATTCAGATAGTTTTCTCTGAGAAACACCGTATAGCCGGCATTTGTCAAGATGTACGTAATTTATACACAATAGCCAGATAGCCAATAGCCCAGACTTCCCTCTACCCATCAACCTCATCCAGCTCCTCCAAGGGCATCTTATGGCGGTCGCAGTCCAGCCAGGAGACAGAGTACCACCTGCAGGTACATCTCAACGGGGAAGCATCCTAATCAGATGCCCTAGCCACCTCATCTCGCTCCTTTTGATGTGGACAATCAGTGGCTCCTGTCCAAGCCCCTCTTGGACGATGGAGCCCCTCAGCCTATCTCTGAGGTACATCCTGGGCTTCCTGTGGAGGAAGCTCATTTCGGTTGCCTGTATTGAGGATTTTGATTGATGCATCCAGATCCGCAGTCTAAGAAAATGTGAAATCTCCAGAAAAAAAAAGCAGATCACAGACATGTCACAAAACTTAAGCTTAACTTATTTTGAACTTTCTGACTTTAAAAAACACAAAGATAAATTAAGAAAAAAAATATGTGGCCGTGAGTAGCAGTTACTTTTTTAGACCAAGGAAGGAAAAAAATCACGGACTCACATCTTCCTCCCACATCATAAAAACATGTACGGTTGGCTGATTGAACAATCTAAACTCTCCATAAGTGTGATTGTGAAAGGTTGTTTGTCTTAATAACCACTTTTGGACCTTAGGACCCTGAGCAGGGCGCCTGATAAGAAATGCTGTGATGTTGTGTTATGTTTACTCGCCTTACCCACCCATGGTAAAATAAAATGGAGACTATTGACTATGGAGACCACTATTTGAGAATGATTGCATTAATGGATGCATGAAGAGTTGGAAAAAGTCATTGAAGTTGACCTTATTATGTTTTGATTGTCGGTAAATTGTAACGATTGTCGGGCTAGGGCCCAGGTAACATTGGGGCAGATATTCAAAAGAGAGAGAAAACAGCGTGAGCAGACACTGGCACCACCTTCCAATTCTCTCGATGCATTGTTTCAATAACACCAGCCCTGATAGAAGTGTAAGTAAAACCAGAGTGGATTCATTAATAATAATAATACATTTTATTTATAACGCACTTTACATTTGAAAACAAATCTCAAAGTGCACATCGCCAGAAAAAAATAAAATAAATAAAAAGAGTAAGAATAAATGAGGAAAAGCAAAACAGGCAGAAGCACAGATAAAATCAGATACCAATCAGATAAAAATAAGATAGTCAAATAAAATTAGCTAGAATAAGCTTTTTTAAAAAGGTGAGTTTTTAGTCCTTTTTTAAATGCATCCACCGTCTGCGGGGCTCTGAGGTGGTCTGGGAGGGCGTTCCACAGACGGGGAGCAGCAGCTGCAAAGGCCCTGTCGCCCATAGTCTTGAGCCGAGTCCTGGGCGGGAGTAGACGGTGCTGTTGGCCTGACCAGGTTCTAGCTGAATTATGTGATGTGAGGAGTTCGGTGAGGTAGGTGGGGGCTACACCGTGTAGACAGTGATGGGTGTGAAGGAGGATTTTGAATTCAATACGGAGGTGAACAGGGAGCCAGTGTAGGGTGTGAAGCATGGGGGTGATGTGCTCGTGTTTACGCACCCTCATCAGGACCCTGGCAGCGCTGTTTTGGACATACTGAAGCCTTTGTAGGCTCTTGCCAGGGATCCCGATGAGGAGTGCGTTACAATAGTCCAACCTGGAGGAGATAAAGGCATGGACGAGTCTCTCTGCAGCAGGACGGGAGAGAGATGGCCGGAGTTTGGCAATATTGCGGAGGTGAAAGAAGGAGGTTTTGCAAATGTAATTGATGTGATTGTTAAAGCTAAGTTGGGGGTCAAATCTGACTCCCAAATTAGTCACAGAAGGGGAGAAGGGGGTGGATTCATTGAAGGATAAGAAATTAAGTTGCTGCTCTAATTTAGTTAAACAGAGAAAATCAAGCAGACTGAGAGGCGTAATGCAGCAGAGACTGGTGCGGCCCTTTTTTTGTAGCCCAGTGGTGGACAAGTTGATATGAAATTTTCTATCCAATAAACTCGCTTTGTTCAACTTAAATAGGTTTGTCAAACATTCCTTCCGTAGTGGACCGTGTAAGTGGATGCAGGCACACTCTTCGTGGGACACAAAATCTAAGGAGTCATGTGCTCTTTTGGGCAAAGCCGTCCCAACCCCTTATATTGAACCAACAACAAAACTCACACTCTACACTCTCTTTTTTAGTCTCTTGCGCTTGCGCACGTCATCAACCTGGGACACATTTAAATGTTACACTTCTTTTCAGCATATCATCTCGGTGCATTGTCTTGAAGGTCTCCCGACTACATTCCTCGCCTACTCCAACTGATAGGGAAATTCATGGCATTTGTATTTTCTTTCCTTTCTTGTTCACTAGCTGGTTATGGTGCCATCCGTCACAATATTAAACTAAGCTAACGGTGGAGATATCTGTCTCGCCCTGATCTAAGTTAGCCAACTCCCTCAGTTTGTTGCTATGACAAAGTGGCAGACCAAAAACATTGTGATGACAGGTATGTGAAACACTGCCTTAATTACTTATTAAACAGTTCATTTACTGCTCCTTTGTTGTCTGACTATTTTAATTAAAAGCACAGTTGTTATGACCTTCTGGTTCTGTTATTCTTGTATTTTTCACTACTCTATATGTGTGCGTGTGTGAATTGGTTTCCTGATTGAATAAATTAGATTTAGGTGTTGCCTGTTCAGCAGCTCCTGATTAGAGCCATGTGAATGGTCAAGGTGTGGACTCCCTGGCCTATTTAAGCAGCTCACCACAAGCCGGACAACCATCCAGAAATCTCAGCATTCGTGTGGCTTGCCATTCCTGATTCATGTCTAGTCTGAGAAGATACTTCTTTTGTAAATATTGTAAATATGTAAATGGTTGAGCAGTGATGTAGGACGGAGAAGCCTTTTTGTTGTGCACCGTTTTTTCTTGTTTTTGGTAATTAGGAGGTACAATTATGAATCGTTTTTAATTTGCCCTTTGGGTAGGAAGGACAGGATAGCGTTAGATTGTTTTTGTTATTTTGGCATAATTCTCCCTGTGAAGCAAATAAAAGAACTGCTCTCAAAATACAGATCTCACTGGCCTTTCTGGGTCTGGAGGGAGTAGATCTTTTGTGATGCTGATCACTTTTCCACTCCCAATTGAATCCCAAGTGGAATCATCACTGATTTGTACACAACCCTAAACAATGAGAAAAAAAAGTGCCAAAAAACTGGAAAATACTTGTGTTCTGAGAAAGACCCAACAAAGGAAAGACACCGATGAAGTTCCCCAGAGTAGAGACTGAGCGGGTTACAATTAAAAAGGTTTTCTTATGGCATGATTGCAACTGGACTCTTCTTGTTTTTTTGAAGATGTTTTGCCTCTTATCAGAGCAGGCTTCAGCAGTTCAGTTGATGCACCAAGGCTAGTTAGGGCAGGAATATCCTGAGGCTACTACCCATCTTCCCTTGCTGGGCCACACCAGATGGCAGGTATTTTCGAGGTTGAGCAGGGTCAAACTGGTTACACCCTGAGGCAGCTCAAACGCAGCAGAGATGAGAATAACGTGGTAGCGGCTATTGATAGTGATGTCTTTGAGACCCCAGAAGTCAATACAGGGCCTTATCCTTTTCCCTATAGGAGAACCCTTCCCATCAGGAGACCAGGAAAGCCGAAGTGTCATGACTCCATAGATGGGCAAAGCCATGTAGCCTCTTAATATCATGTAATCAAACTCTGTTATCAATTTGTCACGTGGTGAAAGTGTTTGTAATATTATTTTGATTGTCTTTTAGGTTTGTATGATGTTGATTGCTTTTTGCATGTTTACTTCATTTGTAGTGTTTAGTTTGAACTTCCAGCCTAATTGACTCCAATCAGAATACATGCATGGCACCTGGAGGACTCTGACCATACCAAACAGAGGAATCATCAATGAAAAGCCAGGACTGCATCATTTGAGCCAATCGAAGGCTGACGGGGCGGAACTGTCGAACAGCCCTACAGGATAAGAGGCACAGGTGGATAAACATAGAGGAAAAAAGCCAACAGGAAAACACCAAGGCAAGAGGAGAGGCAGCAACGGCCAAGCAGGCTGACAGACAACCATGTGGAGGCCTTGTCCGACATGTGTCACAGCGCGAGACAACTGCAGAGGCAGGGCGAAAGGCTCTGCCTGGGCTTTCAGTATCTGACAAATAATTGTGGCACGCAGCTGAGTGAACTAATCAAGATGATGGCATCTGATACTCGCAACTATGTATTGGTGTTTGCTAGTTATGGTGAGATGATGCCTCATGAGGCATTGCACCACTTGAGCCAATTGGTTCGAGAAAGGGTTTATTTCTCGGAGCTTCATGTGTCCACGGAAACACCTATTGGCTAAGTGTATAATCACAGTCATTTGTCTCCCAACCACATGAGTGATTTGTTAATTTTTGTGTGTGTGTGTGTGTTGGGAAGGTATTATTTAGCAAAATATTGTCTGACCAAATCCTTGATGTACATAGATTATCACATACTGTAAATAGCTATATTTTTTTCTTCAACTTTCTTTTCATTGTTTTCCAGTCACAGAAGTTAAATGTGGCATACATCTTCAGCAATGGGATCAAACTCATAAACTGAGTGACCATGATGTATGGGGGGTCAGTACCCCCTGAATCAAAAAGAAAAAAGAAAAAAAGGACCTATACATATGACACAAAAACGCACACATAGACATAAAAAGTATCTGAGTTATAAAAATATATATGATGTCTCCTGTAGGGCAGCAGTGCCAAGCAGCTCCCCAAAAATCAATGTACAACAAATTATACATATAAACGTATAAACTTTTGAGTCCAGTAAGAGGAGTGGCCACATGGCCACGTACAGTCACAGTCATACAGTACGTCCCTAGTGAAGTGAAACCTACAATATATGTACATATATATTTTTAATGTAGTCTGTGTATGTGTGAAAAGAATTTCATAAATGGCATTATCATAATGTGGCAGGTTGTGCAGTGTTATTTTTTCTAATAATGCGTATGTAGCCGGTGTTGCATGGATCCGGGCCGCGCAACGCAATCCATACCCTTACCCAGGACAGAACTGGAACCCACTCGCACGACGCGTCCAGCACGGCAGGCGGACGCTCCGACCACCAAGCCAGAAGCACGGGATACTCCCTTTGCCTGCCAGCGCACCCACATGAGGACACACAGGTTTCGACACAACAGACTTGTGTGAACCCGTTACACTTAATCAGAGGGAACAGTAAACGTGTTCGCATAACATGAAAAAGGTTACTGATTATGGTTATGCAATTTGGACATTGATGTAGCGACAGGATGGTGGGGATTTTCATTCTGCTTTATTATTATTATTTTTTTTTTTTTTTTTCCACAGAGAGAAAGTCCTCTTTCTTGCTGGCTTCATACTAGTATCAACTAATTGTACCCTTCTCTCAACTCACTTAAACTTTTCACTCTCCAAACCACCGCCAAATTATCCAAACTCTCACCTGATCACAACACTTCTTCTAACACCCACATTTTGAATGCAGCCAGAGGTGTTGATATACTGTAGCGAGCTGTCAAACCACACAGTAAATCTAAAGCACTCTTGAAGCAATCACGTGGTACAGCTGGGCAGCTAGGCTTAGGACGTCATGATTTTCGGAACCTCCCCTAAATGAAGCGAACCTCGGTACACACTTCGCGGAAAAGTCCTTTTATTACTCGACACATGCGTCGAAGGCTCGGTGCACCTCTTGACATCACTAGCGTTTGGTATTTTGTCGTCGCAGGCCTGCCTCCGGTGAAGGGAGTCAGCAGGAGCTGAAGTCCCCACGAAAGATATTGAACTCAACAACTACAGCGACTACCTCCAGCACCCCCTCTTAATGAACCTGGGTTTTAACTTTTTGTACTTTGGCCTTTTTACATTTTTTCATATTTTTACTTTCAGTATAGTCACTTGGACATATGGACACATATTAGCAGCAGAGCATTGTTTTAATAAACATTGTAACTTGTGAGAAAGCCTCAAGTATGTCATTGGCCCCACAGCGTTGCTCTCCACCGGGTTTCACAACTTACCCGTTCATTCACTTCCCCTGTGACAAATACAAGTACAGTGGTACATCTATTTACAACATTAATTGGTTCTGGAAGTAGTCTCGAAATCCAAAAATTAATTTCCGTAATTAGAGACGCGTTTTACGTATACAGTGCCTTGCAAAAGTATTCGGCCCCCTTAAATCTTGCAACCTTTCGCCACATTTCAGGCTTCAAACATAAAGATATGAAATTAAATTTTTTTTGTCAAGAATCAACAACAAGTAGGACACAAATAAAAAACTGAAAAGTGGGGCGTGCAATATTATTCGGCCCCTTTACTTTCAGTGCAGCAAACCCACTCCAGAAGTTCAGTGAGGATCTCTGAATGATCCAATGTTGTCCTAAATGACCAATGATGATAAATAGAATCCACCTGTGTGTAATCAAGTCTCCGTATAAATGCACCTGCTCTGTGATCGTCTCAGGGTTCTGTTTAAAGTGCAGAGAGCATTATGAAAACCAAGGAACACACCAGGCAGGTCCGAGATACCGTTGTGGAGAAGTTTAAAGCCGGATTTGGATACAAAAAGATTTCCCAAGCTTTAAACATCTCAAGGAGCACTGTGCAAGCCATCATATTGAAATGGAAGGGGCATCAGACCACTGCAAATCTACCAAGACCCGGCCGTCCTTCCAAACCTTCTTCTCAAACAAGGAGAAAACTGATCAGAGATGCAGCCAAGAGGCCCATGATCACTCTGGATGAACTGCAGAGATCTACAGCTGAGGTGGGAGAGTCTGTCCATAGGACAACAATCAGTCGTACACTGCACAAATCTGGCCTTTATGGAAGAGTGTCAAGAAGAAAGCCATTTCTCAAAGATATCGATAAAAAGTCTCCTTTAAAGTTTGCCACAAGCCACCTGGGAGACACCAAACATGTGGAAGAAGGTGCTCTGGTCAGATGAAACCAAAATTGAACTTTTTGGCCACAATGCAAGACGATATGTTTGGCGTAAAAGCAACACAGCTCATCACCCTGAACACACCATCCCCACTGTCAAACATGGTGGTGGCAGCCTCATGGTTTGGGCCTGCTTTTCTTCAGCAGGGACAGGGAAGATGGTTAAAATTGACGGGAAGATGGATGCAGCCAAATACAGGAACATTCTGGAAGAAAACCTGTTGGTATCTGCACAAGACCTGAGACTGGCACGGAGATTTATCTTCCAACAGGACAATGATCCAAAACATAAAGCCAAATTTACAATGGAATGGTTCAAAAATAAACGTATCCAGGTGTTAGAATGGCCAAGTCAAAGTCCAGACCTGAATCCAATCGAGAATCTGTGGAAAGAGCTGAAGACTGCTGTTCACAAACACTCTCCATCCAACCTCACTGAGCTCGAGCTGTTTTGCAAGGAAGAATGGGCAAGAATGTCAGTCTCTCGATGTGCAAAACTGATAGAAACATACCCCAAGCGACTTGCAGCTGTAATTGGAGCAAAAGGTGGCGCTACAAAGTATTAACGCAAGGGGGCCGAATTATATTGCACGCCCCACTTTTCAGTTTTTTATTTGTTAAAAAAGTTTAAATAATCCAATAAATTTTGTTCCACTTCACGATTGTGTCCCACTTGTTGTTGATTCTTGACAAAAAATTACAATTTTATATCTTTATGTTTGAAGCCTGAAATGTGGCGAAAGGTTACAAGGTTCAAGGGGGCCGAATACTTTTGCAAGGCACTGTAAATGCCCTAATCTGTTCCAAGCACCACAGACACGCCACATTAAATTTTATAATTGGGGTAAAACCAGAATAAAACAGCCAAACACATTTGAATCATTCCATATACCTAACCATTAATACCTGTAGAGTAAAAAATGAGATAATAGAACAAAATGCAAAGAAAAAAATATCTTACCTTTCGAGTGAGGCAATGTCCTCTTTCACAAGATGGGTGGTGCCTATCTCACTCTTTGTTGTCATTGAGCCGGGTTTCAGAGACGGCAATAACATTAAATTTGTTTTTGAAGCTCTGTAGATATTCTTCAATGTTTTAAAATTTTTGTATAGACTCCTGGCATTGAAGTGGATTAGTTTTAGCTTACCGTCCGCATCCATAGAATTGTTATACTGTTCTGTGGTGTAGTACTTACAGTTGTTCGACATGTTATTGCAAAAGTTGAGGTCAGGATCAAGACTATCAATTGGGTCATCATGGGACTCATCAATCTGGTCATCCAGAAAGTTGGTGATAGGTGTCATCATTAATTTTCAAATGGTGTCAGCTCTTCCAAGCTTCGCACAGCTCTTATCTTCATGTCTTGCGACTTGACAAGGATTTTGCAATCAGTCAAGATAGGAGTGTGCCCTTCAGGAGCTCAATTGTGCGACTGCACAGCTCAAGCAGTGGGAGCAGAATGACATGACAGAATGAATGACTCTTCATGACAAAAACGCGAGGAGACCTATGCTCTAATGTAATGAACTGTCTATGGGCTTAAAAAAACTTTGTGACACAAAAACATGACCCTTGTGCTAATTTGGATCAGACGTCCACCCGCTATAACAACAATAACACCTTCGCGCCTGTGCATGTCATCATTCTACGACACCTAAATTAAAACGTCATCAACAATAGGCCAAAAGGAGAGCAGAATCCCATTATGAAGGCATGATAGGAAATATTATAACCAATAGGACAGCAGGATCTTATGGCACGACATTTAAAAGCAGGAAGTACATACGTATCTTTTACAGTATTGTATAGTATTTTTGCCTCTCGTAACCTGAAATTTCTTAACAGGAAGCAATATTTTTCCATTTATACGTGTCGTGACCTGAAAATAACGTTTTTAGAGACGTTTGTAAGTAGAGGTACCACTGTATATGATTTACATTGCATTGCAACATTTTCAAATTTTAACATTAACTATTCACATTTACTGACTTAATTTGAAAAGTATCAGCCATAGCCTACAGTTAGAATAAATTTAGCTATTAATAGTACAAGGTCTTTAATAATTTTGGAGGTCACTGAATTAGACTGTTAACTTGCTGAATATTTGACGGATATACAAACAGTTTGGTTTATAACACAAATATATATTAATATGTTTCAATTGTTGCCATTGATTTCTATTGATATTTTAGTTTTCTTAACTATCCTATTCATCATCTACCGCTTAATCCGGGGTCTGGTCGCGGGGGCAGCAGCAGGGAAGCCCAGACTTCCCTCTCCCAGGCAACTTTAACCAGCTTCTCCAACGGTATCCCAAGGCTTTCCCAGGCCAGCTGAGAGACAGTCTCTCCAGCGTGTCCTGGGACATCCCCGGGGCCTCCCGCCGGTGGGACATGCCCGGAACACCTCTCCAGGGAGGCGTCCAGGAGGCATCCGAAGAAGTGCGTATGTTTCGGTTTTCCGAACTATATATGGATTTTTAACACACACTTAAAACAAGTCCCACACTTGTATTCAAATGATCAAATGTATACATTTAGAAACAAGTTCTTGCAAGGAACCAGCTGGTCACGCTATGTACACAACCAGAAATACTTACACAGCGCTCCAATGTGACACTTGGTTAAACAAACACTAAACTGCTCTGTCTGCCCTCGGGTCAACAGCAGCGGTGGGGCAGCCTTGTCACTAGCTCAGCTACACTTTTTAATTATACCCCGATTGATTGCTCCCAACGTCGATAAGGCATTTGAGCTGCTTAATCCTTGTTGCGTTAACATGAAAATGTACACTTTCTGGGGCAAGGCACTATTGGTTGCCTCTTGCATTTCTAACCGCAAGCTCCCCTTTTTAAGAAATGCTTATAGAGGGGAAAAATTGAAGGAAAATGGATTGGTGGGTGTGTGTTTCTTCAATAATGCGCTTTTACAAACTGTTGATACAACTGTGACTGCCTCAATTTTGTGCTTCTCTAGATGTCATTCTTTGATAGTTTATCGAGGTACTTTTAAGACTCAAGTTTTGCTGTATCTCTCTAGCCATTTCCCAGCATACTATTAGATAAGAGTTGTTGTTGAAGGAGTACATTCCATCACTTTGGCAGTGACCTCTGTGGCTCCAGCTCATGAATGGTAAGCACCCTTGGGTAGCGCTTCCCTCCAGACAAAAAGAAGCACACTGAGGGTGGACAGAGAGCTCATACCGACACTCACCATGACTGCAAGCATCCGAGCGGAGAGAACAGGGGAGTCTTTTACAGCTGACTGACGCTTGGTTAATTGACTAAACCCCTCCGCCAACCATCACAGACCTGATCGCAACAGTCTTGTTCACCACATAAGGCGCATCACTCCTCCATCTAGGATAAAGCCATCCATACTGAGCTCGAGGAAATACTCACGAATATGCCTAGGGAACAGGAATTGAATTAAATGTATTGTCTTGTGTTTTGCATGCAGATTTAATCAGGGAAATTACTTGATTATCTTGACACAACAAACTTTACTCTTGAGGGCAGAAACTGACTTTTCAATCTGATCCATGTGAAGTATTGCATAATGTAGATTCCACCCTCTTCTGGCCAACGTACTGAATATTAGATATAGGCATCATATCAATTGAATGTAAGATGAAAAAGGATGAAAAAATTACATCACCATTATAGCAACTAATTAAAAAAAAATCCAGTTAAGAGAACACATTTGTGTATGACGTACACAAGGATGGATGAGTGTGTTATGCCTTCAAACATGGGGGACAAAAAGGGCAGAGGAGCGTAGTGTCTGGACCAGTAAAAAGCCCGTCGGACTCATATGCAAATAAGTATTTAATCAACCACCAATTGTGTAAGTTCTCCTACTTGAAAAGATTAGAGAGGCCTCTAATTGTCAACATGGGTAAACCTCAACCATGAGAGACAATGTGGAAAAAAGAATAGAAAATCACATTGTTTGATTTTTAAAGAATTTATTTCCAAATTAGAGTGGAAAATAAGTATTTGGTCACCTACAAACAAGCAAGATTTCTGGCTGTCAAAGAGGTCTAACTTCTTCTAACGAGGTCTAACGAGGCTCCACTCGTTACCTGAATTAAGGCACTGTATACCTGGCACTTGTTTTAACTCATTATCGGTACAAAAGTCCACAACCTCAGTCAGTCACACTCCAAACTCCACCATGGTCGAAGGACACCAGAGATTAAGAAAATTTAGACCTGCACCAGGCTGGGAAGACTGAATCTGCAATAGGTACAACGCCTGGTGTAAAGAAATCAACTGTGGGAGCAATTATTAGAAAATGGAAGACATGCAAGACCACTGATAATCTCCCTCGATCTGGGGTTCCATGCAAACTCTCACCCGGTGGCGTCAAAATGAGAACAAGAACGGTGAGCAAAAATCCAAGAACCACAAGGGGGACCTAGTGAATGACCTACAGAGAGCTGGGACCACAGTAACAAAGGCTACTAACAGTAACACAATGCGCCGCCAGGGACTCAAATCCTGCACTGCCAGAAGTGTCCCCCTGCTGAATAAAGTACACGTCCAGGCCCGTCTGCGGTTCGCTAGAGAGCATTTGGATGATGCAGAAGAGTACTGTGAGAATGTGTTATGTTCAGATGAAACCAAAATAGAACTTTTTGGTAGAAAACACAGGTTCTCGTGTTTGGAGGAGAATGAATACTGAATTGCATCTGAAGAACACCATACCCACTGTGAAGCATGAGGGTGGAAACATCGTGCTTTGGGGCTGTTTTTCAGCAAAGGGACCAGGACGACTGATCAGTGTAAGGGAAAGACTGAATGGGGCCATGTATCGAGATATTTTGAGTGAAAATCTCCTTCCTTCAGCAAGGGCATTGAAGATGAGACGTCGCTGGTCTTTCAGCATGACAATGATCCCAAACACACAGCCAGGGCAACAAAGGAGTGGCTTCGTAAAAAGCATTTCAAGGTCCGGGAGTGGCCTAGCCAGTCTCCATATCTCAACCCCATAGAAAATCTGTGGAGGGAGTTGGAAGTCCGTGTTGCCCAACGACAGCTCCAAAACATCACTGCTCTAGAGGAGATCTGCATGGAGGAATGGGCCAAAATACCAACAGTGTGTGAAAAGCTTATGAAGAGTTACAGAAAACGTTTGGCCTCCGTTATTGCCAACAAAGGGTGCATAACAAAGTATCGAGATGAACTTTTGCTATTGGCCAAATACTTATTTTCCACCATAATTTGCAAATAAATTCTTTAAAAATCAAACAATGTGATTTTCTGTTATTTTTTTCCACATTCTGTCTCTCATGGTTGAGGTTTACCCATGTTGACAATTACAGGCCTCTCTAATATTTTCAAGTGGAAGAACTTGCACAATTAGTGGTTGACTAAATACTTATTTGCCCCACTGTATATACACCTGTGCGTCCGAGTTGCATGGTGTCAAGTTTCTACTTCATTATTGCTTTACACCATTTTTGTGGGTTCTCCCTCAAATGACTTTTCTCTTGCACACAGTGCCTTCAGATGTCATGAATTCACACAGAGCTATGGAACTGTCACTCACCATCCATTATTCCATCCATTCTAAAATTCTGTTATTGGATTTTAAAGGAAAACGTGAAAGGATTGTTGATGCTTATGAAAAAGAATGTATTTTCTATGGATAGGGAGCAAAAGTGCAGAATAACATTTCTGACAAAGCACAAATTCAAACAGCAGTGATCATAAGACTTCAAAACCCAATACATAGAGCAAATAAAGTAAACAACTAAAATATTTATTAACTGGAGAATGTCTTACAGCAAACTTTTATCACAACACAGTCTTCAAGTCAAATGACACTTAACCCTTTGAGTACAAGTACAGTAAACAAACTGAGTGAATTTCTCCAGTGTGTTCGTCTATCAAAAAACATGGAGAATCATGTCAGGTTCGAGAAGGTACAAAACTTCTCCTTTTTTTCCCCCTTTTTAAAAAAAAAAAAAATATTTAATTTTATTTTTTTTTAATGTTGGACAAAATGGAGAAACACTATGGCTTGTTTTGTTGTTTCTTCATGGACAACACTGAATTTTCAATTTTCTTTTCATTTTTTATGTGTACATTGTTCTATTTTCTCACATTATCATGTACAGATATTCCCCATTATAGGTTTGTCAGTGCAGTGAATAGTCACTTGATGCGCATTTCGGTATACAAACACAATGACAAGTCTAATCCAGAAAGTTGCCCTAAAACAGTGAAGAGAAAAACCATGGCAGTTACTAAAAGGGTTAAGGCGAACATAGAAAAATAAATAGCAATAAAAACAATATACAACCTGCTTCTCATACTGGACTCAAAACACTCCTAAGAAGCTCTAATTAATGAGAATTATTCATATTAGTCGTATTTTCTTTACAGACCCATTCACTTTACATTCTATTTACAGTAAAATGAGCAATCCTACAGGAATAAAAGTATTACTGAAAGGAACACATTATGCATACACACAATACTAATAGAAAACTGTATAATGTCATCATTTTGTCTGTATGTAAAAACATTTACACACCGACTTGCAATGTGTTAACAGTAGGTTATTTTTTTAACATTAGTTCTTTTTTAACCTTATATATCAAATAAATCAACAGTGTGAGCAGAACAAGTGTTTACAGTATGTTTTTACGACTCTCTACGTTCGACAGCTGTGTTCAAGTTCAACAAGAACAGATACCATGAATATCACTGTATGGTGACTGCACAGTGAACATATTTTACAAAAGCGGTCGTGAACAAAGGAAAACAGAAAAGCTCCTCCAAAATACAAACAGAATAGATGAGACAAGGTCACCGTGGCTGAGAACTCAAAGTGGGGGCTGATCTCTCTGCTTGTCACATCCCCTCAGGAGGTGCAATGACATGGCCTATCACAAGATGACCCTTCAGGTGTTACACGCCTTACACATCAAGGTCATTGGAAGGGAGGTTGTGGACTTTGTAGAATACACATGCAATTCTGTATATATTTATAGCCAGAATATTATTGATGCGGCTTTGAACTGAATATCATAAGATTGTGAAAATGAGTTTTGGCAAGTGACTTCAAGAGTTGAAGGATCAGGAGTAAAATTGATGATATCCACTCAGTTCTGAAAAGTGTTGTATACTGCTTCATAGACAAGCATACAGAATAGCTTTCATCTGACCAAATTGTGACCCTGACAAGCCAGATGTTCCATAGCATGGTTCAAGCAGATCTGACAAATATTTCATTTCAAGGTCTTTGCTTACATATAACTCCGACTACTGTGTCAGGCATCCATCTTAGCTCTTGGGGGGGAAAGCAAATAAATCTAAAAGCAATGGACCTAAAGTGTGATGAACGGGACACTAAAGGGAAACAAGTCCTCCCGAGACAAACATCAGTATGATTGAGAACAGGACAGGACTGAATAGGGGGTATGAACATGTGTACTGTTGCAGAAAGAGCACTGACATATTCTGTCTTAATGAGCCTGACTGTCTGTAAACAGATTTGACACACTGTGACCTGCTGGCATACTCATATCCAGACGAGCAGGCCTTTAATTATCTCTTTTTCCCCTTTTTATATCTTGCTGTCATCGCATGTGCGGCATACAGTGAATGGCTCAGCAGCCTTGGGATTGACAGAGCAATATGACCGACAACAACGTCCAGTAACTTAATCAAAGTCTACTGCTGGTGTGGGCCAAGAGAGTTCTGCAGCACATTATCACATTGTTCTTATACGCTGTGGAAATCACGTGGCGTGATCTGACAGTCAGCTTTATCACCAGTGCGAAAGAACGCCACTGAAAGGTCCAATAATTGTAGTGGTTGGATTTAAATTTTATTTATTTATTTTTTTTGGTCAATTGCAATTATAGTGTTGGTTTTGTCAATAAATTGGGTGTTTTGGTCCCTTCTTTTTCACGGTTTTATTGAACTAAGGGCTGGCTGAAGCTACAGTATTGCATGGCAAAAGTCAGTGTGTGAACTTCATTCGATATTGCTGTGAAATGGTTAAACTATGTTTGACAATTACCATGAGAAGCTTTATTCCTGAACATCGAACTAACTGCTGCCCCCCCACCCCCCAACAATGCAAAGGATGGCAATTTTTAATATTGCTGAATGTATTTATCTTGAATTTTAGGCATTTTGATTTCTTGCCCAAAATGTCATTTTAAGAATTTTCATTGACCTCTTTACCAGGCTCTTAAAATTCTCGGTGACAGCTTTCTGCAGCTTGCATCTATTTATAAGAGCCAACACCTTTGTGGTGAAGCAAAGCTAAAATCACAAAGACACACAACAGGGTATTGAGTAGCTATGGCCTCAGGCTCCTGCAGAGCTACGCACAGCTGTGTCCCATCAGCAGAGTTACAGGTGGGGAAAAAAAAATCAATGTCTCAACCAGTGTGCATTTTGTATTTAAGATGCATATAATGTCATGCACGAGAATGTGCAAAAGTCTGTCAAAAAATAGGGGCTTGATAATATAATGAAGAGGGAAAAGAGAGGAAGTCAGGCAAAGGTAGTTAGTATCAGGGTCGGTATTAAGCAGAACTTCAGTTGTTTTGAAGGCAGTCGAGATCCACTGAACAGCAGACATTTCCATTCTGTAAATAAGAGCAAAAAAAGAACACGTTTTGAACACTTCATCAGCATGGATAGTTTTTGCATGAAATAGTACAGTGATACCTCGAGATACGAAAGATTCGGTACACAATTTTTTTCCCAGCATACTAGAAATAATAGTACTGTAATAGATAATACCCGCTTGCAGCAATTCAATAATGTAATTGCATTACTCTGCACACAATGTGCTACACAATGTTCATGTATGTGAAATAAAAGAGCATAACTTACTCTCAGTGCTTTTTCAAGCCACAAACAGCGAGATGAAAAGGCAAGAACTGCAATTACACAATGGCTGCAGATTTTAGCTTGTCTTTTAGCACTTTGTGTTTGCTATGAGCTCGAACAGTCATGTGATAATATTCGTAGAACTAGCTGGAACCTAACGAACTAGTTATACTTAATCCGCACTAAGGGACAAAAAAAGCACAGCAAGTAAAGACAGGAAATAAGAGGCCCTGACAGCCCGATAAGACCATGCTGCTGTTTTGGTCAGAATCTTTCCCATCATACTCAGTATCAAGAACCTGCTATCCTATTGGCCTATTGTTGGTGGTGGTGGTGGTGGTGGTCTTTCGTTTTTCGACATCGCCTCACTTAAAAGGTAAAGTTCCACATTTTAGTATTTACTTTTCCATTATGTATTATTATCTATTTCATTACAAGGTATTAATGGTTGACCTATGGATAGTGAAGTATTCAAATGTGTTTGGCTCTTGTTTTGTTTTGTTCTGTTCCCCCCCCCCCCCCCCCAGAGATTATGAAATGTACAGTAGGGCAAAGAAGTATTTAGTCAACCACTAATCGTGCAAGTTCTCCCACTTGAAAATATTAGAGTGGCCTGTAATTGTCAACATGGGTAAACCTCAACCATGAGAGACTGCATGTGAAAAAAAAAAAAAGAAAATCACATTGTTTGATTTTTAAAGAATTTATTTGCAAATCATGGTGGAAAATAAGTATTTGGTCAATACCAAAAGTTCATCTCAGTACTTTGTTATGTCCCCTTTGTTGGCAATAACTGAGGCCAAACGTTTTCTGTAACTCTTCACAATCATTTCACACTCTGTTGCTGGTATTTTGGCCCATTCCTCCATGCAGATCTCCTCTAGAGCAGTGATGTTTTGGGGCTGTCGTTGGGCAACACGGACTTTCAACTCCCTCTACAGATTTTCGATGGGGTTGAGATCTGGAGACTGGCTAGGCCACTCAATGACCTTGAAATGCTTCTTACAAAGCCACTCCTTTGTTGCCCTGGCTGTGTGTTTGGGGATCACTGTCATGCTGAAAGACCCAGGAATGTCTCATCTTCAATGCCCTTGCTGATGGAAGGAGATTTTCACTCAAAATCTCTCGATACATGGCCCCATTCATTCTTTCCTTTACACAGATCAGTCGTCCTGGTCCCTTTGCAGAAAAACAGCCCCAAAGCATGATTTTTCCACCCCACGCTTCACAGTGGGTATGGTGTTCTTCGGATGCAATTCAGTATTCTTTCTCCTCCAAACACGAGAACCTGTGTTTCTACCAAAAAGTTCTATTTAGGGTTCATCTGACCATAACACATTCTCCAAGTCCTCTTCTGGATCATCCAAATGCTCTCTAGCAAACAGCAGACGAACCTGGACGTGTACTTTCTTTAGTAGGGGACACGTCTGGCAGGATTTGAGTCCATGATAGTGTTACTGATAGTAGCCTTTGTTACTGTGGTCCCAGCTCTCTGTAGGTCATTCACTAGGTCCCCCAGTGTGGTTCTGGGATTTTTGCTTACCGTTCTTGTTATCATTTTGACGCCACGGGGTGAGATCTTGCATGGAGCCCCAGATCGAGGGACATTATCAGTGGTCTTGTATGTCTTCCATTTTCTAATAATTGCTCCCACAGTTGATTTCTATACACCAAGCGTTTTACCCCAGCCTGGTGCAGGTCTACAATTTTGTCTCTGGTGTCCTTCGACAGCTCTTTGATCTAGGCCATAGTGGAGTTTGGAGTGTGACTGACTGAGATTGTGGACAGGTGTCTTTTATAACGATAATAAGTTAAAACAGGTGCCATTAAAACAGGTAACGAGTGGAGCCTCGCTGATCTTGTTAGAAGAAGTTAGACCTCTTTGACAGCCAGAAATCTTGCTTGTTTGTAGGTAACCAAATACTTATTTTCCACTGTAATTTAGAAATAAATTCTTTAAAAATCATCAATGTGATTTTTTTTTTTCTTCCACATTCTGTCTCTCATGGTTGAGGTTTACCCATGTTGACAATTACAGGCCTCGCTAATCTTTGTAAGTAGGAGAACTTTTGGTGGTTGACTAAATACTTATTTGCCCCACTGTATGTGGTGTTTTAGTAGTGCCTGGTACAAATTAGGCGATTTACATTATAGTGTTAGGGCTCCTCCTGAGCCATGGCCACCTCTGGCAGGTGTGAGTGTTTTTATTTATTATAGATTGGACGTCAGACGGGTGGAGCGGCTACAGGTGATGGCGATGATGATCAGCCCTCTTTATAAGCAGTGGATGTCGCCACCTCGTGTCCCGATCAACGTGTACGTTTTCTCAGGGGCAACTCTGCGACACGGAGACACAATGACTGAGTGGCGGAATTGCCTTGCGTGCCTATGGTGTCGGCGAAGACAAAAGGCGAAGACAAATTCTGAATCCTGCCTCCAAAGTGGAAGAATTCGATTGCGGGGGCTTGGCTCCGCATGCATATCAAAAGCTCCTGCCGCGCATGACCCGCGCCGATAACGTCAGCACTCATACACGTCACATTGGGCGTGCGGATCGGTGCTATTAAACATTAAAAAAAGCTAATGGCGGAAAGTCGGCTTTAATTTACTGTTTTAATAATATTTTAAATTTAAATATGTTGAATGTTTCCATTTTTGTGCCTTTTTGAACAAAAGAAAATGCCATTGCTTGGAGTGGGCGGGCATGTTGTCTTACGGGCTGAGGAGGTCAAAGTGCATCATTAGCTGTCGCCTTATAAATCTGTAATGCCCCCTAAGGCATGGCATGAATACTACATCGTTTTCATGCGGAATTGCGACATTGTTCAAATGGAGATGGAACCATATAAATGCAAATTTGAAATTTTTCGTCTTATCGGAGAGTCACCATGTAAACTTCCCCTAAGTCAGTTGTATGTGGCATTCTTTACTTATTTCTCTGATCACCGCCTCACGACATTATGGCTCTCGTCCCAGGTCCTGTTTTTTGCGTGCCCCTTGTCTGATTTCATGCCTGCCTCCTTCCCGAGCTTCATCGCCTCACGCCCACTCGACTACCACGATCAGGAAGTTCCACTGCTTTTATGTTGGACACAAATAAAGCTTTTTTGTTCATTGCTACATCGTGCCTGTGTCTGCGTAGGGATCCTTTCCATTCCGCGAATCCTAATATATACAAAATCATCATGATACGAAAGCCACTCTGGAACAAATTAATTTCGTATCTTGAGGTACCACTGTCAGTCATTTTGAGTGCTTATAGTTTGTTTTACTCGTGTAGTCACGTATTTGCGACTGGAAAATGTGCCCATTTTTTTTTTTTTTTTTTAAATTAAAAAGACATTTTTGCTGAACAATTCATCGAGTCAGTATTTATTTATTTATTTATTTATTTTATCCTAAATAGTTATTTAAATACTATATTTACAATTAAATCACATGCACATTTAATTAAGAGCAAATATTTAGGATTATTTACTTGCACTTCAGCAATTATAATTACTTCAGTGAAGAAAACGGCATATAATTTTCAAACAAAACGCTAGTTGTTAAGGATGCTTTCTCTTACTTTACACATGCAGCCGGTGCAAGGTGAGTTGGGCATCTGCCATGTGTCCCCGCTGAGGCGAGTGATGCCCGCATGGTCCGGACACGTTTGTCGGATGTCATAGGACAGACTGTCGGCTAGGCAGGGGTCTGTGACGCAACGTGGGCAACATTCACCCTCTGCCACTGCTGTGTACTCGCACACAAGCACCGGACAAACCAGAGGCCAACAGTCCACTTCTCCCTCCTGGAGACACACAGACAAAAGGATTGCATGGGGGAAAAAGTAAATTTCTGGTCCCTTAACAAACACACAAACAGGATACCACAGCTTGGTATTAAACAAAGCCCAAGTTGGATTTCACATTGATGAGGAGATTGTGTTACATCCCTCAGGGATTTGCCATGAAGGTCAGGTTTCATTTGTGTCGCCAATTTACACTCTGAATGTGCGTGTGTGTGCGTGAGCATGTCCATTCTGACCATGCAGCGGCACTGCTGGCAGCCATAGAGCCAGGATGCGCCGCTTCGGTAGAGTGTACGGCCACTCTGGTCCAAACACTGGCTGCTGGGTCTGTTGTCACAACTGGGACAGCAGAACACATCCTCCTCTGGGTTCCCACAGTCGCATGGTTTTCTTCTACAATACGTCTGCCCATCCTGGAGAACAAATTCGAATGATTATATGACTTTGCTGTATGAATACATGTAATGTTTTTTCTTTTGTTTTTGACATGGTGTCTAATACACAGAATTTAAAAAAAAATGCTTACAGGCCTACTGATATAATATGCTGTGGGTAATTGCTGTCGTGAAAGGAGACAACTGAAGGTTTTGAGGCAAAATTGCTTAGTATTTGGAACCAATAATAGCCCACAACAGTGCTAAGGTCCCTCTGGGTATGGTAATTATTTTATTGGAGGGGTTGGTGGGGTGGGGGGGTGCTATATTCTTTTTACCCTCAACAAATTTGTATCAGCAAAACCATTATGCTTCTACTTTTAATGTTGCTGGAGGTCGCTGTGCTGCAGTAATCCTGATCCCCTGATCAGGTTTCTCTCCCTCTCTGCTTCCCTCCCCTTATTATGGCATAAATGAGAGGGGTAAAAAAGTGGGATAAGCAAAACTGGAAGGAAAAAAGCAATTTTAAAATGACTTAATGAAGTTATACCTCGAAATACTGTACAAATATAAGAATAGAATAAGTAAGTGGACTTCACAAGGCTGGCAATAATATTGAAAGATCATTGTTAACACTTTTAGGTAGGGAATAAAGAAGGGGTTGGGGCAGGTGACTTGGGGGGGGGTCAGTGGTCATTGCACATTAAATGGATCTCGATCCCTAATGTCCACGTATAGAGATTATTGATAGCATATTGACAGAATTTCTGGACTTCACCAATGCACTCTCTGTCCTTACTGTTTATCTTCCACTTTACCTGCTAAAAACTTAATGGTTGGTTTTACACAGAACAGCAAGCACTGTCTGTCTCAGGGATGGCAGTGCAGTGTGCGTATAAAAATGTTACAAGAAAGGCTTTTAGAAAATGTACGAGTATCATAAAATCACTCTGCATACCATTATAAGGTAACGCAGCAAATATTTTACCCATGTATATTGTCCTGCTTCAGTAACCACAGGGCCAATTCTTATGGCCTCGGACTTCATATTTTATGATCTCGTGCCTGCTGGGGAATTACTGCCAATTGTGGTATGCTTTCAATGCCGGGAAGTACATGCATGCATTCCCGCAATGTGTTGCAATTTTCAGCAAACCCATATAGGTTCTGCTTGTTCATCTAACTCCAGGGCTTCGGTGAGTCATTCTCAGAGATTTGGTGGGATCAAAATATATGTACATTGTGTATGGTGGGTCAACTGCGCCCATAAAAGCCTTTTCACACTGCATTTAGAAGAGTGCAGAACATTGATGAACCTATTCATTGAGGGCATGCTGTGCCGTGTCCCATATTGATACTCAGGGTGGGCATTTTATTTTCTGATTTGGCGCAGCATCGCTTGTTTTAAAAAGTTGAAATCATTAGTGCATCGCTGAGAAATCAGACGGCACAATCAAAAGGATAGCATTGGTAAAGTGATTAATGCAAATCAGTTGTCCAGTTACGACAAAAGAACTGGGAATAACATTTACGTAATAGTTAATAACTTTAAATGTTTTGTATTACTGGCACATTTTTTGACATAAAAAATGAAGTAAAACTCTTGAGGATAAGCTGCACGGCAATCATGTACACCTTAACACTCCAGCTGCTCTATAACTAATGGTGTATTGAACCATTTCAGTTTTGCATTTTCTGTTCGGTTCACTTAGTACATCATGTTTCAGTTTTTTGTATTTTTTTTCTCATAAAATGTATTATTAGCACAAGCTAAGTGCTACGTGCAGAACCAACTGAGGGAGTTTCCGCATGGATGCCTTACATGTTGGACACTCAGGGCTCCATTTTACTCCACTACTGATAGGCCGTCCCACCTGGTGTAATTGACTGTGTTGCAATGGACGCCCAGGCTTCCCCTTGTAAACTTACCAATGGACAAAGGCAGATGGCTGAATCCAAAGTTATAGCGACACTGCTGCACGGATATTTTAACCCACTTAATTCGGCACTATCAGACAATTAATCTACATCTAGGAAAAGTCCGCTAGATATTGCCACCGCAACCAGATATGTGCTTTCTGCAGAAAATGTGAATGTTAATCTCTCGAGCAAAAAAATTTTTAAAGTCAGATAACTACATTTGTCATTTTCAGGTTCGTGCTGCTCAAATTTCAAAGCTTACAGTTTTACTTGTTCATTCATAATTCTAAGATTTTATAATTATTACAATTGTTTTATTTATGTTTTAATTTAAGAACTCAGAGTTTATTTGAAATGTTACCCAAAAAGGGTCACCGTTATTGATTTACACAAGTTCTATAGTTGACATTAAAAAAAATAAAAAAATAAAAAAATAAAGCAAGCTAAAGTAGTTATTTTCTGCGTATTTTGTACCGGAAATGAACCGAACCAACCACTTAAAAAACAAACCGAACCGAAATGACATCTTACGGTACCGTTACACCCCTAGTATTTAAGTATTTATATATACCGGTATATATATTTATTCATCTTCCGAGTCGCTTAACCTCACGGGGGTGCTGGAGCCTATCCCAGCTAACTATGGACTGTAGGCAAACATACTGAATCGGTTTCCAGTCAATTGTAGGAGGAGATACAAATATTGTATATATATGCCGGAAAACACTTAGGTGAGTTGAAGTTCCACTCTGAGACCCCCAATTTTTCCAAATTTAAAAATTGTCCGATATGCACATGTGATACATCATTGGAGAGAATAAAACGTTAATTTTCTGGGGGAAGAAAAATTTTGAACAGGAGGGCATTTAAAAAAAAATTTTTAACTTTTTTTTTTTAAACAGCAAAACCCTAACTGGAGGTGAGAGCACGCGAGAGCATAAATAAAGACGCCATGATTTTAACGAGATGTTTTCTCTTTTCAGTCCAAAAATTCCATCTAGCATGTACCACCGAGTGTCAAGACACAGCTGTTAATGGCCCCAGCTGGATTTTTGGCGGATTTTATGGGTGAAACATGGTAATATAACAAGGGTCGGGATGCAGAAATCGCAGACATCAAGGAGTAATCGAGATTTTCATTTTAATATATTTACCCTTTTAAATATATATTTTTTAAATTTTTCTTTGTTTGGATCGATTATTTATCATCTAAAATATTGGGGAAAATACGACAGTATCGAAAAAAATACAATGAAGTGATAGTTATGAGGTAGATATCTGTGACTTTTTTTTACAGACGCATATTTTTTCATTGTGACGTAATTTGAGTTTAAAAGTTTAAAATATAAGAGTGAATCATTTTTGTCGTTTTTTTTTTTTTTTTTTTTTACTACATATTAGACATCAATGCATGATTCTAAGCTAAAAATGACAACAAATTTAGATTAATAAATGCGTATACTTACCTACTTTTTATGGCTAAGTTGAAACAAAAGCGGTTGTGCGACGTCTGTAAACAGGGGTTTCCAGGGTAAAACGGACAAATTAAAAATAGTTCAGGGGCTTATTGCGCCATGAATCTGCTATGGCAGCATATAGACATATTGTTCTATCAAACACAACAGTTCTTTTGGCTTAAAATACAGCAGTTTTAAAGAGGGGTGCAAGAGCAGAAACTGCTTTTCAGCCTTGTCTGTGTTTTCCGCCATACATATATATATATATATATATAATATGCAGATACAGTGGGGCAAATAAGTATTTAGTTAACCACCAATTGTGCAAGTTCTCCAAAGTGAAAAGACTACAGAGGCCTGTAATTGTCAACATGGGTAAAACTCAACCATGAGAGACAGAATCTGAAAAAAAACACAAAATCACGTTGTTTGATTTTTAAAGAATTTATTTCCAAATTAGAGTGGAAAATAAGTATTTGGTCACCTACAAACAAGCAAGATTTCTGGCTGTCAAAGAGGTCTAACTTCTTCTAACAAAGCGCTACTCGTTACCTGTATTAATGGCACCTGTTTTAACTCATTATTGATATAAAAGACACCTGTCCGCAACCTCAGTCAGTCAAACTCCAAACTCCACTAAAGCCAAGACCAAAGAGCTGTCAAAGGACACCAGAGACAAAATTGTAGAGCTGCACCAGGCTGGGAAGACTGAATCTGCAATAGGTAAAACACTTGGCGTAAAGAAATCAACTGTGGGAGCAATTATTAGAAAATGGAAGACATGGAAGAACACTGACAATCTCCCTCGATCTGGGGCTCCATGCAAGATCTCACCCTGTGGCGTCAAAATGATAACAAGAACGGTGAGCAAAAATCCCAGAACCACACGGTGGGACCTAGTGAATGACCTACAGAGAGCTAGGACCACAGTAACAAAGGCTACTATCAGTAGCACAATACGCCGCCAGGGACTCAAATCCTGCATTGCCAGATGTGTCCCCCTGCTGAAGAAAGTACACGTCCAGGCCCGTCTGCAGTTCTTTAGAGGGCATTTGGATGATCCAGAAGAGGACTGGGAGAATGTGTTATGGTCAGATGAAACCAAAATAGAACTTTCTGGTAGAAACACAGGTTCTTGTGTTTGGAGGAAAAAGAATACTGAATTGCATCCGAAGAACACCATACCCACCGTGAAGCATGGGGGTGGAAACATCATAATTTGGGGCTGTTTTTCTGCTAAGGGACCAGGACGACTGATCTGTGTAAAGGAAAGAATGAATGGGGCCATGTATTGAGAGATTTTGAGTGAAAATCTCCTTGAATTAGCAAGGGCATTGAAGCTGAGACGTGGCTGGGTCTTTCAGCATGACAATGATCCCAAACACACAGCCAGGGCAACAAAGGAGTGGCTTCGTAAGAAGCATTTCAAGGTCCTGGAGTGGCCAGTCTCCAGATCTCAACCCCATAGAATATCTGTGGAGGGAGTTGAAAGTCTGTGTTGCCCAACGACAAAACATCACTGCTCTAGAGGAGATCTGCATGGAGGAATGGGCCATAATACCAACAGTGTTTGAAAAGCATGTGAAGAGTTACAGAAAACGTTTGGCCTCCGTTATTGCCAACAAAGGGTACATAACAAAGTATTGAGATGAACTTTTGGTATTGACCAAATACTTATTTTCCACCATGATTTGCAAATAAATTCTTTAAAAATCAAACAATGTGATTTTCAGTTTTTTTTTTCCACATTCTGTCTCTCACAGTTGAGGTTTACCCTTGTTGACAATTACAGGCCTCTCTAATATTTTCAAGTGGAAGAACTTGCACAATTAGTGGTTGACTAAATACTTATTTGCCCCACTGTATTTGCTAGGGCTTTGTACCTTGCATGAACAAATTGTGCAGAAGTCATAACTGGGTTTCCAGTCTTCTCTGTTCCTTCTGATGCCATCTTCCTGTGGGCAGTCTCCAGTGCAACCTGGACCTGACGTGCATATGCAGTCGTAGCCTCCTGGTAGATTCACACACTCACTGTCATTCCAGCAGGTGTGCTTCTGCATACTGCACTCATCGATGTCTAAAAGGCACACAAAAGCCTGTCACAGTAGGTCTAACAATAAAAATGCATAGATTTTCCATTTCTGCAAGTGGCAGCTACATAGTGGTAAACTGCTCACAAACACGGAAAACTAATATCTGCCAGCTATTGCATTGTCACAAAGACGCATACATAACTTATTGATCTGCCATCCAAAATTATACCAACATTTGAATTTTACATAGCTTCCTTATACCAAACCCACTGACAGTTTTTTTTTAAATGCATAGATTTTAAATCTTGCACTTCAACAATTATGCACAATCCCCTGTTGACATTTATGTTTGCCAGAGGCACAAAAATGTTATGGACATCAAAATGTATGGCACGCGCTATCTCAAAACATTGAGATGGCCTCATAATAAAACAAACATACTCTAAATCCATATCAAAACAAAATCTAAAATTTGAAACACCTTAGTAAGAAAATCCACAAAGTTGCCTTATCAAAATAATTAAATGGATGATGACGTTAGGTAGGAAAGCAATGATGTGCAATTGCTCAAATGAAATTCTGTCCTCCAGACTGCAATAAGACCAGAAATTCATTTAACTCTAAACCAAGAAGGAATTTAAACTGTAGAAGAAAAATATAAGGTTATGCTGTGTGTGGTCATTATTTGGCATGCGATCAGAGGGACAAAGACCAGGAGCAGCTCTCAGGGTAAGTCAGCAGGGATAACGTTTAATATTCTAATTCAAATGCATCTAGTACTAGTTCCTAGTTACAACTCGCACAACATGAAGATTACCAGCAATCCCTTAAAAAAGACGATTTGGAAATACCGCATCCATCTGCCATCATCCCGACAGGGGAGGTCAACATGTTCATGGTGACAGATGTGGAACCAAGCTTGTGCCACTACAAAGAGCGGGTGTTTTTGTAGCCGTGTTGCCACTGCTGTGATGGATGGTATGTTCGACATATCCCTGCATTTTCATGCGTCCGTAAAATCTTGAAACGATTTGTTGCCTTGATATTCTCATTATGATGAGGCTTTGTAATTATGATGATCTTTAACCCTTTAAGGTCTGGGCCCATTTTGTCTGATTTTGCATGCCTTTGAAGTTGCCTTTATATTTCAAAGAAAGAATTGTTTACGATGGCCTGGTTTGGTCCCTTTTTTTGTGACACCTTGAACTTCATGTCCAAACTGTTGTTTCCTTCACTGACCAATTATAAATCATCATTTTGGGCCCAAAAAGACCAAAAATTCCAAAATCGTTTTGTCAAAATTTTTAATATTGATGTCCAATAGACAACCAAACATGCGTAACGAACCGTTTTGAAACTTTGTAATATTTATTCAACATGTTAGGATGAACATTCAACAAAAATGTTTTAGAATAAATTGTCTTATATTTGACAATTCAACATAAACAACAGGTATAGCCATAGGCGTTTTTTGCCTTTATATTTGCTCTAGTCAAAACAGGTTATATACAGCAGACCAAACAGTGAAAAAATATATACCATCTAACACAAAAAGTGTTTGGAGGCCATCTCCTTATGAGTTTAGGTATTGCGGCCCATCACCTGATGAAAACTATGTACACACAATCAAGCTTCTTGAACACACATTTATATACACAAATTGAGAAGACTGATTGTGGGGAAAAAAATATATATATATCACATTGGGAAAAAAAAGTATTTTCAAAAATATTTACAATAAACAAGTTAAAAAAAAATTTCAGGCATGCCACTCCGAAAAGCAGTTTCGTCCTGGAATTAGACACAGGGCGACATCACACAGCCCACACTTCCATGGGGTGTCGGTCCTCTTTCCACCCTTCCACCCTTCCATTTTCATTTCACTTTACTTTCATTGTCACTATAAATGTACATGAAAAAAGTCAGTATTTATGAAAATAATAAAGTGTAAAAATAAAAATATATACAGCAATCAGTAATAATGGAAATCTATATGTATGACAATAGAAAGAATACTTAGCTGAATATGTGCTACATCCCTAATCTTCATATAGAAAGAAGAACACCACAATTATAAATTCCTGCCTTGGATACACACAGTGCACGTACGACTTTGATCTGATATGCACATTTTATTATTATATACACAAACACACACTTATATTGCATCAAAATTAACTTTGTCTTGCAATATCAAAAGAAACTTTCAAAAGAAACTTTTTCAGCATAAAAAAAAAAAAAAGTGAGTTTGCTTACCTCTGCTCGTCGATGGCGTCACCCACGTGTTCAAATCCGTCACTATCTTCACTCGAGGACTCTTCCGAAGAAGACGATGATGACGAATTTGGACCATCCTCTTCCTCAAGTTGATCAAAAAGCACTATTGCTTGCGCTAAATTTAGTTTTCCGTTCATTCTCAAAGTCACACAAAGTCGCTGCACGATCCAAACGGCCGTCGCTCGCCACCTCGCTGCTTCAGAACACTCCTCCCTCTTGTTCGGTGGAACCTCGCACGGCAATTATATTTATTTTAAAAAACGCATTTTGTGCTTCCACTGCGACTTCGAAAGGGTTCGTTTGAGTTGTGTTTTTTTCATGGAGCTTCCGTTTTGAAAAAGGACAAGAAATGATGGAAATATAGACATAAACAAATGATCCATGCAGCGTTTTAATGTTTTTTTGAGAGGACAATAAAACTATAAAACTTAAATGACAATATCTCACGTTTTAGTTGGTCGATTGACTTCAAATAATAACGAGAGTAAACCGCAACTTCCGCACTTTAAAACGAGACCAACCAACGGCATGTGGGTGACGTAATTAAAACGTGAGGGCGCTTCAAAGACGACGTGAGTCGAAGGACGCGCCGGCGCGTCCTTCGACTCTCAAGGGTTAATATTATTTGCAACAACTACTGTACTACTGTGACTGCAACACATGCTATCTGCTGCTACTCTGTCTGTCTTATCAGTACGTGTAGGATTTCAACGCATAAATGCAAGTGTTGCAAGTTTTTTTGTTCGTTTGTTTACAGGTGGAAAACACTGATAGTCAAGGGAAGAACACTCAATGTACGTCACAACAATGTCAACAACACATACTGTCGGTTGATGGACATATATCGAGACTACGTGCATTCCACCCGGTGAGGCTACGTAACAGTGCTGTCTTGACATCACATTCTCATTTGCTATTTTTCTAATAATTTTATAAATTGTGATTTATTTACATGTTTTGCACATACAGTACACCAATTGTTTTAAATAAAACAAGAAAGGGAATCATGTTGTCCAAAAGTTTTATTGCGATCAATATCTTTAATTAAAAATAATGACATACTATTTGGTTTTATATGTATATATATGAAAGCCCCCCTGTCTCATCAGACCATAGGACATGGTTCCAGTAATCCATGTGCTTTGTTTACATGTCTTCAGCAAACTGTTTGCGGGCTTTCTTGTGTACCGTCTTCAGAAGAGGGTTCTTCCTGGGGTGACAGCCATGCACACCAATTTGATGTAGAGTGCGGCGTATGGTTTGAGCACTAACCGACTGACCCACCACCTCTTCAATCTCTGCAGCAATGCTGACAGCACTCCTGTAACGAGTCACATGACATTTTGGAGGGAAAATGACAAACAGTACTCAATTTGGACATTTAGGGATGTACGTAGTTTCTATGGGGTGTACTCACTTTTGTTGCCAGGGGTTTAGATATTAATGGCTATATTTTGAGTTATTTTGAGGGGAAATTAAATTAACTCTATTGTATAAGCTGCAGAAAGACTACTTTTCATTGTGTCAAAGTGTCATTTTGTCAGTGTTGCCCAATGAAAAGATATACTTTAATATCTGCAGAAATGTGAGGGGTGTACTCACTTTTGTGATACACTGTATAGGCGCTTCCAGGATTTCAAAGACAGCACAAAACGTCTCGGAGTCTCATCAATTTCGTGCTGGATCCATTTTTGGAGATTCCGTGAGTTCCTCTGGTTGGATTTTGGAGTTTTAACTGACTCAACACACTGATTACTTCAACCACAACTAATGACTTTTTTTACTAAACCGAAAGTTCGGGGCAGACATTGTCCAAGATCGCGCCGCCCATATTTCGCTCAGGAAACTTCTCTATATAGACCCTACTCACCTACGTCACAAAATGGGCGTGTCGCTGTTTCCGGCCGCCATATTGTACCTCTTTTTCAGACCTATTCTCATTGTTTTCTATTAGTCGAGCAAGTTATAGAGCAATTCATGGAAGCCCCGGTGTTATCTGACGCTGTAAACTCATTGGATCCGTTGCATAAAAGGCGTTACGTGGAAAAGCTTCAGTTTATCCATTCGCCAGATCCGTATTTGATGCCTAAATCGATGTTTTTCGACCCGCTGGCTTCGCCTGACATCTGATACCCACACAAAATCAGCCTATTCTCACGAAAGTTTGAAAAACTTTAAGAGCTTGGAGGCTTATAAATGCTACGTTGCTGGTTAGGTGAAACACGTCCTCGTACACGAAAATTCGGCAGGAATCTTGTGCTCGGAAGGTGAGTTACGAAATTTTCAATTGAAAATCTTTTGTTCTTGCTAACATCCACTGTCAAGTCTAATGTATTTCATGTCATTTGTCAATGGAGCTAGGGCTTTTAATGTTTATATGGTTTAGCGATAGCACTAACTACATACATACGTGTATGTTGTCGGCGATTAGCCTAGCAATGATCTTAATTGTGGTTGTCAGCCCGAAACCCTCTAAATATATATTAAATGCATCTTACCAGATATAAAATGACTACTACATAATCTGTGGTAGTCGTTTGGAGCCCAGTTGTCTCGTCGAATTGCAGCAGTCAATCGCGGCCTCCTCTTCGTGTCTCTCGGAATACGGTAAAAATTCAAGTCTCTCCGTCTATCTTCTCTGTTTTTGCAACCGACCGCCAAACACGACTTCACCATTTTGAGTATTAATGTTGACGAGCAGTAAAACGTGCAATAATAGGAAGAATTTACGAAGCGCTAATGCATTTCTATGGCGAGTATGCGGACATCATGGTGCGGGGGCGTGGCTGTGACGTCACGTGAGTAGGGTCTATAGAACACATAGCAACCTAGAAGGTCAAGTCTGATTTAACAAAAACATATCTCCACAAAGACTCATGAAAAGAAACTGAGCAGCCAGGCACACACTATTTACAAAATTAAGAGAAAAGACAATTGGAAATAAACTGATAGAAGTCATTTAAGTTTTAAATGAAGGTCAGTAAAATATTTATACCAGCAGAGAAAGCCTAAAAGGCACACCACTGCACGAATGTACTTTATACAGCCCCAGCATTTACCGTTGCATTACTGTCATTATGATTCTGCAGCAGTGTTGAGGCGCAGCTGTTATGCTATACATTTGCATTTTCTTTTGCCAAACCTAATGTGGCGTCCTGCTGAAAGGCTGGGGTTAGCGCCATCTACTGTTTGAATTTATGCCATTTTTGTATGTAACTGCCATAGCCGACTGATGTGAACTTTGAAAACAAGCTAAGGTCAAATCAACTAAAGAAACATAAACCATAAACATCAACCAAGTAGTTGGTGCAATAATCTGAGTTAGGATACAGTTGCCCTTGGCATTCAATACACTGAGATGACAGGAAGCTTGGCTCATGTTGTAGTCATGACAATATGCTGTGCCACTGCTGAATACATGCTGCAATTGTTGGCAGAATCAAGTTTGCAGGAAAAAATGTCAGAGCACAATAGCTCAGCAGAGAATTTTTTTTTTTTCTCCATCAGGATATTTGCATAAAACTACATAAAATCCCCATTAGTTGGTAGGACATGCACTTCATCTGCGGAAGGATTAATGCTCGTCATGCTACATTCACCACCTTTTGCTACTGCTTGCAGATAATACATAACCAAGACTGCAACTCAAAAGCAATTTGGAGAATACAGTTGCGCACAGCTAGCCAAATGGAAAACCTAAAATTAAGAAACCAGTGCTCCAATACACAGTATAGAACAAATAGTACAGTATGTGCACACTATCCATGTGAGTGCAAATGTGAATTATATTTCTGCTATAGGTCTGTATATGGAAAGGTCCGGTCAATTACAGACAATGAGAAAGTAGTACAGGCACATTGTTATGCAGGGAGACAGTGCCCCTTCCCACTTCCTTCATTTTTCTTTTCTTTTTTCTTTTCTTTTCTTTTCTTTTTTTTAACATAATGTATTATTGTCACCATTGTGGAAACTCTTTCCATCAAAGCTATTTGGCTTTCTCCAACGCATTCGGCAGTAACATACATTTTGAGACGCATCCCATGTAGTTCTCAGTCAAAGCAATAATGGAAAGAACTACAGCTCCAAGCTGCTCCCATCCCTAATACCTATATACACAGCATATTCAAAACCCTGCAATGCTTCAAAATGAATTGCATATACAGTAAATGGAAGCATATGCTATTAATTCAATTTTCTGAGCCCAGTTATATGTAAATGAGTATACAGTATTTTACTGAAAATAGTGTGGACTACCCACATGCCATTTTTTTAGCATGATGCTAAACACAGACACATGTAATGTTTTTACAACCGCGTCCCAAACAAAACAGCATTGGTAATGACCAAAATAACAGAATTATTATAGTAGTTAAATATTATCCTATAATTTTACAATTAATATTTTTTTTTAATTCCCAGAGGAGCCCAATATCCTCTCAAATTTAGTTTTTTTGAAATTCTTTTGTTTTATAAGGGGTAAAATGTCAAGACTGAAATGTAAATAGCAATTAAATGACTTCATGATGGTATATTGTATATATTTTATGATTTTTGTGTATTCTCTTTTTTAGGGCCTCGACCCTGCCCTCCTAAGACCTGGCCCACCTTGGGCAGGTGTGAGTGTTTTTATTGATTTGCAGGTTGGACACCACACGGGTGGAGCGGCCACATCTGCTGGCAATACCAATCAGCCATTTTATAAGCCAGCGGACACCACCACCTCGTCGCCCGATCAACTCATCTGTTACTCATGTCCTGTTTTCTGCGCGCCCCTCGTCGGATTCCACGCCTGCCTCCCTTCCGAGCCTCCTCATCAGCTCAACTACCCTGAGCCAAGCAAACTCCACCCGCCACGCTCTTTCTCGTAATCGCTAATAAAATACTACTTCACATAACCCGTTTGCCTGCACTGGGATCCCTTCCTGCTCACGCACACCCTAACAGTTTGATCGGGCCACGATGGATCTCGCAGACAACTTCGCCAGCTCGCCTACGTCACTCATTGACCAACACCAGGCCATAGAAGGTAACGGACATCTCTCGGACAATCCAGGCCATCCAAGCACGACTAGCACCGCTTCCTCACGCACATATTGCCTCATTGCCTCCAAGCCACTCCGCCTTTTCGAACCTCACGCCCACTGTTAGCCCGGTGCCGAACCCCACGTTCCCGCACCGGCTCCGTACGATGGCGACTTGGGTGCGTGTCGAGCTTTCCTAGTTCATTGCAGCCTAGTTTTTGAGCAGCAACCATCCACATACCAGGGGCAGGGGGATAGAGCAAACATTGCCTACCTCATTGCTTGCTTGCGGGGGGCAGCTTTGGATTGGGCGCCGTCCGTGTGGGAACAGGGATCCGCTGTGTGTCTCTTTTATGCCCGCTTCACCGAGGAAATGCGCAAAGTTTTTGACCATCCAGTCCGCGGCAAAGAGGCAGCCAAACGGCTCATGTCGGCTCGCCAAGGGACTCGAAGCATCGCCAAATTCTCAGTGGAGTCCCGGACGTTGGTGGCTGAAAGCTGTTTTAGTGACGCGGCGCTACGAGGAATATTCATCCGCACACTAGACGAAACCCTCCAGGATGAAATGGCCACACGGGACGAATCGGAATCGCTGGACAATCTGGTCCGCCAAACCATAAAAATCGACAATCGCCTGCTAGAACGCGCGAGACAACGAAGGGTACAACCGGCTGCTCTGCACCCCGGCTTCGCCGTCTTCCCGCGGCCACCCCAGCTTCCTGTCCAAGCTACTGTCACTGTGCAGGCTACGCCGCCCCTGCTGAAAGGACCAAGCCAATACAGTGTGGCCGCACCGGGCTGACACAGGAGGAGCGCACTCGCAGGTATAGTGCTCAATTATGTATATACTGCGGTCAGAGTGGGCATTTCATCCGCGGCTGCCCAGTGCGTCTGGGCTCTCCATGAAAAGGCTTACTGGTGAGTCTCATGTCCCACAATTCCACACGCCGGCTCCAGCTCCCCGCCACCCTCACGTGGAAGGATCAGTCTCGCACAGTGACTGCCCTTATTGATTGTGGCTCTGATGAGAATTTTATAGATCGTGGCCTCATGGACCATTTGGGCTGGTTACGCGCCTGCTTCCTGCACCGGTCGTCTCCTGTTTGGGGTGAGTCATAAAACAGAAGCCATAGACGTCCTCCTGGCCAGCAACCACCGAGAGGTGAGCACGTTTTTAGTCTTCCATAGCCCCTGCACACCGCTGGTCCTTGGCCTGCCTTGGTTGAAAACTTATAACCCCTCCATAGACTGGACGCACCCCAGGCTGACAGCTTGGAGTGATTTTTGCCATACTAACTGCCTAAAATCCGCCTTAGTGCCTGCTTCTCCTGTCTAGAGCGTGAGACAACCTGATCTGTCCGCCATACCAACATGCTACCCTGGGGCAGGTATTCGATAAAGACCGCGCAGTGTCGCTCCCTCCGCCCCGTCCTTATGATTGTGCTATCGACCTCCTTCCTGGTACGGCTCTTCCTAAAGGTCGCCTCTTTAACATTTCTCTACCAGAAAGGGAGGCGAAAAAAATACATTACTGAGTCCTTGACAACTGGTATCATTCGTCCGTCGTCTTCCCCTGTAGGTGCGGGATTCTTTTTCATAGGCAAAAAGGACGGCGGCCTGAGACCCTACATAGACTTCTGAAGCCTAAACGACGTAACGGTAAAAAATAAGTACCCTCTTCCACTTCTTGAGTCCGCGTTCACCCCCCTCCATGGTGCTACTATTTTCACAAAACTCGACCTACGTAGCGCCTACCACCTGGTCCGTATTAGGGAGGGTGAAGAGTGGAAGACCGCTTTTAATGAACCCCTAGGCCATTTTGAATATTTGGCAATGCCGTTTGGGCTTACAAACGCCCCTGCAGTCTTCCAGAACCTTGTTAACGATGTCCTGGGAGACATGATTAACAGGTTCATGGTGGTGTACTTAAATGATATCTTGGTGTTCTCGCACTCACCAGTGGAGCACGAGGACCACGTCCGTCAAGTGCTCCAGCGGCTCCTCGAGAACAGACTGTACGTCAAAGCTAAAAAGTGCGAGTTTCATGTTCCGGAAACCATATTCCTCGGCTACGTCGTGGGAAAGGGGGAGCTACACATGGACCCGGCAAAAGTTACTGCGGTCTTGAACCCGAGACATCGCTCTAGCTGCTTTCGGTCTTGAACTGGCCTCGCCCATCTGACCGAAAGCAGCTAGAGCGATGTCTCGGGTTCACTAACTTCTACCGCCGATTCATCCGCAATTATAGCTGGATAGCGGCTCCACTCACTGCTTTCACTTCCACTGCCAAACCGTTCCTCTGGTCCGACGCTGCAGACTTCACCTTCGGCTACCTCAAGAGCCGGTTCACCTCTGCGCAGGTGCTAGTCCATCCCAGCCCTTCGTTGCAGTTCATCGTGGAGGTCGATGCCCTGGAGGTTGGCGTTGGCGCGGTGCTGTCCCAACGCAGACCTGCTGATGGCAAGATCCACCCTTGTGCTTTTTTCTCTCGTAGGCTCTCCCCCGCTGAACGCAATAATAGCATCGGGGACAGGGAACTTTTAGCGATAAAACTGGCCTTGGAAGAATGGCACCATCTCCTGGAACGGACGGCCCAACACTTCATCGTGCTCACGGACCATAAAAACCTGGAATACCTCAAGTCTGCCCGGAGACTGAATCCAAGACAGGACAGGTGGGCCATGTTTTCAGCCGCTTTGATTTCACTCTGTCCTATATTCCAGGTAGCAAAAACACCAAGCCCGACGCCCTGTCACGCCAATTCCATACCGACGTACCCAAGGAGGAACCAGCCCCCATCCTTCCACCAACTTGATTCATTGCCTCGATGGAGTGGGAGATCGAGCGGAAGGTGAAACACTCCCATGGTGAACACCCAGACCCTCGCGGGCCCACAACCTGACCTGTTTGTACCCCAGGATCTTCGTTCCCAAGTGCTGGAGTGGGCTCACTCTTCCAGGTTGTTCTGCCACCCATGCATCCGTAGGACGCTGGCTGTGCTGCGCCAGCGGTTCTGGTGGCCCACCATGCCAGAGGACACCAGATCCTATGTTCTGGCATGTACTGTACATGCTCACAGCAAAACTACCACCAAGGCCAGTTCTGGACTCCTCCGCCCGTTACCCATCCCGAGCCGCCCTTGGACCCACATAGCCCTGGACTTTGTCACCGGTCTGCCTCCTTCCAAGGGCAACACTGTTATACTCACCGTAGTAGATAGGTTTTCCAAGGGCGCCCATTTCATCCCCCTGCGCAAGCTACCAACAGCCACAGAAACCACAACTCTGCTCACCAACCATGTTTTCCGTTTACATAGCATCCCGGCTGATATAGTCTCTGACAGGGGACCCGAGTTCACCTCACAGGTCTGGAAGGAATTCTGTGCGGCCCTGGGCGTTGGCATAAGCCTCTCCTCCGGTTACCACCCACAAACCAATGGCCAGTGCGAGCGGACAAGCCAACAGCTCGAAGCGGCCATCTATTGCACCACCCAGGCTCATCCAAACACCTGGAGCGATCAACTGCCCTGGATCGAATACGCACACAACACCCTGCCGAATGCCTCCTCAGGTATGTCTCCCTACCTGTGCTCCTTGGGTTACCAACCCCTGTTGTTCCCTACACAGGAACGCGACATTGCCGTCCCGTCTGTTCAAGCCCACATCAATCGTTGATCCAGGGTCTGGGAGAAAGCACGCTCTGCACTCCTCCGCGCTTCCGAGAAATCCCGTACCCAAGCTGACCGCCGCAGGCCTGCGCCTATCTACACCGTTGGACAAAAGGTGTGGCTGTCCTCGAAAACCCTACCGCTCAACACTGAGTCCGTTAAGCTTTCCCTCCAGTTCGTTTGTCCCTTTGAAATCACCAAGGTGGTGAATCCTAACGCCGTGCGCCTCAAGCTCCCTGCCCATTTCAGAGTCCACCCAACCTTCCACGTCTCCCAAGTCAAACCAGTTTCCACAAGACCTTTGGCACCCCCTGTTCAGCCGCCTCCGCCACCTCTGTCTGTCGATGGGGGTCCTGCCTATCAAGTAAAGCGGCTTCTCGATGTCCGCCGCAGAGGCCGTGGGCTCCAGTACCTCGTGGACTAGGAGGGCTATGGCCCGGAAGCGCGGTTCTGGATCCCGGCCCGCTGGGTGTTGTCCGGCGAGCTCATCCGGGATTTCCACCGCGCCCATCCCGGTCGCCTTCGTCGGGCGCCAGGTGGTGGCGCCTGTTAGGGTCTCGGCCCCACCCTCCTAAGACCTGGCCCACCTTTGGCAGGTGTGAATGTTTTTATTGATTTGCAGGTTGGACGCCACACGGGTGGAGCGGCCACAGCTGCTGGCAATACCAATCAGCCATCTTATAAGCCAGTGGACGCCACCACCTCGTTGCCCGATCAACTCGTCTGTTACTCACGTCCTGTTTTCTGCGCACCCCTCGTCGGATTCCACGCCTGCCTCCCTTCCGAGCCTCCTCGTCAGCTCAACTACCCTGAGCCAAGCAAACTTCCACTGCCACGCTCTTTCTCGTGATCGCTAATAAAATACTACTCGCCAGAACCCGTTTGTCTGCATTGGGATCCCTTCCTGCTGACGCACACCCTAACACTCTTAAGCAGTCAATAATCTGTGGTATGTCCCCCAAAAAAATAAAAAAATAAAAAATGTCGTACCAATTTTTGATGAAGAAAAAAAAGTAATTTTAGTTCACTTTAACTGCTGTTTTTCTCCTCTCATGTGCGACTCGACGGCTTTAATCCCCATTGTCCCTAACAAAAAAGTCTTTTTGCAGACTTTGCACTAGGGGTGTGAACTTCTGCTTAGTTCGCGATTTGCGATCCATGGCACACTATAAAGATCTAGCGAAATGGCGATACAACAATGATCAATACATGTGTCAGGAAATTATTCTAGGATATTTATATACCAACTAATAAACAGAAAAAACAAGTTATTTTTATCAATTTGCTGTGAATTTGAATGTATTTATCACTAGTAGGCATCCTATCCATTTGAAGTGGGAGGAATGGCAGCGAATAAACAAATGTTCGTTCAATCCGTTTGAAGTGGGAGGGTGGCAGCGAATGAACTTCATTCGCTGCCATCCCTTGTCTATGGCAGTCAGTGGCAGCCAATGCCAAGCAATGAGTTAATCGTGGGCCATTTCACGTCATTCCATGTTAATTTTTGGTCAATTCCTTTCCCTGTTGAGGCATTGACGGGTCACTTCCCGTTATTTTTGGGGCACTTACAGATCACTTCTTGTTGATTTTGTGTTACTTATAAAAATGACTCAAGAATGTCCCCAATGAATAGGAAGTGACTCAAAATAAAGAAGTGACCTATAAATGCCTATAAGTGCCAGCCAGTGAGCTAATGTAGACAATACTCTAACTCTAATGGAAGATTTTTTCTCCCTAAACAGTGACACCTCTTTAAAATGATATATTGATTCTTGGTGGGAGCATATTGAAAACCTTTTGGGCTCCAAAGTACTGAGATATACTGTATTACCTTTTCGATATATTATCACATTCCTACTTTGCACCTGGCACTGTTTTTATTTTTACCAGAGTCCAACCACCTCTTAAATAAACCATTGTCCATCCATTTTTGATTAAATTTACACTTCCACATCTCTGAATATTCCCACTAAGCTATACAACTGCGAATAACAAGGAAATGCCTTCATGGCGACAACTAAAATCGCAGACGTATGCCAAGGTTGCGAACAAAGTACTGTATAACATATATAAATCCCAAACTCTCGTATTTAGTGCACGGTCTTTAATGAAACAAATACATTCCATTACTGTAGAAGTTTTAAGGTAAGACTACAGTGATTTCCCTGGAATTAAACACATCATTAAATTTGATAAATACTATAATTTTCAATTTAATTTAAGACAATTTTAGACCTTGACTAAACAGATTTTAAATTCAAGACATTTTAAGGCTTTTTAAGGACCCGTGGGAAACCTGCTTTCTTTATCATCTATCGGTGTATGCAAGATATGGTGTAATGTCCTACATCAATAGAGAACTGTCAGGGCTACAGATATAGGGTGATGAAAACTGTTTACGGTGGGCCATTGAAACATGGTAAGAACGGCAAGAAAACAGACATTCATTTTTACAACAGATTCTGGTGCTCACTCAGCATTCACAGGCTTGGCCAAGTATGTCAACACGTAAGTTTGTCTCTTGTAGTTGGGCCACAACAGACAAAAAATATACTCTACCAAACTATTCATTTATGACAAACATAAAAAGAGTCCTGATTCAATATAAAGTATCCAGTAGTGATCAACAACTGTACAACTGATACAGAGTAACTGAGCTAAAGTTAAATGCTGCAATAATGGCGCAATAATGGCACTACGGAGGTGTAAAATTGTCAGTGTCAGTCTATGACTCACCCGTTTAAAAAGATAAAAGCTGGCAATTCAAAGGGAGTTATCTGAACGTTTGATGGTTTCTGTTTGCATTGCACCTGTCAGGGGCCAGGGCAGCAGGAGGATGAGTACTGCGTTCAGACTGCAAGCAATTTTGATTCCAATCGGTATTCTCCTCAAAATATGATTTTTAGGGCTGACTGTATTATTACTATTTGTAGCAAGTGTCCAAATCAAATCTGGGCCTGTTCAGACGTTATTGACACACCTGATAGGTTTCTGTGGCAAGGAAGGCATCATTCAGCATAGAGTGACATCACAGACAGTCAAAACTCATCTGAGCTGTTCAGACTGAGAAGTATCTTGTCCCTATCTAATATGAAACTACATCGGTATGTGGTTTCAATCTGTCCTGCAAAAATCAGATTTCTGTTCCTTGTGACTGTTCAAACTACAAAAGAGCCATCCAGTTTCAATCTGGATGGGCTGAAAATCAGATATTGGCTGCCAGTCTGAACAAGACCTACGAGGTGTGATGGTGGCTGTCAAAAGAGCAGTGATGGGGGTTGCTTGTAGGGATAAGCATATGTGTGATCAGAATGTTTCAAATCTGCAGTAGAGCATACTTAGCTACTATGTCAGGTTATTGTAATGCATTTTGGAGTTATGGTCTCCTGTAAATTGTGAGAGCTTAAAGGCCTGGCCAAAACTATACTGTCATTAGCAGAAAACTCTTCATCTTAGTTGCTTCGTTCATTTTTTTTGGCTATGTTACATCCTTTATAAGTGCGCTTTCCTGTTGGTATCCATCTTAGCCTGGTGGACTTGGACAGGTTGGCCAGTAAACCATAAATTGTTGGTTTTTGTGTGCAAAATATCTTGGTTAGTATTTACTGTATGCAGTATAGCTCCTTTCACATATACCTCAGCACCGTTAAAATCCCGGGATTTAAACGAGTAGCCCTTATGTGCAAAAGCAATTTTTCGGGTTGACTGACACGGAGATGAGGCGGACATTTACCGAGTCACGTGAAGCGATTTGTGTGAAAGCAGGCGTTAAATTCCCGGGTCACATGCGTGGGCCAATCGTCATTTCCTCTTTCTTCGCAGTACGACAAAAAGCAGTAAACAAACATCACAATTATCAACATGGCAAACTGGAAATAGCAAAATTAAACTGGCAAAAATAACGAAATCAAATTGCTACTGGATCGTTGAGCCGAGAAAGAGAGTCCATCGTCCATCTTTGGAAATGTGTGGTTAATTTTGTTGCTGTTGCTGACCAAAAATGACGTAATGTCCGGGTTATAAAATCGCACCAGCTGCCCTCCTCGCACAGAGAGCGCAGAGTCTGCAACAAGGGACAAGTCTGTGAAAGCGCCCAACCCGCTTTAATCCAGGGATATCTCTCCATGTGTGAAAACAATGACGCGGGTAAATTCCGAGTCACCATAAACGGGAATTTAGCAGTATATGAAATGGGCTGATGTCTGAACAAAAACGGAACTAGGAGAATAGAGCAGTCAATAAGGCGGTATATAACATCACTGCTCTGGAGGAGATCTGCATGGTGGAATGGGCCAAAATACCAGCAACAGAGTGTGAAAAGCTTGTGAAGAGTTTCAGAAAACGCTTGGCCTCCGTTATTGCCAATAAAAGGTACATAACAAAGTATTAAGATGAACTTTTGGTATAGACCAAATACTCATTTTCCACCATGATTTGCAAATCTTTAAAAATCAAACAATGGGATTTTCTGGGCTTTTTTTTCCACATTTTGTCTCTCATGGTTGAGGTTTACCCATGTTGACAATTACAGGCCTCTCTAATATTTTCAAGTGGGAGAACTTGCACAATTAGTGGTTGACTAAATACTTATTTGCCCCACGGAATATCATTTTGTAGCAAAGGTAAGCACAACCCAATTGTGTTTTCTCCCTTCATTATACTATATACTGAGATTACACCAAAGATCTAATATGTGCATTAATCTTTATTTATTTTCAAAAAAATAGTTGACGGAATAAATATGACTTCATTAATCTATATTTTCTTTTAAATGGTAATTGACCCAGCATATACGGTAGTTGTTTATTTGTATAACAAAGACAGCTTATCGTCCTTTCTCCAGCCAGAATGGACCCCCAGTCAAGCTTCATTGATTGTTGCTTACTGTATTGGCACTGTTTTATCAAAGTGTTGAATTCTAAGAAATACAGAATTGCACTGAACTGCAGCCTCATAGCACGAAGGATCTGAGAGCGACGGTGACCCATGCTGCAGAATGGGTGATGGGGACTGTTTTTGTTTTTGCAGGAGCGTGGGAGTTTAGGAGTGTGTGTAGATGATTATTGGTGACTGTGTTGGGAAGTCACTGGAGTCAGCAAAAAAGGTGTGGGTGTTTTAATGTGTTTAATTTTATTGAATGAGATTAGTCTGGGGAGGATTTTTTTTTTTTACGTATGTTTGGGGTGTGGGATTGAGTGGGGCGCATATTTGGACAAAGTGACACCAGAGTATTAGACCTAATCCATAATCTATCCCTCATTGCATGCAGTGAAGTGAAAATATTGTTTTCAACCGAAGCCGTCTTGACAGGAGGAAAAGCCATTTTTGAGGTAATTGTTGTGATAGTCCATATGAATATTGAAATCACAGAAATGATAAATGTGCGAACAGGTGTGAAAAGTGATTCAACAAGTCCTTTTTGTCTTTATGTTGTCATTAGATGCTGGTTATATCCAGTGTTGGGAATAACGCCGTTATAAATAACTTAATTATTTTTTTAAGTAACAGGGTAAAACATATTATTTTTTCCGCCGTTACAACGCCGTTACCGTTACTGACGGTCAAAAGTAGTGCGTTACTTACTTTGAATAAATTGAAGAAAATACCAGCCGTAGCGAGTCTATTCTGCTCTGTTTGTCATCCAAGACTTGGGGTGCGTTCAGGTTCATGGCAATGAAAATAGTAAACACACATAGCCTACTTTTGCAAGAACGATGGAGTTGCCGTTTGATACGGTCATAATGTGCAGGTTCTGCATCCATTGCAGCAAAACTGTTTGTAGCTTTGTAGCGATTTGTAATTTCGGAGTCACTGATGAGTTTAGTAACATACACCAAACAATAATACAGCAGAATGTCCATTTTGCGTAATTGTGGAAGCTCGTCGACAGAACTCCATTTGTCTTCGGCTTGCTCGAAAGGGTGAACATTGTTCAAATAGCGCACACACTTCAGAGCCGGTGTTTTCACACACAAACCGGAAGAGCGCATGCGGCAAACACACAACCGCAAAACAGATGCAGAGGGATATGATGGCAGAGCATTCAGAGGAAAATTTGTGCTTGATGAGGTGGAGATATAAACACTATTTCAAGTTGGTAGAAATTAAAGGAAAGAACGTGCATGTAAAGTGTAATTTATGTCCTGGGGCAAAGCTTTTGTCGACATCTGTGGTAAGCAATTCAAATCTGTTTAGTTTTGGTGCACTTTAAGTGTACGATAAATCTGTTGCTGGTGAGGTGCAATAAATATTACAAGGTTCTATAACACAACTACCTGTCTGTTCTTCTCTATTCAAGTGACTCGAATACTGCTCAGAAAATTTCAAATTCTTTGACATACAACAACTTCTTTTTAAAGTAACAGAAATAATTATTTTCTCTGGTAACTAGTTACTTTTACCATAGAGTAATCCAGTTACTAACTCAGTTACTTTTTGGAAGAAGTGAGTAACTATAACTAAATACTTTTTTAAAGTAACGTGCCCAACACTCGTTATATCTGTGATGGAGGGCTTAGGTAGCAGTGAGGCAGAATCCTTGAAGGATGATAAAATATGCCCAGCAGTTACTGCAACAACATTCCAGCTTTCATGGAGTAGCATCACGAGAAGTGCGCCCTGACGGCAAGGTTGTGGCTAGGAAATGTGAACACACAGCAGCGGAGTGAAGTCATTGCCAGGAAGCTCTGAAAATCAAGTTTACAGTCAACACTTCCTGTCATCTCAAGAAGTCGTACCAATGTCTCTACTTCCATCCCAAACAGCGACTGAGGATTTGAAGAGATTTTTAGTGTCCTGATCATCAAGGCTTGAGATTTCTATTTCAAGCTTCTCCCCTTAGGGAGAAGACTACAGAGCAACCGATCCAGGACAACCAGTCTTGCAGCTTCTCTCTCGAAGCCGTCAAGACAGCTATCACTCACATTAGTCTCTCATGCCTAATCCCAGCACGATGAACATTTTATTCTTTTTCAAGTAAAAATTACCATTTAAACATCCACTTGCATTGCGTTTTATGCCACAGTGCACAAGTGTGGTGCTAGAAAGTAGGGCTCATAATATTTGTCAAGCCTCCATCATGAACAAGTCAAACTAAGCAGCAGTGGCTAAAATCAGCTTGTTTACCAGGCACATTCGTACAATGCATGAAGACATCTTAAGTTCCCCAAGACATCCCAAAAACTAATTTCAGGGGAGATGTTTATCAACCCTATCCAACACCCGCCATGTCTCATACATACACACTTATTTTATTATTACTAAATTAATAATAATAATAATAATAATAAATCAATAATTAAATGTAAATTTTGAGGCAAAATGTAGGCTAAATAATTTTATCACAGTCTTAACCTACAGATATAAAATGCAGGTGATGACGTGGTAAACTTAGCCCACCTCAACATGTCTTTTATCATCATAAAGTCCGCCGTGGGCAATGTTGCACCCAGTCAATCATGGATACATTCAAATTTTATGAGCAGTTGGTAAAGAGAACCACGGACAGAAAGACTTGTAGTTCTTAAAAGATAAATGTTAGTATGAGTTATGATAATTTGATATTCAAACCTCTCTTAATGTTTTATTTTTATAAAATCAGCATTGTTGTTGATGACGCAATGCACTCTGGGTGGTGACGTCACTGGGCAGCGCTGCCGTACTTCCACAGTGCCACTCGTTAGCTACATAAACATGTCGTCAGTTCTGCCCTTCCAGTTTGAACCTGAGCAAAAAAGTGATGAGCAGGACAGCACTGTCGATAATTCACAAAACAAGCAGATTAAGCAATTAAATGGAGGTTTCCAGCAGGATTCAAACTCGTGCTTCCCGTGCGACAGACAAGCCCGTAGACCACAGGACTATACTTTCGCTTGACATTGGAGTCATGATTTTCCTTATAAAAGCAATCACAACCCACATGCGTTGTCTGTGCGGCAAAATCTGAAAGGGAAACGCAACTGAAAAGACAGTGCAGGTGGCTTGACCATAGAATTACAAAACGCGGCTCACTTCAGACAGCAAGCAGACAACAATAACATAGGGATTGCGTAAAAGGATTTATTGAACATACAAAAAACAAGCAATCGCGAAAAGGGAGTCAAAAAGGGTCCGTAACAGTAGGTCGGGATCAATAAAAAAAAAAAAATTAAAAAAAACGAGTGAAACCGCGGTGAGAAGCAGACGAACACAAAAAAAAAAAAAAAAATGGCATTGATGCAACTAGCAACGAAGGGATGTACAAACTGTCAGATAGCAACGAGTTAATATCTCGGCAAGCCGCCTAGGATTGATTTAGAGACACTGCTGATGAGCTGGAATTCATGCAGGTATGACGTTGGGAACTCATTGTCATATCTGTATGTCTTCTCAGTTATTTTTTCATTCCAGCATCTGATTCAGCTGGATGGGCGGGGCCGTGGCAGCACACTTGTGGCGCATTAGGAGCGCTCATTATTTAAGGACTCCTGTCACCGTCTGCGAGTGTCGGACTATTGCTTGTTTGCGTGTTACTTGCCTTGCTTACCACTGTGTGTGCATCATCCTTCGAGCTTCCCGACGTTTCTACGGTCATGTCCTGGTTTGATCATTTTACTTTTATGCCCTTGTGGACTTTGTAGTTAGATTTTTGTATTCTATTATATTTGCATCTTATAGCGTGCGCTCTTAGTTGTGCTTTGTTATACTCGCAATTTTGGCGTGCTCCCTTTGTTGTTTATACAAACATTCACTATTTCTGTTTCTTGGTCTGTGATTTGGATCTGCATCAATGGCTTGCCGTTCACAACACTCATAAAACAGCTCTGCAACAAAAAAAGCAGCAGAATGTGACAAAATCATGCCAGTTGTCATCCGAGCTTCACTTGCTAGCTAGCACAGCTATTCTCCAAGCCCAGCCCAACCACGTCATCACCCCCTGCGTATATTGCGCGTGAAACATGTGGCCCTCTGTAGGTCAAAACATGTACTAAATATCATAGATTTTTAAATCAATGTCAATAATATGTGTTTCTAATAACATATTTCAGTAAAAGAGAAACATTGTGGCTTATTAGAGCCTACAAGTCTTTACGTCCGAGGTTCTCTTAAAAAAAAAAAAAAAAAAAAAACACTTTTTATACAGGGGTTAGGGTTAGCAGAATAAACATATCCTCTCCATTTAAAATGCAGCTCACAGCCCACATGCATCATATGAAGAAGAATGTGCAAAAGGATCACGAATAAAAGCGACAGCGGGAAAAGCAGGAAGTATTGCGAGTTCTAATCATATAATAAAAGCTGTGGCACAAATACGATATTCATGAGGTGATAGATCTATGGGGCCTGGCTAGCAGCTACTTCATTTGAAGAGGTGATAAAATGTCTTAAACTCAGTCTATACTCACCAATGCATGAGCTACCATCAAGCAGATAGGAGCCATTGTCATGGAAACCAGTTCTGCATTCACAGTGGTACCAGCCAGGGAGGTTCACACAGCGGGAATGGTTGTGACACTCAATCAGGCCCTCCGCACACTCGTTGATATCTGAGTATAATAAATACACACACATCGATTATGGACATGACATTTCAGTTTTTTTTTCTTTTGTCTTGGTTGTTCGCAGCAGTGAAGCGTGAAGATTAACCCCCTTAAACTGCCAAATACATGCACAAGTGTGGCACTGGGCCAGAGGCTACCCAGTGCCCACATTAGATGCCACTCATCTCTTTTGCTTCACAAAACGAATGAAAACATGCACACTTCCAATTTTACTTGGCTTGCTTTGTTCATGTCAAGTGGAGTAAATACTCCTGCATTGAGAAAAATGACTTTTGGGTATTGTAAAATCTATTAAATTGTCTGGAATAATATTTTAGGGCTGTCAAATTTATCGCATTAAAGGGCGTTAATTAATTTTTTAAATTAATCACGTTAAAATATTTAACACATTTGACACATGCGCGGAAAGACCCATTCACGCATTGCCACAAACAGACTATGGCGCCGTTTTATGTATATTGAGAGCTAAGAGGCAGAGACAAGCGAGTGGAGTGGACACAGGCATTCATTGGGGCCCCGTTATGCTTTGGCATCTCTTTCACAACAATAATATCTATTGTGGTGAGTGACGTGGGGAAGAATGACAGGAGATGATCTTTTTCTTAACACCCTGTATTGAACACAACGCAGAGAACATATAGCTTTTGCTGCCACCACTGACAGTCATGGTTGTCCAACTTCCCATCATGCATTTGGGCAGAACAGTTAAGTGGCTACAGTATCATATACTGAAAGCACAACAAAAATAATATTCCTATCTCTCCAAAAAAAAATAATGTTCACAAAATAAAGAGCGCCCAATGCAAAGAGAACTGGCATTCCCAATCAAAATAGCTATGCAAAATAATACTCAGACTTTGGTCAAACTCTATTCAAACATTTCGTTTAGCTCAACAAATACACTAGATGGCAATATTTAGTCACAATATACAAAGTCACATTTATCTTTTAAGAATTACAAGTCCTTCTATCCGTGGATCCCTTTCATAGAAAGAATGCAAAAATAATGTTAATGCCATCTTGTTGATTTATGGTTATAATAAACAAATACAGTACTTATGTACAGTATGTTGAATGTATAGTATATCCGTCTTGTCTTATCTTTCCATTCCAACAATAATTTACAGAAAAATATGGCATATTTTAGGGATGGTTTGAATTGCGATTACTTACAATTAATTAATTTTTAAGCTGTGATTAACTCGATTAAAATTTTTAATCTTTTGACAACCCTATAATATTTACACAATAATATTGTAACTGGAGGAGAACAAGAACACTCTAAGTAAAAGAATAAATATTTACTTATTTTTTCATATAAAAATTGCACTCTATAAAAGACAAATGGCAGAAACGTGAAAATATTGAGTAAAATGAATGAGTTATTTAGTGTCGCGCATTTGAATCTGTGTATGTGGACTCTCGAGAGCGGAAAAGCGGGAGAGAGAAGTTGTATGTCAACGACACACAGGAGTTATTGCAACCTGGATACGTCAAAACAAACGTAAGATTTAGTTTTTATATTTGTTTTGAATTGTACCAATACTTGCAAATATCCAATACTTTGACTGTCGTGTAATGTAGATGACTGTTAATGCCAAAGCACTGACTCAAATGGAACTCAGAGCCACGTTCATGCAAAATCATGTCAGGGCGAAAACATAGAGCTGTTGCGCTTGCTAAGATTCTATAGGCCTTTATACACCATTTTCTCTGGATGTCTTGCTCGTGTTTTGCCATACCAGCACATTATAATGTACATTTTGCAGTCAATGCTTTATTCTGAGTGTTCCCCACATCCCCAAGATATGTTGCTAGCTTGTTGAGACATATGTTCTGTCAAATTTTGCACCCTTATAATATTTTTCTCCCAAAGCTGTTGTAGCGATGAAAAAGACCTCTTTTACATTCAGTTGGACTTTCAATGTTATCCAAAGGTGCTAAATAAACAAGCTACATCAAAAAAATACATGTGCAACATGAATATGGCGTAAATTAATGCTTAACGACACGGCGAAGACGTTAACAGTGATCAAACTTAAGTAACTATTGCTTTTGTTAAAGAAAGTTTGTAGTGTTTGCTTTGGAACTGCTGCATTCACGGCCATTTTTAACATTTCGCGCATGCGCAGAACCGCAAAGTTGCAATTTCTGATGGGGTGAAAAATTTGACAGAACACCAGAACCACAAAAACCACAATAAAATGTAAAATTGAGCGCACAATTGGGGCAGATATGACTTCTTATTATTGTGGATAAACCAGACTTAAGCAGGAGAACGTTTATCTCTATGTAATGTAACATGACTCTTATACTATTGTGCCATTCTGCAATTTGCATTTTCCCCCTCTTTTTTTAAATGAGAGCACAGTCATTTTTTGTGACAATATTATCTTTTCATTTTTAGGTTGAGAATCACCCATGATATGTTCCTGCAAAAGTTGCACATTTAGGACATCAAAACGGTTGGAGTTCTTTAAACATTATAGACTTACAGTGGGGCAAATACGTATTTATTCAACCACTAATTGTGCAAGTTTTCCCACTTGAAAGGATTAGAGAGGCCTGTAATTGTCAACATGGGTAAACCTCAACCATGAGAGACAGAATGTAAAAAAAACAAACAAAAAAAAAACAACAACAGAAAATCACATTGTTTGATTTTTTTAAAGAACTTATTTGCAAATCATGGTGGAAAATAAGTATTTGGTCAATACCAAAAGTTCATCTCAATACTTTGTTATGTACCCTTTGTTGGCAACAAAGGAGGCCAAACGTTTTCTGTAACTCTTCACAAGCTTTTCACACATTGTTGCTGGTATTATGGCCCATTCCTCCACGCAGATCTCCTCCAGAGCAGTGATTTTTTTGGGGCTGTCGTTGGGCAACACGGACTTTCAACTCCCTCCACAGATTTTCTATGGGGTTGAGATGTGGAGACTGGCTTTGGCCATTGTGGAGTTTGGAGTTTGAACCACCAATTGTGCAAGTTCTACTTGAAAAGATTAGAGACACCTGTAATTGTCAACAATTTGGACATTTAGGGATGTACGTAGTTCCCATGCGTTGTACTCACTCCTGTTGCTAGGGGTTTAGATATTAATGGCTAAATTTTGAGTTATTTTGAGGGGAAAATAAATTAACTCTATTATATAAGCTGCTCATAGACTACTTTTCATTGTGTCAAAGTGTCATTTTGTCAGTGTTGTCCCATGAAAAGATATACTTGAATATCTGCAGAAATGCAAGGGGTTGTACTCACTTTTGTGATACACTGTATACCATGGTCAAAACAGATTATATACAGTGCAAAATAGTGAATATATGCAGTGGGGCAAATAAGTATTTAGTCAACCACTAATTGTGCAAGTTCTCCCACTTGAAAATATTAGAGAGGCCTGTAATTGTCAACATGGGTAAACTTCAACCATGAGAGACAGAATGTGGAGAAAAAAACCCAGAAAATCACATTGTTTGATTTTTAAAGAATTTATTTGCGAATTATGGTGGAAAATTAGTATTTGGTCAATTCCAAAAGTTCATCTCAATACTTTGTTATGTACCCTTTGTTGGCAACAACGGAGGCCAAACGTTTTCTGTAACTCTTCATAAGCTTTTCACACACTGTTGCTGGTATTTTGGCCCATTCCTCCATGCAGCTCTACTCTAGAGCAGTAATGTTTTGGGGCTGTCGTTGAGCAACACGGACTTTCAACTCCCTCCACAGATATTCTATGGGGTTGAGATCTGGACACTGGCTAGGCCACTCCAGGACCTTGAAATGCTTCTTATGAAGCCACTCCTTTGTTGCCCTGGCTGTGTGTTTGGGATCATCGTCATGCTGAAAGACCCAGCCACGTCTCATCTTCAATGCCATTGCTGATGGAAGGAGATCTTCAGTCAAAATCTCTCGATACATGGCCCCATTCATTTTTTCCTTTACACAGATCAGTCATTCTGGTCCCTTTGCAGAAAAACAGCCCCAAAGCATGATGTTTCTACCCCCATGCTTCACAGTGGGTATGGTGTTCTTCTGATGCAATTCAGTATTCTTTCTCCTCCAAACACGAGAACCTGTGTTTCTACCAAAAAGTTTTATTTTGGTTTCATCTGACCATAACACATTCTCCCAGTCCTCTTCTGGATCATCCAAATGCTCTCTAGTGAACCGCAGACGGGCCCGGGTTTGTACTTTCTTTAGCAGGGAGACACGTCTGGCAGTGCAGGATTTGAGTCCCTGGCGGCACATTGTGTTACTGATAGTAGCCTTTGTTACTGTGGTCCCAGCTCTCTGTAGGTCATTCACGAGGTCCCCCCGTGTGGTTCTGGGATTTCTGCTTATCGTTCTTGTTATCATTTTGACGCCACGGGGTGACATCTTGCATGGAGCCCCAGATCGAGGGAGATTATCAGTGTTCTTGTATGTCTTCCGTTTTCTAATAATTGCTCCCACAGTTGATTTCTTTACACCAGGGGTGTCCAAACTTTTTGCAAAGAGGGCCAAATTTGGTGTGGTAAAAATGTGGGGGGCCGATCTTGGCTGACATCCTTTATGTAGAACAATATATTTAAGCAAATTTTAGCAAGCCATTCTGTGTGTCACATATGCTTTATTATTATTATTTTTTAATTAATAAATTTCAACAATCTCAGTTCAACGGAATCTCAATTCCACGGAATCGTTTGGCAGTTCATCTAGCCTTTGTGGCGTTCTCTTTTGACTTTTGGGCTCTCTCGAAATACTGCTGCTGTGAAATTAAACTACCTTCAACTTGCTTCAATTTCTCGCTAATCGCTACGCATCTTCCCTGTCATCTTTTCGTACATGTCGGCGTGTCTTGTTCGGTAATATCGCCTCACATTTAACTCTTTAAAAACAGCGACTGTAAACAGTTGTTGCGTATTTTAGCGACGAAATAGTCCAATTTCCACCTATCCTTGAAGTGCCAGCCGTCGCAGTCAACTTTCTTTTTTTGTTGATTGTCGCCATTTTAGAAAATTGGGAGTAAAGGGTCACATGGGGGAATGTTGCTTAGAGTGCTGCTGCCTTTTCGTGGGTAAATGAGGAGCAGCATTTAGTGTGTAAGATACTTCATATGCTGGTAGCAGTACTGCTGACCAATTTATTAAGTCTGTGTGCGGGCCAGACGTTATTGATTTTATGACAGAGGCTGGGGGCCGGATGAAATTTGACCACGGGCCGCATTTGGCCCCTGGGCCGGACTTTGGACATGTCTGCTTTACACCAAGCGTTTTACCTATTGCAGATTCAGTCTTTCCAGCCTGGTGCAGGTCTACAATTTTGTCTCTGGTGTCCTTCGACAGCTCTTTGGTCTTGGCCATAGTGAAGTTTGGAGTGTGACTGACTGAGATTGTGGACAGGTGTCTTTTATACCGATAATGAGTTAAAACTAAGCTTGAGAACGATAAACCGATACGACCGGATATCCGGTTTTACAGGTGAGAGATACAGCTGTATCGATTGTAAAGTTACTATTCGACAGTAATTTGCCATTAAATATTCAACGAACCGATAGTAGAGCTATAATTCGGCTATCGCGAGCACAAGAATCGGCTTCTAATGCCTAATTCAATGCATTGCTTAATGGAATGATAATTTAGCTTTTACTTCACTTGCTGCGCTTGTGTCATTCACCACACAGCGCGCTTAGATTGAGACAGCACGCATGCTATAATATGGACAAGCACAACTCACGGTATGGTTGCCTCTACTTCCCATGCATTTCGGCAGAACCGCTACTAGTCGCCGTCATTGCCCGATCGTCACGGGCGTGTCACAACGCGAGAGCTAATAAAACCACTGTAACGCACGCTCCATAGCTTTTTCTTCACAGCCCAAAACGAAAACGAAACCGGTAGTGGCAACGAAGCAACATGCCATAACAATGGGCAGTTTGAGCACCGACGCCAGCGACGTGCAGCGATTGATTTTCAACGCACCCAGGAAATACAAAAGTCGGACTTTGAAGTGAGGAAGGCAGCCAGATCTGTTCGCATGAGACAGAGCTAGTGTGAAGTGAGGAGCGGTACAGGGATCGTGAGTTTTTAACCCTGGCAAAATAACCCACTACAATGGTGGAAAGGGCAACACGCTCCTTTGGAGATTTTTTTCCCACGAAACGCAGTCTACTTAAACTAATCCACATGTTAATGTTTATCTTCCTCAAGAAAAAATCTGCCCTTCAAAAAAGATATGGACAGTGATGAGGAATAAAAAAAATGTGGAAGCATAGGCATAAGTGAAAGACTGCTGTGTATAAGGTAAAAGTAATGATTATTGACCTGTCTGTCTAAAATGCCATGTTTTTATTCCCCCAATTATACCAGTGGTAAAGCATAATTTATTATTTATTTATGATAACATTGCGGGTTTAATTCTTTTTTTTCTAGAGCTGCTGCATATAATTAATATTTTTTGTTGGTAAGATGTTTACGTTGAAAGTTTGCACTTAAATTGCTTACCTCTTGTGTTCGAGACACCAGGAAATGCACTAATTGATTTACTGCACTTTATTGTTGTCTGTCACTGGAGTTTTATTTTATTATAAATCCCATCCAACAAAATGACGGTCATATAGTAAGCCTTATTTTTATTTGTATTTTTTTCATAAAAAAATAAAACATAACATTGGTATGAAATTTTGTTGTTTAATTTTGCTATTAGAAATGTGGTCTTTTTTTATATGTTTAAAATACTCTTCGAACACACACAACAAATGTTTACTATCGTATCGTTTTCACTCTGTATCGAACCGTATCGTTCTTAAACTGTATCGAATCGTATCGAATCGGTCGGCCTTAAAAACGTATCGTTTTTTAATCGAATCGTAACCTGTGTATCTAGATACATATCGAATCGGCTTCATGCCAGAGATTCCCATCCCTAGTTAAAACAGGTGCCATTAATACAGGTAACGAGTGGAGCCTCGTTAGACCTAGTTAGAACTCTTTGACAGCCAGAAATCTTGCTTGTTTGTAAGTGACCAAATACTTATTTTCCACTGTAATTTGGAAATAAATTCTTTAAAAATCAAACAATGTGATTTTCAGTTTTTTTCCCCACATTCTGTCTCTCATGGCTGAGGTTTACCCATGTTGACAATTACAGGCCTCTCTAATATTTTCAAGTGGGAGAACTTGCACAATTAGTGGTTGACTTATTTGCCCCACTGTATGTATCCATTGTTTCTATATTAAGCACAGATTTGTTTGTGAAGAATTAAGAAAAACAAAAATTTTCCTGGAATTGACCTCTATGTACAGACTTGACAGCTACACACAAAAACTCATCAATCTCATGAGAGTTAAGGGAGGTGTCCTGGATGCAAAGCTGAGACCATGTGCTTTTATGTGCTTTTAAGAGAATTTTTGCTCATTTCATGTAGCAGGGCAGAACCGGTGATGCAGAACCAGTGATGTCAGTCAGCACATCTTGAAGATATTGGTTGTACATGGGGCTGGAGGTGGAGTGGATACATCGAGAACTCTCACTCTCTTGTTCACGCAGTAACACAGCTTAAATTTTGATTGTTGATAAGACAGTTGTGACAGTTTAAAGAATTTATTATACAAAGAAAGTGTGAATTTTAACTATATTTTTCCTGTGATTTCTGATAAATGTACACAATGTAGTATTATACAGGTACTACTTGTAAAATTAGAATATCCTGAAAAGTTAGTTTTATTTATGCAATTCAACTTACCGGTAAGATTAACCTTACCGGTTTCAATATTTATTTCTTTGAATTTTTTTGATGAGGTCTTGTAGTTTAAAAAGGTTTTAAAACTTTTACTTCATGTTCTAATTTTCCAGGTAGTATCTTTATATTAAAATAGAAAAAAAAAAATTAAATTATCTGTAACTTAATAGAGCCATTTTGTGTCAAAATCATGGAAAAAAAAAACATGACAATGTACTTATTTGTTTCATTATAGTAAATGTTACAGCTATTTTGGGTTTACATAATGTTTTCATGTAGTCTTAAGCATATGACACGAGAAAAAAAGTCTTAAATGGCATTATTATGTGAATTAGAATCATATTTTGAGACGATTCGACTATATACAACAATTTAGCAAAGCACAGATGACGAGAAATTAGTCTTTTAATCTGCCGGTTAGCCACGCCTACCATTATAGGGCTTTAGCGTCCCCAACAGGTGGATGACGTCAGCGGTAGACTGGGCTCATCGGTTTTACTATTCAGCCCATTGAGGGGGAATTATTCAGAACGAGGAAAACGCGACGAAGAGAGCCGCAAAATGTCATTGTTTCAGTCTCTCTACTCCAATATTTTTACAGGATATTCTTTTTATCCAAATATTTTTGCCCAATAGCTATATAAATGGCTTGAGAAGGACCAGTCAGCCCGTCGAGGGGGAACTATTCACAACGAGGAAAACGCGACGAAGAGAGCGGCAAAATGTCATTGTTTCTGTTTCTTTACTTCAATATTTTTACAGGATATTTTTTTTATGCAAGTATTTTCCCCAATTGCTAAATAAATGGCATGGTCATGACAAATAACAGTCTTGTGCTGAATGGAATATGAAATAATGAAAATGCATTTATTCAGGACGACATGGCAAAATTACTCCATAATGGTCAAAACTGTCGACTTCACCTTTACTGTCGCACCTCCCGAACGATGTTTTATGACACCTAAATTGGACATATGTCATTTCCCTTCCCCGGCTTCGGAGAATGTAAACAAACCAGAAGGCGTGACAGCTAGCCGACATGCTAACCCGAACCGAGTGATGTTTCAAAGTCTTCGAAGCGGAAAATCACACATAACTATCCTGGATTATTTGACATGACGACCCGGTTGTCGATTGTCATCGCGGATCGGCAAACCGCCCGGCGGAGAGCAATATTATAGCCCATATTATTCAGGGGCATAAAATACCGCGTGTATTATGAAATAAACATGCTTTTTCGTGTCACAGGCACTTTAAGTTCTGCTCTCGGAAATAAAACAATTGATTTTACTTAGTTAATGTATGTGAAATCTAACTAACTAAAACAAAGCAAGATTTACTTGATAGTTAAGAAAACATTAAGTTCAGTTGTATGTAAAATTTAATTGATTGCAGAAAGTGAACTGAACTTAATATTGCAAGCAGTAAAATTTACCTAATAAAAGTAAGTGCAAATTGTTACAAAGATTTTATCAAGTAAATCACACCAGTTATTTTTTTCAATGTGCCCAGTCAAGTGGCTGTAGGTCTTAGCTACTTCTCAGGACAGAAAATCTCTCATTCATTATATATCATTTAAGTTCTGCTGATCGTGTGTAATCATTTTCCGTCTCGATATATAAAACAACCTACTCACACACTGGGATAGTTAAACCATGATATGCAGTTACATTTTCATCACCTAAATGCAAACATTAGCCAAAAGGAGAAGGAAGTCTCTGACTAACTTAAATACAATGTGTATGTGCTCCCTTGTGTCGCATGGCGATTTGTAAAACCTGAAGGAAGGCAACACGGTATTTGGTACATTAGTTTAAGGCAGTACTTCTAAAATAGTGGGGCGCGCCATGCCAGGGGTGGCTCATGTGACCACTTTTTTGCCGTACTAGAATAAAGTGTTATTACACATCCACTCAGTGGGTGGTAGTGGCCCTCTAATTTTCAGAGTTTGCACAGTATTTTTGAACCCAACAAGAGCAAAGCTAAAATGAGGAAATATGACAAGCGTATGTAGCATTTTGCTTTTGACTTTCAATACAGTGGGAGATGAGGATAGACCAGTCTGTTTTCTGTATCTAAAAATGTTCTCAGCGGACAGCAGGAAGCCAAATCAATTAAGACATCACTTAAAGACATTAGACCCCAATCACATTGATAGGCAACTTGATTTTTTTTCAGCGAAAATGTGCTGAATATTGCCAACAATCGTTCACTTTGTTTTGCATTGTTACATCAGTAAATCAGTTAGCACTGTCAGCATCAGATAAGGTGGCATACCAAGTGGCTCAGTGCAAAATGACCCCACACCATAGCAAAGGAGCTGATAGTGCCTGCAGCAAAAATAAAAACTGTCCCTCTGTCCAATGACACTTTCACTTGACTTTTTTCACTTTTTTTTTTATTAATTTTTGTTTTTTTGGTCAAATCGTTTGGCAAAATGTCCTCATGAGTTAAAGTTGCTAATCAATGTGAATGCATTAATATTTATTGATTTTATAAAATGTATTTTTCAGTATTAAATGGTCAAAAACTTATTTTTTCTTCAATATAAAAAAGGACACAATGTTATGCAGAGGTGTACTTATAATAATGATAATAATAATAATATCAATTTTATAGACAAATGATACTATTTACAGTGGCGGCAGAGAGTTGGAACCCCTACTGGGGTGGCGTAACAGAAAATAATTGCGAAACACTGGTTTGAGGTCACACTAAGGACTAGTCTCTGATTTAAAATTTGGATAAAATGTTAGGGCCTCCGCGCCTCCTTCCTGAGCCCTGCCTCAGGTGAGGGGATTTTGCCTGATTACAGGTCTGATGTCAGATGGGTGGAGCGGCCACAGCTGTGGGCAATTACCATCAGCCAGCTTTAAAAGCCCAGCGGACGCACCACCACATCGCCCGATCAACTCGTCTGTTACTCACGTCAGTTGTATCTCGCATTCCTTACATGATATCTTTGCTCACTGGCTCACGACTACCTTGCTTTCGCCCCAGGTCCTGTTTTCTGCGCGCCCCTCGTCGGATTCCACGCCTGCCTCCCTTCCGAGCTTCCTCGTCAGCTCAACTACCCCGAGCCAAGCAAACTTCCACCCGCCACGCTCTTCTCGCGATTGCTAATAAAATACTGCTCGCCAGAAGTTGTCTGCATTGGGATCCCTTCCTGCTCACGCACAACCTAACAGTTTGATCGGGCCATTATGGATCCCGCAGACAAACCCGCCGACTCACCCACGTCACTCCGCGACCACCACCAAGCCATAGAATTCCTCTTCAATAAGGTAACGGACATTTCCCATTCACTCCAAACCATACAAGAGCAGCTCACACCACCTCCGCCAGCCCGATTAGCCCAGTCAGCCCCACGTCACGCCGCTACCCCTCCGTGCCACATACCCGCAAGCAACCCGGCGTCATCGACGACGGGCCGAGAGCCTCACGTCCCCGCACCGGCCCCGTACGACGGCAACCTCGGCACTTGTCGCGCCTTTCTTGTGCAATGTAGCCTGGTGTTCGAACAACAGCCATCTACTTACCGGGATGACCGGGCGAAGATAGCGTATTTGATCAGCTGTCTCCGCGACGCCGCATTGGAGTGGGCTTCCTCAGTGTGGCAGCATAATTCCCCCGTGTGCAATTCCTACGCCTGCTTCACAGACGAAATGAAAAAGGTCTTCGACCACCCTGTTCGGGGCAAAGAAGCCGCCAAGCGACTCATGTCTGTGCGCCAGGGAGCCCGCAGCGTTGCAGAGTTCGCCATAGAGTTCCGAACGCTGGCGGCGCAAAGCCGATTTAATGACGAGGCACTACAGGAAGTTTTCATCCGGGCACTGAGCGAATCCCTCAAAGATGAACTAGCCACAAGAGAAGCTTCCTCGCTTGATCACTTGGTCGCTCTTTCGATCAAGCTGGACAATCGGCTACGCGAACGACAGAGACAGCGCCGGGAGCAGCTGGAGGCTCCGCCCGCCCGCGTCACTCTCCCCCGGCCACTTTCGCCTCCCGGTCCGTCACCCAGGGCTGCGCGCGTGCACGGAGGAGCGCCCCCGGTCAACAACCCGGAGCCTGTGCAATTTGGCCGAACCAGACTAACTACAGGTGAACGTGAGCGAAGATTTAACAACAAATTATGTATCTACTGTGGAACAGCAGGACACTTCCTCCGCAACTGCCCAATACGCCCGGGAAACTCGGGCTCGCCAGTAGCAGAGGGGCTACTCGTGAGCCATATGAGCAACATTCCCTCTCGCCGGCTCCAACTCCCGGTTACGCTCTCCTGTAGGGGCCAGTCACGGACCATCACCGCCTTGGTGGACTGCGGCTCAGATGAAAATTTCATCGACGGGGAGCTGGCTCATCAATTGGGGTTGGCGACGCAGACTCTCTCTGCCCCTTTACAGACCACTGCCTTGGATGGCCAAGTCTTGTTCCGGGTGACCCATCAGACCGAAGCCGTCAACGTCCTCGTATCCGGTAATCATCGGGAGGTGAGCCCTTTCCTCGTATTCAGGAGCCCTCGCTCTCCTCTTGTCCTCGGGCTGCCTTGGCTGAAAAAACACAACCCCTCCATTGACTGGTCACACCCCAAGATAACCGCCTGGAGCTCGTATTGTCACGCACACTGTCTTCTGTCGTCACTAATGCCGTCCTGCCCTGTCCCAGAAGTGGAGCCACCCGACCTCTCCACAGTCCCAGAGTGTTATCATGATCTCGGGCAAGTTTTCAGTAAGGAACGCGCAGCTTCGCTACCCCCACACCGCCCGTACGACTGCGCCATTGACCTCCTCCCAGGTGCAGTCCTCCCTAGGGGGCGCCTGTTTTCGATCTCACGGCCTGAGAGGGAGGCGATGGAGCAGTATATTAAGGAATCCTTGGCAACCGGCATTATACGGCCGTCCTCTTCCCCGGTGGGCGCCGGATTCTTCTTTGTGCCGAAAAAAGATGGCGGCTTACGCCCGTGCATTGATTATCGATCGCTGAATGACATCACAGTGAAGAACAAATATCCGCTCCCGCTCCTCGAGTCTGCGTTCACTCCCCTTCAGGACGCCACCATATTCACCAAACTTGATCTCCGCAGCGCCTATCATCTCGTCCGTATCCGAGAGGGGGATGAGTGGAAGACCGCATTCAACACCCCCCTGGGTCACTTTGAATACCTCGTTATGCCGTTCGGTCTCACCAACGCCCCCGCCGTCTTTCAGAACCTCGTGAACGATGTCCTCGGAAACTTGATCAATCGGTTCGTGGTGGTCTACCTCGATGACATCCTGGTCTACTCTCGCACCCCCCTTGAACACCAGGAACATGTCCGTCAAGTACTACAGCGTCTACTGGAGAACAAGCTCTTTGTTAAGGCCGAAAAGTGCGAATTCCACGTCCCTGAAACCAAATTCCTGGGCTACATCATTGGCAAGGGCCAACTACGCATGGACCCAGCTAAGGTCTCGGCGGTCATGAATTGGCCACTTCCTGCCGACCGGAAACAGCTCCAGCGCTTCTTGGGCTTTGCGAATTACTATCGTCGCTTCATCCGTGACTACAGCCGGATTGCTGCTCCTCTCACGGCCCTCACCTCCACAGCTACGCCTTTTTGCTGGTCTGACGCTGCCGGCGCAGCCTTCCGTGACCTCAAAGCACGTTTCACCACGGCTCCTGTGCTGGTCAATCCCGACCCAGCACTTCAGTTCATTGTGGAGGTCGACGCCTCCGAGGTCGGAGTGGGTGCAGTGTTGTCCCAACGCAGAGCCGACGGCAAAGTGCACCCCTGCGCCTATTTTTCCCGCAGGTTGTCCTCAGCAGAGCGTAACTACAGCATCGGCGATAGAGAACTCCTTGCTGTGAAGATGGCCCTTGAGGAATGGCGCCATCACCTGGAAGGAGCGTCTTCACCGTTCCTTGTGCTCACCGATCACAAAAACCTTGAATATCTCAAGTCCGCCAAACGTCTCAATCCGCGTCAAGCAAGGTGGGCCATGTATTTTTGCCGGTTCAATTTTAATTTGTCCTACATTCCAGGCTCCAAGAATACAAAACCCGATGCCCTGTCCCGGCAATTCCAGAAGAGCCAGTCTCAGGCGGAACCCTCAACCATCCTCCCTCCAACCTGCTTCCTCGCTGCCATGGAGTGGGAGATCGAGGCGAAGGTCAAAGAGGCACTCAGGGACCACCCCGACCCTCGTGGGGAGCCACAGTCTACGCTCTTTGTTCCTCCGGACCTTCGAGCCCAGGTATTAGAATGGGCCCACTCATCTCGTTTGTTTTGCCACCCTGGCATTAGGAGGACGTTGTCGGTGCTGCGACAGCGGTTTTGGTGGCCGACCCTTGTGACAGACGCCCGCTCGTTCGTCCTTGCATGCACGGTTTGCGCACGCAGCAAGACTACCACCCGGCCCAGCGCAGGACTGCTACACCCACTACCTATCCCGAGCCGACCATGGTCACATATCGCCCTGGACTTTGTCACCGGTCTTCCTCCCTCCAAAGGCAACACAGCAATCCTCACAATAGTTGATCGGTTTTCCAAGGCAGCCCACTTCGTTCCTCTTCGCAAGCTTCCCACCGCCTCAGAAACGGCTGATCTGCTCACTCACCATGTTCTCCGCCTGCATGGTATCCCAGCAGATGTGGTCTCGGACCGGGGACCACAATTCACCTCCCAGGTGTGGAGGGCTTTCTGCGCGGCATTGGGCATCTCGGTGAGTCTTTCCTCCGGCTATCACCCGCAGTCAAATGGGCAATGCGAGCGCACGAATCAACAGCTGGAGGCCGCCCTTCGATGCGCCACGCAGGCCCATCCTGCCTCCTGGAGCGACAATCTGGCATGGATTGAGTATGCCCACAACTCCCTCCCGAACGCCTCATCCGGTATGTCCCCGTTCCTCTGCTCCCTTGGCTATCAGCCGCCGTTATTCCCATCACAGGAAAAAGACATTGCAGTCCCCTCGGTCCAAGCTCACGTCAGCCGGTGCTCCCGGGTCTGGGAACGGGCTCGCACGGCGCTCCAACGGGCTTCGCAAGCAACGTGTGTCCAGGCCAACCGCCGTCGCATGCCAGCGCCCGTTTACACCGTGGGCCAGAAGGTTTGGCTCGCGGCCAAGTCCCTGCCTGTGAAGACTGGATCGGCTAAGCTGACCCCCCGGTTTGTAGGCCCGTACGAAATTGTAAAGGTGGTGAACCCTGCAGCCGTGCGCCTCAGGCTCCCTCGTCATTTCCGCGTCCATCCCACGTTCCACGTCTCCCAGGTCAAGCCTGTTTCTTCATGTCCTTTGTCCCCCCCTGTTCCGCCCCCTCCTCCGCCTCTGTCGGTCGATGGGGGTCCTGCGTACCAGGTGCGGCGCCTGTTGGACGTCCGTCGCCGCGGCCGGGGGCTTCAGTACCTCGTCGACTGGGAGGGCTATGGTCCTGAGGAGCGCTCTTGGGTCCCATCCCGGTGGGTGCTGTCTCGGGCTCTCATCCGGGATTTCCACCGCGCCCATCCCGGTGCTCTCCGTCGGACGCCAGGTGGCGCCCGTGGGAGGGGGGGTCCTGTTAGGGCCTCCGCGCCTCCTTCCTGAGCCCTGCCTCAGGTGAGGGGATTTTGCCTGATTACAGGTCTGATGTCAGATGGGTGGAGCGGCCACAGCTGTGGGCAATTACCATCAGCCAGCTTTAAAAGCCCAGCGGACGCACCACCACATCGCCCGATCAACTCGTCTGTTACTCACGTCAGTTGTATCTCGCATTCCTTACATGATATCTTTGCTCACTGGCTCACGACTACCTTGCTTTCGCCCCAGGTCCTGTTTTCTGCGCGCCCCTCGTCGGATTCCACGCCTGCCTCCCTTCCGAGCTTCCTCGTCAGCTCAACTACCCCGAGCCAAGCAAACTTCCACCCGCCACGCTCTTCTCGCGATTGCTAATAAAATACTGCTCGCCAGAAGTTGTCTGCATTGGGATCCCTTCCTGCTCACGCACAACCTAACATAAAATATGATACAAACAAAAGTGTGATGCCTTTTCACAGTAACGATAAAGACTAAACTTAACATATATATAAATATTTTTTTTTTTATGTGTTGTGTATAATTTAACAGCATCACATAGCGAGGCAATCAAATTTGTTTGGTGACACAGCTGTAGTCCTGAATCTCATTAAATTATGCAGATGTATTTGACTTTTGTGCAGGCAGCATGAGTTCAGTTCCCGCTCAGTTATGAATGTGAGTGTGGAGGTGAATGAGCATGGTTGTGAGTCTGGGTCGTCCTTATTTGTGCCCTAGGGCTGATTGTTGATCAGTCCAGGGTATCGTCTGCTTTTGGTCCAAAGTCAGCTGAGGGAGGTTCCAGATCAATGCGACACTGAACAGGACAAGCGGAATAAAAAAATCGATACAAGGATGGATGAAGTGCTCCTGAATTTATAAGTGACAGAAGATACAAATTTAAATTCACAGCCTGATTATACATTTGTCAATATGCTACAGAATAAAAAAACGTTGGCTCTTCGAAAATCAATATTTTCTGTGGCATAATATAATTAAAAAATATTCCAACTAATTTAGGCTATTGATGGCAGAAACAAGAGGTGTCAACATGCAGACACAAAACATATTAGGGTGTGCTTATTTAAAAGAAAAAACACATAGAAAAAAAAAAATCATAAATTTAGAAAATAATCAAATCTTACCAATTTATGCCATTTGTGCACAAATATGCACATCATAAGCTTTGATATGACAGTGAAGTGGGTTATGTCACAATACTTTTCCCGAGTCACGATTATTAAAGATTACATGTTTTCTTAACTTCACATTGTAATTTCTAATTCACCAATAGAAACGGGTTCAAAAAATGCTCGAAAAGGGTTTTGGCTTTTCCCTGCTTTTACTGCACACAGATCTTGCACAACAGGAGTTGATGAGCCCGTCAGGAAGAGTTCAGGAATAAATTGTTACGACGTGTTGAAAAGGAATTTAATTGAGTTAATGGCTGTAAAAGTGTGTGCAGCAGGGTTTCAGAGGGGACATATCCATAAAGTTGAAGGGACATATCGTCTGGCATGACAACTATGCCCATAATTATATATAGGAGTAAATCATATAAAGGAATAAAGGGCTGACTACTGCCATTGCAGTGTGCTGAGTCTAGCAGTGCAATTATAGTATCATTAGTTCATGATGCACCTCATTTGAATACCCAAAGGAACCGCATAGCTTTTTCTGCATTCTTTTATTTTTTATTTATTTATTTCATTTATTGTGTTCATTCCTGTAACATACAAAATGTTGCCACACCTCTGCCATTATCTTATTTGTCTTTAAAAATAAATAAATACATGATTTAACTTGGGTACAATATGCCATTAACATCTTCATCATCATCATCTCCATTTCCTGGTATGAAACTCACTGGACGGGAGGAGCAGAAATAAAACAGTGACTCCCAAGGACAGTGAATAAAATAGAAATGTAATGGGAAAAAAAATGTCCCCAGAATCCTGAAACTTTATCCCTTAATCAACTACACGTGAGTGGTTATAGTCATCACCACACTTCTTAAAAATGTAAAGCTTGTCGATCACTGAAAGTTACAACCTCATTCATTAATTTGGTCATTCAGATAATACCATACTTGAAATATTATTGTTCACTCATGCATACAAGCAGTAATTGTTTTATGAACAACAGCATGAAGTCGGGCGAAATTAAAATCCCCCGTTGTCCAAATCAAATCATAGTAAAATGACTCCTGATGACAGTCAAAGACTTTATAAAAGACAAATGACAAAAAGACATTTGGGTCAAGCACTTGGAAACTGTGATTTTGTTTGTGTTGTTGGCACATTATGCAGTACAGTAATAATACATGTCAGATGCCTTGAGGGGTGCCCTCTATCGTTTCCCCAGGACATAGATGAACTCTTGTGACTGACTGATGGCAGAAAGGCAATCTTTATTTCAACAAATACATAGCTGACTAAGTGTGATGTCAGCAGAGGAACTCCCCTCCAAAATATAATTGAAGTAAATTGTGAGTATAACACATCTACATTGACAAAATTGTAAAATATCGAAAAACATTCTAGAAGAAAGTATTGAATACATGCAACGTATTTTTTAGGTTCTGTTGACAAATGTGAATGAACAAACAACCAGCAAATAAAGGCTGCTGCTGTGAAGGCTGACAAAGCGGCAAACTTGAGGCAGTCACTGACTCTAGCTCAGGATTAACAACAATAGCTCTTTTAACAATGTTGTCACACTGTATAATTACCATTGAGGTCTTGACAGTGGAGGAACTTCTGAAATTAAAACTGGAAGTCAATGGGGCAGTTTACATGGTGACTCCAAGAATACGACAAATTTCATATTTGCATATATATGGTTCCGTCTCCATTTGAACAATGTCGTAATTCCGCGTGAAAACGATGTAGTATTCATGCCAGGCCTAAGGAGGCAGTGCAGATTTACAAGGCGACAGCCAATGATGCACTTTGCAACCAACAACCTCCTCAGCCCAGAAGACAACATACCCGCCCATTATAAGCAATGGCATTTTTTCTTTTGCTCCAAAAGGGCACAAAAATGGAAACATTAAACATATTTTAATTAAAAATAAAAGAGCAAATTAAACCCGACGTTCAGCCACGTTTGCTGTTTTTAATGTTTAGTTGCAGCGCTGCGCACGCTGAATGTGACGTGTGCGAGTGTTGACGTCATTGGCGTGAGAGCTTTCCATTGATATGGTTGTGGAGCAAGCCCCCGCAATCGAATCCTTCCACTTTGGAGCCCGGATTCAAAGGTTTGCGTCTTCGCCTTCCGTTTTCGCCGACACCATATAAGCGAGGCCATTCTTCAACATACAGTGCTCGCCAAAAGTATTCAATTCTGTCAGATAATGCTGCAGATAATTTCTCCCAGAAAATGATTGCAATTAAAAATGCTTTGGTAGAAATATCTTCATTTATTTTTTTGCAATGAAAAAACACGAAAGAGAATGAAAAGAAAAAATTATTATAATTTTATACAAAACTCCAAAAATGGGCCGGACAAAAGTTTTGGCACCCTCAGCCTAATACTTAGTAGCACAACCTTTAGACAAAATAATTGCGAACAACCGCTTCCGATATCCATCAATGAGTTTCTTACAATGCTGTGCTGGAATTTTAGACCATTCATCTTCGGCTAACTGCTCCAGGTCGTTGAGATTTATAGGGTGCCTTCTCCAAACTGCCATTATTTGATCTCTCCACAGGTGTTCAAGGTCTGGACTCATTGCTGGCCACTTTAGAAGTCTCCAGTGCTTTCTCTCAAACCATTTTCTAGTTCTTTTTGAAGAGTGTTTTGGGTCATTGTCTTGCTGGAAGACACATGACCGCTGAGGGAGACCCAGCTTTCTCACATTGGGCCCACATTATGCTGCAAAATTTGTTGATCGTCTTCAGACTTCATAATGCCGTGCAGACGGTCAAGCAGTCCAGTGTCAGAGGCAGAAAAGCAACCCCAAAACATCAGGGAACCTCCGCCATGTAAGAATGTGGGGACCGTGTTCTTTTCTTTGAAGGCCTCATTTTTTCCCTGAAAACTCTATGTTGATGCCTTTTCCCAAAAAGCTCTACTTTTGTCTCATCTGACCGGAGAACATTCTTCCAAAATGCTTTTGGCTTTCTCAGGTAAGTTTTGGCAAACTCCAGCTTGGCTTTTTGTATGTCTCTAGGTCAGAAGTTGGGTCTTCCTGGGTATCCTATCATAGAGTCCCTTTTCATTCAGACGCCGACGGAACGTACGGGTTGACACTGTTGTACCCTCGGACTGCAGGACAGCTTGAACTTGTTTGGATGTTAGTCAAGGTTCTTTATCCACCATCTGCACAATCTTTCGTTGAAATCTCTCGTCAATTTTTGTTTTCCGTCCACATCTAGAGAGGTTAGACACAGTGCCATGGGCTTTACACTTATTGATGACACTGCACACGGTAGATACAGGAACATTCAGGTCTTTGGAGATGGCCTTGTAGCCTTGAGATTGCCCATGCTTCCTCACAATTTTGTTTCTAAGTCCTCAGACAGTTCATTGGTCTTCTTTTTTTTTCTCCATGCTCAATGTGGTACACACAAGGACACAGGACAGAGGTTGAGTTAACATTAATCCATTTTAACTGGCTGCACAAGTGATCTAGTTATTGCCACCACCTGTTATGTGCAACAGGTAAGTAACAGGTACTGTTAATGACACAAATTAGAGAAGCATCACATGATTTTTCAAAGGGTTTCAATACTTCGAGTTTTGTGTAAAGTGATAATGATTTCATTTCACCCCCCATTCTTTTTTGTGTTTTTTCATTGCAAGCAAAATGAATGAAGGTATTAATACCAAAGCATTTGTAATTGCAATCGTTTTCTGGGAGAAATTGAGTATTATCTGGCAAAATTGCAGGGGTGCCAATACTTTTGGCAAGCACTGTAGTCATTGCACCTTGGTGTCGCAGAGTCGCCATGTAAACAGCCCCAATCATTCAATTACTTATTTATTTATTTATTTTAAATAAAATAAAATATATAAGCTTATTTGTGTGTTGCAGCTGTTATCAAGCCTTCAAAAGTATCAAAAAAATAAAGATTAAAACAAAAAACGAAGCTGAAAAAAGGCTGATTATTCACATGAAGTCTTTGAATTCTGTTTAGCGATAAATTAAAATTTTGACTTATTTATGGAAACGGGGTTTTCAGATTAACAGTGACTTGGCTGGACATTACATCAACCATTTATGCTAGCACGACAAATCAATGGTGACATATGAAAAAAGTAATATGCACACAGATGCACACAATGCGCCTCATTCCTATACAAATGGTGAATGACTAGTTTCTTTCTTGTTTGATGTCTCCTCTTTAGAGAGGTTAGATACATTGTGAACATAGATAAAACAATAATCAGACTTTGTGTGAGAGTATTTAGCAATTTAATGAGCTAAAATCTAAATATCATAGTTTAATGTTTTCGAATGATATTTTGACAAAGCACTTATGTTGTTTGTTGTCGCTTTATTTTGCTGTATTGGAAGACCACAGCTTCATTCATTCACCTATCTCTCCTTTGATTCTTTCTTTTTTCTTCTTATACTCCAGAGAGCTGAGCTCACTGTATGCCTTGTTATTGCCTTCATAAAAGTATGTGATGTTTCTGTTTTTTGTGTGCTTTTCTATGAGGAACTGAAAACATGAGACAACCTGGCAGTGGTGGCCCTAATTACTGTTTAGGTGGATAGTCGATAAATGTAGATAACTTACCACTACTAACACTCGATCCATCTTTGTCACACGGCTAGAGGAAAAAAAGGAGCAGTTTTACATTTATCTCTATTTTCTTCTATTAGAAACCACTTACTGTAGTTCCTTCTGAATGGCATCATTTCTCTTTCCATCAGAGGGTTTCCCAAAGGGAGGGGGCTGATTGTTTTTTTCTTTCTTTTCATTTTTGTTTTCTTTTTTTTTTACAGTTTGAAAGGTGAAGGGCTTCAATTTTTAGTTTATCTGTGAATTAACTCGTGCAGTTACAATAATCGCTGAACTCTCAGGAGATTCCCTTAGCTCATGCAGTTTTACATTTCTGTCCAAGTCCTACTAACCTACTAAATCACCATTAGGGAAAATATCACATGAATATGCTCCATGTCAATCTGCACAAAGTTGAGGTTTGCTGCTGCTGCACAGTTTGTTTTTGAATGCCAGTGTACAAGAATATTAGAACTCATTTCATTGCAGAAGAAGTGAACCAAAGGGATATTGTGCAGGCTGCAGTCACTGTCATGGAGCTAATAATTTTTCAAAGTCTGCCCTATAAAATGATTATAAATGAATAAATAATAAACTCAGGCACTCTTTACAGAAGACTTACTCTGCCAGTTTTGTGTTGCCTGATAGGGTGTTTTTCGACTATATGGGTATTATACTGTATCTAAAAGTTTTTTTTTTTTTTTTTTTTAAGTATTAGAATTAATGATTTGGAGATGAAATGAGCATATTTTCTAAAAGGCTTCACAATGTAATGTATCAAATACCATAAATAAACATTTGTCAACATTTCCAAAGTCTGAAACAACTTCCCTTTGAATTTGTCACGTCCCGGAAGTCTTGTTAATGTTTTTTGTCGGTTCATGTCAGATTCTTTTATTTTGGTAGTTGCGTGCCTCCTTGGGCTAACTTTACTTCCTGCTCTTGCCAATCAGGCTGATCATGTCCACCTGTGACCCTCTGTATAACTAGCCTGCTTCTAACCTTGCCCGGTGTCGGTTTGTCTGCTATCCTGCCACGTCCTATGCCACATCCTTGTGTAAGCCCTTTTTTGATCACGATTCATGTTTTTGAACCCATGCCTTTTTGTTTCTTGAAGAAGTAACTCATTTTATTGATGTCCAGCTGTTGATGTGAATTTTTGTTGATTGATGTCCAGCTGTTGCTGTGAATTTTTTTTTACATTTTTGAACTCTACTAATTGGAGAATAAACACTTTGTCTGAGCACAACTATCGAGCATTTGGGTCCTTGGTGCATCCTTGTCAGAATTAGTTCCAGCATTTAAATTTTTTAAATCTCTTGTGTTCCACATATTTTTATTTAGATTTACTGCACATACTGTACAATGTAGAACAGCCATACAGTCCCTGACGTACATGAACAAAAGAGATCCGAATGTACAAATGACAGCAAAACTCAGCAACAAAGGAATTCATTTAATCTCAACTGCAACATTCTTTTACTGAAACGTGCAATTAAAAGAGATCCCATGGTGAGACATTCTCCGAAGCAAAAAGTGGAAGTGTCGCTGTCATTTTTAATTTTTTTTTTTACTTTATTTTATTAATATGATGCGTAATACATGTTTTTGGATAGTTATTTTGAGATTTAGGAGGTGTTTAAAGGTACCTAAAGGGATAATTCCAACATAAGTGGAAATTCGGGTTACGTCGCCACCATAGCAGCGGAACTCGCTCGTACGCCAGGGACTACCTGTATTTTCACAACTCAATGGGTGCATGTCCGTCACTGCTTATAGTTCACCTGAAACGAGTGATTGAGTTCTGCCCAGTGCATTAAAGTCCTATTTAAACTGCCCGTTTTTCCTCCATCTCCTTTTGAGGACTTGAACATTTTCATATTAAAACTCTTAAATGTCATATTCACAGCAACAGAAGTGAGACATTAATTTATCAATTGACTAGCTGCTAACACAGTGAGATTATGTGCAACCACTCAGTATGTAGCATACTGAAATTTATTATGAAAACGTTCGGGAAGCGTAGCATGAGTATTTTTTTTTCTACGAGTATGTTTTTGGGAGGGGGACCCTCCACTATATGGCACCCTGGGCAACTACCTAGCTTGCCTATGCTGAGGGCCGGTACTACAAAGGAGGGCATAGTAACTTATTTGCCAAAGCTTGTTGTCCCTTGCAAAATACAATATACAGTATATAAGGTAATAATGAGTCAAAATAAAGGCAGGCAATGAAGGCAGTTAAAACAAAACTGAGTGTGACCCCAAGGCGAACAAAAGCGAAACATTTGAGAAAAGGAAGACAGAAAAGCCACAGGGACATATAGAACAAGAAAGCAGATGATGCTGGTTTCACGCTATCAACTTCATAGAAGCAGCTGAGGGAAGTTTAAAGGAAAATTCCTGTATGATACATAATGCCCAAGCAAGAGCCTTAAGTTCAAAATCATCAAACACGAGCGCTCGACTACACTAGAAAATGGGAGCTGGTCCCTCTCATCCAATATCAGTACTCTCTGACCTCACGCAAGTTCTGAATAAATGAGCACAAATTCCTGCTTCAAATAGGGGAGGCAACACTTTATTTCTTTTCATTTCAATGACTTAACGGTCTAATTAACTCATTTTCAAACACATTGTTTCCATACGGACTTGGAGAAGTTACTTGATTTGAAACATGCAGTGTAAAGGAACATGTCAGCAATGCATTTTCACATCCTTAACTGACTGTGGCTAAAACAGGATTACTGAGCCGTGACCACTACACTGTATCATCTTTGGTCTTACCTGTCTCACAATAGTGTCCTGTGAATCCTGAAGGACAAACACATGTGTTGGGAGACACACATGTCCCGCCACTACGGCACCCCTCCTCACAGAAAGCTGCAAAGATTGAGAGAAAAAAAATAATTTAGGGTTTGCGGAAAGGAATAAGTGTAAGAATCCTTTTAGGAATTTAAATATATATAAACACTGACAAGTTTTTCAGACATGCAACCAAATGTCAAAACAGACTGAACATAACTCCAATTTGTAAAGATCAGAAACTTATGTTTTAATGTGTAGTCAAGATTAATAACTTGGATAAAAGAAAATTGTCCAGCCTACTGACTGATTCATTTTAACATGGAGAGTTTGGTTTTGATCAATAACCATTTGCACAAATTCAGCTTGAAGCATTCATAATTTGGCGTATCCACTGTTCAATAATTGCAACAATCTGAAAGGCCTGTGCTTCATTGAGCACATGGTGAAGTGTTTTGGAGTATACTAGTACAAGGTGCGATTCTTCCACATAACAGCAAATTGTTAACAGCTAACTCCATATAACACCAAGCATATTGTCTTTACGAAATGTAGTAGACATTTTTGTTCTTCCTCGAGATACACAAGATAAGGCGTATACTGTACAGTATGTCAGGCATTCATAATTTACCCCCACCCCACCAAAAAAAAGCGGAAGAAGAAGACCTAATTCAACAAGTTAATTAAATGTCTTGAATGTTTCAAAACTTAAATAATAATACAAGTGGAAGGATGAGAACTTTATGAACTGAACCATTTAGTATACATACTGTATATGTGTACGTGTGTATGTGCATAATGTATACGTATACATTACAATAGTATGTGAGAACCAATCAAATTTTGAGGTGTGATCAGAGTTTAATGCAAATATTATATACAGAGATCCCTCGCCACTTTGTGCTTCGAAATTTGCGGTTTCAGTTATTCGTGGATTTTTGAGTTAATGTATAAGGCTACCTTGACTGCTATGCATTGTGTCATCTTCATCGAAGGGCACAGGTGTTTCTTCATCCTCATCATTGTCAGTCAAGGAAGGAGCCACTGGAGTCTAATGTGTTATTTTATTTTTTTTAAATGTCAAGGTATATGCATGTATCTATGTGCAAATCATTGTTTTCTTATATATATATATATATATAATGGCGGAAAACACTCAGGTGACTTGAAGTTCTGCTCTGAGACCCTCAACTTTCAAAATTGTCCAGAATGCATGTGTGATACATCATTGGAAAGCTTAAAATCTCAATTTTCTGGGGGAACAAAAGTTTTGAACAGGAAGGCATTTAAAAAAAAACAAAAAAAACATTTTTGAACAGCAAAACCCTAATTCGAGGCAAGAGCATGCGAGAGCAGAATTAAAGACGCCACGATTTTAACGAGATATTATCGCGTACTTACCTTGTTTCGATCCAAAAACTCCATGTAGCATGTATCACCGAATGTCAAGACACAGCTGTGAATGGCCACAGCCGGATTTTTATTTTATTTTATGGGTGAAACATTGTGATATAACAAGGATCGTGATGCAGAAATCGTAGACAACAAAGAGTGGTTGAGATTCTCTTATTCATATAGTCACCCTTTTAAACGTTATTTTTCAATTTTTTTTTTTTTTGTTTGGATCGATTATTTATCATCTAACATATCGGGGAAAATGCGACAGTAACAAAAAAAAAATTAAGCGATAGTTATGAGGTAGATATCTGTGACTGTTTTACAGACGCCAAATTTTTCATTGTGACGTAATTCGTTTAAAAGTTTAAAATATGCGAGTGAATAATTTTTAAGTCGTTTTTTTTTTTTTTTTTTTAAAACGAAATATTAGACGTCAATGATTCTAAGCTGAAAATGACAGACATTTTGAATTATAAATATAATCACTCACCTTCTTAATATGGCTACATTGAAACAAAACCGGTTGTGCGACGTCTGTAAATGGGGGTTTTCAGGGCAAAACGGACAAATTAAAAATAGTTCAGGGGCTTAGTGCGCCATGAATCTGCTATGGCAGCATATAGACATATTTTTCTATCAAACACCACAGTTCTTTTGGCTTTTTTTTTTTTTTTTTTTTAATTATACTTTATACTTACGTTTATAGGCTCCGCCGATTTTTGGTTTTTGCGAAACGGCGAAAAACAAAGGATCACTGTAAATAATATATATATATATATATATATATACCGTTGTGGTCAAAATTTTACATACACTTGTGAAGAACAATGTTATGGCTCTCTTGAGTTTCCAGTTATTTCTACAACTCTGATTTTTCTCCGATAGAGTGATTGGAACAGATACTTCTTTGTCACTAAAAACATTCATGAAGTTTGGTTCTTTTATGATTTTATTATGGGTGGGTTAACAGAAAAAGTGATCAAATCTGCTGGGTCAAAAATATACATACATGGATCTGAAAAAGCGAATCATTGACTTGAACAAGTCAGGAAAGTCACTTGGAGTCATTTCAAAGCAGCTGCAGGTCCCAAGGGCAACAGTGCAAACAATTGTTTGTAAGTATAAAGTGCATGGCACTGTTTTGTCACTGCCACGATCAGGAAGAAAACGCAAGCTATCACCTGCTGCTGAGAGAAAATTGGTCAGGAGGGTGAAGATTCAACCGAGAATCACCAAAAAGCAGATCTGCCAAGAATTAGAAGCTGCTGGAACACAGGTGTCAGTGTCCACAGTCAAGCGTGTTTTGCATCTCCATGGATTGAGAGGCTGCTGTGCAAGAAGGAAGCCCTTGCTCCAAAAGCGGCACCTTAAGGCTCGACTGAAGTTTGCTGCTGATCACATGGACAAAGATAAGACCTTCTGGAGGAAAGTTCTGTGGTCAGACGAAACAAAAATCGAGCTGTTTGGCCACAATGCCCAGCAATATGTTTGGAGGAGAAAAGGTGAGGCCTTTAACCCCAAGTACACCATGGCTACCGTCAAGCACGATGGTGGTAGTATTATGCTGTGGGGCTGTTTTGCTGCCAATGGAACTGGTGCTTTACAGAGAGTAAATGGGATTATGAAGAAGGAGGATTACCTTCAAATTCTTCAAGATAACCTAACGTCATCAGCCCGAAGATTGGGTCTTGGGCACAGTTGGGTTTTCCAACAGGACAATGACCCCAAACACACATCAAAAGTGGTAATGGAATGGCTAAAGCAGGCTAGAATTAAGGTTTTCGAATGGCCTTCCCAAAGTCCTGACTTAAACCTCATTGAGAACTTGTGGACAATGCTGAAGAAACAAGTCCATGTCAGAAAGCCATCAAATCTAACTGAACTGCACCAATACTGTCAAGAGGAGTGGTCAAAGATTCAACCAGAAGCTTGCCAGAAACTTGTGGATGGCTACCAAAAGCGCCTAATTGAAGTGAAAATGGCCAAGGGACATGTTACCAAATATTAGCACTGCTGTATGTATATTTTTGACCCAGCAGATTTGATCACTTTTTTCTGTTCATCCATAATAAAGTCATAAAAGAACGAAACTTCATCAATGTTTTTTGTGACAAAGAAGTATCTGTTCCAATCACTCTATCGGAGAAAAATCAGAGTTGTAGAAATAACTGGAAACTCAAGAGAGCCATGACATTATGTTCTTCACAAGTGTATGTAAACTTTTGACCACAACTGTACACATATCTATCTATCTATCTATCTATCTATCTATCTATCTATCTATCTATCTATCTATCTATCTATCTATCTATCTATCTATCTATCTATCTATCTATCTATCTATCTATCTATCTATCTATCTATCTATCTATCTATCTATCTATCTATCTATCTATCTATCTATCTATCTATCTATCTATCTAAAATGTATATTGAAGTGATTTCTTACTTTGAAAAAGTCTATTCTTATGAGCCTGATTGCTTCGGTACTAATAACCCTCACACTGAAATATTAATTACACGTATATTGACTCAATCCATCCCCATCCCTAATTATCGTTTCGCCACCATCAGCATTATGCTGCCTGTCTTTTCCAACTAATGACTTTCAAACATGGGGAGCTGAAACACAAATGACCATCGTAATACTTTTGATTCATTATTAAGTGTTTCTATATGCAACTAATGAATTGGGCTCCAGTAAAATTAATGTTCAGGCTTCATTAAGTTTTGTGATTTTCAATATGTATGCTATTTTGTTCATCAAGTGATGAAGTCTTAATTATGGCAATCTGTCTTCACCCTGCCTCCTCATTTTCTTTATGAGCCTAAGGACATTCAGTATCGCTGTTGTTGTAAGGTAAAATATGTCTTAATTTGACACATTTTTAGGGAGCTGGGGTAATTTAAATTGTTTATTGTATTATATTGACAGTGTGTACTGTATTATAATATTATTATTTTGCTAATTAGAAAATTTGATGTAATTGAAGCATAAAAGTGCAATGAAGGTACACAAATTTTAAAATTTGAATGATCTTATATACAGTATGTATGTGGGCATTGTCAAAATGGTAGCAAAGTTTACAAAAAAAGTTCTGTTGGACATAGTATGGTTTGGCTTGCCATCTCATTATCTATTTTGGTAGAATATTTCAATTAAGGCCTTTTCACACTAGTGGCAGTCCGGTGTGAAAGGGTGCGCGGCAATCCATTCATTGTGTATGTGGGAGTTGGCTTCCTGACAGCTGTTTTGGACAAAGTGGCAAGTCTTGCGTGAATTTTCTTCAAAGAGCGGGGCCCAAAATAGAAATTTGCTCTATTTTTACAGTGTTGCCACTCTGACTTCAACAACGCATCCAATGGAGAAGGGAGGTTATACTAAAATCTGTGCTATCAGGCTGTTTGGCACACGGATACACAAAAATCATGGCCCAGGAAACCTTGATTAATGCCCCTTTTTTAAGTTTCACGAGCTGTGACTCTCACACCTCTCCTTGATATGCTAAATGATATCTCGATATGTGTTTATGTGGAAATTTCATTCACAAGCAGCAAAAACAAAATAAATTATTCCCCTTCTCACCGAAACTAGTAAAATTCTTTACACAGCTATTATTATCTTCCTTAAAATAGGAAAAGTTGCTGTTTTATTGTGCAACAATGAAAAATAAATCCATTGGTACTTGGGACTATTGTAAATATGCTTGCTGGAGTCCACCTGCATTTCACTTCTCGACAGCGTCTACATCAGCCTACCTGGACTTTAACTAACATGCGCTTTAAAGTGAGACAGTATGGGTGAGTATTTTTTTAACATCTGTAATTCCCGACATACAGTATGCCCCAATTTCTCCTCTTAGAATATTTCCTGGACTCCATTTCCATTTTACCTGACCAAAAACCCTGCTATGGCAAAGAATAACCTTTGCTAACGGAAGCTAGAGACCGCCTTCATTGTCACTCCTATGACCTCCTGTTAAACCATCTCAATGCATAAGTGAGCCTGTTGCTGACTCGTGACTTCTGAAGACATGCTTATACTCACAGATTTGCTATTTGAGTTTCCCATTATGGGCCTAGATTGCTTTCCAGTGGGTGGTGAGAACGAAATCACTCCACTATGTGCCATAGCTAACAGCCCTGTTCACGGTCATTGGGCATCTAAGGAGCCATCTCAGAATTATCGTTGAAGTGAACAGTGAAAGCCAATGGGTAATCCGGCAATTGCAAGAAAAATCAAAAGTGCATTTTAATTAGAACATGGAAGAGGACTCAGCTAATCATGGGCTTCCTCAGTTGCACAACTCAGTGATGTGAGATGTTAATGCTTTGTTAGTCTTTTAATAATGACACCACAATAAAGTTTTTTTCATCTGTGTTTTTATTTCCTTTTTTAATTTTTTTTTTTTTTTTTAATTTTTTATTTTTAAGAGCAGAGGTTTGATAGAACCCTGTTTTGTGTTGGTCACTACAATGAATGTACAAGGTCTATTATAAATAACTATATATTCCTCTTGTTTCCTATATTTTTATTTCTTATTTTAGTTAGACTGTTATACTTATGATGTCCAGCCGATTAATAAAAGAGCAAAGATTGCGGTTTTGAAGTGGTTCTGAAAAGCCGAGAGTGTGACATTTGTCCCAAAAAAATTTCGGCAACAATCTTAATCTACACCTCTAACCTATCCATCTAGTCTTGTGAAAAAAAATTGTCGACGCCGGTACAATGGAAGATTTGCCGCACTCAGGTCAGCCTGTTTTTTTTTTTTTTTTTTGTTGCCATACTAGAATAAAGTGTAATTGCACATTTACTCAGTGGGTGGCAGTGGCGCTTTCGTTTTCAGAGTGTGCGCAGTATTCTTCCACCAAACAAGAGCACACAGCATAGAGCATGAGTTATGAAGTGCATTGAACAAACCCTTCCGCGACATCATGAAAAAATGTTTGACAGGGATGTCAGAAATGTCTCTCGAAAGCTGAGAAAATATGACGAAGCATATGCAGTGTTTGGCTTCAGTGGGAGTTGAGGAAAGACCCGTATGTTTACTGAGTCCAAAAATGTTGGCAGCTGACGGCATGAAGCCAAATCAGTAATAACTATAAGTAATAGTTTGGTAAAATTAAAAAAATACAGCCTATACAGGGTTCAGGTTTAGGGTTAGGGTTTGTTAAATTAAACATTTATAATTTCTTAGTTAAGGGACACATGTCCTACACTTTACAATAAGGGTCCAAAAAGCATTCAGTAATGGTAAATAAAGGTTAAGGGGGGAACTTAAGCATTTATAATTTCTTAGTTAAGGGACACATGTGCTACACTTTACAATAAGGGTCCAAAAAACATTCAGTAATGGTTAGTTAATTAACCCTTTAAGGTCTGGGCCTATTTTGTCTTATTTTGCATGCCTTTGAAGTTGCCTTTATATTTCAAAGAAAGAATTGTTTACGATGGCCTGGTTTGGTCCCTTTTTTTGTGACACCTTGAACTTCATGTCCAAACTGTTGTTTCCTTTACTGACCAATTATAAATCATCATTTTGGGCCCAAAAAGATGAAAAATTCCAAAATCGTTTTGTCAAAATTTTTAATATTGATGTCCAATTGACAACCAAACATGCGTAACGAACTGTTTTGAAACTTTGTAATATTTATTCAACATGTTAGGATGAACATTCAACCAAAAAAACTTAGAATAAATAGTCTTATATTTGACAATTCAACATAAACAACAGGTATAGCCATAGGCGTTTTTTGCCTTTATACATGCTCTAGTCAAAACAGGTTATATACAGCAGACCAAACAGTGAAGAACAGTGAAACAATATACCATCTAACACAAAAAGTGTTTAGAGGCCATCTCTATATGAGTTTAGATATTGCGGCCCATCACCTGATGAAAACTATGTACACACAATCAAGCTTCTTGAACACACATTTATATACACAAATTGAGAAGACTGATTGTGGGAAAAATATATATATATATAACATTGGGAAAAAAAGTATTTTCAAAAATATTTACAATAAATAAGTTAAATTTTTTTCAGGCATGCCACTCCGAAAAGCAGTTTCGTCCTGGAATTAGACACAGGGCTACATCACACAGCCCACACTTCCATGGGGTGTCGGTCCTCTTTCCACCCTTCCATTTTCATTTCACTTTACTTTCATTGTCACTATAAATGTACACGAAAAAAAGTCAGTATTTATGAAAATAATAAAGTATAAAATAAAAATATATACAGAAATAAATAATAATGGAAATCTATATGTATGACAATAGAAAGAATACCATAGCTGAATATGTGCTACATCCCTAATCTTCATATAGAAGGAAGACCACAAATTATACTTTGATCCAATATGCACATTTTATTATTATATACACAAACACACACTTATATTGCATCAAAATTAACTTTGTCTTGCAATATCAAAAGAAACTTTCAAAAGAAACTTTTTCAGCAGCATAAAAAAAAAAAAAAAAGTGGGTTGGCTTACCTCTGCTCGTCGATGGCGTCACCCACGTGTTCAAATCCGTCACTATCTTCACTCGAGGACTCTTCCGAAGAAGACGATGATGATGAATTTGGACCATCCTCTTCCTCACGTTGATCAAAAAGCACAATTGCTTGCGCTAAATTTAGTTATCCGTTCATTCTCAAAGTCACACAAAGTCGCTCGCTCGATTCAAACAGCCGTCGGTCGCCACCTCGCTGCTTCAGAACACTACTCCCTCTCGTTCGGTGGAACCTCGCACGGCAGTTATATTTAAAAAAAAAAAAAACGCATGTTGTGCTTCCACTGTGACTTCGAAAGGGTTCGTTTGATTTGTGTTTTTTTCATGGAGCTTCCGTTTTGAAAAAGGACAAGAAATGATGGAAATATAGACATAAACAAATTATCCATGCAGCGTTTTAATGTTTTTTTGAGAGGACAATAAAACTATAAAACTTAAATGACAATATCTCACGTTTTAGTTGGTCGACTGACTTCAAATAACAACGAGAGTAAACCGCAACTTCCGCACTTTAAAACGAGACCAACCAACGGCATGTGGGTGACGTAATTAAAACGCGAGGGCGCTTCAAAGACGACGTGCGCTGAGGACGCGCCGGCGCGTCCTTCGACTCTCAAGGGTTGATTAAGGTTAAGTAATACTTATGAGGTACCGGTATCTTCACGTGAAATAATACCATACTTAAGGTTTGGCTATAACATATAAAATATATAATACATTACTTAACATTAATTCACATATACTGTACATTAGTGCATTTTAAAAAAAAAGTTATTAATGTATACGGGTACTAGTAGTGATTATGTTGTTTTAAAATGAGAAACATTGGTATGATTTCACTTGAACGTACCTCATAAGTATTACTTAACCGGAACTAACCATTACTGAATGTTTTTTGGACCCTTATTGTAAAGTGTAGCACATGTGTCCCTTAACTAAGAAATTATAAATGCTTAAGTTAACAAACCCTAACCCTAAACCCGAACCCTATATAGGCCTATATATATTTTTAATTTTACCAAACCATTTGTTACTGTCTGGTTATGCATTAACTAATGCATTAACTAATGCATTAACCAATGCTTTAACTCATGTTAATTAATATAATAATAACTGTTAGATAAGCAATTATATTAATTATTGTAATGTTACTTAAACATTAGTTATTGTCTAAAAATGCATTAACTAATGTTAATTAAGGGACCCTTATTGTAAAGTGTTACCTATAATTATTTTATGGACAAAAGATATAATTTATAGTGGCGGCAGAAAGTTTGGGAGGGGGGGGTGCGAAACGTTTACTTATTCCTGGGTTAGGGGGTGTAACAGAAAATAATTGAGAAGCACTGGTTTATTCAGTCCCTCAAAGTGCATTGAACTTCACAGAGACCAAAAGGAGCTTTAATAAATGTAAGGTTTCATGTTGCAACAAATAAAGGATTTCAGCTTTCAAATGATTGTAAAAGAGAAAAATTGTGTAAGTATTAGCAAAATAAGTATCGTCCGTCCGTCCGTCCATCCACACATACATATATATACTAGCACCATTTAATCTATGAGCATCAACTACTGGAGTAAGACATGCTGCTATACATCAGTACAGGTGTTTCATGTCAGTATGAGCCATTGAGTTTACAATGAGTGAATAAATCAATACTTGTAAAGAAGCGCTTGGCTGCAAGTGGTTTGTAATGCTGGAGGGACAAACAGGCTCTGGAAACAATGCCTACTATGACTAAGGTCAGAGTCAGTGAGAATTGTACAGGTGTCTTGTAAAACTTACTGATGGCTTTGTTGGGGTATGCAGCCAGTGCAGTTCTACTGCCTTCATTAAACTCACCTTTTGGTGTTTGTTTAGAAGGAAAAAAAGAAAAGAAAAACGAACTAACCTCAAAAACACAGTCATAGTAAACATAAAAAAGGTTTTTAAAATTTAATGAAGCTAGATATAGAACATCGTCATCTGATACCTAACTGGTGTGTATCTGCTGCGGTGCATGGTAGCAGATCCACCCCAAAATCACACATCCTTTGCTACTGAAAACACATTTTTACAGTATATTTAAATATCACCAGTATTTCTTCACCAGTACATGAGGTATCCCCTTTGCTGTTTTCACTGCTAAGCTTTTTATTCAACAAAGTATATAATGTCTGTACTTTTATGACAAATAAAAGACTTGTGCCAGGTGGTCTACACGGATAAATGGTGGATTAAGGATGATTTTTACCATCATAATGCATCTGCAGATGGCTGGGAGGGCAGATGATCAATACAAATGACGTGGCCATTTATCTCCTTATGTGCCTTTTAGGGAGTTATTCATCTGTGAGGAGCCACCACACATTTCAATCAATTCAAGGGACTGGTTGTCTTCAATCAGCAGCCAATGATGGGACCCTATTTGAGTCTCCTAATGTACGTGCAATACATTCCTAGGTAGCAGAAATTTGTTTTTTAATAACTCTGAACACAACATGGAAAATAATATAATTTTAATCTATAGATCCCATGTTATACTTTATATCTTTTTGGAAACTGTTTAGGAAGCCAATTTTCTTCTGACAATATTCCAGTGCTCCATGTTAGGTTCATCACCAATTCAGTCAGGGGTGCATTCTTGTATAGGTTTGGTATGGAAGAACTAAAGACCCATGCCTTCAACTATATTTAACATATTTTCAACACACAGTGTATGTCAAATTACCGGTACCTTTAATGAAAAGGAAAAATAGTATACAGTGTAGTGTTTCAGAAGGCAGTGTGTTTAGGACAGTGCAGCAACACTAACAGCATTTAAAATATAAAGTTTGTACTGGAAATATTTTTTGTTTTCTTACAAAACAGCAGTTCTCAAAAATAATAAAAAGTGCGTTTAACTATTTGCAAATGATGCTCCATTGCAAGGAACTAGCCGTTTCAAACAAGCAGATGTCGCTTCTCAGCCACTACACGCTTTCATCATTCTAGTCTAAAACTGATGTCAAGTGTTAAATTGGGTTGGGTTGAGGTCAAAAGTCTGATAAACGTAGCTCTGTGTGAGAACGTCTTGATATCTTGGAGGATGGAGTTTAAATCTCAACTGTGGATGGATTTGCAGAATTGCCTCTTGATATAGGATGATGTTTTAGTGAAAGCACAGTTGGTTGTCTGGCAAGAAGTCACAAACATGGTGGCAGGCAGTGAAGAACTCTCCAATATAGAGTATAAACACTTTAATATCTGAAGACTGGAGGAGGTTTAGAGAGAAGCTTCAAATATTTATTACTGACAAAATTGAAGTCATTCAAAACCCCACCGTTATTTTGTTTCAAATAAATTTGGGTCAATTTCTTCTGCAAAGCACAAAGCCATGATGATGCTCTAAGTGGAATGTATACAACACACTAGGCATGTGCTGGTACGAGATTCTGATGGTATGATAACCTGATGCAAAAATATCACGGTATCGCGGTATTGCAATTACAGCTCTGATATGTGAAATTTTGAGATGTCTGGGTTAATAAATTCAAAAAATCGAACAGGATTTTTATTTATCAAAAATAAAATAATAGCAATTTGGAACATAAGTATAATGTTGAGTTAAAAATTATTTTAAAAAATAACTGAAATATACTAAATAAAATTAAGCCCTTGAGGACCGGTTTGCCCACTCCTGCACCACAGTATACCTTGAAACCGGTAACCGGATCATGACTACTACACACGTTAGATTTTGTATATATTCGATGATATTTCTGTAATGCAGATTTATGGAACATCTATGGTTTACTATTAAATATGACATGTACTTATTAAAATGACTGTAATCAAATGGTTATTAAAAAAAAAAAGGAAACAAATGTACAGGTTAATACAGAAAAAGTAATGGCAACACAACTTTATGAAATGCAGTGTGCGCCAAACGTGGTTAGTCCACAACTACAACTAAAGAGAATTACTAGTATATGTATTATATGGCGCTTTGAGCAATATTTTATGTGTGAGAATGCATTATATAACCATATGGGTATGCCAATCTCACAAAACGCCAGGTTTAATCTCCTGATCTTCCACAGATATTTCTTTCGTTGGCTTCTGATGGCTTCGATACTGTCTAAAGTAAGTATGTCTCCTGATCTGAACCAAACTGAGCACCTGTGGGGAATTCTGAACACCCAAGTGGAGCGTCACTCTCCATGCAACATCAATACTTTAAAACAGATCATCCTTGAAGAATAGAAAAAGATGTTGTAATCTGTCAAACCTGTTAAATAAATGCCTCAAAGACTTGCTGATGTCCTTAAAAGTCATCAAAATCATACGAAATGCTAGATATGGCAGCTTTTGTTAGGGGTGTGTTCATTTTTGCACCAGCCAATTTTGTTACCCGTTATTTTCATGTTTTAGGTTCAACAACCTAAGTTTCAAGATACGATTGAACTGGATTGGTACTGATTGGTGGACGACTGAAGTGTCACCAGTCATCCTTAAAGACAATATATGGTCAGGATGAAGGATGGGTCAGGCACTAAGAGTGACACACAAATGATATGTTCTTTCAAAAAAAAAAAAAAAAAAAAAAACATTTGCAAGTCAAGCAAGCATTGTACAAAACTCAGTTATGTTGAAATTGTAAAAACTGTTCTTGCGTTGAGATGTTTATCAAAATATTACTTTCCGAAAAGGGTGTACCCAATTATGATGTGCACTTTATATACCCTATAATTTTATCAGTATAAATAACACCGGACTATACTAATATACTGACTAATACAACAACAGACAAATGAAGGACGAGCAAAAGAATGAACAAGTGGAAGAAGCAAATATAATTTAACCGACTCCACCAAATAACCATGTGACTAAACATTAACTAGGAAACTAGCTATTCCCATCACGTATGGATGATTTTATCTATTTTAATCTGTGGAAGGGTCACAGGGGCATGAAGCTATCAGAGAATCAAGAGGGGAGGAACATAGACGCCCTTGGCAGTTGGATGTGAGGAGCTTTCACAAGTATATGCTGAGCAGGACGAGCGAATACCTCCGTCCAAATCCATTACTGAAACACACACACACACACATCGAGGTAGCTGACGCCACTGTTTTCACCCACCTCTGCTGTTTCACTGATAAGATGGTGTTTACTGCTGAGAGGCATAATGTAGTGCTGAAATTAACCATGACACATGCTGCCAGGGTCTGGAGGAGGGACACATAACCTGAAATGCATTTGATTCTAGGAGGAGATTGTGATGACTTGTTTGTTGTGATTTTCATTCAGCATCACATGGGTTTGTGTGCGTTTTTGTACCAGTGCTCGATTGATTCTACAATGTTCTAACATTCAGAAACAAGGCAGATGAGATTTGTCAGCAATTACAGTATGTAACCAAAAAGAAGGGAGAAACTGCATATATAATTTGGATTTGATTGTGGACGATTCTCAGAAAATCTTTTTTCTCTGTCATTCTTAGAGCAGGGAAAGGATTCTATGATTGACACCAGAGTGTCGACCAGTCATTCTAAAAGACAGTATATGCTCAGGATGAAGGATGGATCGGGCACTAAGAGTGACACACAAATGATGTTCTTTCAAAAAAACAAAACGAAACATTTGACAGATACGAAATCATATTGAGGCCAAAATATGAAGAACGATATTTAAAGTCATGAAGTGAATAAAGAAAGAGATGCTTATAACAAATTAGTTCTAAGAGCTGTTTTTTTTCTTCTTGGAAAAGCGGTGATGAACACATTCTTGGAACTTGTATATAAGATTGATGCATAAAAAGAAAAATGTAAACAATGAAACTGCAGCATGCCCTCCAGATATGCATCGACTAAGTTGTTGAAAATACAGTAGGAGTCTTAAAGGAAACCACTCATTCAACTTTGATAGATGACGTAATAAACAACCAGGTTACATTGTAATATACAGGCAAAAGCTTATGTATGACTTTTTTAAGGGTTCACATGTGATCACATTTATGCCTTGGAGCAGGGATCCCCAACCAACGGGCCGGGAACTGGCACCGGTCCTTGGCGCATTTGCTACTGGGCCGCAGAGAAATAATAAATAATTTGTTAACAACCACAATCTGGCCTGTGCCTCTTGACACATAAATATACTTGTGTTGACTAATCCGGAAGAGATTTGCTTACGTCACTCTCCAGTGTTTGGCCGCCATTACTGGAGTGTTTGCACACTTATAGCAGCCTAGCGGCAATCAAATGGTAACGTTAACTGCTGCTGGCTGTGTGCTGCGGGCGGCACACCTCAGCAATTGCGGAAGGTGTACCTCCGGTCGTTTTGCTAAGACTAGTCTTGTCTTCGATAATGATGTAGGCACATCAGATTTCTTCCCGGAAATAATAAGCCCATACATTAGTTTTAGCTGAGCTAGAAGAGGAGCTTATAACCAAGTCCAATGAGAGCATCATACCTTGTAGCGAACCGTATTGCTAAAGCCAAGAACCTTTCACGATTGGAGAAGAACTCATTATGCCTGGATATTTGCCGTCAAGTTTAAGGAGTTAAAAAAGGTAGATTGAGCTTATGGTGAGTTACATTTTTCTTGCACTTAATGTTCGTTTTCTGCACTGTCGTGTTATTCTATATTTACTGTAATTTTCTGCCACACATTGCCGTCCGTGAAAAAAAAGCCCACATAACACCCGTCCGTGGTGCAAAAAATGTTGGGGACCACTGCCTTGGAGGAATTGTTTCTTGACTGCTGGGGAAACAGAATAACAGCTCCCACATTACAGTGAGCCCTCATTTTTTGTTGTTAATGCCACTCCCCCCACCCCACCCCGCGCGAAAAACGAAAATCAGTGAAGTTCAGGGGGAGCCTATTTACATTAAAAAATATACTGTATAATATATATATATGTGTATATATGTATATATGTATGTTTGTATATATATGTACATACATATATATGTGTGTGTATATGTATATATATGTACATACATATATATGCGTGTGTATATATATATATATATATATATATATATATATATATATATATATATATATATATATATATATATATATATATATATATATATGTGTACATATATATGAACATATACGCCGAGCAGACCCCGCAGAGACTCAAAAAAAAAAAATCCATCTATATGAGACAGGTAACGATGAGGGAAAAGCGGTGAAAACAGCGTCATCTCGGCGACAACAGCGTCATCTCTCAGTTAGTCATATGTAAATAAATTGTTACTTTGCTATCAAAAGCTCTATTTGTGTTGTTCTTTATGGTATTTTGTCAAAGGAAATCATTATTCAAATTTTTGGGATCTAACTAAAGCAAAAAATAGCTGTGTTAAAGTCAAAGTTATGTTTGAAATGTATGCGTTTACAAAAAGCTCATTTTCTCCATTTTTTCATCAGCAATTGGAAAATTGCTCAAACTAAGATATTTTCTAATGCTGATTTCTAAAGAATGGAAAACGATTAGGGCTGTCAAAATTATCGCGTTAACGCGTGGTAATAAATTTTTTAAATTAATCACGTTAAAATATTTGACGCAATTAACGCACATGTCCCGCTCAGACAGTATTCTGCCTTTTGGTAAGTTTTACAGCAAGGCTTTTTGTGCTGTCTAACAGCGAACTCTTGTGGTCGCTTTGCGACATGGTTTATTATTTTCTTGCCAGTTCAATATGGCTGCACGACGTCTCGGCCTGACGCCTACGTTGTAATGTTGTGCTTATATGATCCTTGGACAAGATTTGTCCGTAAGTATGGTTGTTGTAAAGAATGTACATATTATGTCAGTAGGCGAAATGTTATATTTTTTGTATGAGACGCTTTTTGTTTATGTTTAGTGAACCTGTATAGCGTGCTAAGCTAACGTTGTTGCTAATGCAATGCTTGTGTACTTTTTTTTTTTGTTCTGTAGTTTTAAGATGGTCTAAAGAGGACAATGGTTTGAGGCTATTTTATTAATAAATCAGATGAAAAAGGAAGAAGTCTGATTATTAAGGCGTCGTTCCCTAGCTGTCTAGCTTTGGAAAAAGTAGACACTTCGGAGTGAGGACAGCATAGACAGATTTAAATGACAGTAGAGTGAAATGCCCACTAGAGTCCTTATGTATCGTATGTTGAATGTATATATCCATCTTGTGTCTTATCTTTCCATTCCAACAATTTATTTTACAGAATATATATATAATTTACAGAAAAATATGGCATATTTTATAGATGGTTTGAATTGCGATTAATTAATTTTTAAGCTTTAATTAACTCGATTAAAAATTTTAATCGTTTGACAGCCCTAAAAAAGATATGAACTTACTTTTTTTCTGCTGAAAGAAGAGAGTCTAATCTTTCTTTTGGTGGGTTCCATTTTCTGTGAGCCTTGCAAAATCAGTCAAAATCCAGTAAAATGGCCGGGGCCTTGCTCTGGTGAAAATGGCTTGGAGTGAATGAGTTACTTGACTGACAATGATGATGAAACACCTGTGCACTTCGATGAAGATGATACAATGCACAGGTGTCAAGGGAGCCTTATACACTACTTCAAAAATCTGCAAATTTCAAAGCGCGAATTGGCGAAGGATCGCTGTATAAACAAACTTTTTAAATGCCTGATTATTTTAGTTTTTATTTACATAGTCTGTAACGCTAAGCATTCTTTTCACTCCAAAGAAAGAACAAAATAAAATTCACACCAAAGGACAATTTAGAGTCTGAACCTAGAATGCGTCTTTTAGAAGTGTGGAAGCCGTGGACCCCCAAAAAAACCCAAGCAGGCAAAGGAACAACATACAAAATAAACAGGAAGACCAAAGCCTAGCATCAAACTCAAAGCAATAGAACTATGATGCAGATACTCTAAAAACACATCTACCATACCGAGCATCCGTAATAGGTTTTTTGTTAAAAACTGCTTTTCCATGAAAGTTAGGTGTTTACTTCTCACTATATAAGACTAGCGTATACCCAGTAGATGATTTATTCTTTTGTTGCACAGCAACTGCTTCACATTGAGTCTAAGCCAAAATATAATTGCCTTGAACAATAATTGCCAGAAGGCTTAAAACGTACACTCTTTTCTTCTTTTACATCCACAATTAATCATTGCTTCACACAATTAAAATAAGACAGAACTGCCCTGTAGCAGAGACTACACAGCCGAAAAGCTGTGACATATACATTAATATGAAATGAGGGGGAACAATGATTGTGTAAACATCAAACTAAATACTTCAAACTTGTAAGGAAAAATCAAGGCTCTGCTTAACACTCCTCCCGCCCTTTTGCTTATCACTTGCCACTTCCTTCCCAAAGCAAACATCCCTCTTAAAAATTCTGCATACATTATGTTTCCTTTATTGCTTGCTGTTAGATGGAGTGAAACGTGGTTCCTCTATGATTAGCTCCGGGAGGAAGACCAGAACTGAAGGAGTCGATGTTTTCGTCTCTTGATGCCTTTTAGACTCGCTACTCTACTCCCTTAGTCTGTATAGACCAGGCCTTGGAGATGAAATGGACCGTGAACACAATTAGCTCACTTATTCAACAACTGACACACAAGCTCTGCAATAGACAGCTGATCATTAGGCTGACACTGAAACAATGCTGATCTATAATCGTTTTCTTTGCTCTGATTGAACTACTGTGGCCTATTTATCTTATTCTGACTCTATAAAATGGCAATCCACACAGTAGCAACCCATTTTCCCATGAGAGCTGCACTACAACACAACAGATGACGTGTCTTGATGCCTCATTTTGTCTCAATTCCAGTTAAGCCACATAATCATCCATCCAGCACCATGTTTTGCTTTCAGCTTTCCTGGCCGCTTGTCATTGTATTTGGGTCCAATTGCTTTTTCAAATTTGACATTTTGCAAAACAAGCTGGAGTGGAATAGCATACTGCTGTTTGCGCAAAATTTGGAGTTGGGACATCCATGGTGTTTCCATTGCTGAAAGAACAAGTCATTTCTGTAACATCATCAGCTGTGATTACAAAAGGCCTAATCATCATTCTCATAGTGCATGTGAAAAGAGAATTGGGATAATCTATATTGACAGAGACAAATGCATCTGGATCTCCTTGACAGCATGAAACAAAGACTCAGACATAGAGAAGTGGAATTGCCTCATTGAGAGCTACACCGGAGCCACATTACACATCCATTACTGAAGCATTTCTACAAAAAAAAAAAAGCTACAGTCACATGAGGAAATGCACAGACAGTGTAGTTGATGGCAGAATATACAGTATGTTGTATGATCATCAACACAGTGTGAGTCTGCGTATATGTGGACGGTGTCTGCGTGTGTATGCATGTGCATGAGGTTAATGTACGGCTTGGCCTTTAGCATGTCAAGTAAGAAGCAACAGACTAAACCTTTTTTAATGGCCTGCAAACCGTTAAATTGTCCACCTAATCACACATTTTTGACTCTGACACCCGACCTTGCTTTGCTTATTGTGAACGCATTGCTCTAGGCTGGCTAAATACAGTTCTTTGTCCATTAATATTAACAGCGACAGACAGTGGAGCACTAGTCGCACTCAGACTAATTCCCTCAGTCCTACGGGGGATGCAATGATGTATGAGGGGAATGAAATGGGAGGCACAGGTCGATTGGCCAACACTGTCGCCATCACACTGTAATGAGATCTCTGGAGGAGGGGAAAAAGGAGGCCACTTCCTCCAACTCCTTGCTTGAATAATACTAATTGGCCAGAGAAGGACTGGAAGTCATATGCGAAGTTTTAGGGACATTATTATTAGCTAAAGAACAGGTTCAATGTGTCACTTAAAGATATACATGCGCACCACAGACACCTCCATGAATGATTTCAGTGTCATTTTAATTCCCATTGTGGTTGTTTATCTACAAAAGCTGTCAATTTAATGCGTAAAGAATGGTGTGAACTAAATTATCTGATGACACCGTTAATTCTGAACACACAATTAACCATGGCCCTACCCACGCTCCGTAGTTGGATGAAAATACCCTTTCCCACCTCTAGGCAATGCGTGTCGCTTTCGTGGGCGCCAGAGACATTATTTTCGTCCATGCAAGCCTAGTTGGGGTGAAGTCCAGCTCGTCATCTGAAACTTAGTTTTGTACTTTAATGGCCTTAATGGGGCATGTTGAGGCGGGGTGACGAGCGCCAACCTGTATGGCCGATCAGCACCACCCATGATGGTCATTTTTGTAGCATGTTTTAATATGAAAACACACTTACAGACCCCTAGGTATTGTGCATAGCGCTCGTGGCAGCTAGGGACACACTATTTTTGGACAAGCTGAATTGGAGAGTCAGATTGGTTGACACAGGAAACTTAATTTTGGGTTTTAATTATAGTCATCCAATAATGACTTTCTAGCCGATATCCCGAAATTGTCCAACTCGAAAAATCTGATACTGATACAAATATATATAGATATATTGTGGACTTAACACTTTATGGCTAATTGTATTGTGATGCCCAAATGCTTTACTAATGATACATGTAACAACTTCAAGGTTTTCCAAATATATATACATTTTGCAAAAAATAAGAGAACACCTTCAATAATGGAAGACGTGCAAATATCTCACCACTACATTTGTTGTTAAAATCAAAATAGTGCAACATTTGTTTTTTTGATCAAGTACAAGTGCTAATAAGGCACCTATTCTGTCCTCAATGTGTGTGCGGGTACATAAATCGTCAGATAGCGAACAAATCAGGCTCTAAAGAGAAGTCAGACACTGGAATAAAGTTGAATTGGTTTTACTGTGGTCATCTCTCTCTTGAGAAGACCACTGATGCTTTTTTTGTTAAACCAAAAACAACAAAACATTATGTCATTAATATGAAATTAAGTCACAAAACAAAGCAAAGTATACACTTATCAAAACTAATTACGAAAAAAAAAAACAGAAACACAAGAAGGCAATAAGTGCACATGACAGCACTCCCATATTCATATTGGCCCAAAACCGATAATGAAAAACCATTGTCGATATTATCCAATATCAATTTAAAATGCTTGTATTGGCCAATATTATCGGCTACCTGATAATATCGAACAAGTCTGGTTTTAAAGAGATCCATGGATAGAAACACTTGTAGTTCATAAAAGATAAATGTCATTATGAGTTGAAATAATTTGATATGAAAACCTCTCTTGATGTTTTCGGTTTTATACAATTTGTAAAATTAGTTAACTAGTAAGTCGTCATTGTTGTTGACGTTGCAGGGCGGTGACATCACATGTTTAAGCTGCCGGGCTTCCAGAGTATGACTCTTGTGACAAAAACATGTCATCTGTTCAACCCTTCCAAATTGAACCCGAGAGGAACATTAATGAGCATGACAGCACTGTCGATATTTCACAGAAAGAGCAGCAAAAGCAAAATGAAAAGGAAAGATGGGATGAGACAAGACGAGAGTATGACAAAACTGGTGTTCTACCAAAATGTACTACACTGGCGAAACGTGCTAATAGAGGTGAATTTGACAACCAAAGTACTACCTTGTGCTTTCAACTTGTTTTGATTAGATGCATACAGACAGAACATACTAAAGATGCCTTAAGAAAATATTTAAACATAGTAATATCAAATAAGGGTGGTTTAAATTCGCTACGTGACTAGAGTGGTCAACAGATCAAACATATGCTTTAAAGCTACCACAAGAATACAGAATGCTCAAAAATATGAGAGGGAAACACATACAAAACGTATTTTGAGGCAGTGAAAAGGTAATACAAGACTTAATAAAAACACAAAAAGTAATTACTCGCCGCTTTTAATCGATGTGCATGTGTTTGACATCTCGCCGCGTAGACGGAATTGCTGAAACCGATAGAGTTCGTCTAGTGAGTGACAAACTACGTCATCACCCCAATTGTCCATTGCGTGCATTAAACATGGCACACTCCGTAGGTCAAAACTGGTACTACAAATTAAAGATTTTTAAATAAATGGCAATATTTTATGTGTTTCTAGTAACATATTTTAGTAAAAGAGAACAATTGTGGCTTATTGGAGCATACAAGACTTTAAGTCCGAGGTTCCCTTTAATGGCCAAAATGGAGCACGTTCAGGCAGGGTGATGAACCTGGGTGTTCAGAGCAACCCATTTTGGTCGTTTTTGAGCCTGTTTGGATGAAAATCTCCGGACCTCCAGGCACTTTGGGCTTCTATTGTGGCCACACAAGACACAATATTTTTGGCTAGAGCCGTGCTGTGGAAATCCCAATTCTCCGGTGAAACGTAACTGGCTTTTTAGAACAAAATGTGGTATTTTGAGGCAGGTTGACTGGTGCAAACCCCCCAGGGGTGTAGTTAAAGATGACCTATATCCACAATGCACGGTTCTCCACTGATTACAGGTACATATCCAATCTTCTGGGAATAATTTGTTTCCTGCTGGAACAGGGTCCAGTCCTTCTTGATTTTGGTCTCACTGTGTTCCAGGACTTATTTGGGCCAATCTGGCATCTTATTCACCGGTCTGCTGTAATCAATTTGTAGACTTGGCCACACTTGTGAAGTATTACATTCAACAGTAGTTGTTATTTGCTATGACCATGCAACAGTGACTAGCTGTTAATAAAGCAAGTGAAACGAACCTCACGACTCTTTTCCTTCTGTGCGCTCTCGTGAGGTGTTAAACTACATATGCTGTCATATATTATATATATTTTTTTCATGCGGGTGAGCTGTCGTTCACGAAAAAAGACAGAGTAAAGACGCCCATCTCCGTGACTCAATGAGAATTCCTTTACACAGTGTATGTCTTGCATGTGCCAAAGAATGTATTTTTTTCCCAAGAACTCACAATTATATTTAGTGTAATCCGGTATGTATCTATCATTTTCGTAAAAGTTAAATGTGTTGAGAAATTAATTTTTGACTGCAAACAATGACCCTAAAATTTGTAAAACCGTTATACGTTCTTCTGCTAACTGAAGAACATAAAGTGGCAGAAAAAAATGTTTCTCCTGTTAAAAGAATATTCTGTCGGTGTAGATAAATGTGGCAAAATGCTCAGAAACGTAGATATTGGCTTCGCTTAGCTGCAAATGGCTGGCAGCAAATGATTAATTCTAATAAGGAAAATTACAACGTCGTTCGTGTTATACATTTTTAAATCAGTCAACTGCTGACTTATCGGTATGAGTTAACCAGTAGAAGGTAGCCTTCTGTAGGTTTGGAATTTGCCAGTAGAAGACAGCCTTCAGGCTGTATAGCACTATAGTGCTTGTTTAATATGCTGTTCCTTCATTTTCACTTTGCCAATGTCCCTCGGAATGAAAAATGTAGTGATCGGTGCACTGACAGGATGCATAATGCCTGCGTGTAGAGGTGTGTGTGTGTTCAGTATATGAGCATGGAGACATTCCAGAGAGGCACTTTGTAAATTCCATTGATCTGGTCCAAGACCTGCCTGCTTCCTTCCTTACACACATTTTAATGTCTGTGTGACACATGGGTAGAGAGTTGGTTCAGTCTGTTATGCCTATTTAATTTCTACAGTTACAGTATTCTTCCTAAAACCCACAGCCACTTATCATGTATTTTACCTCTTTTACATTTCTTATTTCTGCACTGCTTTATTTACATGCCCCATTTGTCATTTGAACAAGGTAAGAAAGGCATCTTTGTCACACTATTACAGACTCTACACATTAGATTACATATGGCAGAGGTAGACAATAAGCGAAATTAGCCACTGGGTGTCAGTTCACTGGCCCCACTATCAAAACCACTGGCCTAGGTCAAAGCATCAGTTATTGATCCCAATAATCACGAAAAGAACAATTTGCTTGATTAACATGAATAACATTTTTTTTGTTGCCGTAGATTGAATGAAAAGTGGAGCAAAACGGTGCAAAAACATGAATCTACTGCAAACATTCCTATTCCAGTTCTATAATCATATATTAAATATAATGTAAATGAGGCGTAGCCTAACTCACGCAGCCAGTGGAGGGCTATCATCCCACACAGAATTTGAGTCCATTGGTCACATGACCAGGGAGTTTTTGCGCTAAAATTATGCTTATCATTTTTATTATTTTTGTGAAACGTCAGCATGTGACAAACAGGCGTGTGGCATCAGCATTTACCAATTTTCAATTTTACGGCGTGCACCAACCCAGAACACTATTAACACAACCAGAAACAAAACCCAAATCGACTAGACTGACGTCTTACACATATTTTAATATTTTCGGGAAACTAACACACACCAAAAAATATTTTTTTTCTCGGGAGCGCTGCGGCAGAGTCCCATGCCTGGGCGAAGCTTTCCTGTCTGTCGTGGCAAAAATTTAGAAGTCAATTATTTTCTCCGTAGTCACGTGGATGAATTATCACATGTTATGCTCATACTAAAGGTTTCATACTCATTAACTTTTCTCGAACTTACTTGTCTGCATATGTGGGCATGGATCCGCACACTCGTAGCCGAACCAATTCCACAGGTCTCGCCACAGGGGCTGAAACTTTCTCTCCCTTTTATTTTCATATTGGATTTCACTTTCCCTAAACTCCTCCGGTGAATTTCTCTTTCTTGACTGGTCATTTTCCCCCAGTGCTTGGCCAGGTGCTGGTGGTTTCAGAAAAGTAGTATTGTAGTTCTAGTATAATGTATAATGTATCGTAGTATAACATTAGGTGGGTACTGAGATACTGACAATCAGCAGCAGTAATCAGGTTGCGCACGTTCATGTGTGAGCGTGCGAGCCAACGAGGTGTGCTTACACCCCACAGAGAGCAACGGCTGCTGCATAGACTGTAAAGGTTGTCTTTGATCGGGATAGCGTAATGTCATCAAAACACGGAACCACTGGGAATTAATGTGAAGTAACATTTATTCATTTTTTAATCAACACATTATTTCTACTGGCCCCACCAGGCCAGTGGTGAAAGCATTCTGGTGGCCCCTATGGTTTCAAAAGTATGTCCTGGGACTTTTATATTGTCATTATTATCAGACATGACTCAGTCTGTATATGATCAACCAAATATAATTTTTTCCCACACATGTTTTGTAGTTGTCTCCATTTTCCGTTCCCACCCAATCTTATTAAAATGAGGAAAAAATATGCAATGAACTGTATGGTATGCTCTCTGTGTGTGGATATCAGACGAAATGGCCAATTTGGGAATGACTTAATATCACAGCTGGTGATTCATCACAACTACTGTACTATGCTGGAACGCACTTTGTGAAATCACATTCTCATTTTGCTTAATGATCATTCCATCATTGGTTGTCTGCTAAGAACTACCACAGTGTGAATTGTGAAAATTTCATGAAAGGCTTCTGATAAGTCGGTGGTCTTTCCTTAGTAATTAAAGTCAAGATATTAATGATTGTCAAAATCTCCTTATAATTTTGTGAGTGCCCCATACTCAACATTTCATGATTGACTTGTTGTTTGTTCTTCTCTTCTCTTTTTCCTTTTATATTTTCCTTTCTATGCTCCATAACCCCTTCCTGCCCGCTGCGTTCTCCTAATAAACGAAATGAATATTGAATGATACGATGACATGAATAGTAAAATTAATATTCACAATAGGAGTATATGATACTCTAATGTGACACATTAAAAATGTTCAGACCAATAGGACACTCAGATTCCCATTCTCTGTGTCAAGCAGCTGAACAAGACAGGTTGCAAAAAAAAAAAAAAAAAATCCGTTATTAAATTTTATTTACTTAATTTTTTAAATGTATTACACCTTATGTGGTAGTTAGCTGTGTGCTTAAGTTTCAGAGTGATCTAATTTGATACAGATTTCACAAACCTTTCTTTTAATCATTGTTTTTAATACAATACACTGTAAAAAATTGCTGTAAAGTTACGGCCAATTTTGAACACTAAAATACCGTTTTGAGTTAAACAGTTTATTACTTTAGTTAGCAATGCATTGTGGGTAGTTCGCAAAGCATTGTGGGTTACCAACATTAAAGCAACAAGACAAATGCTGTAAACGGTATCTTAACATTTCAATTACATGATACTACCGTATTTTTTGGAAACTGAGTTTTGACTGGAAAATTGTAACATGGTCAGAAATCTGACATCTTTTACATTGTGGCTATATAGACTATGTTTTGTGCCAATTTAAAGACCAAATGTGAAGTAATATCATAACATGCCAAATAGGGTCACAGTTAAAGTAATTAAACATTGTCCAACAAATAAAGCATGAAAAAATAATATATATGTTGTATATTTGACAAAATAATCGCATTTCCGAAGTTCGAGCCTGAAAGGGGACGAACCCGGAAGTGGTACGTCACACCGAGAACAGCGGTGGCAGCGCTCCATACAGCTGCTATACAAAGCCCTTCAAACAATGATTCAAACAGTGATATGAGTGATAGATCGAGCGCAAGGGAGGAGATCCAAGTTTTTGAAGAGTTGGAGGAAGAAGAGGAGGTTGGAATTTTATGTTGGACCTAACATGTATTAGCCAGACGCTAATCAGGATGCAAACAGTGCGCCTAGACTACCTGACATGGAATGGAGACAAGACCCATTGAGATTACAAGATTGGTAAAATATAGGCTGTTATTATTTTCATGATTTTGAAGATGCAGGCATTTGCACATAATTTTATGTTTTTGTCTATCTGATGACATTGTTCTTCATGTTAATTTCGGCAGATCCGGCAGCTCTCGCGCATATAAAATAATAATATAAAAATGTTGGGGGGAAAGAAGGAGATGAGTCGTTGATGGCTTTCTCCGCCTTATTGTGGCAACAAGAAGAAAACAAAATAATAGCGGACTGCCGCCATATTCGACCGCAAAGTTTTGCTTCTCGCTCATCTCACCCCCTCGCCTCCTACTACTCACAGCTCTCCAGTCCCAGCGTCTCTTAAACGGATCGTGTTTAGTGTCTTGTTATGAGCTTTTTGTTGACAAAGGTATCAAACACACGACGTGCTGACAACTTTGTTTCTTTATTAACAAATGGAGCTAACAGTACGAACACAGCTTGGGGCTCTCGGCAAGCTGTGTGGAGCGATAGATAGAGCCTGTAGAAGTGGCGTCTAATGGCTTGAGGAAATGTAGTTTTTTCACACAAGCGAACAGATTACAAAGCACCACTTCAGTGTTGTCCCGAGACTACATTTCCCATGATTCACTGCGTGACCTGCGCCCCTCGCTGATTCGCTGCGAGATTGACTCAATGGCTACGCTAAACCAACACACTAGTTGTCAGATGTCACCTGTCAGCGGCTCTCGTAAAACATAAACTAGAAGGCTATCAAGCGATCACCGTGAAAGAAACGCCGAACCGTACAAAAGCAATGCAATGCTTGAAGCATGAAGGTGGAAATACATAATACAAATGCAAATAAAAATGCACAAACTCACCGGCGGTGTGTGTCTCTTACAGCAACGTGACCGTGAATTACCGCAACGCCGACCCGCTTATATGCACATCCACACCCCTTTCCTGATTGACAGTGGATTAACCCTTTCGGACAAGATCGTAGATGACGCACAATTTAAACACGCTTAACCTAGGGAACGCAACAACAACTATGATCGGGGATTGCCACGAGTTATCTTTCGGCTAACGTCACTAGCTTCTACTGTTCATTCCACAACAGTTGGCAGCTCTGCTTTGACAAAGGCATCAGTCATCTATCCAAAAATCACACTTACTTTTTGGCAAATCCTTGATCATAAGCAGACTGGTTGAGGAAGCAGGCATCTTCAAAGTGTTTGCAGCAGACAACACTACTCGATGATGGCGTGAAATTCATTCGCTTAGTGTGAACAAAAGATGTCCATTTACGTGCCCTGCTATCCTTCAGCCACTCATACAATTTTTCTTTAGATTGAGAACAATACATCGCCAAACACCGCCGTGGCATCTTACCGAGTAGCAATGCAACAATACTGTGTGTATGGCGGACTTCCCTCGCAGTTCTCGGTGTGACGTAATTTCCGAAGATTTCCGAAGATTGTCGAAGAAAAGCATTTTCGTTGTTAAGGGGGTTGCTATGGGTTAAACAAAGAATCTGGAAGGGTTGCGTTAAAAAAAAATAACGAAAATATGTTTATAATTGTTTAGCCATTGATATTATTCAAAAACATGGTTGGCCAACCTTACCTCACATTTGGCCTTTAAATTAAAATAACTAAACACCGCAAATAATTTGCCATCAAATCCTGGAGGACCTAATTACCCATAATATGGATGTTGGAGACTCTTCAGAGGATGACTTCAGATGACATTTGTTGCTTTTCAGTGCTTGTTTTTCAACTTATATTGGGATCTATGTGTACCAATTTATAAATGGTACGTTAATTAAGTCTTACTCATATTACCTAAAACATTTTATATTATACTAAAGTTCAGAGGATTGTTGGATAGCGATATATAATATTGATGTTTATTCGTCTGGAGTGCCAGAAGAGGGCAGTTTTCTACTGTTTTGCAAAAGATGCTGCTGAGTGAATGTTTTGGGGAAATTAATAAAAGGTGTTTGCCGGTGAGCGGCTAAAAATGCAAAATCCGAATGCCTCATATGTATCCAACAGTGAAGTTATAATACGATAAAATGTATTTTTAATTATTTCTCTATTTATATTATTATTTACATGATAAATTTATTATGTTTATGTTTTGATTATGTTAGTTGTTTTAAATTTTGATGTTCCAAATGTTAGCTAAATGCATTAGCCTTAGCTGTAGCGGATGATGTATGGGAGTTGAACGTCAGACTACAACACAATCACATCGACGCAAATACCAGACTGGATGTTTTGTTGGCCTATAGGCTATATAATTATATTATTTGACATCGCCTCCATTCTATTCTACTCATATGTTGTATGTTTCTTGTTGTATCCCCACTCTGATCCAAACTGGCCCTTCTCCACTAATTGTAGTATTCCATCACCCTGAAGGCTGATTTATGCTTCTGCATAGACCTTCTGCAGACCTACGCCATTAACGCAGACCTGGTTACGACCCTACGCCATAGCCTGACGTGCACCTCGAAAAAACCCTGACTACACATCACGTCAACGCGCGTGACATGAACGTCGAAGGACTGTGATTGGTCCGCTCAGAACGTTGTTTCCGGTTCAGCACAACAACAACACCATTTTCAAACATTCGCAAACGACTTCTGTGTCGCCTACGCTTCAACATTTGTATTGAGAACATTTGTTGTTTAATTTTGATTAGCTGCAGCTGCAAATACGCACGTTCCATCTCCATTGTCACTGCTGTCAATGACCGGAGGAAAATTAAAGGAATTTGACAAGAGTCCCCCAAAACCATACAAAGTCATACACATCTAGTGGTATGGCATGAATTACTGTGGAAACGTCACTGGCTGGCACAAATTTTTTTCCCCAAATCACACATGAGACCAATGTTTACATTTGGAGTAAATTAGACAGGTGCTTTTTTGCCTTAACTTTTTTTTTTTTTTACAAACTTGCTTCCTCATATTGAAGAACCCATGCGAAGAATAGGGGTATTATGGACAATTATTTTTCGCGCATTGTTATGAATGTACTTAAAAATGAATGAATGTGGTTGGCTGTGGAAGATTTTTTATTTTTTTATCTTTATTTTTTTACAAACCTGCAGGTGTGGACGTAATTATTTTTTCCCGATGTATTAGGGCAGGATCCTCTGATTTAGAAAACCCTGCTAGGTGTAGACATGGCCGCAGAAGCATAAATCGACCGTTAGCCTCCTACCACTCCACCTATCAGGGAATTCATCTTTCAATCACTCCTAATTACCGCCACCTGCAACTTGTTACCAGCTGTGCATTTAAGGCATGGCCTCCCAAAGTCAGTATCAGTTCGTCAACGATTCAGCACACTCCTGCTCGTCGTTTGTCCTTGACCGATCACAACTTCTGACCCAGCCTGTCATGCTTGACCCGGCTACACAAGAGTTCTAGCCCAATCAACTTGCTCAGCCTGTCCTGCTTGACCCGTCTACCCCCAGCTCTCCAGCCCGATCAACCTCCTCAGCCTGTCCTGCTTGACCAGACTATGTAAGCTCTCAACTGATCTCAACCTGTCCTGCTTGACCCAATTACGCCAGATCGCCAGCCTGCTCAGCCTGACCTGCACGACCCAACTGCACCATCTCTTTAGTTCCTGTCCGTTTTCACTGCCTGCCAACATGATGAAATAAAACCTGTTCTGTTTCGCACCTGACATCAGCATTTTTTTCTGTACTAGATGGAAATATATGCATTCATAGACTGTAAAGTCATTTTCCCAAATAATACCGCTGAAACACAGTATATTGTTAAAAATGCAGCATACTGCAGCTCCTCAGTTGCCTGCTCTTTACTCTGAATTCTAGTAATACAGGAATATACAGTTTTTCCTGGATTACAAACTACTACTGTTAAATTGTTTTACATTGCAGACTGTAAAATAACAGTCTGGTAATGGCAATCCTGCTGACAGACTTTTGCCGTATTTTCTAGAAATACAGGAATCAACAGTTTTTCTGGATTACGGACTATTACTGTGAAACATTTTTACATTACCAAGACTGTATAATAACAGTATTTAAATGTCAACCCTGCTGCCAGCTCTTTACCGTTATTTTATACTGAAATTTTTTACAGTGTAGGTTTGTTGTTTTACAATTGAGAGTTTATCTATCATATGGATTACTTGAATTCATCACATTTTTTTTTAACATTATTTATACATACAGTGATTACTTCATTCTTAACCCTCACACTCAATATTTGAAAAGATTAGTTCACCTGTTTTAAGATCTTTATATTCTAATAAATAATAATGCGCAGATAATATTACCCGTAACTCTTCAGAATTTATCCTGCTGCTTTTACAATTACATAATCAATAAATACAAGGGAGCCAATTAATTTGGTAGCCGCTCGCAACTCCACGAGGAATGAGACCGCTGTCTTCTCCCCCCACTTTCTCCAACTGATGCTCACTCCAGATAGTTCCTACTTGAGCCTGCAAGACTAGAACCAGGATGAAGCCATCAATCCTCAATCCATTCAGTGATGGCAAAAAAACTCAATTTCAATTTGGGATAGCACCTTTGCATACTGGCATAGGACTATATGCTATTGTTGTGGTAGTTTATTATCAGGGTGTTAGTATTAACAGGAAAGTACTTTTCGAACCCCAGATTCTTTATTCCGTACATTTGCATTGGTCGATAGACAAAATGCTTCCTGGATAAAAGTAGTCAGACTTTATTAAATTTCAGTCACTAAAAAAGAAAAAATAGATGAAAATTGTCTATTGGCTATAGTTTTTGAGATACAGTATCTGGCCGAAATGTTAAAGTGTAAGGAGTTTAGAGGAAATGAATAAAATAAATCATGGTGTATTGAAAGAGGACAAAACGCGTTAATGAAAACACATTTCATAAGTGGTGGGACAAACTGATATATCTACAGTATATCATTTCAAATGTAGCAACTCTTAAAACAGATATTGCATAAGTTCCTCAATGCATCTCTGTAATAGCTAACATTAAATATCTTCAATACTTTAGCCAACCAGCACTAAAATCTTTCATTTTCCCATCCATGTCACTACAGCAAGTCTGATTTAGCAATTTTTAAAAAAATCTCTGAAGCAGATATTTTCCAAATTTTGTAGACCAATGCGATCAGCCATCAACTCTTAGTTCTTGAAGTCAACCATCCATTTGTCCCCCCCCCCCCCTTTTGTGCTTTCTAAAAAATCTATTTACATCATTATTTTTCTTTTATGTATTATATCTGTCCATATATATTCTACACTACATGTACAGTAAAACATAAATTTTACATGAACAATGAACTTAAAAAAAAAGAATCAAGTGCCTTGACCGGGGTTAATAGAACTGCTCATTTCCTAGAGGCACAAATAATTGTGTATGGACTAGTTAAAGCTACAACTTATGTTGCATGCTTTTTAAGCACAGAATGCTTTAAAAATGCATACCTGACTTCAATTCGCTCACTATGTCAAATCCCCAGTTAAAGTGATTGTGTTTAAAACAGGACATTGCTGCAAAATATTGACAATTTATGCCGTGTCTTACTCCAACTGTGCGAAAATGAAGAGCCAATGCAATGAGGCGCTGAGATGGTGCAACCAGTCAACAGAATGCTGTGTGTGCACTGAGGGAGAAGAGGCACGCATGTGGAAAAAAAACCCCTCCAAAATCAATTTTTATCATTAGTCTGGCCACCATGGCCTGGTAAGGTGATGATGATGAAGGCTGAACCAGCCTGTCAAAGATGTTAGCAACACGTTATTATTCCCAATTGGTTTTCTGTGTTTACATGAACGAGGGGATATTCCAGGGTGGGAACTTACCTCTACAGATGGTACCATTTCCAACATAGCCTGGCTTGCAGGTGCACAGGTGTCCTCGAATAGTGTTGGTGCAGATGGCATTCTCATCACAGGAGTTCTGGCTGTTGGCACACTCATCATGCTCTGGAAGAGAAACAGTAAAGAAAGACCACTGCATTACCGCAGGTTTGTGTGTGTGTGTGTGTGTGTGCATTTGTGTGTGAATGTGGAATGTATATTGGTGGATGGCGCATTTGAAAACATTTCAACTTTGAACATACAAATTCATAAGAAGTCATATTTTTCAACACAAGTTCTTTTTCAAGTTGTTCAGTACTATTTAGTAATAAGAATTCTTGATTAGACTGCTATGCTTCTGTAAATTGAAGAAAAATGTTTATATGGATGTTTTCTATTCAACCTGCACCCAGTAGGAAGCCACACTTCAGCTAATCACACAAAATAACAAATGCAGTGCATTTTAACTAAGCCGTGGGCCAGATTCAGTTCAGTACGATATGCATTTTCCAACCCTACAATTGTGAGAACAAAAAAAAAAAAAAAAAAAAAAAAAAAAAACTCCAAATATTGTAACTGTTTGGTTTTCTTAAAGAGGGAGTGTAACTGCTGCCCGTCCTGTGATTAGTTAACTCGATCTAATTAAGTCATTGAAAAGTAAAAGTGAATCCAAAGAAAAAAAATACATAATGGGATTAATTACTGTATGTAATTGCAACCATCAGTGTTGCATGAATCCACGCCGCGCAACGCGATCGGTCCCACTGTCCAGGTCAGGACTCGTACCCACGTGTCGCTTCATGTCTGACCACTAAACCAAAAGCCCGGGCTAGCAACTTCTTGAAGGCATTGGGGATGGAGGGAGTTTTTTATGCACCTCTCACAACGGACACGCGTGCGTACACTCACCGCCCCGAAACCTACCCTTCTGATTCCAGGTTTCAGTCCAATGTAACCGGTCGCACCACGTGGGTGCGAGTCCTGACCTGGACGAGGGGGACAGATCGCGAAGGCATCGGGAGGAAGGTTTCTCATACAACGGACACGCATGCACCCATTACATAATTTTGCCATTTGTGCCATTTCCTTTGCATTTTTATGAATAATGCAGGCACAGGGTTGTATGCCTTGTTTATTTCTACAGTGGGGCAAATAAGTATTTAGTCAACCACTAATTGTGCAAGTTCTCCCACTTGAAAATATTAGAGAGGCCTGTAATTGTCAACATGGTTAAACCTCAACCATGAGAGACAGAATGTGGAAAAAAAAAAAATCACATTGTTTGATTTTTAAAGAATTTATTTGCAAATCATGGTGGAAAATAAGTATTTGGTCAATACCAAAAGTTCATCTCAATACTTCGTTATGTACCCCCTGTTGGCAACAACGGAGGCCAAACATTTTCTGTAACTCTTCACAAGCTTTTCACACACTGTTGCTGGTATTTTGGCCCATTCCTCCATGCAGATCTCCTCTAGAGCTGTGATGTTTTGGGGCTGTCGTTGGGCAACACGGATTTTCAACTCCCTCTGCAGATTTTCTATGGGGTTGAGACCTGGAGACTGGGTAGGCTACTCCAGGATGTTGAAATGCTTCTTACGAAGCCACTCCTTTGTTGCCCTGGCTGTGTGTTTGGGATCTTTGTCATGCTAAAAGACCCAGCCACGTCTCATCTTCAATGCTTGCTGATGGAAAGAGATTTTCACTCAAAATCTCGATACATGGCCCCATTCATTCTTTCCTTAACACAGATCAGTCGTCATGGTCCCTTTGCAGAAAAACAGCCCCAAAGCATGATGTTTCCACCCCCATGCTTCACAGTGGGTATGGTGCAACTCAGTATTTCTTTTCCTCCAAACAAGAGAACCTGTGTTTCTACCAAAAAGTTCTATTTTGGTTTCATCTGACCATAACACATTTTCCCAATCCTCTTCTGGATCATCCAAATGCTCTCTAGCGAACCGCAGACGGGCCTGGACATGTACTTTCTTCAGCAGGGGGACTCGTCTGGCAGTGCAGGATTTGAGTCCCTGGTGGCGCATTGTGTTACTGATAGTAGCCTTTGTCACTGTGGTCCCAGCTCTCTGTAGTTCATTCACTAGGTCCCCCCGTGTGGTTCTGGGATTTTTGCTCCCCGTTCTTGTTATCATTTTGACGCCACGGGGTGAGGAGGGAGTTCAAAGTCCGTGTTGCCCAACGACAGCCCCAAAACATCAATGCTCTAGAAGAGATCTGCATGGAGGAATGGGCTAAAATACCAGCAAAAGTGTGTGAAAAGCTTGTGAAGATATACAGAAAACGTTTGGCCTCCTTTATTGCCAACAAAGGGTACATAACAAAGTATTGAGATGAACTTTGGTATGGACCAAATACTTATTTTCCACCATGATTTACGAATAAATTCTTTAAAAATTAAACAATATTATTTTCTGTTTTTTTTTTTTTTTTTACCACATTCTGTCTCTCATGGTTGAGGTTTACCCATGTTGACAATTACAGGCCTCTCTAATATTTTCAAGTGGGAGAACTTGCAAAATTAGTGGTTGACTAAATATTTATTTGCCCCACTGCATATATTCACTATTTTGCACTGTATATATTCTGTTTTGACCATGGTATACAGTGTATCACAAAAGTGAGTACAACCCCTTGCATTTCTGCAGATATTCAAGTATATCTTTTCATGGGACAACACTGACAAAATGACACTTTGACACAATGAAAAGTAGTCTATGAGCAGCTTATATAATAGAGTTAATTTATTTTCCCCTCAAAATAACTCAAAATTTAGCCATTAATATCTAAACCCCTAGCAACAGGAGTGAGTACAACGCATGGGAACTACGTACATCCCTAAATGTCCAAATTGAGTACTGCTTGTCATTTCCCCTCCAAAATGTCATATGACTCGTTACAGGAGTGCTGTCAGCATTGCTGCAGAAATTGAGGTGGTGGTGGTGGTGGTGGTGGTGGGGGGGGGGGTTCATATCCACCACCATGCTTGACTGTAGGCATGACACAATTATTTTTGTACTCTTTACCTGGTCGCCGCCACACATGCTTGAGACCATCGGAACCATACAAATTAATCTTTGTCTCATCAGACCATAGGACATGGTTCCAGTAATCCATGTGCTTTGTTGACATCTGTTCAGCAAACTGTTTGCGGGATTTCTTGTGTACCGTCTTTAGAAGAGGATTTCTCCTGGGGTGACAGCCATGCACACCAATTTGATGTAGAGTACGGCGTATGGTCTGAGCACTAACAAGCTGCCCCCCCACCTCTTCAATCTCTGCAGCAATGCTGACAGCACTCCTGTAATGAATCACATGTCATTTTGGAGGGAAAATAACAAGCAGTACTCAATTTGGACATTTAGGGATGTACATAGTTCCCATGCGGTGTACTCACTTTTGTTGCCAGGGGTTTAGATATTAATGGCTATATTTTTTAGTTATTTTGAGGGGCAAATAAATTAACTCTATTATATAAGCTGCACACAGACTACTTTTCATTGTGTCAAAGAGTCATTTTGTCAGTGTTGTCCCATGAAAAGATATACTAAAATATCTGCAGAAATGCGAGGGGTGTACTCACTTTTGTGATACACTGTATGTAAAGGCCAAAAATGCCGATGACCATGCCTTCTGTTTGTGTTGAACTGTCGAAACCGAAAACTGTTCAGTCTTATTTTTTTTATGTTGAATGTTTATCCAACAAGTCGAATAAATATTACCCAGCTTCAAAACCGTTGGTCGAGCATGTTTGGTTGTCAATGGGACATCAACATTACAAATTTTGACAAAAGATTTGGGGATTTTTTTTTTTTTTTTTTATGTCTTTTTGGGTCCACAGTGTTGATTATAATTGGTCAGTGAAGAAAACAACAGTTTGGACATAAACGTTATGGTGTCCTGAAAAAAGGGGTCCAACCTGGCCATTGTGAACAATATTTTCTTTGAAATATAGGGGAAACATCAAAAGCATGCGAAAGGAATTTAAGGGTTAATGATTATACTATCATAATATACATGTGTGGCCCATCTGTGATGGAGCTCTCATTATACCAATAAATGAAAATGTGAGCTTAATGGATGGTTGTCAATTTGAGACAAAAGTATTCCTTAACTAAAAAGTGCAGTGGGTCATAAAACTTCAATCAACATAAAATGAACAAATTACTTCATTACAACAAATGTCTCAAAGGGCTTAATGGGCCCACAGTTAACAATTACTACATCCACTGTGCTGAAGCTGCAAAAGAGCAGGGCCACAGGCCCTCCAGGATGACCAGTAGAAAACAGATTCCAAGTGGGCAACATTTAACAAATGGAATGATGCTATACAATGATTTCAAAAACAACTTGAAAGTCCATTTGCTGTGTTGAAAAATAGGAAGTTGAATACAATTCATTTATTCATTCATCCATCTTCCATGCCGCTTATCTTCTCGAGGGTCTCAGGGGCGCAGGAGCCTATTTCAGCTAAATATGGGCAGTAGACAGGGTACACCCTTAATAGGTTACCAGCCAATCACAGGGCCTAACAAGACAAACAACCATTCATGCACACTAATATTGTACCTATGGACAATTTGGATCAATTGGGCTCGCATGCATGTTTTAGGGATGTGGGAGACAACCGGAGTATATGGAGAAAACTCAAACTGCACATAGAAAGGCCGGAGCCCGGGGTTGAACCCTTGATCTTAGAACTGTGTGCTAACCACTCACCCACTGTGCTGCATGGATAGAATTTATCCTTCATTAATTTTATCATCCAAGCCTTGATTCGCCTGCTGTGTTGTTTCAAATTGTGCTACAACTCCGTTAACGAGAAAATAGACTTTCAAGACAGTGTGAAATACTAACCAATGAGTCCCCCATTGAGACACACATGCAGAGTTTAGTTTTGATATTAACAGTGAGCAATTATGTCAACATATACTTCTTATATCCATATGTGTAGCAATTTATTATTTGTTGAAATCTACTACATACACAAAAGCTACTTCATGTTTCACAAACTGGACATTATGAATTTGCTTGTGTGACAGTGTGTGCAGGGTCGAATAAAGAAACACACGTAATTATTCTTTGTCTTGATAACGTAATTTTAAAAGCATGAAGAACTTTTAATCAACTGATCTTCATTATAAATAATATAGTTATCAATTTTAGGTAACATGTTTATTGCTTGAAGTGCTCCTACTGAGCTTATCACCTTAATTTAGTAATGCGATGAATTTTAAGTATGACATGGGTGAATTGTAAATCATGATAAGCAATACAAAATGAAAAAAATTCTTTGATAGCTGGATTAGTGAGTTGCATAAAAACATTTTTGTCAAAAAATATGTTCTACTATCCAAAGAGTTTTTAAATACTACCGTGTTCTCTCCTGAGGCCGCTTCCTAATAGGACACACTCTTCTCATGAATATGCAACTTCGGTGGGAGTCATGACTAATACATTTTCCTTAATTAATGAGTGGCATGCATAAAGCCCTGGAGCAGCTCGCAGAAATAATTTAACTTTTGTCTTCTTGCTAAATGCGCACTATAGTGAGGTAGAAAAAAAAAAATTCAAATGTCAAGAGCTGAGCAGGAATGTTTGAGATTCTGTATTAATAGTTGTGTAATCAAAATGAGTTTTGTGATTAAACATTTCATGTGCTGGACGATGGGGGTGAGGAGAATACATGCCAACACTTATGGCTAACTTACTCATTTTTTTATTACGGTAAAAATACATGAACTTCATTGTTTTTTTTTGTTTTTTTTATTGAACGGTCACATCCCTTGTAGACAAGCATCATGAAGTCTGAACATGATTGAGGTATTTCTCTATTTCTGTCTCTCTCCCTTTCGCTCTCTATATATGTATAGATTTTAAACATATACTGTATATACTGTATGTTTACATTTTTTTTCTTTCCGAAACAAAACTCCTCACTCCTTGTTTTCTGTGTCAGCCTTTACGCTCACCTTGACAGAATGAGTGCTTGGCTGAGCTGTGGTCGAAGGTCACAATGTAAATAATATTGATTGCTTGTCACAGTATTTAGCTGAGAGAGCATGGATTTCCATTAAATTAGTTGAGTAGATTGTAATTTGTCCACCAATCCAGATGTTAAAAAGTATCGTTTCTGCAGGCCCAACCGTCGATAAATACATCCCACAGAGATGTTATATGTTACATGCTGCATTAAAGCAGTAATGTGAAGTAATTTCATAACATGCCAAATAGGGTCAAAATTAAAGTAATTAAACATTGTCCAACAAATAAAGCATGAAAAAAAAATTTATATTTTGTATATTTCACAAAATAATCACGTTTCCGAAGTTCGAGCCTAAAAGGGGACAAACCCGGAAGTGATACGTCACACCGGGAACAGCGATAGCAGCTCCATACATACGGCCGCCATACAAAGCCCTTTGAACAATGATTCAAACAGTGATATAAGAGATAGATCGAGCGCAAGGCAGGAGATCCAAGTTTTTGAAGAGTTGGAAGAAGAAGAGGAGGTTGGAATTTTATGTTGGACCTAACATGTATTAGCCAGACGCTAATCAGGATGCAAACAGTGCGCCTAGACTACCTAACATGGAATAGATACAAGACCCATCGAGATTACAGGATTGGTAAAATATAGGCTGTTATTATTTTAATGATTTGAAGATGCAGGCATTTGCACATAATTTTATGTTTTTGTCTATCTGATGACATTGTTCTTCATGTTCATTTTGGCAAATCCAGCAGCTCTCGTGCATATAAAATAATAATATAAAAACGTTGGGGGGAAAGAAGGAGATGAGTCGTGGATGGCTTTCTCCACTTTATTGTGGCAACAAGAAGAAAACAAAATAATAGCGGACTGCCGCCACATTCGACTGCGAAGTTTTGCTTCTCGCTGATCTCCTCCTCGCCTCTTACTACTCCAGCGTCTCTTAAACAGATCGTGCATAGTGTCTTGTTATGAGCTTTTTGTTTAAAAATGTATCGAACACACGACGTGCTGACAACTTTGTTTCTTTATTAACACATGCAGCTAACAGTACAACACAGCTCGGGGCTCTCGGGAGGAAGTGGCGTCTAATGGCGTGAGGAAATGTAGTTTTTTCACACAAGCGAACAGATTACAAAGCACCACTTCAGTGTTGTCCCGAGACTACATTTCCCATGATTCACTGTGTGACCTGCGCCGCTCGCTGATTCACTGCCAGACATTAAAAGCAACACGCTTGTTGTTGTCACCTGTCAGCGGCTCTCGTACAGTAAAACTCAAACTAGAAGGCTATCAAGCGATCACCGTGAAAGAAACGCTGAACCGTACAAATGCAATGCAATGCCTTGAAGCATGAAGGTAGAAATACATAATACAAATACAAATAAATGTGCACAAACTCACCGGCGGTGTGTGTCTCTTACGGCAACGTGACAGTGAATTACCGCGACGCCGACCCGCTTATATGTACATCCACACCACTTTCCCGATTGACAGTGGATTAACCCTTTCGGACAAGATCGTAGATGACGCACAATTTAAACACGCTCAACCTAGCGAACGCAACAACAACTATGATCGGGGATTGCCACGAGTTAACTTTCGGCTAACGTCGCTAGCTTATACTGTTCATTCCACAACAGTTGGCAGCTCTGCTTTGACAAAGTCATCAGTCATCTATCCGAAAAACACACTTACTTTTTGGCAAAGTTCTATTGCTATATAAACATGGAACAAACCAAAAAAACAGATCAGTCTCTCTTCTTTCAGCAGAAAAAAGTTAGTTCATATCTTTTTCCATTCTTTAGAAATCAGCATTAGAAAATAGCTCAGTTTGAGCAATTTTCCATTTACATTCCAAACATCTGAATAATGTTTTCCTTTTACAAAATAAGATAAACAACAAGACAAATAGAGCTTTTGATAGCAGAGTAACAATTTATTTACATATAACTAACTGAAAGATGACGCTGAACTTTTCCCTCATCGCTGTCTGTCTCATAAAGATGATTTTTTTTTTTTGTCTCTGTGGGCTCTGCTCGCTAGTAGGACGGACTCAACGGCACTGTCCGCTGCACTAGTGGTCCCGGTCGTTCTGCTCGGTCGTCCAGCGCCTGGCATCCCGGGCGTCCTACCGGTTGTTCTGCTTGGTCGTCCGCCGCCTGGCATCCATTTGGTTGTCTTCCGCTGGCGCCCGGCCGTTCGTTGCCGTTGAATCGGGTTGCGGGTCTTACCAAATGCGCTACTGCCCTCCAGTGGCCAGTTTTATTGCTTTAAAATGGATTTTCAGCTTTGTGCTTTGGAGCTAAATTGAATCACGGCCCAGAGATGTCTTTGAAAAAAAAAAAAAAAAAAGAAGACGCATAAATACGTCTTTGGGACACTGAAACAATTAAAAATACAACGTATTTATACGTTTTTGGGAGCAAATGAGTTAAGGACCTGCGGGTACCCTGTCGTTAACATGCCCAGCCATAGTAATAATCTTTAGTAGCACAGAGCATTTTATTTACTGCATTTTTCAGGCTATACACCACACCTGATTATTAGTTGCACCAGCCAAAAACTGCCCAATGAAGAGCGGAGAAAAAAAACGCACTAGATATACAGTATGTCTAAGGCCTAGCCACTTTATGAAAAAAAATTAAACTTATATTCCGGAAAATACAGTAATTAATTTGCTAAACTACAAATCAGACAGCTCAGGGCCATTAGAGGCTTTAGATGTAATGTGCATTATTGAAAGTATGTTCCATTAATGTGTTCTGTCAGTAAACATACACAGTTAACTTTTTATCTGGCATCTTATAGTCTCATCCAGGGAAAATTGATTCATGTATCTCTTGAGAGCACAATGTGAAGCTTACTGCACAGCAGTGTAACATGGAGACAGGAATCAATGTGGACAGTTATACTGCCTTCTGGTAAGTCAAGAGGAATTCTTGAATCAAAACTTTATGAGGAGGCTAAATATAAACACTCACCTCTACAGAGACAATTATAAATTGATGAAAACTTACGTGACTACTGCCCAAACCATGTTTGATGGGCCTATTAAAATGGCTGGTCCCTTGCCAGCCTTACAACGTGACCTCCATCTTTGAAAAGCTAACATATACAGAGTGGGTTGCCAAGGTTACATAACTCGTCACACCTGAGCTCAAAATTCATTATATGTATAATTGGAATTGGATTTGATTAAATTTTCATGAAACATATAATGTGTCTGCGGGGGATTGAGCATTTCCAACAGCAGATTTTTGTAGAGGATTCTTTCCAAGACATGCGCCATAATAATGGTTGTTTCCTTTTATCAAATGCTCATAACCAATCCTAAGGATATTGTGAGGGAACTACCGGTTAGGGAAATACAGTAATTGTAGCACTGATCAGCTGGGGAGAGAAGATGGATACATGGCTTGGGCAAAGGCAGCAGCTTGTGGCATGCTAATAGACTAAATATTTAGTTAAGAAAACAAACGGAGTATGTTTACCAAATTCAATCAGTACAGTGCGACAAAGACAAATGTTAACAGGCAGCTTACTGAAATTCATATGAGAGTGGGAGGGAGTGGTGTTGGATGGAGCACTACTGCTTGGGTTAGAAAATGACAAGACTGACTATATTTAACGTTTTGTTTTTTAAGGAATATTTATATTTATTTAATGTGTGTGTGCATGGGGGTGTATGTGAGAGGGTTGGAGGCTTTCTGAACTCCTGGCTCCAGGTCCCTGACCCCTCCATAATACGGTCCTGGCCCAACATTTTTTTTCTCACTAGCCACTGTTCTCTGTGGTTTCATAGATTTAAGAGCAACTTAACCATTCGCACAAATAAGAATTTTGTCTATCGGCATCAACGTTATAAAAGATTAACTCCTCCATTTGTGTTTCTAAAAGTACTTTTGGGCCTTCTCTCTTATCTAAAGTGAACAAAACACACATTAGATAATGTTCTGACTAATCTTTCTCACAAAAGTTTGAAGAGAGTCTAGAGGTTTAACAAAAAAGTTTTTTTTTTCTTTTTATTGATAAATGCAATGTTTGTTGATAAGCGGTTAACACAAAATTTACTCGAAGACAAGCAATCTGTAAAAGTTTGATGTTTGTTACTAAAAGCTTGTTCAGAGCAAAACGGTAAATATGACCTTTATAAGAACTGCAGCAAAAAGTGGACTAACTCAGACTCGGACGCAATCAACAGTGTACAAACACCAGATGATCGAATAACAGTGTAAATTAAGATGCGTGCACCCAGCAATAATGTATGGTTGACTGTAATTGCCATGGGCTGCATGGTGACTGGTTAGCAAGACATCTCACTGTACTTAGATCAAGAGTTTTAAGTTCTAAGATCATGGCTTTGGCCTTCCTGTGTGGAGTTCACATGGGCTCCCCTTGCCTGTGTGGGTCCTTCGGGTATTCCGATTTCCTCCCACATTCTAAAAACATGCAAGCAAGTTTGATTGATCACTGCAAATTATCCCTACATATTAATTTGAGCGTGAGTGCTCTTTTTTTTTTTTTTTTTGGTCTCATTGCACCCTGCGATTGGTTGGCAAACAGACCAGGGTGTGCCCTGCCTACTGCCCAGAGTCAGCTGGGATAGGCTTCAGCGACTTTGTGAATCTTGTGAGGAGAGGCGGTATGCAAGATGGATAAATTAATTGATGTAATTCTTGCACCACGCAGTTGTAATATTGGGGGTAAGCACTATTCACATTGAGAGGCGAAAACTCCAATATTGCATTTTGCGTTGAAGTAAAATGCAGAACAAAACGAACTTGAAGTAAATAAATTGAAACAGGTGAACGCAAACAAAACACCCATTAACTGAATTAATCGGGAAAAAAAAAAAAAGTCAGATGTCAGCACCCTACACCCGGACCAATAGTGTGATTACGCATACATATACTGTATATTTGCAAGAAAAAGTATGTGAACCCTTAAGGATTACTTGTATTTCTGTTAAAATTGGTTATAAAATACTTTATGTTCTGATCTTCATCTAAGTCACATCACTAGACAAACAGTCTGTTTAAAGTACCGTAATACAGCACAACATTTTCACTTATTCACTTTTTTTTTCTTTTTTTCTTTCAACACTATAAGTAAACAGCAACGGTGCAGGGTGAAAAAAATATGTGACCCTCTCCGCTAATTATTCTCCATAAGCTATTTGCAGCCAAGATTTAGCCAACAAGGGGTCCCATGAATGTGATTAGATCGAGTGTGTTGGTTAAAGCTGCCCTCACTGACAAAAAGCATATACTAGTTGTGAGTTTACTGTTTTCAAGAGGCGTTGCCTGATGTGAACGCGGCCTTTCACAGAAGAGCTCCCAGAAGATCTGCAATCAACAATTGTTGACTTGCATGATGCTAAAACATGTGATATTCATACAGTATGTTCACAGTATGACTCTGAGAGCACAACGCAGAATTCTCATTGAGTTGAGGAGGAATCCTAAAGTAACATCTGTAGATTAACTGAAATTATTGTTGACAAATCTACAATACATAATACATTAAACAGGAATGGAGTTCATGGGAAGAAAGCATGCAGGAAGCATTTGTTGTCAATACATAAATAAATAATAAATTAAAAAACGGCCACAGGTGTGAAGTTTGCAAAATAGCACCTAGTTTTTCTAGAGACCTACTGACAAAATATTCTGCAGACAAATGAAGCTAAAATGGAGTTGTTTGGAAGGAGCACACAACAGTACTGTATATATGGGGAAATAGCACACAGAACGAAACATAAAAACCTTATGCCAACTGTAAAATATGGTGGCAAGAGTATTATGGTTTGGTACTGCTTTAATACCTCAGGGCCTCGACGGATTGTTGTAATCAATGAAAAAATGAATTCTAAGTTCTAATGAATCCTAAGTTCATCGTCACCAGTAGGTAGATGGCGAGATAGTGTAAAGCGCTTTGAGCGCCTTGAAAGGTGGAAAAGCGCTATATAAGTATAACACCATAACACCATAACACCATCAAGACATTTTGCAGCAAAACTGAAAACCATCTGTTCCCCAACTGAAATTCAACAGAGGATGGGTGATGCAACAGGACAACCCAAAGAATAGAAGTAAACTCACAATGCAATGGCTTTAACAGAATATAAATAGCTTCTGGAGTGGCCCAGGTAGAGTTCTAACCTCAGTGCTATTGAGATTCTGTGGCATAACCTCAAAAGAGCAATTCAATCCATAGATCCCAGGAATATTGTTGAACTGAAACAGTTTTGTACACGGGAATGATAAAAGAAAAAAAAATCCTCCTTACCGCCTTACAGGTCTGATTTACAACTACAGGTAATGTTGAGATAAAGAAGGTTCTGTAAATTATTAAATGCAAAGGTTCAGATAGTTTCCCATCCTGCACTGTGCATCTTTACATGTTGTGTTCAATAAAAACATGAAAATTCATTTTGTGCTGTATTATTTTAAAGTGCCTATCACAGGATAAAAAAAAAAGTCTTAAATAGCATTAGTATGTAAATTAGAATCATATCTTGAGACGATTCGACAATATACAACAATTTGGCAAAGTCCAGATGAAGAGAAATTAGTCTTTTAATCTGCCATTTAGCCCCTGCCTGTCATTGTAGTGCTCTGGCGTCCCCAACAGAAGGATGACATCGACAGGTTCATGGTTTCATCTGATTTAGAATTGAGCCCATTGAGGGGTAATTATTCAGAACAAGGAAAATGCAACGAAGAGAGCCGCAAAATGTCAATGTTTCAATCTCTCTATTCCAATATTTTTACAGGACATTCTTTTTATAGAAGCATTTTTCCCAAATTGCTAAATAAATGGTATGGTCATGACAAATAACAGTCTTGTGCTAAATGGAATATGAAATATTAAAAATGCATTTATTCAGTACGACAGGGCAAAATTACTCCATATTGGTCAAAACTGTCAACTTCTTGCACCTCCTGAACGATATTTTATGCCACCGTAGTTAGTTCAGCTTTTGTCATTACCCTGCCCCGGCTTCGGAGACGTGTGCCATGATCCCAGTATTGACATAATATAAAATACAATGTTTACTCACTTTCTCATAAGTCCAATGGTCCCAGAGTTGTCAGAATTGTTTTGGCCATTCTGCGAGGGTGAATGGGAACTTTTTGAAACCCAAAAAGGCTCACACGCCTCTCCCTGGTGCAGCAACAATTTCCTGCAGCACATTTGGCTGGCGTGATGCGAAAAATTAACAAATTAATCCGCAAAATCAGATGAATCCGCAGTCCATTTGCATGCTATAAAGCATTGTGGGATGCTGACCCGGGTGACGTCACATTCGCATTCCTCTTCAAAATTGGAAGTTATTCATTTTCATGGCACGGGATTAAAATATTGAGTAAATAAAACGATCGCTTCCACACACATCCAAGCAGTCCATTTCATTCAGGAGCATAAAATACAGCGTAAAATATGAAACAAACATGCATTATGGTGTCATAGACACTTTAAGTAGACTGTTTTTGTCCGGTGATTTGACTTAGATGAGTATAATAACATAATTAATGACCAAATTAAGTAGAAATCGAATCTTAGGGGGTTCACATATCCCCCCCACCCGCCAATCGTACTTTACAACCAGCCTGTTCTCTGTTTTATCTGTAACTTTAAGCCTCTGTATCCGCATAATGTTGATCACAATTACCATGAAAACTCACAATATACCCTACACTGTGGAAGCTGGAAATTTTCCACGATCACAGATGGCACATTGCTATTATCCACCAACACATGAAGTCAGGGATCATAATGCCCTTCCACAGGGGAAATTATTTGTGATTGGCCTGCAATGAATCACAAAACTGAGAGAAAATATCATTCATTTTAGCCACTTTCGCCAATCGGCCTGTGCAGTAAAATTGGCAATTCAATTTTAATCGTTATCTAAAATATTTTTTTCTCACTTTTTTTGCGTGAGAAACTTAAGTCACATCAATTGGGCTGCTATGAACTGGCAGAATTAAATAATGTTACCTTTACAATGTGAGACTCTTGCCAAAGATATTTTAGGTAGAGAATGGTGTCCTGTGCCATGTTCATTAAATAAATTGCACAATGCACAATGCTCAAATATGACATTGATGAGACAGCTACAAAGTAAGTTATTTGTAGTAAAGAATGTGCAAATAAAACATATGCAAAAATGTTAGAACCCTAGTTTTAAAATTTAGACCCTTCTTTACAGAATGCCAGAATCATACAAAAACAGTGGGACATCAGTTTCTTTCTTAAAGCAAGTCATATTCCAATATTTTGAACTGTTTCATGCATAAGATGCCACTGAATGACTTGACTATTGACAATCTGAAATTTGGAGCATACACATTATGTGGCATGTATCAGCTCCCTGTGCAGGATAGAGGAAGAGACAATTAAATTCTGGCCATCAGTCCTGAACATGCAGTACTGTTGACCACCCTATCCCCAGAAGAGGAGTGATTTACTATGCTGTGCTGCTGTCGATTGTTCATTCAGTAATCTTATGTACCACTTATCCTCACGAGAGTCCATCCCAACTAATTATGGGACGGAAGCGGGGTACTCTTGAACTGGTTGTCAGCCAATAGCAGAAGATATCTGAATGAACTTTAAAGAAAAATCTGTTTTTAAAATAACTTTGTGATGTCGGATGAAGGCACGATGGCTAACAAAAGGACTGTGTACCATAGAAATCTGTGAGTGACCACAGATCTGTGGTATTGGACAAGCAATGCGCAGAACCCTCACACTTCCTGACACTGTGTTGATTTTGCTGTCCATTCCCTGTTTCCCCTGAGCTGCTTGCCTGCTTCCATAGAAGTGAAATCAAGTGGAACCACAATTACTGCAGCTTCCTATTGTTTACAGGGCACTGTCAGCACAAAGGACAGGCTCCTCAGTGAGGCAGATGATAAAAGGAAGAAAAATAGCAAGCAAAAATGTCCAATGACATCTTATACCTCTAAGGAACAAGTTGTGCACCTTTTTGATATCAAGGGAAATTATTTCTTTACTAAGGGACTTATAAAGTATATAAAACATTGGGGAATTGTCTATATGACTTAAGGCACACATGTACATCCCGACACCCACCCCTCCATGCATCACAATGTGTAGTAATAATATATAAACAAAAACCTAGAAATAAATAATTATTCACATTTTATGGCCATTTATTTAGACATTGCAATGAATTAGGGCAGTCCCTCAACCTTGATTTGGAGTGGGCCTTCCATCTTTTTTCTTTCAGTATTATCTGTCCAGATTTCGATGTGCTGATTTTTTTCTGAACTCGACTTTGAGCTTTGAACCGTTCCAGTGAGGGTTGAAGATCATGGCTTGTGACGCCAACAGAACCACATCATCAGCAAAAGAAAGTGATGCGATACCGAGGCCACCAAAAACAGGATCTTCTTAATGTCTCGGCTGTGGCAAGATATTCTGTCCATAACGGTTATGAAAGAATGACAGACACAGAGTAGCCTTTGTGGAGTCCAAATCTAGCAAGAAACTAATCCATATCAATTCTGTCAATGCAAACCAATGTCCGTCATCAGTTGTGGAAGGACTGAACTGCTAATATCAAGGAGGCCACATTAAGGACACGATACTCCATAACCACCCTTCACAGGACTTCCTGAAAAACATGGTTAAACACCTTCTTGAAGTACACAAATCACATGTAGATTATTTGGCAAAACTCCCCTGCACTTTCACGATCCCTGTTGAGGGAGTACAGTCGTCCCACACTACTCCTTCTGAATATGAGATTCGCCTTCCCAATAGACTGCTCTCTAGAACTCCTGAATATACTGGTACCTTACCACTGAGGCTTAAAAGTAAGATCCCTTCATAATTGGAAAACATCCTCAGGTCCACCTTCATTTAAAGTCACCCTAACATCACGGTCTGCCAATACAGAGCCACTGTCCTCAATGTCGATGTGATGTTGCAGAGGTGTATCAAACCCACAGCATTTAGATACTCGATAAACTCCACATTGATTTAATCCGGCCTTGCAACTGAGGAGCTTTTTAATCACCTTTGCGGTTTCAACACCAGTCTCTACTTCTCAATGGGATATTGTATCCTTGGATTTAAGGAGATGTACAAAGTATTCAGACCACTAACTCACAATCTTCTGAGTTGAGATTAGCAGCATCTGGTAATGGTTTATGCCTTACAACTCCTGAGACGCCGTAGAGTAAAATTTATTTTAAATGTTTGGAAGTCATTCTCCAAGGCATCGCCGAACTCCTTTTAAATCTGGGGTTTTGCTCCATTGACCACCAAAGCTGCATTTGCTTGGTCTGCCCGTCACCTGCCTCCAGAATCCCACAGACCAAATTATTCATTCTTCATCTTGACAGCATCCATGCGGGTAGCCACAGTTGTGAACGGCCATCTCAGAAATGGAGGCATGAATGGGGAACACTGGGACCCAATGTTGCCACCTTCATTAGGGTTTGGGTGAGGTTCTGTCAGTATTGGGAGTAGAAACACCCTCAGAGAGGGGACTATGCCAAACGTTCCCAGTAGACCCTTGCAATACGTTTCGGTCTTCTACGTTTGACAGACATCTTCTCCCACCATCGGAGCCAACTCACCTCCAGGTGATGATTGGTTGAAATCCCCCCTGTCTCATTAGCCAGGTATCTAATAAGAATGGCAGATGTAAATCCAATGGCACAACCACAAAGTCAACCACTGAGCTGTCTGCTAGTGCCTAGCGCACATATGGCCACGCTTATGCTTGAACATGATATTCATTAGGGGCAAATCATGACGAGCACAGAAGTCCGATCATAACTCCCGCTTGGATTCAGATCATACCTCTCTGAGCTTTTACATACTGTCGGTACACTTCCGTCAGCCAAAAAGTTCAGGGACATGTCTTCTGGAATCCGGTGAGTAGAATCATTTGCAATGTACCAATTACAGAAGCTCATCTGCAGTACCAATGTACACTATAAGTACATTCCCTCATTTTTAGCTTCATGTTGCAGATATGAAAGCCTGCAGCATAGGCAAACAAATTTATATTTAGGCGCACATGGTGAGTGTTTGTTTTGCTCTGAGTCAACAGCTCAAGACAGTTTACAAGCTGTAAAATAGATTGATTGCCCATGGATCCTTGTCTCTGCATGTCTAGCAAGTTCAGGCTAATTAAAGTACACTACTAGAGGGGGAATAGAAGGAATAAAGAAGAACGATGAAGTAACCGGTTCTAAACTGACACACTAACTTAAGTACTATCCCATGATATATATTGTAACTTGACTTGCCAATTATTAGAACAAAGTTAAAATACTGTAAATGCTGATTATTTTCTTGAGGAGGCACTATGTGTTTATTTCAATGATAACTCTGAACAAGCTGAATGACTAGTCACCTCACAGAAACCACACTGGCTCAGGCAGCCTATAACCGATGCATTCATTAAAATCAATTACTTTTTTCAACAGGCTTTAATTCCAGATAACCAATAATACAACATCGCAGTCACAAAACCATGATAGGATATCCTTGTGTCAGAAGCGATAAATCTATTACTACACTCTATCAGAATTTCACTGGGGGCTGTTCCGAGCCATTCTGCATGCAGCAGGAGTTCGGGTTTTTATTAGCCATGCAATGTATATTGTAACGATTAAAGTTGTGTTCTTGGTGTTCTTATAGGCTGTAGGGTGGGGGGTTGAAAGTGGATTAAGAGGTTTGCACTATCTCATGAATCTCATGCAATCTCTGGGAATTTAAATGTGTTCAGAAATGATCAATCTTATTCAAACACGTTAAATTAGAATCAGCCAACAACCATCACCGTTTAATGTACCTCTGATGTGCTTGGCGATAAATGTCATGTCTAGTTTTAAAGTAAGAATTTGTCATTCTCAATCTTGAAATGAGACCAAACAGACATACCAGTACAGGAGTATTCATCCACCCGGGTGAAGCCCTGCAAACAGTCACACCGATGGCTGCCGGGCAGGTTGACACACACTGTGTTGGACTGGCAATAATGCATCTGCGTTGCACACTCATCAATATCTGCAAATAAAAAGAGCAATAGATTAAAAACTATTAAAAGCCCAAACGAATGATGAGCAAAGTTTTATTTAGCATGAAAAACAGCTGAATGAGCAGTTTCTAAATAACAGCAACATAAAGTCTCCCATCTCCGGTCAAATTTTTTTGATAACTTTTACCCATTAAGCGAAAATTATTTTTATTTCTTTTTCACACACAGCCTCCTTGATGTGCAACTCAAATTCTTGTCAAATTACATTCAACATGTACTATCACACAGCACATATAGAAATAGACACCGATTCACATTTGGCCTGCACAATATATCCTTTGACTATCGCCATCGCAATGTGCGCATGCGCAATAGTCATACTGAAGGATGTGCAATTGTTATTGTTATTTTTTGAGCACTTAAACTTTTGGTTTGCTTCATAAAAGCAGCAGGATTGCCAAGATATGGCTTCTTGTATCCCTTTTATATACAGCATTCGTCATCATTCACAGATTAACCCCCGAGCCTGGATTAAACGGTATTATATGAATACAATCATATATCGCGATTTTGCTTTTTTTTTTTGCAATCTCAGTTATAAATGATATAAATGGTAAATGGTGTTATACTTATATAGCGCTTTTCCACCTTTCAAGGCGCTCAAAGCGCTTTACACTATCTCACTATTCACCTACTGGTGACGCAGCACCAATAAATGATAAATAAATAAATAACAAATGCGATTAAAGTAAACTGAAGCACCTAAATCTGTAATGCAACAATAAAAAATACAGAAAGTAAGATAAAAGGGATCAAATTCATAAGAATATGATAAATTGTTTAAAGAAAAAACAAAGAAAATAAGGATGAATGCCAAAACAAGGGGGAAACTCATGAAAAAAAATCTAATAAAATACTGAATGCAATACACTAATACAAGAACACGGCGAGTGAACAAAAGTCTTCCCAAACAGAGCTATTCAAGCCATTTGGTGAAAATTCTTCTAGTTGTAATATATGATCGGCTGGATAGCTCAGTGGTTATATTGCTGACCTTGGTACGATGGAGTGCTACTACAGAACCAACCCCTGCGAAAGGGAGTACATGCAGAGAATGTGGAAAGAATGGTTACTTCAAAATCCCACATCCACACTGACCAAGAAACAACTACTTGCTCAATGTTGTAATATCCGCAAGAAGAAGTTTTAGAGACTGATGAGGCACAATGTGTCTCATCCAAGGTACAAAGATGCTACGGCGCCAGGAGCCAGGACGAGTGGGGGTTTGTTTCATCATTACCCCCCAACATCGAGATTGGTTACCAAACGGAAGAGAATGAGAGAGCAGTGGACCTGAGAGAGAAGATCATGAAGTCCTGGGGGAGCTCAACTACCTCCTGCCTGCCAAGGCTAATGAACAAAGTACCACCAGAATCTCTACTCGCACTGCTGAACATTCACACCGTAAACAACACTGCTTGCCAAGGCTAATAAACAAAGTACCATCAGAATCTCTACTCGTGCTGCTGAACATCCACACCGTAAACATCACTGAGACCAATCAGCGGATATATGCAGCAGCAACAGTCATCCTAGAGTCACTTGGCTACAAGATAAACAGTGCCAGTAGCTGGAAGGAGCCTCCATGGAAAAAAAAGCTAGAGGCAAAAATCATGACAAGACGGAGGGTAGTTAGCCTCCTAACAGAGCTGAGCAAAGGTGTGAAACCTAAGAAAAAACTGCCCAAGAAATACAGCAAGCTGTGCACAGCTGAGACACTGGAGACGGCTAAGCAAAGGATCACAGCCCTCGCTAGCCGCCTAAAGAGGTACACAAGAAAAGTAGGAGAATAAACATTGTGTTCTCCAATAATCCAGCTAAGGTCTACTCTCAGTGGCAGGGTAGCAAGACCACAGCTGAGCCAGAACAATACTGGAAAAAGAGGCATCTCACAACACTAACGCCCAATGGCTGGCAGATCTGCAGTCAGAACATCACAACATCCCAGATCAAGACACAGTAGTCATATCCAAAATGAAGAACTGGACAGCTTCAGAGCACGACAAGATTCATGCCTACTGGCTAAAGAAGCTAACTGAACTGCATGAACGCCTAGCAGCCCAAAAGAACCAGCTGCTGAAGTCGGGGACCCACCCAGAGTGGCTAACCCCTAGGTCGTACAGTCCTCATCATGAAGGACCCCCAGAAGGGAACAGTACCATCCAACCACCGGCCTATCACCTGCCTAAGCACCACATGGAAGCTACTATCAGGCATCATAGCGGCAAAAATGAGCAGGCACATGTAGCAATACATGCATAGGGCACAGAAAGGGATTGGCAATAACACCAAGGGAGCCAAGCACCAATTACTGGTAGACAGGCCAGGACACCAACCTGTGCACTGCCTGGATTGACAACAAGGAAGCCTATGACGCAATGCCACACACATGGATACTGGAATGCTTGAAGCTGTATAACATCAACAGGATACTAAGGACCTTCCTCCAGAACTCAATGGGGATGTGGAATACAACTCTAGAAGCCAACTCAAAGCCAGTTGCACATGTGAGCATCAAATGCGGTATCTACCAAGGAGATGCTCTGTCACCCCTGCTGTTCTGCATAGGCCTAAATCCCCTTAACCAGATCATCACCAAGAGTGGTTTCGGGTACCAGTTCCGAAGCTGAACAACCATCAGTCACCTCCTCTACATGGATGATATCAAGCTGTATGCCGAGAACAAGCGTGACATCGACTCCCTGATTCACCTTATGAGAATTTACAGTAATGACATCGGGATGTCATTCGTACTAGATAAGTGTGGGCGAATGGTATCCAAAAGAGGGAAGGTGATCTCAACTGAAGGGGCTGAACTACCTGAAGGCAACATAACAGATGTGCAGGACAGCTAAAATACCTGGGGATTCCACAGGCAAATGGGAACCATGAGGAAGCAACTAGGAGGTCTGCCGCAACCAAATACTTATACACAGTGAGGCAGGTCCTCAACAGTCAGCTGAACGGCAAGAATAAGATCCAGACCATTAACAGCTATGCCCTACCAGTAATCAGATACCCAGCTGGCATTGTATCCTGTCCACTGGAAGAGATGGAGGCTACCGACATCAAGACAAGGAAGCTTCTTACAATGCACAGAGGGTTTCACCCTAAGTCCAGCACCCTGAGGCTCTACACAAAGAGGAAAGAGGGAGGCCGAGGGCTATTGAGCATCAGATCCACTATCCAGGAGGAAACAACATCCCTCCAAGAGTACATCATGAAAATGGCCCCCAGTGATGACCTGCTCGGTGAATGCCTCAGGCAACAGAAGCCCAGGAAGGAGGAGGACCCTGAGGCGCTATCATGGAAGGACAAGCCCCTGCATGGTATGTACCACCGACAAATTGAGGGGGTAGCTGACATGGGAAAAACATACCAGTGGCTGGAAAAGGCCGGGCTGAAAGACAGCACGGAGGCACTGATCATGGCCGCACAAGAACAGGCCCTAAACACAAGATCAATAGAGGCCGGGGTCTATCACACCAGACAGGACTCCAGGTGCAGGCTATGCAAAGAGGCCCCTGAGACAGTCCAGCACATCACAGCAGGGTGTAAGATGCTGGCAGGCGAGGCATACATGGAACAACATAACCAGGTAGCAGGCATATAGTGTACAGCAGGGGTGGCCAACCCAGGTCCTTGAGAGCCGCAATCCAGCATGTTTTCCATGTCTCCCCGCTTTGACACACCTGAATCAAATGATCAGCTCATCAGCAAGCTCTGCAGTTGCCTGATAACAATCCTGATAATTTGATTCAGGTGTGTTGGAGGAGGGAGACATGGAAAACAAGCAGGACTGCGGCTCTCGAGGACCAGGGTTGGCCATCCGTGGTGTACAGAAACATCTGTGCCGAGTACGGACTGGAGACCCCAAAGTCAAGGTGGGCAACACCTCCAAACGTGGTCGAGAACAACCGAGCTAAGCTCCTATGAGACTTCCAGATCCAGACAGACAAACTGGTGATGGCCAACCAGCCTGACATAGTGGTAGCGGATAAACATCAGAAGACAGCAGTAGTGATAGATGTAGCAATCCCGAGTGATAGCAACATCAGGAAAAAGGAACACGAAAAGCAGGAGAAATATCAAGGAAGAGTTGGAGATAATGTGGGGAGTGAAGGCAACAGTGGTGCCAGTAGTGATCGGGACACTAGGGGCAGTAACCAGATACCAGGAACAACGTCCTACATCTCCGTTCAGAGGAGCGCAATCCTAGGGATAGCTAAGATCCTGCGAAGAACACTCAAGCACCCAGGCCTCTGGTAGAGGACCCGAGCTTGAAAGGATTCACATGAAATTTATACCGTCACTAATTAGGAACTGAGCTCACTCTGCTACACTTAAGTCATTAATAGTGCCAGGCGATATGACAATACAATAGAACTTTTTTTTTCAAATTTTACTGTTTCCATCAATTGTCGCTGTTGTTATTTGATGATTATAGACAAGATACATTAACGGTACTCGATGCTGTCCCTCAGTAATGCTAAAGAATGGCCCGTAGACGTCCATATAATTCCAGCAAACCAGGGGTGTCGTAATCATTCTATTTGATTAACCTATGCTTCATACATAAAGTGAATGGTTAATGACAATCAATAAATTATTTGTTGGCTGAACACAAAAAAAGACTACTACATTAGAAAACATTTAAACAAGCAAAAGCAATGCAAATTATTTATTGACTATTATTCTATATAAAATGACATTTTTCATTTAAATTGTTTTAATACAAAAAGCCACCACAAGGAATGCTCAGATTTTCAGCATCGATTTTAGCGTGAACACTTACTTCCATTCTTGGCCGTGCATGAGTGATGCATTCAAAACAATTGGAAAATGTATGTAGTATGTGTAAACACATCTATGACAGGGTTTCATCATTGTCTCATGCAATTTGTGACATAGGAAAAGACGTGCTACTTTGCCCCTCTAAATCCACATTCGGAGTCGATCTGTCCTGCTGTTTAAATGATTTTTTTCACTCATAAGAAAGACTATCCGATCTGTGAGCCAATATGTGGTCGGCAATATTCATGATGCATGATATGCAGCATGTGAACAGTTACTTAAAGATCACTGATTCACTCCTATCACTGTCAACAAAAATCGACTCTCAGACAGATCATCCAATCATCATACAGAATCCAGTTTCGTGCATCAGAACAACCCCTCTCTGCTTCACCATCAAATACAGTAGAAGTTCAGCGTCCGACTGTGACGTTGCAGGGATGAATGAGAAGTCATGTTAGTTGCTAATTGTATAAAGCAGTACATATTTCACTTTTTTTAGGGGTAGCTGACCTTTCCTTTAAGTCTTAATGCAATCTGCTTTCTCTTAACAAATAAAACATCATGAACAACCACAATGGGAATATATCTAACTCCCATGTGGCAAATTAAAACTGTTCAGTCAATAAGAACACTCAGATTCCCATTCTCCCTGTCAATGCAGTTGAACAGGACAGGTTAAATATTAAAAAAAAAAAAGCAAACAAACAATGCCCACTCCAGTACATACAACACGGGAAAGGAAATTTTTCTTTTGATGAGAAAAATGTTTTTGTTTTGTGTCGATTAGTAAATATGTGTATCAAGTCAAGTATCAGACTTTTTGATGGTAAGAAAACCATTACTTGCTTGTCCTGTGACTTCACAATTTCAATATGAGGGCTCTTTTTTGGTAGCTTTTTATAATCGCTTTTTGCAAGCTGGAGAATGAAATGGAACTGTCATTTCACAAAGACAGGATAATTATTATTATTATTTTATTTTTTTAACTTAGGAGGGTTTGTCTGTCTCCTCTTCCCCTAGCTCCTCACATCTCTGCTGCTTTTTTATTCATGCAGTGATGTAGGTCAGAAGTAGCGAACAGCTAAAAATAGGACACGATAGGACATGTGTGTCTGTGTGTGATGGTACGTCAGTGTGTCAGTGTGGGAGTCTGTGGGCAAGATGAATGTGGCAATTTAGATTCAATATGATAAAACATCATATTATGTGAATGAGTCAGGGCGTCCACATCTGTGTCACTAGTTAGGCCTACTTCACAGGGGTTAATTTCACATGTTCTATCCAACTGGAATGATAACTGCTATGCTGATAACCTAAATCTGCAGTATTTTGATGCTGTGCCGTTATCAGTAACCATGGACATCATACAAAAGAGCAAATATGTTGCTCACAGCAGCTGGGCTTGGATTCACCTCTCTAACTCCAGACTCAAACTGTTGCATCATGCAGCAAAAGCACACCAGAGAACACATTTGGGCACTGTTATTTTACTATGCAAACATTTTCCTGGTTGCTTTGTTCGGTTGTCTAAATTATTAATGTTTTGCAGTTGTTTTGTTCATGTTGTTTATGTTCTTGACACACAGTGGTAGGATTTGCTCTGGTAATCTGCATTCCCCTTCTTCTTTGACCCTCTTTGTCACTCTCTTTATTTTTATTTACACCGGAATTAATCTCACTCAACAATTATGCACCGTGATGAATTGAAGATGAGAGAGTGTGACATAGCCTGCACACACCGACACACTTGCGCACATGAAGGCTTGCACACACACTTGATATTTCATCTTTTTCCAGTTTACAAATATATAATCTACCTTTTCATTTGAATCAATACACTAAATTGAAATAATTTCATTTAAACAGACACAATTTTCATTAATTATTTTGTGTTGCAATAACATCGCAAAAATATACTAATTAAAAGCCATTACCAATCACGAGTATAGTAGCTCACCCAACACTTTCGTATTTAAAGTAATCACACACTGAAGAAAAACAGTTAACAGCAATGCTTTGAGTTATAAAAAAATTATGTGCCACCTTGTTCAAAAGAGGTTGATTACAGATAGTGTAGTACAACACTGAATAATAAAACTATCATTTAGCCCAGTAATGGAATATACAAATTGCATTCTAAACTAACCCCTGAAATAACTTTACAAAGGCTGCTCTTTTTTTTCAAGCCATATCTTAATATTGTAGCGGATGATGAGTTGAGCTTGTGTTATGTGTTTGGCGGCTTGAGTCTCTTGTAACTCTTTTCTCTGCCGGAAACGCGCACGACAAAGAGTTTCCCCCCCAGAACACAAAATGCTCCTTATTAGTTCCATAGGTGAATTAGTTACTGAAGTATTTGTTGTAGTGGTCACTACAATATATTGATTTACCAGTAATCTCTGTCTGATGCTTGATCCCATTACAGAAAAACAGTTTTTGGACCGCCCTAGGTGTTTTGGCTTTGTTTTGATTTAAAATAGCGCCACCGTGTGCTACAACAAAGCTGCTATACTAGGGCTAGCACTAGCCCATAGCCATGGGCCTTAGTATCTACAATTATATAGTGGATAGTTTTCAGAGGACTTTGTCCATTTCAAGTTTAGAAGGCAAGGTAAAATGGAATACAATGTTAACCCATACTAAAACATGGACACCCGCGGCTCATACTCAAGTGTGACATATTTTGTACATGTATTTTTTTCTTAAATTCTGTGAAATTTAGGCAGGGTGTATCCTAGTCATGTGCACTTTATATTTTGGAATTTATGGTATTTAAGTTTGATTTTAAAGTACAGTGGGGCAAATAAGTATTTAGTCAACCACCAATTGTGCAAATTCTCCTACTTGAAAAGATTAGAGAGGCCTGTAATTGTCAACATGGGTAAACCTCAACGATGAGAGACAGAATGTGGAAAAAAAAACAAAAACAACAGAAAATCAAATTGTTTGATTTTTAAAGAATTTATTTCCAAATTACCGTGGAAAATAAGTATTTGGTCACCTACAAATAAGCAAGATTTCTGGCTGTCAAAGAGGTCTAACTTCTAACGAGGTCTAACGAGGCTCCACTCTTTACTTGTATTAATGGCACCTGTTTTAACTCATTATCGGTTTAAAAGACAACTGTCCAAAATCTCAGTCAGTCACACTCCAAACTCCACTATGGCCAAGACCAAAGAGCTGTCAAAGGACACCAGAGACAAAATTGTAGACCTGCACCAGGCTGGGAAGACTGAATCTGCAATAGGTAAAACACTTGGTGTAAAGAACTCAACTGTGGGAGCAATTATTTGAAAATGGAAGACATACAAGACCACTGATAATCTCCCTCGATCTGGGGCTCCATGCAAGATCTCATCCCGTGGTGTCAAAATAATAACAAGAACGGTGAGGAAAAATGCCAGAATCACACGGGAGGACCTAGTGAATGACCTACAGAGAGCTGGGACCACAGTAACAAAGTCTACTATCAGTAACACAATGCGCCGCCAGGGACTCAAATCCTGCACTGACAGACATTTCCCCCTGCTGAAGCTAGTACACGTCCAGTCCCATCTGCTGTTCACTCGAGAACATTTGGATGATCCAGAAGAGGACTGGGGGAATGTGTTATGGTCAGATGAAACCAAAATAGAACTTTTTGGTAGAAACACAGGTTCTCTTGTTTGGAGGAGAAAGAATACTGAATTGCATCCGAAGAACACCATACCCACTGTGAAGCATGGGGGTGGAAACATCATGCTTTGGGGCTGTTTTTCTGCAAAGGGACCTTGACGACTGATCTGTGTAAAGGAAAAAAATGAATGGGGCCATGTATCGAGAGATTTTGAGTGAAAATCTCCTTCCATCAGCAAGGGCATTGAAGATGAGACGTGGCTGGGTCTTTCAGCATGACAATGATCCCAAACTCACAGCCAGGGCAACAAAGGAGTGGAAACATTATAAGAGACATTATAAGGTCCTGGAGTGGTCTAGCCAGTCTCCAGATCTCAACCCCACAGAAAATCTGTGGAGGGAGTTGAAAGTCTGTGTTGCCCAACGACAGCCCCAAAACATCACTGCTCTAGAGGACATCTGCATGGAGGAATGGGCCAAAATACCAGCAAGAGTGTGTGAAAAACTTGTGAAGAGTTACAGAAAACGTTTGGCCTCCGTTATTGCCAACAAAGGGTACATAACAAAGTATTGAGATGAACTTTTGGTATTGACCAAATACTTATTTTCCACCATGATTTGCAAAAAAATTCTTTAAAAATCAAACAATGTGATTTTCTGTTTTTTTTCCCCTTCACATTCTGTCTCTCATGTTTGAGGTTTACCCATGTTGACAATTACAAGCCTCTCTAATATTTTCAAGTGGGAGAGCTTGCACAGTTAGTGGTTGACTAAATACTTATTTGCCCCACTGTATATAGATACTAAGTTTTAGGTTCTGGTTATTTTTTCAAGTGGGATGCTTTTGTGTCATTTAATTAAAGCACTTTATCATTTTTAGAATTAGATGTATTGTACAGTATCTCTCCATACAAACAGCTTATTTGCCTGTAATTCTCCTCACACTTTTCAGTTTTCAAAATATCTTTTTATATGGTTTGTGTTCATGGAAGAGTCTCCATGCACCAGTCTGCAGACACATCAAATGTCTCAAATGACAAGACCCTGTTATCTTTCCAAGCTGCTAACAAAAGAGCTAAAAATATGGTCAACATGGTGTCCCTGACTGCACCCTTTTTTCCAAAGCATGTTTGGAACTGAAGAAAGAAAAATAACTGTTAATGCATTTAGTTATACAGAATTTTTAGAGAAACACATTAATGATTCTTGCTGAAACGTGAGGAATGGGAGGCTTAACCGAGCTGTCAAGCTGCAACTGTGACCTGCAGAAGTGATTCATTGCACTCTTGACAGTATAAATTAGTAAAGAAACAGCACAAACACATTTGCAGGGTAATCCACCGTCAGCCTTGGCCTCAGGATGTCTTATAACAATAATAGATGCAAATTGTGGCCTTGTTCTATAGGACTTGAGACAGCAAGTGAAGAACAGTTGATTCTCTCCAGCACACTCCAGCAGACTTCAAATGATTCAAAATGCCAGAAATGTCCTCCGGTTACATTTTTTGATATACTGTATGTGTGACTACTGCTATGTCTTGCCTTTAAGGCAGCGATTTCCAACCGATTCCCAGACAGGTGATAGAAAAGCTGTTAAGCTAGAGCAAAATATTGGAGAAAAATCGGTTGTTAGAAACAAAAAGGATTTGTAATTTCACAAATATTGAGGGCCGCAGCAAATGAATACGAAATACGCACACCTGCTAGCCACAATAAGACTGTGACTATGCATCCTTTGCCGAAAGTTCTCTTCAATTTTTTGGTTGACACAGTTCACTGGGAAAATCCTAAATCAGTCAATTTACCGAAATCTTGGTGTTGTTCCCTAATAGTTGCCCCATTTTTGTCCATGCTATTTTATCTGGGAAACAATTAGGACATTATTTCAAATGTTTTTTCCACACTCTACTGCTGAGTTAAATACAACGGACCTATTGCAAAGCCCCGACCCCTTGGAAAACTGACAACCCAAGGTTCGGTCAAATTTTCTCAGTGACAGCGACTGAGTGAATGAACGATTTATGAACGATGGTGGGAGTTTCTGAATGTGCACTACCATAGCTGGATCTTTTTTTTTTTTTTTCTTTTTTTAATAAAATGTATTTTGTTTTTAAATGAGTTTCATCTAGAAGCAGACAGAAAGGGTTGCAGTATGCAATGGAGCAGTATGTCAATGATATCCAGAGGTGGGTAGAGTAGCCAAAAATTTTTCTCAAGTAAGAGTAGCATTACAACAAAATACTAGGCCTGCAAGCAGGACTGAACGGGCCCTCGCAATCTAGCGCAACTCGGACGTCACGCAACTCGGACAGTGTGCAGGTCAGGGTGGTGGCAGAGCCTCCTCTCTAATCATCTCATTAGAACCTAACATGCTCGAAAGTTGCCTCTTTACATTCACACACCTAAGAGATAAAAACCCCTATAGACCCTACTCACGTGACGTCACAGCCACGCCCCCGCGCCATGTTGTCCGGATACTAGTCATGTTAATGCATTAGCGCTTTGTAAATTCCTCCTATTATGGCGTGTTTTTCTGCTCATTAACATTAATAATCAAAATGGTGAAGTCGTGTGTGGCGGTCGGTTGCAAAAACAGAGAAGATAGACGGAGAGACTTGAATTTTTACCGTATTCCGAGAGAGCCGAAGAGGAGACCGAGATTGACTGCTGCAATTCGACGAGAAAACTGGGCTCCAAATGACTACCACAGATTATGTAGTAGTCATTTTATATCTGGTAAGATGCATTTAATATATATTTAGAGGGTTTTGGGCTGACAACCACAATTAAGATCATTGCTAGGCTAAACGCCGACAACATACACTCAGACGTTGTGAATGAACTACCTGAAAATATATAATTATAAGAAGATAATCAGACAGTTGTCATACAATTAATTTACAATTTCACTATTGAGGTCAAAAGCCAAAAAATAAATTCAACTAGGGACAATCTGGAGTAGTGCTATCGCACTTCATATTTATTACGTATTATATATGTATATAGTGAGAGTGCTATCACTAAACCATATAAACATTAAAAGCCCTAGCTCCATTGACAAATGATATGAAATACATTAGAATTGACAGTGGATGTTAGCAATAACAAAAGATTTTGAATTGAAAATTTCGTAACTCACCTTCCAAGCACAAGATTCCTGCCGAATTTTCGTGTACGAGGACCTGTTTCACCCAACCAGCAACGTAGCATTTATAAGCCTCCAAGCTCTTAAAGTTTTTCAAACTTTCGTGAGAATAGGCTGATTTTGTGTGGACAAGATAGTTGTAAATATCGGGATATCAGATGTCAGGCGCAGCCAGCGTGTCGAAAAACATCGATTTAGGCATCAAATACGGATCTGGCGAATGGATAAACTGAAGCTTTTCCACGTAACGCCTTTTATGCAACGGATCCAATGAGTTTACAGCGTCAGATAACACCGGGGCTTCCATGAATTGCTCTATAACTTGCTCGACTAATTGAAAACAATAAGAATAGGTCTAAAAAAGAGGTACAATATGGCGGCCGGAAACAGCGACACGCCCATTTTGTGACGTAGGTGAGTAGGGTCTATTGGAGAGAGTACTACAAAAAAGGAGCCACTACTGAGCTGTGCAGCCAAGCCCTTATTCAAAACCAAAATGAATCTTCTAACTGGGCCAATTCGACCAGTTGTGCCAAATTCTGTGGCTCTATAAGCTGCCTGAGTCTCTGAAAAAAATAAATTCCTTTTAATGGCGAACAAAGGGTCGTCACGGCAACAGACAGAGACATGTGGACATGGGCCGTAAAATAAGTATTTCAAAAAGTCTTGAAACTACAATGACCAACCTGAAAAGAACTGGACATGTATTGGAAAAACGAGTGACTTTCTATTGCCACTAGTTGGCGCTGTAGGGTTGATGCAAATGACCCCTACAGGACCCTTTAGAGTATGACTCAACAAGCATGAGATGTTTGGCGCAGATATGTTGTAGATCTTCCAAGTTATGACTGTTCAAAACTTGTGGTGAGACGAAATGGCTTCAGTCATGTTCACTTCTCCTGTTGGACCCTTCTGCTTCAACCAAACCTGAGTATTTTTCATCAGGCACCTGAACACATGTTTTATGGCTCCCCCGATGCAGGTTTCAGGTGAATAGATTTTTTTTTCCTTGGAGGAGGAGCCTGTTTTGTAAAAAAAGGCATTTCCTGTTCCCACTAGGGAGCGCTAGGCCTAATGGGTAATATTTCAATGCACTCGTGTTAAGAGTGGGATCCGGCACATACATGCCAGATATGAAAAAAGATTGAACGTTGTGTCAAGGAGCTATTAGTCATTTACTGAATTTGTCATTTTGCTGAAAAAATGGCCGACTTTGGCAACACGCCCAGGTCAGACCCATGAATGAAAACGCACCATTTTGAAAATTTTAGATCTCCTATGTCTCCTGTATAGTCTCACCAATTTTGAAGATGATCCAACCAACTCCTTCTGTGACAACGTCTTAAATGTGCACCCTGTGAATTGATAAAAATTTCACATTCGATCCAAAATACCCGATTTCCTGTTGGGTTTGGAATATGGGTTCAAGAGACTTTTTGGAGCAGTTTTGCACAAGGTATGGACTCCCCAAATTTCATTGCTCTACGTTAAAAAAACCTAATAGGAAACTCCTTTTTGAAAAATTCAAGGGGGCGCCACTGAGCCATTTTATTACATTTTTGTGTATCGTCGCAAGATTATCGAAATCCACATAAAGCCGCATGTATGTGAAAAGTTTGGTGAGTTTTCGTGCATGTTCAGGCCTCCAAATGTAAACTATACAACAAATGTATAAAAATTTCACATTCGATCCAAAATACCCGATTTTCTGTTGGGTTTGGAAAACGGGTGCAAGAGACTTTTTGGAACAGTTTTGCATAAGGTATGGACTCCCCAAATTTCATTGCTCTATGTTGAAAAAACCCAATAGGAAAGGCCTGTTTTAAAACTCCTTTCTGTCGCCACTAGTTGGCACTGTAGAGTTTATGCAAATGACCCCTACAAGACCCTTCAGGGTATGACTCTCAACAAGCACGGGAAGTTTGGCGCATATATGTTGTATATCTGACGAGTTATGACTGTTCAAAGTTTTTTGCGAGACAAATTGTTGACGGTCATTTTCACTTTACTGTTTGGACCCCTCCGCTTCAACAAAACCTCAATATTTTTCATCAGACACCTGAACACAGGTCTTAAGGCTCCCCTGATGCAGGTTTGAGGTCAACAGATTTTTTTCCCTTGGAGGAGGAACCTGTCTCGTAAAAAAAGGCATTTCCTGTTCTCACTAGGGGGCGCTAAGCCTAATGGGTAATATTTCAATGCACTCGTGTTAAGGGTGGGATACTGCACATACATGCCAGATATGAAAAAGATTGAACATTGTGTCAAGGAACTATTAGTCATTTACTGAATTTGTCATTTTGCCGAAAAAATGGCCTACTTTGGCACCACGCCCAGGTCAGACCCGTGAATGAAAACGCACCATTTTAAAAACATAAGATCTCATATGTCTCCTGAACAGTCTCACCAATTTTGAAGATGATCCAACTAACTCCCTCGGCGAAAAGGTCTCAAATGTGCACCCTGTAAATCGATAAAAATTTCATATTCGATCCAAAATAACCGATTTCCTGTTGGGTTTGGAATATGGGTGCCAATGCTTTTTGGAGCGGTTTTGGACAAGGTATAGACTCCCCAAATTTCATTGCTCTACGCTGACGAACCCTAATGTTATAGGCCAATTTTAAAATTTCAAGGGGGTGCCACTGAGCCATTTTGTTACATTTTTTTGCAACGTTTCAAAATTATCGAAATTTACAATTTTCCGCACGTATGTGCAAATTTTGGTGACTTTTCGTGCATGTTCAGGCCTCCAAATTGGCTGTTTTCATTTGCCCTGAAAAAAAAAATAATAATAATCCTTTGCAAAACAATAGGGCCTTCGCACGCTTAGTGCTCGGGCCCTAAATATTACTCAAGTAAAAGTAAAAGTAGTCATCCAAAAAAATTACTTAAGTACAAGTAAAAAAGTATTTGGTGAAAAGAATAATCAAATAATGAGTAACATTGTGAGTAACTGCTTACATTTTTTTTCCCCAAGAAATTGTATTTTTTTTTTTTCTCAGCATAAAGTTATCTATATGAACTGCTGTTATAATTATACTGTACAATAACCCATTACATAACCACATTAAGCCAAAGAAATACAAAAAAATAAAATAAAGAAATCATTGAATTCCGCCGAGAGAAAAGAAATGACAGAAATTAAGCATTATTCGTTCAAAGAGCATGAATGCCATCTAGTGGAGAAAAAAAATAGCTCCAAGTTTGAATAGTGAATAGTTCTTTCATAGTTACGATAATGAAATTAAAAGGATCATATCTCCGGAATTCCGTGGTCAACCGGCGCAAAAAAAAAAAAAAAAAAAAACTCTGGGAGAGAGGTTTAAATCCGCGCTTTCGAGTTATGTTGAGGGCAGCGCTCTATTTTAAACACCGTATTGGCCTGAATATAAGAAGGTGTTTTTTTTGCATTGAAATACAACTGAAAAAGTGGGGTTCATCTTATATTCGAGGTCTAGACATTATACCCATTCACGACGCTAGATGGTGCCAGATATCATTGAAATGAATGCTGAACTTGAAGAGTAATGTTCTGTCATGACAGATCTCATCAGCTACTCTCAAGTTTAACCAGTTTGCATTATTTTATTGCAATGTTTTTCCTTATTCAGATTTCTTTCAAGACTACAGTTACAGTTAGACCTCACTTTGATGGTTAATGCAGTTATTGCAATTTTGTTGTTTTATCACAACAGATTGGTTTATTTACATTTCAAAAACCAGAAGCCATTCATTTACGAATGTGATTGCACTTTCGTTTACATATTTAAATGTTCAGATATTAAGATTTGAATGAGGCAAAATAACATGCTTTTTCTCTCGAATATATTGTAATAATCATTTGTTTCAGATGTACTGTCATTATTTTCTGCATAAAAATTAATTTGGTGTTCAAAAAGTCTTTTTTCAAACTTGAGTCTTGAAAAAGAGGGGGTCGTCTTATAATCAGGCCGTCTTATATTCGGGCCAATACGGTACGTGCTTTAAAGACGCCACGTGATTGAACAGGCTGGCGTCAGGTGTGTGATCACAGAATGGCAAGCTTGCATCTGATTGGTATAATGGAGTCATGAGATGATTGCTGCGACATCTCATTGGTGCAATTGTCAGAGCTACTCTTGGCATCGCTTGCAAAAAATTAATAAATCTAATACGTACAATAAAGAGGAAAAATGTAACAATTCTTGTGTAGTCCAAAGTAGTGGAGTAAGAGCAGTATTTTTTCTTCACACACAAGTAATAACTATGGCTTAGTAAAACTACTCTTAGAAGTACATTTCTCACAAAAAGTTAGTCAAATAATTGTAACGGAGTACATGTAATGCATTACTACCCACCTCTGATGGTATTAAACTTTACAGAGAGGAGACCATTATAATAATAAAGGTGAAATGCTATCACTCGCATCTTAAAAATGAGAAACCCCACAGGCCAATATAACATTAGCTACTTAGTAACATTATGTCATGTGTTCTGTCAGATTTTTCTTCCAAAGTGTTTGTGGCAATGAATAAGCAATCTTTTACATTCAGGTGGATTCTCATGATTATCCAGAGGTGCTAAATACAGAACTTATCATAAATATATATGTGCAAAGGTAATACAGCATTAATAAATGCTCAAGACAAACAGTGAGACAGCGGCGTGCAGTCGAGTTAACCGCAGCCACATGCTAGGATGCGTGTGAGGAGACTTTTCCTTTGTGTGTAGTGTTTTAGTACGTATTCTTTTCTTTATAGAAAGTTTGTTGTGTTTACTTTAGAATTTCACTGCTGGGATCTTGACATCTTAGATTAGTTATAGCATATTCTATTTGTGTAGTAACAGGCTAGCAAACAAGTAGGCAGTCAATTGTTAGCAATCTAACATTAATAGTTAAGTCTACGTTTCTACTACATGCTATAAAAACATCATAATTTTTGGACTATAAGCCGCTACTTTTTTCCTTCCTTTTGAATCCTACGGCATATTGTTTAGTGCAGCTTTTCTATGAACAAATGTTGTTTTCGTGTCAAATTTGGTGGGTCGTGGCTTATACTCAGGTGCGCCTTATAGTGCGAAAACTACGGTAATATTTCTTTTACAAATCAATCATTAGCTTATCTTTGAGCAAGCATAAGTGTCCTTGGTGACCCTTGAAATTCAGTTGTTTATGTGGTCGACAACACAGCCTTATCCACAGCTTACATTTGGCGAGCTTTCTTTTTGGACTTTGAAAAAGGCACAAAAAAAAAAAATCCTCCCCCCAATCTTTCAGGGTACCTGGTTTCGGATTTACAGGTATCCCACGCAAAGTGTTAATTTGAAAGTAATAAAAAATGGCTGGTGTCGGATTTATGATTTGGGGGCATGGTTTGTCGATAGGACCATGAATATATGCCACAATAAAATATGAAGGTGGGAGTTAGAAACAAGTAGAAATAGCGAAAGATCCCCTCCAGTCCACTTATGTAGCCTAATGTTGGATTTGAACAATATTTATGCCTATTTTGTGCTATTAATACACACTGTTCAAGTCAGCTTGACACAGAGGCACACATTTTGTTATTCATTCATTGACCCACTTGTGAATTCATTCATTTATTCATTCATCCATCTTGTTTTTTATTTTTTTATTTATTTATTTATTTTTTTAAATTTTGATAATGTGCCAGTAACAGTAACAGTGGTAATTTGTAAAATGTAATAATTTACAGTTGACAACATACAGCGATAGCTGACCATTGTTAAGGTCAATATATATTCATAGCTTCATTAAAAAAAAAAAAATGAGAGCGTTTGAATTACTTGGATAAGATCAGAGTTAACGCCTGCAAACACAATATACTTTCACATGTAGTTGTAACCAGAAGTTTTATGTTTTTAGTCACACTGTCTGGCATGGTCAGACGAATGCCTTCCCCAGACGAGACAATGTTTTTGGTCTTATCGCGGTGTCAGTTTACACGACGTTGTGTCATGGTGTCGCCGTGTGTCGTGGAATGGACGAGTTGTCACACTACAAGACCTGAGCCTGCCTGATTATTGCGTACTGGTGCGAAGAGCATGGTCCGACCTCTGACGTCGCCGGGAGGCTGTCCATGAGTAATGGCCTCGGAGGCCCTTTGTATCATACATTGACTGTCTTCTGCTCTCGGATCTACACATTCGCTATAAACAAGACGGAAAGAATGGTTTCAATGTTTATTTTCTCTGTGAGGTGTGAAGGAACACAACATGTGTGGTTCTCAGGGTGTGTGCAGGTGTCACTTGCTGCTGGTGAAAAACGAGAGAGAGAGACAGAGCACGCAAGCAAGCAGAAGCACACGGTGGTCACGAAGATACAATATTGATCAATAATGAGCAAAAAAAAGTCGGAACACATAGGACGTGTCACACTATGCAGAATCACAAGCAGAAATTGTGGTCGTGAGGTTTCCGAGACAGTCGGTGGGTATATTACTACATGAGGTGTCGTGTCTCTCCCCCCCCCCCCCCCCCCCCCCGCCATTTTAAAATGTTGGCAACGACGGTCAATGGTTCTCCACGACGTGCCTGTCGGGCTGAAATTATGTAGTCTGAGTTGGGGATAAACTTTTCCAGTTGAGGTCAGTGAGGATTACCAACATCATTTATGTTTGCTCAATGCCACAATGTGGAAGAAGAAGAAAACTATTTTTAGATTTTTTTTAAATTACTTTTTTTAAAGGTTAGATAAATTTAATTATTAATTTTAATCATTTTCTTACTTTATGAGTTTGGTGAAAGGTTGTGTACTGTATACCTCTCCACAAGCTCCTTACAATGAGGACATTTTCAATCGGATTGAAATTAAGGCTATGTGAAGGCCACTGCTGAATATTTAATTTATTGTCCTTAAGGAACTTTTTAACCATCGTGGCAGTATGTTTATGATCACTGTCCATTCCTTCCTGACTGATGTCTTGAGATGTTGCTTCGGTATTTCCACATAATTCTCTGTCTTCATCAGGCTATCCATTTTATGAGGTGCATTAGTCCTTCTTGAAGAAAACACCCTCATAAAATGAAGCGCTATCAGGATATTTCAAAGCTGTAATGGTGTACTTAGTCTTGCAAACTTCCCTATTTTACATCTGAACAGAATAATGGTCATTGCGACCTAATAGATAAATTTCACAAGACCACACAACTGCATTTGCCAACCATGATCGTATTTGCGCGTGTTTATGGAGTAATGGCGTCTTCCTGGCAGAGTGGACTTTCAGTCAATGTTATTATAGTATTTGATTAACTGTAGGTAAAGATACAATCTTACCAGCCTCAGCCATCATATTCAATAGGTATTTTGCTTTTGCCCAGTGACTTTTTTTTTTGTTATTGAAATAATAAGAAGCACTATAATCACTTAACATGACCACATTTCATATTGCTTTGTATTGTTTTGAGAAAGAAACTTTAACCTTTTACATATCCCTGTCATGTACTGGCTTTGGCATCCAGGTGACCCTTGGTAATGAAAAAACTTGGCCCAGATAAGATTTTTCTTTTGGGCCATACGTGGTTTGCAACTGTCAAATGTAATTTAGCAAAATGCACGATGGCCACATCGTAACTACATTAGTTTGGCCATATCCACAACTGGGGGAAATCTCATCCGGTGGGTGTTAAATCTTCTTCATTGGGTCAGATATTTCTCTAACATAATGTCATACAAAATAAGGTAGTAGCAGTAACCTGTTAAATATTTTTTTGAACCCGTACTTTTAAAGTACGGTTCAAAAAACATTTAAGCACTAGAACTGTTTTGAAAAGTACAGTGTAGAACCTGGTTTCAGGGTGGACTCTGTGGGAGTGGTACTGGACAAAATGACGAACACGCTGATGCAGGGCATCCTGAACAACACTGGGCACTCACTCCACAGCACACTGTCTGCTAAGCGGAGCAATGGCAGCAACAGGGTGCAAAACGGAACAATTCGCGAAATCATTTGTTCCTGCTGTTATAAGACTGTACAACAGTTCAATCTGAATAATCACATATTTTATGTATATTATCTTTTATTGCAACTGTGTGTACTATTTTTTTTAACTGAACTGAATATGTATTTGTGTGATTGTATGACTGACATACTATTGAATCTCTCCTATGAGGATTAATAAAGTATTTTTACCTTACCTTAAAAAAAAACACAACTTGAAACCACAAGTTGGAAGTGGTACTATGATGCCTGCATGGGAATCAGACGTGTAAACCACGACCCTACAGAAAATTTTATCATTCATATATTTGACTAAACAATATAGTTTACGGAACAGCTTGTCCTTCATAACAGCTTGTCCTTGGCTTAACAACCATTGTTCTCTCTACTCACAAAGTGCCATCAGCATGCTGCCTGCACTGACACCATCTCCATACTGACTGAAAAATTCACAACTTATAATTGAGACACCTACCTGATGCCTTGAGCAGCTGACATTTAGTGCGGTTTCAAGGACAGTTAAGGAAACGAGAAGTTGGAAGTGGAATATGCCTCTGCGACAAACAGCAGAAGGAACCATTTGTAATTTGATTTTTCTCCAGCACAACACATAAAAAAATGCTACATTAAGTAGGGCACAAAAAAGTGTTAATGTCTCCTGTGTACTTTTTTAATATATAGGAAACATTAATGAACTTTAAAATAACTGGTTATTTAATTATTTTATTTTAATTATTAAGTACTCTGTCAGATATGAGTTTTGATAAGGCATAGTGTATCCCATGACCCAAATGGATTTCTCGGAATTCTAGGGCTACAGCTATCGATTATTTTAGTAGTTGACTAATCAATCAACTACTTAGTTCGAATAATCGAGTTATCAGATTAGGAACATTCAATGCATTTTAGAATACATTTTAGGAGATGTAAAACAAAGGCTTGCTCAAATTGAACTTTCAAAAGAGCATTAAATTTGAATACACAATGAAATTCCCGAGTGTTTCTTCAAAATATGCAGAATTGCACTTTTATTAAAAAACAAATTGAAATACCTGAGCTTAGCCTGAAACGGTATTAAAAAATAAATAAATAAATAAATCAATCAATGAGGATCTAACTCCAATAAAAGATAATAAATAAATAAATTAGCTAACTTGCATAGCAAAAGTCCTCTAGCTTAACTGCTATAAAATGCGAACGTTTTTTTCTTTTTTTTTTCAATGCTCTAAACCAAAATGTGGCCCGTGGTCAAATTTCATCCCGCTCCCAGCCTCTGTCATAAAATCAATAACGTCTGGCCCACACACAGATTGCAACCAGCATATGAAGTAGCTTACACACGAAATGCTGCTCATTTACCCACTAAAAGGCAGCAGCACTTTAACCCTTTATTGCCAAATGTATCACATTTGATACACCTAAAATGTCATTATTTTGAGACTAATTTAGAATTTTGACATTTCTTTTAAAAAAATAAAATAAAATAAATAAATAAAAATGATAATGGATGCAAGTCAACACATGCATCTGCAGGTTCCATGAGGAAAAAAAAAAAACGATTTGGCATGGGTTATAGATATTAGAGCGGTTATTACCCATATTGATTTTGACTTTTCTTTTTACAAATTTGAAAAAAAAGGTTTCATTAGGACCTTATTTTTCAAATTTTGGGATTCTCTGATAATTGCTTCATGTTGCAGTTATTTAAGGGCTAAGCATTACCCCGTGTGACCCATTACTTCCATTTTCTAAAATGGCGACAATCAACAAATAAAAAGAAAGTTGACTGTGACGGCCGACACTTCAAGGGTAGGTGGAAATTGGACTATTTCTTCACTAAAATACGCAACACCTGTGTCTGCCTCATTTGCAAAGAGACGGTCGCTGTTTTTAAAGAGTTCAATGTGAGGCGATATTGCCAAACAAGACACATGTAGGACATGATTACAGGGGAGATACGCAGCGAGAAATTGAAGCAGCTCGATGCTAGTTTAATTTCACAGCAGCAGTATTTCGCAAGAGCCCGAGAGTCGAAAGAGAACGCCACAAAGGCTAGTTGCAAGATTGTTGAAATTATTCATTAAAACAAATAATAAAGCAAATGTGACACACTGATTGGCTTGCTAAAATTTGCTTAAATATATTGTTCTACGTAAAGGACGTCAGCCAAGGTTGGCCCCTCAAAATTTTACCACACCAAATCTGGCCCGCTTATCAAAAAGTTTGGACACCCCTGCTCTAAACAAATCGTTCAAATACATATTCCCACAAAGAAACAGCTAACTATACGTGTAAAATTACAAATGCAAAAAAAAAAAAAAAAACATTTTAGCTTAAACAAAAACTTACTTACTTATGTTGGTCTTAACAGGGAGCAGCTGGGATCAGCTATGTTAAATTAGATATGTCATATTCACTTTTGCTACTAAAGGGCAGTGTATCCACTCAAATCCATAAAACTAAATGCAGACACTTTCAAAACAAGCCATTACAAAGCCACTCAAATTAAATGAATACTCAAAGCAGCAGAATTTGATTTGAAGCATTTTTCTAATCGAATTACTCGAGTTAATTGATTGATCGTTGCAGCACTAGAAGATTCCAGTCAATGGTGATCTTACAAAAAAAAAAAAAAATTGATTTGATTTGAAGTTTAAATTGTAGCTATATTAAACTCTCCACTTGTAACTCTGACAATTGATCCTTTCCATCTCATAAGAGAACAAAATTGTTATATATACAGTAGGTTACAAAAGATAGGAAGAATAGGACAAGGCAACGCATGGAAAATATGTAAAGCAGTCTAAATACGAACAAATACCAAAGACAATTTTTTGCAACTCTGGGAACTTTAATAATAAATAATAAGGTCAAGGGGAGCACAGTTTCATCTGAAATTGCACAAGGACAACAGATGTTTTTTGGGAAGAGCTTCTGTGGTTATAATTTCCCACATGATTGCAACTGAAGCCTGAATTGTTTGACTTTGGGGAAATTGGACTTTAGCAAAAGGGGTGGGACCGACCTTTTGCCACCTCAAGCTACTTTTTAGGTATTGGTCTGGAGATAAAGGGCTACCACCTTGATAATCTCTTGTGAAATATTGAAATTTGATGAAATGACATTTAATTATACGTTATTGATCAATCATTGTTAATTAAAAAAAACACATCAATAAAATGTTAAATGCATATAATATATAAAATAAATCAAATTGTGTTATGTTATTTATTTAGAAAAAAATATTAATGCTTAGAATTACTCAAATATTTGATATTTATTCGGTACTATTATTTCAACAATGCACAACATGAAATAAGATTAAATACACGATTAATTTTTAAAATGTCCAACTATATACAGTATAAAATAATAATGTGCATAAATATGACCTGCAGAAAGCCAATTCTACATTTTGGAGTGATGCTTTTTACGTGGGTCATATGAAGTCACTATGAAATACTGTTCAAAGGCTTTGACAAGACCTCAGTGAAAGGTGCGCTGACCCTCCCTCCAATAAATAGTTTTGTTTTCATTGTGTTCAAACCACAATCTCTCAACTTATTTGCTTGGAGACGACAAGTGAGTGACGTTATTAGAGATGCATCAGGGATACTTATCTCTTTAGTTTAGCAGCCAACTCTCTTGCGAAAACATGTAATATGTTCTGTTTCACTGTAAGTGCGAGTAACTGCCCTGAGCCAACACACACTCATTTGTCTGACATGTTGCCTTTGGTAGCAAGAGAAGTGCATGCTACTGAGCTATCAGCTTGTACCAACACAAATTCGGTAGTTATTTCCGTGAAAAAAACTGTTTCAGATCGAAGCCACATTATTTGTTATTTCGAAAATTTTCATGCGCCAAATTTAGGGTGCATCCCTAGTATTCATCCATTGTGCTTTTGTTTCATGATTACAATAACAAATAGTAAGAAGGCTAAGAAGATTGGCGACTGGTTTTGCTGTGATTCAAAATTTGAATCACAGGTGATTGGCAATGCAGTCGCAGATGCAACATCAAGTCAATCTATCATATTTTTTCAGGACTGTGAATTTCAAATTTGCAAATTGCTGAGAGGCTCTATGGCTGAACTACTTGAGATTGAATGAATTTTGGTCATCCCCAAAGGGAGGCACATACTCTGGACAGGGGAGCACAACAGGTAGATAATGCATTTAGTCAGGCATCTGGTCAGCCATTTTCCTCATCTTTTTTTCATAACCCAGAAGTGTGTCTCTACCAAGTGGTAAGAAAGCAGTACAAGTGTGGTATAGTGCTCACATATGTGTGCCTGTGTGACTGCAACCTTCTGAAGGGCACAGTGGTCAGTGGCAGGCAGAGATTAATGATTGGACTACTGTACTTTCAATTTACCTGAAAGCTGAAATTGTCCCGGGAAGTTATGTCATTATATCGTATAAAAAGCATGGGTTTTGTTTCAAACTCTAAATATGTAGAAACATTATTTTTCAAAAAAATATCACATAGAGTTGCTCAAATGGGCTTCTGTCATAAATAATTTATGGTATTAAATTTGTTGTATTGCTTAAATACATGTTCTATTAAGCTGTCAGGGTACTTGCTAAAGTGTGGAAAACCCCCATCCAGGCCCTACCCAAGCATCTCTTTCCCATGCACTGAATGTGGACTGACATTTCACTTTTCAAGCAGGAGTCATGGCAAGTCAGCCCACATGATTCTTTTTGTCACTCCAGCATGGACGTCATATCAAAGCTGACTCACCAGATAATCCATTGTTTCACTGTCAAATTCTCTTTGAAATGTTCATTAGCTTAGCATTGAGGATGTAAGCATCCACATAAAGGATGGAATTTGGTCCCAATATCGAATCACAACAGATTGCAGAATCTCACTTTGATATTCTATTAAATGCTTATTTTTTTTATTGACATGCATTTAAGGCACATGCCCACATGTGCCGATAATCAGGTTCCAGAACCTCAAAGCTGAAAAAGGGAACAAATATTTTCCCCATTTTGCATTACTCATTCCATGATGGGCATGACTTATAATGTAACAAAACAGGCCTTCAAACAGTTCAAAATTGTCAAACACACATACACGCATACATACACAAATGAGGTAACTTTCTTTATCTGTATATATTATTTAGAAATAATCTAAATTGTAGATTATTGTAGGTATGGGTGTGTGCGTGAATGGTTGTATGTCTCCTTGTGCCCTGCGATTGGCTGGCAACCAGTTTAGGGTGTCCCCTGCCTACTGCCCGTAGTTAGCTGGGATAGGTTCCAGCACCTCCGCGACCCTCGTGAGGAAAAGCGGCATGGAAAATGAATGAATGAATGAATGTTTAATTATATATAAAGTGAGGAGCAGAAGTATTTGCACCCATTGTGATTTTGCAAGTTCACCCACTTAGAAAATAGGTTGAGGTCTGAAATTTAAATCATAGATGCATTTCCACTCAAAGAGAAATAATCTATTATGGAAAGAAATAATCTAATTATTTAAAAATCACATTGCGTGATTTTTTTAAGCATTTTTACCCCTGAGAACACTCAAAGAGTTGTCACTCTACCTTAAAACAAGTCCACTTTTACCCCATGAGTAACCACCCACCCACTGCCGGTTTGAGCTCAATATTATCACCTGTGCACCCCATAGTCAGTCATAATCCAACTGCTACCATGGGCAAGACCAGAGAGGTTTCAAAAGACACTAGAGAAAAAAAATTGTTGAGCTCCCAGCTGGAAAAGGCTATAGGACAGTTGGAAAGCATCTTGGGGAGAATAAATCAATGAATGAATGAAAAAGGCTAAACATGACTGATAATCTACCTCGGATAGGGGCTCCATGTAAAATCTCTCCTCGTGGGCCATCACTCATAATGAGAAAAGTGAGGGCTCAGCATAGAACTACAAGGCAGGGGCTGGTCAATGACCAGAAGAACACTACAGTGCAATGGTTTAAAATCATGCATTGTTCAGAAGCTTCCCCTGTTCAAGCCAGTACAAAGTGTGAAGGCCCTTCTGAAATTTGACAGGGACCATCTGAATGATGCAGAGGGGTCATGAAGAAATTAATGTGGTCAGATGAGACCAAAGTAGAACCTTTTGGTGCAAACTTTACTCGTCGTGTGTGGAGGAAAAAGAAAGATGAGTATAATCCCTAGAATACCTGCACAACTGTGAAGTATAGGGGTTTAAACCTCATGCTTTGGGACTGCTTTTCCGCAAAGGAGACAGGACGACTGTACTGTATAAAGCAGAGGATGACTGGTGAACTGTATCATCTTCCAACATGACAATGATCCGAAGCACACAGCCAAGCTGACCAAGGAGTGGCTGTGTAAAAAGCATATCAAGGTTCTGGAGTGGCCTAGCCAGTCTCAAGACCTTAAACTAATAGAAAATCTTTGAATGGCGCTGAAACTTCGTGTTTCTCAACGACAGCCCCGAAACCTGACAGATCTAGAAAATATTTGTGTGGCGGAATGGGCCAAAATCCTTGTTTCCATATGTGAAAACCTGGTGAAGAACTACAGAAAGCGTCTGACCTCTATAATTGCAAACAAAGACTTCTGCACTAAATATTAGCACTGATATTCTCAGGGGTAGGCCTGTCGCGATAACAAATTTTAGTAGGCGATATACTGTTTCATTAATTATTGCGAAATACAATATTATTGCTTGTTTTTTTGTTTTTTTTAACCTATTCAAACACGAATATAGTGACAATACATCCTAATAAATCACCTATTGAAATGCAATAAATTGTTATTTTTAAATAAAACACAAACTATATAAACATTTGTAAAAAAAAAAAAAAAAAAAAAAAAAAAAAACACACACAATGTAGTCATTTTAAAGTTAGTTAGGAGCAGAATATGAAATAGGTGAGAAACCCACTCTCATTTTTGTTGCCTGCCGATTAGATCCCATTAAAAATGTTAATTTGATCCAAAAATGACGGTCATCTTGTCCTGCAAAGTGTGCATGCAACAATTTTAAAGCCCAAATTATTATCATTTATTACATCATATTATTATTGCCAATCAGATTTTTCATAATGGGTGTCAAAATTATTCTTCGAGTAGAATCTGAAGTATATGCGAATGCCTGAACATGGCATGCTTTTTTTTTTTAAAAATGTTTACCGGAAGTACGTTTGCTAAGCCACTGACGTGAGCGTTACACTCGGTAAAAAGAAACAAAAACAAAATGCACTTCTCTTTCGTTATGCATGTTTTATCAGTAATTGATTTTTTTTTTTTTCGCATCGCTCGCAAATTCTTTAATCCAGCGAGCTTTCATGTTTGATGTGTCACCTTTTAACCGCAATTTTGCATTGTGGAGAAGACTGTCAATGTTTTATAGCAGGCTAAAGTAGGTTGTCTTTTTTTCCATTAGCCTCAATGTAGCAATGCTAACATTTTACAATGTTTAATGTAGAAATGTTTCCTTATCTTGTATGTCTGAACTCTGATGGCCAATAAACATCTGTGAGAGCTACTGGAGTCCCATATGTAATCAACTCGCAAGTGTGCCAAGTGCACGCAGCGCATGCATGTACGCGGCGATAAATCGCAGCCAGGAAAATTACCGCCCTCATTTTTATTTACCGTGCGATAAGTTGACTTATTGCATATCGCGACAGGCTTACTCAGGGGAACAACTACTTATGACCCCCAGTAAATTACAAATAAATTATTGAAACATCATACAATGTGGGTTTCGGATTTTTTTTTAAGATTATGTCTTTATGAGTGGAAATGCATCTATCATTCAAATTTCAGACCTCTACCTATTTTATAACTGGGTGAACTTGCAAAATCACAATAATTTCTATATAAAACTAATAATACTTAATCTTGCACTTCCCTTTGTATTTGAAAAGCACTTCTTATTAAGTCAAGTAGTACTAGTACTAATACGAAGTACGCTGGGCTAAAAATTTTGCAATTTTCAATAAAATGGCATAGCCATTGTCTGTCCTAATTGAGGTCATCCATTCTAGCCAGTGCCCAATCAAACGTGACGTAAAAAACATGCTTGCTTAATACTACCGTAAATAATGCAGTTATACAGTCTAGGAAGAAAAAAAAAAAAAAAGAAATAAAAAAATAAACTTTTTAAATGTAAAAGAGGAAATCTGCCATTAAGTGGGAGCTTGAAAAGGGGGGGCTTTCTATTAATTAATTTTCAACCTACCACAGTCACTCATTTTTCAGTCCTTAACATTTTAGAGGCAACAGACAGGTATGTTCCTCTTCATCTTCACTTGGCACAATTCAAGGTCACCTATCAACAGTGCTGTGTGAGTCAGATTGTGAACTAAACTTCAACCTGATTTACTCGAGATGATTTCGGGTTCCACTTCATCTCCTGTCTGAGTGTATGTGTCCTCCATCACTGTGATGTCATGATGAATAGCTGGCCAAATGAACAGGAGAGTTCGAGAGAGAGGAAGAGAGAAGAAATGCACTTTCTCATGTGCTTTTTTATCACTCTATTTCATCACGAAAATCACCTCGTTTATTGCGAGCACTTCTCTCACACCTCTTATACTCAGTGGCAAACAGCACTTTCTGTGTGCTAGTCTGCTTGCCTGTGTAACATGGTGAAGCAAATGTATGTAGAAATTGCAATGGGCTAGTCTGGCAACCCACACTGACAAAACACAAGTATGATCATTGATCTTTTAACTACGTTTTGTGGATTTCTGTACCATTTCACATTTTTGATTAACACAAAAAAAAAATGACTGACACTTATCAAGAGTCTAATCAAAGGTAATGTCAAAAACTTTAGATTTTAAATCAGTATATGATAGGTATGATTCAGTAATTGCTTGCTGTAAGTATTGTTGGCTTTTGATCAGCTGACAAGATTTGGACTCTGGCAACCAAATGTGACAACGTATGTTGTTGATGTTATCACATTTACTGCAAGTCAATGCAAAACTGATTTCAAGCACCTCTGACAACGGTGCAGGCAGCACATTCAACTCCACAGGGGGCACATTATGATGAATCCCACTAATGTTCTGGGTGGGGACTCACCCAGCTGTAGATGTATGGTTGCAGCATTGCAGTGAAGTATTTTTCTGTCTGTGTATCTACTTAAAATCAGTTTCTTGCCGCTTCCATTCTACAAGAAGTTTGAAGTGCATGGCCAACAAGGACATGCACGCGGCTTAATGCTATAAATAATTCACAATTATCTCTATAGCGGTCTAAACAGGAGCGTGTGGTGTGCTGGAATCTTCTGTGCAGTGCAGGAGAACTGCGGCATGGTTCTTGGACTAATGTAACATGACAGCATTCACCTCGGATGATAGAGAGTGGAAGAAAACTATCAAAATGCTTATGAATATCTTATAGAGCCACTGAAGAGAAGCACAGCAGGGGGAGGGCACAGGACGCAGGGAGCGGCTGTCAGATGTGCTGCTGTTCTGCAACAGAGGCACATATTGCTTTCACACAGAAGACCAGGATGATGTGTGTGTTATGTGTGTGTTGCTCAACACGAGCTTACAAAGTCATTGAAATGAAAAGGGAGTGAATGATGAGAAATAGAGATGCAAAATAGAGCTGTATAAGATTTAAGAATCATATGTACAAACCACTATTGCAACCACAGTAATAAAGGCACTCTCATGCACATGATGATGGCATTTTTCTTCTGAATGCTGCAAAGGGTACTATGAGAATACAATACTACTCAAAATGAATGTTTTACCCAGAAGTATTCACTTGCAAAAATTTGAAGAGGAGAAAAGGTCTAATCAACCTCTTTTAAATGGTGTTGCGAGAGGAGGGAATATGGATGTAATATTGTAATGGAGGATTGCACTTTATCTGAGTCCAACATTTCTTTCCTTGTTTTTCACTTAAGAAGTTTCAGTAAATCGCATCCAGGAAAAAATAATCAGCCAATTGTTGCGAGCATCTTTAGACTTTATTTGAAGCTGGCATAAAAGATCCAATGATACAGTTATCGAAAAAAATGTTAGCACCGACTCATAACATATAATAGAAACCAATTAAACAAGGACTTTTTCATTGGAGGTGCCATAGCAAGTCACTCGAATGATTTGTTTGGAACAATTATCACGCCAGATGACCTTTCTGACACAATCCACCAATTTTCTATCCGAGCAAGTGACCGGCCGCAGCAGATTACTGGGGCACTGTTAAAGAATAAGCCATGTATTTTCTGCACAAATGCGATTGGAGGGACTCTGAACATCCCCAATTTCTTTGTGAGGAAAGCAGGATTCCACCAGACAATCGGCCCCGATATAGAATGACTGATTCCCTCTATTTCTTATCAGAGTCGATAAAATAGCCCGAAATTTGGGTAGAATACAGCCACCATGAGGGTAGCGTCTTACCAATTTGCACAGAGCCGATGTCACTGTCTGCGACTGTCTCAATAATATGTTAGTCAAAATTCTATATGACTAGGTTACTAATTGTAATATATCTGATATTTATTGGATAAGTGTCATTAAAATAGTTTTTGATGTCTGTAGCATTTTATTTAAACCAATGGTGAATAAAAATGGTGAAGGCGTGTGTGGTGGTCGGTTGCAATAACAGAGAAGATAGACAGAGAGACTTGAAGTTCTACCGGATTCCAAGAGACCAGGAGAGGAGAGCGAGATGGGCTGCTGCAATTCGACGAGAAAACTGGGCTCCAAACGATTACCACAGATTATGTAGTAGTCATTTTATATCTGGTAAGATGCATTTAATATATATTTAGAGGGTTTTGGGCTGACAACCACAATTAAGATCATTGCTAGGCTAATCGCCGACAACATACACACGTATGTATGTAGTGAGAGTGCTATCGCTAAACCATATAAACATTAAAAGCCCTAGCTCCATTGACAAATGACATGAAATACATTAGACTTGACAGTGGATGTTAGCAAGAACAAAAGATTTTGAATTGAAAATTTCGTAACTCACCCTTCCAAGCACAAGATAGATTCCTGCCGAATTTTCGTGGACGAGGACCTGTTTCACCCAACCAGCAACAAAGTATTTATAAGCCTCCAAGCTCTTAAAGTTTTTCAAACTTTCGTGAGAATAGGCTGATTTTGTGTGGACAAGATAGTTGTACATATCAGGGTAGCTAGCAGATGTCAGGCAAATACGGCGGAGTCAGCGGGTCGAAAAACATCGATTTAGGCATCAAATATGGATCTGGCGAATGGATAAACTGAAGCTTTTCCACATAACGCCTTTTATGCAACGCATCAAGTGAGTTTACGGCATCGGAAAGCACCGGGTCTTCCATGAAATGCATTATAAATTGCTCGATCAATTGAGACCATTGATAATACAGACACAAAATGACGGACAAGGGGGCGGAACAATACAGCGAGCACGTGAATTTGTGACGTCGGTGGGTAGGGTCTATAACCCAACACTTTGTACCATAAATTTCGGACTATAAGCTGCACCCGACTATAAGCCACACCCCTACAAATTTGACACAAAAACGGTATTTGTCCATAAATAAGATGCACCGGACTATAAGCCGCATCGCACAAATTTGACAAGAAAACTATTTGTTCATGTATAAGCCACACTGGACGATAAGCCATTGGGATAGTCACACCTCAAGACTACTGTTGTCACGATACTCGATCAACTTGATATCTATACTCAAAAGAAATACTCAATACTATTTTTGATATGACGTAATTAAACAAAAAAAAAAAAAAAAAAATGTTTCTTTAGGAACTCGTTCAGTGCCATTGGATTAAAACGTTCATTCGCTATCAACCCTCCCACTTCAAATAGATTGGACGTCAAGCACAGTCAGCGGCAGCCAATTAGTTAACAAGGAAAATGTAAAAAATATCCCCCATTACCATTACCCCATGACAACAAAATTGTCTTAACCTGTGATAGCCCAAAAACCAATAGATAACTGACTATCATATTAAAGACGTACACCTTATTGGCCTGCAAAATCCATACTATATATAATACGCACTGGACTATAAACCGCATGGTTCAAATCGAAGGGAATAAGTAGCGACTTATAGTCTGAAATTTACAGTATACGATAGGACTAAAGAACCTGAAAGAATATCGAATTAATATGTTATTAGAACAAACAGTAGCTTCATTTTAATTATCACCTGCAATTGGACTTTTACTTTTACAATGAATAACATTAACCCTGCATGCAACAGGTGATTTTAAAAGCCATAACAACTCACAGGTCACATGACAGCACTGTGTGCTTGAAAGAATACGGTATATCCCAAGCAACTTCCTGTAAATTGTAGGAATTTTTCATGCTCAACTGAAGGTTAATTACTTTTTTTTTCATTCTTTGATGTCTTTTTGAATCTGAGAGAATGAAAATATACTAGCTTGAGCTGTATGCTGTAGCATTTCAATGTAATAATAATGTGCTTGGCACATCAAAAAGACAGCAATTTGTGGTAGACAGAGGTATCCAATTTCTACCAAACACAATGCTGCTATTGACTTTACAGCTACAGTTTAAATATATGTTTCATGCATTTTTCCAATTATAAATTACTGTTTATAATAACAACTGCCTCTAATGGTACCACTTTAATCAATGACATAATTGAAATCTAAACTTAATTTAAATGTGACACCTTGTGCAAAGTTTAGGGAGAAAATAACAAACATCAGAACACTTTTTGAATCAATCGTTATGTCATCTGTATCAGCGCCAATAACCCATTTCTCAAAAGTGTACAACAATGAAAAGCTGAAGACTTGCCCGAGACTAGAACTCAGTGAGAATTTTGAAGAAGTCGAGACCAAGACCGTTATCAGCCAAGATTGACACGAGACAAAGAGCAAATTAGTCAATTATTGTTATTAATTTACAGGAGTGGTGGAATAATATGAACAGAAAATGCTACATCCACCAAGCCGGCCACTCTGAGACCAAGCAGAGACCAAGACATTTGGAAGTCGAGACTGGGCAACACCAAGACTGTCAACATGTGGTCTCGAGACCAGTCTTGAGGCCTATCCCTGGCTGTGACTGGTCATGAGAGTTACAACACGACAGACAACTATTTTTATACAGTCAAAATAGTGAGCAGAGGAACATTTGCGGTTCAAAGAATTCTAAAGTGTTAGTTATTGATTTCCTAATTTATTTTGATATGACAAATTTCATTTGTACAATAAAACAAAAAACAAAAAAAAAAAAAAAAAAAAAAAAACGGCCACCAGGCCGTCATTCGAGTGCACAAAGAGTTTGGGTGGCAATTGAGACTTCTGGACTTCTTTGAAGATCTCAGGAGGTGGGGTGCTGTTGACCTCAACTGGATACCATCACAATTCCACTGACATGCCTTACTTTGAGGGAGCAAAGAGAGTGAAGAATCTAGGAACTCCGAGATGGTCTCATCTATCTCTGAGGGTGAGGTTAACTGAGATAATAATAATAATAATAATACATTTTATTTATATAGCGCTTTTACCGGTGCTCAAAGGCGCTTTACAGTTGAGGGAAAAAAATAAATAAAGCTCACACAACGTGAGCAGTACAGAACAATAGAGGAAAGAATTACACATTAAAAGCTAGTTTAAAAAGGTGAGTTTTTAACAATTTTTTGAATGTGGGAAGATCAGAACAGGTGCGGATGGTTTTAGGGAGTGCGTTCCAAAGTGAGGGGGCAGCAATGGTTAGAGATGGTTAGAAAGCTTCTTGGAAACAGTCCTGGGGATGGAGGATCCACGATCGTGTTTTCATGCACGTGTATACAATTAATTTACATGTGTTTATTTAGATATATATATATTTAGATAAAGTGTGTGTCCCTCAGGTGATCAAATTGTTCTTTACTACAGAATACCAAACACATGTTTTAGTACCAAAGTGCATCTTTGTAACTATGGGAGTTGTAGTTTTAGTGATTTTCAATGGTACACTTCAATGTGATCACGTCACAAATTTATTGACATCAGGGAGTAGCCAAGGGTTTCACATCAAACGAGCATCGATCGAAAGCTCTCAATAGTACGGCTCCATTTCTCGAAACGTGACACAGATTACCTCTGTTGCAGCATGTAAGTGCACCCTCATTATCTAAAAAGGAGAGAACTATTGAAGGTTCAGAAAGCCTCTTCTACTCTAAGTGATCTGCAGGAGATGCATTGTGGAGGACAGGGGGCTCAGCTCTTGCCTGAGAAAGTAGACATGTGATGATTGAGAAAGTTATTGAAGCCTGAAACTTGGATTGAACAAAAAGGGTGGCACCTAAAGTTACAACCCTGCTTAATTCTATGTAACTTCACAGAGTCATAACTTAGTCATTCATTCATTCATTCATCCCAGGAAAATAACACTTAAATCACTGGAGTCAAAGATTTGTCTGATCATGCTGACCTCAGGTAATACTGTATATCATACAACAAAATGTCAAGCTAGGGCAGGCCCTTTGGGCAAACCTGTTCCTGTCTAAATTTTGCCTGAGCTGTGAGATCAGATGATCAGTTAAGCAATCTAAAGGACATTCTTTTGTCAATTGTCAGGTAATGTGGCAGTAAGTGACAGATAAAACATACTGGTATACTGAACAAAGGTATAGACAAGAGTTTTTTTAATTTATTTTTTTACTTTTTGCTCCATTTTTCATAAGATGGACTCAAAGATCTACCGGTAATCCTTTTACCTCTATAATAGGCCATTTGCCTCAAATATTGTTCACAAATCGGTTTAAAACTTATTGAATTGGACTGCACAGGCTATCTTAAGTGAGGTTCCGAACCGCTGGGAACAATTCAAAGAGAACTGTGCAGGGCGTAGGGAATAAGTGAGCAACTGTTGTTCATTTTATGAATGCGCTGCAGTGCGGTGTGGTAGGAATGATGTCATATAAAGCGCACAATTTATTTAACAAATATGAAAATAAAAAAATAACAAACAAGGGGTCATGAGTGTTCTGTGAATGCAGTTTTATTTTGTAACGCAAGCTATTTTTTTCTTCAGAGGAAGTCAGGAACACATGAGGATGATGTTGCAGTTTGTTCCAAAAGGAGGATTTTTGCTGAATAGTGAACATGGAGTATACTGTGGACCGGAACACAGCTCTTTTTGGTGAGCGTATGTCAAGATAATCCTTCCCACCTCACATGGTTGCGCGGCCCCTTTGTTTCGGTAACATGGTGCGTTGCTGCGGGAGTATGAAGAGGCCTTTAGGCGTTCTTGGTAGGTGAAAGAATAACTAGAGTAAATATTAAGATAAACATTTTTTTTTTTAATCCATTAAATCCATCCACTACAACTCAGTTGTATTAAATTTAAACAACAACACATCAACAATAATTGCTTTAGATTATATAATTTCATATACTATATCATATACTACCAGCCCCATGGATTAGATGTCTAGCACTGGCAATGTGAGCCAATGTGTCATGAAGTCATGTGCATCAGAGTAAATCAGACCGTGGCAAAACAAGTTTGAATTCAATTTTTTCTTCACACACTTTAAAAAACATAATTTATTTCAATTTATCCATTTAAGGGGAATGTGGTGGTTTTATTGTTGGTAGAATATGAAACAAAAATGCCAAAAAAAAAAAAAACTTTTTGTGAGAGACTCTCTAACTGGCCAGATAGTCACTCTGGACAAGTGTAAGTGTAGCCTCCAGCACCACAGTTAAAAACCTAGGAGTTCTATTTGACCAAAACTTAGCTTTTAAAGCTCATATTTAACAAACCTGCAGAACAGCCTTTTTTCACCTGCTCAACATAGCCCAAATTAGAAATAAAAACGACACAGAAAAATTAATTCACGTGTTCGTTACATCTAGATTGGATAATTGTACTTGCAGCTTGTCCTAAAAGTTCCCTAAAAGGTCTTCAGGTAGTCAAGAACGCAGCAGCAAGACTTTTAACAGGAACTAATAGAAGAGAGCACATCACCCCTGTGCTCCAAGCCCTTCACTGGCTTCCAGTCAAGTTTAGAATTAAATTTAAAATCCTCCTTCTTACATTTAAGACCATTAATGGTTTGGGGCCATCTTATCTCACCGATGCTCTGGTTCCACACCGCCCATACAGAATGCAGGTCTACTGGTAGTTCCCAGGGTTTCAAAAAGTACAGTAGGAGCTAGCTACCAAGCTCCTGTCTAATGGAATCAGCTTCCAGCTAGTATTAAAGAAGCCGACACAGTCTGTACATTTAAGATCAGACTAAAAATGTTCCTATTTGACAAAGCTTATGGTCAGGCTACTTGAAATCAGACTAGACTAACAGTTCCGTCTAAGCTGCACTAGAAGCTATAATGCTGGGGGAAGTACAGCCACTGAGTTTTTGAGCATTTTGTTGTTCATGCATCATGAAACATTATCATACTGTACACTTATTCAACATGTTGTTCTCTATTGTATTTTTAGTTTAAATTGCCTTTCAAGATGACATATCTGTTCTACGTGTTGGATTATATCAAGTAAATTTCCCCCCAAAATGTGACTTAAACTCCGGTGCGACTTATATAAGTTTTTTCCTCTTCGTTGGGTATTTTATGGCTGGTGCGACTTATACTCAGGTGCGACTTATAATCCAAAAAATAAGGCAAATTATAAATAATTTTTTTAATAAGAATATAATAACTGTAATAATGTAACGAATCGGGTTCTAATGTGGCGGATATGTTTTGCGTGGTGTACCTGAACACACCGCGTGTCTGACTTGAAAGAGTGAGGGAGGGACTTTTTACTTTCACTTTGTCAGCTGCAGCGGACAGGATGCATATTGTGGTGCACAAGTACTGAAATCAGTGATTAAAAACCTGACAAAGCTGGCAATTTTTTGGGCGATGTTACCACAATAATAATTGTCACCTTAACTTATAAAGACTGGTGAATGGAGGTCAGAGGAGGAGGACTTTCATGATCGTAGACAATCTACGGCCGTATTGTCGAGCCAGTTCACAGACACGCACACCACGCCCATATTTTTCTATAATTTCCATCTTCATTTCTAACATTCTAACTAACATTCTTGTATCCCGTGTTGATTTCTCTCACAAGAAAATCTGCTGTGCGTCCTTCGTGCGGGAAAACAAAGAAATTGCGGCGCTGTCATAAATTGTCATATTTTGAGCATGTTGTCAGATGTAGAAACAAATGGCTTGTCAAATTTTACGTCAGATGTCGAAAGGATTGTGTGTCGAAGCGATCGTATGTCGAGGTACCACTGTAATTGGCTTGAGCATGTCGATAACCTATCAGGTTGCAAACTATTGTGATATATCACTATATACATATATTGTTACACTCTTAATCATAATACTAAAACACTCAATGAAGTAAGTTCTTCTGTCCCCATTTGTGAACACACAGTAGGCCTATATGACCAGATGCATAAGAAAGCGGGAGGAAGCAATTCAGGGACCATAACTAAAAGAAAAGCAAGGGAATACCACTCGAAAATGGGCTATATTAGGTTCGAAGGGCTTCACAAAGTGAAAAAAACACACGATAAAACATTTGAGCAGTGCCCTGGTGGTTGTGAATGGTCAAAGAGGCCCTTTTCCATGCGACTGGCTGCCATCCACCCTGCATTATAACATGACATTTTCCTTGAAACCCCCATTGATGGAGGATCAGATGAAGCTTCAGGAAAAAGAACTGTCGATATTTCAAGGAGACATTCATTTTATGATGAGACAAAACATTTAAAAATAAAATGCTTGCCAGAATGCTTCGTTATATTTTCCGTTTGGTACTGACTGTTTTTTAGAGCTTAAACTGCTACCAATCATTATATCAGTCACAAAAAAAAGGACTGGCAGTAAATTGGCTAAACATCGACAAATGAGATGCAAATGTTTAGCAACATCTAGCATGAACAATGTCTATTTCAAAATTAAACTGAGCGAAACATTAACCGTACGGCAAAATGTCTGTGTCCTAATAATGAGCATGTAATTAGAGCATTTTTCTTGTTTGTTTTATGTGCACCAAAACATTCTGCGAGAACTCAGAATAATATTGTGTGCCAAATTTCTTCCTCAGTTTGTCTCCAAATGCTACCACTTTTTTCTTGCTTGTTTTCCCCTTCTCATTGGCTCTCAACCATGAATCCCCCCTGCTCAAACCTCAGGTTTCAGTCTTTTCCATTAGGCACTTAATTTCAGTCCACTGTACCCACACATAACCAAAAGTTTCGCTGATGCCATTAGTGTTTCTGTTGTAACATCAATGATTCTTATACAACTGTTATGTATTTTCTGTCATTTGCTATCCTTTCACACACAAAATGCTTTATTTTGCACCCAAAACAGTTTTTTGTGCTCAAAAAAATTCCATTACATGTGCATAATTGAAGCACAAATCTCACACTGTAAAACCCTGAGAAGTTAGAAGTTGTATAAAAATTGTATAGAAGTTGTACATGAACAAATTTTGACAGTCAGGTGTCTGCCACAATGATTTTGATTAATTGACTGATAGCTTAGCCAACCAAGCTGCCATTTTGGTAGGGTGATTATGTACTTTGTGGGAATGGATAAGAAAGTTTACTTTTGCATCAATCACAACCACAGACGTTACATAAGATTACTTTAAACATCACAAAAGGAATTTTTGCTGTAGTATTCATTTTATGCCTTCTAATCTCTGTGCCTGTTATGTTTTGTGTAGTACCAGATATATTCGGTTAAAACTGGAAAATTGAATGCCCCACAAAACATATGGTAGTTAACTAGTACCTGGTGTTATAGTGAAAAGATCATTCATTTATTCATTTATTTTCTGATGAATTTAAACACACGGTAGACCTACTGTATTTTTTTTCTCTCATTGAGCTGCCAACCTGCACTGCTTCGAAAAAGGCCAAAATAGACTCTTCAAATACAGCCGCAGTTGGCATGCTTGAGGCCACAGGTGCAGAAAGCTTAGGCCTTTTTAACTTTGCGGGATTTGTATTTTAGTTGGCAGCTTTCTGCAGATATTTTGGGCAATATCAACCTTTGTCTGTTTCACTGCCAATTGTAATGGAGGCTTTTTACAACACGGGGAACTATTTTATCCCCCTGCACATTGTTGAATATACAAAATACAATTATAAGCCAAAATTGTTGTAGTTGGTGCCATGGTAAAATATAAATAATGGCGCAAAAATGAGCAAAGAGGGCAAGCTGATCTACCCTATATAAAATGTTCTTCTCAAACTCACGGGGTGGTATCGGTGTCATCCTCAAACTCGTATCCTCTACTTACGCCATTCGCATGCCACATACAGACACACAACCATTCACGCACACCTACGGACAATTTGGAGTGTAGAATTTTGAAGCAATTTTTATGGTATCGTTATGGAAAAAATGGACAGATTGTCAGAGGAATAGTTTCTTTCTCAAGTCAGAGCTCATCTCAAGTGCGCTAAAGCAATTAAAAACTGTGATAACCAGCATGGAATGCTGATGACAGGTTTAATTGTCAGTAGTTAAACATGACATGAATATAGGAAAGCTTGGAAGAATATTTGGGCCATAAACCGTTCTGATGCAGCTAAGCATAAAATCACTACTGCGAGGAAAAATCCTTGACATAAAGTCTAACGGCAAAAATAAATCCTTGAACAAAGCAGACATTTTGGAGTCTTGGCTGACATACTGCCACCAAATGAACATCTGAGCTCAACATACATTAATTCACCAGTGGATTTACTCTGTATTTAGGCAGAGGATGCATTTTTAATGAGGCGTCACATTTGAGTTGACACAATGGCTATTTAAGCCTAAGTTACATGACTGTTGTTTTCTTCTATTGTCTTGTTTTCACTGTGTGACACGTTTGTATAGGAATACTGTCGACATGATGGCAGAGTTGTCTGAATCCCACAGTTTACAGTGCAAACAGTTTAAAAAATATACCAATAATGATTTACACAATTTTGCCTATCCTGCATTAATCAACAGGCTGAAAATAACTTTCAGGCAGTCAGGTATGAGAAACATTTATTATCATTATTATTATTTTGCTGGATTTTAGTTCCAATTATATTAATTGTGACAAATCTGGATGAAAGTCAACACCCAGTCACACGGTGATTCTTTCCATCAGGTAACATACATAAAGTTATGTGAAGGTTAACGTATTTTCCGCACTATTAGGCGCATCGGCGTTTAAGGCACACGTTCAATGAACGGCCTATTTTGTAACTGTTTTCATATATATGGTGCACTGCATTATAAAGCGCAGTAGTAGTAGTAGGGTGGGGCAGAGCAATTTGCTTATCTAAATTTGGCGCCCTGAAGCGATGGTTGCTCTGAGGAGGGGAGGGATGGACTTATTTGAGAGGGTGTGGCTTAAAGTTTGGTTCTTAACGTGCGTTATTTATTTTGTGTTTTTTTTTTCAGGAACCCCAGTGAGCATTATGGAATGGACAAAGTTGGAACATGCTTTCGCTGTTGAGGCATTTTTTTTTCAAGCGGTCGCTCAATCATCGCAACGCAACGTGCATTCTATAGACATTTCTATATTGTCCTCAGTTCCACACCCATCTGGTTCAGTTTTGACAGGAAACACTAATTGATGATGCTGAAATAACGGTCAGATCATGTCACTGATAATGCCTGTTCGTTTTCTTCAAAAAAACCATGGGCCAATTATGCCACCAAACAGTTACAAGTAGTGCGTTGATGAAGTTCTCTGGGGTTTTCAGGACTCCAATAGCGCATGTTTTGCTTATTTACAGATCCCAAAAGATGGAAGTGAGCCTCATCACTGAATATAATAAGTGTGTCGTCAGGCAAGCCCAAAAGTGCCTCACATGTATTTTCACGAGCAATAAAATCGCGTGGATTAAGTTCCTGCACCAAGGCTAATATTTAAGGATGAAATTTCAATTATTCATGGAGAATTCGTCTCACAGAACGAGCAGACAATCCAAGAGCAGATGCTTGTTTGCGGGCAGACCGTCGGGGAGATCTCAAAACAGATTGTCTCGCCGCGTCAATATTTTAGGGTGACCTTGCTGTTCGTGGGAGGCCAGGTTTCTTTTTCTTTAAATCACCTGCTTCCCTGAAGTTGTTTACCCTTGAAACAATCAACTGCCGACCAGGAACACGACCAGGGGGCCAATATTGAAATGTCTACAGAATGCATGTTACATTGTGACGATTGAGCGACCGCTTGAAAAAAATGCCTCAACAGCGAAAGTGTGTTCCAATTTTGTCCACTCCATGACGCTCACTGGGGTTCCTGAAAAAGAAACACAAAATAAATAACACACATTAAGAACCGAACTTTAAGCCCCACCCTCTCAAATAAGTCCATCCCTACCATCCTCAGAGCAACCATCGCCTAAGGGCGCCAAATTTAAATAAGCAAGTTTCTCTGCCCCATCCTGCATTAGAAGTTGTAGTAGTGCTTGGGGTTGCGTTATGCATTCACTAGATGGAGCTACGCTAAAGGGAATGTCATGCCATGACTAACCGATATTGATCCATACATAAGGCGCATCAGATTATAAGGCACACTGTCGGCTTTGAGAAAATTATAGGTCAGAAAATACGGTAGTTAAAAATGTTGATATTTACAAAGAAGGCACAGTGGTTAACACGTCGCATCACAGTAATGAGATCAAGAGTTCAATCCCTGGTTCGACCTTCCTGTGAGGAGTTTGTATGTTCTCTGAGTGCCACTGCGGGTTTTCCTTGGGTATTTCTGGTTTCCTCCCACATTTCAAGAAGGCGCATCCTAAGTTGATTGAGCACCTCAAATTGTCTGTAGGTGTGAATCTGAACGTGAATGTTTGTGTACTTGTTTCGTGTGATTGGCTGGCAACCATTTCAGGGTATAACACAGTCACATGGGCTAGGCTCCAGCACCATTATGACCCTTTTCAGGAGCAGTGGGAGGGAATATGAATCTATTTTACAATTTGGAAATGACAACACAGAAGAAAAGACATATACGACCTTTCTCTACTACTGATTTCAATTACTCTTCTTTAGAATCTATGGTGAGTGGAGTCAACACTAAAAACATTTTTCGCAGTGTAAAGAAAATTAAAACCCAGTGGCATTTGGTGTGAGCGGTGAAAGGTCATACAAGTCCATGGAGTATCGTGTAAGACCTTTTTTTCCCCCATTTCTATTCATTCTCCCTATTAATGAACAAAAGGGTGAGATTTGGATTATTTCTATTATTGATTTATCTATTTTTTAATGGTCATTCATGATAACAAAATGTTAATCATGCCTATTTGGCCAGTTGTAAGAAATAATTACATGCAGGCTGGCATGAGGGCTTTTAGGCTCAATTCCAGGGGAAATTTGTGCATTTTATCCTATCGACCATACAGCGCAGCAAGCCCTCTGGTTTAGGGATTAGCACAGCAATCCCCAAAACCAAAATAGTGAGGAAATTGAACGGAAATAAGAAGGGATAAATAAAAAGATTAGGAATGAGGCAAGTGGCCGGGTTGATGCCAAGGACAGCGGTGGAACACATGCAGTCAGTGTTATGCAGATGGCAGGGATGGATGCGACCCAAAAGTGAGTTTGAGGTTTGCGCGAGCTACGGGGAGTGAAAGTGCACAAAGAACATGCTGCTGCAAGAAAGAACAGGTAATTCATTAACCTTTTACCAGAGTCCTGTGACTTTGGCAGCTTTTCACAGTTGGTAGACCTGTACCAAACACTGCATTGATAAAGGCTGGCCAAAAGTAAAGCTTGAACTTTAAAGAGAATTATAATACTAAGGGGCTGCGAGATATCAATAGAACCGTTATGTGGCAAGATAACAAATATTAATAAAGTTAACAAAAAAATAAATCACATTCATGAGCAATTATCGAAAATAGATCGAAAATTACGAACATTTCCGAAAGTATTCCGGAAACAGCCGAATGGGGCTTTCACTATCGTCACAGCCAGGAAACAAAAGGTCGAGGCAGGTGCCGTTGTTGTTTATCGACGAGAGAGTTGTGTTCGTGTTTTTTCAAAAAATCGCTAAAATGGTTCAAACCTGTCATGCTATGTGGTGTACAAATAGCCATTTGTCGCAATGTAGTACCCACGAGTTCCCGAACGTGAGAAAAAGAGCTGGACTACGCAGACAATGAGTAAAGCTCGTCCTTGCAAAGAGGGCTAATTTGCAGACCCAGCCTCCGGCACGATTTTGTGTGGTGCGTATTTTACACCTGAAAGTTATTCGAACTATGGACAAATGAAATAGGTTTTGCTAAGAAATTGCTGCTGAAAGCAGATGCCGTGCCCACCATACATGCGCAGCCACCTAAACGTCCCGAGATATCAAGAAAGAGGACGATGTCTGGCACTGATGAGACCACCCCAGGCTAAGCAAAGGAGGGGAGCAGCCAAGCTCGAAATGGCCAGAGTGAGTACTGTTTTATAATAAAAAACATCATGCATTGGATATAGTACTGGACACATGTATAAATTATCGCTCGTAAAATATATACAGTACAACAAATCCTATAATCCCATTCATATTTGTGTCTGTTGACTGAGCGAAAACCTATGATAGCACAATAAATGATAATTATTCTATACATTACTTTATTTTGTGGTCACGGTGTATCAGCTTCACAAAAAGAAATGCAAAACAAACCATTCGGTGTTTCCCACACGATCTGTTGCCGGTGTTTCATCAGTGTGATTGCTCCACTCAATGATCGTTTCATTAGGCTGCATTGGCTTTCGTTTGGGCTCAAATTGATAACACAAAACACCAAAGAAAGGTTCATAATTCTCCTCGTCACCATTAGAAGAACGTTCGTTAATTCGGATTTGTCGCTGCAACTAGAAACAAAATTGTTCGCCATCATCGCCGCCATTCAGTACTAAGCACTGTTTCCTAGTTGTGACGTCACGCACACAATATGCTAGATTTCAGGGATCTCGGGCGCCGGTCGTTTTAGCTTGACAATCGATCCAAATTTCTATCATTTTCTTGGTGTTGCGATGTGTGTAATTACACAAAGTGGCATGATATGAATCCAAAAGGCATGCGTTTATGGATAAATGATGGAATATTAGCATTTCGCCAGGTGTTGTAATACTCTTTAATTATCGAAGTCTGAGTCGTGATTGGTTTTATTGTCACTGCTTTAAGGCTTTGGGTCGGGATTGTTTGTGTACATGAGTAACCCTTTGGAGCATTAATCTTACAACTTTTTTTTTCAAAATAGCATTTTATTTACATAATTTTAAACATTTGGCCATTTTATTCCTTTTCTGATTAAATTTGATGTTTTGGATGCTGCTAAAACAAAATGTAGAGATGAATAATACAGGATACCCTCAGTTCGGCCTTGACCTACAAGGTTCCGTGGTTATGAAGTTTTACAATTAACTAGTTCGCATCCCTTCGTTGCCTGAACCCTGTGCTTGTGCTCAAACGTTATCAGGTTATGAGATCGAGGTGAAGGACGGAGTGGTAGCCACTGGTCCTACTGACCATCTTCAAGTCCTGACTGGACCTTTTTGATATTCCTGGTGTGGGTGGAGAGGTACCATTTTCTGATGGACGGGAGCCGCCAAAACTTGGAAACTATTGTGTTGCTGTGGGACTATCGTAGTTGACACCCCTCTGAAGCATTGTACAGACATCGGGGACAATGTCTATGGATTAGCAGAAAAAGTTGGGGGTTTCAGCTATACGGGAATCACACTTATCTACCTCCCTGGCATTCTATTCAGGGGACCTGAAAGGAGGTCCACAATTTCGGAAATCGACTCCCAGATTCAGGAGGAGCATTTTGGTTTTCTTTTTGGAAGTGGAAGAGAGGACCAGCTCTCCCATTGTATTCTTAAAGGTGTATGGAACTTCCACACTCTAGTTTACATGTGTATTGTGGACCTGTAGAAATGCTTTCAATCTTGTTTTTTGTGGAGTACCATGAGGTGTGCTATGAAAGAAAGAGGCATGCGACTTTAAGGCTATTCGGTCAGTTTTTGACCAGTGTCGGAGTTTGGTTGTCCCTGCCAGCAGTACAGTGCCTTGCAAAAGTACTCGGCCCCCTTGAATCTTGCAACCTTTCGCCACATTTCAGGCTTCAAACATAAAGATATGAAATTTAATTTTTTTGTCAAGAATCAACAACAAGTGGGACACAATCGTGAAGTGGAACAACATTTATTGAATAATTTAAACTTTTTTAACAAATAAAAAACTGAAAAGTGGGGCATGCAATATTATTCGGCCCCTTTATTTTCAGTGCAGCAAACTCACTCCAGAAGTTCAGTGAGGATCTCTGAATGATCCAATGTTGTCCTAAATGACCGATGATGATAAATAGAATCCAAATGTGTGTAATCAAGTCTCCGTATAAATGCACCTGCTCTGTGATAGTCTCAGGGTTCTGTTTAAAGTGCAGAGAGCATTATGAAAACCAAGGAACACACCAGGCAGGTCCGAGATACTGTTGTGGAGAAGTTTAAAGCCGGATTTGGATACAAAAAGATTTCCCAAGCTTTAAACATCTCAAGGAGCACTGTGCAAGCCATCATATTGAAATGGAAGGAGCATCAGACCACTGCAAATCTACCAAGACCCGGCCGTCCTTCCAAACTTTCTTCTCGAACAAGGAGAAAACTGATCAGAGATGCAGCCAAGAGGTCCATGATCACTCTGGATGAACTGCAGAGATCTACAGCTCAGGTGGGAGAGTCTGTCCATAGGACAACAATCATTCGTACACTGCACAAATCTGGCCTTTATGGAAGAGTGGCAAGAAGAAAGCCATTTCTCAAAGATATTCATAAAAAGTCTCGTTTAAAGTTTGCCACAAGCCACTTGGGAGACACACCAAACATGTGGAAGAAGGTGCTCTGGTCAGATGAAACCAAAATTGAACTTTTTGGCCAAATGCAAAACGATATGTTTGGCGTAAAAGCAACACAGCTCATCACCCTGAACACACCATCCCCACTGTCAAACATGGTGGTGGCAGCATCATGGTTTGGGCCTGCTTTTCTTCAGCAGGGACAGGGAAGATGGTTAAAATTGACGAATGCAGCCAAATACAGGAACATTCTGGAAGAAAACCTGTTGGTATCTGCACAAGACCTGAGACTGGGACGGAGATTATCTCTTCCAACAGGACAATGATCCAAAACATAAAGCCAAATCTACAATGGAATGGTTCAAAAATAAACGTATCCAGGTGTTAGAATGGCCAAGTCAAAGTCCAGACCTGAATCCAATCAAAAATCTGTGGAAAGAGCTGAAGACTGCTGTTCACAAACATTCTCCATCCAACCTCACTGAGCTCGAGCTGTTTTGCAAGGAAGAATGGGCAAGAATGTCAGTCTCTCGATGTGCAAAACTGATGGAAACATACCCCAAGCGACTTGCAGCTGTAATTGGAGCAAAAGGTGGCGCTACAAAGTATTAACGCAAGGGGGCCGAATAATATTGCACGCCCCACTTTTCAGTTTTTTATTTGTTAAAAAAGTTTAAATTATCTAATAAATTTTGTTCCACTTCACGATTGTGTCCCACTTGTTGATTCTTGACAAAAAATTCAAATTTTATATCTTTATGTTTGAAGCCTGAAATGTGGCGAAAGGTTGCAAGGTTCAAGGGGGCCGAATACCTTTGCAAGGCACTGTAAGTCAGATATGTTTATAGTGAGAGTTAGACTCCACTCTAGCTGCACTTTTTCTGTACATAACCTGTATGGATAGAATTTCTAGGTGTAGCGTTGATATTGGTCAGGATTTGATTTAGAGGTTTCAGTATTGCATTTGTGTGTTTTGCAGCTGATGTCTTTCAGTTGGCTGCATCAAGTCACAGTCTCGAAACTCACAGTTTTGACAAAAAAATGACAACAATTATTTGGAGACATATTATATTGAAATCATGATTATCATACATGATTATTGATTGGTTTAAGAAAAATATTTGGATTATTAATGAACTAAACACATGGCTCTTTTTATTTTTACGACTCATTTACAACATAAATATTGTAATTAGATTGCTCTCTCTGGCGACCCAATGTTAATGGCAGCAAATGTGGGAAATGTGGTTTTGGGGTTCCCTAAAGAGAGGTGTTATTGGAGATTTGAGAATTTCACCTTCATTCGTTTATTCATCTGACTGATTGAATATAGCTTCAAGATTATAGATTAAAATAATGAACAAACATGCTGATACGATCTTGGTGTAATACATATAGTCAAAGCAATGCATGACACATGAGGACAGTGCTGGTACTGCATTTATTGCATCAAAAACATTTTTTAAAAGTAAATTAAGGCAATATAAAGGATTGCGGGATGCCACAATCGTGAAATTTTAGTTAACGTAAGATCAGCCATTCAACTGATAAAAAATACCATGACTGATTTGATATACTGTATGTATTCAGCTGTGACTTAAATACATTAAAAACATGCATAATTCAAAGCCCTCCTACTCTACTCTTACTGCAATGTACCAAACCGGGGAGGAGCATATGCCATTGCTCGTTCATTCCTTCATTACATTCTTATTTTAAGACTTCAGAGGCAGAGTTCCCACCGAGAATCTAATTGATTCACAGAATAACAAACAGACAATTACTATGTAATGCCACTGAGTGAGCACAATTCAGTCAGTAGGCTTGACCGATCCCAAAGGAGATGCATAATGCTGCTCCGATCACCGGGTCTGAATAAGGACAGATGAGGGTTATTACCAACTGCTCCTAATCAATATGCCACATTCTTTTGCATTAGGTCCCTCTACACAGAATTGAGAGCATTACCATTAATGACTCCATTCTGAAGAATCGGTGATAAAAGGCGAACAAAACCTCTGTGATACAGAATGATGCGGTACCGATGTGTGTATTTCTCTGCTCCTCCAGTGGTTTAGTTATGTATAACTCACCCTAGCGGGAAAAGATTTAGCAGACATTAAAAGCAGACTATGCACTTCATGCAGAGGCATCATGTTTTCCTGAGTTGATCTGCAATCCCATGACACCTAAACAATCTCACAAACACTTTCATCCCTGCTATAGAAGCTCTGCAGGCAGGCGCTACCCTTGATTAGCTCATTTTCAAACTGTTAGGATAGGAATCTTGCTGCTCTGCACTCCCAGTGTGTTTGATGCTGCTGCCTCCCACCATAAGATATGTAACTATTGCTGTAAAGCTAGTATCTGTCAGTCTCTCACTGTCCAGCCACTCTAAAGCTCAATGTTCCAGATAATCTCATTCTATCTACAGACATATACTGTCATTTGTGTAAATACTGGGCATACATTTCAAATTTCAGATTATCTTCTTTGGGTCACTCCTTAAATTAAATAAATGCTTCCTGCTTTTATTATACAGTGGGACAAATACAGTGGGGAGAATAAGTATGTGATACACTGCCAATGGGTTTTCCCATTGGCAGTGTATCAAATACTTGTTCTCCCCGCTGTAAGTATTTAGTCAACCACTAATTGTGCAAGTTCTCGCACTTGAAAATATTAGAGAGGCCTGTAATTGTCAACATGGGTAAAGCTCAACTATGAAAGACAGAATGTGAAAAAAAAAAAAAAAAAGAAAATCATATTGTTTGATTTTTAAAGAATTTATTTGCAAATCATGGTGGAAAATAAGTATTTGGTGAATACCAAAAGTTTATCTCAATACTTTGTTATGTACCCTTTGTTTTCAATAATGGAGGACAAATGTTTTCTGTAACTCTTCAGAAGCCTTTCATACACTGTTGCTGGTATTTTGGCCCATTCCTCCATACAGATCTCCTCTAGAGCAGTGATGTTTTGGGGCTGTCGTTGGCCAACACGGACTTTTAACTCCCTCCACAGATTTTCTATGGGGTTGAGATCTGGAGACTGGCTAGGCTACTCCAGGACCTTGAAATGCTTCTTACGAAGCCACTCCTTTGTTGCCCTGGCTGTGTGTTTGGGATCATTGTCATGCTGAAAGACCCAGGCCTTGCTGATGGAAGGAGAGTTTCACTCAAAATCTCTCGATATATGGACCCATTTATTCTTTCCTTTACACAGATCAGTCGACCTGGTCCCCTTGCAGAAAAACAGCCCCACAGCATGATGTTTCCACCGCCATGCTTCACAGTGGGTATGGTGTTCTTCGGATGCAATGCAGTATTCTTTCTCCTCCAAACGCGAGAACCTGTGTTTCTACCAAAAAGTTATATTTTGGTTTCATCTGACCATAACACATTCTCCCAGTCCTCTTATGGATCATCCAAATGCTCTTGAGCGAACTGCAGACGGGCCTGGACGTATACTGGCTTCAGCAGGGGGACACGTCTGGCAGTGCAGGATTTGAGTCCCTGGCGGCGCATTGTGTTACTGATAGTAGCCTTTGTTCCTTTGGTCCCAGCTCTCTGAAAGTCATTCACTATGTCCCCCCATGTGGTTCTGGGATTTTTGCTCACTGTTCTTGTTATCGTTTTGACGCCACGGGGTGAGATCTTGCATTGAGCCCCAGATCGAGGGATTTTATCAGTGGTCTTGTATGTCTTCCATTTTCTAATAATTGCTCCCACAGTTGATTTCTTTACACCAAGTGTTTTACCTATCGCAGATTCAGTCTTCCCAGCCTGGTGAAGGTCTACAATTTTGTCTCTGGTGTCCTTTGACAGCTCTTTGGTCTTGGCCATAGTGGAGTTTGGAGTGTGACTGATTGAGTTTGTGGACAGGTGTCTTTTATACCTTTAATGAGTTAAAAGAGGTGCCATTAATACAGGTAACGAGTGGAGCCTCGTTAGACCTCGTTAGAAGAAGTTAGACCTCTTTGACAGCCAGAAATGTTGCTTGTTTGTAGGTGACCAAATACTTATTTTCCACTCTAATTTGGAAATATGTTCTTTAAAAATCAAACAACATGATTTTCAGTTTTTTTTTCCCACATTCTGTCTCTCATGGTTGAGGATTACCCATGTTGACAATTACAGGCCTCTCTTATCTTTTCAAGTAGGAAAAATTGCACAATTGGTGGTTAACTAAACACTTATTTTCCCCATTGTATGTACTTTAGGTCCACAAAACCTAGGTCCTGGATACTTAAACCTTAAAATTGATAATAATAAACTAACAATAGTTGACACCACACGTGCTCAAAAATGTTAGACTAACTACAGGTAGTCCCCTGGTTATGAACGAGTTCCGTTCCTGTGCTGGCGATGTAACCCAAATTTAACCCTTTAAATACCCCTAAATCTTAAAATAACTATCCAAAAACATCTATTACACGTCATATTAAATAAATAAAGTAAAAAATAAGATTCTGTGAGATATGTTGTGTTAGACGCTTTTATATTCAATGATTATTCAGGCTTTACCCACGTGTGAGTCACCTTGCTGAGAGAAAAGGGTGCTGTAGAAAGAGTAGGGAGGAGAGAGAGGGGAAAGATTATGGCCACTCAGGTTGCCAGCATCAGCTCTCTTAACGCGAGCCCGCCATCCGATTAAAAAAAAAAAAAAAAAAAAATCGGGACTCGCGAGAGGAATCAGCGCCAGGAAAGAACCAGCAGCAGCAGCATGATAATATGGAAGTGGCAGATCACCCGGCCGAAAGGAACTGCAGGATGATGGCGACGCTACTGGGAGAGAAGGGGACCCTGATTTGAAGAACGGCAACAAGGTACTGTTTATGCGACGTAAAAAAAAAAAAAAAAAGTGGAGACAAAACGGCGGACAGGACTTCGGCATTGTAAAGTCAAAATCACATAAGTCAGGTACACTGTATCCCAGGGACTACCTGTATTCAGCCAGTATAATTCATTGAAGCTATTTCTTTGTGATTATTCTAGTGCTGTCAAATTTATCGCGTTAACGGGCTGTAATCATTTTTTAAAAATAAACACAGTAAAATATTTGACGCATTTAATGCATGTGCGGAATGACCCGCTCATGCATTACCTCAAACAGATTACAATGACGCCGTTTTTTTTCATACTGAGCGCTAAAAGGCAGAGAACACACAGGCGTTCATTAGACCACGTCGTTTATTGGCATAAGCTTTCGCAACTCCTTCACAACAAACATAAGTATCATTTAGTGAAAGCACAACAAAAATAATATTGCTATCTTAAAAAAAAATAATGTTCTCAAAAAGAAAATCTCTTCAACTGGCATTCCCAATCAAAATAGCTATGCAAATTGAAAATACAAATAAAACTTACTCAGACTTTGGTCAAACTCTATTCAAACATTTCGTTTAGCTCAACAAATACACTGCATGGCAATATTCACAATATAAGCCAGCACTCAAATGACCATGGATGGACCAGTAAACAGGGAACTACGGCGTCAGTCGAGGGACAAAACACACTCATTGGCTTGATTTCTAAGTAATTTATAACTCGCCATTGACACCTTGTGGTGTATTTCAATCACTACCTTACGTAGTTAAAGACACTGTGGAAGAACGGCAAGGAGCCCATGTGACGTCTCCGCTCGGGGACGTCAACAATGGTGAGCTACTAGTTTATTTTTTGATTGAAATTTTTACAAATTTTATTCAAACGAAGACATTACGAGGGTTTTTAAATAAAATTAACTTGTACTAACATTTATCTTTTAAGAACTACAAGTCTTTCTATCCGTGGATCCCTTTAACAGAAAGAATGTTAATAATGTTAATGCCATCTTGTGGATTTATTGTTGTAATAAACAAATACAGTACTTATGTACAGAATTTTGAATGTATATATCCGTCTTGTGTCTTATCTTTCCATTCCAACAATAATTTACAGAAAAATATGGCACATTTTAGAGATAGTTTGAATTGCAATTAATTACGATTAATTAATTTTTAAGCTGTGATTAACTCGATTAAAATGTTTAATCGTTTGACAGCCCTAGCTTATTCACATAAATATTTTTGTAATATTTCAAATGTAATCAGAATGTATTGGTACTTCGCACTAAAGACAATTAACATACTTGTATCTAATGTATCTATAGCTGCAGCACAAGTGAAGGATGAAAAGGAAACATTATGACAGTGTCAAAGGTCAGAAAGTAACGGTGAAGAAGAAACTGCTGAAACCAGCTGTGTTGTCAGCTGAGATTGACTTTAGATCGGGGCATCATAAAGCGCTTCCCCAGAGCCTGTTAGCCAAGGCGACACATCATACGTTTGGTGTCGAAACCACTGAGTCCAGCTGCTCTAGAGGCTAAATGAAAGTGAGCTGAACAAACAGAAATTGGCCTGTTAGGCTTGATGTGTTGGCCTCACAGTAGGTTCTAATCTTGTTACCAACAGCAGAAAAAAGCAGAACGGGCAGAATCACCGTGCAAAGGAATACTGTTAAAGAATACAGCCCTATTTAGAGTATGTGAAGTGGAAAGGCCATCATGAAAAATACAGTATGTTTCCAATATGTTAATAAGGTCAACAATAATTTAAAACACAGCTAGTTTAGCAATTAAACCACTCCCACTTTTATGCACCCAAAATTCAGTTCAGCAGCTGAGTTGGAGCTGTTGGGGGCATGCAGGAGGACTGAAAGCAAATGGCTTCATTAAGGTGACCCATGGTGGTTATAAACAGCAGGAGACTTTTCCTAAAGAAACACTGAAGTGAAATGAAACTATGATAATACTGTACTGCATTTTCATTTAATACCATATAAAGATGTGCAGCACAATCGGGGATTTAGCTCTAATCTCTAGTTGAATTTTTTCTGGGTACATTTTTTGTCTTTAATTCATCAAAACCAACTTACTTTACAGTATTGTATGTTTATTTCATGAATAAGCAACCAGACAGAACAGTTTAAGATTAGGTCATATGAGGAAAAACATTTATAAGAATACTATGCCACTTCCATCCCCATGTTCTCCCCTGATTTGCATGGGCTCTGTCCAGGAAATGCAATTTCCAATTAGCTAAGAAAAGAAACCCATTCAAGTCCACACTGTAAAATTCCTGCAGGCATGAATGTGAGGTTGAATGATTGTCTACATTTGACATCTGATTGACTGGAAAATTTTCTGGTAAAGGCTTCAGATCATATATGACCCTGAACAAGATATGTGCTTGAAAAGGAATGACTAAAGACAAACCTAATGGTCTTATTTGTTATTGTCTTTGCTATAATGTCATTTAATTCTCTTTCGAGTGCATGTTATTTTGATGAAGCATAAAATGATGGACACCATTTTGTTTGTCTTGAGATTAGTAGTATGGTCTGAAATGATGATGCTGATTATTCTTAAGAAATTGTTTTTGAACAAAATCATCATTGTTTTACGCTGTAATTAGGGAACTGTCAGCTAAACAACACCAGTATTAATGTGTGTGTGCGTGTGTGTCCTGAGGCACAGAGTGATGATTCAGATCTGCTGGGAGAGTCACTGACAGCATAAACATGAACTGATGAGGATAATAAGACAATCATAAAACCTATTAGTACAAATGTGAAAAATCAGACCAAATGCAAAAGCATTTTGTAAAAATGTGGGCACAGTAGTAGCGAGTAATTAATTACTTTTCCCATCTTTGCAACGCCGTTACCGTTACGAAGGATGTGAAGGCACACGTTACTGCTGTTTGGTTGAATGACGTGGGAGACATGGAGAGTCCATAAACCACGTGATTTATTTTAATTTTATTTTTTTAATCAAAACAACTAGATCAAAGAAGAGGGAAGAGATTCAGGGCCTCACCTGCATATTGAAAAATATATCTATATATATTAGAGGTGTAACGGTACACAAAAGTCACGGTTCAATACTGGTTCAGTACAACATGAAAAACTCTTTCTCACGGCATTTGAAAGTTTGTATGCCATTACACTCTTATATAGGTGAATTTTTTTTTTTAAATGTAAAATGTGTGACGTATGTTTTTTTTGGGGGGGGGGATGAAAAAGACAGTTCAATTCAGTCAATTAATATAAACATATTTGATGTGAAAGACATTACAGAATGGATCATGTATTATTTGTGCGACCTAGGTGGCAGGGGGACGGGTTCCCGATAAGCTTCTGCTTTTCCGTCTCCCTTGTCATGTCTATCTTCATCTTGTTTGATTTTGATGATGATGATGATGATGATGACAATGACAATAAATTCAATTCAATTCAATTCAATGTGTAGAACATTAAAAAAGTAACATCAGTTACTTTGCCGAGCAACTAACTACTCTTACAGTGAGGTAACTGAGTTACTAACTCAATTACTTTTTGGGAGAAGTAATTTGGAACTGTAATTAATTACTTTTCTAAAGTGACATTAACAACACTGGTTATGAGACAGATGTCTGTGGATATATTCATTTGTCGAAGTTGAGTATACTATAGTGATATTAAATACAGTATAAACACATTAATAATAATCTATATTGTGCAATTCCTTGCATGTTAATAGAGAGGGGTCTTTACAATCAATCAACCAATCAAGGTTCTTGTGAATGGAAAATCCTTTATTTGTGTCATTTTACAAAATGTATGTTTTGGTTAAAGTGATATTTTGCAAACCTATTTTATATCTTTGATTTATTTGTAACATTTCAGCACAGGTCAAAAATAAATAAATCAATAGTTTATATTATTATGATTATATTATCATATACGTTAATATTATTCGACACAGATTTACATTACCTTACAATAAATAATTTACACTCAATTATTTGCTGGGAAAAAGTTGATCTTCAATTAAATTACAAATCATATCAAGTTTTTTTTGTTTGTGATAAAAAAGGAAATGCTGACCACCAACTGAATGATTCCTCAATCTAGAATGTTGTTAGACTACATGCCATAATACATAATTCAGAAGCCAACCATCATTAGCATGTGCCTATGTCAGCTATTTCTCATACAGTACACAAGCTGCTCATGTTAGCAGTTTTCTACCTTCTCCTTTTTCTACCTTCAAACTGAGGCTGATGGGAGTCAGCAACACACATCCATATTGCCCACATAGTGCCACAACTGAATGAATCAGTCAAATCCAAAGTTACTGCTATAATTTATTAATTTAAACTTCATTTATTTAATTTTGATTATGAATTCAAGGTGACATTTTAGCTTTACATTTTCATAGGAACCAAAACTGACTTCAGAAAAGAACTAGGACTATTGTTACGTTCGAAGGGAAATAATATTTTACACTTCGAAGGCATCAAACACGTTTTAAATGTAGGGGAGAGTGCAAACAGATTCAGATTCAGAATATTTGTTGTCACTGTTATGTGAATCTGATTAGGAAAAGATTGCATAGGGTGCACAAGTATAGGTATGATTTTTTACGCTTTTTTTTTTTTTTTTTTTACAATGACATTTGAATACAATACACTGAAGTTCATGATCTGTTAACTCCTCTTCAATTAGCGCATATGCGGGAAAAGTAGAAAAAAACAAAGAGAAAAATTTAATGAACAAAGAATATTTTAATTAATATTTGCTTAATGTCTGTGCCACCTACAATTTATAAACACAAGTTGTTCGAAGAAATTGGGAGGTGATAGAGAAGTCATGTGAAATGCAGTATCGAAAGTGAAAGTGGTAGATTCCTGCTAATCCAGTTATAACAGTAACTTGAGCTGTCTTTCGGGAAATCCCTAAATATGGATAATGCTATGGCTTGGCGATTTACATTGTTGATCCAACAATCAGTGTTTTCCCATCCTCACTCATATGGTGTTGGACAATCTTGGATGGAATGAAGCTTTGCGTAAACCTCTTTACCACGCAGATCAAGCCGAAGCAAACAGATTGAAAGGCTTGAGGCTCCACAGCTCTCAGCATGTTCAGAGAATTGAGTCCAGGGTGGCTCCGAACCAAAGACAACAGGAAAGAGCAACGAGAAAATCCTTCAATCTGGCTATTGGCATGCCCTAGCGTCTTAATCAAAATCAGCCATTAGCTTCATCACATGTTGTCTGAGCCTTCAGCACCCAGAGGAAAGGTTTTGCTCAGCCAAGACCACCAATCAGCAAATGGCATGCACACTGACACTTATAGATAAAGGCCTTCTGGTTCAGATAGATTATTAAAATATGCTTCCATTTCAAGATGTTCTTTTACACTGTCCAATGTTTATGCTATGAGGTGAAGCAGTTTAACCATAAAATGTGAAAGTTAAGATAGTGATATTTGCTAGGGTACAATCACGACTGCAATAAAATACCGTAATTTCTGCTGTATAACTTGCTCGTTTCATCATGATGAATAAATGTTACTTCCATGGATTGATACGGTAAAATGAAAGTGAGAACGTAAGTCGGAAATCCGTGAGAACTCATCGCTGTCAACACGACAGTAACAATAGGAACTATTGTTATTTGGGTTTGAGTTTCCTGAGGGAACGATATAGTTGACGGACACAGGAAGTGTGTGCTTACGTTTGTTATGGTCCGAGTTGCGGAGCTGCAATAAACGTTCACTCAAATGAGTTCAAGAAACTAAATTCTGTGCTTTACGAAGAGTGAAAAAAGCAGAATTTAACACAGACGAAATCATTCAGCCGATTAGAGTGAAGTATATATATATATATAGTATATATATATTTCTGTCTCCATCCATGTACCCGTTTATAATGTGCACCATGATTTTACAAGCTGATTTTGGGAAAAAAATGTGTGCGTTATATTCGGGAAATTACGGTATTACTAATAAACTGTTGGCTTAACGAAAAAGAATAATAGGGAAATAAGTGTAATGCACACAATGTTTATATTTTCTATGTATAGTTAATGTACAGTCATGGATGAAATTATTGGCACCCCTGGAATTTTTCCAGAAAATAGAGCATTTCTGGTATGGTATGGTATGGTATATGGTAATTTGGGAGTACTGTTTTTTTGTTTTTTGTTTTTTTTAAACTGTTTTTGTGTCTGTACAGTGCTTCTTGTTGCAATTCCATATTTTTAACATATATGTATTAGCATTCGAAATTCCCTTGATTTGCAACAAGTCAAGAAGTAAAGTCCTTACCTTCACAGTAAGTAGAATCTCCGTGAATAGAAGCATAGCCACTCTTACATTCACACACCGCTTTCGTCTCCTGGTTTTTACAAAAAGAATTTTCCCCACAGATGATTCCCTCGGCGCAGAAGTCATAACCTAAAGAGTAACAACTGAGAATTAAATTTTGGCCACTTTCCCATCAGCCACGATACAACTGTAAAAGAACTTTAGATGACAGTATTCTACATGCATTTTATGTACATTATACTTACTGTAGTGTCATATTGGCCTGTATTTTAATCTATACATCAATTTCCTTCTCCATAACAATATTGCCCCTTAATGTACTTTTAATGTACTCATGTTCTTCTCAACAGTCAAGGATCTATTTTTTGATTGGATTGGTGTGTTGTTGCACCGCATGAGGATGAGGGTTAGACTGAGTGTTTGTAGTTTGGTGGATACGCAATGGCATGTTTAATAAGATGTTGTGGGAGTCAAACACTTGCAATTGATGAAAGTATCCGATGGCATTCCTTTTAAAGGTGGGACACAACATCTTGCTTGGAGAAAAGTATGTGTGCACGTGAATTTCCACTCTGCTTGGCCAGTGCGTAACAGACAACATATACTGGATCTTAATATGATTTAAATATGTACGTATTTTTTGGACTATAAGTCGTGTTTTTTTTATATTTTGGCTGGTGGTGCGACTTATACTCAGGAGTGTCTTATATAATTATAATTGAGTGCCAGTAAGTTAAATTAAAAAGAAAAAAAGAAACTATCACAAAGATATTGATTCATTCAATGCTAGAGTTAGAAGAGAAAAGAAGGTGTCTGCCTGTGCCCAGATCAAATAAACTACATTTTGTTTCGACCTCTTGCACAGAAAATTAAAGGAGATGATTTTTGGTGGAGTACCTTTTAGAACAACTCTCCGCCACCAAAATTTTTATATGTCAGGCACAATTTCAGGGACAAGCAATTGCAATGCCAGAACACCGAGCTTTGCACAGAGCAGTGTGCCATTTCCCAAACAGGTGCAGTGAGCCTTAATAGGAAAATCAATATGCTCTGGTTTTTACGCTCGAGCGCAGCTACACCACCTATGAAAATAGAGTCCTCTGTCTCCTTTTAGTTCATTTTTGCACTTAATATTATGTAGCCCAATGGTATATTTATGCATAAACCACATATTCCAAAATAGTATGGGTTAATATAATATAATCCATTACAAACACTTTCCTAAAAGTCAAATAGATTAATATTAATTTATGACTTCAGTTAATTCTGCAACTATTTTTCTTATTTCCGTAATTTCCCGAATGTAAGGCGCACCCGTGTATAATGTGCACCACAAATTTACTTGTAAAATCTAGGGAAAATTATTGTACCCATTTATAACGCGCACCCTAATTTTAGCACCAATAAATAGAAGAATACAAGAAAAAAGAGCTCGTGTACAGATCCAGAAATGTCATTTTACTGACTGGTGAAACACAGCACGAGCATAGCATATTGGTAGTTCAAAACATTACCATAAACTGACAATATGTACGGTAATAATATGATTTGAAATCCTCTCCAATTTACCAGAATCTAGGAGAAAACAAAACAGATGTGACTTTTCTTTTAAAGGCTGCTGTATAACTTGCTCGTTTCATCATGATGAATAAATGTTTCTTCCATGGATTGATACGGTAAAATGAAAGTGAGAAAGTAAGTCGGAAATCCGAGAGAGCTATTGGTATTCTATGTTATGTTTTTCTATGTTGTGGCACTGGTGGATCCATGCTGCTATATTGTCATATCTATGTTATGATTGTCTATGAGCCAGAGGGCCGCTGAGGCTAGACAAAAGAGCGCCGCATTATAGCCAGACTGTCGGCATTTAAGTTCATTGAAAGCAAGAAATAAAACGTTGAACACGGCACTTGAAGTATTCTAGTTTTTTTCAAGACAAGATAAAACAGACACGACAGTAACAGTAGGAACTATTGTTATTTGGGATAGTTGACGGACACTCACAGGAAGTCTGTGTTGTTACGTTTGTTATGGTCTGAGTTGCGGAGCTGCAATAAACGTTGACTCAAATGAGTTCAAGAAACTAAATTCTGTGCTTTATGAAGAGTGAAAAAAAGCAGAAGTTAACACAGACGAAATCATTCGGCCGATCAGAGTGAAGTATTACCGAAACAAAATGGTGACGTCAGGTACCGTAATGGTCAGCAACCGATCGTCGCATACATTTCTTCAACACAACGTGGCCGTGTCAATTTAAAAAAATCGGTTTATATATATATATATATATATATATATATATATATATATATAATATACATATATTTCTGTCTCCATCCATGTACCCGTTTATAATGCGCACCATGATTTTACAAGTTGATTTTGGGGGAAAAAAAGTGCGCGTTATATTCGGGAAATTACGGTATTACTAATAAACTGTTGGCTTAACGAAAAAGAATAATAGGGAAATAAGTGTAATGCACACAATGTTTATATTTTCTATGTATAGTTAATGTACAGTCATGGATGAAATTATTGGCACCCCTGGAATTTTTCCAGAAAATAGAGCATTTCTCACAAAAATTAATGCAATTACAAATGTTTTCAGTATGAATGTGTTTATTTCTTGGATGTGCATTGGAAAAACACAAAAAAGATGAAGAGAAAAGCCAAAATGTACACAATTTTACAGATAATGCAAAAAATGGGCTGGACAAAATTGTTGGCACCCTCAACTCAATATTTTGTTGCGCATCATTTAAAAGAAATAATAGAAAGCAATCGCTTCCTATAACCATCGACAAGTTTCGTGCACATCTTAGATGGAATTTTGGAGCACTCTTCTTTTGCAAAACTGTTCCAGGTCTCTCAGATTTGAAGGGTGCCATCTTGGCAACAGCAATTTTGAGATCTCTCCATAGTGTTCAATTGGATTTAGATCGAGACTCATCGATGGCACTAACCATTTCTTGGTGCTATTTGAAATTTTTTTTTGGTTAATGTCCTGTTGGATCACCCATGACCTCTGACGCGGACCCAGTTTTCTGACACTACATCCTACACTGTGGCCCAAAACATTTAACTAGTCTCCATATTTCATGACTCCTTGCACACTGTCAAGGCACCCAGTGCCAGAGGCAGCAAAACTACCCCACAACACCATTGGACCGCCACCATGTGTGACTATAGGCACTGTGTTCTTTTCTATATTACCCTAATTTTTTGGGGGGCCCTGGGTGCCTTGACAGCGTGCAAGGAGTCATGAAATATGGAGACTATGAACATTTTTTGGGCTGGTCGTGGCTGTTCCAACAGGACATTGACCAAAAACATACCTAAAATAGCACCAATAAATGTTTGGAGTCCAGTGCCCAGTGCCAGAAAAAAAGAGAAAGGCCTACAAAGAAAAGAACACAGTGCCTATAGTCAAACGTAGTGGAGGTCCAATGATGATTTGTTTTTGTTTTTTTGCTGCCACTGGCACTGGGTGCCTTGACAGTGTGTGAGAATTCATGAAATATGGAGACTATCAAAATGTTTTAGGTCGCAATGTATTTTGTAGTGTCAGAACATTGGGTCTTCATCAGAGGTCATGGTTGTTCCAACAGGACAAAACATACCTAGAGAACTGTAAATTGCTGTTGCAAGAAGGCACCCTTCAAATCTGAGAAATCTGGAACAGTTCACAAAAGAAGAATGGTCCAAAATTTCATCTGAGTGGTGCACGAAACTTGTTGATGGTTACAGGAAGCGATTGTTTTCTGTTATTTCTTCTAAAGGATGTGCAACCAATATTCAAGTTTAGGGTGCCAACAATTTTGTCCAGCCCTTTTTTTTTCCATTCTGTTTAAAATTGAGCACATTTTGGCTTTTCAGCTTTTTTGTGTTTTTCTGATGCACATCCGAAAATGAAACACATTCATACTGAAAACATTTGTAATTGCATTAATTTCTGTGAGAAATGCTGTATTTTTTAGAAAAATTCCAGGAGTGCCAATAATTTTGTCCACGACTCTATATTGTGGACACATTTGTTTTCTATGTCAATTTATGGACATTTAAGCATATAAACTAGGTATTGCTTCAGTGATGTTGCCACAGAGACATGAGAAGGGAACTGTTGCTTTCTCTTGCGAGAGGATACGAGCGAAACACGCCGACCGCCGATGGAAGGATCGAGGCTGGTGCGGAGAGAGGAGATTGGAAAGAAGAAGAGAGAAGACGCCAACTGGAGGTTCATGTTTTTGTAATGTTCGGGAAGCAGAATTCGCCGCAGTTTGGACTGTAATCTAAGGCTAGGTTCATACCGAAGGTCTTACTGCACAATTCCGATTTTTTGTCAGATCTGTTTTTTGGTGTGCTCGTTCAGACTGCCTTTGTCCATTGAACCCGTTCAAGTATCACTCATGCGCACTAATTCGCAGTCCGAGATGCGCTGAGCAAACTGACCCGCATACGCAGGAGCATCAAAACAAATGACCACACATGCTGGCTCAGCGTCATTCAAGGGTGATCATATTTTGATTTCCAACAAGAGTACACAAATAACAGACATAAATAAATCCCGTTTAGTGTTATACTCAAAGTTTATATGGATTGATAGCACGCACACACTGTACGTGCATGACACATACATATACGGACAGTTTGCCCTAACTCTCGGCCGTGTAAGCAATCTTGAACTATTGCTCATTTGGACCAAACAGAAAACCGAGCATTCTCAGGCTTATTCTCAATCGATTTTTTTTTTTTTTATGACTGTTGTCGAGCCCACCCATTATCCAAAAACTGAAATCAAGTTAGGCGCTAACGCTAATGCAGAGCTGCACAACTACCGTGGCACCCTGTCTCTCTCGCTTTTTGCTGACGTAATTACTGCATGAATTCTGATTTGGGGAACTTGACAGTTCAGACCACAGCCACATTCTGAAAAATTGTGGACCAGATCGGATTTTAACCACATACGAAAGTGACTCAAAACGGATTTGAGACGGTCCACTTTTATGCGACTTTTCCGGTTCAGACCGTCAAGTTAATGCCTCACTCGAGTCGGAAAAACACGAAAAAATAGGATTCGTGCGTTAAGTAGTATCATCATCAATAGCCACGGCATGACCATCAACAACGCTTGGAGAGTGTTGTCAACTGGATGTGCACCCTTAAAAGTTTCACTACAGTCAAATGTTTCGCCACACTCAAACTGGCCAAACGCTTAAGCCTGCGACACACACAAACCCAAGCAGGTCTGGGATCATTTTTGGGAAATTCTGCGGAGCGTGAGTACTCAGACGGTGTGTGTGTGTGTGTGGGGTGGGTGTGTGAGTGTGGGTGGGCTCACATGGAAGAAAAAAAGTAATTTGTAGCTACTGAACATACTGACCATTTCTGCTGTGTGATTTTGTCATGTGAATTGGAAGTAAACAGTTTATTTGTTATCTGAAATGTTGAGTCACAACACAATTATTTTGAGCAATAGCGTACGATTTGGTAGGTATATTATTCATTTTGGGTGATTTAAGATAATTTACAGATTTAAGTAACATTTACATTTACAAATTTAAGTAAATCTTTAGTTAATTGATGTCTTAACTGTTTGTAAATATATTCTAAATATTTCATTAAACTATATTTTGCTAATTTTTGCTAAGTCTCTGGGTCATATTTATTTACATAATTTTTTCCTTAAATATAAACGAACCCAAGCACCTGCCATTCTCTGGTAAGTTATCAAATAGAACAGAAGCACGGGTGCTAGATTACTTAACATTTCCTTGCTCGGAACATACTGCATACTATTTTCACTGTTTCTCTAGGTGACAAGCTTTGGTCTGATTATTATGTGGATATACCAAAAAATTGTTGACATTTTGCCCAGTACTAACCTCCCGGTACACTCAGCTAGCAGGTGTTTAAAAAGTCGGCAGAGCGTATTTTATGGTATCTACTACAGTATGGTATTTTAGACAACATTCATATTGGGTTGCAGAAAGAAAAAAAGTAATGTTGTCTTTTGGAAAGCATAAATCTGCCTCTAATTTGTAAAACTGATGGAAATGCAAAGAGACATACCTTGGCAAACATTGCAGCATCTCCCATCCCTTAATATCTGCTCACTGACAGAACAGTTGAGCTCTGGACAGGTTTCTGAAACTCTCACCATCAGGCCATTCTAGAAGTAAGGTACAGCATAGAATATAAAGTTTAGTGCCATGGCCCATGTTGTTTTATATCGAGGACCAAATGAGACAGAATAAAATATATAAATGCATCTTTAAATAAATATTTAAGTGTGTCATAAAATAGTTTAAATCAGAATTAATAAAATTGTCATTAAATGTGTCATTAATTCATTAAAATACTAGTCCATGTAATGTTAAAATAAACAATTATTTCACTATTTAATGAATTATAACATGGACATGTGTTGCACCAGTGGGAGATCGACAGGCGGATCGGTGCAGCATCTGCAGTGATGCGGACTCTGCACCGTACCGTAGTGGTGAAGAATGAGCTGAGCCAAAAGGTGAGGCTCTCGATTTACCAGTCAATCTACGTTCCTACCCTCACCTACAGTCACGAGCTGTGGGTCGTGACCGAAAGAACAAAATCCCGGATACAAGCGACCGAAATTAGTTTCCCCCACAGGGTGTCCGAGCTACTCCTCTGCGTTGAGAGGAGCCAGTTGGGGTGGCTCAGGCATCTGGTTCGATTGCCTCCTGTACACCTCCCTGGAGAGGTGTCCGGCCATGTCCCGCCGGCAGGAGGTCCCGGGGATGACCCAGGACACACGGGAGAGACTGTCTCTCTCGGCTGGCCTGAGAACACCTTGGCATCCCGCCAGAGGAGCTGGTTGAAGTGGCTGGGGAAAGGGAAGTCTGGGCTTCCCTGCTGGGGCTGCTGCCCCCGTGACGTGACCTCAAATTAAGCGGCAGATGATGGATGGATGGATGGATGGATGGATGGATGGATGGATGGATGGATGGATGGATGGATGGATGGATGGATGGATGGATGGATGGATGGATGGATGGATGGATGGATGGATGGATGGATGGATGGATGGATTTATTTTGTCTGTCAAAGACAGTCGGCGGGACAAGAAGACAAAAGAGATTTCTTTTACTGTAGATAATAAACATATTCTTACACACTAGGTGGCACTTCCTTTAGTCAGGTCAAACAAGTGGAGGACAAGTGACCTTGTGTTTTGCTTCTAAATTCATGAAGTGCTGCAACGAAGAGTCGAAATGACAACTTCCCTGCTTTGCACACTACATGTTCTTGGTTGTCCACGTAATCAGGAAGTTCTACAATATCTGTAATCAATTCCCGAGAAAGTATACAGTAGGGCAAATAAGTATTTAGTCAACCACCAATTGTGCAAGTTCTCCTACTTGAAAAGATTAGAGGCCTGTAATTGTCAACATGGGTAAACGTCAACCATGAGAGACAGAATGTGGAAAAAAACAGTAACTGAAAATCACATTGTTTGATTTTTAAAGAATGTATTTCCAAATTAGAGTGGAAAATAAGTATTTGGTCACCTACAAACAAGCAAGATTTCTGGCAGTCAAAGAGGTCTAACCTCTTCTAACGAGGTCTAACGAGGCTCCACTCGTTACCTGTGTTAATGGCACCTGTTTTAACTCATTATCGGTATAAAAGACACCTGTCCAAAATCTCAGTCAGTCACACTCCAAACTCAACTATGGCCAAGACCAAAGAGATGTCGAATCTGCAATAGGTAAAACGCTTGGTGTAAAGAAATCAACTGTGGGAGCAATTATTAGAAAATGGAAGACATACAAGACCACTGATAATCTCCCTCGATCTGGGGCTCCATGCAAGATCTCACCCCGTGGCGTCAAAATGATAACAAGAACGGTGAGCAAAAATCCCAGAACCACATGGGGGGACCTAATGAATGACTTTCAGAGAGCTGGGACCACAGTAACAAAGGCTACTATCAGTAACACAATGCGCCGCCAGGGACTCAAATCCTGCACTGCCCGACGTGTACTTTGCTGAAGAAAGTACACGTCCAGGCCCGTCTGCGGTTCGCTAGAGAGCATTTGGATGATTCAGAAGAGGACTGGGAGAATGTGTTATAATCAGATGAAACCAAAATAGAAATTTTTGGTAGAAGCACAGGTTCACTTGTTTGGAGGAGAAAGAATACTGAATTGCATCTGATGAACACCATACCCACTGTGAAACATGGGGGTGGAAACATCATGCTTTCGGGCTGTTTTTCTGCAAAGGGACCAGTACGACTGATCTGTGTAAAGGAAAGACTGGATGGGGCCATGTATCGAGAGATTTTGAGTGAAAATCTCCTACCATCAGCAAGGACATTGAAGATGAGGCGTGGCTGGGTCTTTCAGCACGACAATGATCCCAAACACACAGCCAGGGCAACAAAGGAGTGGGTTTGTAAGAAGCATTTCAAGGTCCTGAAGTGGCCTAGCCAGTCTCCAGATCTCAACCCCATAGAAAATCTGTGGAGGGACTTGAAAGTCCGTGTTGCCCAACAACAGCCCCAAAACATCACTGCTCTAGAGGAGATATGCATGGAGGAAAAATACCAGCAACAGTGTGTGAAAAGCTTGTGAAGAGTTACAGAAAACGTTTGGCCCTCCGTTATTGCCAACAAAGGGTACATAACAAAGTATTGAGATTAACTTTTGGTAGTGACCAAATACTTATTTTCCACCATGATTTGCAAATAAATTCTTTAACAAACAAACAATGTGATTTTCTGTCTTTTTTTCCCACATTCTGTCTCTCATGGTTGAGGTTTACCCATGTTGATAATTACAGGCCTCTCTAATATTTTCAAGTGGGAGAACTTGCACAATTAGTGGTTGACTAAATACTTATTTGCCCCACTGTATTCTGTGTGGCCACCATTTTTTGAAAGAGGACAGCCATGGATTAGAATTTGGTGTTCAAAAAGTCTTTTTTCAAACTTGAGTCTTGAAAAAGAGGGGGTTGTCTTATAATCAGGGCCGTCTTATATTTGGGCCAATACGGTATATATGTTTTTACATTGAATGAGCTGTGGCCTATACTACGAAGCCGGTTTTCTGGCTTAGCAGGGTAACTTCGAGAGTAACTTTATCACGTGCGACGTAAGTTCGCAGCTATGCGAGACTACGAAAGGTGGATATGTTGGAACCGAGAAGTGTTGCCATGGCAACACACGCCACACGCCAAACCTGGTCGTGTCAGAGTTAGATCTTGCTTAACATCAGGATTCCAATTAACCACGCTCTATTTAAACAGCACTCCTCCGCGGACGTGTCCTCCTGACAATGACAGCGTACTTGGACGACCCATACGACATTGGCGCGCGGATTGTGAGGGGCTCTCTCCGGAGGGCACGGGTATTTCGGGACCGCCAGAATCCGCTGGCGTACCCGGAAGATGTTCTCCATGAAAGATATAGATTTTCAGCTGAGGGAATTCTTTACCTGTGCCAACTGATCTAGGCAGACGTCACTAATGTAAGCCGCCGAGTCAGGCCCTCACAACCGCGCAGATTGTGTGTGCCTGTCCGTGCGCTCTTTCGCCAGGGACAATATATGTATTCCATCGGTGATGCTGAATATCTGCGTAAGAACACTGTATGCCGTGCGATTCGGAGTGGGGTATGGAAACGCTTCAAATTGATGCATTTATAATAATCATAGAAATATGGAGACTATTTAAACATTGAGAAAACTTGCGTTTTTTTCTGCCAACTCGAGGAGATTAAATTAAATGTCAAATCCACTGATAGGACAGACGCACAAATATAAAAGATATAAATGTTTATTGAATATGCATCTTACAGTCTTGTTTAACTGTGAAAAATCGTTACAAAAGACGGGCTTTTATTTACGCAACAACACATGGCATCCCCGCATTTCCTTCTTCTCCTGAGTCCTCACAAATATAACATAATTTTTTTTGGGGGGGGGTTGTCGGGCTCGGGCCTGCAAATCAAGTTTATTGATCGGACTCGGGTCGAGTCGGGCTGGATTTTTTAGGCCCAAACTAAAAAAAAAAACATGTATTCGTACAGTCAAGGGGACTAAACATACAATCATCCTTTTTCGTGTGGTGATGCGTGACAATTATTATTTCTTACTGTTAATGTACCAAATCTTATTTTATTGTCCTGACAGCAGGCTTTATTTCTTTTCATGGACATAAGTAAACTGGCATATTGACGCATTCACAAATCACACGATCTGTAAATTTGCTGTCAACAGACCCGTTGCGCTCTACTCGCCGAAGCGGTGTTGGATTTCGCGGTGAGGGTGGATTTTAATTCCTCATAATTCCGCATGATCATCGCGCATTCCTCCTCCGTGAAGTAAGGTGCCCGTGCCATCGTCACAAGTAGTGTTTGACTCAGGTCACCGCCCCCTTTTATGTGAACGCGCAGTAACTCTGACTGGGTTGACACAGGTTCGACTAATCAACCTCATAATCAGCGTCGTAGCACCGATTGATCACAAACTAGACAACCAGGTTTTGTCAACTCCGGTTACCCGATGGTAAACTGGATTACTTCTGGGGAGGTTGAACTCGGTTCGTAGTATAGGCCACTAGTATTTCAATGAAACATCTAATAACAATTTTAATTGTTTTGACCCTTTAAGGTCTGGGCCTATTTTGATTTGATTTTCTGATTTTGCATGCCTTTGAAGTTGCCTTTATATTTCAAGGAAAGAATTGTTTACGATGGCCTGGTTTGGTCCCTTTTTTTGTGGCACCTTGAACTTCATGTCCAAACTGTTGTTTCCTTCACTGACCAATTATAAATCATCATTTTGGGCCCAAAAAGACCAAAAATTCCAAAATCGTTTGGTCAAAATTTTTAATATTGATGTCCAATTGACAACCAAACATGCGTAACGAACCGTTTTGAAACTTTGTAATATTTATTCAACATGTTAGGATGAACATTCAACCAAAAAAATTTAGAATAAATAGTCTTATATTTGACAGTTCAACATAAACAACAGGTATAGCCATAGGCGTTTTTTGCCTTTATACATGCTCTAGTCAAAACAGGTTATATACAGCAGACCAAACAGTGAAGAACAGTGAAAAAATATATACCATCGAACACAAAAAGTGTTTAGAGGCCATCTCTTTATGAGTTTAGGTATTGCGGCCCATCACCTGATGAAAACTATGTACACACAATCAAGCTTCTTGAACACACATTTATATACACAAATTGAGAAGACTGATTGTGGGGAAAAAATATATACGTATATAACATTGGGAAAAAAAGTATTTTCAAAAATATTTACAATAAACAAGTTAAATTTTTTTCAGGCATGCCACTCCGAAAAGCAGTTTCGTCCTGGAATTAGACACAGGGCTACATCACACCGACCACACTTCCATGGGGTGTCGGTCCTCTTCCCACCCTTCCATTTTCATTTCACTTTACTTTGATTGTCACTATAAATGTACATGAAAAAAAGTTAGTATTTATGAAAATAATAAAGTATAAAATAAAAATATATACAGCAATAAATAATAATGGAAATCTATATGTATGACAATAGAAAGAATACCATAGCTGAATATGTACTACATCCCTAATCTTCATATAGAAAGAAGAACACCACAAATTATAAATTCCTGCCTGGGATACACACAGTGCACTTACGACTTTGATCTGATATGCACATTATTATATACACAAACACACACTTATATTGCATCAAAATTAACTTTGTCTTGCAATATCAAAAGAAACTTTCAAAAGAAACTTTTTCAGCATTAAAAAAAAAGTGAGTTAGCTTACCTCTGCTCGTCGATGGCGTCACCCACGTGTTCAAATCCGTCACTATCTTCACTCGAGGACTCTTCCGAAGAAGACGATGATGACGAATTTGGACCATCCTCTTCCTCAAGTTGATCAAAAAGCACAATTGCTTGCGCTAAATTTGAGTTTTCCTCAAAGTCACACAAAGTCGCTGCTCGATCCAAACGGCCGTCGCTCGCCACCTCGCTGCTTCAGAACACTCCTCCCTCTCGTTCGGTGGAACCTCGCACGGCAGTTATATTTATAAAAAAAAAGACGCATTTTGTGCTTCCACTGTGACTTCGAAAGGGTTCGTTTGATTTGTGTTTTTTTTCATGGAGCTTCAGTTTTGAAAAAGGACAAGAAATGATGGAAATATAGACATAAACAACGTATCAATGCAGCGTTTTAATGTTTTTTTGAGAGGACAATAAAACTATAAAACTTAAATGACAATATCTCACGTTTCAGTTGGTCGATTGACTTCAAATAATAACGAGAGTAAACCGCAACTTCCGCACTTTAAAACGAGACCAACCAACGGCATGTGGGTGACGTAATTAAAATGTGAGGGCGCTTCAAAGACGACGTGCGCTGAGGACACGCCGGCGCGTCCTTCGACTCTCAAGGGTTAATTCCAATTTTAATTAATTAATGACACATTGAAGTCTTTATTGAAATATGTACTTATGTACCGTATTTTTCAGACTATAATTCAGTTTTTTTCATAGTTTGGCTGGGAGTGCGACTTATACTCTGGAGCGACTTATGTGTAAAATTATTAACACATTATTATGTCATTTCACATGTTATTTTGGTGTTTTGGAGTGACACTGATGGTTTGCTAAACTTGTTAGCATGTTCTTTATGCTATAGTTATCTGAATAACTCTTAATAGCTATGTTACGTTAACATACCGGCCACGTTCGAATTTCGTTGTTCATGCATCATGTAACATTATCATACTGTACACTAATTCACCATGTTGTTCTCTATTGTATTTTTATTTTAAATTGCCTTTGAAGATGACATATCTGTTCTATGTGTTGGATTTTATCAAGTAAATTTCCCCCCAAAATGCGACTTAATACTCAGGTGCGACTTATAGTCCAAAAAATACTGTACTAGTATTTTATTCTGTCCCATTTGGTCCTCCATAGTCTTAAAGTCTGTTTCAGAACATTTATTTTACATCTGTATTTTTTTAATTGATAAATGCAGAGGAACATTTGTTCTTTGCATTCGATTTGGGCTCCTCTATTTCCAAGCCTCTGCTTGCCTTTTAATATTTCCCATTTACCTCCCATTACTTGTTAACCCTGTTCTGTTGAAGTCATATTATTTGCTGTTTATCTTCGTTTTATTAAATCGCCCAGAGGGGGGGCTCAAGTTCTCACTCGCTTTTCTCTTTTTCTTGTTATTCCTGGTGAGGACGCTAATCGAAATTGTAGATGGAATAGAATTAAACTTGTTACGTATATGTTCTTGGGATGTATACTCATCGATCATCAAAGATCGATTTTTATTTTATTTTATTTTTTTTGTTTGTTTGTTTTAGGGTTTATCGGGCATTTGTAGTTCCTTTGAACTTGTTTTTCAACTGCATTTGCAGTTCCTTTGTACTTGTTTTTCAAGATGTATTTTACCCGAGCTATCAGATCATGAAGCAAGAAACTCACATTCCATCTTAACAAGTGAATATGAAAGATTCCATCTATCTGAATTTGCATGAGATAATTGAATGGATTTGACAGACTCTGGTACAAGTAAAAGAAAAAAAGTAGTATGCTTGGATTATGTATTTTTATTTATCTTATCAGAAATTGTTAGTTTACAAAAAACATACTTGGAAATGGCACTCAAGATTTCCAGCAGAAGAGTTTTGGGCATAGCCTATGCTTGCAACCGAAAGGCAGCAACTTGTGCCAGTACACTGAATTACTTGCACAGAAATAGAAAAAATATTGTTCCCCAACAAATATTTCCTGATTTTCCTGTATTCGTCAGCAAAAACAAAAAAAATTATGATGTTATGTAGCACTTACACGAGACATTTAGTTTGCCCTCAAATATAGGAAAATAATACCCAAAAGACTAGTTCAATACTGATGTTCCTATTTAATACATTAGACGGAGTCTTAAAAAATACCACTGTCATTTAGGCTCTATGAAAGATCCAAACACTGAAAAGAATGAGATTTTATTTATTTACTTTGTTATTATTATTATTTTTTGTTCTAATGTCAAAACATTATGGCAACATTGAGCTGTACATTTCTTATTCTGTTACTTTCCCTCTGCTTTATCAGAGAAGATGAATGAAAACCAATTTTACATGTATATAAAAGACTGTATTATACATATATATCATATAATGTAAGCAAGGGTATCATAAGCATTGTACATAAGGACAATTTTTAAAATAAATTTAAATTGTAGTTTAGTTAGTATAAAAATGTGTGCTGTATGTAAGGTGCAAAGCGTTTACTCTATGATTTGAGTAATACAGGTATCCGAGGTGTTGTACTACAGGTTAAATTATTGAAGTGCGATTTACAACTCGATATGTTATCTTTTGTTCAACAGTCTAACGACCCATTGGTAGAAGTCATAGTATATTTTTTTAGTATTCTTGTTATCTAACTCTTCTGTAGCATTTGCAACATGGAAAACGTTTGAAAAGTGTTGTGAATGGCTGCTATTTTGATCATTTTTTCTGCACGCTTTGTGGCGTAGCTGTGATAAATGTGATGAAATGGTGTAAAGTCTATTCCACAGATGTGCTGTACAGGTTTACTGACACCCTAGAGAGCCTACTTCTCCTGTATATACAGTTCTCTCACCATCTTATGATGGGTTTAATTACAATGCTCTAAATTGTACATCTCTAGAACTTTGCAGTTTAGGGCTTTCCAAATTTTCCCTCGTTACTTAAGAAGTACAGTCTCTGTTAAGCTTTCCTGACGATGTGCATTTTGTTGTGGGTACATATGACATAAACAATAATGTTGCTACCAAGGCTTTGGAAGATGTTCACACACCCCACGACTTTTTTTATCACCAGCAAACTTGATGATGGGGGGGGCAATCTTGGAAGGAGATACAGTCATGGTGAAGTCGGTTGACAGAAGACGAGTGAGCACACAGCCCATGTCCACTGTCATTGTCCCTGAGATCCTTGCCAAAGTTGACATTCTCAGGTCTATCTTTGAGGTAATCCAACAGCTGAGTTACTCTTGAGGGGTACTAGTCCCATGGTCAGGAATTTCTCTTTCCCTCTCCTTGTAATGTTACATGTTTGAATGATGTTTATTGACTGTGGCTCAACAATAGTTTTTCTCCTTTTTTCAGTTGTGTGAGGGATGTATAGATAACTGGGTTGAAGGTCTGAAGGGTCTCTTTTCAGTTGGGCACCAAGAACTTTTGTTAAACTTCTTTTTGTGACTTCAATAAATTAAATTTCTGTCCTAAGTTTAAACACTCGCATTTTTGTACATGTTTGGTTTACCCCAACCAATGTTTTTAATAATGCAATAGAGTATAACGTTGTTACTAAGGGTGCTTTTTTGTTAGTAGTGAGTAATCTAATTACCATATTTTTCAGACTATAAGTCAGTTTTTTTTCATAGTTTGGCTGGGATGCGATTTATAACCTGGAGCGACTTATGTGTGAAATTATTATATACACACGCACACACATTATTATATCATTTCACATGTTATTTTGGTGTTTTGGAGTGACACTGATGGTTTGGTAAACTTGGCATGTTCTTTATGCTATAGTTATCTGAATAACTCTTAATAGCTATGTTATGTTAACGTACCGGCCACGTTCACATTTCGTTGTTCATGCATCATGTAACATGATCATACTGTAAACTTATTCAGCATGTTGTTCTCTATTGTATTTTTATTTTAAATTGCCCTTCAAGATAACATATCTTTTCTATGTGTTGAATTTTATCAAGTAAATTTCCCCCAAAAATGCGACTTATACTCCAGTGCGACTTATACGTGTTTTTTTCCTCTTCATTGCACATTTTTGGGCTGGTGCGACTTATATCAGGTGCGACTTATAGTCCGAAAAATACGGTAATTACTTTTCCCATCTTTGCAACACCATTGCCGTTATGACGAGAGATGACTGAGAGACACCGAGAGAGCCGAGTGGGAGAGGGGAGGAGGGCTAGGGGATGTGACGCCATTGCAAACGCGATGCTAGGTAGCTCGGAGCATTAGCATAGCATTCGTGTTCTCGCTAGCATTAGCATTTAGCGTGGCGAGCATTATCTTAAACTCTCGGGCAACTTTCTTTTTTTTTTTTTTTTTTTTACATACAGTGTTCATGTGGTTACAATTAATTGAAAATAATGGACTGTTTTCCTGTTCAGTATACATCACAATCATCACAAAGTGAGCGTTGGTCTTGTAGACGCTACTATACAATAATTACCTGGGTCTTTCCCAAAGGAAAGCCAGATATATGTTGTTCGTCAACTTTATCATTATTATTAAACATATTCTCCACGTTTTTTCGTCCCGCCGCGCAGCCCGAACCATTTGACCAATCGGCACCATTCAAGTATCAAAACGACCGAAAAGTTCGTGCGACGCAGGCTTTTTTTTGAACGGCGGCGAAAAATTTTAGGGTATTGAATCAGAGCTCAACGTATTGTTCAACGTATCTACCCAGATCTCTAAAATACTTATCACCTCCATAATTTCTTTCTATTTCATACTCTTCTTAGTACCGTATTTAATCACAAAGGTCCTGTGGTGTGCTTTTTGGTAGCTGGACTGGGAATATTTACAGCAGGATTTACACAAGGCTACCATTTTTGACCCATATTAAATGAGAAGCAGTTTACTATGAGAATGGCGACTGTAGGCTTATGTCAGTACAAAGGAAATTCAGTTTTTAAAGGGACATTTTGTAGATGCGCACTATACACGTAGTATGTAATACACACATGAAATTACTGTATGTGATAAAACGGCAGTCCAAAATTCGTTGTTCGCTTTTCTGCATTTTTACAGTATTTTACCTGTCTTTTGAATTATTTGGGAAATTAATAAACTGATTGAGTCACTTGAAAGTGACATGAAAAACTAGTGAGCGTGCCAGCTTACTGGGGGGGAAAAGGATGGTGTCTGAGGATACAGTCACTCGACAATCATGTTTGAGATAAAATTGAAGTTACCCGTAATTGCGAATTAAAAATCAAAACAAAGCACTGAAAGGAGGGTTACCTTGCATTCCCTGCAACTCCTGGATAAAAATCGTTGACCCTCAGAAAACACCTGCCCCATGTAACTGCATTTCGCTGTGAAGGGAAACACTCTATTAGATAAAAACTAAAATCTATAAAAAACATTAACATAAAATAATCTTCTCATAAATTAAACAGCAATGAACCCAATGAAAATGTGATTGAACATTAACAAGGTTTCGATGCAAACATAGTCACTTAATTCAGTCAGCGAAATGGGTTGTCCTTGGCTAGTGAGCCCAAGCAGGGAAAAAATGTAACAGTGCATTAAGAATACAACAGAAGAAACTCTTCTACATATTCCTCTGGCAATAAAGCAGAAATAGAAAATGAAGCCTATCATGTGAAGTCCTGCTTTCCTCCTCCCACGGGTACGAGGCCATGGAGCTCATACTCACAACTCTGGAGCATAATTCCCTTGTTTGCCTGTGTCAGAGTTTCAAAAGGGGGAGAGAGGCGGAAAACCCGCACACGCAGAGTGATAGAGAGAGGAACACTGAAGCTGAATTTATTCAAAGATAGACTATGCATGAGGGGCTTAGGGCTTTGTAGAGCAGCAAGACAAACAGCTGTCCATGAATTTTGGAGCATTTACCAAACACATTCTTTAGTATGGAACCAGTTTGCTTGGAAATGAGTTATGGCCTATTTTGATAACAGTCACAAAACAGAATATTGGTTTTAGGTACAGAAACTTTGAAAACCAGGAATTGACTAGCTATTGGTCAGGTCACAGTACTTTGAATAAATCTGTAGACCAGCAAGACAAACAGCTGTCCATGAATTTTGGAGCATTTACCAAACACATATTCTTTAGTATAGAACCAGTTTGTTTGGAAATAAGTTATGGCCTATTTTGAAAACAGTCACAAAACAGAATATTGGTTTTAGGTACAGAAACTTTGAAAACCAGGAATTGACCAGCTATTGGTCAGGTCACAATACTCCGAATATATGTGTGATTTTACTTTGATGTTTATTTTGGGGTTTTAATTTTTTGTATTTTTTAAATGACCCAGCATGTTCTCTGCTCAGTATTATTGGTCAGTATAGTTAATTTGTGAAAGATGAAGCCCAACATATTTTTTGCCAATTCACAGACCTGGAACCCTATTTGCGTACAGCATGCCCTCTGGCATAAAATGTGATGCATAAACAATACAGGTGTAAACATTCTTCAACTCTAGGTCGATTAGCGTCATCATTCAGTTGAGTGAGAAAATAAAAACTTATCACCAGAGTCTTGTTACATCATACGCTTTGGGATTTGGTACACCGGTCTGCACCATTATATGCATTCCAGCAAAGGGCTGGTCACTTAGCAGAAATGTCTACCACTCAATCCGAGGCCGGGTCGCGGGGGCAGAAGCTTTTGCAGGGAAGCCCAGACTTCGCTTTCCCCAGCCACTTGCCTGACCCGGAGAGGGCATGCCACCTTTTTCCGACTGAGGACCATGCTCATGGATTTAAAAGTTCTGATCATCATCCCAACTGCCTCGTACTTGGCTGTAAACCGCTCCAGTGAGGGTTGGAGATCGCAGTTTGATGAAGCCAACAGCACCCCATCATTTGCAAAAAGCAGAGATACAATGCTAAGCCCACCAAAACGGACCCCCTCAACGCTTCGGCTGCACCTAGAAATTCTGTCCATAAAAGTTATGAACAGAATCGGTGACAAACGGCAACCTTGGCAGAGTCAATGGGAACGAATCCGACTTACTGCTGGCAATGCTGACCAAACTCTGGCACCGGTCGTACAGGAACCGAAGATTCCTTACCAGGGGGCTCGGTATCACGTACTCCTGAAGCACCCCCCACAAGACTCCGCGAGGGACACGGTCAAATGCCATTTCCAAATCCACAAAACATATGTAGACCGATTGGATGAACTCCCATATATCCTCGAGGACCCTGCCAAGGGTGTAGAGCTGGTCCACTGTTCCACGGCCAGGACAAAAACCACCCTGCTCCTCCTGAATTGAGGATTCGACTTTGGAAATGACTATCCTGAGAGTAAGGAGTGTGATCCCTCTATAAATGAGGGACCACCACCCCGGTCTGCCACTCCAGAGGCACTGTCCTTGATATCCACGCAATCTATTAGAGGCATGTCAGCTACGACAGCCTCACAAGATCCAGAGCCTTTAGAAACTCCGGGACGATCTCATAAACCCCCGGGGCCTTACTACTAAGGAGCTTTCTAACCACCTCAGTGACTTCGACTCCAGAGATAGGAGAGCCCACAACAGAGTCCTCAGACTCTGCTTCCTCAAAGTAGGGCATGTCGGTGGAATTGAGGAGGTTTTCAAGGTATTCTCCCCACCGACTCGAGGTCAGCAGCACCCCATCTCCACTGTACACAGAGTGAATCCTCTCCTAAGACACTGGATGGTGGATCAGAATTGCCTCAAAGCCATCTGAAAGTCATTTTCCATGGCCTCGCCAAACTCATGTCCAGGTTTTTCCTTAGTAACCTCCGAAGCTGCATTCTGCTTGGTCAGCCGGTATCTGTCAGTCGCTTTGGGACTTTCAAAGGCCAAAAAGTATGACCGCATCCCATACGGCTGGTGGGTTTCGGGATTACCGCCACGGCAGGCACCAACCACCTTTGATCGGCTGCCTCAACAATGGATGCGTGGAAGATTTGCCCTCAATAGTTTAAATAGTTTAAGAGGTTCTCAAAATCCTGTGGTTATTTATCCATGATAAACTTACTGTATTTGAACTTGTGCTCCTATATTATTAAGGGCCATGTAGCCTACTGATGTAGTTGTTGTTCTCTTGGTTCATTATTCTTCATCACCATTTGATGACTTTTGTATGTTGAGAAACGATACTACTGTAGTTTTCGGACTATAAGTCGCAGTTTATTTTCATAGTTTGGCAGAGGGTGCGTCTTATACTCTGGTGCGACTTATGTGTGAATATTTACGGTCGGGTCGGGCCAACTGATCTCTTGCTAACTTTTTTTAAAAATAAGCGCTGTGCATGCCTGTGCACGTGAATGCAGTGGCCCCGCTCTCTTTTCAATCTTCCCCTCCGTGAGCATCCTGGTATATCCTTTTCGATATGGAGCAGCTATAGGAGTGAAAAACAAACTAAAGAAAACAAAGCAAACAACAGCAGTAGGAGTGGGATATGGAAAGGATTCAAATTGATTGTTGAAGATACGGAAACCTGTGTCGGCTTCACTGAATGTAAATGAATGTGGCTCTTTGGTCTCATACGAGAAATATATTTAACAAACTTTTCTTTCCAGCGTTATTTTGTTGTGTAAATGCATTCATAATGAGAATAAAATATGTAGACTATTTAAAGATTGAGAAAACCTGTGTTTTTTTTCTGGCAACTCGAGGAGATTAAAATAAATGTCAAATCCACTATCCGCCTGTTAGAACAGACACGCAAATACAAAAGATATAAATGTTTATTGAATATCTATCTTACAGTCTTGTTTAACTGGGAGAATTTGTTACAAAAGACAGACTTTAATTTGTTATCATTTTGCATATATGCACCAGCATCGTCACAAAGGTGATCACACAAAACGTAACCATGCATCGTTTCCCAGCATTTCCTCCTTCTCCTGAGTCCTCACAAATAAAACATTTTTTTTTTTTTTTTTTTCGGGCTTGTGCCTACAAATAAAACATAAAAATGTGTGGTTTTTCGGGCTCGGGCAAGCAAATCGGGTTAATTGATCAGGCTCGGGGCGCGTCGGGCTTAAATACCCGCGGTCCGGTTGGGCTGGATTTTTTAGGCCCGATCTAAATTCTAGCATCATGTAATGTTAGCATACCGTACACCTATTCAGCCTGTTGTTCTCTATTGTATATTAAATTGTCTTTCAAGATGACATGTCTGTTCTTGGTGCTGGATTCTATCAAATAAATTTCCCCCCAAATATGCGACTTATACTCTCGTGCGACTCATATAGGTTTTTTTCCTTTTCATTGCGCATTTTTTGGCTGGTGCGACTTATACTCATGTGCGGCGTATAGTCCGAAAAATACGGTACAATGATCTTTATTATTTGGGTTTCAGGGGCCCATTCATATTACCCACACCCAGCTCTGATTTGTTGCACAATTGTACTTGCATCACATTTTTTACCAGGGCTCATGGGCGTGGTCAACCTCTTTTTTAAACTTGCTCATCATGTGATAAGTATGATATGCTTTTCATCTTACTTACGTCTGCATTTCTTACAGCAAGTCCCATCCACATGCACTGGTAATGATTCTTCTGAGCAATTTGAAGGAGGACAGAAAATCCTGCGACACTCTACTACTCCGTTCTGCAAAAAAAAATAAAAATAAATCTACATGGAAATGTACAAAATAGCATGTTAATTTGCACTACTGTATCTTATGTATTTACATTTGTTAGTTGCATATTCAGTTTCGCTCATTATATAAAACAACAGATAGGGGAATAAAGACATGTCCTCACTTAAAGGGGCACACAAAAGCAGCTGGGCCATGCAATGTGGAGGGCGATTTGGTTGCTGCAGCACCTGTCCTCGTTTCCCCTTGATGCAAAAGTGCCCTTTTGACATTGTGTGTGTGCGTGTTCATTATTGACATGCAGTGTGACCACATTGAATCTAATGGGTTCATAGAAAACAACTCAATGAGCAATAATAGTATGGAAGAATTCGAGAGCATGAAAAAAAGCATAAATGAAAAAGATGAAGGGTTGTGGTGAGAGGAGGGAGCAAGTTTTTGCCGAGTCCATGCCTATATACACTCACCGACCATTTTATTAGGTACACTTTGCTATCACTGGGTTGGACTGCCTTTTGCCCTCAGAACTGCCTTAATCGTCATGGCATCGACTGCAAAAAGGTACTTTAAACATTCTTCTGAAATTTCGGTCCATATTGACATAATAAGCCTCACTCAGCTGCTGTAGATTTCTCGGCGCTACAGTATATCCATGACGCAAATCTCCCATCCCACCACAACCTAACATTTCTTTACAGGAAAGAGATCTGTTGATTGTGGAGGCCATTTGAGTGCAGTAAAGCCATTGACATGTTCCAAGAAACCAGTATGAGTTGATTTGAGGTTTAAATTAATCCAATGTTAAGGTATAAAAATTGGTAGTCATACAAATACTGGTGAAAACCATGTACCGTGTGTTGTTTTTAAAGCGGAAATGTGAAGTAAGGTTGGCCAACCACGTTTTTGAATAATATCAATGGCTAAACAGTTTTAAGCATATTTTCGTTATTTTTTTTTAACGCAACCCTTCCAGATTCTTTGTTTAACCTATAGCAACGCCCTTGACAATGAAAATGCTTTTCTTCGGCAATCTTCGGAAATTACGTCACACCTAGAAGTGAGAGGGAAGTCCGCCATAGAACAGTATTGTTTGTTGCATTGCTTCTCTGTAAAATGCCACGGCGGTGTGTGGCGATGTTTTGTTCTCACTCAAACGAAAGTTGTATGAGTGGCCAAAGGATAGCAGGGTACATAAATGGACATCTTTCGTTCGCACGAAGCGAATGAATTTCATGCCATCATCGAGTAGTGTTCTCTGCTGCAAACACTTCAAAGATGTCTGCTTCCTTAACCGGTCTGCTTATGATCAAGGATTTGCCAAAAAGTAAGTGTGATTTTTGGATAGATGACTGATGACTTTGTCAAAGAAGAGCTGCCAACTGTTGTGGAATGAACAGTATAAGCTAGCGACATTAGCCGAAAGTTAACTCGTGGCAATCCCCAATCATAGTTGTTGTCGCGTTCGTTAGGTTAAGCGTGTTTAAATTGTGCGTCATCTACGATCTTGTCCGAGAGGGTTAATCCACTGTCAATCGGGAAAGGGGTGTGGATGTGCATATAAGCGGGTCGGCGTCGCGGTAATTCACGGTCACGTTGCCGTAAGAGACACACACCGCCGGTGAGTTTGTGCACATTTTATTTGTATTTTTATTATGTATTTCCACCTTCATGCTTCAAGCATTGCATTGCATTTGTACGGTTCGGCGTTTCTTTCACGGTGATCGCTTGATAGCCTTCTAGTTTGTGTTTTACGAGAGCCACTGACAGGTGAAAACAACATGTGTGTTGCTTTTAATGTCTGGCAGCGAATCAGCGAGCGCGCAGGTCACGCAGTGAATCATGGGAAATGTAGTCTCGGGACAACACTGAAGTGGTGCTTTGTAATCTGTTCGCTTGTGTAAAAAAAAATACATTTCCTCACGCCATTAGACGCCACTTCCTGCCGAAAGCCCCGAGCCATGTTGTACTGTTAGCTCCATGTGTTAATAAAGAAATTTGTCAGCACGTCGTGTGTTCGATACATTTGTAAACAAAAAGCTCATAACAAGACACTATGCACGATCCGTTTAAGAGACGCTGGAGTAGTAGGAGGCGAGGAGGAGATCAGCAAGACGCAAAACTTCGCGGTCGAATGTGGCGGCAGTCCGCTATTATTTTGTTTTCTAATTGTTGCCACAATAAAGTGGAGAAAGCCATCAATGACTCATCTCCTTCTTTCCCCACAACGTTTTTATATTATTATTTTATATGCACGAGAGCTGCCGGAGCTGCCAAAATAAACATGAAGTCTGATTATTATTTTTTTAACAATGTCATCAGATAGACAAAAACATAAAATTATGTGCAAATACCTGCATCTTCAAATCATGAAAATAATAACAGCCTATATCTTACCAATCTTGTAATCTCGATGGGTCTTGTATCCATTCCATGTCAGGTAGTCTAGGCACATTGTTTGCATCCTGATTAGCGTCTGGCTAATACATGTTAGGTCCAACATAAAATTCCAACCTCCTCTTCTTCCTCCAACTCTTCAAAAACTTGGATTTCCTCCCTTGCGCTCGATCTATCGCCGATATCGCTGTTTGAATCATTGTTTGAAGGGCTTTGTAAGGCGGCCGTATGTATGGAGCTGCCATCGCTGTTCCCGGTGTGACGTATCACTTCCGGGTTCGTCCCCTTTCAGGCTCGAACTTCGGAAACGCGATTATTTTGTCAAATATACAACATATACATTATTTTTTCATGCTTTACTTGTTGGACAATGTTTAATTACTTTAATTGTGACCCTATTTGGCATGTGAAGATATTACTTCACATTTCTGCTTTAAGTGATAAAAGTCCTTGATAATTTTGTGTTCAACTAATAAATAGAGTTGAAAAAGCTATAATTTATAATCCATCCATCCATTTTCATAAACCGGTTATCCTACTCAGAGTTGCGGGGCACTTGTGCCCATCCCAGCTGGCATTGGCAAGAGAGACATACCTGTACTTGACACAAAACTAGTCGCCATTCAGGCATAGGACAACCGTTCACCCATACAAGTACTTTCACATCAGGGGCAGTTTGAATAATTAATTTTCGGGTAGTGGAGCCATGGATAGTTCCAAACATGGCTTCGACGAGGGCAGACCGCATTCATACGAATGGCTAGCTGTAAAGTATATTCAGAGGTAAGTTGATGAAAAAATAGATCCGTTCTGAATTTCAACAGTCTGAATTCTATCAGAGGTGCTTTATGATGCATATGTTGAGCTTTATTTGTATGTGCGTGGCGTAATTATACATATATTTTATCTTGGTTGACGAGTGATTTTCTCTTACTTTTTAAGATGAGTCTGCTAACTAGGAATGTATCACCAGGGATAAATTCATTAATTATCCTCTTTTCAATTGTCAACTCTTTCAGAGGCCGTTTGTGACGTACACACTCATCTGTATTTGTGGGTATTGGTAGACGACCGGCTTTCACGTGCTTAGTAGCCCGATTTTGTAAGCTTTGAACTAAGGTATCCCCCTCATGAAAGAGTCTGCTGCTTTTGGTCCTTGGGGAAACAATGCTGCATAACCAACCATCGCAGGCCACTGATCCATAAAATGTTAGGTGTAATGGTTGTATGTCTCATTGTGCCCTGCGACTGGCTGGCAACCAGCTCGGGGTGTACCCTGCCTACTACCCGTAGTTAGCTGGGACAGGCTCCAGTGTCTCCCCGACTCTTGTGAGGAAAAGCAGCATGGAAAATAAATGAATGAATGAATGAATAAACAATGAACAATGACACCATTTTCACCAATTGTTCAATGAATAGTGTGATTTTCTTTATCAAAGGGTAATAAGTTGTTATTGTTATACATTACACCATGTTGAGGAAAATCATGAAATGTTGTTCCTGTCTTGTAATCATTTTGTGTTGCTTGGGTCCAAAATGAAAAATGCCTTCAAACTTTTTGGGAAACAGAAGTGGTTTTATATGTCAATGCGACAAAACAAACTTGCGACAAAACGAACTACCACTTAAAACTTGGGAACAAAATATGTTATACATGGCACTATCTTAAATACTGTATATTACCACAGGTAGGTGAATCAAGGAAATCTAGACATTCTCTGGAAAAACAGTACTCAAGTTGTGAAAAAACAAAAACCTAAATCATCTTGCATTTCAATGTAAATGTCGATTTCCCGTGCTCATGCTAACAGAAACATGATATGTTCACTCCACAACATGGGAAAGTTACCTTCTGTGTTAGAGTTTACATAGTTTTCTGTTGTTGTCTGACCACTCCAAATGTAAAACTAGCACTTACATATATGTCATAATGAAATGACATAATCAAACAAGTACTTAGATACTTGATTTTATCCATTTTTCTATAAATGTCATAATTTCCGCTGTCAGTTCCATTGCAAACCAACTACAGCGCTGCTTGTGCTTGGAACTACTCACGGCCCACATAAACCACGTGACCACCAAGGCTAGGTGGGCGGATCATGCCCTGCTCGTTTATGTTGTCTCACTGCACGCTCTGGCAAACAAAACACAACATAACACAACACAAAAAAAAAAAAAAAAAAAAAAAAAAACAGCGGTAATATCGACGTGCCAGCGAAATACAAAGGCAGAGTTCTCAAACTGGAAGTACCGACACTACTTATCACTCTGAGAAAGTAAAGGCAAGAATGTTTATGTGACATGCATGCTGTGTCCAGGAAAAAAAGACTTTATCCACGTCTTTCTCAACTCTAACCTCATGAAGCACCTCATATCAACACACGCCAACACCAAACTTGTCGCTGTTGCTGCTAGCCCAGCCACAAGTCCAAATACAGCCAGCGAGGGAGAAGGAGCCACTGTGTTGAAACAAGTAACGCTCGTTTTTTCGTTTCAGCTGAAGACACTGATTGCCAGGTACAACGTTGAAAACATGTTACCCCATTCCACAGTGGAATCTGAGACATTCAGAGCTATAATTGCTAAAATATCAATACGAGGAGGAGGAAGGGGGGTTGCCCCATGCCGACAAACCTTTGCAAAATTCATAGACGGTAAATACGAAAAAATGAAGATTGAGCTTAAAAAGTCCTTTGAGGAACTGAAGTACATTTTACCACAGCAGACATCTGGACAGCCCATAACAGAAGTTTCATGGGTGTGACAGCAATAATTAATCAATCAATCAATAATTAATATTGGTACTTTAACAACTTTTTTTTTTTTTTTTTTTTTACTTTATTTCAGGATAGTGTTCATCTTATTGTTATTGTTCTGCTTACAGTTTTAGTTTCAAATAAATACCAAACGTTCGAAAATACTGTAAATATTGTTTTTATTCTTCAATCAGTTAATATAAACATATTTGATGTGAAAGATGTTATAAAAAGTAGAATAACATGTAGAACATAAAAAATAACATCAGTTACTTTGCTGAGTAACTAATTTCTTTTTCAATGAGGTAATAAGAGTAACTAACTCAATGGCTTTTTGGGAGGAGTAATTTGTAACTGTTATTAATTACTTTTTTAAAGTAAGATTAACAGCAATGCAGTACACATTCAATTGTAATACACTGTACAACATGAAGACCCACCCTTCCCCCCCAAATAGACATGATTTTGGAATGTTGTAAAATCCACACATAAAAGTCAAAATCAATATTTAAAACCCTGTAGCCTAGCTGTGACGCAAATGCCTACTAGATCAATCACTAAACCCAATATACAGTGATCCCTCACTATATCACGCTTCAAACGTTGCACCCTCAGTCTGTCGCGTTTTTCAATAAAAAAATACAGTATTTTAAGATATATATATGTATACTGTACATGTACAGATCATAGTTTTCTTTTATATCTCATTTATACCATAATTATTAAATTTGCAGTGCCTAAAAACTTTAAAATATGCATTTACATATAAGTTCTTTTTTTTTATTACACTTTGGGGGAAACGGAAAAAAACAAGTCATATATATTTCATTACAGTGTTGTTAAATCTGGATAAATACATTGAACATCCCCCATTTTTATTTTTTTTTTTTTTATGTAAATAAGCTCCGCCTCTACTTTGCGGATTTTCAATTTTCTTGGGGTGTCCTCATTAACTGGGAAAAACGAGGGATCATAGTTAATCTGTCTAAACTATTTCCGTCTAAACCTGGGGTCGCGTTAACCGAATATTTTTCGTCGTTGACCGGTTTTTTAAAACGGTGACGGAAAAAACTGAAGTCCGTCCGTCATTTTGACAGGTTGCAATTCACACCCCAGATCACAGGGTGGCGAGTGAGCATATTATTTAGCTATTGTCTCTCTTAATGCATGACGTCGTTGGCTATTCTGTCAGAATATTGTAGCGTCACCAGGGTCTGGCGGCGGCACCGTGATTGACACATCAACGCGAGGTTCTTATTGGTGCACCCGGTGTGCCAGCGCGTCATCCAATTGGTGGACTAGATTGCCGCCTGTGTATAGACCCCAATCACATGACGTCACAACTCCGCCCCCCTGACTGGAGCCGCCATATTGTGTGTCAGCTCGTCGTGTTTACACATTATCGCTACGTACATGCCTCCTATTACGGCGTGTTTTTCTGCTCGTTAACATTAATAATCAAAATGGTGAAGGCGTGTGTGGCGGTTGTTTGCAGTAACAGAGAAGACAGACTGAGAGAGAAGTTCTACCGTATTCTGAGAGACCCGAAGAGGAGAGCGAGATGGACTGCTGTAATTCGACAAGAAATCTGGGCACCAAATGATCACCACAGACTATGTAGTAGTCATTTTAGATCTGGTAAGATGCATTTAATATATATTTAGAAGATTTTGGGCTGACAACCACAATTAAGATCATTGTGTGACGTTGGTGATTGGGGTCTATATAGTTGCCTCTTTTTCTTTGGGGGCGGAGTTGTTGTTTTGTTGGTGTTGTTGGCGGTAAGCAGAGTAAAAAGAGGGAGAAAAATACCACGACTTCCTTGTCTAATTTTTCGCCGCCAAGCAAGCGTTACAATATTAATTAAAAATGAATAAAAACTAAATACTATTGAATATGTCATCATTATCATTTTAAAAATTTAAGTGACGGGTAAAAATAGATTATGACCGGATTTTTATGACCCTGTCAGTCAAAATGACAGACAACGAAAATGTCTAGCGCAACCTCTGGTCTAAACTATTATTTATGGTTGAGGTGTGATGCACTTTCAGAACATTAAAAACAGGCGTGATGTTCCATTTCACCTACAACATTAATGCTCATTTTAATTATTGGGGGAAAAAAAGGGGGGGGAATCTACTCACAAATGTTGAATTTTTGGTGTGCTGAGCTTCAATCAGTCTAATAATGGGCTGGTCATATCAGTCATGATATGAAATATCATCACTGACTACTGGGTGACAGCTATTAATCCGCTGAAACTAAGGCCATGGAGGGCTTGACATAAGTTCTGAAGCTGATGTTTCCTTGCAGATGACTCTTAATTTCATGAGTCATTGGAAATAGATTCCCGGGATAGCACGAATATCACTTAATGGTGAATAAGAGGACCAAATCACAGCAGTTAAACTCTCTCTACTGCTTGTGCTGCTGTGATACAGTAAATCTAATTCCCAAGGGCCCTTGATGGCCTGATTCAACACATTTCAAAGTCAGCCTACCATTTGTGTGAGTAGAAAGGGAGGCTAATTAGGGGGTGATTATCAAGGTGCTGCCCTACGGCAGCAATGGTATGGGACTGGCAGAGAGGAAATACTATAGAAAAATTACACAATGCAAACACTTTAAGCACAGTAACACCTTATGCAATCCATTGTTCAGTAAGTCCATAATTATTCTTTCCACTTTGTACATGGTCACATCATCACAAAATGAGTTGCCCAGATAACAGTGGATGTCAATGTTAGATTTTTTTTTTTTTCCATTTTCGGGTGTTGGTTTTGCATGGATGTATTTGTTTATTTATTTTTTAATCATTTACTGTATAAGAACAAAATAACACTCACCTTACATGCACAGTTCCTGCAATTTTCCGGCTCCACCCACAGCTCTTTATCCTTGTAGACAAAACCATTGGCACTGCAGGTCTTCTCACAGTGACATCCCTCGAGCTGGGTAAGTCTGGTCTCGGCGTAATTTAACTGAAAATGACCATAGAACCACTTGTTATAAAACCAAATATAAAGTCTGACAGTGCAAACAGGTTAACCCCACTGCCCTATTCCATTGCTCTCTTGAATGCTCACTCATGTTGAGCGCTGCTCCACTGGGAGCCGGTCATTAGAGGAAGGATTATATGTGATCCTCATTCAGCTCATGCTTTAGACCGTAGGCTATAAACTACAGTAAAAATGACTGCAAAGACAGAAGTTGGGATGCTTGCAACCTCTCCTTTTTACTTCTGCGCCCATGGTTCCATCTATTTTCATGCTCCATTCTCTTGATGTCTGCCCGTCAACTGTGATGCCTCTTTGACATCAAGGAAATGCTTGTTCATCTTAGTGATACAAATGACTGCCAACTTAAAAATTCATAAAAAATATATGATTTTCATTTAACTTAATCTGACCATGATTCAATCAACAATGAATAGAAAAATGTATGTTTTGTTTTATTTAAACTAAAACTTCTTCCGACATGGTTACTCCAAGTTATCATTTAAAAAGATGTTTCAGAGTTTCCATTTCATTTTTAAATGTGTGTTTCTTGTTTTCTTTTAAAATGGAACCACATCATACTTTTGCAGCATTAGAGATTGTGGTGTTATTTGAGTCAACGTTGATGTCCTTGATATTTTTAGTGATGTTGCTTCTGTTGTCAATGGGCTTTCTAGTGCGGTTTACATAGTTATGAAATATCTGATTTTAGTCAATTTACTGAAATACGTATTTTTACAACCAGCTACTAAACCATAAAGTTACAGACTAGTCACAGGACCAGAAACAACCATGCCTCCGAATTGGGTATAGTGGGTTGTTTGTTGAAGGTCAACTTTAGTCAGTAAACATTCAGGGTCCTTTACAAATTCTCGTTGTAATTGACTTTGATCATAGAAAGACTCAATTGTTGCCATCTGGTTCCAAAACCCAAACCCTTCTGAATTTGCTATTAAGGACCAAAGTAAGAGTTATGAGTGAGAAATGGTCCACAGAACCACAAACACAGACAATAGTTGTCAACTCACTAACCAGGCCTCAACATTGGTGCGCTCTAACTAGCACTGTGGCAGTGGTGTGCGACCACACCATGCCCTCAAGCCAAAGTGGCTTCTGATAAAAAATGTTAGGGTTATGCCAAACATTTATTCATTCATCTACTGTACTACTATCTACTTATCCTCAAAAGGGTCGCTAAAGATTATCCCTTATAACTAGGGGCAGGAAGTGGGGTACACCTGAAATGGTTACCATCTGATCGCAGGTCATAAACAAAAAACCTTTCATACCCACAATAACATCTTTGGAGAATTTAGAGTGTCAAATCAGCCTACCATGCACGTTCTTGGGATGTAGGCGGAAACCTGTTTACCCAGAAAAAAACCCACGCAGGCAAATGGAGAACATGCAAGTTGCACGCAGGAAGGCCCAGTCCAAGGATTTAAACCTTGATCTCAGAACTGGGATGCAAAAGTGCTAACCACTCATAGACAGTGTTGCATTTGCCAAACATACAGTGCCTTGCAAAAGTATTCGCCCCCTTGAACCTTGCAACCTTTCGCCACATTTCAGGCTTCAAACATAAAGATATAAAATTTAAATTTTTTCTCAAGAATCAACAACAAGTGGGACACAATCGTGAAGTGGAACAAAATTTATTGGATAATTTAAACTTTTTTAACAAATAAAAAACTGAAAAGTGGGGCGTGCAATATTATTCGGCCCCCTTGCGTTAATACTTTGTAGCGCCACCTTTTGCTCCAATTACAGCTGCAAGTCGCTTGGGGTATGTTTCTATCAGTTTTGCACATCGAGAGACTGACATTCTTGCCCATTCTTCCTTGCAAAACAGCTCGAGCTCAGTGAGGTCGTATGGAGAGTGTTTGTGAACAGCAGTCTTCAGCTCTTTCCACAGATTCTCGATTGGATTCAGGTCTGGACTTTGACTTGGCCATTCTAACACCTGGATACGTTTATTTTTGAACCATTCCATTGTAGATTTGGCTTTATGTTTTGGATCATTGTCCTGTTGGAAGATAAATCTCCGTCCCAGTCTCAGGTCTTGTGCAGATACCAACAGTTTTTCTTCCAGAATGTTCCTGTATTTGGCTGCATCCATCTTCCCGTCAATTTTAACCATCTTCCCTGTCCCTGCTGAAGAAAAGCAGGCCCAAACCATGATGCTGCCACCACCATGTCTGACAGTGGGGATGGTGTGTTCAGGGTGATGAGCTGTGTTGCTTTTACGCCAAACATATCGTTTTGCATTGTGGCCAAAAAGTTCAATTTTGGTTTCATCTGACCAGAGCACCTTCTTCCACATGTTTGGTGTGTCTCCCAGGTGGCTTGTGGCAAACTTTAAACGAGACTTTTTATGGATGTCTTTGAGAAATGGCTTTCTTCTTGCCACTCTTCCATAAAGGCCAGATTTGTGCAGTGTACGAATGATTGTTGTCCTATGGACAGACTCTCTCACCTGAGCTGTCGATCTCTGCAATTCATCCAGAGTGATCATGGGCCTCTTGGCTTCATCTCTGATCAGTTTTCTCCTTGTTTGAGAAGAAAGTTTGGAAGGACGGCCGGGTCTTGGTAGATTTGCAGTGGTCTGATGCTCCTTCCATTTCAATATGATGGCTTGCACAGTGCTCCTTGAGATGTTTAAAGCTTGGGAAATCTTTTTGTATCCAAATCCGGCTTTAAACTTCTCTACAACAGTATCTCGGTCCTGCCTTGTGTGTTCCTTGGTTTTCATAATGCTCTCTGCACTTTAAACAGAACCCTGAGACTATCACAGAGCAGGTGCATTTATACGGAGACTTGATTACACACATTTGGATTCTATTTATCATCATCGGTCATTTAGGACAACATTGGATCGTTCAGAGATCCTCACTGAACTTCTGGAGTGAGTTTGCTGCACTGAAAGTAAAGGGGCCGAATAATATTGCATGCCCCACTTTTCAGTTTTTTATTTGTTAAAAAAGTTTAAATTATCCAATAAATGTTGTTCCACTTCACGATTGTGTCCCACTTGTTGTTGATTCTTGACAAAAAAATTAAATTTCATATCTTTATGTTTGAAGCCTGAAATGTGGTGAAAGGTTGCAAGATTCAAGGGGGCCGAATACTTTTGCAAGGCACTGTATATTGCACATTTTAATTTGGGATGCACCGATCTACAGTTTTTCAGTTCCAATATGATCCCAATACCTTAATCCGGATATCGTCCTATACCAACATAATACCTATAACATTTTTAATAATCAATCCTCGGAATTTTAGCAATATCTTAATCCCTCCGCAATGTTATATTGTGTGTATATCGTGCATTTCTGGTAAACTAAAAAGATATGACACAATATGCTTGATTTATTTTTATTCAAAAATAAATGAACAAACTGCAAAATGTCAATTTAAAGTAACACTTTCTGTTATTAATTGCTTAGTGTTGCTGCAGTTGTTCCTTTAGATTCAAGTGGTGTCCAAACTACAGCCCGTGGGTAGTTCTTATTGGCCCGCAACAAATTATGAAAATATCTTTGAATATGGCTCACACAAGAACCTGAGTTCAGTCTACATCCTGCTGCACTTCTAAGCTTCAACACTCGATGGAAGTAGTCACTTAAACAGTGCATCTCTATTAGGTCAGTGTTAAAAACTTGATATTTCAAAGCTTGACATTTAAGGTGAGCTATCCTAACTTTACGAATCTTTTCTCAATTTAAAAAAAGCTGCTATTATTGAAAATAATATACAATAAAATAATAAAATAATATACAAAAAATATGCTTAAATTTGACACACAAACATACAAAGAAAAAACATAAATGAAACTGTTTAAAACACACATAAGATGAAACAAATAAGGTACAATAAACTGGCATTTTTAACTCATTTGCTCCCAAAAACTTATAAATATGTTCTATTTTTCTTGTTTCAGTGTCCCAAAGACGTATTTCTACGTGTTTTACATTTTTTTTTTTTTCATAAGAGACATCTCTGGGTTCTGATTCAACTGAGCTCCAAAGCACAAAGCTGCAAATCCATTTTAAAGCAATAAAACTGGCCACTGGAGCGCAGTAGCGCATTTGGTAAGACCCGCAACCCGATTCAATGGCAAAGAACGCCACACGGCCGGGGCGCCGGCGGAAGGATGTCAGGCGGCGCACGACCGAGGAGAACAACCGAGAGGATGCCCAGGATGCCAGGCGCTGGACGACCGAGCAGAACGACCGGGACCACCAGTGCAGCGGACGATGTCTTTGAGTCCATACTGCTCGCTGAGCAGACTCCGCAGACTCAAAAAAATGCATCTTTATGAGACAGGCGGCGATGAGGGAAAAATTAACCCGGCTGTCGCAGCAACAAAAGCGTCATCTCAGTTATTTATGTGTAAATAAATTGTTACTTTGCTATCAAAAGCTCTATTTGTCTTGTTATGTCATTTTGCAAAAGGAAAATATTATTCAGATGTTTGGGATGTAACTAAAGCAAAAAATAGCTGTGTTAAAGTCAAAGGTATGTTTGAAATGCATGCTTTCACAAAAAGCTCAATTTCTCTGTTTTTTCATCAGAAATTGGAAAACTGCTCAAACTAAGCTATTTTCTAATGCTGATTTCTAAAGAATGGAAAAAGGTATGAACTTACTTTCTTTTCCTGCTGAAAGAAGAGTCTAATCTTTCTTTTGGTGGGTTCCATATTTATATAGCAATGGGACAGAATTTTCTGTGGGCCTTGCAAAATCAGTCAAAATCCAGTAAAACGGCCAAGAGCGAAGGGCCTTGCTCCAGTGAAAATGGCTGGGAGTGAATGAGTTAAGTGAAGAAAGTAATGAGCCTTGGTGAAAAAGAACAAAAATGTGGGCCTTTTTGATGGTTCAGGTAACTCCGAAAGATTTTGTCTTTCAATAGAGACGGCTATGCTGAGCATCTCTTATACACAGAGTCAGACCCAGTTTACCTGTGAGAAAAACTCTGGCCTCAGTTTAAGGAAAGAGTGGACTCAACATAAAATGAAAGAGTCAAAATGAATAAATGATCAATAATAGATGTCGCTGAGACATTTTACTAAATTTAAAAACTAAAGCTGTGTAAAAGTTGTGTAAAGAAGGCACCCAAAACAAAAAGGTTTGGAACACAAATTTGAAAGGCAAAAAAATCAGCACCGAGGTAATGGTACCACAAAGGAATCATTTTCAGTTTAGCATGAGCTGCATCAACTAGCAGTGGTAGTCACATGAGTCAGACACTAATAGATGTGGGCCTCTAGTGGTTGATACATGAGGCAAATAGACCAAGCAGAGTAATAAAACGACGGGAGAATTTCTAACTCGTCAATCTTACCGCTCGCGTGTGTCCAATAGTCTGAGAACGGCATGCTTAATAATACGTAGCACATATATTCTGCATGCATATTTCAAGTCAATGAATATACAATGGTTAGTCAATTCATCTCTTTATCATAAACCACATCGAAAAAATTGACCCCTTGGTGAACTCAAAGAGTCATTTGAGGAGCGGAGATGACCGAATCCTCCCTGCAGTGACTTATATGAACACGTAAGTTGGCAAAATATGGTGTGCATGAGTGGAAAAGCAGAATGTGCCGACACAGCAGGATGGTAATGTTAGTCATAAAAGAATTCTTACATTTTAGAGCAACATATTGTGAGTGACCAATCATAGGCCTATACCAAATCCAAGATGGCACTGACCCAGAGAGTTCACAATCACAATTATTAGTGATAATAATGACAGCCACAGCTCCTTTGAACTGTACAAATGTATACATTTCTGCTGACAGCATTTCAACCTCTCCAAAGCCAAAAGGAAATAGTGCTGATGTAATAGATTAAAAATATCCCGATGATTGGTAGAATTCTTAAATATTAGAGATTTCCCTGATCCAATTACATGATCAGAAATCGGACAGATCACATCTTTTTTCAGAGGATCGGAATCAGGTAAAAAAAAGGATCGGGTTTTAAATTAGAAAAAAAAAAAAAAAAACATATATTCATTTTTTAAGGGCTAAAATGTAACACAATAATCCAAAATTGCAATGGCATTGCCAAAAGAAACAAAAACATTTTAAACTCCGGAACACTCCCGGAAAACAAGGAAGTATTGTAAATAATACTGTAACATGTTTGGAACTTTTTTTTTTCTTTTTTTAAATAAAACTTTTTTCGGTATCAGATCAGGACTCTGTATTGGCATATTCTCAAAATCAGGTGACTTGGAGTCAGACTGATGTGCAGAAATATGCTATCGCGACATCCCTAATAAATCTGAAAATTAAAAATCGATTAAAAACGTGTGTTAAATGTGAAAATTTGTGTCATAATACACAGTTAAAAGCAGGTTTTGAAATTATTAACAGTATTAATATTCTTTAAAGTAATTCTAAAATAACAAACAACGTGAGATATGAGCTCTGCTAGTTTAGCCTCTTTGAAAAAGCTCATCGGTGATCGACTAGTTGTGTCTGCTGAAACACTGAGGAGGGAGAACTTGCCACTATGCCTTACTTTCTTTTGAGCCGGTGAAGGCAAAACATCGTGGTCTGAGTGTTAATTTTAATCTCCCTAATCCAGGCTGCTCGTCTGGGATGGATGTAACAAGAACCAGCTATCCGAAATAGAAGTCCTATTCTCATTCAAAACATCTACATTCTGAGGGGTCAAGAACATGTGGTGGTTCAATGCCTGCAGGAAGACGCTTGCAATCCGAGGTTAAGTACAAGTGCCTGGAGAGCCAAGGTGCCCAATCTGCAGAGAAGTTACCTCACCATATCAATTTAGTCCACGAGTCTGAGTGTTCATTTTGATCTCCCAAATCCAGGCTGCAACACTAAAACACTAGCCTGAACTGGCACTGCGTTTGCCCTTGGTCGGCGTTCTCACATTGGAGAGGAAGACTTAGAAGAGCCGGTCGGTTCGGGTTGACAATTGACATGTAGCCTAGCTCTGAATCCTCCTATTTTGTTTACGCTGTCACCTCCGTTCCAAAGCTGCAGCAGGGAAATGACAAGAGCTGCAGTAGTCCGCTGAAACTCTGGTTTAAAATACAGTTCTGGAGGTGCAAAAAATCAGCAGTTTTGACCAATCTGGAATAATTTAGCTCTGTCATACTAAATAAATCATTTTTTAATATCTCATGTCCCATTTAGCAGAAGACTGTTGTTTGTCATGAAAATTCAATTTATATTGCCGTCAGGGCATCAATACTTTTACAAAGAATATTCTGTGATAATAATGGAGTAGTGGAGAGTTTTGTATTGCCCATGCAGTCAGCTCCAGTCGTCAGCCTTATGTTTGTTGTTCCTGTGGCCTTTTTCTCGTTCTGAATCTTCCTCCTCCCTTAAATATATATGGGTATATGTCACAGACTTCTTTTGGATTGACGAAATCGTTCAAAAAATCCACACCGAAACGCTGAAAAACGCTTCCCTCTCCATTGTGCTCAATGCTAAATACTTCACCTAGTGATATCATCACCAAGATGGAGGCATCAGAGCGCTAGGATGACAGGAGGAGCTAAGCGGCAGCTTTAAAGAAGCATTTCTCATCATCCGCGCGTTTCCCAGTTGGTGTATATAGTTGAATCGTCTCAATATATGATTTTAATTCCGATAATAAAGTTATTTCAGATTTCAGTTTTGGTGTCAGATACACTTTAATTCATTCATTCATCCATCTCAGGCACCGCTGTTCTGACTTGCAGATGTTCAAGGCTAAAGGGAGTTGTTTAGCAGCAAGTGACCATTTACGTTTAAATCACAACATTTTAGATATTTTGTTTAAAATGAAATGCAAGGCTGTATAGCCTAAAAGTTTTAAATATACATGTTGAGTAAGTCGACATTGACTTACGTGCTTTCCATGAAAGGTTTCTGATGGACTTATTAAGTATTGAGCAACTGTACAGTTTAAATAAGTCTTGAGGCAAAAAGTGTGTGTGCACGTTTGTTTGTTTGTTTTAGTGATGTTATATACAGTTGTGGTCAAAAGTTTACATACACTTGTGAAGAACATAATGTCATGGCTCTCTTGAGTTTCCAGTTATTTCTACTACTCTGATTTTTCTCTGATAGAGTGATTGGAACAGATACTTCTTTGTCACAAAAAACATTCATGAAGTTTGGTTCTTTTATGACTTTATTATGGGTGAACAGAAAAAAGTGATCAAATCTGCTGGGTCAAAAATATACATACAGCAGCGCTAATATTTGGTAACATGTCCCTTGGCCATTTTCACTTCAATTAGGCGCTTTTGGTAGCCATCCACAAGCTTCTGGGAAGCTTCTGGTTGAATCTTTGACCACTCCTCTTGACAGAATTGGTGCAGTTCAGTTAAATTTGATGGCTTTCTGACATCGACTTGTTTCTTCAGCATTGTCCACAAGTTCTCAATGGGGTTTAAGTCAGGACTTTGGGAAGGCCATTCGAAAACCTTAATTCTAGCCTGATTTAGCCATTCCATTACCACTTTTGATGTGTGTTTGGGGTCATTGTCCTGTTGGAACACCCAGCTGCGCCCAAGACCCAATCTTCGGGCTGATGACGTTAGGTTATCTTGAAGAATTTGAAGGTAATCCTCCTTCTTCATTATCCCATTTACTCTCTGTAAAGCACCAGTTCCATTGGAGGCAAAACAGCCCCACAGCATAATACTACCACCACCGTGCTTGACGGAAGGCATGGTGTATTTGGGGTTAAAGGCCTCACCTTTTCTCCTCCAAACATATTGGTGGGCATTGTGGCCAAACAGCTCGATTTTTGTTTCGTCTGACCACAGAACTTTCCTCCAGAAGGTCTTATCTTTGTCCATGTGATCAGCAGCAAACTTCAGTCGAGCCTTAAGGTGCCGCTTTTGGAGCAAGGGCTTCCTTCTTGCACAGCAGCCTCTCAATCCATGGAGATGCAAAACACGCTTGACTGTGGACACTGACACCTGTGTTCCAGCAGCTTCTAATTCTTGGCAGATCTGCTTTTTGGTGATTCTCGGTTGAATCTTCACCCTCCTGACCAATTTTCTCTCAGCAGCAGGTTATAGCTTGCGTTTTCTTCCTGATCGTGGCAGTGACAAAACAGTGCCATGCACTTTATACTTACAAACAATTGTTTGCACTGTTGCTCTTGGGACTTGCAGCTGCTTTGAAATGGCTCCAAGTGACTTTCCTGACTTGTTCAAGTCAATAGCCACGTTTACATGCTGACTTTTATTCATACCGATTCAAATCATTCCGAATGGAAATTTCACATCAGCTGTTTACATGTCACTTCATCTATTCCGATCCAGCGTTTACATGTGACTGCCTTCATTCCGAAAGGACGTTTGACAACTGCTGTCTGACATGCACAGATTAATCAAAACAAAGCGTCACGTTGCAAAACATGGAGATCGATCGTCAGATCAGCTGCTGTTTTAACTTTTTGAGTGGAAACAAAACTTCAGAATGATACGCCGTTCATTTAAAAAGTTGTGTGGGTGCGCTGTGCGTGTGCTTGGAAGCCATGTTGCAAGTGACGTTACTTACGTCACCGAGTGACGTCACCACGTCAGTATGGAGCATGCGCAGAAAGAACGCAACCAGACACCATTCCGCTTCCCTGTTTACATGATATAATTTTACTTCTAATCGGTTTGGGAAAAGGAATATTCCACCCCTGTGAATCGGAATGAAATTCCATTCGGTTTGGGCCTGTTCATTCCGAATGAGGTGTTTATATGGAACACATTTATTCGGTTTGAACAAATATTCCGATTGTAATTGGAATATCTGGCTCCATGTAAACGTTCCATGTAAACGTGGCAACTGACTCGCTTTTTCAGATCCATGTATGTATATTTTTGACCCAGCAGATTTGATCACTTTTTCTGTTAACCCATAATAAAGTCATAAAAGAACCAAACTTCATGAATGTTTTTTTGTGACGAAGTATCTGTTCCAATCACTATCGGAGAAAAATCAGAGTTGTAGAAATAACTGGAAACTCAAGAGAGCCATGACATTATGTTCTTCACAAGTGTATGTAAACTTTTGACCACAACTGTAATTCAACAATACCATCGGCCCAACAGCAGCTACTGTAGGTTGTTCTCTCTATCTAGGATTTTTGATTTGTGATTTTCAGGGAACAGCTGGTCGGCTAAGTTCAACAGACTTGAAGGGCAGTTAAATAGGGATGCAACTTTTCCAGATAAGGCGTGGTAAAGCTATTTAATTTTTTAAAAATGAATATTGAAATGAATTCTATCGTTTACAGACATCCATTGGAGGAAGGCCAGAATGGAATCTCTGCTCCTACTTACATTTTCCCTTTTCATGGCAAGGAGCAGCACCCACTAGAGATATTTGAGGGAAGACATAAGTAATTCTGGGAAGAGTTTTTCCAGGCAGTTCCAATTATTTTATTTATTTTTTTAATTATTTACTGTATTTTTCAGACTATAAGTTACACCTGAGTATAAGTCGCACCAGCCAAAAAATGCGCAATGAAGAGGAAAAAAAAAAAACATAAGTTGCACCGGAGTATAAGTCGCATATTTGGGGGAAATGTACTTGATAAAATCCAACACATAGAACAGATATGTCCTCTTGAAAGGCAATTTAAAATAAAAATACAATAGAGAACAACATGCTGAATAAGTGTACTGTATGAAAATGTTAGATGATGCATGAACAACGAAATGCGAATGTGGCCGGTATGTTAATGTAACATAGCTATTAAGAGTTATTCAGATAACTATAGCATAAAGAACATGCTAACAAGTTCACCAAACCATCAGTGTCAAAACACCAAAATAACATGTGAAACGCTATGACAATGTGTAAATAATTTCACACATGAGTCGCTCCAGAGTATAAGTCGCACACCCAGCAAAACTATTTAAAAAAAACTGCGACTTATAGTCCGAAAAATATGGTAATCATTGAAAAAAAATTAATTAGGTTCAAAATAATTGCAAAATGCAATTTTTCCACTGGCCACTTAGATAAATTATCACTTGTTCCGTAAGAATAAGGGTCTGTCTAAACCAAAAATAGCAGAGTTTTTTTATATTTTATATTAGGTAAATAATGAAGACTGAATGACACTCAGTAATGAATTGAGTATATTTTATGTACAAACTAGTGAGCAATAATGGATAGGTCCTTTTGTGGGAAGCAATTGATTGTTCTCACCTTGAGTGTCATCTTGGCAAGGAGGTCCTGCAGGTCCATAATGCCTTGCACTAGACTCAAGAAATCACTGCAGGTTGGGCAGCCTGAAAGAAAGAATGCATGCACAGAACTGAAAAGATAATCAAATAAATTAAGGTGGCAATTGTAGCACAAATCGATAGAATCAAAACATATGTGTCGCTCAAAAATTTTTATTTTATTTTTAGGTATGAGCTTAATAGACCATTAATACAGTACGTCATATCATATCGAGCGGTGGTTTTGGATATCTATGTCAATGGTCTCCAACCCGGTCTTCAAAGGCCCACTGGAGGTGCAGGATTTCATTGCAACCAAATAAGATGACTATACTTTTTCACCAATTTGGTGTTTTACAGGTGCAGCTGATTGCAGTCAGGTGCTGCTTGTTTTAGCAGAAACCTCATTGGTTCAACTATCTGTGCTTGATCGGCAGGCACAAAAACCACGACCCATAGCTTGCCTTTGAGGACCGGGTAGGAGACCACTGATCTATGTCACAGATGCAAAAAGAGTGGTAAATGTATCAGAGAAAATTAATATTACAGAAAAAGACCAGGAGAATCAATTGGGCCTTTTACTAGTTTCATTGTTCAAATTGGTGATCAACTTTATGTCAGAGGTGAATTTCATCAAAGAAAAACATCAATAGAACTTGCTAATTAAAGCATGCTTCAGGTTAAAAAACATTACGGTTGGAGATACTTACTACGATTAAGGTTTGGACATTGGGTGATGTAGCCGTTGGGCGCAAAAACAAACTTCACATCTTGGATTATGCCCTGCCAAGAAGAACATTAGAGATCCACTGATAAGATTGCTTGAATATTACCGTACTAAACGCTACTTCAACTAGGTAGCATGTGTATTTAATCACGGTTTATGTATCACTTCAGTTCTTTTTTTCTGTCTGTCCCCCATTGGCTTTTTTTTGTCTGGCTGCATTCTTTCAATAATAATAAATAACTAGGCCTGCAAGCAGGACTGAACGGGCCCTCGCAATCTAGCGCAACTCGGACAGTGTGCAGGTCAGGGTGGTGGGAAGAGATAAAAAACCCTATTGGACAGAGTAATACAAAAAAGGAGCGAATAAAGGGTCGTCACGGCAACAGACAGAGACATGTGGACATGGGCCGTAAAATGAGTATTTCAAAAGGTCTTGAAACTATAATGACCCACCATGAAAAGAACTGGACATATATTTGAAAAATGAGTGACTTTCTATGGCCACTAGTTGGCGTTGTAGGTTTGATGCAAATGACCCCTACAGGACCCTTCAGAGTATGACTCAACAAGCACGAGATGTTTGGCGCAGATATGTTGTAGAAGTTATGACTGTTCAAAACTTGTGGTGAGACGAAATGGCTTCAGTCATTTTCACTTCTCCTGTTGGACTCTTTTGCTTCAACCAAACCTCAGTATTTTTCATCAGGCACCTGAACACATGTCTTATGGCTCCCCTGATGCAGGTTTCAGGTGAATATATTTTTTTTCCTTGGAGGAGGAGCCTGTTTAGTAAAAAAAGGCATTTCCTGTTCCCAATAGGGGGCGCTCGGCCTAATGGGTAATGTTTCAATGCACTCGTGTTAAGGGTGGGATTCCGCACATACATGCCAGATATGAAAAAGATTGAACGTTGTGTCAAGGAGCTATTAGTCTTTTACTGAATTTGTCATTTTGCCGAAAAAATGGCCGACTTAGGTCCACGCCCAGGTCAGACCCGTGAATGAAAACGCACCATTTTGAAAAGTTTAGATCTCCTATGTCTCCTGAATAGTCTCACCAATTTTGAAGATGATCCAACTAACTCCCTCTGTGACAATGTCTCAAATGTGCACCCTGTTAATTGATAAAAATTTCACATTCGATCAAAATACCCAATTTCCTGTTGGGTTTGGAATATGGGTTCAAGAGACTTTTTGGAGCAGTTTTGCACAAGGTATCGACTCCCCAAATTTCATTGCTCTATGTTAAAAAAACCCTAATAGGAAACGCCTTTTTGAAAAATTCAAAGGGGCGCCACTGAGCCCTTTTGTTACATTTTTTTGTAACGAAAAGGAATCAAAATCCACGCAAAGCCGCATGTATGTGCAAAATTTGGTGAGTTTTCGTGCATTGTTCAGGCCTCCAAATGTAAACTGTACTACAAATAGATAAAAATTTCACATTCGATCCAAAATACCCGATTTTCTGTTGGATTTGGAAAATGGGTGCAAGAGACTTTTTGGAGCAGTTTTGCATAAGGTATGGACTCCCCAAATTTCATTGTTCCACGTTGAAAAAACCCAACAGGAAAGGCTTTTTTTAAAACTCCTTTCTGTCGCCACTAGTTGGCACTGTAGAGTTGATGCAAATGACCCCTACAAGACCCTTCAGGGTATGACTCTCAACAAGCACGGGAAGTTTGGCGCAGATATGTTGTATATCTGCTGAGTTATGACTGTTCAAAGTTTTTTGCGAGACAAATTGTTGACGGTCATTTTCACTTTCCTGTTTGGACCCCTCCGCTTCAACGAAACCTCAATATTTTTCATCAGGCACCTGAACACAGGTCTTAAGGCTCCCCTGATGCAGGTTTGAGGTCAACAGATTTTTTTTCCCTTGGAGGAGGAACCTGTCTCGTAAAAAAAGGCTTTTCCTGTTCTCACTAGGGGGCGCTAGGCCTAATGGGTAATATTTCAATGCATTCGTGTTAAGGGTGGGATACCGCACATACATGCCAGATATGAAAAAGATTGAACGTTGTGTCAAGGAACTATTAGTCATTTACTGAATTTGTCATTTTGCCGAAAAAATGGCCAACTTTGGCACCACGCCCAGGTCAGACCCGTGAATGAAAACACACCATTTTAAAAACTTAAGATCTCATATGTCTCCTGAACAGTCTCACGAATTTTGAAGATGATCCAACTAACTCCCTCGGCGAAAAGGTCTCAAATGTGCACCCTGTAAATAGATAAAAATTTCATATTCGATCCAAAATAACCAATTTCCTGTTGGGTTTGGAACATAGGTGTAAATGCTTTTTTGGAGCGGTCTTGGACAAGGTATAGACTCCCCAAATTTCATTGCTCTACGCTGACAGACCCTAATGTTATAGGCCAATTTTAAAATTTCAAGGGGGCGCCACTGAGCCATTTTGTTACATTTTTTTGCAACGTTGCAAAATTATCGAAATTTACAATTTTCCGAACATATGTGCAAATTTTGGTGACTTTTTGTGCATGTTCAGGCCTCCATATTGGCCGTTTTTATTTGCTCTCAAAAAAAAAAAAAAAAAAAAAATAATAATAATAATAATCCTTTGCAAAACAATAGGGCCTTCGCACGCTTAGTGCTCGGGCCCCAACAATTGTTTTTATTCCATCTGAGCTAATAAAAAAAAAAAAAACACTGCTTTACTATCGTTCCATCATTGACTGGTACCTAAATATGAAAGCTTCAGTACACAAAATATTTATTTGCCGAAAAGATTTTCGAAGTTTTTTTCGCTTCTTATTACGAAAAATTATTTTCAACGCCGGCGATCCAAGAGAAGGGTGCTGAGATATTAACTTACAGGTTGCTATTAACTACGTTTATTTTCTGCCCTTTTGCTACACTTTGCTAGATGCGCCCTTGCCTTGTTTCAGTTACTTGTTGCAGCTCTCATTTGTATCCTCTACCTTGTGCAGGTATTGTGTGTAACGTTTTTTTTTCACCCTTCTCTTGTGGCACTACGCCCATCGCCTCGGTTACCATCGGGTTTGTTTATTGATCACTGTCGACCTTCTGTCATAGACCCTTTTTGTTTTCTCCATTTTTGTAATAGCGTGTTCTTTGTGTTTAATAAATCTTTGTAACACACTCCCTTGGTTGTATTGTCTGCTTAGGGTTCAACCTTGCTTCCGCAGCTGCGGACCATAACACTGCTTTCCAACCAAGAGCGTAGGTTTGGTCTCAACATTGGTAGGGACGATATAACAGCATAACCTGCATGTACACATTTTGCTGGGGACGGGACATTAATAAGACCAAACAGATTTGATGAACGGGGGTCAGGGCCACATTTCTAATGAATATGAACCTAATTAATTGATAGGCTAAATGATCAATGCAAAATAAATCCGTATCGACTGATACCAATTTTCACGTGCATTGGTTCAGGTGATACACTGTACGATTCAAATCTTTGTTTTAAAAACTGCTAAAGAAACATTTTGAAAACTTCTAGAACACATGTCTGGTTTTTATTAGCAAACTGAAAATGCAATATTTGAATATAAATTATATTAACATACACAATAAAAACAAACCTGTTATTCATCTCTTAACAATCCAGGAATGCAAAAAATAAACATTTGTCTTAAGACCACTCAACAATTGTCTTTCTAAATAAATCAGTTCAATATAACTGAAAAAAAAACTTCTTAGAGTATACCAAAAATAAATAAAAATGGTAAAACACTGCTGCTTTTGTCCACAAGCACAGCCAAACTCAATTAAACATGAAAACTTTTTACCTCGATGATGATTAATATATTGTTATCTGAAAAAAATTCTGCATAGGCTGCAAATAACATTTTTTAAAATAAATTAATGCTGAAAATAAATGAATACATTTTTAAATCAATGTGAGTCATCAGCCAATCAAATGTGTGTTTGAAGGGAAATATTGGACCGGCAGATACAGCAACTGAAAAGGGGCAAATATAAACCTAAACATAATGAAAATAATTCACTTAATAATGGTAGGGTCAATTCGATCCTTACAATAAATGGAAGACAATCTAAATTGCCTATATAACTGAACTCATTATATAATGCAAATAAGGTTGCTTAAAAGTTGGTGTGGACAATTTGAGCATCCTGAAAAGTTGGTATTGTTATGTCCCTATCGTCCCTATGCAAACCTATGTCCTTGTTTCAAACACTTAGGCTAGGTTCATACCGCAGGTCTCAATGCACAAATCCGACTTTTGTTCATATCTGGTTTTTAGAGTGTGCCCGTTCAGACAGCCTTTTTAATTAAGCCCGTAAATGTAGTATGAATGTGCACTTACTTGCAGTCCAACACGCGCTGAGCAAACTGACCTGCATGCGCAGAAGCATCCAAACAACTGACTACACATGCTGGCTCTACTTCATTCTAGGGTTATCATATTTTGATTTCCAAAAAGAGTACACAAATAACAAGACCTAAATAATCCCCGTTTAACCTGATATTCAAAGTTTATATGGATTGAAAGATCGCATCCACGCACTGTGCATGCATGATGCACACACATACGGGTAGTTTGCCCCGACTCTCGGACATGTAAGCAGTCTTGAAATATTGCTTATTTGGAGCACAGAAAGAATGTCTATCAATCTCAGGCTTATCCTCCCCTGTCCCATTTTCTTTTTTTTTTTAATGACTGTTGTCAAGTCCGCCTCTTCCCTAAAAGCCGAGTTAAAGCTAGGCGCCAACTCTCATGCACAGCTCCACCACTGCCATAGCACTCTGTCTCTCTTGCTCTTTGCTGACGTAATTGCTGCATGAATTCCGATTTAGGAGACTTGAAAGTTCTGACCACAGCCACATTCTGGAAGAATGTGGCCCAGATCGGATTTTAATGACATACGAAAGTGACCTAGATGGGATTTGAAATGGTCCACATTTATGCGACATGTCCCGCTAAGATTGCCAAGTTAATACCTCACTCGAGTCGGAAAAACACAAAAAAACAGATTTGTGCATTAAGACCTGCGGTATGAACCAAGCCTTAGAGTGTGAAATCTGTTTTCTGCACATTTCTGAAAATTTGTCTGGTTGAGTCTTTCTGAAATTTAACCCAACTTTTGTTGAACATTACACATTTAACATAACACGTACTATAACTCCCAATTACTTTTGAACTAGGTGGAGAATACACTCCTTTATGGCACAGGTCAATAACCTGTACCCTGTCTAAAACATTTTCAAAGACAAAAGACCTCTAGCAGTCTTAATGATATGTCTTTTTATTAAAGGTAATTTAATTTGATTGAAAGCACCTGCGATGTTATAAATTGCGGGAAGAAATGGTCAACACTGTATGTCTCCCTTTTACTACAAACAAATCATGTCCAATATTGGAAATCAACATAAAAATGCATCACATTCATTTTTTACTCTTCAGTCGATGGCAATTGATGTCAGGAATGGCTGAAATAGCTCATCTTTTTACAAAGAGGAGGCAAATTGGCATAGCAATTGTGAAAAAAGTAAAGAATGCTACTTGGCAGCAATGCTTGAAAATAATCTTTGTAAAAAGTAGTACTGTGCAGCACTAAATCATCTACAACTGAGGATGCCAACCAGTCTGCCAATCATTGTGAATGACAAGTCACATCCAGCATTACAAGATTGCAAAATACAGGCCTATACTGTATGATAACCACAGGGAACAAACTCTTTAAAATTACCATCTTCAAGAAATATCCATCTTTTAAATCCGCCCCCATGCAGAAGCACACAATTTGTCCTTAAATGAGTTTCTGAAAACATTCAAATGTGTCATCTGAAGTATATTTGCCACCAACATCCCTTTGGGATGTACATGAAATCCATTTGCAGTGCATTTGTCTGGCCTGGCTGAAAGCAACACCTTGCCTCCATATTTTGGAGAGGAAGGTCCATGAGATTAACAGGTTTGCAGCACAGATTGATAACACATTCGCATAGCTACACACAAGCGCTAGAACACCTACACACGCACACAGACACCTACACGTACAGAGCGGAGCATGATGTGTGTCAAAAGAAATTTTCTGAAGTGTCAGAATAAAAATGAAGCTATGGATCTAAGATGAATTTCCTGATGGTGTAAAATATTGCAGAAGTGCTGACCGTTGTACATAAAGAATTCTCTTTTTACATTGATGTCACCTGAGCTGCAGGTAGTGGCCACAATAAACATGAATTGTAAATTGATTGTAATCATAATACTTGTGACTTGGGCAGTAACCCGGTTATGAAAGGCTATATAAACATGTTCAAATAGTGTATATTGAATAGTCAATCAACAGTCAATCAAATACTCAAATAGTGCATAGCAATTGTTTAAGATCATTTTTCAGTTTTTAATAATGTCACACGCTGCCGTCTGTGGCGTTAATTTGTGTTCGTTCCTGCCCTGTTTTGTTTTGGTTGGTTCCTGTTACTTTGTGTTAACTTTGTCAGCTTTATTTTTCCTCCCCTGATTACATGGTTGCCCACACTTGTTTATCATTAGCCCTACTCCTTATATACCCCTCTTGTTTCTTTCCCTGTGCCAGTGCATTTTCATCCATTGGACTAAGCCCAAAATTCTACTATCTGCGTGAGTGCTGTGCTCAGCTCCAATGCGGACCGCCTGCAATATCCAATGCCCACTGCATACGTCTCTCATGCGGTCCGTACATCCGCAGATTCTAGACACACATGTGCAAAACAGAGGAGACCATGTGATCTGATCAACACAAAGTTTATTATTGTGACAGTGTTTTGAGAAAAAAAATCATTTATCTGAGCCAAAAATGCGCAAAGGCCAATAGTACAGTTTAGCTACAGTTAAATTCTGTTCAACACACACAAAAGCACACAAACCGCGGACATAACCCCCCCCTACAAAATCCACGCACGGATACTTGCAAGAATTGGCAGCGGAAATCAGCTTCAGTAAATCAGCACAGAAGTCTAGCTCACTTTTTACTGTTCATTTTTCTCCGCACTTAATTCTGATGTCAGTAACCCAGCAGTGGGAGTGTCACCTTGCCGCATCAAACGCACCAATAGGAGGGTCGCACTGACGTATCATTGCAGCGCTGAAAGTATTCGTAGTAGTGTTACAATTGTTTTCGGAAAAATGTCATTTCCTTTAGTCATTTTAAAATGTATTTAATGTTTTGGAGACACACAAGCACTGTACATCCCATGGTGACCTATATATATTTTGTTCTGTATAAATCTCAATAAAATATAGTAAAAAGTAGATGCATAATACTTTTAGAAACATTATTTACCTTGACAGACCAGATACTGCTGTTGTTCTATTTCTGTTTGGTGTGTACTAAACGGCAGGGCTTGATTCGGCCGCAGGTTGATGGACCAGAAAATAGATCATATTTTGAGAGAGTAATGCAAAAAAAAAAAAAAAACTCTCCATTAAATGTTTTTTTTTTTCTTATGTAGTTTATTGTTTGACTAATAGCAACCCAAATTTTAATAAAAGTAAATAATAATTTAATAAAAATAAGATTGTGTGTCGAAGCGATCGTATGTCAAGGTACCACTGTATTTGGAAAATGTTTATGGGAAATATTTTGTGTAGATAAATGCGCCATCTGAGAGTTGCTGTCAACTGGTTCAGGTGATGACCTGACCACCACCCAACTCCATCACCCCTACGACCTTTGTGAGGACAAGCGGTTTTGGGAATAGATGTATGGATGAAGGATGTCCCATTAGGATGGACTCCCTAACCAAAATAAAGTCAATGTTGACAAACACTCAATTAAATGTTGCTTCAGCAGCTCACACCTGCAGTAAAGTAGCAGGCAAATTGAGCTGGGTTCATCTGTATTCAGTAAAGTTAGGTGTGTCAACTTTAGGCATTGTACCATAGTCAATCAATAGTAAACCACTGTTACTACTCTATGTGTTCCTCTTTTACTCTTATTCCCCAAAATATTTAATGCCCACACTTTGAGTCCTGCTGTGTGCTGCTGCACAAACTGTTTCATGCCTCTGCATTTTCATTCATTTCCATTTGCAACCTAGCTCAATATGGAATCGACTCATTTTTATCCCGTCCTTGCAGGTTTGCCAGCATTTGGCATTTAGAGTGGTTTCAGCTATGCTTGACTGTAAGTAATTGGTACATGCATATAATTCAGGTTGATAGCATCCTCCACATATTGCCAGTTTTATGATGCTAAAACAACAAGTACAGATAATGGATGTAGATTTTGTATTTCCTTATTATAGCAATATACAGTATGCCAAGGGTCGCTGACATCTTGCAAGCCAGATGTGGCTCCTCTGTTTTGGACTGTAGCTGGCTTAATGGTTAAACGGAACACTGGTATGTTCCATCCTAATGGTCGACAGCGGTTTCCTTTCATTCCCCATCCGCGCTGCCTCCAGGTTATGTGCGTTTGATAAAATTGGGTGAAACAAACTGGCTTTCAGTCTCGCACAATAAACAGCTTCAGTTTTAACTACTCACTGCTTTGATATAAAAATTACCTTACATAGTATAATGAGGCATTGTGAGAGAGGATCAGAAGAAGAGTAGTTTATATGCACTGAATACATAACGAAAAGATATATACCTATAATATACGTGATTAATTAAGTTTGATGACCTGGCATTGTATTCCACTTAGGAATGTTGGGTGAAAAAGATCGTTTTTTAAAATGTATTATTTATATTGAGGTGTTAACTTACTGACTGGGAATCTAAAGTCAATTTGGATTGGAAGTATATCGCAGTCAATGGCAGTAAACAAGTTAAGGGCTACAAGCAACAAAATAATCAAGAAGTATAAGGATTAGGGATGTCACCGATCAGGCCCAAGTACGTCATTTTTAGAAGATCGGAATCGGGTGAAAAAGATTGTGTTTTTAAGATGCCAAAAGAAACAAAAGATTGTACCTTTTGTAAAAAACTAATAAATTGCCAAGGTACCCGATCGGTACTCTGTATCGGCAGATTCTCAAAGCAGGTGACTCAGACTCAAACTTGGGTGCAAAAATATATGATCAGGACAACTCTGGTTCCTCTTGATTGGGTCCATCCCAAATATACATCACCACTGAACGATTTTGTGTTGGTACTGCAACATTATAACCAAATACAACTGCCTGAGACACCCATTAAGAATCATATTTAAAATATGTGGGCTCTCAGTCAAAAAGGCTACCAGCCCTTGTAATATACAGTGCCTTGCAAAAGTATTCGGCCCCCTTGAACCTTGCAACCTTTCGCCACATTTCAGGCTTCAAACATAAAGATATAAAATTTTAATTTTTTGTCAAGAATCAACAACAAGTGGGACACAATCGTGAAGTGGAACAAAATTTATTGGATAATTTAAACTTTTTTAACAAATAAAAAACTGAAAAGTGGGGCGTGCAATATTATTCGGCCCCCTTGCGTTAATACTTTGTAGCGCCACCTTTTGCTCCAATTACAGCTGCAAGCCGCTTGGGGTATGTTTCTATCAGTTTTGCACATCGAGAGACTGACATTCTTGCCCATTCTTCCTTGCAAAACAGCTCGAGCTCAGTGAGGTTGTATGGAGAGTGTTTGTGAACAGCAGTCTTCAGCTCTTTCCACAGATTCTCGATTGGATTCAGGTCTGGACTTTGACTTGGCCATTCTAACACCTGGATATGTTTATTTTTGAACCATTCCATTTTAGATTTGGCTTTATGTTTTGGATCATTGTCCTGTTGGAAGGTAAATCTCCGTCCCAGTCTCAGGTCTTGTGCAGATACCAACAGTTTTTCTTCCAGAATGTTCCTGTATTTGGCTGCATCCATCTTCCCGTCAATTTTAACCATCTTCCCTGTCCCTGCTGAAGAAAACCAGGCCCAAACCATGATGCTGCCACCACCATGTTTGACAGTGGAGATGGTGTGTTCAGGGTGATGAGCTGTGTTGCTTTTACGCCAAACATATCGTTTTGCATTGTGGCCAATAAGTTCAATTTTGGTTTCATCTGACCAGAGCACCGTCTTCCACATGTTTGGTGTGTCTCCCAGGTGGCTTGTGGCAAACTTTAAACGAGACTTTTTATGGATATCTTTGAGAAATGGCTTTCCTCTTGCCACTCTTCCATAAAGGCCAGATTTGTGCAGTGTACGACTGATTGTTGTCCTATGGACAGACTCTCCCACCTCAGCTGTAGATCTCTGCAGTTCATCCAGAGTGATCATGGGCCTCTTGGCTGCATCTCTGATCAGTTTTCTCCTTGTTTGAGAAGAAAGTTTGGAAGGACGGCCGGGTCTTGGTAGATTTGCAGTGGTCTGATCCTCCTTCCATTTCAATATGATGGCTTGCACAGTGCTCCTTGAGATGTTTAAAGCTTGGGAAATCTTTTTGTATCCAAATCCGGCTTTAAACTTCTACACAACAGTATCTTGGACCTGCCTGGTGTGTTCCTTGTAGGGGTGCAACGGTTCAGTTAGCCCACGGTGCGGTTTGAACCCCGGTTTTGGGATCACGGTTTCGGTTCGGTTTCGGTTTTGCTTTTTTTTTTTTTTTTTTTAAACTGCCTTTATTTTGCTTTTTAAAAAATGAAATAAACACTTAAAACGTAAACATTTTCGACAGTTAAAATGCCTCTTAGCTCTTTGGCAAGTGTAGTGACTGACTACTGAAATACACACACAGTAGTAAAAAAGTTACTTGGCAAAGTAACTGGTGATACCTTTCATGTTTTTTTTTAAATTTAAAAAAAAAACAAACAAACAAACAAACAAACCCAAAAACATAGTAACCTTTGCTATGTTTGGAGGTCATTTTATGTTGTGAATCAACCGTTAAAGTTGATAAAATTACTCCCGTTTTTGCCTTAGTTCCCTTCCGTCTACTTTGGACATGTGAACATTTTAAAACTGTTTCATCCTTTAAAGATAGACTCAAGTCAAGATTTTGCCGATTTAGGAGTATTTTGGATAAAAAGTTGGTTAGGTTCGCTCGTAAGGTTTACTACAACAGAGCCTTTCTGAGAAGTTTACTGCTCTAAAATGGCGGCTGTTTACTTTCGCATGTAGTTCTATATGCATGAGATATCTAGGCGTAGATTGTATGCTGTCTGCTAAATCAGGAAATATTGGAGCCACCTAGCCAAGCATCACGTTTGCTACAGCGTCTCAACAAACACTCTTCCCTCTCCGTGTCTGACTTTTCTCGCGTCATTCATCCAACGTATTAAAAACATTGTCTCGTTGCAGAAACGGTGCCCAAATCCGAACGGATGAAAAAAAAAACGTAATGCACGAAAAACGTGCAGATTTTGAACGTAACGTACGGTGTACACATTTAAAAATGAGTGATCACTTGTACAAATTACGACGAGACCGGACAACTGACAGGTATGAATTATAGTGGACCGTCACAGTTAGGTAGTAGCACTCTGTAGCATGGGACGTCCAACTATCAGTGGTTAGGGCGAAACTATGTGCTTTAGCGAAATCATCTTCGATGGCTTTGCGTGCCATTTCATAAATGTCGGGGATTATGTTGTTGGCGAAATATGTCCGCGAAGGAACAATATAACGCAGGTCAAGCGTTGCAATTAAATTAACGAAGCCCGCATTTTCAACCACGGAATATGGTTGCATGTCTTTTGCAATGCACATACCCACTGCGTGGGTTATTTTCTTGTGTTTTTCTGACCTGATATTGTAAGGCTTTTGGAACACCTCTTCTATAGACCCGTATGTTTTCACTGGTGTCGTCTTCGGGGTTGTCCTGCTCTGAGAAAGCGATGTCTGTGGGTGATCCTGGCTGAGGTGCCGAGTCATGCTAGAAGTGTTGCCGTTAGCATAGGGAACAAGCGCTGAGCAATGCTTGCAAATTGTTTTATTTATTTTTTTCTCAATATTTTCTCTCCGTCTGCATTGTAGTCCACGGGGAAACCGAAATGTTGCCACACCGCAGATTTGAAAGAAGCCGGAGCTTCCTCAAAATTCGGTCTGTCGACTCCTCCGCTCGCCATAACTTTTTTTGTTTTCTTTCTTGTTTCACTTTCACCTCGCTCGTAAGCGAGAGAAGGCGTTACTCGGCTCCTATTACACAGGTGCTTGACAGCGATTGGACATTTACTCGCGGGGCGGGAATTTCTCCACAGCAGCGCTTCACGTCACACAGAGTTTGACCAATTCATTCCACAAGCGTTCGGAATAAATTACTGTAATTGCAAAACCAAAAAGGCGCGGTTCATAAAGGCGTATTGAACCGTACAGGGCGAACCGTACGGTTCGGTTTTGAACCGCAAACCGTTGCACTGCTAGTTCCTTGGTTTTCATAATGCTCTCTGCACTTTAAACAGAACCCTGAGACTATCACAGAGCAGGTGCATTTATACAGAGACTTGATTACACACAGGTGGATTCTATTTATCATCATCGGTCATTTAGGACAACATTGGATCATTCAGAGATCCTCACTGAACTTCTGGAGTGAGTTTGCTGCACTGAAAGTAAAGGGGCCGAATAATATTGCACGCCCCACTTTTCAGTTTTTTATTTGTTAAAAAAGTTTAAATTATCCAATAAATGTTGTTCCACTTCACGATTGTGTCCCACTTGTTGTTGATTCTTGACAAAAAAAATTAAATTTCATATCTTTATGTTTGAAGCCTGAAATGTGGCGAAAGGTTGCAAGATTCAAGGGGGCCGAATACTTTTGCAAGGCACTGTACCTACACTAGTAGCAGATTATTCAAAAAAGATAACTGACTGCTAAATATAGGTAGGTCCCGGGTTAGAGCCGGGCTGTATACCGAAAATTTACCGTTACCGAAATTCTTCACGATGTCCGATGTAATTTTGACCATGTCGGTAAATTCAGTATTTTAACAAAACAAGAAAATATAGTGTTTTCGTCCCGCTTAGACTCTGTGTTGTCCGGCTATGTTCATTCCCCTTTAAGAAAGCAGTCAGTGTGCTTACGTATGAAGTCACGTGATTATCAGGAACTCAAACAAACAGAATTCCGGTAGGATATCGCTAGCGGCTAACGCTAGCTACCGCTGCAAGCAAACGTGATGGAGTCGGGCTGAAGGGAAATTCACCAAACTTTCACCCGCCATTAAGTAGACTCTTGGCGGCCTCCAAACAGGCTTTCACCTGCTTTCCTCCCTGGTTCTCAAGATTTCAGGAGAGGGTGCGTTCTACTTGTAGCCAGGCCACAGGCTAACACTAGCGGCTAATGCTATAAAATGAAGGTGATGGAGTCAGATAGCGGCTCTAACCTTGTCAAAACGGCTGAATTTAATGAGTGCATTGGGCACGGACTGCATCTAGCAATTAGTATTTCCCGTTATTTTGTATCTGTGTGTCTGTGTGATGTATTTGATATCTTTTATGAGGGTAAAGCATTCAGCATAAATTATAATGCAACAGTGAAGCCTAAATAGTATGACCGCTTAATGGGCACAGCTATTTTTCTGTATATGTTTGCTTCATTCTATGTCATTACTGGCATGATAAAATCTTAAATGTTTCATTAGCAAAAGAGCAGTATAGCTGTAATGTGTGTGTGTGTGTGTATGTGTAGGGGTGTGTGTGTGTGCGTGTGTGTGTGTCTGTGTGGGAGGCTCACGTGTGCGTTCTGGGGGGAAAAAAAACTGAAACCTTGAAGTAAACACTTGTGTTGAGTAATTATGTTACAGCAGCCATTAACAATAAGTTGTCTGTTTGAAGTGTTTTGTTCAAACTTTAAGTCATTTGTGTTACAATGACATGTTTTCACAGTCGTCGTATTGATTTTTATAATGTTGTACATTGTTCAAGTCACACAAGCTGTTACAAATGTTCATACTTGAATTGTTATGGTTTACAAGAATTTTTATATATTTAATGTTTACACTGCACGTACAATTGTGTAAGTATCTTAAATTGAAATCTCGTAAATAAATCAACGAGAAACAATTCATTTGTATTTCACAGATTGATTCAGATTTTCAAATTATATAACGGTCTGCTTGGGCGAATTTACCGTCATTTATCGTTATTGACATACATAAATCTGCTCAATTTACCGTGATACGTACTTTAGGCCATATCGCCCAGCCCTACCCCGGGTTACGAGTTGCATTACTACACTAGCGACGTAACACGAATTTCCGCCTAAGTCGGAATTAACCCTTTAAGTACCCCAAAATACCCCTTAAATCTCAAAATAACTACCCAAAAACATGCATTATCTCTCATTGGACTGTCCTCGCCAATATATTGGAGCTAAGGCCTACCTAGACAGCGAGACAAGCTTCGAAATGACTATGTCAGATGTCTGTGTGGTTGGCTGACTTTATTCGGCTGTTAATGACATCAACTAAAATAAAAATGAAATGAAATTAGATTCGTCTACAATAACATCAATTCAAATTTGCGTTAAATAAATAGCTGACAGCGATAAGAATCGACACAAACAATTAGCATGTATTAGTTTGTATCCGCACATCATCAAAAACAATAACATCAACACGCCCCAAGTATTTAACCACATTTGCACAATACACAGTACAAAACATGTTATATACAGGTCTTGCCTCTGTGGATGTAATACAAGCAACAAATGTGCGCTCAAGCTTGCAGCTCTTTCCCCTTCTTTGTGGGAGCAAATGGTTCTTCCTCGTGTGTGTGCGAGCGCTCTTCTTCGTGTGTGCAATTAAGTTCTTCTTCGTGTGTACATACGCTCTTCTTCGTATGTCCAAATACTTTCTTCATCTACATATCTTACTCGTGTGCGGAAGTACTACCTGCTCATACATCACAAAACAAAAGTCAACATTATTAAAAAAATAAAAGCGACCCTCGTGAGGAAAAGCGGCATGGAAAATGAATGAATGAATAAAATAAAACAACAACAGTGTCGTAAAGTGTCGTAAAGTCGAAATCACGTATGTCGGGCATGTCGTAACCCGGGGACTACCTGTACATAAGATATACCATGGGATACTTTTGAGATTAGCACGTTGGCGTTCTCATACGTACTCCAGTTTCATATGTGGCCCTTTTAGAATATTAATTGCTCACCTCTGCTCTAGATGAATGGAGTGATACAGTTACCGGACTTGCTGATTTGTGAAATGTTTAATATGTAGAACTCTTAACAGTAAATTGAACACTTTGACACTACAGCACGGAGCCAAATGTCGTTCTCCAGGAGTGGTGCACATGCATTGTGGGATGACAGCCCTTCTAGCATTGGCTACAGTGCAACAGGTTCAGGATTCAAGGTGTTACAAGCATACCTGTCAGCCGATATGCAAAATCAAACCAGTGTGAAGCTGAAGGGGAAATTTCCTCTTTCCCACATCCCTTCACTCAAACCACTTTCATCACCATCTGCCTCTTTGCTGACAATCACTTAAAAGTGATCCTCACACACAAAGTTTCAACACTCTCTTAGTAAGAAACCAACCATGGGTAGAAAACGGTACGATTAAGCTAAATCTTTCAAGACTAGAGATTTCCTCAAGAAAAAGGATCCCCTTTAAGTCCTTTGCTACAAATGGCTGAAGGAGGATGATGCAGAGGGAGGAGAAATTGTAGGCTTGTGTGCATCCATGAAAGACTCTGACTGAAGTAATTTACACCACAGCAGAGCTTAGAGGCTAATCAATATGTAACAGAGAGAAAAACATAAATGTACATTGATTGGGTGGGCAGGGTTTTTGGTTAAACACGAACAAAATCATATCTTTCACACAATCTGCCATGTCCTTTGCCTGCTCTGAGCACAAGCCATAGGCTGAGAAAATGAGCAGTGATTAAAAATCGACAATGTAATGAGCTTGGGAATAAGAGTATCGAAGCACACACTGTATGCAGCTACACTGTAAGACCTTTGGTGGGTCTTCCTTTTCTGTCTTCTAACAGATCTCTCTCTACTTTACAGTCCTATGCAAATATAACCAATTATCGCAGGCAATTTTTCATGTGAAGAATGTAAAAGGTGAACTTGTATTATTTATTTTACCTTATTTTTCAGACCCTTTAATGTCATTTTGTCAGGTTTGCAAGACAATTTGTGTTGAAAATGGCAAGAATGTCCTTTCTCAAGCTATGTTACTTGGTTATTTTTACTTCCGCAAACAACAACATTCACAGTACAGTGATCCCTCGCTATTTCGTGCTTTGAACTACGCGCCCTCAGCCCATCGCAGATTTTTTTAAAGTAAAAAAATAAATACATATACAGTGGCACCTCAACATACAATCACTTCGACACACGATCTTTTCAACATCCGACGTAAAATTTGACTCGCCATTTGTTTCTACATCTGACGACATGATCAAAATACGATGACATGACAGCACCGCAGACGGACCCACGGCAGATTTTCTTGTGAGAGAAATCAACACAGGATTCAAAAAAGTTGGTACAGGTGGTGAAACAAGGAAAAAGGTGACGCTTACCATTTAAAAATGAAGATTCAAATTATAGAAAAATATGAGCGTGGGGTGGGCATCCATGAAGTGGCTCAACAATAAATTTCCACGAGCCACCTCCGACGACCGTTCACCAGTCTTTATACGTTAAGTTGACAATTATTATTGTGGTAACATCGCCAAAGAAATCGCCATCTTCGTCACGTTTTTTTATTCATTTCAGAACTTATCCAACACAAAACTCCTACTGTCCGCCACAGTTGACGGTGTTCTCAAGAAAACATCAAAAGTGAAAGTAAGCTGTCAACCACACTGCTCCCTCTCTATGTCACATCAGCCATGCGGTGCGTTCAGGTACAGCAAAAAACGTCCGCCACATTACAACCCGATTCATTACATTATTATAGGAATTATTATTATTATATTACTATTCTGATTTGTATTTATAATTTATTTGTTTTGCTATTAATTGTAATTGCCATTTGTAATAGTACCAGCAGTATTTATCAGGGATTTAGTGTAGGTTTTTGGGCTGTGGAACGAATTAATGGAATTATAATATATTCTTATGGGAAACTCCTGCTCAACATACGACCATTTCGACTTACAAACAAGGACCTGGAACGAAATAATTTCCTATGTTGAGGTTCCACTGTATACAGATGAGCCGTCCCAAGCCAATCACGAGTCTCACTTTTCCTCCTGCTACTCTTTGTTGGTCAGGCAGTGCACTGGAGTTGCTTAGTAAATTTAACAATGATTGACAGCTGTTTAATGTTTGATCTTGCCACAGATGCTTGGAGGCCACAGCTTCAATGCACCGCATGCGTCAATCATCATTTAACTTGTTAAACAGTTGCTGTTGCAACTCATTGTGTGTATGTGAGATGCTTGAGCGGATTTGAGTGGACTTACTCAATGAAGCATTTAATAAAGACAAACATTTTTGTACTTTATTCTTGCTTAAAAAAATATTCAGTGGGACAGTAACATGTTTTAAAAGTTATTATAATTATTACATTTGAAGTGCCTAAAAACCATTTGTTAAAATATATATCTACATTTAAAAAAAATTTTTTTTTTAAGCGGAGGGGCGCTACTTCGCGGTTTTCCACTTATCACGGCAGGTTCTGGTCCCCATTAACCGAAAAAAAAAACAAAAGATCACTATATGGCTGAATGGATCAAATTTGAATATTTAATATTCAACTCTTCACTCTGCGGCTTTTGGATGAGTGGGTGTTTTACAGTGTCCCAAAAATTTTGACATATCATAGGCAAAATCATTTTAGCAATTCCTAAAATAAACTAATTTTATTTTTAGAATTTAGTGGAATTAAATCTAATGGTTTATTATTGTTCATTTTCGGGTCGACCGCATCATCGCAGTGAAACGCATCCTGGAAGCGGTTCAACACGTCGTACTCAAAAAGAACGGCAGAGTTCATTATTTGACCCGAGACGCAACCTTCTTGTATTAATTCTACTTGGTAGGATCAGGCAGACCGCTAGTCACTTGTGTAAAAATATGGTGGATCCGGTCGATTGTCAAAATAATATGCAATTAAATTTATTAATTTTGCTTTAACTTTAGAAAATCCATCAATAAAGCTTTTGAAAAGCGTTCATAAGAAAAAAAAAGATTCATTGAGGGATTTCATTTGTAAAATATGTGTTTAAATATTTTGTCATTGTGATTGCTTTTCTCTTCAGCACATGACTTTTTTCTTTCTTTCAGAAAGAAAGAAAGCTGACCAATATGCAGGGTCTGAAAGGCAAACGGTTGTTGTATTACTATCTTTAAATACCCGCTTCTCTCGCGCGATCTTGCAATCCTCGCGTGAACCGATCGAGCCGCTCTACTTGTAAAACGCATCTTATGGAAATTGGGGGTGAGCATCATTGGGGCGTTGATGCACTAGGATCGCTGACGTGCCGTAGACATGTGTGTTACCGGGGTAACTCTACACAGTCTTGGGGTCTGCAAAATTTGGGAAAACTTTGCCAACTGGCAAACAGATTTGAATGAACCACATACTGTACTAGTACAGTGGGGCAAATAAGTATTTAGTCAGCCACCAATTGTGGTCCCAAACACACAGCCAGGGCAACAAAGCAGTGGCTTCGTAAGAAGCATTTCAAGGTCCTGGAGTGGCCTAGCCAGTCTCCAGATCTCAACCCAATGGAAAATCTGTGGAGGGACTTGAAAGGAATGGGCCAAAATACCAGCAACAGTGTGTGAAAAGCTTGTGAAGAGTTACAGAAAACGTTTGGCCTCTCTTATTGCCAACAAAGGGTACATAACAAAGTATTGAGAAGGACTTTTGGTATTGACCAAATACTTATTTTCCACCATGATTTGCAAATAAATTCTTTAAAAATCAAACAATGTGATTTTCTGTTTTTTCCCCCCCCACATTCTGTCTCTCATAGTTGAGGTTTACCCATGTTGACAATTACAGGCCTCTCTAATATTTTTAAGTGGGAGAACTTGCACAATTAGTGGTTGACTAAATACTTATATGCCCCACTGTATAGGGCACACATCATCTGGGTTACACACTCGTTTTGTGCATGAAACAGTGGAAAAACTGGAATCCCGCAAGAGGCATGTGTGAGATCATCTTTAGAATCTCACCTTGAATAGTCCATGCTTGTGGCTGTGCTGGCCCAGCCACACTCCACTTCCTGGGGTGAGTTCCATCTGAGGAGGGTCTATAACTCGCTCATAAATTCTGTAAAGACAAAAAAAGCAATACAATGAGTGATGATGATGATAACAACACAGATTCTTTCCTTACAAATGCAGGGAGGGACATCTGTACTTGCTGATTAACAGTTCTTTAAAAATACTGTGACTTTGTTAATGTGTGCGTCCCTTCTTTTGCGTCATGGGAAGCAGAGTGGCAGGCAGCTACTACTCTTCTCAAGCATGACGGTGGGCATTCGTCCCACTGTTTTTAATCGGTATTTATATCTGGACTTGAGAAGTACGCTGGATTACCTAAATAACTGACAGAGATAACAAACAGGCTTCTTTATTGTCAAGGCTGATACTCTAAACATCAGACTCATTTTGAGTCAGGCTTTAAGAGGCCTGAGAAATATCTGAATTTGTGTCATATTTTGTCCTCATTACAAAAAAAAAAAAAAAAAAAAAAAAACATGGCTAGACACACTCATAGTTGTGATACTGAATTAATATGGCATAACTTAAAATGATGTTCAAATGATAGATTGATCTTTCTCAAGAAAAAAAAAGAGGCCTAAGCAATACCTTATTTGTAAAAAAAAAAAAAAAAAAAAAAAAAAAAAAATGGAAAAAAAACAGCCCGACCAGTGGTCACCAACAATTGGGCCATTGAGTGCAATTGGATGGATAAAGAGTCATGTGGAGGGTTTCTGCCCCCCATATACTTTATACAAATATTATCTGCATAATTGCATATGACTGGTTAGCATATCCGCAGCATAGTTCACAGGCAGTGGGTTCAAATCTGGCCTCCGACAATCCACAATGGAGTTTGGATGCGCTCTTCATGTAGGTCTTACTTTGGCTTCCTCCAACAATCCCAAAAAATGCATGGCAGGTCAACTAGAGAAACTTAGGTTTCTGGAGATGTGAATTTATCTTTGCGTGCCCTGAAATTATGTGGCAATCAATTTAGGGTGAGTACACCTCGTGCCTGAAGTCATCCTGGGAGGCTCCGGCACATTAGTGAATCAAAGTAGGTTAAGCGGTACAGAGAATGGAGTGATGGAAATTTGTGTGCACAGGATTATCAATAATAATATTAAACTTTGGATTTATTTAAAGTCTTTGGGCACTCAAAGAAGCTTTACAATGTATTATTCTTTCACTCCATACTTGGTGTGGTATTTTCACACAGGCAAGTAGGGTGAAGTACTGTATGTTGCCCAATGATACAATGACAATGGGTACAGGTGGGAGGTGGAGTTCAACCACCCAATCCTTCAATCAGAGGAAGACCCGTTAAACCAACTGCAGAACCACATGTGCCACTGTCCCCCCATTAAATTAATGACAGGGGTACACTCCAATGGTGACAAGTAATCTGAATTTGTATACAGGTCAAAACATTTTGTAACCTACATCAATGCAGTTCTAAGGTCATAAATAAATTAAATTGGGGATTAAGAAAAATTAATGAGTAAATACAGTATTATACTGAACAAAGTAATTTTACATTTTACTAAATAGTAATACCATATGCATTTAAAAGACACGAAACTACAATATGCCTTTATGTGTCCATAGAGCCTGTCCTTTTTTGTACACAGCAACCATATTGTTAAATGGCCGGTAAGATAATAGGCTGTCCACAGGTTTCCTTAACAGATATTTATGAACGGCAGGTTATGAGGAAGGCAAATGAAATACTGGATTGTGTAAATTATTCCCTTCATTGTTCATTTGCGGTCCTCCCTTCAGGCAGGAGATTCAGAGTACCTTGTTTTAAGTCCAACAGGACAAAGAACTCGTTCTTACCAAGTGCAATTAGGTTGCTAAATTTGCACAATTCTTGCACTTAGAATGCGAAACTGTCTATAGCAGGCATGTCCAAAGTCCGGCCCGGGGGCCAAATGCGGCCCGTGGTCAGATTTCATCCGGCCCCCAGCCTCTATCATAAAATCAATAACGTCTGGCCCGCACACCGACTTAATAATTTGGTCAGCAGTACTGCTACAAGCATATGAAGTAGTTTACACACTAAATGCTGCTCCTCATTTACCCACTAAAAAGGGAGCAGCACTCTAAGCAACATTACCACATGTGACCCTTTACTCCCAATTTTCTAAAATGGCGACAATCAACAAAAAAAAAAAAGTTGACTGCGACGGCTGGCGCTTCAAGGATAGGTGGAAACTGGACTATTTTGTCACTAAAATCCGCAACGACTGTGTCTGCCTCATTTGCAAAGAGACAGTCGCTGTTTTTAAAGAGTTCAATATGAGGCGATATTACCAAACAAGACACGCTGACATGTACGACAATATTACAGGGTAGATACGTAGCGAGAAATTGAAGCAAATGGAAGCTACTTTAATTTCACAGCAGCAGTATTTCGCAAGAGCCCGAGAGTCGAAAGAGAACGCTAGTTGAGAGATTGTTGAAATTATTAATTAAAAAAAAAAAAAAGTAGTGCTGCAACGATTAATCGATTAACTCGAGTATTCGATTAGAAAAAAATATTAGAACTAAATTTTGTTTCTTCGAGTATTCGTTTAATTGAAGTGGCATTGTAATTCATTCATTCATTTTCCATGCCGCTTATTCCTCACGCATTGTAATGGTTGATTTTAAAAGTGTTTGCATTTAATTTTACTGATGAGGATGGATACAATGCCCTCTGGTCTGCCTCTTTTCACATGGCTGAATCCAACTGCTCCCTGTTAAGACCAACATAAGCTATGTTTTTGTTTGAGCGAATTTTTTTTAATGCAGCGGTCTCAAACCGACTCCACAAAGGGCCGCAGTGGGTCCTGGTTTTTGTTCCAACAGATCCAGCACAAACAGTTCAACCAATGAGGTTTCTACTAACATAAGCAGCACCTGATTGCAATCAACTGATTACACTTGTAAGAAACCAGATTGGTGATAAGGTATTTGTCTCGTTTGGTTGGAATGAAATCCAGTACCCCCTGCGGCCCTTTGAGGACCGGTTTGAGACCACTGTTTTAATGCATTCTTAATTTAGTTTGTAGGTATATTTAGCCGTTTTTTTGTGGGAATATGTGTCTAAACCACTTGTTAAGAGCATTGTAAAAAAAAAAAACTTTAGCATTTTATAGCATTTAAGCTAGCAGACTTTTTCTATCCAAGTTAGCCAATTGTTCTTTTGTTGTACACAGATCCTCATTTAAAAAAAAAAAAATTATATCGTTTGAGGCTCAGCAAACACTGAGGTGTTTTAATTTTTCATGTTCCATATCCGATTACTTGATTATTCGAACAAACTAGTCCATCGATTAATCGACTACTAAAATATTCGATAGCTGCAGCCCTATAATAAAGCAAATGTGACACACAGAACGGCTTGCTAAAATTTGCTTGAATATATTCTACGTTAAGGATGTCGGCCAAGGTCGGCCCCCCCACATTTTTACCACACCAAATTTGGCCCCCTTTGCAAAAAGTTTGGACACCCCTGGTCTATAGCATTTTTAAATTGTCTGTGTGTTAGTTATTGTATGTGTATGAGTTATTGTTGTGTGCTATCTGTATGCTTACCTGCAGTTTCCCCTTCTTAGGGGACAATAAACTTAAACTGAACTGATTTTCAGAGGCCGTAAGATATGCTGAGTAAGGATTGTGGGCTTGCCTATGGTCTGTGGTAAAAACAAAGTATAAATGCCAAAAACACTTGAAAGGCAAATGTTTTTTTTTTTGTTTTTTTTTCTCAGGTTTTATGATCTTGAATTTCCTAAGCAGAATAAGAGGAAACAAACTGGATTTTGAATGTGCTATACTGTATTTGCAGTCTTGAAAAAGCTCATCAAAATCACATTAAGGAGAGCCGAAAATCTCAGTATAGAATTTTTGATCCGAGTGTCTGGTTTCATTGCAATGACTCACATATGCGCCATCATACCTTCAGCATTTTATTAGAAATTACATCACTTTAAAATGGTGGCAATGATTTACAGAAATTGAGAAATAACGCACGCTTTGGCTGATTGCACACCCTAGGAAATTGGTTAAAATTGTGACCTGATTTCACCACTAGTGCAAGCCAAAGGTTCAGAAGCCACTTTTAATTTCACATGTAAAAACACTGGTTCGCAAAAGGCAAATGACAATACCTTTTGACAAATAAATCACAAAACCATTTTCATAGAAGCGGGGATGTTTGGAAAAATTGGATAGAGGACAATATGTGTAACTTGTATGGCAGAAAAGTCAGCAGCAGTGCAGGTAATTGTCTCTAACAGTTCTATAAAAGTTTATCAGGATTTTATACTGCTAATCACAACTACCATAGGTTTATGCTTCCACCTCAAGTGTGTTATTAAGGTCTATTAAGCTGCATCCTTGCCCAACATTTAAAATAATACCCAAAAAATCTAGGGGGGGGTCTTCTAATCCAAAATAACCTCATATGTTGCTCATACAACATAATAACAGCGAACATTTTAGAAATGAAAAGAAAAAGCTTTTAATTTTTTTTTACATCCATATTATTGTGTCTGATGCCTATTTCAAATATGTTTCATTTGTATCTCCTTACTTTGAAGTTTTGTCTTAGTGAATGATACAACTTGTTGCGTCTCTCATGATTCACTATTTCAGAAAATTCTGATTCTCTTACAGTTGTCTCTTTTTAGTGGTTCAGTGAAAAAGAAAAACAGAATAGTGCAAGCTATCAAATTACCCTCAATATTCCAACATCAAATCTCATGGCATCTTGTGCCAAAATGTGTAGGGGGGAAGCAAATCAGATGGGGGTGCTGATCCTCTTTCTTAAAGAGAGGGACCGAAGAGTGTGTTCATCCATCTCATACCAAATTCAGAGGTCAGGTCAGGCAGCAGCTTCAGTTGGGAAGCTCAGACTTCCCTGTCTCTATCTACTTTGTCCAGCTTTCCTACCTAAATACAGTACCTAGGTGTTCCAGGCCAGCCGGGAGACGCAATCTCCCCAGCGTGTCCTGGGTCGACCCCGAGGCCTTCTTCCTGTTGGATGTGCCCGGAACACTTCACCAGGGGGATGTCCAGGAGGCATTCTAATTAAATACCCTTGCCACCTCATCTTGCTGAGCTTGGATGACCAAATTTCTTACCGTATCTATAAAGGAGAGCCCAGATAGCCCGCAGAGGAAACACATTTTGGACGCTTGCATCAGGGATCTTGCTCATTCAGTCACAACCCAAAGCATAGGGTGAGGGTTAGAATGCAGATCAACCAGTAAATCCAGAGCTTTGGACTGATATTGAAAGGCAAAAACTTTAAAAAAAAAAAAAAAAAAAAAATCCCTCGTGTAAGGAATGTGTAGTGTACACATTTGAGGAAAATGCAGTAGAACAAGTTAAAAAAATTGAAATATATACATACATGTACACACGTACGTACATACATACATATACACACATACAGTATATGCTGTATGTACATACATACATAATTTCCAAACATGCATTCATACTGTACATACATGCATACCGTAAAAGTGCAAAGGGCATTCTAGTCCCTTTAAATAAGTAAGGCATACAAACACTCGAAGTATATCTTCTCAGACTTGCTGTCAGTCTATATTATTCTTAGGATTTTTCTTTAGCTTCAGCTTTGGATGTGTAATTGAAAACTCAAGCAAAGTTGTAAAACTTTTAATGAAATACAGAAGACCAAAAAGTAAGCATCGAACTTCATTGCCTTCTGCTCTAGCAAGAGACTGGTTTGCTTTACTGTTTTTATCTTTTTGCCTATATCTGAAGATTTATAGAATCAGATTCTGTGGCAGTAATTATCCACAGTTGATCTGTCAATCTATTGTAATTCCACGTTTAAGTGTTGTGAAGGGAGTGAATTAAACTGTGCTATTTAGCTGCAGCAATTAATTTAATAATCAAATCAATAACCAGTTGTTTATCAAATTGACAACAATGTTTATAATCATTTGTTTAGAACCACCATTTCACCACCAGGTTTAATTTTCCAAATCCTATAAATGTAATTAAACACGCACATTTGCTTACTAAAACTTCTACTTTTACTTGAGAAACAATGATTATTTACAGTATGTTCGCTATTTTCTGACATGATAAGGACCAAACCAGTAACTGGAATAGCGCTCAGTTTAAAAAGGTTTCTGAATATATGCAAATTCCCTCACTGTTATACAATTTTGCTTGATTTTTTTTTTTTTTTTTTTTTTTTTTTTGAGGGGGGTTGTTGGGGTTTATACAACAACAAAAAGTGATATTCAATAAACAACTGTAATCAGTTAATAAGCAGAAGTAAAAAATATTTACAACAAACTTAGGAGCAAAATATTTTTATCAAATTCAATATCTTAAAATGAATGGCATCATAGATAAAATAATTGATTATAATATACTGTATATATATATATATATTATAGCCAACACAGAAAAAAAAATCTACAACAAAAAACTAGATGAGGGGATTTACAAAAAAAAAAAGTTTGATGGAACTAAGTACTTAGAAAATGCTATATATAATATGTAGTCATAAAAACTGTCCAGAGTTAGAGCACATGTAACTAGATGGAATATAATATGTTAATATGCATCACGTTCAATAGATTAATGGACACAATGACCCAAAATTCCATAACCTTTTGCTTAAGGCAGGAGTGCTTTTACTTACTGTATGCAGATTAAGATACTGTAGATCGCAATCAGGTGTTGGACTCACCCAGTTCCTGAAGAAACAGTGTGCCTCCTTCCCATCTGTACTTACCTCCACTGAACAGTGACCTTACCAGTTCATAGAAGCGGCTGTCCTTTTCTTACAAGATACTGTAACAGTAGTTATTTTTTTATTGGCTGAAAAAAAAAAACAACAACAACAATGGAAAGGCTGGTATGGTGTGTATTTATGTACCCAAGTGTCCCCTGGGTCTCCTTGGCACACTCCTTCTCTTATAACTCATCACCAGCAGCAACCCCATGTTTGGGTGTCTGCCTGAAGGAGGTGGGTTGGCGCTTTTAATGAGACACTCTATCACACCTTACACAAGACTGGAAAGCTTCGAAATAGCAAGCTGATATAGGTTTAGAGATTCTAATGATACCCAAAGGCTAACAGATTGTTGGTCTCATGGATTGTGACATAGGCACGAGTTGGCATTTGTCACACAAGAAGACGTTTAGGGAACTGTTGCTGACTCCTTAGTTGTGGTGATTCTAAAAGTAATATTGATGGTATACAGTGCGGGGTCATGCAAAAATGCTCTACTTAATACTGGTTACTGTTTTGATGCATGTCATTTGTAACTTTGTAAAGTGTTGAAAAAGAAGAAAGGAGGTGTTCAATATTGTGAAGATGGTTGTGACAGTGTCACGGTGAAGCAGTGGATGGGGGTCGAGAATTAGCAATCATTTTTAAGGCCATAAATTAAAAAAAATAGTTCTCGATGTATTCAGATCTTACGTTTTTAAAGTAAAGATTAGGATAGAAAAAATATTTATTATATTTTCATTTCCTGACACCACACTAGGCGATATGCTACTATTCTAGCCTCTGCTGAACTGGGGCAGACTGACAGAGGTGAGGCAGCCAATTTGTGTTATCAACCCTTCCGACCACCAAGAGCTACTCACTCGC